>NC_060083.1:32178518-33428518 GCF_922984935.1 Meles meles
TAGGTTCTAGGGGGACCAGACAGAGCTCTGGTTTGGCGCTCTGTCGGGGAGAAGATTCTCTGTGGTCATGTTGGGCGATCACGCATAGGAAATGATTTCAGTTTGTTCAGGTCTGAGATTAGTTTCGGTTTCAGGCTGTGCCAGGAGCCGAGCGAGCCGGCGAGCTAAGACCCGTGCTGCGGGGGGGGGGGGGGGGGGGGGGGGGTTGGGGTTGGAGGGGTGGCGAGCTGGGCCAGAGTCTCCCCATCCGGCCGTGGGGGCTAGTGGCAAGGTGGCCGGGCAGGGAACTCCTGTGTTGGAGCAGGGAGGAGAAGAGGATGAATCAGAGGAGTGGGGCAAGGAAGCTGTGGAGTGTCTGTGGGCCTGGAGACTGGGATGGGTGATGAGGGAGGGAGTGTGTGAAGATATCAGCGAGTGTGCATAGGACACAAGCAAGCACAGTTATTTGACTGCTGAGCCGCAGGGCTAGGAGGTCAAGGGGAAGTTGTAGAACACACATTACCTGCATGAGGTGGGTTCTCTGTGAGCAGGTGTAGACCTGAGAGGAAGAGGCAAGGTGTAAGGATGCCACAGGGCCCACATACACGGGACTGGTGTCCTTCAAGCCAGCCCGCACTGTGCCCGTTTCCTTGCAACTGACTTTCCTTGGAAAAAAAAAAAAGGAGAAGAAGTCGAATTAAATTCTGTGAGCTGACAGTTGAGAACTTGCAGACCCTTGCAAGTTGGGGCATCCTGTAAGAACTTTAAGCTCTCATTTTTCCAGAGACGGTTTGGGGCCAGTCTGGTTATTTCCCGGGCATCGTGATCCTAGAAAACCAGCGTTTCTCCTCCCCCGACTGGATCTGGGGGAGGCACACACAGAGGTTTCATCACTCTTAGCGGTCCCAGCGCGTCACTGCGTTTTATTCTCCAAGTCCTAAATTCATTTTATCTCTAAAAGAGAGAACCACTGGGGTGCCCAGTTGGCTCAGTCGGTAGAACGTGTGACTCTTGTTCTCGGTGTTGTGAGTTCGAGCCCCATGTTGGGTGTAGAGATTACTTTTTTGTTTTCTTTAAAGATTCTATTTATTTATTTGACAGAGAGAGTGAGCAAGAGAGAGAACACAAGTAGGGAGAGTGGGAGAAGCAGAGGGAGAAGCAGGCTCTCTGCTGAGCAGGGACCCTGATGGGGGCTCCTTCCCAGGACCCTGGGATCATGACCCAAGCTGAAGGCAGACGCTTAACTGACTGAGCCACCTAGGTGCTCCTAGAGATTACTATAAAATATAAAATCTTAAATAAATAAATAAATAAGGGGCGCCTGGGTGGCTCAGTTGGTTGAGCAACTGACTGTTGATTTTTGGCTCAGGCTCTGATCTTAGGGCCATGAGACTAAGCCCCAGGTGTGGAGCCTGCTTGGGATTCTCTCTCTCCCTTTCCCTTTGCTCCCCTCCTCTGCCCTTTTCCCCTGCCCTCCTCTGCTCTCTCAAGTGCTCTCTCTCTAAAAAAAAATCTAAATAAATTTTAAAAAATGATAAATAAATAAAAGAAAGAATCACTGAATTTTAAAGCCAGAAAGGATTTTGAAGCTCACCCAGCCTTCTCCTAGAGGAATTTGTAATCCTGGGTCATCCAGGCACCTCGAAAAGCCCCATGGTTTGTGGTTAAGCACCTGAGTTTGAATGCGGCCTCTGCTACTCACTGTCGTGGTCTTGGGACAGTCACTCGGTCTCTCTGAGTCTTGGTTTCCTGACCCACACAGTGAGAGTATTGATATTCCCTAATGATGGCTAACGAGAATCAAATACTTATGAAGTCCTTAGCGCAGTGCTTGGTATATTTGTAAGTTCTCCATAAACGTTCGCCACCCCGTTGCTGCTGCCATTTGTCGTTGTTTTCATGATGGGTTCGTGAAATCACGTGGCAGCCAGTGGTCAGGCCAGGGCTCCGATGCTGAGTGTTCTTCCCTCCTCGCTCGCTCTCGAGCGTGGCCAGAAGGTGACTTCCTCAGGCTAGATCTACGACGTGAAGAGCATTTGTGGAAGCAGTGAGGAGAAGCCTTGTGATGGATGTTCACAGCAGAGCCGGAAGAGATGGGCTTCATCCATTTATTAGATATAATTAGACTTTGGGCAGGAGCGTATGTTTACCAAATAATTTGTTCCCATAAATATTTACTCATGCTTAGAGGTTCCCTAAATACCAGGTTGGTTACCTCTGCTGGAAAGGTAGGGGTGTTTCTCGATGTTTTTATGAAAGAGTTCTCCTCAAACTGGAAGCACCCATTTTGATGAGTTGTGGTGGCAAGCGGGCTTTTGTGTGTAATGGAAATATTTCTGGAGCCTGGCTTCTGTTTATCAAGGGTGAAGACAGTGCGCGTTTTAAAAAACTATGGGCTTGGCAGAAGTCCACACGGCCTAGGCCAGGCCTGCATAAATGTGCTCCCAGACGATTTGCGCTGACCTTTTTGGCAAATTGCTGACAGCCTAGGAGTCTCCGGAAGGAGCCCTTTTAGTCGGAAATATTGTTGAGGCTGGGATAAGCCTCGGCCTTGAGGGGGGTCTTTTGACCCTTTTGATGGGGTGGTACCTTCTGTGAGGTTGCTTTGGTGTGTTTCCTTTGCCTACCAAAACAAGTGGAAATTAACTTTATGTGACATATCGTGCAATGGTCCCCTGAGATGATACCACTCTCTGGGGGTTACAGAGTTGAAATCTGTTTTTGATGCTGATCCATGGAGCTTCTCAAATTTCCCCACTTAAGGGAGGGGGCGTGTGAAAGTGTGAAATTTGTGAGGGTGTGACCTGGAGTCCAGGATCAGAGATTGAGTCTCACCCCTGCCACGTACGGACTGTGTCATTCTGAGCAGATCACCTAACTGGAGCCCGGTGTGGAGCTGGAACTCACCACCCTGAGGTCAAGACCCAGGTGCCCCAGATCACCTAACTTTTTAATGTGTACTTTTCCTAACTTTAAGCTATTATATTTTACCCATAACAATAAATGGCTATTGAACACCTCTGCCAAACAGAGCTGGTAATAATACCCCCTACCGCAGAGGATCATTGCGATGGTCTAGTGATAGTAGCGAACATTTATTACATGGCTTGTTGGTGCCAGGCACCTTCTTCTTCTTTTTTTTTTAAAGATTATTTTTTTATTTCAGAAAGAGAGAGAGTGTACAAGTGGGGATGGGAGAGGTGTGGAGAAGCAGGCTTTCTGCTGAGCAGGGAGCCCAAGGCGGGGCTCGATCCCCAGAACCTGGGATCATGACCCGAGCCGAAGGCAGATGCTTAATAGACTGAGCCACCCAGGCGCCCCTGCCGGGCACCTTCTTAAACACATTAATTTATTTGCTCAGCCCTATGTGGGTATAGTATTATCACCACTTTACTGAAGCACAAAGGGTTGAGTCCACTTGCCCAAGGTCACACAACAAGTTGAGGAGCCGGGATCCCAACTCGGAAAGCCAGGTTGCTGAGTCTGTAGATGGTGTTTACAAGAGGGCTTTGTACCGTGGTAGTGTTGAGCTTCTGATTCTTTGACTGCTCCTCTTCGTATTTGAGGAGCTGAGGGATGGATAAGCTGAGCCTGGAGGTAGATTAAGTGTACAGATCACGGTGTTGGAAAGAATGAGGAGACGGAGCATATGAGAGCTTTTTTTGGAGTTACAGGGAAACAGCTGTTTCTAAGTTTGGGACAGAGCTGAGGAGAGCCGGCAGGGACAGAGAAGGACATTTTCTGGGTGGATTGTTACTATCTGCCATGAGGGAGTGCACCGTCTGTGGATTTAAGAGCCACGTGCTTCTTTCCTCTTCTTACCACCTTTTATCTGGAAGCCTGTCTTTAAATCCCAGCTCGGCCCTCACGCTGTGACAGCTTTAGAAACTTAGAAAACTTGCCAAGGATAGGGAATTCTTGCGACGTGAAGGGAAGGGTGAAGGATGGGTTTCTTTGTGGAATTTCTTCCTTGTTACCTTATTTCTATGACGTGCTTATGGGGATGCCCCATGGAGTGGCTTGAGTTCAGTGAAGAGAGGACTGGAAACTTGTGTGACTTTTTTTTCTCATGAATTGACTTAATAAGAGAGTGAATCATCCTCTTAGCTAGCATCCTGGAAAAGAAGAAAGAAAGGAGAGAGCAAGAGAGTGGGATGGCATTTGACTGAAACCAGAAGCTTTCTGTAGCGGTCTCCCGGGGCAAGGGCCAGGCTGCCTCACGGGGCCTGGGGTTTCAGGCTGAGGCTGAGGTCCCTCAGGGCCTTTCAGCTTCCTCTCACGGCCACCCTCAGCCCTCACCCTCCCTATGAGGCTCTGGGGTACGAATAGGCCTTAAGGGGAAATGAATAGGGGGTGTAAGTGTCCTTTTTAAATGACAGACCACTGGTGAAATTCACACACAGCAGTGATAATTTTGAAGACATTCACATAAAAATTCATTACATAAAACTAGACAATTCAAAAATAGCTTTTGACCTTCAGGAATGTGAATAGCTACTTATACCCCCTTCCTGGAAAGGTGGCTGGGGCCCTCCCTGTGCTAATGCTTGATCCCTTGGGTCATCCTAGTCACCCTTCGGGGATCTCTTGTTCTCTTCTGGGACTCCAGATAGGAGTCTTGGTTGGGTGGTTGGGAAGGGGGACCACTCTCTGCCTGCCCAACCCCACCTACAAGTTACCTTGTTTTTCTCTGAGTTTGCTTGGGGGCTGGGGAACATCTCCTTTTCTGAGACACTCTTTGTGACCTTTCTGTGGACCTTAATTTATTTTTTTAAAAGATTTTATTTATTTATTTGACAGACAGAGATCACAAGTAGACAGAGAGGCAGGCAGAGAGGAGGAAGCAGGCTCCCCGCTGAGCAGAGAGCCCAATGTGGGGCTCGATCCCAGAACCCCGGGATCATGACCCGAGCCGAAGGCAGAGGCTTTAACCCACTGAGCCACCCAGGCGCCCCTGTGGACCTTAATTTAAAGTCTGAACTGAGGCTGGGTTCCCCAGGGGAATGTGAAGGCTGACGGGGATCAGGAGGGGTTTGCAAGGAAACTCCTCACACCAGCCCCCTGGAATTTCACATTCCGAGGCTGGTTGTGCTTTCAGACTCTCTCTGGCTTCATGGCATACATTTCCCAGAGCATTAGCTTTTCTCAACAATGCCTCTCTGCCTCGTTTTCCTTCCTGCCCTGGCCATTGGCAGCCGCTACCGTTAATAGCTCCCATTTGAAAGAGGACTTACTCTGTGTCAAGCATTTCATTTTAAGTAATCCAATTTAGTACCTATATCAACCCTATGAACCAGGGATTGTTGTCTTTTTAGATGTGGGAGCTGAGGCTGAGGGCTAAGGGGTAACATCACTTGTCCAAGTAACACAGCCATTTACTGGGAGAGATAGTTCTGGGTTTTAAACTTTTATTGTGAAATTTTTCAAATACACACAGAAGTAGAGAGACCAGTGCATGCCCATGCACTCATCATCAGGCTTCTTCACTCTTTATGGGGAAGCGCTGGCCCCAGGTTTTCTGTGGCTTCAGCATACAGCAGGATACCTTTGTGTGAATTCGGAGAAGGGACACTTTCTCCAGGCTACAGAGTGGGTAAGCAGAGCGCAGGCTAGATTCCAGCCCCATTTGCCCCCCTTGGACAGGAACCTTACGAAGTGAACAGCTCACACAACTGTGTATGGCGACCCTGCCAGCTAACTTCTCATCTAGCTTTCGGCATGAAGGAAGGAGACTGTAGCCAGCCACCAGGCCCTGACAGTGATGATGTCTCTGGCTGGTTCTCAGCTATGCGGGGTCACGGGAGAAGAGCTCAGTCGCTTGGGACGTCTTGGACTAAAATAGATTAAGCTGGGGGTTGGGGGGTGGTGATTCCCAGAGGAGAGACTCCTGCTGCAGAGGAGGGTGAGGGCCGATGAGTCGTGTCTTTTGCTGCTTCTGTTTTCAACCGGCCACCGCTGTCCTGATGACTCCTGCCTGGTGCCTTCTCTCCTGTGTTCTGTGCTCAGGGCTCGGGAAGCACTTGTGTGTGGCCACGAGGCAGGCGGGAGGGGAGCTGGTTGCGCGCAGGGTGTGAAAACCTGGTGTGAACTCCCTCTTGGCTGCCACTCTCCTGGAGTCTCTGGGACAAGCTGCCTTTGCCTCCTGGTGGCACACATTTCCTCAGCACTCGGTTCAGCCTGTGGCTGCCTGGGAGGGCCCGCTCTCCCACCTGCAGAACTATTCCTTTTAGTCCCAGAGCGGGGCCTGTGGGTCACCAGATGAGGAGCTTCTTGAGGAGAGGGACAGGGCCTTTTTCCCGATGGTGCTCTTGGCTCTCCCCACAACAGCATCTGGTGCTGGCACCCTGGAAATATTTATTTTCTTTTCTTTCTTTCTTTTTTTTTTTTTTTTTAAGATTCTATTTATTTATTTGACAGACAGAGATCACAAGTAGGCAGAGAGGGAAGCAGAGGGGGTGGGGGAAGCAGGCTCCCTGCTGAGCAGAGAGCCCAATGCGGGGGGGCTCAGTCCCAGGACCCTGGGATCATGACCCGAGTCTAAGGCAGAGGCTTTAACCCACCGAGCCACCCAGGCACCACTGGAAATATTTCTTAAACAAACAGAGGCAGCATCCTGCCGACTGGGGAACTGTGCTGAGGGGTTCAGGTTGAGTAACTTGTGAGCCTCAGTCAGGAGGCTAGACTGTGCCGCAGTGATGATGGAACCCTGACACCCCAGTGGCCTGACACAATCTAGGCTTAGTGGGTGCTCGTGGAAAGTCCAATGCAGTTAGGCAGTCTTCCCCCATCTGTAGCCACACCTCTGGACTATGGGGCCTTCAGAGTCACCACAGGAGCAGAAGACAGAGATAGAGGCAGCCCCTGGCTTAGCTGCGTTGCAAGGAACTGACACCCCTTACTTCCATTCACATGTCATTGGCCAGAACTAGTCCCATGGGTTCAACCTAACTGCTAGTCACACAGTCACAGTTGCTCACAGTCACACAGCCAGCTGGGACATTGGGAAATATAGGGGGTTGGGAAATATAGGGGGGCAAGGGGCTGCCTTCATGCTTTCAAAGATGAGCACTTTGTATTTCTTCACCGTGGCTTTAGCCCATTGGAGTGCCTCTGGCCTAATCACTTGTCCTCAGTTGCCGTTTTCTTTTTACACTGACAGGAAGGGAACACCTGCCACTTCCTTTAATCCTTGAAGAGAAGGAGGCATGAGATGGCACTGAAGGACACCCACAGCAGCGATTTTTTTTTTTTTTAAGATTTATGTTATTTAAGTAATCTCTATGCCCAAGGCAGGGCTGGAACTCAGCACCTGGAGATCCAGAATCGCAGGCTGCACTGACTGAGCCAGCCAGGCTCCCCTTAACCTCTCCTTTATTACACGTGGGGCCTGTAACTTTCATTGAGTCACCTCACCTCTGTGAGTCTGTGAGCCTCTTTCCTCATTTGTAAAAGGAGGATAATAACCCAGCCCATCTCTTAGTTCTGACTCCACTGATTGCAAGTAACAGAACCCGGCCTGAGCTGTTTGAAGTCTCAGGGATGAATTGAGGCTAAGAAATAGGGCTGGCCTCCCAAGTGTCTACAAGGGCGGGACACCATTGCTTCTGTGGATGTGTGCCAGATGCCATGGCCCGTCATCTTCCACCTAGACCAACTCTGGTTCCAGGAGCCATCAGGCTGAAGGGTAGCTCAAAACCTTGATTCAGATTCCTGGGGAAAGAATCTGAGTGGCCCGTTTGTGTCAGCTGTCTCCCGTTGGTCCAACCAGCTATAGCCGGGAGCACAGGGTCTATAAGGTATTGACAAAGATTGGGGGCTTTCCTCTGTGCACGGGGGTGGAGACAGTCCTCAGAATGGGGCCTGCGCTTACCTGGTTCAAGGACTGTGGAGTAGTAACATCTGGAAGAAAACTGTGAGAACTGTAAAGTGCTGCATTAATGGGAGCTGGCATGTTGGTGTGCGATTTCTCGTTAGGAATCTGGGAGATTACACCGCCTTGCAGGGGGATGAGAGAGAAGCAATGCTGTGAGAGAGGAGCCTACCTTATTTTTTAAAAAGATTTTATTTACTTATTTGAGAGAGAGAGAGAGAGAGAGAGATTGAGAGAAT
This sequence comes from Meles meles, assembly GCF_922984935.1. Classification (NCBI taxonomy): domain Eukaryota; kingdom Metazoa; phylum Chordata; class Mammalia; order Carnivora; family Mustelidae; genus Meles; species Meles meles. The sequence goes on from NC_060083.1 coordinate 32,186,607, forward strand.
GAGTGGAAGGAAGGGCAGAGGGAGTAGACTCTGCAGGGAGCAGAAACAGGAATTGATCCCAGGACCCTGGGATCATGACCTGAGCCCAAGGCAGCTGCTTAACTGACTGAGCCACCCAGGTGCCTGGAGGAGCCTGCTTTTAAAAAACAACAACAACAAAAAACCCCAACCAAATATATATATATATACACACACACACACACACACACTCTCCTAGAGGCAGAGGAGCTGTTTGTTAGAAGATCACACAGAGCCCGGACAAGAGGAAATGGACAAGACTAGCTTGGGGTGTTGCTGGGCGGTCAAGTTAAGTTTACAGGCCATTAGATCATAACACTGTAAAAGAGAGAGTACTTCACATGTGCTCTCAGCTGCGTAAGTATGGATGCTTCCGCAGTTAAAACTGTGATGTGGAAAGGATCTTAGCCCAGGCTATGGCAATTCGTTCCTTGTCTAATACTGTCCCAGCCGGCTGTGTGACTGTGAGCAAGTCACTTCACCTCTCTGGGCTTAGCTCTCTGAGACTGTAGTGCAGTGTATGCATGTGTCTGTGTAACGTGGGGTTAAGGCATAGAGTCTGGAATTAAGACAGCTGGGAGTGAACCTTTTTTTTTCACTTTGCTAGCTATATGACCTGGGGAAATTTCTTCACCTCCTTGAGTCGGGGTTTCCTTGCTTGTGACATGGGGATATTTGTAGTACTTTCCTCATATGGTTATGGTGGGGATTACATGATATAGTATCAGCTAGTATTATTAATAGAAGCCAAAGCTGGCCAGTTGCAGGGACAGGGACCTATGACATGGTGATTCTGCATGCCCAGGCCCTTTGATTAGAAAGAACACAAGAGCTGTGTAGCCTCCTGGCACAGGGGTTGCAGGAGGAAGCCCCCGGAAGCTAGGGAGCTTGAGGGAGCATGGGGAGACTGCTGGCAGAGGCAGGCAGGGCTAGCCCGCTGCCGCTCAGGTCCTTCTATGAATTCAGTTCTGCCAGCACTGCCAGGTGCAAGGTGAAGCCTACAGCCCCAGGAGCGCCGCCCGCCCACCTCTCCTCCCACGCCCCATCTGCTTCCAGCAATTGGATGAATTAGGAGTGGCTTCTTTTCCGTCCTGGGCCGGAGTGGGGAGGTGCGGCTGGGAAGGCTGTGGGTCCGGCAGCCTGCCCAGGTTTGGGATCACGGTGCTTGCCGCTGTGCAACTGCTGATCTGGGAGAGCTACCGAAGAGATGAAGGAACCCTTATGAGCAGAGCAGTTTGAGGGCTGAATTATTTAGAGGCTGCGCTCCCTCTGGCCGGTCCCGGGGGCGGGGGCGATGGGGGGCGGCGCGAGGGTGGAATGCGGGTCCGCCGCTGGCCTCTGGGCCACTAGGCTGCTCTCAGGGCCCGGCCTGCAGGCCGGGGCTGCGCCTTTGTCCTGGGGGCCGCGCCGCCGTGGCCTCCCGCAGCCCGGGGCTCCAGTTGCGACCTCTGGGTCTGGTCCCCCTCGGCTCCGGGGGCACGGCGATCATGAATGGCTGAAAGAAGTCACCCCATTAGCTGCCGGAGGGCAGTGTCGCCCTGAGCCTGAGCGCGGGCGGGTCTGGGAGCCCCTGAGGGGGGCGGCCCCTGGGCTGCTGGGGGATGAGGGGAGCCCTAATCCTCTTTTGGTTCGTTCAGGATTATGTTTTGAGCCACAGACTTGTGGAAAATCAGCGCCTCCAGTAGCTGCGGGGCCCAGGAGAGGGTGCTGGGGGCCGGGCGGGTGTCCCGGTGCTGGGGCCTGCGGGGTCCTGCCAAGGTGGACCGTGGCCATGGCAACCCCTGCCCGGGACTGCGGTAAACACCGGCTTTCAAAGGAGGCCTTGTTCCCTGCGGGAGCCCTTCAGTTCCAGCCCACTGGGGCTTTTCAGTCCTGGGGAGGAAAGGGAGGGCAGTGGGGAGGGGCGGGCCTGTTAGTGAGGAAGTGTCACTCGGGTCCCCGTCTCCCCCGCCCCAGGCATGTTTCCTGGAGGCCCCAGTTTCCAAAGCTCCTGCTTCTGGGGAATGAAAAAAAAAGTGTAAGCACCAGGAATGCGTTCAGTCTCCAGGCAACAGGGTGTGTGTGTAATTGAGGGGAGGGAAGGAAGCTTGGGAAAAAAAAATCACCATCCCGCTGGCCACCTCAGAGTGGAAGGCCTTGGTGCCCCAGACTGATTTCAGCAAGCTAGCAGGGGCCACGGGAAGCAGATCTTTAAGACTTACTCATCCTTTTTGGCCCTGAATAGCAAATGACTATAATCTCCCAGAAAACATTAAATCATTCATTTAATGTAATGTAATCTCATTGGCAATTTGTATTCTTATGTATGAACCAGTGAATCTTTGTGAGAAGGCTGATCTTGGGAGCTTGATAGGCTTTGCTGTCTTGGGGGGAGCCTGGCTCCTGGATTCCCCTCCCATCATTTTGTGTTTCAGCTAACTCAAGTGTAAAAACCGGGAAGGATGCTTGGCTGCTCACTAAGCACCTACATCATTTATGAGGTCTCCTCTGTGTGTGTGTGTGTGTTGCCAAATGAGTGAGTGATGAGTCCATTTCCATTTAGGGAAGGTTGGGGTTGTAACCAGATCTTTTCCCTTGACTCTGCTTTCCTCTCTGGCTTTGTCTGAAGAGGGGGCCGGCAGGGGCAGCCTCAGGTGTGGGGAGAGAAGACAGAGGACGTAGATCTAGGTCTGTTAGCTGTGAATGATGGCCAGCCCTCTGTTTGTCTGTCAGCTCTCCCAATCCTCCTGGGATCCTTGAGCGATGTGTGAGGAAAGATCCTAGTCGTTCAGCCTCAGAACACAGCTGATTCTGGGCCTGCTGACATTATTTTCAAGTCCCTGTCAGTCCGAGGACCACAGCATCTGGTCTGGTAGACTAGAGAGTCCAGTACTGTTACTGACCTCCAGCGTCACCCCTTCATTCTGGCTGAAGGCGGTGGGAATCCACAAAGTTGAGAATACGGAGGCGGGCGTCCTGGCTGTTCAGCCAAGTTTCCTTATACCCAAGGGAGAGCAGGAAGGGTTCTTATTCACAGGTTGGACACTGAGAGCAAAATCCGGTGCCTAGATTTTCACGTACTCTCATGCCTTCTGTCCCCTCTTTCTCCTGAAGTTTGAAAGGTTGTAAATTCTTCGTGTCATATGCCATTGAATTTGGGGGAGATGGCGCTATTTGAAAGGTTTCTTCATCTGAAGGTGAAGCGGAGGGAGCTCAAGAACTTTCCAAATTTTTCTGATCAGCCCAGAATAGGAGGAATTTACTTTGAGCTTTGTGGAAGGAGGGGAAAAAGAAGATATCGCTCATGCTTCTAGAGAGATCCCGTTCTAATGGATGCACCAACCAGCACAGGACAAGAAACTTAAGGGCTTGTAAAGTGACTGCCATTCTTGTCTCCTTGTGGAATCTGAGACCAGAACCAGGGTGTGTGCAGGGTGGGGCTCAGGCCTGGGTGAGTTCTATAAGCTCCCCAGGGGTCCCTCATGTACCACCAGGGTTATGGGCCATCCTTCCAGTTCAGTGTCCTCAAATGGCGATGATTTTGTCCTCCAGGAGACACTGGGTGTGTGCAGAGACATTTTTGGTTGGCACAACTGGGGATGGGGGTGCTCCTGGCATTTGTGGCTAGAGGCCAGGGATGCCGCTAAACATCTACCAATATATAGGATATGCCGCCCCCCCCCCCCCCGCCCTGACCCCGCAGCGGAGAATGATCTGGTCCCAGATGTCAGGAGTGCCCCAGGTTAAGGCATGTTGCTCTTGCGCCTGCGCCAGACCTTCTGGAGATTTGTGCTGAGCAGGATTCTGAGAGAAGGAGGGACGGATGGCTGGGGGGAAAGGAACCAGGTGGGAGCATCGTGCAGGGAAACAGCACATGGATGGAAGGGTCTGGAGGCAGGAGAATGTGATTCGGTTTTTGCAAAGGGGGAAGAGGCTTGTGGTTTCGCAAGAGTCATCTGAGACGTAGAGGATGTTTTCAGCGTGATGACCCTGGAGGTGGGCTTGCATTTTGCCCAGCGACTTCTGGTTAGGACCTCAGGCCCTTTCTCTGGCTGCTAGCTGTGCATGTCAGTAACCCTCGGGCCTCTCCGCTCTGTGGGAGTGAAGGAGCCCCTCTCAGGTACCGTGGGCTTCAAATGCCCAGTCCCTCTGTGGGGCTGGCTTTCCCGAAGCTCATGCATGTCGGAAAGCTGCTCACTTTCCCTCCGGCGTCAAAGCAGGCAATGCCCTTTGCCTTCGTTAATGGCTTGGTGCATGGGGCCCGTTCTTTCATGAGTTCCTCCTGCTCCTTAGAGAAGGGGAGGGAAGGCCCTAGTCTGCTGAGTCCACGCTGTATGCCCACTTTCTGATGGTCCTGGCACATGGCAGTTGTTCTATTTTTTTTTTTTTTTAAGATTTATCTATTTGAGTGGGGGAGGGGCAGAGGGAGAGAATCTTCAAGCAGACTCCCTCCCCTCTGAGCGCAGAGTCTGATGTGAGGCTTGATCCCATGACCCTGAGATCCCAAGCTACGCCAAAACCAAGAGTCAGATGGTTAATGGACTGAGCCACCCAGTTGCCCTGGGCTGTAATGTCTTTTGAATAAATGAGTAAATCCTTCAATGAACGGAAGATCTGGACTGCCTTCTGTGAATTGCCCCTTTGAGAAGGACATAGTCCTTCAGTCTTCGTGTCACAAGTTGAATTAGGAGAGACTGAGATTGGCCATAAGGAGGAAGGGCTCTATTGCAAGAATTTTCAGGGAGTGGGACACATAATCTGAGGGTGACCTGAGGGAAGTGGAGACCATTCCTATTTGGAAGGGAGCTGCTCATGGCCCTTTCTGGCTGCCACTGAGGGGATATTTTTGCCCTGCTGGGGTGACTCACATTACACTCCTTCCTCTGATGCTTCCAGCTCTTAATTAGATTTCTTAGCTCTCACAGTAGACTTGAATATCCCTTGATAAGGAGTAAACAGTGTGGTCGAACGCAGGAGTGTAGTACTTCTCCCGGGGCCTGCCTGCCGGACGTCACTGGCTGGCCGTCTGGCCCTTTAGAACAGGGCTCCTTGACTAGCCAAGGTGAAGGATGGGTTGTGTTGTTCATTAATTCAGGGATGGGTGTGTGATCCCAATGAGTATGACTGGTCTGTGCAAGTCTGACGGTGTTCGAAGAGGCAAGCCCACAACTATGTGCTGGGAGGCTGAGGCAATGTCAAATTGACTGGGGTGAGGACCAGAGAGAGAATCCCAAGCAGATTCCTGCTGAGCACAGAGCCCAGCACTGCAGGATTCCATCCCACAACTCAGATCTTGACCTGAGCTGAAATCAAGAGTTGAACACTTAACTGACTGAGCCACCCAAGTGCCCCTAGAAATGTCTTTAAATCCTTACCTATTTTCTTTTCCTGTACGTATCTTGCCAGGGACCCATAGCTAACAGTTTGTGGATAGTCTGTGAGCATGGTTTTAGTGGCCCTGGTCTAGAGCCCTGTGTTTAGGATCAGACCCGGGTTTGAACCCTGCCTCTGTCACTTATTTGCTGTGTGTTCTTGGGCAGCTGTTTAGCCTCTCTGAGCCTCAGTTTTGTCATCTGTAAATCAAAGATGATAATGCCCCCACCTCATAGGATGGGAATGAGGATTCAATGAGATAAGCATGGGTAAGGCACAGAGCCCGGTGCACAGAAGGCACCCTTGATAATACCGGCTAATCAAATGGCACCATCGTCACTGTTTAATGTCTTGGAACATCTGACATTGAAGACAGTAGCCCTTGTAAAAGCATGCCCTTGTTTTTGGATAGACAGTGGTCTTTAAAACTAGCAAATTTGTTTGGAACAGAAACTTTTTTCTCCTGTTAATTTCTGATAGTTTAGGGCTACTGATCATGAACTTGCGTCTGTGTAGACCCAAACAAAATCCAGAATCAGAATTGGGACAATGTTGGAACTTGTTTTTAAGTGATGGAAAGAAGTAATAAACACTGTAGGAAATCCATGTCATCCTGCACCACCTTGCTGTTACTGCTGTCCCCCGCCTCCAGCGCAGTGTATCTCCGGCTCACCCTCTCCCAGGCGGGCTGGGTGGAGTTTCCTTGCCAAGTTCCCTGATCCCTTGCAAGTTCTCTGCATCCTCCCTTTCTGGAGAAATTTAGGCTACCCTCTTGGCTGTTTCTTCAGAGCAAGGAGGTGAAGTGAAATAGAGGACTCAAGTCAAAAGATCTGTGTTCTAGAGGCAAGTTAGCAAGGCATCACCTCATTGGCCCACAGTTCTTACCTCTTTTTGAGTCCCAGATCCTTTCAATGATCTAAAGAGAACTTGGACTCTCCCTTCCACCCTGGAAAGTGAATGTGCACACAAACCGATGAATTGTGTGTTTAATTTTGGGGGAGGTAGGGTTGGGGGGCAGTCCGTGGACTTTATCAAACCCTCAAGAACCCTTTGCTGAGACTCTCCTACCTGATTGTAAGCTCTACAAGGCTTGTTTCTCATGGACTAGACTATCTAAGTGACCGGCAGAATGGGACAAAGGGGCAAAAGCATGGGCTTGGGGGTCCGAGTTCTGGGGTCTGAATCATTCTTCTGCTACTTGGTAGCTTTTTGACCTTGGATGAGCTACTTATCTCCTCCAAGCCTCAGTTTTCCCATCTATAAAGTGGGGATAAGACAGTACCTACCTCAGTAGGGTAGTTGTGAGATTGGACCAGGTAACATTAGTCAAATGCTCCCGTCGCATTCTTGTGTAGTCTACAGAATGTCCCGTTGCTTCCTGGAGGAGTCCCACCTCAGTGGTAAGAACCCACATGGCCCCTCTTTTAGGGCATCCATATTTGGACTGAGTGTGAGGCTTTCCTTTGAGTGAGTGGGGAGCAGACCCCTTGCGGTACCTCTGGGAAATCTGAAGGGCTGGAGAGTTGTGGAGCCAGGCTCCTAGACGCTGCCTGACCTAGCTGCCCCTGGTCAGTCGTTCCCCGTGCTGTTGGACTTGGCTCTGCACGTGGAGATCGCTGCCTCAGGAGCTTCCCTGAAATCCAGAAGATTGGGGAGGAGCCGAAATGAAGAATGGAGCAGCAGACTCGTTTTTCTCCCCTTAATTAATTCTGTCTCTTTTGCTCCCCAGGCTCTCTGCAGCCCCAGCAATTAGTGGGAGTGTTAACTGGGGTCAGGGCAGTGGCGGGGCTTCCGGGAGCTCCTGGGGACAGTAATGAGGAAGTGCCTCTCAGGCCCCGAATGAGGGCTTTGCCTCCTGCCGCCCAGGCCCACCTACCCCTTGCTGCCCCCTTTTAGCTGAGCTGCCCGGAAAGCCAGGCCGGCCGCCACCGTGACAGCCGCCCCTCCCCCGCTCTGGCTCAGCTGTTGTGTGAGAATGGCGAGGAGTTAAAGGACTCCAAACATTGGCCCCCACTGGGCCCTTAATGACATTAGCGCACAAAGCGGCGGTCCGGGCCGGCTGCTCCGGGTGCAGCGCCTGGCCTGGCCCGGAACAATTGCCCTTCTGTTCTCACGGCCTGTTTTCCCCCAGCTGCGCCTCCTTTCATCTGGGCCTCTTTCCCAGGGGCGCGGGCGCATTCCCAGGCGAGTGGAATCTCAGTGCTAACCTTCTTACTTCTTCCCTGGCTTCCTTGGTTTTGTTTCCTCCCTCGCCCCCCCTCCCCAGGGCCCCCTCCCAAGGCTGGGCACAGGGGCCTCTGGGGTCCAGGGTTAGAACGTGTGAGTGAATGATCTTGGGGGAGACACGTTAATGTGCTCATCTGTGTTTGCAGCTGCTTCGCATGTTGTTGTGAAAGGGGAGTAAAATGCCCACGCTTTATCATGACACCCCGCTAATCATAATGATAACCGTCATTTGTTTAGAATTTGATAATTTTTAGAAGTGCTGCCCCAAGGGAGCCTGGGGGGCTCAGTCCATTGAGTATCTGCCTTCAGCTTAGGTCGTGATCTCAGGGTCCAGGGATCGAGCCCCACATGGGGCTCCCTGCTCAGTGGGGAGTCTCCTTGTCCCTCTCCCTCTGCCTCTCGCCCCTGCTTATCTGTTTCTCTTGCAAAAATAAATAAATAAAATCTTAAAAAATAAAGGAAAAAAAGGAAGTGCAGGCCCATACATTTCTCACTGCCATGGGAACAGCTGTGTACGGTGGCCAGGCTGGGCATCCCTGATGCCTCCTTCTGGGCAGTGCGGGGACTAGGGAGCTGCAGAGCAAGGGTGGGACTCAGGGCTGCCGCCCAGGCGCTCCTGTCTCCTTGGCTTCACCCTTTTTCAGTACCTCCCGCCGTGTCTCAGCAGAAATGCCAGCCACGGGCAGCCCTCCAGGAGGGACACCATTTGTGATGGGTGACCTGTGCTTCTTGCCATGAGCTGCAAGTGAGGGATGGCTGAGAACTTGCCTTCCTCCTCTCTCCACTTGACTCTGCCCATTCCCCAGCTTCCAGGGATAAGGCTGTCACTTTTCTTTTTTTTTTTTTTTTAATTTCCATTTTAACGTTGAGCTGTTCCAGATGCTTAGGTCTTTCAAATCTGCCGAGAAGGAAATTCTCTAGCCCTCTCCACATACCAGTGTCACCCGGCCTTGGCACTCAGCACCAGCCTCCTGACCCTGTGATGGGAACTTCCCAGGAAGTGGGACCTGCAGAACCTGCTTTTTGGCCCCAGGCAGGCCTGCCCAGCCACCAGGCAGTGGAGCTCAGGCGGCGGCGGGGTGACTGCAGAGGGGGCCTTCCCGGGAGGATCTCTGCCTGCAGAACCAGGCCTGGTTCCGGCAGCACAGCCCCTGTAATTAGTGTTCTTTAGGAGACAGCTGGTGCAGTTTTTTCGCTTTAAACCCCCTTCCTTCACATTTGCACACGGCTTAGGGACCTGCCATTCTCACTCCCACCGACATTCCCATGAGGCTCCTGAGCCCCATATGGTGAAGCTTGTCTCTTTTATATCCTTGTGCTGGGGCGGGGAGCGGGAATCCGTGTCTGCTGGGGTCTCCAAGGGACCTGGGAGCCCTGCGGTGGCAGCTGTCTTCTGCCTTTCTGCCTCGGGCAGAGAGCCTGACTGGGCCTGACTGAGTCTCACCACAAGCCTGTAGAGCACTTTCAGGGCTAATGGGCTTTTTGTTCTGTTCCCTGGAGAATTTCAGCCCCTTGGGAACGTCCCCCCACCCCATTTGCTTGTTCAGGTGTCACCGCGACAGCCCTGTGGACCTCTGGAGGCGTTGTGGTCCCGTCTCATTGCTGGGGGCTGCCTTGGGTTTAGTACCCCCCCCCCCCGGGCAGGGCTTCACCCCGACTCTAGATGCCCAGATTGTGGTTAGAATGTGCTCCCCTTCTCCCTGCACAGTTTATATGCTCACTAAAGAAAAACTGGAAAATGCTTCATCTCTAACACAGGAATGATCATCCCGATCGCTTAAAAATTGCCACCGATAAAATTCGGTTGTATTTCCTTCTGTTCTTTTTTTAATGTGCGTCGATTAAAAAAAAAATCATTGTAATCTTACTGATTACCGACTTTTGTATGTAGTTTTTTCATGTAACTGCACAAGGAGGGTTTTTAAATGAAATGGCATGATTTCAAAACATTATTTCAAACGGCTGTGTAATATTTCATCACAAGGCCATGGTGCCGCTCCCTCGCATGTCCCCCTGTTGTTGACTACCCTCTCCCCAACTCTTCTTTGTTTTAAGCCTCAGAACTTTATGGAACATGCAGGCAGGAGCCGTTTGTTTGGGTTGTATTGGTGTAATATTAATCCAGAGCTGGGGCCTCTGCCAAGGCCTCTTCTTGCCAAGGCGCAAGGAGGGCCCTGGCCATGGGGTAGGTCTGGAGGGGACAGAGGTTCCTAGCACGGTCTCTTCAGTGCTCGGCTTCCTAGTCCTTAAAGTGGGGCACTCGTTTGAGTGGCCTTTGGCAGCTTCAGGAAGCTTCTGCTCCTTATGCAGGGGTAAGGTGAGGGGTCACAAGTTCAGGTTGGCTCTCAGAGCCCATCAGGGAATTGGTTGAGTCTCATTTCCGGTCTTGGGCCCGACCCGGTGGCCCAGGTGCCAGGAGCATGCTGCTGTGACCCAGCCTGGTCTCCTTCCTTGAGCTGTTTTGGACTCCTGCCCTGTCCCACAAGCAGAGCCTTCCCTCCGAGCCTCCAGGGTATTCCCCTGCAGTCATCGGGTGCTGCTCACTAACCCCATTCCCGAGGGACCAGGGATGGCAGCAGCCTGGACACTATCTAGGGCCAGTGCCTTGTTCAGTCACTCCAAATGGGAGGGTAGACACCAGCCTTTTCTCCCAGTGCCTCTTAATGACGCGTCTGATGGTGGTAATGGTTAATAATAGCAGATGCAAAGACAACAAGCAGTCTCCTTTGTGCTTGAGACCCAAAGCTGCTTCCAGTTCTCTTGATTTACACCCTTTTCCCTTTCTTCCTGCCCCTGTGAAGGGATCAGCTGAGGAGTTGAGAGATTTGAGTTTGGAACGGCAGTGTAAAGAGGCAGGGAGGATTGGCCTGGCTTAGGTTCCAATCCGGCTCTGACCTCTGCGTCTGCTGTTATTGCTGACCCACTGAGCCCGTTGCCTCACGCATGCCTCCAATGAAGACAGGGACGTTGGACTTGCAAAGTTGACAGGAGGATCATATGAGAGTGTTTTTGTCAAATTCCCTGTGACGCGGTAGGTGCCCAGTCAGTGTTGTTTTGTGGATGTTGGTCAGGGTCACAGAATGCACCGACCTCAAAGCCAGAGGGACCTGCCCGCTCAGCCCCCTCCCTGCTCACGTTTTTCCTGGCGTTTTCTTCCATTGTGCGCATATGTAACCAGCCCTAGGCAGGAAGCATTCCTGTTTGGCTGATCAGAGAAGTATGGCAGAGGAGAGCTGACATTGTTTTCAGCTCCTGGCTGGGACATCCTGCCAAGTCAGGCCCTCTTGTGCTCCTCCTCGCTCATCCCAGTGAAAGTAACAAGAGCCCTTTCCTTTTGGCTTTTCCTGTGGCGGGTCTGGAGAAGGCAACTCCATGTGAATGCAGGGTGTGGCGTCATGATTAATTTGCAAGTACGTCTTTGTGGCCACACTTGTCTGCAGGCTCTTGTTAGAACCTAAAAAAGCCAACAGGAAACTAAAGAGAGAGTCATCTGGTGACAGGCTTTAGTGCTGGGTCCTGGTGCCCCAGTCTAAGGTCACAGAGTTGACCATTTCCAGGAGGCAGTGAACTCTAGCCTGGCTAGACAGAACTAGCCCTTGAGACTGTCCAGAAAAGAATCTTACGAACTTTCCGGCCATCTTCCGAAGACCTTGAGTTTTGGTTGTTGTTCCTCCAGAGGCCATCACCTGGGCGCTAATTGGAAATGCAGAATCTCAGGGCTCAGATAAAACCTGTTGAGTCAGGAGCTGGATTTTAGCAAGATCCCCAGGAGGTTTGTGTGCCTGTTAAATGGCGCCGATTTAGATCCGTTCTCAGCCAGGGGTAATTAGAATCAGCTGTAAAATTTTTAAAAAGTACCTATTTCCTAGGTCCCACCCCAGCCGTGAGTCAGGATCACTATAGGTAAGATCTGGGCGCCGGTATTAAAACAGGAAAAAATGCTAGGTGATTCTAACGTGCAGCTGGAGTAGAGAATTAACTTGGATCCCTGTCTTCAAGATAAACGCCCCAAATGAGGGTGATGATGATGGTAAGAGCTGCTGCTTCCTGAACTTTTTGTCTGCAGCAAGGTCACACCCTTCTCCAGAATCCTGCGTGACAGTCTTTACATTTGTCTAGAATCTCCGTTTAAGCCTGAAGGTGGTAGCCATGTTACCATCTCGTATTTGAAATCACCGAGGCTCACACAGAGGTGAAGCAAGGCACTGAGGGCCACAGAAGTAGTAGGCCTCGACCTGCCTGCCCAGAAGCTTCTTCAGCCATCGCTGGAACCGAAGCTCATAATGGTTTAGATGCTCTCGTTCTCCTTGGAAAATCTGGCAGGGGACTTTTTTCTGGCACGGTTTCAAGGATGCTTTCAGACCATGTGGTTTCAAGATCGTTTAATTTGAGGAAAAGCACGGTGGCCTTGAATCCTGAGATTCATGTGTCCTCTAGGAAGAGGGGACAGAGGGGCAAGGTGAGTGAGGGACAGACAAGTTGCAAACGACTGATAGAGAAACCTTAAGGAATTTTCAAAGGTCAGAGAGCCCCAGCTCAGCTCTGTTTGAAGCTAGCCTGTGGGTTGGAGCCAGTCACTTTATCTCTCTGTGCCCAAACCCCATGCTCCCCTAGATGAGTGAGGACAGAACTCCCGCTGCTCTCTTCAGTTATGCAAAATCTAAGATAACAGTGGGGAAACTGAGGCACTGACCAACAGCAAGCCAAACCGCAGACCCCCAAGCGGTTTGCTCGGGGAGTAGTCCGGAGGCCATGGTGCCAGGGCTGGTTGCCACGGGGAGTCAGAGTAAGCCTGGGAGACGGGAAGGACTCAGAACCCGAAGCAGAACCTCCCCAGGACTTGGGAGTCTGCGAAGAAAGCAGGCGAGAAGTGCAAAGAAAACAGGCCAGACATTGAGAAATAGCCCTTTCTTCCGTGTTTTGAACCACATCCAAACCCAACTTCTAAGTTCGAATAAGGATTTGAAAATCAGCCTGGGGCTCCCATGGAATCTAAATCCAGGTTACTGTGTGCTCCCTTATACTCCCTTATAAAGTCATGTAATAGCTGCATTCAGGGAATGGGACGAGTGCGGGTGGATGTTTCACTGCTTTTTCTTTCATCGCTTTTCTTTTCAAGAAAACTCCCCACCCTGGCATTCTGTGGCAGCCTGCAGTCCTCAGGGGCCTTTAGGCATGTCCCGGCTTTGCTGCGCCCTGCACCTGCGCTGTGGGGCAAGGCACGTAGGGGTGGGGAGGGGGACACTCATTATATCGCAGAGGATACGTAGGCCCACAGATGCTACATGGGAGCCTTGAGGTCCCCCAGCAAACTGGGACCGGGCCTGGTCTTGAATCCAGATCTTCAGACTCCAAGCACAACTCTCCCTGTTTCCATCCCATCAATGCTTCTGCGCAGACGCCCTCCTTGGCCCTTCCAGAGTGCAGTAGATGTAGCTCATAAAATACAGTCAATTTCAGTAATCTGTGCTTGTGTTATTTATTTATTTATTCGGCCCCAACACGGGGCTTGATCCCACCACAGTGAGATGGAGACCTGAGCTGAGATCAAGAGTCAGATGTTTAACCGACTGAGCCACCCTGGTGCCCCGTGCCTGTGTTTTCTTCTTTTTTTCAAGATTTATTTATTTATTTTGAGAGAGAGAGAGCATGCACAAGCAGGAGGGGCAGAGGGAGAGGGAGAGACTCTCAAGCAGACTCCATGCTGAGAGCAGAGCCCAGTGTGGGGCCTGATCTTAGGACCCTGAGGTCACAACCTGAGCCAAAATCAAGGTCTGACACTTAACCAACTGCACCCCCCCCCAGGCGCCCCTCTGTGCTTGTGTTTTAAAACATACTTTCCTCTTTAAAAAAATTAAGTTATAAAAGGGGCGCCTGGGTGGCTTAGTCGTTGAGCGGCTGCCTTCGGCTCGAGTCATGATCCCGGGGTCCTGGGATCGAGCCCTACATCAGGCTCTCTGCTTGGTGGGAAGCCTGCTTCTCCCTTTCCCACTCCCCTGTTTGTGTTCCCTCTCTCGCTGTGTCTCTTTCTGTCAAAATCTTAAAAAAAAAAGTTGTAAAACAGCTTTCCTTTTAAATCAATACACAAACACTGATTTTTATTAAAAATCTCAAATAATATTGGGGCGCCTGGGTGGCTCAGTGGGTTGAGGCCTCTGTCTTCGGCTCAGGTCATGATCCCAGGGTCCTGGGATTGAGCCCCGCATCAGGCTCTCTGCTTGGCGTGGAGCCTGCTTCCTCCTCTCTCTCTGCCTCTCTCTCTGCCTGTCTCTCTGCCTATGTGTGATCTCTGTCTGTCAGATAAATAAATAAAAATCTTTAAAAAAAAAAATCTCGGGGCGCCTGGGTGGCTCACTGGGTTAAAGCCCCTGCCTTCGGCTCAGGTCATGGTCCCAGTGTCCTGGGATCAAGCCCTGCATCGGGCTCTCTGTTTGCTGAGGAGCCTGCTTCCTCCTCTATCTCTCTGCCTGCTTCTCTGTCTATTTGTGATCTCTGTCTGTCAAATAAATAAATAAAATCTTACAAAAAAAACCCTCAAATAATATAAGTCAAAATTCTCCCTTGACCACCTTCCCGGGGCCCACTCTTCAGAGGTAACCGCCAATGACAGTTTGATGTGACTTTGACTAGCCCTTTTCAAAAAAGCATTTTGCAGATGTTACTGATGGATTATTATAATCCCTAACCATCTTGCTTGCTTTAATTGCCAGCTGTGCATATGTGTGTAGAGAAAGCAAACATTCTAATATTACCTCCAGCAAGATAAAACCAGGATGGTACACCAGTATGGAAAACCGTCTGGTGATTTAGAACAGTGATTCTCCAACTTGGATGTGTGTGTGAATCGCCATAGATTTTTCTAAAATGCAGATTCTGGTTCAGTGGGTTTGGGGGAGGTGCTAGGATCCTGCCTTTCTAATAGGTCCTAGTGTAGGCCACACTTTGAGCGTGGAGGGTTTGGAGCACCCGCTCTGGAATGAAACACACCTGCTGGGCCTTTCACTGTAGCTGACCCAGCCGGGCAAGGGTGTAAGCCTTCTGTGCTTGTAAATCAGCGGTGAGAAGGATACCTGATCCATAGGATTGTTGTGATAACAAAATGATCTGGGGCCCGTGAAGTCAGGCACATGGTGAGCGCTCCATAAATATAAGTTATTCGTGTGATCTAGAGACGAATACCATCAAGTCATCTGAGCCGAGCAGGAAACGCTGGCTGGTTGACTGCTCTTTGGGGCGGCCTGTGCTGACGCACTTCTCCGTGGTTTGTTCGGTGCCGTCATCATAAGGATATTTACTATGCTTTAGTGCTTCATTTCCATTCACTTATGAGGAAACAGGCTCAGGGTGTTTGCAGGACTTAACCAGATCCACGCAGCTAAGAAGTAGCAGAAACAAACTTACAACCTGGGGTCCAGGTCTGGCGCTTGCTGTATACACCACAGCTGACGTCTCTCGTGGGTGGCGAGGACATTAGAGCATCTCAGCATGGTTCCAGGGAAGGAAAGTGACAGGCTTCAGACTTTTTTTTGCTCTCACATCTGTGAAAAGAGTTTTGAAAAACTGTGTCCTCTGACACATTTTAAAATTCACATATGGGGGCGCCTGGGTGGCTCAGTGGGTTAAAGCCTCTACCTTCGGCTCAGGTCATGATCCCGGGGTCCTGGGATCGAGCCCCGCATCGGGCTCTCTGCCTGGCAGGGAGCCTGCTTCCTCCTCTCTCTCTGCCTGCCTCTCTGCCTACTTGTGATCTCTGTCTGTCAAAGAAATAAATAAAAATTCTTAAAATTCACATATGAAAACTTCTATCACAACTTTGGGGCGCCTGGGTGGCACGGTCTGTTGAGTGTCCAATTCTTGGTTTCTGCTCGGGTGGTGATCTTGGGGTCGTGAGATCGAGGCCCATGTCGGGCTCTGTGCTCAGCCTAGAACCTGCTGGAGATTCTCCCTCTGCCCCTTCCCCTGCTTGCATACACATACTCTCTCTGTGTAGGATAAATAAACAAATCTTTTAAAAGAAAAAAACTAACTTTTATCATAACTTTAAGTAGAGTGAATTTCCAGGCTGATTGTATGTCATATATTCGTTTCAAATATATTTTTGTCAAAGCCTTAAACCAGCAAACTCGGCCCATGCAATTACGGAAAATGTCTGTCATAATTCTTAATTGGCAAAGCTGGACCCCGTCGTTTGAGCCGTCAGCCAAATCATACTTTGTGTCACAAAAAGTCAGACTCCGTGTTGCGATTTGAGTAAGTGTGTCCAACAGGTGTCCTTGTGTCAGTGTCCTTGTTTTCTGATTGTAACCTGAAAACAAAGACAAGGCCTCGGTAAAATAAAGCCAGCCCCGTTCTCTCTTTTTAAAAAGATCTTATTTATTTGTGAGAGAGAACGTACAAACAGGGGGAGTGGCAGAGGGAGAGGGAGAATCAGAATCCCCGCTGAGCAGGGAGCCCAATGCAGTGCTCAATCCCAGGAGCCTGGGAGCATGACCTGAGCCGCAGGCCGATGATTAACGACTGAGCCACCCAAGCATCCTATGGCCAGCCCCTTCTCCGTGCCCCATTCTCCCGGGCCTCCCCCAGGAATGCTACATTCTCCAGCTGCCCCTTTGTCTGGGGGCGTTCACACCCCAAGGGAGAGCACCAGGGTACAGTTAGCATGGCTGGGAGTGGGCCTTTCTTTGGGGAAATGGTGAGGAGGGACCACTGTGTAAAAAGAACTGTAGACCCAGACAGCTGTCAGTCCGGCCGTTTAAGAAAGGACTCCCCGGGGGCGCCTGGATGGCTCAGTGGGTTAAGCCTCTGCCTTCTGCTCAGGTCATGGTCTCAGGATCCTGGGATCGAGCCCTGCATCGGGCTCTCTGCTCGGCAGGGAGTCTGCTTCCCTGTCTCTCTCTGCCTGCCTCTCTGCCTATTTGTGATCTCTCTCTCTCTGTGTCAAATAAATAAATAAAATCTTAAAAAAAAAAAAAAAAAAGTCAAGAAAGGACTCCCCGTGTGATGGAGGTTTGGGAAATTGATTTCCTGAAAGCCAGCCGGGTCCAAGCAGCCCCTGGACATGCCCGCATTTCCCACACAGGTGCTGGCAGGAAGAATACTGGGCCAGGGGCCCACTGGAGATGCCGCCCAGGTTTTGCTCTATGAACATGACATCACTCACTTTAGAGCTTGTGGGCCTTTGGGAAGCTTTTGCTGGAGCTGGGACTGGGTCTTCCTCCCGTGGGCTCCCCAGCCACAACTGGACGCACGTCCCATGTTTCTTCCCAGTTCGTCCTTTCCCAGTGAGTTGGCAGGAGCTCACACTATCAGGATGTCTCCTTGTTACAATTAAACTGAGGCCCAGAACAAGAGAGTAACTTCACCGCCACAGATCAGTCCACGTGCCCCACCAAGAAAGCCGCTGGCTTTCCCAGGGTAGGCATCACAAGGCAAAAAAGCCTTGAAGGAGTCAGAAGAGCTGGTCGTCAGACCCCATCCCCTGCCTCATTGCAAGTCGCTTAGACTCATGCTCAGCTTATCTGTTAAATGGGCTGATGTGGCAGGCACTTAACCTAGCGTTCACAGGCTTTGACGTGGGGGCAGACCTGACTTTGCTGTTTACTAGTTGCCTGACCTCAAGCCAGTTACTTGCCCTCTGTGCCTGTCTCCCCATGAGTTAGCAGGGATGAGGACAGTGTCTCCCTCTCAGGCTGGGTGAGAGGGTGAATGAAACAATGACTATATAGTGTCGGGCCCACACAGCATGCTCAGTAAATATTATTGTTGCTGTTATGCTTGTTTTTTGTTCTCTGTAGGAATTATAGTCTAGGAAAAGCTGAGTGGAGTGAAGTCCTGCCTGAGATGCTCCAAGAGCAGGGCTGGGCTGGTGTGTGACATTGTGTCCTTCCCAGGATGGCAACCCGTTCTGAGGGGCGCTTAATACCTGTCACCAGATGAGTGACGAGAGCAAGCACCCAGGCTCTCGTTACTGCCCCGAACCCCGGCCATCTGCAGAGCCTACCGTCAGCATCTTCCTCTGGCCTTCACCCAGGAGCATTCTAGTTTCTGGCCTTCTTGTAGTCCTAGGGGAATGAGGACTGACCACTTACGCTCCCTGCATCTCCCCTCAGCTAATGGCTTTGAGAGTGACCTGCTTTTGGAGTCCACCCCACCGGGCCCTGTCAGAGACCTCTTGTTGCCCAGCTTCTGCCACTGTAGGCTCCTGCGCTCTCCCGTGGTGGACGGGCCACAGATCCCCAACTAACTCACCTTTCTGTTTTAAAGCTGTCCTGTCTCAATTTCGTGTGGGCCTCTCCCAGCAGATTTGATTTGATTATTTTATTTATTAAAGATTTTATTTATTTATTTGAGAGAGAGGGAGAGAACACGAGCAGGGGTGAGGGGCAGAGGGAGAGAGAGAAGCAGCCTCCCCGCCAGGCTCAATGCAGGGCTCAATCCCAGGACCCTGAGGTCATGACCTGAGCCAAAGGCGGATTCTTAACCGACTGAGCCACCCAGGCACCCCCTCAGCAGATTTTTTTTTTTTTTTGAAGATTTTATTCATTTATTTGACAGAGATCACAAGTAGGCAGAGAGACAGGCAGAGAGAGAGGAGGAAGCAGGCTCGCCCTGGGATCATGACCTGAGCCGAAGGCAGAGGCTTTAACCCAGTGAGCCACCCAGGCGCCCCTCCAGCAGATATTTTTATGAAGAGTCTTGTTGCCACCCCTCCATCGCTTCTGCTTGGGAATTTTGTCATCTTTTCTCGCAAACTTTCACCTGGAAACTACTCCCTTGTCCTTGTCCTCAGTCTCAGAAACGTAAATAATGAAACAAAACAGACACTCCAATCCACCATGGGATTTGCTGTTTCAAGGAATCCCTTTGTCAAGCAGAGAATCCTTTTGTAAAGTGAATTATTGCTCACTTTGGATTTCTGTCCAGGATTTTTTCGTTCAGGAGTTTTCTCAGGAGTGGGGCCAGGCTGGTTTGTAGGCCCCGGGGATGGGGAGGCTCCTGGCCTCCCGCTCTACCAACTGAAAGGGCTTGGACTATGGCTTCTAGATCTTCTGATTACCTTTAATCCTTCCGCTGTCTTCCTGTCAGGGCGCTGGCCCGCCAACATCCATCACTCCGGCCCGGAAGGTGGTGACGGGTTTGTGTTTCTCGCTCTGTTTTGTTCCTTTGCTGCGCCAGTCGTGTCTCCATGGAAACAGGTGCAGCCTTTGTGTTGCCTTTGCTTTGGGCAAATCGATGCCTACTGGGGATTTTTCTTTTCTGTCTACCCCCCCTCCCCAATTTGGCATCAAAGGGAGAGGGGGCGGCAGCGCAGGGATTGACAGGAGCCCTCTGGGGGCCTGGAGCACCCTGGGGTAAGGGAGTCAACTGTGAGTCCTCTGGCCTGGGACTCCGAGGCGCAGAGCCTGGCCTGGCCTCCCCTTCGGGGTTGCGACACGTACACCGTGAGGCAGTCAGATGGAGGGGAGCGCACAGTGGTCTGTGGACACTCAGCCCTCCCGGGCCCCCTGTGTTCCCAGAGGCAGCTGCTGGCCGCTGGGGCCGGTGGGCCCGGTGGGTGAGCAGGCATCTGTGCTGATGCTTTGGCAGGACCTTGAGGAGGAGGATTCTGAACTTTCTGGGCCCTGGTTTCTCCTGAGAGCATGCAAGGTTTTAAACCTCTTTAGTAACGTGACGCCTTTGACCTTCAGGAAACCCCATGTTTGGGTAAACTCGGCTAAATTATTGTCACAAGCTTGTTCTATGGTGACTAGTACACCCTGCATTCGATCCCAACCAGTGGGTTACCTGGTTTGAGATAAATCCACAGATTCAGGATCCTCTCTTTAGACTGAGCATCTTACTCCTATTCCAGGCGCCCCCCCCCCAGACGCCCCCTCCTCTGGTCCCGGGGAGCCTTCTGTTCCAGGCCAAAGCGCAAGTGTCGGTCTGAGCAGCCTGGGGCAACAGCAGATGGGCTCGGTGGTCTGCAGCGCTCCCAGAGACTAGTTCACTGGTGAGTGGGTGAGGGCGCCCCCAGGGACGGGGCTTCTGGGGGCGCAGCAGCAGTGTTTGAAAAATACAGTCACCTTGGTCACTGTCACCGCGGCTTTGACCATCTCCATTATCCGAGTGGCGACCCAGTAGGTTTCTAGCAATACTGCGCTCGTGCTAACTTTAATGCGGTCGCTTTAGCCTCGTTGATTAAATCAGCAAACTCTAAACATTTTAATATCTGAACTCTCTCACCAACTGCCTGTTAAATGCAGCCAAGGATGTCTTTAACCTCAGATTTGCATTGTCTGAGAGCCTCCCTCAGGACAGGACCCGGGGCGACCAGTGGGCCAGGTGATACACTTGTGGTGGCAAAGGGGGCAAAGGTCAAGTTGTCCAGTCTCCTGCCTGCAGAATGGGTACCTGACGGGGCTGCAGATTCTGGGGCTCTAGCCAGGGAAATGAACTCTCCCACGCTTCTTTAGAGTCCACGAGTTCCTTCTGGAATCTAACTGAATTCCCATCTCATTTTGTCCTGACGTTAAGAAAGATAGAGAACAGAGAGCAAGTGTCCTTAATGATTGCTCAAAGACCCTTTAGTCTCTGCTCAGCCTTGACCAGACACACCCCATTTTTGAGGGCTGTCTTCTCGCTCTCCTTCAGCAGAACACTGCCCGAGTTTTCTGTTGGTAAGACAAGGGGAAAGGGGGCCGTCTCCCTGGCTTAGTGTGAAAATCAGATGAAGGCTCTGGGGACACACCTCACCACGTGCCTGTCATGTGGCTCCCTTTCAGTCACCCCGGTTGACCCCGAATACACTTTATTCCCCGCGTTCCGTGCTGCCACTCAGAGTTCCTGCTTTCTTCACAGCGTCTCTCCAGGAAAGCCCCGGGACCCGTGGACCATCCTCCTCATCCCCAGACAGGCCAGGTGGGGTGGGTGCAGGCACACCCCTGCTGCTCCCGGCCAGTAGGCCAGGAGACAGGGGCGTGGGGGAGAAGTCCCTGGATGGCACCGTCCCTGTCACTGTTTCTTAACGGCCCTCCGCCCCGCAGTGGGGACCTCTGACTGCTGGGCTCCCCCGGATGGCTGCGGCAGTGTCCCCGTACCTGACGGCGAGGGGCCTTCAGCAGGGACAAATGGCCGCTGCTCTGCGGACAGCAACCTGGACTCAGGCTTTGTCTGAAGTGTGACGCTTGGAGCCGTGGGGACCCCTAAACCACAGGGAGTGAGGGCTCCAGAGGGGGCTAGTTGTTTATCTTTCTCCCTTTGCATGGAACTCCCTTACTACCTGTAGCCGGCTGGCAGAGAACAAGGACTGGCACCCACTGCCGGGGTGCTTGTCTATCTCTGCCTCCATTGGTCTTGGGCTTCTCCATGGCACCCAGGAAGTGCCACAAAAAATAATTGCTCTAATGTCTCTAGAGTTTTGACAAAACTTGCCTAGTGGAGCCGTCTGATGTAAAATTTCCTTTCCTCTCTTTCTCCTGGTCGGCATATATATCTATATTGCTTACCCACTTTATGCTGGGCACTGACCTGGGTGCTGGGGTCAAAGAACTGAATGAGACCAAAACAATCCACTGCCCGTAGGGGCCACCAACTGCACATGGGTCATTGTGATAGGTGACTAGTGCTGCCACCTTGATGGTGCAGCAAGAATCTAACCAGCCAAGGCTGTGTGGGGGTGCGCCTTAGAATGCCTCTGGGAAGGCTTCTTGGAGGAGGAGGACTGTGATCTGAATCCTGAACTAAAGAGTCGCAGCTGATCAGTGTGAAGCTGCTGGGGCCAAGGCATGGAGAGCATGAGGAAATGTGCCAGGATCAGTGGTGGTCAGAGGAAGGAGTGGCCCAGGACTCAGACGTGCGTTGGCTAAAGCAGCAGGTCCCTAGAGGACTGGCCGGCCTAAACTGGGAGGGAGGTATCCCTTTTCTAGAATCAGATCTCTGAGGGGGGGCCAGAAACAAAGGGCACCTCAGTATTGACATTCCCTCTCCTCTCCAGCTGGTCTCTAGGTCCCTTGATGTTTTCCCTGTGGCCACTGTCCCTCCCTCCTCCTCTCTTAGATAATAATTTGCTTCTCACCTCTGGGTTGGTGTCTCAGGCCTAGAAGCCCCCGGAATACCTGAGGCTCTTTGACTTGCTGTGGGGGATGGAGAATGGGAATTGCATGTTCCTTGTACCTCAAGGGACTCTGATTCAGTAGGGGGGCCTGGACCTTTGTCTTTCAGAAGCTCTCCAGAGCTCCTGCTGCACCCCTCCACCCTGCTCCAGGGAGCCTGAATGCATGCAGTGTTTCTCCACTGAGGCACTGAAGGATTTTCCTTGCTGGCTCTCCTTGTGCTTTCTTTCTTTTACTTTTACAGACGGTGTTATTGTTGCTTGTCTGTTTGTTTGCTTTGTTTTGTTTTTAAGTAGGTTCCACCCTGAGCACGGAGCCCAGTGCAAAGTCTGAACTTACGACCCCGAGATCAAGACCTGAGTCCTTTTTTCTTTTTTTAAAAAAAATTTTAGGGGTGCCTCGGTGGCTCAGTGGGTTAAAGCCTCTGCCTTCAGCTCAGATCATGATCCCAGGCTCCATCGGGCTCTCTGCTTAGCGGGGAACCTGCTTCCTCCTCTCTTTCTCTCTGCCTGCCTCTCTGCCTACTTGTGATCTCTGTCTGCCAAATAAATAAATAAAATCTTAAAAAAAATTTTTTTTTATTTATTTGAGAGAGAGAGCAAGCGAGAGCACGAGCAGAGGGAGCAGCAGGCAGAGGGAGAAGCAGGCTCCTTGCTGAGCAAGGAGACCGATGCAGGACTTGATCCCAGGACCCTAGCATCATGACCTGAGCTGAAGGCAGGTGCTTAACAGACTGAGCCACCCAGGCATCACAAGACCTGAGTCTTGGTCAAGAGTGGGATGCTTGAGGCGCCTGGGTGGCTCAGTTGGTTAAGGGGTCTGCCTTGGGCTCAGGTCATGATCCTGGGGTTCTGGGATCATAGGGCTCCCTGCTCAGCGGGAAGTCTGCTTCTCCCTCTCCCTCTACTGCTCCCCCTGCTT
This sequence comes from Meles meles, assembly GCF_922984935.1. NCBI lineage: Eukaryota > Metazoa > Chordata > Mammalia > Carnivora > Mustelidae > Meles > Meles meles. The sequence goes on from NC_060083.1 coordinate 32,209,217, forward strand.
TTGCTCTCTCTCCCCCTCCCCCATCAAATAAATAAATAAAATCTTAAAAAAAAAAAAAAAAAGGCAGACACTTAACAGACTGAGCCACCCAGAACCCCTGCTGCTTGTTTTTAAATCTCTCCCTTTATTCTTCCAATGGGAACCTCTATCATCTTGTTTTGGGCTTTCCTACCTTTTTAAAAGATATTGTTAGATAGTGCAATGGGGGCATGAAGAGGTTAAAGTTGCCCAGGGTCACAGAGAAGCCAACACCCCTGTGGAGAATCCACGGTGTCTTCAGCCTGCTCAGAATATCTTGCTGGGGCAGAAGGCCCAAGTGTCCAGAGCCCCAGATGTTTGCAGAAATGGGCCAAGCATCAGCTCTTTAGACATCTGCTGCCTTTTTATTAGGAGGTGGTGTCTTTTTGCCTCCCTCCAGTGGGTTCCAGGCCTGCACCATCACAGCTGGCATAGTCAGGCAGGTCCAAGGACCCAGAGGGGGCCCCACAGGACTAGCCAAGAGGGTCCTTGGCTTTGTGCAAGATAAAAAACAAATGCAAGCCAGGAGGAAATGAAAGCAGTTTACTGAATAGCGTAAGTGATAGAGTACAGCAGACGGAGTGTCTGAAAGACTCGGAAAGGAAAGGAGACTTTGTCTCATTGTCGCTGGAGTTAGGGGTTCACACAGGAAAAGGGTCCGAGGTGTTCCTCCAGGAATCTGGGGAGGGATCAGTCAAAAGGAGTATCAGGTGAACAACAGGTATTCTCCCATAAGTCACCGAAGGCGGGGGTATTGATGCCAGTGTGGGCCGAGGTTTGTTCAAAGTTAATGTCCTGGAACACGTTTGGGACCCGGTTCTTCTTAGATGCTCTCAGGTGTTTTGGGATGAGGATGAAACTCAGAGAACACTGAGGTGCCTGGGTAGCTCAGGAGTTAAGCAACTGCCTTTAGCTGACTAAGGTCATGATCCCAGGGTTCTGGGATTGAGCCCTGCGTCGGGGTCCCTGCTGGGCGGGAAGCCTGCTTCTCCCTCTCCCACTCCCCATTTGTGTTCCCTCTCTGTCTCTCTCACTGTCAAATAAATAAATAAAATCTTAAAAGGAAGGAAGGGAGGAAGGAAGGAAAGAAGGAAGGAAGGAACTCAGAACAATTCAGTTCCTTGCTTCCCCCTGGGATTGGGAAAGTAGCTTCTTTGGTTTACCCATATGCAAGGTGAACTACAGAGCGTGAGGGGCACCTGGACGGCTCATTCAGCTAAGCGTCCGACTCTTGATTTCAGCTCAGGTCATGATCTCAGGGTCCTGGGATCGAGCCCCATGTTGGCTCCGAGCTCAGCGGGGTGTCTGCTTCTCTCTCTCTCTCTGCCCCTCCCCCAGCTTGTGCTCTCTTTCCAATAAATAATTAAAATCTTAAAAAAAAAATAGAGAGCGTGAATAAATGGGGCCTTTCTGAAAATGGAGTCCCCTTCAGCTTCCCTGTCTCACAAGCCTTGTCCGCATTTGCTCGACCCGCTTACTTGGACATCTGTTCTCCTAACAATATCTGTCCATAAATCTTGCTTCGGAGTCCTGGGTGGCTTAGCCGAGTACAAACGAAGCCTGCAATCTGCGACCAGACCTTCACTGTGGCTACACCTGGGCGTGACCACAGCTGGGCGTGACCACAGCTGCGTGTGCTCGCTGGCGGGCACCAGCACCTGCCTCTCAGGCCGAGGCTGTGTGTGTGTAGTGGTCCCCGGGGCTGCAGGGCTGGGCTGTTGGGCTGCCTTTGGAAGGAGCCCCCTCCGCAGGCTTCTGTGGTAGCTTAATGCTATTGTAATTCTTGGTTTCTGTGAAGAAAAGAAATTTTCGTTTTGTGTGTCCAGACGTACAGTAGGTGCTCACTGAGTATTTTTTTGAGTGGCAGTGAATGCGCACGGAATAATTAGAAGTTTGTGTGGGAAGGAAAAGATTCCGTTTCCCTGGGACGTTTAGAAGACCTCCTGGATAACGTGGGGCCACCAAAGAAGTGCTCCTCCCAGGCTCTGCCTGGAAGAGCCGCTACAAGGGGAGGGAGGGGTACCTTGCCCCATTGCCCACCCTCACGGCCCCTCAGCGCTCTCTCCCCTTTCCCAGACCAGCAGAACACCTTCAGTGCTGGGGTGGCCTGGAAGAACAGAGGGAGACCAGTCCTGGCTGTTGGAGGAGCCCGCCGCATGGACAGGGGAGCTCGAACTAGCTCTTGAAGGCTTGCTTAGGAGGACAGAGGTGAGGATTCTAGAGTGCGGTCTCGGAACCAGTGGCATCAGCATCACCCGAGCGCTCGTTAGACACACAACTTCTTGGCCCTTAGGGACCTAGGGAGCAGGAGCTCTGGGGCTGGGGCCCAGCAGCGTGTGTTCAGCCCGCACTGGAGGTGAACATGGGGAGCGCTGATGCAGACAAGGGAAGGGGTCTGAGCCTCCTAAGAGTGACAGGGGAGCCGGGAAACCAACCTCCATGTTTTAGATGAGTTCTTCTGTTGGTGGCACAGACAGAAGACAGGACCGGGACAGGAAGGGCAGCTGGGAGGCATCAGAGAAGCAGATGCGGCGTGAGCTTGAGGTTTGCGGATCTCAGCCACACTGTTGGTGGCCTTTTGCGGATCTCAGCCACACTGTTGGTGGCCTTGGGGACAGACAGCAAAGCCAAATGGTCCTGTGACGGGATAGTGGACAGGCCTGGTGGCACATTTGGTCTCGTGCACCCTTTCCTTTAAAATGTTTAAAAATGATGTGTGTCCTGTCGTATTGCTATAGGCTGGTCATGGAAAAAGGTAAGAAAGAAGCAAAGGGAGAGAAGCAGAAGTCTACCATCCAAGACAGGCATTGATAGAAGGCGTGTTTCCTGCTGGCCCTTTTTCCCATGTACGTTTCCTTGGTGGATCTGAAAGCATAGCATTCTGTATTCATTTGCATCCTGCATTCTTTGCTTGACAAAATAGCATAAGCATTTCCTGATGTGCTTTCAGACTATCTCTTCTTACAGTCACGGGGGCTCCCATAAGTTGGCCAGGGCGGTGCTGGTAAGGAAGGAGTAAGCGAGGCCTTGAGAGAAACGGAAACTTGGTCCATGACCTTCAGACAGTAGAGAAGACAATAGTCACACGGTCTGGGTGTGTCAGCTCACAAATTACAAGGAAAAAAGGAGATGATGGGGCGAGCCATAGATTAAGATAGACTTAAAGGACAAATGACATTCACCACTAATCAGATTGCAGTGTCCAGGGATGTACATTTGGAGAGTAAAGGAATGCAAGGAAGTGATGACTACAGAAGTCAGCGTGCGACACGGGGAGGGTCGTGCAGTGTCCGGCAGCGTCTCCTTTCTTGACGGGTATTTACAAGGCGTTGTCTTACGATAATTTATTAAGCTTACATTTGGTTAGGGCAGTTTTCTTTGTTCTTTTTATTATTATTATTATTATTAGGATTTATTTATTTGAGAAAGATAGAGAGAGCACAAGCCAGGGGAGGGGTGGAGGGAGATGGAAAAGCAGGCTCCCTTCTTGAACAGGGAGTCCGATGTGAGGCTCGATCCCAGGACCCTGGAATCATGATCTGAGCCGAAGGCAGATGCCCAACCAACTGAGCCACCCCAACAACTGCAGATTTGTGGGTTCCGTTTTGGTTGACTTTGAGGGCCGGCTGAGATGTGCTGTAGGGACAATGGTGATGGATGGCCCTTGCCTGAAATGGGGAAGTTCTGAAGGATTGGTCAGGTCAGGAGTGCACGTGTGTCAGCCGTGAAATGTGTGTGGCATGTGCAGAGCTGCGGGGTGCCCTGACCAGTCTAGCTCTCTCTGGTTGGTTCAAAGACACAGACCCAGGGGCGCCTGGGTGGCTCAGGGGGTTAAAGCCTCTGCCTTCGGCTCAGGTCATGATCCCAGGGTCCTGGGATCGAGCGCCACATCGAGCTCTCTGCCTGCTTGTGATCTCTGTCTGTCAAATAAATAAATAAATAATCTTAAAAAAAAAAAAAAAAGACACAGACCCAAACATTCAACATCACTCACTTCTCAGAATCCCCTTCCTTAGCCTGGTCCTTCTGTTTCCATAAAGTACTGGTTCTTTTCTTTCTAAGCCCTTAGCCTCCCCACCCACTCCCACACACGGCCTCTCTTTCCTCTGACTCCTTCCCGTTGCTCTGGACAAGTGCAGGGAGGTGGTGCCAAGGCCATCATGGGGCGTACCTAGGAAAGGGGACAGTGGAGGAGCCCTGTGACCTAAGCACACCCTTTCTCCAGGCAAACATACTGGAGGGCTTTTTCTTTTCTTTTTTTTTTTTTTTTTAAAGATTTATTTATTTGACAGATAGAGACTACAAGTAGGCAGAGAGGCAGGCAGAGAGAGAGAGAGGAGGAAGCAGGCTCCCCGCTAAGCAGAGAGCCCGATGCGGGGCTCGATCCCAGGACCCTGGGATCATGACCCGAGCCGAAGGCAGAGGCTTTAACCCGCTGAGCCACCCAGGCGCCCCCTGGAGGGCTTTTTCTGACCCTGGACTTCGGAGGTCCAGAAGTGAGGTTTGGAACTGGGACTTGGGTTTCTAGCTGGACTCTGCCTCTCTCTGCCTGGACTGGCAGGTTTCTTAGAACCAGGCCAAGGCTCTGAGCTTGGCAGAGGCTGAGGGCATCAGTGAGGTGAGACTAGTGCTCACCCCTGCTCAGGGAAAGGGGTCTTTGCCCTTCCCCCCCTCCCAGAAGGATGTGGAGGGACTCGTCTTTTGGGGATCAGTGGCTCACAGTCCTTGGTCTCCCCCAGACAGTTGTCACAAAGCGCTCCAGGGCTTCATACTGCCAAGGAGGAGGGGCTCCCCTTTAGGTTCCAGAATAGCACTGTCTGATAGTACTTCTAGCAGTGTTGGTAACGTCCCAAAATATCCTGCTCAACGTGATGACCATTAGCCTGGACGGCCAGTGAACAACTGAAATGTGGTAGTAATGACAGAGGAGCTGAATGTTAGATTCCATTTCATTTCAGTCAATTACAGTGGAAACTTAGATTGGCCCAGGTGATGAGTGGCTCCTTATTGGACAGCACAGTTCTAGAAGGCATGGGTCTCTGAGAAAGACACAGTGGCTAAGTCAAGGTGTTTCAGAACTGCCTGCCACCCTCTTTTCTCCGCGCCCATGTACATACATTACACATTTCAGGAAGGCCCTGGATACAATGTCCTTTTCTAACCAAGTACACTGTTTAAATGTTCTTATCTCAAGCGAGGCAGAGCTGCTGCTGACCTCAAATGCGGCCCCCCGCCCCCCGGCCTCTCTTTGTCCTTGCGCCATCAGAGCTGAGCGGGGTAGGACCTCCAGAAACGCTACACCTGGGCAGTCCGAGTCCAGCAGTCACAGGCCTCAAAGCCCGGGGTCCCACCCCGGCATGCCCGTGCGGCTCCCCGCTTCTCCCCTCCAGCAGGAAAGAATCTGGTCCCTGTGGATGCCTGGTAGCTGACCAGTGGGCGCACTGGCCGTGACTGCGGCGCAGTCACTGGGCTAACCAGCCCACACAGGCGGTTTTGATCTTACTTCCTAATTGAACAGCTTGGCCTCAAGTAAGAAACATTTTTACTTTCCAGAAAAAGGTGGAGGCCTGGGGGCAGTTTTGGGTTTCTTGGGTTTATACAGGTATATATTTTTGAGCAAGGTGGGTGGTGGTGCTGAAGGGGCACTAGGTATTCATCAGATGAGATGGTTCCCTTACCCCCTTGCCCTGGCCTCCGTTTCCCCAGCATCCAGGGCCTGGGAACGCCCTGTGATGTTTGCTGGATGAATGAAAGAGTCACTTCTGCCGGCAGAGCACCCTCTTCTTCTCTGTCTCTAGTCTCCTTCTGCGCTCTCCTCCTCTCTCCCTGTAGTCCCTGCAATCCCTCTCTCCTCTCTGCTCCCTTTCTAGCCCAGGCTCTCAGAGGCCTGCTTCATTTTCCAGCATGCTAACCGTTCCCTAGTGTGTCATGACCCACCACTTCCAAACATTCCAGAAAGTACCCTTGCACTGCTGTCTCCTTGTGGCCCCATGGCCTGTGGGACTCTCTACAGGTCACGTGAACAGTCCTCACCAACAGGGGAGTCATTGTCCCCTGGCCTGCTCCATGCAGATCTGGACAGAGGCCCTCTGTGCCGGCAGGATTTCCTGTGTGCTGGTTGCCCTCCGTCTGGCGAGCCCGAGGAGCGCCCCCTTCTGTCTGGTGACTCTGGCGATTCTACCCGTCAGTGCCTCCTCCTGCCTGACTTTAAGTCTTCAGTTATTTTTCTTTCTTTCTTTCTCTCTCTCTCTTTCCTTCCTTCCGAGAGAGAGAGAGAGAGAGAGAGAGAGAGAGTCCCTTGCAGGCTCCACGCCCAGCTCGGAGCCGGACACAGCCTGCAGGGCTCTATTTCCCAACCCTGAGATCACGACCTGAGCCAAAATCAAGTCTGATGCTTAACTGACTGAGCCACCGGGAGCCCCTTTAGTTCTTTTTCTTGTGCTTCTGCCTCTGCCTGCTACTCCCCCTGCTTGTGCTCTCTCTCTCTCTATCTCTGACAAATAAATAAAATATTTTAATATATATATATATATATAAAACTTACCATTTTAACCATTTTTAGGGGGCAATTCAGTGGCATTAAGTCTGTTCACTGTATAATCGTCCATCAACACCATTTCCAGAACTTGTTCGTCATCCCCAATAGAAACTGTTCATCGAACAAAGACTTCCTCCATTCCCTCAGCCTCTGGTAGCCTCTCTTCTAGTTTCTGTCTCTAGGAATCTGTCAGTTCTAGGTAACTCATCGAAGTGGAATCATACAGCTTTTGTCCTCTTGTGTCTGGCTTTTCGCGTGTTTTCGAGCATCTGTCAGAACCTCATTCCCTTTTATGGCTGAGGAATACTCTCCTTTTCCCTTATGCGTACACTACATTTTGCTTATCCGTTCATCTGTGGATGGACACTGGGTGGTTTCTGCCTTTAGGACAGTGTGAATAATGTTCTTCTGAACATGAGTGTGTCTACACGTATCCGTTTGACTCGCTGCTTCCAGGTCTTCTGGGTTTACGCCTTAGGAGTGGAATCGCTACCTCATAGGGTAATTTTGTGTTCACCTTTGTAAGGAGCTACCAAACTGTTTTCCCCCATGCGTGCCCATTCCCACCGGCAGTGCACCTTATTATTTTTTTAAATTCTTAATTTCAAACTACAGAGATAATGCCTGTTTGTGGAAAAACTTCAAAGGACGCAGAGCCGCGTGAAGTACACAGCAGCGAACCCCTCCTGAAGCCCCACCTCTGAGATAACCGCTACTTACGGTCTGCTGTGCGCGCCTGTCCCGAGACGCGAGTACACACCAGACGCCTCCGCAAAACCAGCGCGGTGGGCACAAGACCCATTCATTTGGCTTTTTCGTGTCATTCTGTGTTGGCCCCCAAAGGTCCCGGCTGCATGCTCTTCCATTTTGGGCATGTCTCTCGTGTTATTTATTGGTTAGTGGGTCCTGAGAGACGAGTGGGGGTGCTCCCCCTTGTCCCCTTGTCGCTCTTGCCAACTGCTCTGTGCCTACTGCCTTGCCCAGCTTGCCCACATGGGCCACCGTCTCACGGGATCGCAGCCTGTTTGGGGGAAAATGAGAGCTGAGCTTGGTACTGGGGAGGCCCTGCTGCCCAGAACCCCCTTCCCCACCGGGCTCAGGTATTCCCAACTCACTCTCCACTCCCGGGGCGGCCACGCTAAACTAAGCTGAGCTGAGCTGCGAGTGGCTTTGGGAGGGAGGGCCACCCACCTTCTGGAAGGGGCCGCCTTGGCCAGGCACACCCTCCCCTCCGGGAATTCCGGGGAGTCAAGTAACTTAGAGCTGTGTGGAGAGGTGAGCAGTGGGCTGGTAAGAGAGAGAGAGAGTGTGTGTGAGTCTGGGCTCTGGTGGTGTACGGCACTGAGAAGGTGCTTGTGGGGACGGGCAAGACATCCAGTGTCCCCCTCCCCCCCATTAGGAAAGATCCAGTTTAGGCCTGGCAGAAGTCCACCTTTCAAGCCAAGGACCGGCCTGTCTTTTGCCAGCACCTTTTTCTGCAGAGCCCCAGGCAGCTGGTGGGAGAGTACAAAGCGGCCTGGAAAATCCATAAACTGCATAATCAGCCCCTGCATCTTGGCCGCTTGACTCTGTTTATTGCTTCCTGTCCCCGAAAGCCCTTTACAAACAGAGCGGCTTTGAGGGGGGTGAGCTGGACCTGGTGGGTGGCCTGTCCCTGCCAGCGGGCCCTGAACCCGCGCATTCTCCTGAACTCCTCGCTGCCACCCCAGCAGAGCTCAGGGAGGGTGGGTGCCCCGGGTCGCCTGAGAGTGGGAGAGGACGCCTCCTGGCCAAGGAGGGCAAACCCCCAGAGAGCTGTTTACTTTGTAGCTGACAAAGGACAAGGATCCCATTTCTACCAGTTTCCTTGAGGGCCTGGAGGTGAAGCTGTGAGGATGTGCAGGAGGGGAGAAGGTGAAAACCTTCGCCTCTGAACTGTGCAAGGTGGGGAGGGGAGCAGCGGCCCATTCCCGGGGATCTCAGGACTGCTTCCAAGGGCTATGGAACTTGCTCAAAACGTGGTTTATTCTTGCATTACTTTTAAAAAAGTTTTTCCTGTTGACTGACTTTTCTCCCATCCCTCCCACCACCGCCTTGGAGAGGAGGGGGCAAGAGGTGACTCTTTGAGGGAAGAGCTGCCCCAGACAAAGTTGCTCTAGACACTGCCAGGGTGCCTGTGAGGGCTGTTTGCTGTCCTTCCCTTGCATCTAGGGGAGGGCCGGGGCCATGAGGCACCTGCGTGGCACCTGTGTGGTTGGGGGGGATGCTGTGCTCTCGAAAGGGCAGGAGGCATAGGTAGGCGGTTTTCCCAGTGCTGGGGCTGCCCCTCCCAGCCAGATGTGGCCGAGTGGTCCCTTTCTCAGACCCAGGGCTTCCCCCACACACCCTCTGCCCAGGGTGGTTGGAGGCCTCAGTTCTCATCCTGCCTCTGCTGCCTTGCTCTTCCTTCTTTTACTTGGCTTGCTGAGATGACTGACCACAAAGCCTTGATTCAAAAAGCAGGGGGACAGGGGTGCTTGGGTGGCTCGGTCCTTAAGCATCTGTCTTTGGCTCAGATCATGACCCTGGAGTCCTGGGAGCGAGCCCCACATCAGGCTCCCTGCTCAGCGGGAAGCTGGTTTCTCCCTCTCCCACTTCCCCTGCTTGTGTTCCCTCTCTCACTGTCTCTCTTTCTGTCAAATAAATAAATAAATCTTTTTACAAATATTTAAAAAATAAATAAAAAGCAGGAGGATGCCCTGGCCTGTGTCCGGTCTCTGTGCAGACCTGCCATGGGGGAGAGGCCGTGGGTCCCGTAGTACTTTCCCGCAGGGGGCTTGTCTAAGCAGACTTCCACAGCGGACCCGTGTGTGTCTGAGCCTGTCTTTTTGGTTGCGCAATGCCGAGCAGCCCCACCCTCCCGGCTCCTTCCTGAAAGTGAAATGTGACTGCCCTTGCTCAAGAACAAAAGCCCCAAGTTCAGCCCCGCACAGCAATGATTTTCAAGTGTGGCCACTTCCTCCTGTGGGGCCCGCAGCTGAGTGTTGAGGACAGACCAGGCCCCGGACAGGGAGGTCCTGCTGGGGTTGGGAGAGGGAGCCTGGTGCTGGTCCCCTGGGCCTGGGGCGGCTGTGGCAGAGGAGGCCTGTGGCGGGACGGCTCAGTGTGCCCACCTCCGCTCTGCTTCCCAGCTCCGGGGCCACCTCCACACAGGGCTTCTGCTCTTGCTCCGGGATACCCGGGGTGGGGGAAGGGGGGGACCACTGGAGCCTGTTTCTCCCTTTGCCCACGCGGAGATCAGAGGCCCACCAGTGTAAATTCGGTGTCAGTGTGGTAAGTGGTTGGGAGTGTGGGCTTTGGGGAAGAATCCTGACTCGCCACTTCCTGGCTGTGAGACCGCAGGCGAGTTAATTCCTCTGTGTCTGTCTCAGTCTCTTCATCTACCAGATAATCTGCTTCCTACCCTGCGGGGTTGTTCCGAGAATCTCGTGTAGGTGAAGTGCCTCACACAGGGCCACAGTGGGTCCCTGCCACATGGGACGTGCCCAGCCTGGAGCCTGGCAGAATGGAAAGGGCTGGTGGACTCCTCCTCCCCCCACCTCGCCCCCCTCTCCCCCCCCGCACCCCCCCCCCCCGGCACTGTAAACTATGAAGTACGGTGCACACTTAAAGCACCATCATTTGGGTCAGTTGGCGTGCTCAGAGTGAGAAAATAATCTATTTCAGTATCCTTAAATGAGGAGGGTCAGCAGACCATAGCTGGAACTCCCGGCTGTGTCCCACTGTAGAAGCTGGGCTTCCGTTCTCTCCTTGCCTGCTCATCCTTCCCCCTTGGTTAATTTGGCGGGAGCACACATAGCTTCACCGTCTGCAAAGGTGGCAGGAATCTGAATTCACCCTGTGTCTGTGGGCCTGAGAATCCCCACAGCTCCACTGTTAATGTATACATAGCCCTTGAAGGACGAAATCAAGCCTATGTTTACTGCCAGCAAGCAATGCTTGAGCACTTGCTAGATACATTGTGAGTTAAGGGGTGACCAACAAGGAACCCAGGGACTAAGGAACAGCCAGCTGCTTTTCCAAAGTCCCAGCGATTGCTGGCTGCTTCCCAGGCTGTTGCCTCACAGCCCTTAAGTCTGGATAAACCTTGCAACCCACCATAGGCTGGGGCCGTTCTGGCCATGCCTTCTGTCTGAGCCAGCCCCTCATGCCCACTCTGTGATGGAAGGAAGGGCATGCAGGGTCCGCCCATCCCACGCCAGGTTCTTCCCCTTGAGAGACAGAGCGGGTGCGAGTCTGGGCTTGTGGTGTGATTTGACAGAGCCTTTGTTTGCTGACTGTTGACTAAGCCCAGGTGTGCAGACCCAGTGTTTATAGAATCCTGGTTGTCTCTGGCTGGAATGAAGCAAATAGGTGCTCGGGAGAGGGGGAGGTGTCATGGATAATCCAAAAGTCGTTTGTTTAGGGCCTGGAGCCAGAGAGAAGGTATTTTTGCAGATCTCCCTACATCAGTCCGACTGAACTCTCTTTAATGTGTGCCTACAGTATACGGGCCATGAAATTCAGTCCAGACACCTGGGAACCATCTGGGGACTTAGGGCACACACAAAGACTGTCAGTGGGGAGAGGGACCTGGAGATCATCTTAGTCCTCCTTGCCCATTTTCCAGATGGGAAGCTGGAGGCCCAGAGGTAAAGTGACCTGCCCAAGGTCACCCGACTGGTTCGTGATGGCGCTAAAACTAGAATCCAGAGCTTTATATTGCATCTCCCTGTGAGCTGGGGGTCCTCACACTTTACTGGGCATCGGAATGACCCGAAGAGCTTGTTAAAAAGCAGATTCCCAGCACCCCCCCCCAAGATTCCAATTTAATAGTGGGGTGGAGAATATGTGTTTTTAGCAAACACCTCAGGGGAGTCTGATGAAGTCTCACCCCCCTCTGAGATACAGGGCTTTAATGCAAAGAGTGTTTTCTTCTGACACTGATAGAAAAGCACATTAACATTTCCCAAGAGCAGGCTGGAAGCATGAGGGGAAACAGGCAGAGCTGCAAACAGCTCAGGAGACAAGAGCGCGGGGGCTGAACCGGGGCTTTAAAACCCTCCCGAGGAACCAGTATGTCGGAAGATTTGACAGGCATGCTGGCTCTGCCATGTAAGGCCACGCGGGCTGGATGTGGACCAGCCCTGGACAACCTCTGGGTCACACATGACTCAGTAAAATGGCTCTGACACTGGTATAAGGCCGTGATGGACAATGCTCCATGCTCGTGGACGATTAACCCGCACTCTGTCAATGACAGGTTCTCTGATTATGTGTAACTTCTGGGGGAGGGGCTGAGAGACTTAGTGTCCTTATGGAACAGACTTCTGCTGAGGGTCTCATGTGAGGAAAGGGGTGGGAAGGGGTTCTGGTTCTATAGCTAAGAAAGGGTACAAGTCCTTTCAGCCCTGGGGGACTGGAATACAGCCACTTCTTTCTGCAGACCTCGTGGTTTGTACCTAGTACAGTGGTGGCTTTCTCTGGCCCTAATCCACCCCCCACCCCACCATGTCCTTGCATCCCTGGGAGGTTTCAGTGGTGGGAGGGGTGAGACTCATTAGGGGCTCTTCCTGTTTTCTAGAGGTGGAGACTGAGACCCCTGGAGGCAAAGAAAGCTGGTTATGGGACTCCCAAGAGTTCCCGCCCCCTTCCTCTGACTGTCAGATTTGAGGGCCCGGGCTGGCAAGCCCCACTGGCCCGATGCCCTTCCCTGCGCTACATTCCGGGTGCTGATCCTGCCAGCAACTGGGAAGGCGGTGCCTCTGGTTCTGGCCCTCACTGGGGCGGGTCAGGTCAACCTGAACTCACCTTTGCTGCCCCAGACACTGTAAAAGCCACTCTGGGCACAGGTGGGGAAGACAGAACGGGCTGGGCGCCTCTCGAAGCCCTGCCATCAGCCTAGTGAAGGGAGTGGCTCGCACAGGAGGCCCTTGGGGTTAAGGAGGAGAGTGTGGCTGTAATTTTAATTCGGAGTTGGTGAAGAGAGGAATGACTGAGCTCCTGGGGGCAGAGGGGAGTGTTCAGGAAAAACCTAATGAAGGTTGTCGCCTCATGAGCGAACGGGTCTGAGGGAGCTGGTGCATGTCGCATGCGAACTACTTTGGCGTCACTAGTGCGTGCACCACAAGGACAGGGAGCACTGGCCCAGGAGTCTGGGTTCAAATCCCAGCCGGGATCAAATCGCAGGCCCAGGAGCTCTGCCACCTTTGACAATAGGCGCCATCTGGAAGTGAGAACATGCAATTTCTTCCCGCGGTCCTCTCCAGGCCTCTCCCGAGGGCACGGGTGGGCACGTGGCTGTGTGGAGGTGAGGCGGTGTGGACAAGGGAGGGCCTCAGTTCTGGAGTGGATGCCCGGCGGCTGGCTTCTTGGCGCTGCAGGCCTTGGAGGGGGAGCTCGCAGGCCTTGGAGGGGGAGCTCGGCTGCTGTGCAGACTGAGAAGGAGCTGTGGCCAGGAGGGGGGAGCAGCCTGTGGTCGGGGAAAGTAGCTGGCCTGGTAAGTGGCTCTAAGCAATCCCATCTGCTGTCTGGGCTGGCCCTTCTTGCTGGGGTGGAATTTCTGATGGTGTCTTGGCTGCCAGAGGGGGAGGGCCGAGGCCCTCCCAGCCACAGCTGCTGCCTGTTCCTTTGAAGCTCAGGGCCAACCACCTCCTCCCCAAGGCTCTGTTCCCCAGCCCTGGGCCTGCCTGCATTCCTCAACTGCCAGAGGCTCTTCTGAGAAGGCCAGTCAGCTTGTGTGCCTTCGTTCCTTCACCCGGGGACCCTTCACCCGGGGACGGTGGGGAGCACCTCCCCTAGAGGGCAGGCCCCCAGGAGGACTGGGAGGTCTGGGCCACCCAGGCCCCAGTATATTCCAGTCCCCTCTCCCCTAGGATGCATAGCAGAGGATGGGCATGAATGGGGCTGTTGGCTAGCTCCCTGCTCCACTCAGGGGCCCCAGAGCCCCCCAAGTTGAGGTCCTGGAGGCCCCAACTGGGAGACCTTTGTGCTGCATACTGTCCCCACTTCGTAACTCCAGCCAGGCCTGACTCCTGTGCCAGGCTCTAGACTCAGCCCCGGAGAAGCGTGTGGCCCTGGGGCCTTACTAACAGCTTCTCCAGGCTGAGAGCATCTGTGTGAGCCCATCGCATGAATCCCCCTGGAGGGGAACCCGTCCTCAGAGGAACAGGTGTCCCATTCTACAGATGAGGAAACTCAGTCAGAGAAGCTCCACTCACCCAAGCAGTGGTGATCAGAATGAAAGCTGAGGTTGGCCCAGAGCTAAAGCTCTTCTGTGACGTTGTGCTCTGCAGCCTCTTACCCCTAGACTCCACGATGTTCACAAGAAACATGCGGCTTCCCTCTGCAAGGAGCTGCCTGGCTAGACCTGGCCCTGCCCTGCCCTGGAGGACCCCCTCACGCTGTGGTTTGACCTTTGGAACAGCGGCGGCAGCGGCTACCGCCTTACCCACTGCCCTTCATTCTCCCCTGTGAGGCCACCAGGAGGTGGATGGGCCCCTGAGCAGGAGGGAGCCCTGGGGGGAGGAGTGGTGCCCAGCTTCCACTGAGGCAGGACTGGTGAAGGCCTGCTGGGCAAGTGGAGGCAGGAAGGATGGAGTTGGGACTCAGGATTACAAAAGTTCTAAAGTCCTACAGGCTTTGTGGTTTCCTTTTTCTCAAGATTTTTTTCTTGTCATCATTCAGTTTTTGTTTTGTTTTGTTTTGTTTTAATTAGAGAGACAGTGTAAGGAGGAGGTTAAGAAGAGCATGGACTCTGGGTCCAGGCCGTTTGGATTCAAATTTTGGCTCTGTCACTGACTGTGTGACCCCACGTAAGTTATTTCAACTCTCTGGGCCTTAGTTTCCTTATCTGTAAAGTGGGTCTTATAATTCCTTTACTTGGAGGCTTAGAAAGTATATGGCACACGGTTAGCACTCATAGACATTTGCTATAATGATTTTTAAAAACTGAGTCATGTCTGTTGTAGATAATATACATAAGCAAAAAGATGAAAAAAAAGTCACTGGCATTGCTATCCTTTTGCTATTCTTTACAGGTGATCTGCTTATTTTATTTTTAAATCAATGAATGAACATGAATCAAAATGTAAAAGATATATAAAGATTTACAGAGAAAAGTTTCCCTGATCTGTCCCTTATGACCCAATTCCTCCCAGCAGAAACCTATAGGATCAGTTTCTTGTGAATATCCTCTCCATACATACACATACCATAACATACTGTAGTCCAGTACTGCCTTGCCTTGTTCCCCTTAGCCATGGGTCTTGGGCAGGGACACGTATAGAGACGCCTCATTTTTTGTTCACTGTTGTAAACAAAAAATGTTGTATCCTTCCATGATACATAGTATATGAATTCCATGGAAGTGGGATTCATGGATCAGTGGGTGAGTGCACAGTGCGTATTTGTGTGGGGCCAAGGGGGCAGGAGTCGGACTTCTGTTCCCAGGACACTCCCCTGCTCACCCTGAGCACCCCTCCCTAATCTTGGTTCCTTGGCCTGGATTCCCTGGGCACGCTCAGATACTCAATTGTGTGGCAGCCTTGCCTGGCCACCTGTCCCAGAGGCTCAGAGACATCTGGGACTGTCCAGACTTGAGAGCTCAGCCCCAGACCATGCAGGCCCTGCCTTTGGAGGGACCTGCAGCCTAACTGCCTGAAGGAGAGGCCCAGGGAGGGGCCACTGGCCCCTCTTTCCCAAGGAGCTGGACCTGGGCCAGCATGAGCTCATGCCTGGAACGAGCCCAGCTTTACTGGCCTGCACCTGAGCTGCCAGTGGCTCCCTTCTCTGAGTCTGGGCTACTGACCTGGTCCCAGGTACACAGACGTTGCTGTCAACCCAGAGGGGTTCCTCTGGGGTGTGGCCCCTGAGTAGGGCAGTGGGGAGCAGCACCCCTATTCATCTGACATTTGATCTCCTCACAGGCTCCTGGGTTGAGGTCTTGGCTAAGCTGATAGAATTTGTTGATGGAGAGAGGGATTGTTGTGGAAATAGTTTTTAAGACTCTCAGGTCAAAGTGGAAAACAGTTGGTCTTCTCGGCAACTAAACAACCTTGGTGGGGTGCAAAAAGGTTTTTGTAAGGAAATGGTCCTTCCTTCAGGATAAGGCTTTGCCTGCAAACTGCAAACTTCTCCTTTCTCTTCCCTTGCTTCCCCAACATGGGCCCTGGGCACCCTGAGCTTCCCCCAGGGCAGCTTTGCTGCCCCATTGAGGACTCAATTCCGGTTTACTTGAGTTCTTGCCACATGCCTGGCTCTGTGCTCAACTCTAGGAAAATGGGAGGGTGGGGGAGGCGGTGGCGGTGGATGGATTTACAGCGTGATTCTGGAGTCAGACCTCCCAGGCTCAAATGTCGTCTTGGCCGCTTAGCTGTGTGACCTGAACAAGTCCCTGGACCTTTCTGTGCTTCCTTTTTCTGTCCGTAAAGTAGAAATCACAGGGACAGTACGCACCTTGCAGAGCTGCAGAGAGAGGATGGTAAGAGTGAACACGCAGAAGACACCTGGAATAGGGCGGCTTGGAAGGAAGCCGGCAATAGCGTTAGGGTATCGTTCCTACTATGACCGTTATCGGACCAACATGAGTCAAACAAACACCACGTTACTCATGCCTGAGGAGCTTCATCTTGGACTTTTCAGCTGGAACGCAGAAGGGGCTTCTTGATGGTGCCTTTTATGGCAGCCCAGCCCTATACTGGGGCCTCAGGAGCCCCAGGGAGGGATGAAGGTGTCCTTGGGATTGAGGCTCCAGGACCAGTCCTTCCCTAGGGGAGGGACTTTATTAACTTCCTTTGAAACCTCTTGCCCTAGGCCCTACCTTAGTTCCCCTTGCCTACACACCTGGCCATGGAAATTGAGACAAGAGAGAGAAAAATTAGGAAAGCAACTGTGTTTCTTTTCCTTTTTTTTTTTCTTCTATAGATTTTTAATTTTTTTTTTTTTTTATTTGCCAGAAAGAGAGATCACAAGTAGACAGAGAGGCAGGCAGAGAGAGAGAGAGAGGGAAACAGGCTCACCGCTGAGCAGAGAGCCCGATGTGGGGCTCGATCCCAGGACCCTGAGATCATGACCTGGGCCGAAGGCAGCGGCTTAACCCACTGAGCCACCCAGGCGCCCCTCTTCTATAGATTTTTAAAAGATTTTTTTCTGGGAAGGGGGACTTTTGTTCTGCCCCAGGCTTAGATTGGCCTAAATGATAGGGCATGGCCCAGACAGGTTAAGTGGGCAACCCAAGATCACAAAGCAGGGCGCGGAATTGCTGAGTCTGTCTCTCCTCCTCTTCCTCCTGCTCCTCTCAGGTCTAACCAGGCCTCCTTTCCCCAAGCACTGTGCTCATCGTGCCCCCAGAGGTGGGCACAGGTGCGGCCGCGGCCCAGTCCCCTCAGAATGAGACTGGCTTTGTCGCCGTCACCCCAGCAGCTGTGGCCGGCTGAGTTTTCCACTAAGCCTTTACCGCGCCTTGGGCAGGAGCAGGAGGCCCGGCGTTTAAAGGTCACCCGGCTTTTGAAGCTGCAGCGACATTAATAGCTTGGGAAGAAAACAAGCCTGTGCAGGGGCAGGAGGACAAGGAGCCTCTGTCAGCGCCTCCCCTCCCCCTCCCTGCTGAGCGCGCGCGCGCACACACACACACACACACACACACACACACACACACTGACACCCTCGTGCGCCCGCACCCATACGCAGACCCTAAGAGCCTCTCTCTGTCTCTCGGGCCCCCACCTTCCTTTCTGCCCCCTTTGGCGACCTCTCCAGCTCAGAAGCCCAGATGCTGAGCTGGCCTCCCTGCACCCTGCCCCCGTGGCGACTGGGGTGACAATTGGACAAGGAGGCAGCTGCCCTTCGGCTGCCCGGCAGCCTCTCCATTAGCGCTGCCATTACCCACTTGAGGTTTCCCCGGGACTTAACCATGGTTACACAAGCGTCCCAGGGGTCATATGACCTCATTCTGGCCCCGCTGGCTTTTGCAGCCCGGATTCCTGATGAGACAAAGTAAGCTGGGACCTTGTCTTCTCGCCGGGGAAAGAAAGGGCTGGCAAGCAGGGTGCATCTCGCTTGCCAATTCTAATCACTTGGTGAAGGGCTCTGTGGGCTCCACAGGACAATAGCAATACCTGGTAGATTCGTGATGTCTGCCAAGGATGGGGGCCCGAAATTGGTGGCATGTGTGTGCCTCGTGTTTCCCACTTGGAGAATAAACTATTCTGAAGCTCTTCCAGTGTTGGGTTCTGAGACCCTGGGGCTGGTTGGGTTCCTCTCCTTTTTAGTCTGAGGTGGGGGTGGGGCAGATTTTTGGGTTCTGGGAGAGAAACTGCTCTGTCTGCCCTTTCCGCGGGAGCAGCTGGAGCCTGGGCCCTGGGACACCACCTAGTGGCCTGGCATGGCGGTGCCACTGGGCTGGGCCCAGACCTGAGGCGAGAAGGGCCAGCGAGTTCCCTTCTGCAGGGCGGGATCACAGCAATTACAGATGGATCACAAGGTCTGGTGTGTCCCTTGTCCCTGGGGGATTTTCAAAGGAGGGAGCCAGAAGTGTGCGGAGACAGAGCTGGCCCCTGGCAGTCCCTCCTCCTTGGAGGAGACAGGGTGGGAGTGGGGGGAGGAGAGTGCTGACAATTGGGAGCTCTGGCGTCCTAACCCCACATCTCTTCCTGAGGCCTCCTGTTCTCCCCCTACCTTTCAGGGTTGGGTCCTCCCCAGGGACAATGGAATGTTTAGTCAGATCTTGAGGGGGTTGACTTCCTGTCCCCAGGAGCTGACACTGGCTTGGCAAAGGGACCATCCTGCTATCAGCCTCCTGTGCCTTGTAAGGGAAGAGATCCTCAGGTCAGGCAGTAGGGGGCTCCTGGGACCTTAACCATGGTACTGACTGCCTTGGCCTCAGTTGTTTCATCTGTGAAGTGGGATAATAATCCATACCCCCCCCCCCGCCCCATAGAAATGATAGCTTTTTCATGAGGACTAAATAAGAATGTAGAGGAGAAAGGGCTTGGGAAACTAAGAAGTCCTCCGAGTGGCGGAGGTGCTCATAGATAAGGAAATATATAATCTCTCAGGTGGTCTGTTCCATAAGGAGAACAAAGCAGGGCAAACAGGGAGGGAACGTGGCAGATAGGGCTGGTGCTTGGTAAAATGATTCTTGAATAGGGGCCCGAAGGAAGGGAAGGAGGGAGCATGTCGATATCTGGGAGGAGATGGAGGACCCTGGAACACGTGGCTTGCAGGTGGCTATCGGAAGGCAGTGGGGGACACCGATAGGCACGGTGGTAGCAGCGGAGGTGGTGAGCTGCATTCGGGTCCTGGGATGGTCTTGAAGATAGAAAAGATGGCATTTGCTGCCACTGGGTGTGGGGTGGAAGAGAATTCGAGCACTCAAGGAGTTAGTTGCCTGAGCTTTGTGCCTGAGTCACATGGAGCTGCCGTTCAGAGATGAGGAAGGTGGGAGGGGCAGGGCGGGTCTGGAAGGAACCTCGAAGTCCGACGACCCATTTATGTCAGCTGCTGTGGGACAGCCAAGTGGGGGCAGCAGGTCAGCTGAGCGGTGTCGAGTTGAGGGGCGTATTCCCAGGAGGCCTCCGGGCAAGAGAAATTTGGGAGCCTATATTCAGTGTGTAGATGGTATTTAAAGCCACGGGACTGGATAAGATTGTTCAGTCTGTGAGTGTAGCCAAGGGCCAAGGTCTGTGCCTGAGGCCATGCCAACTTGTCTCCTTGGGTGCTTACTAGCTCCGGACCCTCACAGAAGTTCCATCACAACATCCCTTCCAGGTGGTATTACACCTGTTCTTACAAATGAGGGCACTGGAGGTCAGAGAAGTGAAGTCATTTCTCCAAGTCACACAGCTCTACTGACCCCAGTCAGAGTGGGAGCCCAGGACTCTGGCTCCCGGGCTCTCACAGGTCCATGTGGACCCTACCTGCTCCTGCAGGAGACTGGCTGGACTGACCTTGGGCAAGGTCAGGAGAACAGCACTTGGGCAGCTGGCCCACCTCCCTGGGCCAGGCCAGGAGTGACTCAGGCCTTGGCCGTCTCCTCTCACTTGGAGTGAGGATTGGCAGGCTGCTGTCCCCCTCCTCCTGGGCCCGGATTCCTTCATGGGGAAGTCGAAGGCCTGGCTCCCTGGGACCTGGGGGAGGATAGGTGTGGGATTTCTGCTTCCCAGTCCCCTGGTCACTCAGAGCCCTGAGTTTAGGAGAGCTGAGGAGTTGGCCTCCAAGACCAAGGCTCAACGGGTTTCATTCACTTCCACTTTTCAGAAGTGGGTCAGGGGTTATCTCCCTCTGTTGTCCTGCTAGCATCTGGCAGCTGGGGTTCAGAGAGGTGGAGCAGTTTCCCCAAGGTCACAGAGCCAGCTCTGGGGCCAGACCAACAGACACCCCACCCCCAGTTCTGTCTAGGTCACATCTCCTCTGCTGGAATGTCAGCCAGGCTGTGCCCAGTCTTCTGAGCCTGAGCCACACGTGGCTGCATTTCTGAGGTTCCTTGGCTTCTAGCCCTCTAAGCCTGACTGGGCACTTTTGGCCCCCAGGAGGTGGGTTTCTAATTCTGGCCTCTCTCTGTACTGGCTGTGTGACTTTGTGCAGGTTGTCTGACTTCTCTGAACTGGTTTCCACGCTGTGGAAACTATGTGTCTATCTCTGAAGTTGTAATAAAGATGAAATGTGAAAGTGCCTGGCACAGGCCCGTAAACCAAAGTTGCCTGTCTTAATTCTTCCATGTGTTTTGAATTGCTTTTCATTTGAGCCATGCTGGTTGCAAAAGGGAGCCTGGCCTAGATGGGACTGACCCCGATGACAGCCCTTCTCCCCACTCCCAGCCATGCTAGCCCACCTCTGCCCTGGCTTCACACTCTGCACTTGAGCTCAGTGAGGGAGGGTCCTCACGGGGTGGGGGGAGGCCGGCATCGCCCCACCTGGTGGTAATTGTAGGCAGCTTGGCTTTTGGGTCTGTGCATTCTGGCAGAGCCCTGTGGAGATGGTATTTCTGAACAATGACTCCCGTTTCCCCACACTTCCATTAGCTACTTTCTCATCCGCAGGACAACCTGCGATGGGAAAGTCTAGGCTTTGCCACTATCGGCCACATGTCTTTGAGCCGCTCTGACAAGTCTTGGGCGTCAGGGTCTTTGTCTGACGTGTGGAGCAGGCTGTGGGACTGACCCAGGGTTGTCAGCCATGCCGTATCATGGCACACACAGGAAGTGCTGCTTTTCCGGGCTTCCAACCCCGGGGTAAATGGAAGAGGAGGCAGCCTGACCTGTGGTGTCTCCAGCTGCCCAGGCCAGCCAGCCTCCCCTGGGGCTTCGAGGAGCAATACTTCTAAGGCCTGAAGGACTTGCCCACCCCATCCACTCTGGGGAAGAGCTTGGCCGGTGTCCCGACTGCTCCTGGCTCTTTGCCAGGCTTCTGGGGCAGTGGCAACACAGTCAGGCAGCTCGCCCTGTTCCAGGCACTACTTGGGTGATGATCTTGTTTCATTCTCATTGACGTCCCATAAGTGCAGGTGAAGGCACTGGGCAGAGAGAAGAGAGGACACTCCGAGGTCCCACAGCAGGGGAGTGGCAGAGCAAGGATGGCAGCCTGACTCTGAACCACTGTGCTTCCTGCAAACGGCAGGGGCGTGGGAATGCCTCGCGGCATCTTCCTGACACTCACAGCCCAAGGGGCCGATCCAGGGGGCTGCTCATGGGGGAAGTGTGGCCCCCATCATCTTCCTTCTTCTTCCACCGGGGGTGGATCAGGTCCTGGCTTCTTTCTCCAGGAGTTTGCCCTGGGCCAAGAGAGAGCCAAGTCCCTCTATCTCTTAATAAATTACTTGCAGGGCAGCGAGAAGGTGACTTTACTCCAGAGAGGGTGTTAACACAAAGCACTGACCTGTATGTGTGATGATGTCAGCATAGCAGATGGCAGCTCGAGGTTCTTTTTTTTTTAAGATTTTTATTTATTTATTTGACAGACAGATCACAAGCAGGCAGAGAGGCAGGCAGAGAGAGAGGAGGAAGCAGGCCCCCTGCTGAGCAGAGAGCCCGATGCGGGGCTGGATCCTGTTACAGGCCTCAGCGCAGGTGTCCAGAGCCCAGGACAGAGGTGGTGGCTCTAGGGTAGCGTTCTGGAAGAGTCAGAACAGTATCCTCTGACCTTCTGATGTGGCAGAGGTGTTGGAGACATGTGAACATGGGTGTTGGGGTGTCTAACGCTGGCTGTGGGACGCCATGTCATGCTTGGCTACGTTCCTGTGCTCATTTTCATCCCAGTTCTCAGACTGACCATTTGAGGTCACCCCTCTGTGTTTCCTTCTAAAATGGCTTTGGCCTCTCTGGGCTCTGCCCGAGTTGCTCGTTTGGGAAGACAAATGGGTGAATGAAGTTGGGTAATAAGTCGTGCTGCACCCCATGAACAGAATACTACTCGGGCATTAAAAATGATGCAGTAGGTCTGTACGCTCTGACTTGAGAAGATGGCTACATAAATTATTAAGTGGAAAAACAAGTTGTGTAGAACTTATGGTTTGATCACATTTCCATAAAATAAATGCATACATATGGTAGTGGAGGCATAGAGAAAGTCTCCGGATGTAGATACACCAGAGTGTTAGAATAGGAGATTTCCAGAAGCTGGGAGGGATTATAGTTCTGCGACATCAGTGTCCAGAGGCTGTGTGGGGCCCGCTTCTAGTTTTCCATAATTTTTTAAAAATATTTTATCTATTTATTTATTTGAGAGAGAGAACAAGCTGGGGAGAGAGGCACTCCACTGCGGAGCCAAGGACATGCCCCAGCTTGGCATGGAGTCTACTTCTCCCTGCCGAGAGCCCAGTAGAGTTCAATCACAGGACCCTGAGATCATGACCTGAGCCACTCAGGCGCCCCTAGTTTTCCATTCTCCAATACAGCCCACCTCTCTGGGATGGGGCAGATACACATCCAACAAGCCCCAGAACAGGAGCCCTGGACAATTTCCACATCCCTCTAAGGAGTCAGAGGTTTGAAGGAGGTTAGCATCTCAGCATGGTGCCCCTGGGGAACGATATGTAGTCACATTCAACCTGTGCAGAGACAGACCGAAAGGGACAGAGGGAATCAATGGTAGCGCTAGATCTTCTGACCTTGGAGTGAGTGAGAGCCCATCTCCGACACCTTCCGCACTCCTCTGCTGTGGTCCTTCTTACCACCCACCAGCTGTTTGACAGCTGAGATCATGGCAGGCAAGAGCATCGTGTTGATTTGATCACACAAATGTTTTGATGTCAACTGTTAAGATGATGACCCCAAGTCCTAGAAAACGAAAACTAGCTTTGCACCTGTTGTGTCAAACTTAAGAAATATTCTTTGATGGAACAGTCCCTTAAGGCTGCCACTGTTCTATAATTAACAAAATTACTGTAAATGTTGGTATAAGCATGAGAAAGTCAGAATTTGAGGGTTTTAGATATATTCAACTACTCTGGGCGGCCAGGCGGGGGCGGCGCCACCCAGGCGCCCCGAGATTTTTTTTTAAAAGATTTTTATTTATTGGGGCACCTGGGTGGCTCAGTGGATTAAGCCACTGCCTTCGGCTCAGGTCGTGATCTCAGGGTCCTGGGATCGAGCCCCGCGTCGGGCTCTCTGCTCCACAGGGAGCCTGCTTCCTCCTCTCTCTCTGCTTGCCTCTCTGCCTACTTGTGATCTCTCTCTCTGTCAAATAAATAAATAAAATCTTTAAAAAAAATTAAAAAAAAAAGATTTTTATTTATTTATCTGCACTAACAAAAATGTGACCTCAGCAGTGATGTATGCGCCTGGTTGTGAGGTGGCTGGACAGTTTTCTGATGCAGATTTGATGGCACTCTCCACAAATTGGAGGCCGTGATGGTGGGATCATCAAGTTGGGACCATGATGTGGGAAGCAGAGACTGGGTGGGCTGGAGACCAGAGGGCAGGATGGGGCCTCTACACAGCCCCTCCTGCCTCAGGTCCTCAGGGCTCCTCCGCAGTAGGAGTAGTGGCTGAGACCAGAGGCCATGGTCCTGGGTTCAAATCCTAATTCCTCCACTCCCTCAGCATCTGTGCCTCATTTTCCTACCTGCGAAATGGGGGATACTAGCACGTACCTCATAGGAGTGTCAGGAGTCAGCCCACCCAGAACACTTAGGCCGGTGTCCGGCCCAGAGTTAGCCCTTGCTAAGAGGTAGCAGTCCCGTGCTAGAACCCTGGCTGTTTGACTGTTGCCGCTGGAGAGAAAGCACGAAGAAGCTGTTCTCCGGTGCGCAAGGCATCCAGCCCCTGACTCTGCCTCCCTCTGTTTCAGGTGGGACCCTCGGCCTCAGGATGCCCCGGGGGTGTGGATGACCAGCTGCCCCGGCCCGGATGCCGCCGCCCCGCGAGGGCCGCTCCCCGAGGGCCGCCGGTGGCCCTGCGCCCTAGCCTTCCCACCCCGGGACCCCGCGCTCCCCGCCCCCGCCTGGCCGCCCAGAGTAGCGGGAGCCGCGGGAGGGAGCCCCCAGAGCGCACCGAGAGAGCGGCCACGGCGCAGGGATCCCGGGGCAGGGGCTCGGCGCCGGCCGCAAACATTTTCCCCCCGCGGATCGGCAAAATGACCAGCCTGTTCCGCCGGAGCAGCAGCAGCGGCGGCGGCGGCGGCTCGGCGGGGGCGCGCGGGCCCGGGGCTGGGGCCGGAACGGCTGCCTCGCAGGAGCTCAACAACAGCCGGCCGGCCCGCCAGGTGCGCCGCCTCGAGTTTAACCAGGCCATGGACGACTTCAAGACCATGTTCCCCAACATGGATTACGACATCATCGAGTGCGTGCTGCGCGCCAACAGCGGCGCAGTGGACGCCACCATCGACCAACTCCTTCAGATGAACCTGGAGGGCGGTGGCGGCAGCGTCTATGAGGACAGCTCCGACTCGGAGGACAGCATTCCCCCAGAGGTAGGGGCGCGGCCCCGATCATTCACCGCGAGGCCCGAGGCTGTCCGAACCTCTTAGTGGACGGGGTTATTAGCCCTGAGTTGTAACGCGCGAGTAGCCGCTTTCTCGCAGGAACCCGGTACCTGAGCCGGTCAGTGGCCTTTTATGGGCAGAAATCATGCAGTCAATCAACAAACATGGCACACCTAGTCGGTGGTGTGCCAGGCACAGTACCAGACCCCACTAAGGGGTCATCAGAATTGAGGAGCTTGTTAAAAATGCAGACTCCTGGGCCCTACCCCAACATACTGAAGTCCAGTTCCAGGCTGGGGCTCTCTAGCCTGTATTTTCCTAGAAAGCCTCTTTTTTGCCCTTCTGGGTGTCCACCTTGGCCAAGGCAGACTCAGTTTCTGCCCGCACAGAGCTCACAAGACTCAGGCCATAGTAGCTGGGAGCGGCCAGTGCTTTTGGTGGGAGACGTGGGAGCAGGAGAGGAAGGGATAGCCAAGCTGAGGCCCAAAGAAAGAGTGGGGAGTGAGGGACAGGGTGTGCAAGGCAGAAGGAAGTGCTTGTGCAAAGGCTCAGAGATGAAACAGAGCGTGAGTCACGAGGGAGCTGGCAGCAGGACCATCTGTCAGGACTTCTGGAGCCTGCAGAGACCCGGAACTTGAAAAGGCCGGGCGGTGGAGAAAGAGCCTAGGGAACCACCAAAGAGGAGTGACCTCAGATGTACTAGTGAAATTCTTCTGAGCAAGGCATGATGGTGGTGGCAGGGGGCAGTTCCTGAGCAGTTCCCTCCTTTATCAGTGAAGTCGCTGGGGGAGAGGGGACCATCTTCGTGCCTCAGGATCCACCTGGCCCCACTGAGTCCAGTAAATGTGACTCCCTGGTCTCTGGAGGGCCTGCTGTGCTGGGTGCAGAAGGGGCACACAGAGCCTTCCCATGATCGGGTCGCTGCCTGTGGGGGCATCTGGGACACGCAGGCCCCGGACAAGACGGAAGGGCCCAGCAGATGGCATTTAACTCTGCTCTTTGCTGAGTCCCAGCTCGTGCCGGGCACCATCCCACAGGATTTAGATGTCTCTGTCCTTGCAGTCCTCTTACACTTTGTGAGGCGGTGTTAGTATTATTATCCTCATTGACAGAGAAAACCTAGACCCAGATATGGCTTCAGATTCCTGGTCAACACAGCCCTGCAGGCATCCAGGGCTCTCTTGTCAGCCAGAGCCCTCCTGCAGGCCGAGGCCACCGGCCTTTGTTCCCTTAGTTGGTGCGGCCTGGGATTTCTCCCTCCAAATGGAGGAGAAACACTGTGGGCAAGGACATTTGCCTCATTCCCGTGTTACCTACAGCATCCAGGATGGTCCTGGCAGATAACAGGCACCCAGGGAACGCCTGTTGAGTGAATAAATGTTGCTCCTGTCTTTGCACAGGTTTCTTTAGTCTCTTTCCTTGGGAGACCACTCCTTTGAACTGCCTGGATTAGCCAGTGGAAGCAGTCTCAGAAAACCCAGATCCTCTTTGTGGAAAGGAGGGGTGAGTGTGTGTGTGTTTGCAAATACATCCTTTAAGTGTGAGCTGGAAGGAAAGTATTCTGCATCCTCTGACCCTTTCCGCAGTCTCATTGATTCTGAGGTCGGCAGGTAGAGTAGCATAATCTTTTCCTCCTTTGTCCATGGCCCCCACGGGCGTGTGAATCTCCAGGGGTCTTCACCATCCCCTCGATAGGCCTCCATTGTGTATGCTTCTGTTTTTCTAAGACTCTTGCTTTCCAAATTGAGCCCCTTCTCGGCACCCCTCCTTGGCTGTTGCCCCAAACCCCCACCTTTGGAACTCCGCCCGGTCCATCGGCAGGCAGTTCCCGAGCCAGCGGAAAGTGCTTCAGAAAATTTATGAGTAGCAGCTGGAATGACACTAACTGCTGACTGGAAAAAGGCCCCTCGCTGGGGGCTGATGGATGGTTGGCTGGCCCAGGAGGCATCCTTGCCACAGAGAAATATCTCCTGTCAGATCAATGGCCCAGACCCTAGCCCCAGAGCACCTGGCAGGCATCCATCACCCACACTGAGTGAAGCCAAGGGGCCCCAGAGCTGAAAACTTCAGCACCTTTAGAGCCGGAAGAACAACCTCACTGTGGCTGGTGGGGTGGTCGGGAGAGAGGCCGAGGGAGGCCAGGAACATGGCTGGGGTTACTCTCCCCAGAGACTCGGGATCAGCCTTTCTGGAGCGTGCCTGGACTGCCGCCTGCCTCCTTGGCGGTTCCTCATTCTGTTCCAGGAGCCTCTGATGAGCGTCTGGCCTTACAGCCCCCAGAGGCTGCTCTGAGCAACAGGCACGGCTGTGAGGGGAGGGGGCCTCCTGGGGCCCCCACGGAGGGCTGATTTCCCTGATTCTGGAGGCGGGCTGCTACAGGCCACGGCCTAGGAAGCCCCAAGCAGCTTCCTTCGGGAAACAGCTCTCCCCTCCTCAGCGTCTCCCTCACACCAGCCTCAGTGGGGCCAGGCTGGCCGGCCACTGTGAGTCCAGATCCCTGTTCCCCCCATGCAGCAGGGTCCGAGGGGCAGGGAGTGAGGGATGGGAACAGAAGCAGCTCTGTTCTCTGGGTGTGCCGGCTAGGTGCTGAGCCACTGTCCTGTGCCAGGCCCCTGAGGTTCCCCCGTGAACTGGACTGGAGCTTGCATTGTTCTCTCTCTTTCTCTTTCTCTCTCTCTCTTTCTTCTGGTGGAAATTTGGGCTAAGCAGAGCAGTGGCCCACAAAGCAGCTACATTCTTCTTTTTCTGCAAAAGCATCTGTTTAAATACTTTCCGCCTGAAAGGAAAGAACGTTAGTGCATTCCAGGGCGGGAGGCCTCCTTGGGTCAGGCTGGCCGCGTCTGCACAGTGTGGCGCAGTGTCTGAGAGCATGTGCTCACTTGTGCGTGTGCCCGCCCACCAGCCCACTGGCCAGGGTGTCCCTGCGAGACCCTGTCTGCCCAGGCAGGGGTGGGCTCAGGGCAGGCAGGTGCCCCTGTAGCCCGGCCCCACCCAGGCTTTTAGAAGCAGTTCAGCATGATTTCTGCAAGCTCACTCGGAGTTAAAATGCAGGGCCTCTGAGCCAACTGATGGCTTCTGAGCCCTTCTCGTGTTCTTTGGAGGAGATGAGAACGAAAGTGGGGAGCAGAGGACAGGGAGCTGGGAGCTAAGGTGTCGGGCAGCTTCTGACCTGGGATCTCCTGGTGGAACGTTGCCTCCTGCCTCCTGCCCCAGACTCCTCTGTGGATATCTGGGGAAGAATCCAGGTCAGTCCATGGAGCAGGAACTCTGGGCCTTGCTGCGCCCTTTGCTTTTCCCTGCCCCTCTATCTGGCTTCTGGATGTCCAGGAGGGAGAGGCATCCTGGGTACTCCCCTTGCTACCCTCTGCCCTAAGAATCCAACCAGGGCGTGTGGGGATTGTGCTTGAAGGATGGATCCTTGCTCTGGAGACCATGTCCAAAATGAAGACTCACCTCTGAAAAGAGCATATGGCTTTGCCATGTCACTTAGCCTAGGCCTCAGTTTCCTTATATATAAAATGGGGTAACGATCCCTATCCTACCTTGCCAAGTTGTTTGAGGTTCAGGCAAGATAACCAATGCCAAGGTACTTTGAGAGAGTGTACAAATGATGTTAATGTTATTTATCAGAAGTAACCCATGTCTGAAAAATACAGGAACCATACATGTGCGGCTCAATGAAGTTGCCCCAGACCCGGGTCAGGAAACATCCACAGAGCCTGGAATACCCCTGGTGTCCCTCCCAGCCTGCTGCACCCCCACAGAGGTCCTACTGCTCCGACTTCTATCCCGGTGATTTGTTTGGCCTGTTTTTAAACCTTGCTTGGATGGATAATGCCGCTCTGAACATTCTTCTGGGGACGTGTGCTTTCATGCCCATGGAGTAGGTTGGAATTGTAGGGTCAGAGGCAGCCATGCATCCAGCTTTATAGAAAACGAAGCAGTTTGGCAAAGCAGTGGTCCTATCTGTTTACCCTCCCCCAGCGGCTTGGAGCTCCCTTAGATACATCCTTGGCTGCCCGGGGGGTTTTGTCTGAATCTTATTCAAATTCAGAGAAGGGTTGTTAACATGTCTTTTTGTTGTTGTTTCTGATCTAGATCTTGGAAAGGACTTTGGAGCCTGACAGCTCTGACGAAGAGCCCCCGCCTGTCTACTCCCCACCAGCCTATCACATGCACATGTTTGACAGGCCTTACCCTCTGGCGCCCCCCACACCACCTCCCCGGTGAGAACCCAACTCCCCTCGGAGCCCAGGGCGGTGGGGAAAGGGATCAGACGCTGGGGTTGAGTAACAAACGCCATGGGAAACTATGGTGGCCCCCTCAGGGTATTATTCCACCAAGAACAGGCTTCCGCTGCAGCAAAAGACACTGCAGTTGGATACCAAGGAGAACTTCCACACGGGAAGGCGCGCAAGTGCAAACATTCACCGAATGGCTAATCTAGGCTAGGTGCTACGCTGAACACGATATGGGACACAGAGTTACATGGGGCTTGGCACTGCCTTCCGGAATCTCACAGTTAAGGCCCCTGCAAGTGGGAGAAACAAACACAGGGAATGTGTATGGACACTTGCCCCGCTGAGCCCATGGCCCACATTGCTAATTGACCACTGGGCTCTCTCCTGCTCAGTGGAGACAGAATGTCAGAATCCCCTTCCACACAGCACCTCCCAGGCAGTTGGCTGTAACTGATGGGATGGATACCTGTTTGGATCCCTGGTCCAGGGATGTCATGGGGATTTTTAGGCAGTAGGAACAAGTGAGTTTTTTTCCCCTGGAATAGTTTGATAAGGGGAGGCAGAGGAATAGTAGACTGCTGGGTCCTGGGAGACTTCTTGCAGGTGAGAGGCTCAGTAACCTGGAGGGTTAACATGAAGCAGGTTTCCACCGGGTCCCGTGACCTCTAGGAGCTTGTTTTCTGTGCCACGTGTCGGTAGCAGAGCTTCTGGAGTCTGGCTTCCTCTTTGTCCTAGAACTGCAGTTCCTTCGAAGGGCTCAGCGCTGGGGTGCTGAGGAGCTGGGGGGACATGATGGGACAGGGGACCAGTCCCAGTGGATCTTTCCTTCTGGGGATCTTGGGCACCTCAGGCCATGGTCATGGAGACCTCTGCTGCGCAGGGAGGGGTCATGACAACAGCCACCAGCTCCCAAGTGCTGGGAACCAGCAAGGCCCTCTATGTACACTGTCATGTTCTAATCCTCGAAAGACTTATGAGCACTCTGTTAGCGTCCCCCTTTCACAGATGAGGAGACTAAGCCAAAAAGAGTTTTCATGACTTTCCCAAGACCACAGAGCTGAGCTGTGAACTCAGGCCATTCTGATTCCAAAACCAATGTCATCATTGGTGTGTCTGCGCCTCCCTGATGAGAAAGTCTCTGCAATTGCAGTTCAGGGAGCCGACGGAGGCCTGGAAGTTCACAGGACAGAGGGAACAATGTTTTGCATCGGGGACAGGAGCAGAGCTGGGGTCTGGTGGTACCAGGAGGCTCCAGCAGGCTGGAAGGCAGGGAGGCATGGATTGGTCTGGGTGAGGCCTTGGCAGGACTTGCGACCTGGCATGGGTCATGGAGCCAGGTGCTAAGTGATTTCCCTTTGACATATTATTAATTTTTAAAAATATCCCGAGATGCTTTTGTAAAACATCGAGCTTCTACTAGGCAAAGTGGTTCTGCCTGTTTTTCAGAAGGGAAAACCAAGGCCATAAGAGGCAGAATCCCATGGTGAACCTGGTGTGCATACCCGGGCCCCATCCTCCCTCTTCCCGTCCTGCTGGGCGTGCAGCTGCTGTGAGGACAGGGGTGGTGTCACTCAGAATGGAAGCCACCGTTGGGGGCAAGGGGACCTCAGAACTAACTCAAGGCTTAAGAGGCCTGAGATTCAGGGCCCTGACCTGGAAATGAAGGCTTCACTGGGCCTGGGGAGGATACAGAGCAGAGAACTTGAGTCAGGAAAAAAAAAAGTGCTCTCCTACCCGCTTCTTTCAGCTACCCAGCTTCTGAGGCTTTAGGTGCTTCTGCTGTGTGGCTTCTGGCTCACTACTTAACCTCTCTGAGCCTCGCCCCCCTCCCCTGTGGATGGGAGTACTAATCTCCAGCTCAGCACTGCTGGGAGGATGGAAAGATACTGCGGATGGAGCACTTAGCACAGTCCCAGGCAGGGGTCAGACCTGTCAACTGCTCCTTCCCACCCGGGCCGCACAACTGGCCACTGAGCTCCAGCATGGAATATTGAGGCTGGTGGTGAGGCTTCCCTCAGAGGCCAATGTTCAGAAGAAGCAGGGCCAGGCTCCGAGCAAGTGCCCCTTTGCCCCAGGATGGCCCTGCTCAGCCAGGTCCATTGGTAGGCCGTTCCCAGGGTCTCATTCCGTCTCTCTCTCCAGAACATTCATTCCAGCCTTTACTGAGTCTCCCGCATTATGCAGGTGCTGAACCATCTGTGTGATACCGAGATGAATACAGCACTGCCTTGCCCCCCTGAGGAGATTAGAGGCTGGGGGAGGCAAAGACTGGGAGTGGGGAGACAAGAAAGTCTGTCTAGAGGAATTCATGTCCACACTGTGTCCTGATGAAGCAGAGGACAGGAGGGTGTTTCAGGCAAGGAAAATAGCATGTGCAAAGGCCAGGAGGCAGGAGAGGGAGAACCATCCGGGAGACCTGGGGAACTCCAGGAAATGGAATGGCCATGAGGCTGGAGAGGTGAGCTGATGGTGGGGCTCTGTGTGTCCTCTGAGGAGTTTGGCCTTATCCTACAGCCAGCAGGCTTGAGTTGGAGAGTGAAGGGATCTGGTTAGTGTTTTAGAATCTCTGGCTGCTGGGGTTGGAGGGGAGGAGGCATAGCAGGAGGCCCCTTTGGTGCCTCCAGTCACCTGAGGGGCTTCAGGTGGGGCAGGGTTTGGGAGCTTGCCCTGCTGAGATAACAGAGAGGCAGGGTGACCCCAGCGATGAGTGCCTGGAAAGTGAGGACCCCTGGGCCCAGGTTTTACCTACATGGTCTGTGTGTCCCTGGACAGGACCTGACTCTCTCTGGTCCTCAGTGTCTGTTCTTTTTTTTTTTTTTTTTAATATTTTATTTGTTTATTTCAAAAGAGAGAGCTAGAGTACAAGCAGACAGAACAGCAGGCAGAGGGAGAAGCAGGCTCCCTGCTGAGCCAGGAGCCCAATGCGGGCTTGACCCAAGATGCTGGGATCATGACCCAGGCTGAAGGCAGCTGCTCAACCCACGGAGCCCCCCAGGCGTCCCTCAGTGTCCACTCTACCAAAAATCCTGCCTGGAAGGTTCATATCTGAAATCCTTCTAGGGTTTGATGGTCCATGGGTAAACCTGGGGGTCTGATGGGAAAATTTTAGTTTTGGGGTCCTGGGACAGAGGCTCTGGGCCAGGAGAGCCTCGCAGCCTTCTCTCTCCTTCCCTTCCTCCAGCCTGCCCTTGCTGCTATCTCCGGAATGAGGAATGAAGGAGGTCTCTGAGACCTACAGCTACCCCTCCGCACAGGCCACCTGCCGTTTTCCCGTTGAAATTACAGCCTTGGAAGTTTTTATTTGCCTCTCAGCTCATTTCTGACATTCCTTTCCAACCACAATGGAGTTGCCTGGGCCGCCTGGGCTCAGGGCCCCCCTGGCTCTTGCAGCTGCGGCTGACCTCATCTTTGCCTTTGCCAGGGCCCCGGGGCCCCGGGGCCCCGGAGGGGCTGGGCCCGACCTTTCTTGGGACCACGGGCCCAGCAGCCAGGGAAACTGGGCTGAGAAGGGTCTCCTGCTCCTTGTCCCCGTCCCCTCTTGGGCTCAGTAACAAAGGGCTAGAGGGGTCTCAGTGCACCATTGGGGTTCTCCCTCCTCACTTTCCTGGGTGGCTCGGGTGTGGTTGAGCTGGAGTGGGTACCCGTGACCTAGAGGAAGACCCTGGAGAGGAGTTCTCTGTGCTGGGGCCAACCACAGGTGGTCAACACGTCCCTGGGAGAGGGGGCGTCCTTTCCCCTGCCTCAGGCCCCTGGGAGAAGTGAAGCCTCCAACAGGGACAGAAGGCAGCAGAGTGATACGGGGAGAGATCGGCCTCGGAGTCCCGGGTTGGGTTACAACGCAGGCTCTTCTGGGGCCTTCCCTCACCTGCGACGCGAGAGGGTGGACGAGGCAGGCGGGCGGGTTCCCTTGGCTCCCACAGCGCACTTAGCAGCTTGTTATCCCCGTCTGCCGCCGCCCCCCTTCGCCCTGCCAGGCCACCCGCCCAAAATAGAAAAGGAAAGGAAGTTATTTCCACAGTCAGCGGCAGCCCGGAAAAGCTCCCCTCCAGTGAGGGGGCGGGCGGGATTCCTGGAGCTGGAGACAAATCAAAGCCAGGCGAGAGCGGCCAGCCCGCCGCCCCCGGCCCGCTGCCTTCTGTGTGTGTCATTTCCCTGATTCAGCAGAACACGTGTCCTGCGGTTGCCACGCTGCAGGCTGCTGAGGAGGGGTGGGGAGCTCCTGGCTTGGCCCCGGGCTGCCCTCAGGCCCCAGGGCAGAGCAGTGGGCCGGGCGGGGGGCGGGGGTGGGGCTGGGGGTCAGGGAGGGCTCCTGCCACTGCTTTTCTTCCTGTCCCCGCCGCATCCCCCTTTGCTGATGGCCTCTGCCGTGGCACACGGACCTCCGGCAGGGCACCTTGCTTATGAAGAGCTACCCCCGGGCACCCCTTGCAGCAGGAACATTTCCATCCCCGCCTTCAGTGTGCCTCTTCCCAACACTGCCCAAGACATAGCCTCATGAGGGGCTCCTGCCCACTTCGGCAGGGAGACGGGTTTTTCCATGAGGAAGCTCAGCCCAGAGGGGAGCAGGGTCTTGCCCAGGACCACCCTGCTGACTGTGACTGAGTCAGAACTAGAGCCTGGATCTGCTCTGCTCTGTAGGGATCCCGCCATCCTCACATCCCCCACCCCAGCCAACCAGCATTGGGGCAGCCGGGCTGGCTTCTGGGTCTGGTCATGGGGAGCACACCTGTTCCTCAGCGGCCGTGAGCTCGCACTGTGCTGGGTGCTCGGGCCGTGTCTGCCGTCTCGAGAGGACATTTGTAAACATCTGCATGTAAACCCATGACACCCAGCTTGAGTGCCAAGAACCCTGAGGACTCCAGGCCTAGAGACCTTGCGGGCACAGAGTGGCGGGAAAGCAGGGACTGTCTTGCACGGGAGGAGCCAGGCCCTGGGGCCAGAGACGGAGGTTAGCAGAGTCCTGATTGGAAAGATGAGATAGAGCGCTGGGCCTTTGTCCTGGAGGCAGTGGGAAGCTTCAGAGCAGAAACGCCATTCTGAGCAGGATCGCTGGTGTGATGGGCCAGGACTCCTGTGTTTGGGCCTGACTATTCCCTCTTTGTTACCTCTCATCCTCCAGCATCGATGTGCTGACTTCCAGACCTGCGTCGAGCCATAGGCGCTATCGTAACTGGAACCCACCCCTGCTGGGCAACCTCCCGGATGACTTTCTCCGCATCCTGCCCCAGCAGCTGGACAGCATACAGGTAATGGGGGAGCAGGGGCAGTGGCCTTGCAGCATCTCTGCTCGCCTCCGGTTTGTGCCAGCCCATTTCACTTCCTGATGTTTAAGCCCGGGCTGAGCTATTTCTGTTGGCCTGGGTTCACAGGGAAAGAATGCTGAACCAAAAGCCTCGTTTCCTGTCTGGGCCTGGAGGTTTCCTCTTCCACCCAGGGAAGGTGACAGCCCAGAGGAGTCTGTGGCTACAGCCATTACCCCAGGCTGGAGGGAGGTGGGCATAGGGGCAGCCAATGGCAGAGGGTCCGGGCACCTCCCCGCCCTCCTCTGGGATAGGGCCAGGGGCAGCCTTTCACCCTGATGTGGGCACGGCCTCAGGGGCCCTTGCAGGAAGGGGATCTCACCCTGAGGCAGCTAGGACAGGGAGAGTTTTGAGCCTGGGCTTCCATGGGGAGCTAGCCAAGCTATCGCATGGCTTGCAGATCACTTTTCAGGACTGTTCAGGTTGTAGATGAGGGCTGGGGTGGCCCAAGGGGGAGGAAACATCGTTTTTAAGTCCTTGCTGCTTCCGCAGCAGAGAGGTTTCTGGCCTGCTAAGTTGGGTTTCAGCTGACCGCTAGGGCCCGCCCGATAGCAGGTGCAGGCCCCAGGGCGTGGCTGGAGGAAGCTGGGAAAGGACATGTGTGCCCCCAGATACACATGGATGTTTCTGCAGCACGTGCCGTGGTGAGCAGCCATTCAAAGCCCTTGCTCCCCTCCCCAGGGTAATCCCGGCGGCTCCAAGCCCCGGAGCAGTGAGGAAGGCCTGCCCTCTGTGGCTGGGCCTGGGGCCCGGGACCAGGAGAACCGCTGGAAGCAGTACCTGGAGGACGAGAGGATTGCGCTCTTCCTGCAGAATGAGGAGTTCATGAAGGAGCTGCAGCGCAACCGGGACTTCCTGCTGGCCCTGGAGAGAGGTGGTGCCCCGGGGCCGGGGTTGGGGGGGCACTGCGGCCACTGCTTTGTGGCTGGGGAAGGGAGGTGGAGTGGCTTCAGCCTTGGGGCTCAGAGGCGGCACTGAGCTGGAGGCCAAGGTGGTCTTGGGCCCCCACCGTGTTATCCTGTGGTTACCCCAGAATTCTGCCAACAGGGACACGAGTCCCCAGCCAACTCTTCCCCCTCCCCGGGACTCAGAGGAAGACAGGTGTGTCTTTGTAGGCCCTCTTCTTTCCCCTGCACATCGCTGGGTGCCAGGCACTGGCCTTGGTACCACGTGTCTGGAGTGGGGTCTGGGGATGCCTCCCTGAACAGAGGCTGACAGAGCAGGAGCTCTCAAATTTTCTGGCAGTTTGGGTTGTCTTTGGCTGGAGACCTTACTCTGAAACATGGCAGCCTTTCCCCTGCAGGGTGGGAGTGTGTTTTGAGTGGGGTATCGTGAGGGGCCTGTGGGAGGCCTGTCTTACGAGGGTCCCAGTGGGAGTGTGTACATGTGTGTATGTGACGGGCAGTGTGTAGTTGGGAAGAATCAGGTGTGCAGGGAGAAGGTGCCCCAGCTCTGCAGTACAGGTGCTGGGGGGCCTCAGGGCCTGGCCTTGCCTTGCCTTTAATTTAATTAATTAATTTATTTGAGAGAGAGAGAGAGAGTGAGCGGGAGAAGGGGGTGGGGCAGAGGGACAGGGAGAAGCAGGCTCCCCGTTGAGCAGGAAGCCCCCCTCGGAGCTAGATCCCAGAACCCTGAGATCATGACCTGAGCTGAAGGCAGACACGCAACTGACCAAGCCCCCCAGGCACCCCTTATTTTATTATTTTATTTTTTTTTTTTTTAAATTTTTTTTTTTTTTTTTAATTTGACAGAGAGAGATCGCAAGTAGGCAGAGAGGCAGGCAGAGAGAGAGAGGGAAGCAGGCTCGCCGCCGAGCAGAGAGCCTGATGCGGGACTCGATCCCAGGACCCTGAGATCATGACCTGAGCCGAAGGCAGCGGCTTAACCCACTGAGCCACCCAGGCGCCCCCTATTTTATTATTTTTTTAAGATTTATTTATTTATTTGTGAGATAGAGCACAGGCAGGGGCAGGAACAAAGGGAGAGGGAGAGAGAATACCAAGCAGACTCCCCACCGAGCATGGAGCCCGGATGGACTTGGGGTTTGATCCCACAACCCCGATATCCCGAGCCGAGTAGAAAAAGTCAAGACACTGAACCCACCGAGCTACCCGGGCGCCCTAGGGCCTTTCCTTATCAGTGAAGGGTCAGACTGTGTGATGTCTCAGGGTCCACCTAAGTGTGGTCTCCTGCTGTTCCAGGTGCTTGTGAGGGCCAGAGTTTCTGTGGCACAGCTGGTTCTTGGAGAGCCGGAAGACGTGTGCGCATATTTTGTGTGTGTCCTGTGAGATCTGAGGGCTCGGTCTCTGGCAGCCTTCCTGCACCTCGGCCCAGGGTGCCGCTGGGAGAGAGCTCACTGTTCTGACAGCAATGTGGTCCTTTTCCAGATCGTTTGAAATATGAGTCCCAGAAATCCAAATCCAGCAGCAGCGTGGCTGTGGGAAACGACTTTGGCTTTCCGTCTCCTGCCCCAGGTAACCTTGGCTTCCTGGGAGAGAGGTCTGGGGGGCAGAGAGGCTCAACTCCCTGGTTTCTGTTGTGCTTTGCAATTTGGAGTTTGGGGGTAGGGTGGGGAAAGAGGCTGGAGGGGCGGGTTCTGAGCCCACCACCGAGCCCACCAGCACACTCACCCCGAGTGACGTGGCCCCTCTACTTGGCAAACCTGGACTCTTGCCAACCCAGTGGCTGCTGGAGCCCCCCTGGGATTGGCTCACGTCTGGCTGAACTGCTCAGAAGGTGCCTGGAGCATGCGCAAGAAGGGGACATGTCACAGCATAGCTGTCCCATGGTGGGTGGGCTCAGGAAGAACTCAGAGATTTCCAACACTTCATCTCTGCCCTGGGGGAGCTTATGGTCTCATGGGGAATGCAAGAGAAACATCCAAGAGATGGCTAGACAAGCCAGCAGAGCTGAGGACACACTGCTAAGAGCAGCTGCTCATGGTGAGGAGGGCACGGTTTGTTCCTTCACCGGCCGAGGCTGAATTGACTCTGGCCGGGCCCCACCCTCATGCTGGAGGAAGAGAATCTTGAGCTTCACGTACAAGATGGTGAGAGGGAAGAATTGCTTCAGTAGAGGGCCAGGCCCCTCTGGGAGCCCTAGCCCACTGAAGGAGGGCCAGAAATGGACAGCAGGTTAATTGGGATGCACGAACAGGGGTCAAGCTGGAGCTGGGAACATGGGCAGAGAAGGCCAGAAGGCCTGGGTTCCCTACTGGACACCTGGACCCCACCCACATGTCCCTGTGTGTGCCTCGCGACCCCTAGCCAGCCAGTGCCCCCAGCCACACATAGGCTGCCCACCACAGAGAGCAGCAGCAGCTTCTGCCTGAGGCAGACCCTACATCACACCGTGGAGTGGGGTGGGGGGGCAGGGGGATGGAGAGCTCAGCTGATCCCGTCTCAAAGAGAGAAAATCCCGTGGAACCAATTCATAAGCAACAGGCTCGGAGCTTAGGCCCCACCAGATGTGCATCTGGGGGTTTTAACGACAGTCTCTCGTCCTTGATCCTGAATGAGCTCGACACACGAAGGCTGCTGAGATGGATCATAATGACTCACAGGGGACTTAGCAGGCAAGGTGACTTGGGATTAGCTGAGCTGCAAGGTGGAGAGCAGGAGCTTTAGAAGGGCAGCGAGAGACGCACTTGGGTGCTGGGTGAGGGGGGAGGCTCTAGGTGGTCAGCTGGGTTTATCCTCATTCGTATGTCTAATGAGTCCAAAACTTCGTGTCTGGAGGGAGTAATGGAGGGGCCAACCCGGGCGGGGAGAAGAAGGGAATCACCGCGGGCAAAGGCCTGCCCTGTGCCGCCCCTCCCTTCTCTTCCCGTAGTAGCTCTC
The DNA here is from genome assembly GCF_922984935.1 of Meles meles. NCBI lineage: Eukaryota > Metazoa > Chordata > Mammalia > Carnivora > Mustelidae > Meles > Meles meles. The sequence continues at coordinate 32,247,069 of NC_060083.1, forward strand.
ACACCGGGTTGGGATGCAGGCCAGCCGCCGCCGCCGCGCGCTGGTGACTATCTCTCAGCCAGTTCAGGGTGCAGGGGAAACCCCAGTGCTTAGCGTTTGGTGACTCCCGTGATGTAAATACTCCCACCAACTTACCAGTGTGACTTCACGGAATGCCGATTTGGTCAGAGAAGCGGGCAGCTGGAAGGCGATGGGAGCGGCTCTCCACGCATACAGCAGACCATACCATGGTCCTGTTTGTACACAAAGAAGCCAAGCAAGGCTCTGTGGAGAAAGAAGTCCTCCTCAGATCCCTAGTGTCTTTAGGGAAGAAGCCTGATTTTTTGCCCCTTTCCTCAGACGGAAGGGTTGGGCCGAACCCCCGTCTTGTGGGGCCGGCCCTGACCCACTTCCCCGCTGGGGGCCTTGGGCAGCTGCTGTCCCTCTCCAGCCAGCCCTCAGAGATGCCTTCCCCTTTCAGGAACCAGTGACGCCAATCCTGCTGTGTCTGAAGATGCCTTATTCAGGGACAAGTTGAAACACATGGGAAAATGTGAGTGCGGCCTCTGTCCCCTCCCCATCTCTTCGAAGACAAGCCCTGTGGCCTCACAGGAGGGAGGGAGCCAGCTGGAGTTTTGAAGTGGACTCTTGGTGAACCAAAGTGACATTTTAATCGCAGGCTGGTTCCTGCCTCACTTCCCTCTGCAGCTGAGTCTGGATACAAATTAAGTTTTAAATCCTCTTGAGCCAGCTGTCTGTAGAAAAATCATAATGTGTGGCCCTCCCCACCCCTGACTCCCACCCCAGTTTTAGAGTTCATGTCCTCTGTGGCTTGAGGGGACTTGGCCAGGCCTGATGAGTGGGGAGGCCCGTGCTAAACCCACTTTCTGTGGGCGGGATGCCCCAGAGTTTGTGATCTCTTCCTACAAAGTCCCGCCAGCCCGGATGCACCTAGCTTTCCTCCTCCCCTCCCCACCACACAAGCATGTGGGAATGAGGCTGCCATCCTTCCAGGCTCCATTTCGGGGAAAATCGCGGATTAGTCATGGAAATCCCAGAACCAACTCTGGAGGTGGCAAAGGGGGCGGGGGAGGCGGCGGGGAAAGACAGCCAAGAGTGTTGCTGACTGCCGCAGCTGGGGCAGGAATGCCTGGATCTTGGGCTGCCTGCCCGCGGGCCTGCTCTTGGTGGCCTGTGCTGCCCCTGCAGGTCTGGCGGGGTGGCAGCCTCCCTGCTGGGTGGGGGGGGGCGCCCCCCCATTCCTATCGCCCCGCTGCCTGCCCCCACCCCTGGGTTGGCCCTGAGGCTGCGGCTCACAGGTCTCTCTGCCCCAGCCACCCGAAGGAAGCTGTTCGAGTTGGCCAGGGCCTTCTCCGAGAAGACCAGGATGAGGAAGTCAAAGAGGAAACACTTGTCCAAGCACCAGTCGTATCCTTTCCGGCCTGGCGCAGGGTGGGGGCGTGGACGCTGAGGGAGCTTGACCCCCTTGCTGTGCCCTCTCCAGGGACTGGGACCTGCTCTGTGGTCACTCCCTGCGCCATGCGCTGTGAGGCCAGCCCACCGCCGGGTCTGGAGCCCCACTACGGGGCTGGGGAGTAGGCCAGGGTATCCCACTTCTCTGGGGTCTGAGTTATCTCATGGCATCTTCACTTTCTGGCTGGGCTCATCTACTCTTGGGAGAAAACGTGGTTCTTCCACTGAAATCAGCACACTTCTCCCTAATTTCTTTCTTTCTTTTTTTTTTTTTTTTTTTAAATATGTGGATTCAGGGTTCTAGAACATCTTTTTTTTTTTTTTAAGATTTTATTTATTTATTTGACAGAGAGAGAGAGAGATCACAAGTAGGCAGAGAGCCAGGCAGAGAAAGAGGGGGAAGCAGGCTCTCCGCTGAGCAGAGAGCCCAATGCGGGGCTTGATCCCAGGACCCTGGGATCACGACCTGAGCCGAAAGCAGAGGCTTAACCCACTGAGCCACCCAGGTGCCCCTTCTCCCTAATTTCTTGAGTTGAATTGACCTATATATCTTGCCGCCTCCCCATTTCAAGCACGTTGGGCCCTGCCTTCTTGCTTTCAGTTTCTTGAGTAAAAATAAGTTTCTCCATGTTTTAACCCAGACTCCCACCCATGGTTGTTACATGGGCCCAGGATATTAGAAGCTGAGCAGCCAAAGGGGAACAGGGAGGAACTCCCTTCTCCATCCCCAGAGATGGGAGCTGGGTGAGAAAGTCGGGCCCTGGCTGTTCCCCTGATCCCGGGGAAAGGAGGCTTTGGGGAGTGTTGGGGGATAATGTTGGCGTGGTAGATGTCCCTGAGCTGGGAGTGGGTGGTAGAGGCCAGAGACAGGGACTGGTAGAACCGGGAGGACGATGGCAGTGCCCAACCTCGTTGAGACCATTTTCCTGAATGGCCCGGCAGGCTGGGAGCTGCGGTGTCAACGGCTAACCTCCTAGACGACGTGGAAGGCCACACTTGCGGTGAGGCGAGGCGGGAGGGGGAGCTTCATGCTAAGTTCCTTGTCATCAGTGACCCTCCAAGAGAAGGGCCTGTTGTTTCATGGGCAGACCCAACCTGGGGGGGACACATCTTGGTAGGTGGGCAGGTGACCCAAAGAAACGGGTCCTCCCTCTTGGTTCACATGGCCTCTCCCTTCCTTCCACACCCCCCAAAGGGGGCCCCAGCAGCACCTCCACCTCGGTCTGTACCTGGAGCACAAAGTGTCAGGTGCTGTTTCTGGGGTCTCTTCTCTGGGGTGGGAGGGGGCAGACACACCGAACCCATGTGGAGGGGCCTCACTCGGAGAACCAAGGGCTGTGCAGTTTCAGTCTCTGGGCCCAGAGACCTTTCATTGCTCATGCATGCTCAAGCCATGCAGGCCAGAAGACACTGCCTTAGACCCTGGCAGACCCACAGCTGAATCTGATCCTCATGCCTCAGAGCAGAGAGGCACTCGAGGGGTCAGGAGACATCTGGAAGCAAGGGCTAGGAGGGTGCTCGAGGCTGTAGGGAGGGTACCATTTCCCCACGCATTCTACAGATGAGGAAGCTGAGGGAAGAGCTTGTCCAAGCTCAGTGATGGAGCCAGAGCAGCAGCCAAGTGTCCTAACCCCACACCGCGCCCCGGTGCCTCTTAGCACCCATACATTCCCCACCCCACCCACCCCAGGATCAGCATGTGCCCCAGCAAACAAAAGGGATGGAGAGCGTTGCGTCAGCTCTCTTGCCCGGCCCCGGGGACATGCCTGATGAGGCCCTGCACGGTGGAGCAGGAGGTAACTTGCCTCTCCTTTTCAGATGAAGACTTCCGGGGACGGCAACAGGAGGTACCCAAGGTGGAGGAAGCCCTAAGGGAAGGACAATAAGAGGTAAGGCCTGGAGACACAGCGGCCCAGGGACCGCCCAAGGTGGGGCCTGCCATATGCCCCATACCCCAGGGGTTTTCCCAGGGATCCAGGGACACTGGGCTCAGGCAACTGGATGGCACAGATCCTGGTTTTCTTCCCCTATCATTGTGGCAGGGGACATGGTCCTCTGGATGGAAACTGGTCTTTTGAGTTTCCTTTTTTTTTTTCTTTTTTTTCGTTATCTATTCATTTAGCAGAGTAGTCACACCTGCCTGTGCCAGATCCCGGGAACAAGGGGGAAAAAGTCAGTTTTGACCTCGATGGTTGACAGCCCATTTGAAAGACAGTTCAGGACACATACTGCACAGTAAGGGGACGACTTAGGAACACTTGACGTGGCCTCCCCACAGCCATGCACACACAGAGCTGTCCCACTGCCTGCTTGGGCTGGGTGCTCTGCAATCTGCCACAACCACAGGAAGAGCCAATCTCCCTCCAGGCAGCGCTGTTGCTGGCCCCGGGCCCTCAGGCTGCTTCTCCTGCTCTTCTGTGCCTCCCCGACTGCCAACGAACTAGGGAATGTCAGTGTCCCCTCTGGGGCTCAGTAGAACCTGTTCCCTGTTCTGGGCCCTCCCCATCAGGAGGCGGCCCACCCACCCTTCCCCAGGCTGCTGTCCTGGTGGCCAGTGTCTCCAGGGCTTCCCCCAGCCGTGGACAGGCTGGCAGGTGTGACCCTCACATTGTGGTGACATGGCTTGCTGCCCTCGGGATGGTCATTGTGGCGGTGGACCAACAGCCTGGGCGGCTGGCCTTCACACCACTTCCAGCTGACTGCCTCCCTCTCCGCTGCTGCCATTCCCTCCCCTTCCCCCCCCCCCCGACCCCCTGGAAAACATGTCTGCTCCAAAGCCCCACCCCCAATCAGGACCTTGCCATCATCATTTCTCTCCCGAGTTGTCCAGCTTTTCCCTTTTCAGCTCCTTCCTCAAACCTACACCCACCTCCTCCCCAGCTTAAGAACCAAGAGGTTTCATTATTTTCCTTCATTGCCCAGCTTACGAAAAAGTGGCAGCCTCTTTCACCCATTGCAGCGGCAGCCCTCCCACCACCCCCAGACTGATGCAGGAAGGTCACCCCAGGTCCAGGTCCTTCTGTTCTGTACCCTCTGATGCTCCCTTCTCCATGCCATGTCTGAAGTCTTTCTTGAAACTGTTCCCGCCTACCCCTGTGGCCCAGGAATCCGGGGCCTTCTTCCTATCTGCTGTTTATTCTCCCGTGCTGCTCCGGGGCGCCCCTCCCAGTCCCCTAGTCCTGCTCTCCTGGGAGCTCTGCCCTTGACTCTCTCACTCCCACTTTCTGGCAGTCACCGCCCTTCTTCACAGCAACAGCAAGACCTCTGTGCAGTGGGCCCCTAACTCTGACCCTCCCTCTCAGTCGGTCTTCCACACCCACTCTGCATCCCAGCTGTGCCCACGACCGTCTTTCCAGCCCTGGGTCTGAAGTCACTGGGAACCAGACAGCTTCTTCCCCGGACTTCCCTATTTCATTTCTCCTCTCCCTTCCACCCTGTGCTGGTAGACTCCCATCACCGGGTTCCCGGCTGCTAGGGTCTTCACTGCCCGACTCTGTTCCCCCGTCACCAGAACACCACGCTTCTGCCCTTTCTCCCTTGATGTTGGAGTGAGCGAGTAGAGGTTTATGAACTCCTTGGCCTGGTATGTGGAGCCCACCAAATTCTGACCCCAATCTATTTTCTGCCCGTACAGGTCCCCTTGGTGTAGCTCTCTGAGCTACCGCTGCATTCCCAGAATGGGCTGGCTACTTCCCCACCGCTGAGCCCTTCCTGTACGCGTCTGCCCCCTGGAATTCCAGCCCCCACTCCATCTCTAGCTGCCAGAGGCCCTGCTCTTGCTGTTCTAGGAGCTTGGATTTGGAGGGTGGGACATGGCCTCGGGCAGAGTTCCAACGCCTGCACAGAGTCCCTGGAAGGAGAGGGCGCCTGTCTTTGGGACCTTCTGCCTGAAACCATCTCTGCAGGGTTTGCTCTGCAGGGACAAGGAAAGACCACTGGGCTCCAGAAGCTCCAGACTTCTTCCATCTCTTTTCCCTACCAGATGCCAGCAGTTCCTCCTTGCCGGAGATGTCTGACTTGGTGGAGGTGGCCAGAGAGCCAAACCGGCCCCCGGCTGAAGGGCCCAGCTGCCGCCAGACAGATGGCGCCAAGGACTGAGGCCTGGTGATTCTCCAGTCACGGTCCAGCCCCACCACTGCCACCGTCACTGCCACTTTCCATGGGACTTAGAACTTTGGAGTTTTGTGCTGTGATTGGAGGAAGGGCCTGGGGCCCTAGGGGCAGCAGCCCATCCTAGCCCCTCTTGTAGCCAGGCTGTTCTGTGGGCCATGAGTGGAAATGCAGGAACCACCACCACGTACCCCCACCCCCACCCCACGGCCCTGCCGCTTACTTTAAAGAATTCCAGAAAAAAGGCAAAGGTTGGAGCTCCCTGAAGGGGGAGCCCCTGCCCCCCTCCTTTCCCGTCTCTCCTTCTGGGCCCCAGATACTGCCTTACCCCCTACCCCCATCCCCAGCTCCCATCTGGGCACCTTGGGTCCTTTACTCCCATGGCTTCCTGCATCTCGGCTTTTCCCCCAGGCCTGCGGTTGGTACAACCCCTGGCCAGAGCCATGGGTAGGAGAGCGCTGGGCAGTCACTCAGGCCCCTCTGAGGAGTGACGGGCCACTGTAGAGAGTGAGTCACTGGCCACCCTGCCAGTGCCCTGCCAACTGCCTCTGTTAGGGGTTGGCACGGGCCCCTGCCAGGGATGGGGAAGGTGGCCACCCTGGAGCTGGGGGACTCTTGGCTAGGCAGGAGTGTTCTGGACTGTGGCAGAAGACAAAAGCGGGTTCTGGATGGGACCCTGCAGTCACTCAACCGTGGGGGCTCATGGGGGCTCTGAGTAGAAGTCCTGCTGTCACTAAGGGTGGGCAGCAGCAGGTTCTGAGGTGACCCTTGAGAAAGTGCAGGACTGAGAAGCAAGGGGAGGAGGTGGCCAGCCCTGATGGGGTTGCCTGGGGCGGAAAGGCTTCCTGGTGCCTCTTGCCAAGAACAAGACAGTGAATGGTTTGCGAAGGCACACTCCAGTTCCACAAGCCTTAGCGGGCACCAACCACTGCCAGTGGGAGGGCGGCTGGCCCAGTCTCTCCGGCCAGCCTCCAAGATGGGAACGCGCTGACCTCTCTGGAGAGCCAGGGAGCCTGGGCAGGCATGAGGGGTTCCCCCTCCCAACCCGCAGTGGGGAACCTGCCCAGCTCAACCTTGCTAGGTGGGGAGTGGGAGCCCGGCCTTGGGGGGGGGGGCTGGTGGCCACACGTCGCCCCGAGATAATGAGGGCGTGGCGGGCACGGTTGCACCTCGTTCCACTGAGGTCCCGGTCCCACTGAGGTCCCGGTCCACTGGGAGGCTCAGCTTCCCCCCCCCCCCCCCCCCCGCGCTCCGGAGAGGCGGCCCGGCGGGCTGGGGGGATGGGACACGCCTCCGCCGCGGAGCCTGACCAAGTTTGGCGGCTGCGCGGGGCCTGGGGCGCTGGCGCGAGGACCGCCTGCCCTCCGCTGCTCCCTGCGACCCGGCCGAGCTCCCCCCACCCCCGCGAGCCCCCCCCCTGGGCCGCCAGACCAAGCTCCCGACGGTCTGGCCCCTGGGGCAGAGGAGAGGCCCCCTCGGGCTGTGGCCCCGACCCCTCCCAGCGCTTGGCGGGGAAGCCCCAGCCCCAAGTCTGTGTGTGTTGCTTTGTTAGTTGTGTTTTCTCCTATGTGTGGGTTTTTTTCTTGGAGCTGTTTCATAGGAATTCCTGTAATAAAGACTTGGTGTTCTCTTGGTGCTCTGATGTGGCCCGCGGTGTGGGCTGGACCGTTCTCTTTTCTCTTCTTGCCCTGGGCAGGGTTTGGCCTCCTGGAGCCCCCGTCGCTCCCGAGGGCCACCTGCCTCGCAACCCTCCACCCCCTCCCCCAAACTCCCCCGTTAACCAGTTAACCCACGGCGTGTGTAAGGTCCCAAGGGCTTAGCCCTCCCGGGGCAGTGCACTCAGGAGGTGACGCGTGCTACCCGCACAGCAGCCTCGCCAACCTGCTGGCTTTGCTCAGCGCAGGCGCTGTCCCGTTTGCCCTGGGAGAAAGTAAACCACTAGCTGATAGGCAAAGGAAAACACCAAGGGGAAAAGCCACTCTGTCAGGAAAGCTCCAGCCCATCATTTCCCCAAATAAACGGAAAGCTCCTGGAGTAGCCGAGGGGAGACTGCGGGGATGTGCCATGCCAGACCTCAAAGGCCCGCAGACATCTTACCGTGCAAGCACCCCTGCCTTTCCCCTCCGCAGCTCAGCCAGACCACCTCCCAGGCCAGGGAACGCACCGCCGAAAGAGGAAGCTGCTGCCATTTCCAGACAGCAGTTCTCAAGGTTAAAAAGTTCTTCCTTGTGTTGAGCCCAAAGCTCTCCTTGTGGCTTCCACCCATGCATCTTGTTTCTGGGCTCCCAGTCACCCAGGCCAAGGCCACTGCCGTTCCCCCATGCCACATTTGAGCTCAGCGTCTGAAGGAACAATGAGGGTTCCTCCCGCCCTCCTTAGAAAGAGGTTCTCCCTCAGCCCCAGCCAGACCCAGGGACAGCTGGTGATGCTCTCCATACGTACCGTTTGCAGGAGGGCAAACCAAAGTTATTCTTTAACCTAACCCTACTCTGTGCACTTTTTAACGGATTTTAAGTAATCTCTGTACCCAACGTGGGACTTGAACTTACAACCCAGAGATCCGAAATCAAGTGGTCTACTGACTAAGCCAGCCAGGCGCCCTGGCCTTGTGCATTTTTTGCTGATAGGTGTGTAATCCCCAGAGCATAGTACTGACACTTAGGGACTTGTTAGGAATGCCAGTTCTCGGCCCTAGCCTAGACGTACTGAGTCAGAGACTCAGGGAATGTAGCCCAGCCATCTGGTTCTGGTGTCTGGAGCCACAGTGCCAGGCCACTACTTATTACTGGCTGCCCAGAATTACCTGAATGCTTAAAAAAAAAAAAACCTGATGTCCAGTACCCCAGACAAATTAAATCAACAACCATGGAGTGATTTATTTATTTATTTTTAAAGGTTTTATTTATTTATTTGACAGAGAGATCACAAGTAGGCAGAGAGAGAGGAGGAAGCAGGCTCCCCACGGAGCAGAGAGCCCCATGTGGGGCTCAATCCCAGGACCCCGAGATCATGACCTGAGCCGAAGGCAGCGGCTCAATCCACTGAGCCACCCAGGCGCCCCTGGAGTGATTTATTTTAAAGCTCCTCAAGTAATTTAAATTTGCAGTCAAGTTTGAGGACCAGCACACTGGGAAGTCTGGTAGGTGTTTCATATTCGCTCAATTAATCTTACCCAATAATGGCCACTTGATAGATGATGAAATGACAATTCAGAAAGGTTAAGTAACTGGCAGGATTACAGAGCTAGTAAGGTGTGAAGCCAGAAACAGGCCCTCAGGCTGCCTGATTCCAGAACCTTTGTTCTACTCTCCCCAGCCCTGCTGCTCCAAGTGGGCTTGTGGTCCCCGCCCGATCAGCATCACCTGGGGCCCTACTCCAGACCCACGGACTCTGAAACTGTGAGAATTTTAACAAGCCCTCTGGATGATTCTGGTACATGTCAAGTTTGAGAAGCACAGTTCTACAACCTTGCTACTCAAAATCTGTGCTAGGTACCGGCAGCATTTGTATCATCTGGAGCTTGATAGAAACACAGAATTGCAGGGTCTACCCTAGATCTACTGGACTAGAATTTTTTTTTTTTAAGATTTTATTTATTCATTTGACAGATCACAAGCAGGCAGAGAGGCAGGCAGAGAGAGGGGAGGAAGCAGGCTCCCTGCTAAGCAGAGAGCCCAATGTGGGGCTTGATCCCAGGACCCTGGGATCATGACCTGAGCTGAAGGCAGAGGCTTTAACCCACTGAGCCACCCAGGCGCCCCTGGACTAGAATTTTAATAAACTCTTCAGGAGACTTGGATGCACACTTAAGTGGGAGAAACACCGCTCTAGAACACTGGGTCTCAAACTTGCTGTACATGGGAGTTATTTTTCCTTTCTTTCTCCCTCTCTCTTTCTCTTTCATTCATTCTCTCTCTCTCTCTCCACCCAACATGGACCTCGAACCCATGACTCTGAGATAAAGAAATACACGCTCCTTCGATTCACCCGGTCAGTTGCCTCATATTGGAATTATTTCTGAAATTTTGGGTCTCATTCTCGAAAGACTCTGTTTTCATTGGTTTGGGATTTAGGTTGTACATCTGGGAACTGGACTGCAGAGGCTCCTCGGGTGGTTCTAACACGCAACGGAGTTTGAGAACCAGTCACCGTTTTGCCTTTCGGTGTAGCTGACTGAAGAGGGGAGGTGGGGAGAAAAGACAAAGAGAGCTCCCCAGATCTGACAGCAGATGAAGCCTCTGCTCCACGATGAGTCCCTCTGTGTTGAACAGTGTCTTCCTAGGACTTAGGAAGGAGTTGGGCTGGGCCGGACAACCCCCTTATCCATGTGCCCTCACATGCCAGCCTCATCTGCAAATGTTGGGCTCCTGGTATCCACGAGGTAATACATGGGAGATCTGCCTCCTGCAAAAGTGCTGAGCTGGGCTCTCTGGAGTTCTGGCCCAGCCCGTGCCCCTCCCGCTTTGTGCGCTTTGGTGTCTCCAGGCTCAGCCCAGCTTGTGAGGAGATCATGGGTCTGGAGAATGGTGTCCCCAGAACTGGCCTGGTTATTACCATGCTGGGGACTCAAACTTCCCTCTGTTCTCTTTAGGCATCTGGTAGGGGGTTGAGGCTGGAGGAAAGATGGAGAATTTTGTTTGCAGAAGGCAAAAGGAGGCGAGGCATGGGATGATGAAGATGATAGCTGCTTATTGAGTGCTTACTGTATGCAAATTTTCTGGGTTGCTTTATATACATTATTTTACCTAATCCCCCCAACTATTGTATGAAATCAGTATTATCACTCCCATTTCTCAGATGAGGAAACTGAGGTACAGAGATGCTAAGGTCCTTACTCAACATGACCCTTGGTTAGTGGTAGTACTTACTACCCAGGGAGCTGAACTCCCAAGTTGGTACCTAAACACTAAGCTATATAATGGGGTGGGGAACAGGTGATAAGACCTAGAACCTCTCCATAGATGCAATCTGTTGGGCACAAAAAGGTCTCCCTGATTAAAAACATCTCCATAGTGATGTGTGATCCAACAGTGTGCCTGGAACTCACGTATTAGCATTCTTTATTTGGTTTAAAAAACAGTCTCTGAGCATTTCCATTAAATGAAAAATATGCTGTTTAGAGAGAAGCACATGAACTCTTTTGCCCATTATCACAGCACAGATTAATTTGTTGGATTAGCTGGCTAGGCCAGCTGGAGGAAGATTTAGAAATTTCTGGAGATGGGCGGGGGCCTGGCGCAGGTTGAAGAGGGCTATGTAAATCTACTGCCACCTGGTGGTCTCTCTCAGAATTGGCCACTGAGAGGCCAACCTCATTCTCCCCACAAGGAAGTGAGCACCTGTTAGGCCAGAGGCCAAAAAAAAGGGAATTTACTCTATTTGCATGGTTATATGTTTTGCAAATTTTGCAAAACAAGGATATTTTTGTACTTGTTTTTCCTTAAAAGAGTCTCGAAGATTACATAAGCTTTACACCCACCAAACCAGCAGCTACCCTAATTTCTAGAGATTAAAGAGTCACAATTCTGTATCAGGTCAAGAGGATTATTCCAGGGACTCTGGAGTGAGGGGCTGCAAAGCTCAGCACAAACTCAGCTGGCTATGTCCTTGCTACTCAAAGTGTGCTCTGGGGACCCAGTGACCGAATGTCCTGGTTTCCAGGTCCAAGTGTTTCTCAGATGTGTGAATCTCAGTGCTAAAACTGGGAGAGTCCTGGGCAAACTTGGGCCAGTCGGTTGCCCTGCCTACAGATAAGCAGTGTCGGCATCAACTTGGGCGATTGTTTGAAATTCAGAGTTTGGATTCTCGCCCCAGATCTCCCGAGTCAGGACCTGCATTTTCCAAGATTTTGGGAGGTTCGGATGCACGTTAAGGATGCAGTTGCTTTGCCTTCCACAAGAAAAGAGGGGCCCGTATCAGCCTGAAAAATCTGCCTTCAAGGGTTGCATCTTCTGCTGGGAAAGCTCCAGAGTGATTCCAATTGCCTTTTAATTCTAATAATAAGAGGCCAGATTGTTGCTTCAGGCCCAGCTGGCTCCTGTTTCCTTGGCTACAAAAGGAGCCACGGTGATACAGGGGTGGGTAGAGGCATAAAGTGTTTCTCTTTCCTCTCCTTGAACTGGATTCTTGTTGGGGGCAAGACTGTTTGCTGAAGAAATGAATGGGCAGCTGTGTGAATATGCTTTGCAAATTGTTAGGTGCGATTTAATAAATTGTGATCCATTGCTCTTAAATGTGGAATGCTCAGAAACCATCATCATCACTCTTATTTATTGGGCCTATACACTAGGCACTGTTTTAATAACTCCGAAGGTACTGACCCACTGACTTGTCACAACAAGGCTATATGGTGCGTGCTACGATAATGCCCATTTTGCAGATAACAAAGCCGAGGCCCAGAGGTTTGTAAAAATGGATCTGTCAGTGAGGCACACAGGATAGCCAGAACTAGAGATGACCAGGTTCATGGTTGGGTGGAGGATTATTTCCATTATTTGAGGAAGGCCTCCAGGAAGGAGGGTTGGATGGTGCCATCCTCATTTGTCCTAACTTGGCTTTAGTCATCCATGTTTTTTTTTAGGAAACTCTGAGAGTCAGCTCCGGGCCAAGCCCAGGCTGGGTATGGGGAGGCAGAGATAGGAAAGACCCCGTCCCTGCCCTCAAAGAGGCCCAGATAGCGGGGCGCCTGGGTGGCTCAGTGGGTTAAAGCCTCTGCCTTTGGCTCAGGTCATGATCCCAGGGTCCTGGGATCGAGCCCCACATCGGGCTCTCTGCTTGGCGGGGAGCCTGCTTCCCCTTTTCTCTCTGCCTGCCTCTCTGCCTACTTGTGATCTCTGTCTGTCAAATAAATAAAATCTTTAAAAAAAAAAAAAAAGGCCCAGATAGAGACGCAGACAAGTAAGTAGAGTCACAACACCACATTTTGAGAGGGATAAGGTTAGGGAGGGAGGGAGCAGAGTCTGGCAGAGGGTGTGCTGGGGGCTCAACTACTCTCCTGATGGACTTGAAAGGAAGGGGAGGTATGGGCCTCAGAGGAGTGTGGTGGACCAGGAGAGGGAGCACACAACAGCCTGGGGGGGGGGGGATGGCACTCTAGCCTTCTCCTTGTCTTTCATCCTCCTGGTCCATATACTATTGTTTTCCTCCTTTTCGAAGGCAAGCAGCTAATTTCTCCCTGACCCTGGTTTTCTGCCAAAGGTGAGTAGCAGGGGAATCTGGGTGGCTCAGTAGTTGAGCGACTGCCTTCAGCTCAGGTCATGATCCTGGATCTAGTCCCTCATGGGGCTCCCTGCTCAGCAAGGGGTCTGCTTCTCCCCCTGACCCTCCCCCTTCTCATGCTCTCTTTCTCTCTAATAAATAAGATCTTTAAAAAAAAAAAAGTTGAGTAGCAGTATTAATGATTTCATCAATATGCTGGGACTTTTACTTACCAAGGCTGTCCTGCTATTGGGATGCTTTTTTTCTTTTTGTCTGACATACTCCCAGGCACTATATAAATAAGGGTACTCTTCATAAAGATGTGGGCAGAGTGTAGGGAAGCCAGAAAGGATGGCCTAGAGCATTTGGCTTGTGACAGAGGGACACAGTTTGCTGAGTCTAGGTCTGAAGGGGCAAGGCAGCTTTATCTGCAAAATGGGCATAATCGTAGCACCCACCATATAGCCTTGTTGTGACGAGTCAGTGGGTCAGTACCTTCGGAGTTATTAAAACAGTGCCTAGTGTATAGGCCCAATAAATAAGAGTGATGATGATGGTTTCTGAGGAACCTGGGGAGAGAGCTCTGTATGAAGAGGCCGCCCTGTGAGAAGTCCCCTGGACTGTTGGTGGGAATGCAAGCTGGTTCAGCCACTCCAGAAAACAGTACGGAGGGTCCTTAAGAAGATGAAGGTAGAGCTACCCTAAGACCCAGCGATTGCACTACTGGGTATTTACCCTAAAGATGCAAAAACACTGATTCAAAGGGGCACGTGCACCCCAATGTTTATAGCAACACTACGGACAATAGCCAAATTATGGAAAGAACCCAAATGTCCATCGACTGGTGGTGAATAGATAAAGAAGATGTGGTGGCGCCTGGGTGACTCAGTGGGTTGAGCCTCTGCCTTCGGCTCAGGTCATGATCTCAGGGTCCTGGGATGGAGCCTTCCGTGGGGCTCCCTTCTCAGCAGGGAGTCTGCTTCTCCTTCTCCCTCTACCCCTCCCCCTGCTTGTGCTCTTTCAAACAAATAAAATCTTTAAAAAAAGATGTGGTGTAAACACACACACGGAATATTACTCGGTCTTCAGAAAGAATGAAATCTTGCCATTTGCAACAACACAGATGGCACTAGAGTGGGATGAGGTCCATAGAAGTCAGCCTCGTGAGGAACAGAGCAGGGTTAAGTCGGTGTGGATCTGGCTGGGCAGACGGGAGCTCTTCAGAGTAAGTACTTAGCAATGTAATGGGGCTGGACAGCATCCCCTCCAAAATTCCTACGTTGAAATCCCAACCGCCCAGTATCTGAGTGTGACTGCATTTGGAGATCATCTTTAAAGAGGTATTGAAGTTAAAATGAGGCCATTAGGTCTGGCCCAGATCCAATATGACCAGTGTCACAAGAAGAGGACACACGACAGAGGGAAGACCATGTGAGGATTCAGGGCAGCCGTCTGCAAGCCAAGGAGAGAGGCCACAGCAGCAACCAGCCTTGCCAAGTTAATCTTGGACTTCCGGCCTCCAGAACTGCGAGAAAATACTTTCTGGTGTTGAGGCCACCCAGTCTGTGATCCCTTGTTACGGCTGCCCTAGCCGACAACTACAATATGAAAATGCTTCAGTCCTAGGGGGCAGTCGGCGGGTGACAGATCACAAGCGCAGCAGTGATGCGGTAACTGCCATCAGACTTGTCATGTAGGGGCACCTGGGTGGCTCAGTGGGTTAAGCCGCTGCCTTCGGCTCAGGTCATGATCTCAGGGTCCTGGGATCGAGCCCCGCGTCGGGCTCTCTGCTCAGCAGGGAGCCTGCTTCCCCCCTCCTTTCTCTCTGCCTGCCTCTCTGTCTACTTGTGATCTCTCTCTCTGTCAAATAAATAAAAAAAATCTTTAAAAAAACAAAACAAAACAAAAAAAAAACAAAAAACAGACTTGTCATGTACCAGCACTAAGTGCCCGGTGCTACGAATCGGGCTGTCCACAAACGGCGGCTTCTACTCCTGCTGCAAGGCACGCAGACGGTTAAGACTGTTTAGTGGGCACATCTACAGGGGTCCAGCAGTGCAGTAGAAGGAATACGGCCTTTTGGAGAGTTTACAAGTTCTCTTTCCTTCTGTGTAAGATTGCCAGGACACTACCTATGGCAGCAGGGTCGAACAGTTTAACAAGATGATCCAGATTTCTGGTGCAGCATGTGGCACAAGTACATCAGCCCCTTGCAGCCTTGAGAGGTCCTGGTGAGAAGACAGAAGCCTCTAACGTGCAGTTTGCCTGCCCTCAGCTGCCTGACAGCTTCTTCCCTTTCATGAATGAACACTCCCTAGGGCGCACACTTCCTGCTGCAGGCTGGGGGTTCCCCATTCATCTTGCTTCCACATCCTCATGGTCCTCCTATCTACTCACCAGCATTCCCCTGTCTCAGGCACAGAGGCATTAAATAGGATGCTGGAGGGGAACCTTTCAAGGCTCAGAAGAGGAGGGAACTTTCCTAAGAAGATCTAGAGGAAAAATTCCCACTTTGCAATCCCTCCCCTATTGAGGGTTTGCATTCTTAGCTCTCCTCCCTCATCGTGGAATAGACCCTTCTACTTCTTTACCAGCGGGTCACTGCAGTGGCCTAGGGAGCCAGGCCCGAGTGGGAGAGGGGAAGTGTGTCTGTGGTCCCCCCCCTCACCCCCCAGCAGCTAGCTCTGACTTGGACAGAATTAGAAACTTGTTATGAGGCTGGGAAGACTATATTTAGCTGGGAGCATGTTTGTTCTCCGGAGAGCAGAGTCCTCCAGACCTTCCTAGGACCTGGAGATTGGAATCTCTACACTTGGCCCAGCAGCCAGAACTGGGTTCTTTCTTCCCTTTGTCACAGGGCCCTGTGGTAACAGTGAAACCGCCCTTAGTGTAGCCCTGGACCTCAGATCACTCTGGCCCTTGCCCCTGGGGCCAGCTTTGTCCCGTCTCCATAGGTCTACCCATCTCCAGCTTGAGGCATAGCTAAGGAGGGTTGTGGGTTCTAGAGAGGGTCCAGGCTGTGCTGGAAGCCTGGCTCTGTCACTCAGGTATCTGATAAGTTACTTCACCCCCTGTGGCCTCACTTTCTCATCTATAATAAGGCTAATAATAGCTACCTTCTGAGTAGGTGTGTGGATTCTAAGATAACACAAACAGTAACTGCTTCTCACACATTACATCCCTCCTCCTTACCAGCCTCCCATAGAGTGGGAGGGTTCTGGGATGACTTGCTGCTGCTCTTTCTGACTTACAAAGATAATGCGTGCCCAGAAGCTATTTTGTGTGTCTGTGATTCAAAACATTGCATTGGATTAAAAAACTCAAATACAAATTAAAAACTCTTCACAGGTCAAACTCTGAGGGATATATAAAGAAAAAATATTCTTTTCTTGCAGTCTCACTGGAGATAACCAATGTTCACAGTCTTGTGTGCCTTCCATATGGTTTCTATCTCCATACAAACACAAACACAAACACATATAAAGGTGTTTTCTTTATTCTTTGAACAGGTTAGGATCCCACTAAAATGTTTCTCTGCAACGTCCTTTTTCATTTTAGAAGTCATGGGCGTGCATCTAGGTAAATGCATAGGTACATAACTTGTTCATTGTAATAGCTGCATAGGATTGCGTAGGATACATAAACCATAACTTTCCATTTGATTTTCTTCCCCGCTGCAATACTGCAATGAGCATTCTTGCGCCATTGTCCTCAGGACGTTGGGCTTTGAGTTCACTGGGGTACTCTACCCTTAGTATGATTACTCGACCAAAAGGTCACCCTGAGAGGTTACTGTCCCCAGATTTTTGAGTCTCCGTCTCGGAATTTTGTCCTGTTCACTTTCGCTTTTCCAGCTCCAAGAGAGCGAGCTCGCGACGCCTCCCGCGGAGAAAACACTAGCTGCCCCACAGCATCCCGAGGGCAGCGGATGCTGGAGGCACTCCGGGGTCAACGGACTCCCGGGGCGCGCCGCACAGCAGGGCGCGGAGGACGAAGCATCGGGCCCTAGTGTGACCTTGGGCGGGTGCCTACCCGTCCCCGGCCTCGGTTTCCTTCTGCGGAGTCTGTGGCTCCAAACAAGGTAAGGCGCAGTCCGGGCCTTGCCCCGGTGTGACCTCTCATCTCTGTCTTTACATGCGTCCTGGCCTAGCTGGCTCCCCGAACGTAGGCTGCGCCTCCCTCCTTCCTCCCCATCATCTTCCCTCCGCGCCGCCCCACCTTCTTGACTGGAGTAGGCTCCGCAAGGCCAGAAAGGGCAAAGAATCCGCCTGCATGTTTCCTTCTTCTAGATCGGTCATTTATTGCTTCTGCCCGGCTCTGGCCTGCTCCCTCCCTTTCGGCTCGGCTATCGAGTGCTCCCGTCTGAACCTGGCCGCGGCCAAAGGCCGCGCAGTTCGGCCCATCCTTTGCTTCTGCCTGGCTTGGCTCTACGGCTGCGGTGGCGGAGTGATGGCCGCGATCCTCGTCTCGGCCAGCAGCCTCCGCCCATTTCGCCTGCCGCTGGCACTTCCGCTTCCGGTAGCCCCCCCCCCCCCCCCCCGGCCGTAAGTGTCCGAGGCACCAGCCATGGCGAGGAGCCGGCTGGAGACCGTGGGGAGTGTTTTCTCGCGGTGCGTGCTCGGACCGGGTGTGGGCTGAGGGTGCCTCCTCAGGAAGGGGGCTCTCGACCGCTCACCCTCTTTCTGGCTGGGTCAGAGCCGGGCGAAGCATTCTCCAGAGTGCAGGAGTCTGAGCCGGGGGAGGCCCTCTCGTGCTCCCTCCTGTCTCTGAATAGGTGTGCTTGACGACCCACTCTTCGAATGATCTTTCCCTTTCAAGATTGCACCTCTACCCTGTCCGAGTGGAGTTCTCTAGGAAGAGGAAGGGAGGAAGATGATGATGGGTCCAGCTGGGCCATCTTTGTATTTTCTTCGACGCGGCGCGGATGGGGCGGGGGGGGGGGGGTGGGACGCATCTGAGAAAAATAGAACTTAACCCCTGAGCTTTGTTAGTTTGGTTTGGAATATGGAAATATGTTAACTGTAGGTGGGCAACACCCTGCTCTGGCCTCCTTCCGGTTCTGTCTTGTGGACTCCATGATCCCACTGATGTCCCAGGCTGTGACTAGACTGACTCAGGAGTTTAGACTGTTGTAACTGACGGACCTTCGTTATTTTTCCTTCCTTAAGGACTCGGGACCTGATTCGGGCTGGGGTGTTGAACGAGAAGCCCCTGTGGTTTGACGTATATAATGCCTTTCCCCCACTGAGAGAGCCGGTCTTCCGGAGGCCCCGCTTGCGATATGGTAAAGCCAAAGCTGCCATCCAGGACATCTTGTACCCCGAGGATCGGATTAGAGCGTGAGTGCTAAGCCACATGGTGGACGGGAAGCAGCAAAAACTAAGGAGGAGAGATTTAGCTAGCAGTCTGGTGACTTTTTTAGGAGTCGAACCAGGGCTTGCCCTGTGAAGAAGGTCTTGTGTATCTCCCAAGTTAGGGAATCTGAAACAAGTTCTGAGAAATAGAATCTGGAGCCCAACAGTGGACTGGTAATTGCAGTTATAGCTACCTGTTTCTGTGTGTCTGTTAGCACTATGCTAAGCCCTTAAAAAACATTCTCTAACTTGGGCCTTACTCTAACCCTACAAGATCAGTGTATTGTCTTCATTTTATTCATAAAGACTATGAGGCTCAAGGAGGTCAACTCACTGGGAATTCAGTGGCAGAGCTCTTTCCCACAAATAGTGATGTCAGTTTTTAGTACCTAGAATTTGTATGATTCTTCCCCCCCCCTTTTTTTTTTTTAAGATTTCATTTATTTGACAGACAGAGATCACAAGTAGGCAGGGAGGCAGGCAGGGAGAAAGGAGGAAGCAAGCTCCCTGCTGAGCAGAGAGCCTGATGCAGGGCTCAATCCCAGGAACCTGGGATCATGACCTGAGCCGAAGGCAGAGGCTTTAACCCACTGAGCCACCCAGGTACCCCGTGATTCTTTTTTCTTAAATATTAAGATCAGAGGTGGTACCTTGTTCAGGGTAATACTTTTTTTTATTTTTTTTTATTTTAGAGGGAGTGGGTGTGCATACACACAAGAGCAGAGGGGAAGGGCAGAGGGAGAAGCAGACTCTGTGCTAAGCGTGGAGCCCCAGGCGAATCTCGATCTCACAACCCTGAGCCCGACCTGAGGCAGATCCAGGAGTCAGATGCTCAGCCGACTGTGCCTCCCAGGTTCTCCTGTCCTCTTAATTCTTTTCTCTATTTCTGGGTGTAAGAAAACAATTTATGATGTCATTATATTTTCATTTGAGGTCTAGGCCCCTTTCATATCAGGAATCTTCTCCCCTGGCCCCCAACATTCCTTGAGGTGAGGGAACAAGTATGTTCTTGCTCTACTTGGAATTTTTCAGGGTAGTTCCTGAAGTACGAGATCTTTGGGGGCATTAATTTCTTTGTCACTGCTTTTCTGGGTGGGCTCATTGCACACACTTGGTCAGGATTTATGTATTAAAATCATTTGTGGGTGTGCCTAGGAGTCTTAATCAGGTCAGTATTCGACTCTTGATTTTGGCTAGGTCATGATCTCAGGGTCCTGGGATTGAACCCTCCATAGGGCTTTACCATAGGGAGTCTGCTTGGGATTTTCTCGCTCTCCCTCTCCCCCTCTTCCTGCTCATGCTTTCTAGCCCTCTCTAAAAATAAAAAAAAAAATTAAAAAAAATAAATCATTTGTGTTTCTGCTGTATGGATAGCAGGAGCTAGGTGATAGTTCATTGGAGAATGTGGAATATTTTACTGGTCCCTTTTTTATTACTGTTAATGTCAAAATAATAATACCTTGCGTTTAAATAATTTTTTGAATCTTTATTTTTGTGGCTTCCTTTCAGTGTTTTTAATATTTTAAAGACCTTATAAAAACAAAATAAGTTCCAGATATATCAAAACCTACATGTAAAAAATCAAAGCATAAAAGTACTAGAAGAAAATGTGGGAAAATTTTAAGAATAATCTGAGTAATAAAGACCTTTGTCAGTATAACATAAAACCCAGAAGCCATATTAAAATTTTCTGTCCCCTAAAAAAGTGCCACAAGATGAATCAAAAGCCAGCCAACATATTGGGGAAAAAGTTTGGCAACAAGTATGACAAAGCACTAATTATATTGCTATAAAGTTTGCTTATAAATCAGGGGCGCCTGGGTGGCTCAGTGGGTTAAGCCGCTGCCTTCAGCTCAGGTCATAGTCTCGGGGTCCTGGGATCGAGTCCCACATCGGGCTCTCTGCTCAGCGGAGGGCCTGCTTCCCTTCCTCTCTCTCTGCCTGCCTCTCTTGTGATTTCTCTCTGTCAAATAAATAAATCTTAAAAAAAAAAAAGAAAGAAAAAAAAAGTTTGCTTATAAATCAGTAGGAAAAAACCACCGAATGGAAGGGCACAGAAAAGGAAATTCGGTTTGTTTTTAAACATATGAAAAGATGTCCAGTTCATTTCATAAGAGAAGGCAAAAGTAAAACGAGTTACAATTTTTCATCTGTCAGATTGACAAAGAACAAAAAGTAGGAAGAGAGAATTCGGCCGCAATATGGGGAAATAGACACTCTTCTACATTACTGCTGTGAGTGTAAATTGGCACAGCCACTTCGGGAAGTGTCTGGCAATTTGGAAGGCCGTATTACAAATGCACATACCTTGAGCTAGTAAAACTTTTTATGAATTTATTCCAGATTCATTTGTACAGTGTACTAAGAGATACTGATTAAGTTAATCACTGTAGCACTGTCTACAGTGGCAAAAGGATTGGGAAAGGAGCAAAGGACTGGGAACAATCCCAGTTCAATGATTTGACATGATCTCTAAGAACTATTAAGTAGAAGAGGCAAGATGTACAATAGTGTTTTCTGTCCTTGGAGTTAAACTATGGGGCTGGGGAGGGAATGATAGATGCGTGTATGCTTGTATATTCGAATATTTTTGGATGGATACACAAGAAAATGGTTAGTGTTGCTTCCTGGGAGGGAGCTGGGGGTTTGGGGTGGAGGTGAACAGGAATGTTAACTTTTCATTGGATACCTTTTTGTAATATTTTGGTGTATTTGCCATGTGCATGCACTACTTACTTTAAAAAAAAAAACAACAACTTATGTTTGGCTTAGTAATTTTTCTTTATTCTTGGCCATGATCTGTAAGTGGAGAATTATACTGTGTTGTTTATATTTTCTAGGAAATTTTATTCAGTCTATGGATCTGGTCAGAGAGCTTTTGATCTGTTCAATCCAAACTTCAAGTCTACCTGTCAACAGTAAGCCATTTTAACATGTCTTGGGTTAATTTTTTTGTTTTTTAAGGAATTTAATGATCAGTTTGAGGAGTTTTCTTGAATTCCCCAGGAGGAAAAAGCCATTCCTGTAGGAAGATGTGTTAAGGGAACGCTTTATACTGTGTAACAGCATGTTGATGACTCTCAATATACAGACCTCAGATGTGACTGCTTGGAATTCCAGGTTTGTGGAGAAGTACATTGAGCTACAGAAACTCGGAGAAACTGATGAAGAGAAGTTATTTGTGGAAACAGGGAAGGCTTTATTAGCAGCAGGTGTCATTTTGAGAAGAGTGGGAGAAGCAAGGACTGTGAGTATTTTTTAATTAAAATTGTTTTAAGGATTAGTTGTCTCTTTGTTAGAAGTTAGAGGAAGGCTTGGTTTTTCTTCTCCAACCTTGGCTTGTATCCCTGAACACTAGGTCAAATGCCAGTAGATGAAATTTACTGAAATTAAAAAAAAAAAAAGTGTACATATACATATACTAAAATTTTGTGATAGTGACTGCTACTTGGAACAAGTGAGTTAGCATTAGGGCTTTTGAAATTATGGTTCTTTAGAGATTTTTATCATGTGTGTGGCTTGTTATAATAGAATTTGACCTGGGATATTAATGTTAACGTTTTGATTCCATGATAGAATGTGCTTAGTCATCCAGCTTCAGCCAGTCAGTGGAGTGAAAATGACAACATCTCTGTGATGTATTTATGTCTGGTCTCTTAAGCAAAAGGAAGGTAGTCACATTTCCTGGGAATCGGAACCCACGGGTGTCCCACCTCAAACGGTATTGGAAAAAAAACATCCTCTGCAAGAAGTTCCCCAGGATCAGCGTTTGGAGACATCTGGAGAACACCCAAAGGGTCTCTCACCTCCCTGAAGAACTTGTATTCCATGTATGCTGACATCCAGACTGCACTCACCAGCTGAATGTTGAACTGTTTTTAACAGTTGAACTGTGTAAATGTTTCCCAGTCTCTAAGGCATTATGTTTGCCTTCTTTTAGTTCCTATTTCTAGGTTGTCATAAGCTCAGTTTCACGGTTTGAATGAACTTTTATGTTGGGATGGTATTAAATAAAGAATTCCCTGACTGCTTATAAAGTAAATTTACTTTAAAATTGTAAATAGCATGAGGAAACCTTTATGAGTATGGTTTGAATGGGACACGTTTTGAGTAGGTCTGCTTGGATTTCTGTGTCGACATGTGGGTCGGCTGTATCTGGTTCTCGGGTATCTTTCTCTCTTCTGGCTCCGCCAGGCTTTTACTTGTGCATATGGTATGTCCCCTGGGCCACCTGTTGTGTCTGTAGATAATCTTTACATTTTGCTATAGAACTGTTGCTCTTCTGCTTGAGAGGTCATGCTGGCTTGTGCTTTGTGGTAAAAGTGAGAACCTATCATTGATGATCGACAAAGGTCAAAACTATAGCTTTAATCTTGGGGCGCCTGGGTGGCTCAGTGGGTTAAAGCCTCTACCTTCAGCTCAGGTCATGGTCTCGGGGTCCTGGGATCGAGCCCCGAATCGGGCTCTCTGCTCCGCAGGGAGCCTGCTTCCTCCTCTCTCTCTGCCTGCCTCTCTGCCTAGTTGTGATTTCTCACTCTGTCAAATAAATAAAAACAAACAAACAAACAAACAAAACTATAGCTTTAATCTCATAGATGAGGTTGAGAGTGCTGGAGGCAATTAGCATAGGCCCGAACCTAGTCTGCTTAGTAAAGATTTGAATGAATAAGTGATTACATTCAGCCGAAGACTGAACCCAGAGAACATCTGTAGATAACTGGATTGCCTGGAGGGGGCCAGCTCATTTAGATGCTGTTTCCACCCCACCCCCCCACCCCCAGCATCCACCTGCCTCCTGGTGTGGAGATATACTCATGAGACCTTACTAACTGTTCTGCTTTCTTCATTTTCTTTTTTTTAAGATTTTTATTTATTTATTTGACAGAGAGAGATCACAAGTAGGCAGAGAGGCAGGCAGAGAGAGTGAGAGGGAAGCAGGCTCCCCGCCGAGCAGAGAGCCGGATGTGGGACTCGATCCCAGGATCCTGAGATCATGACCTGAGCCGAAGGCAGCGGCTTAAACCACTGAGCCACCCAGGCGCCCCTGCTTTCTTCATTTTCATATCTTCTCCTGAATAAATGACATCTTCTAAGTGTGTAGCTTTTGTATTTCTGATCAGACCAGTGGTTTTCAGGTAGTAGAAATAAACTGCTTCAGAAATTCTCTGATTTTAGAATTCCTGTAGCTTTTCTCTTCTTTGTGTGCAGTCTCTTCTGTGTCCTGACAGATCAGGGGCAGAACCCACACCTCAGCCTGGGCACGGCCTTGCCCATGGTGCTCTGGGATTGGAAGGTGAATAGAAACACGAGGCAGAAGCAGTTCTCGGCCATGCTGCATCTCCCTGCCACCTCTGTCACCGTTTTGCACTTCTTCTTGTTTGTGGAATGTTTTACTTTTAGATGGGAAAGAAAATTCATCCATTTGACAACCATAGACAGCCAGTGAGTGCCAAGCTTGGGGAGGAGGACTTAAGCAGGTGGAAGAGACGGTTCTGTTCTCAGAGGAACAGTTGTGGAGGGTCTCTCATTAACTTTTCTAGACCTTCTGTTTCTGGGGTTTAAAAGGCAGGTTTTTTTGCCATAATGATAATGATGACATTTTTAGAAAGTTGTTTGACACATACTTTGTATTTTTGAAATTTATATTTATTTATTTATTTTTAATAGATTTTATTTGACAGAGCGAGAGAGCACAGGCAGGGGGAGCAGCAGAGTCAGTCCCGCTGAGCAGGGAGCCCAACGCAGGACTCAGTCTGGGATCATGACCTGAGCGGAAGGCAGACACTTAACCAGTGGAGCCACCCAGGTGCCTCTACCTTTTTTTTTTTTTAAGATTGATTTCTGTATTTTAGAGAGAGAGCATGAACCGGAGGGGCAGAGAGAGAACCTGAAGCAAGCCCTGTGCTGAGCGCAGAGCCAGATGTAGGACTTGATCCCATGATCCTGAGATCATGACCCAAGCTGAAGCCAAGATTTAGATGCTTAACCAACTGTGCCACTGAGGTGTCCCTGATGCATAATTTTTTTTTTAAACTGTACAGGCACATGGTTCAAAATTTAAAGGTAAAAGGCCAGTCTCCTTTCTAAAACCTATCTCCAGCCACCTAGTTCTCTCCCTCAAGGCCATTTCCTTTCCGGGAATATTTTGGGCATATGCGTGAGGACACTGTGCTTACTGTCTTGTGCCTCGTTTTTCTACTTGATGTTATTGTCTCAGATTCTTTGTGTGGATGCGTAGTGATGTGATCAGTGCCTGAGTGACAGAAGTGGCTGTATGTGTTCTTGGGCTGCAAACAAGCGCTGCTGTGGGCGTACCTGTCACTGTGGCACTGCTGGAGTCAGTGTCTTTGATTCCGATGTTGTCCTCCACAGAAGCTGCTCTTCTACACTCCCGCCAGCAACATTAGCGGATGCCTGTGTCCCTGCACCCACAGAACATTTCCAGCTTGGTGTTTTTGTTGTTTTGTTTTTAAGATTTTGTTTATTAGAGAGCGTGCACATGGGCAGGAGTAGGGAGAGGGGTAGAGGGAGAGGAGGAGGGAGAAGCAGACACCTGCTGGGCGTGGAGCCCTGGGCCAGGACTCAATCAAGATCACGACCGGAGCCAAAGTCAGACACTTAACCGATTGAGCCACCCAGGTGCCCCCGTTTCCATCTTGTTAAACCAGACAGACTCTTTTCTGAGGAGAGTCTAAGCCTGGTAGAAGGGAGAGAGACTAGACCTTACAGCAGACTTCTGCATGTTGAATCTCCGTGGTCAAAACAGTGAAAATTGGAGTTTTTTTGGGAATTCAGAGCCCTTCACACAGTTGGTGTAGGCAAAAGCCATCGACAGCATAGAGATGCTTGGAGAGAATGGAAGTGTGAGCTCATTCTTGAATTAAGGAGCTTAAAATCTAACTGGGAAGATGAGTGACTTTGGAAACAATAAGATGAACAGGAATTCTTTTAAGTTATGATCGGAAATAATGGTAGCGTTGGGGAGGAGCCAGCTCTAGACTAGTCCAGGAATACCGCACGGAGAGCCTTGAAAGGTGGGGGCAGTTGAAGTAGGCACGCTGTTTCCCCTGCCCGGAACACCCTCCCTGCCACCGCAGTCTTGAGAAACTGTTTTCACTGCCTCTCCAAGTGGGGCCTGCTCAGGGGCGGCTGGCTGCCTCAGTCAGTAGAGCATGTGGCTCTTGATCTCAGGGTTCTGAGTTCAATCCATACGTTGGGCATAAAACTCAGTTACAAAAAAAAGAAAAAAGAAAAAGGAAAGAGAAATGGTACATGCTTGGAAATGTTACCTGATATTCAAATCAGATCTCCAGTCCCTTGCCGAGCCTCTTCGGGCTGCGCTCATGCACATCACTTAGTTGGCACACCTGGTCTGCTGTTTGCGCTCCTGCCTCACCCCTGGTCTCTGTTCTGGAGGGGACTACCTTCTTTCTACTCAGAGTGTCAACAAGTGCAGAAATTCTTAGTTGTACCTACTGACACATTAAATCGAGCCTTTTCTGGAGTGGGCCCTCCGTGTGGGTTTGCTGAACTGAAGCCAAGGAAGGCATGTGTCCAGGTTACAGTGCAGTTTGCAAAGACAAGTTTGAAGATCTGAGGCTAGTTCTGGTTACTCCGGTTTTTGCTCGTGTGCCCTTGTGCCTGTGACGGTGCCAGACTACAAAATAGGAATAATGTTTGCGTCTTCGGCTTCCAGTTATGTGAAAGTTGAGACTGAATGCAAAGCTCACTTGTAATTTGTGTGACAGGTGCTTCTGTTACTCTGAGAAGTGGAAAACAGGTTTGAACAGGTAGTATGGGGTCAGACCATGGTGGCCTCAGTCACTATCCAGAGTTGTTCAGTTGGGTATAAGAAAGTTTGAGCAGGGAAGTAACATTGTGAAAGCAGTGTTGTGTGGAAGGAAGATTTACCCAGATGTGATGCAAAGAATGGGGTTGGAGCAGGAAGAGGAGACCTTTGGTCAAGGCTTTGGTCTCGGCAGCCATGCCAAGTTTACAAAGCTGAGTGACTAGAAGAATGCCTACATCACTAACAGCAAGGTTGGGAGGAGGGCTTCAGTTCTTAACATACTGAGAGGAATTGGTGCATCGTCCAAGTGGCAGACAGAGGGATGAGTTAGATGTCGGAGATAGGGAGGAGGTCGCTAGCACAGGGCTAAGGGTTAGAGCCAGGAGAATGAATGAGCTCTCCAAGGGGAATGTAGAGAGACACTGGATGGTCGGGGACTGAGCCAGATGAATGCTCTTAGTTAAGGGACAGAAGGAAAAAGAAAGCCAACAAAGGAAACAGGTCACTCATCTCCCATCATCTATATAGCAAGGCTTTTTTAAATTTTATTTTATTTTATTTATTTGAGCAAGAGCAAGAGTGCTCAAGCCAGGGCAGGGGGTGTGGGGAGAGGGAGAAGCAGGATCCCCATTAAACAGGGAGCCTGACGCAATGTAGGGCTGCATCCCATGACTCTGGGATCACGATGTCAGCTGAAGGCAGACACTTAACCCACTGAGCCACCCAGGTGCCCTTATGGCAAGACTCTTTTAAGTGGTCCTGGATTTATAAGGTTTTTTAGAGTTCTTCCTTCGCTTTTGTTTAGTAGGCCCGATTATTATTGCTTTTTTAAATATTTTATTTGGCAGAGATCACAAGTAGGCAGAGAGGCAGACAGAAGAGGGGAGGGAAGCAGGCTCCCTGCTGAGCAGAAAGCCAGATGCGGGGCTCGATCCCAGAACCCTGGGATCATGACTTGAGCCAAAGGCAGAGACTTTAACCCACTGAGCCACCCAGGCGCCCCAGTAGGCCCGATTCTTGATCATGTGTCCTTTAAAGGTAAACCCGAGTCCTTTTGTAATTTTGTCTAATACTTAGTGTCATGTTCTCTGATCATGAAAGCAGTGTTATAGAAAAATCGGTGCTCTGAGAGGATTCCTGATTTTTTTTTAAATTTTATTTTTTCAGTGTCCCAAGATTCATTGTTTATGCACCACACCCAATGCTCCATGCAAATAATGCCCTCCTTAGTACCCACTACCAGGTTCATCCAGTCCCCCTACCGCCCTCCCCGCCAAAACCCTCAGTTTGTTTCTCAGACTCCACAGTCTTTCATGGTTCATCTTCCCCTCTGATTTCCCCCAATTCACTTTTCCTTTCCTTCTCCTAATGTGATTTTTTTAAAAAGATTTTATTTATTTGACAGATCACAAGTAGGCAGAGAGGCAGGCAGAGAGAAAGGAGGAAGCAGGGAGCCCAGTGAGGGGCTCGATCCCAGGACCCGGAATCATGACCTGAGCTGAAGGCAGAGGCTTTAAACCCACTGAGCCACGCAGGTGCCCCTCATTTTTTAATTGATACTGTATTCTCTGTAAATAAATGATGACTTGCCATTTAAAAGCATTGCACAGTCATTTAAGTGGGATAAGATTTTCTCTGAGCCTCGCACTGGTGCCTGCCTCCACTCTTGGGAATCCAGACAGGCATGCAGGAGCTGTGGGGCCTTTTCCATCCTTCTAGGCTCTGCGCTCTGAGTAGGTCTAACTCAGAGCTAGGCCACCGGTTCTCCTGACTACATGGAAACATATCCTAGGGCACTAGGGCCCGTGACATGATGTGGGTCTGGTAGCGCCCGTGCTGGCATTGCCTCAGGAATGTGGAGCTAGGGACGAGGAACCATGAGGGTGTGTGTTGGGGGTGGGGGGTGTGAGATGATCACTTCGCTTAGGGTCTCCGTGTTCCTGAGCTCTTCCAGTCTTCCAGAACAGCCAGAAGGTGGAGGCGTGATTGGTGAGATTCGTCATGTGTTTTGAGCCTTTGGTAGTGCTCAGGAAGATGGATGCCTGAGCAGGTTCCTTGAGCCACGTGGTTGAGGTCACTTTGTCTGGGGGAGGAAGGGCATCTCCTATGGGGAAGACAGGAAGTGGCTTCCCTGTCACTCCTAGGGTAGCCTGTGGGTGTGTGACTGGGTGAGCCGGGTGCTGGAGCAGTTTCTGTGGAGATGTGAACCAGACAGTTGCTTGTTTTTGCTGTGGCCCTCAACTGAAGAGGCCACTGGGGGAAAGCAAAGGAGTCGGGAAGTTGAGTGCCCCCTCCATCCATATGTGTTCCAGGCAGACGATTTTTGTTGAATGGTAGCTGACAATGAAATTACATTTGGGGTAGAGTTTTACCCTCGAATGATGCTTGTCTTGGACCGGAACCCAAATGTCAGTCACCTAGTTGGTTTGTTCTTTTAATTAAAAGATGGTTCTAAGCAACATCCAGTACTGGTCTATTTATTATTTATCAAGCATTTTCCTTCCAGCAGTTAGTGAAAGGTCAGTGGCTTCAACGGATGCTTTGTTTTTTTGGTGAGTCGCTTAGATGAAAAAGATGTACAATCAATCTCTGCTCCCTCCTGTTTGCTCATGGGCAGGACACTGTTTAATAGTCATTGTGGCATTTAGGATCGCAGGCCTCTGAAACATGCAGAAAAGTGCATGTGCATCCGTTGCTGCTGAACATTTCTCCAAAAGTAAACATCAGGTTGTGATTATGGTTAATAATGAGATATTGATTGTTTGAAAATGTCACCACCCGGAACCGTTTGGTCCCAGCACCGCTAGGTGGCGCTGCACTCTTGTGCTGCTCAACCACATTAATTTATTTCCTTGCCTTAGGGTACCTTGCCTTTCAAGGTTGGCGAGTGTCCTTGTAAAATAATGTTCTGGCTGAGGTTTAGGAAGACAAGGTCCTGGGGTGCCTGGGGTATAGTAGAGATGGGAGCTGATAGGCCACAGGACAAATGACAGAGGCCTATGGGGGAAACCGACTGTGTTTGCACCATAGTGGGAGTAGGAGAGGAAGGAGCTGTGCTGAGTTCCTAGAGACTGCCCAGGGCAGTGTTTCCTAACCTTCTCCAGTCAATGACAAAATCTGCAAATTTGCTGTGGAGGACGGAGCAGGGAAGCGGTGCGGGCAGAGAGGCAATGTGGAGTAGTGGAAAAACCCCCGAGCAGGCCTGGGACTGAAGCTCTGATCAATTGCCTTGTCTTGTGACACTAGGGGAGTTGGTGAATAACTTGACCCTCAGTTCCCTTACCTGTAAAGCAGAGGTCCTAACATCTCCCTCATCAAGGTGCTATACGGGTTAAAGAAGAGCAAGAACAAAGTTCTTGGCACGGAGTCAGTCTTTGATCTCAGTGCTTGGAAGGCTCTCAGCAACTGTTGCTTCCCACTGGATGAAGGCGAATGTATATTAGATTAAAATGGAGAAGGGGGCGCCTGGGAGACTCAGTCAGTTAAGCGTCTGCCTTCGACTGGGGTTGTGATCTTGGTGTCCCTTGGTTGGGCGTCCTACTCAGCAGGGAGTCTGCTTCTCCATCTCCTTTTGTCCTCCCACCCCTCACCCGCTCAGGTGCACACTTTTTTTTTTTTTAAGATTTTATTTATTTATTTGACAGAGATCATAAGTAGGCAGAGAGGCAGGCAGAGAGAGAGAAAGGAGGGAGCAGGCTCCCTGCTGAGCAGAGAGCCCTTTGTGGTGCTCCATCCCAGGACTCCAGGATCATGACCTGAGCCGAAGGCAGAGGCTTTAACCCACTGAGCCACCCAGACGCCCGCTTTCTCTCTCTCTCTCTCTCTGTGTCTGTCTCTCTCTCTCAAATAAATGAAATCTTAAAAAAAAAAAATGGAGAAGAAACGAAAAATTAGGATTGTGTCCTTTTTCAGCAGCTACTTGTCTAATCGCTTCTCTCTTTTCAACACCCCCCCCAGCAGTTACGATCTCTTTTATCTTCTTCCAAACTTCTAGCACCAAGCCATTCGATCAGCTAATCAATCAAACAATTAAAAACAAAAAGACAAAGGAGAAAGCTAAAGAACAGCCTGGGAACTCGTCTATTATTGGAGCTTACCCAGTGCTGGTAGGTTTCACCGGAAAACTTCTTTTGTTTATGTGTGTGTGTGTGTGTGTGTGTGTGTGTAAAGCAGTGTCTTTTTTTTTTTTTTTTTAAAGATTTTATTTATTTATTTGACAGAGAGAGATCACAAGTAGGCAGAGAGATCACAAGTAGGCAGAGAGGCAGGCAGAGAGAGTGAGAGGGAAGCAGGCTCCCTGCCAAGCAGAGAGCCCGATGCGGGACTCGATCCCAGGACCCTGAGATCATGACCTGAGCCGAAGGCAGCGGCTTAAACCACTGAGCCACCCAGGCGCCCCTGTAAAGCAGTGTCTTAATGGCATTCCGTTTCTTCTTTCCTTCCTTATTGTTGCTCCCCTTGCCCTCCTGTGGTAAACTTTGCTCTTTTCTTTCTCCTTCTGCACCCCGATTATGGAGGGAAACCAGAGGGTTACTATCTAGAGCAGAAAGGAGAAAATGGCTCCAACCCCAGAAACATTGTTTCTGGGCGCCAGGGCTGCACAACCCTTTGGGCAAGAGTTTCTGGAACTCCCTCTGGTTCTCCTCTCAGTGAAGGGCAGTGTTGATTCCACGGTTGGAGTGGTATGTGGGATAGGAGTGAGGTCTGGAGAGCCAGAAAGATCTATTTATGTCCTGGGGCACCTGGGTGGCTCAGTCAGTTAAACATCTGCGTCAGCTCAGGTCATGATCGCAGAACCCTGCGATCAAGACCCATGTCAGGCTCCCTACTCAGTAGGGAGTCTGCTTCTCCCTCTTCCTCTGCCCCTCCCCGCCCCCCGCTTGTACACGCTCTCTCTCTCTCTCAAATAAATAAAGGCTCTAAAAAAAAAGGAAAGATCTAATTATGTCTTTCCCACTGTCCTGTGCCCCTCTCACTCCATTTGACCTTGGTCAGTCTGCAGTGGGATGCACCTGCCACTGGTTACCTGGGGTGCTAGGCTAGAGGATACAAGGGCTGAGGGTGCCACTGGGGAACATTACAGAGGAAGAGCTCTGGCCTCTGGTGTCAGTCAAAGAACTGGGTTCCAGGTTGGGGCAACCTGAGGGTTTTGAAGGGTCAGGGGTGGGAGGTTGGGGGAACAGGTGGTGGGTAATGGGGAGGGCACGTTTTGCATGGAGCACTGGGTGTTGTGCAAAAAGAATGAATACTGTTACACTGAAAAAATAAATAAAATGAAAAAAAAAGAAAAAAAAAAAAAAAAAGAACTGGGTTCCAGTACCAGCGCTGCTGCTCCCTGTGTGACTGTGGCTTTGGGCAGGTCGTTAACCCTTCTGAGGAGCATTCAGTTCCATCACAGGGTCTAGAGCCCAAGAGATCCTTGAAAGTGGACTTGTTGAGTGAATGAATGAACAAGTGAATGGTTTCCTTATCTAAACATAGGGATAATAATACTGCACCAAGTATGTTTTGGGCTACAGAACCCAAAGAAGATGCTGGTTGTGGCCGAACTTTGGAAACTCTGAAGCCATCTACAGTTCCATAAAATAAAGATGCTGGTAAGAAGCAAATGCCCCTAATCTTTAAAAAAAAAAAAAAAAGAAGAAGAAGAAGAAGCAAATGCCCCTGGAGCTGCTGGTGCTCGGCCTGCCTGGGAAGGAGAGCAGAGCCCAGCACTGTGTGCTCAGGAGAGGAATGGCAGCAGGCGAGCACGGCTGGTCTAGTCTCTGCGAGCTGAGGAATTCTGCAGGAGATGGCAGGTTCTTCAGACCCCCTCGTGGTGCTTGCTTTAAATTCTGAGCGTGCTCAGCATTATCTCTTGAATATTAAGCACAGAGAGAGTTGGATCCTGGGCTTTATCACCAGCTTCCCTTGGCCCCTGGCAGGGGAGGTGAAATGGCCCCGCTCCATCTCAGCGACAACGAGGTCATGGCCTCCCCGCCCCCCTGGAGTTCATCCCCTTCCTCAGGCCTGGCTCCCTGCTGGAACCATTTTCCCCTGCCCTGGCATGAATGTCACTCTGGCTCCCCAAGGCTTCTAGCCCCTTAAATGTATAATTCAAGGGACGATGGGCTTGTGTTACCATTGCTGCCAGCAGCCTTGAGCTGACTCGTAGCACAGGTAGGGTCTCCCTTTTCAGTGAGTGTGCCCAAGCCTTGGCTCCTGGTTGCCCCAGTCCAGCCACACTCATGAGGCCCTTGGGGTTAGAACAGGAGAAAGCCAGCTTAATCCCAGAATGTTTCCAATTTAAATCCTAAGAAGGCAAAGCTTGTCTTTGGTGCCCCACACCATCCCTAACTTTCCTACTTTTGGTTGTGAGAGAAGACACAAGGGCAGTGGGAGGCCAGATGAGATGGAGGGGTCTGGTCATCTGAACTGCAGGCAGGTAGAGGGCACTAGAATGTTCCACAGTCCTGTAGCATTCCTGCCGTGTCTCTCCTGGCCTTCTGGGCAATCCGACCTCCAGTGCCGCACATTCTCAACGTTGAAACTGTTTATTTCTTCCCTTTTGATTATTGACGGATGCACCTAGCTTGGCTTCTTAAAAGAACCATTTCAAATACCTGTAAAGCCAAGAAGCTCAAATTTAGGAAAATCTCACCAGCAGGACTTAGTCCCTGTGTCTATTGACTCATAATTAATAACTATATTATAGTATTACTTTACATAATTGATTATAATTGCTATTACATAATAAATAATACTAATGAAATTCACATTATAATTAATGCTAATGAAAGGTAGATGACATGCTTATTGCCCAACTGCCATGCACGTTGCCAAACCCCCAAAGGGGTTCCTTTAAGATCTATAGGACCTGACTGTAGTGTCATGTTGAAGAGAATAAAGCTTTTAGGTATAATCAAGATTTCTTACATATGAGAACTCAGTGACCCATAGGCAATGTCTGCCGTAAAAAAAAAAAAGAAGAAGAACCTCCATTGTTTACTGACATTTAAAAATAGCTCCTTTAGCCCACAACTGCGGCCGAAGATGGCATGGAGAGCAGTGTGGCACTAAATGAGGCTCTTGGAGATCCCAGCCCAGCCCCGACTCATGTACTCGTTGGCTGTATGACTTTAGAAAGTCAACCTTTTTAGCCATTTGTGAAGTAAGGAGGTTGAACCACAAGACCTCAGAAGCCCTATTCTCTGGGTCTTTGGTCCAAGAAGAGCTGCAAAAATGGGGAAAGCAATCACATTCCAAGACTTACTGAATACTTAAAACCTCACTTTAGAAAAAGAGATTTTATTTATTTGAGAAAGATTGAGTGGGAAGAGGAGCAGAGGGACTAGCAGACTCCCTACTGAGCAGGGAGCCCAATGCGGGGCTCCATCACAGGACCCTGAAGTTGTGACCTGAGCTGAAGGCAGATGCTTAACCGAGTGAGTTCATGAAAACCTTCTCACTTTTAAATTTGGATTATGGATGGGAATGCAAGCTGTTACAGTAACTCTGGAGAATAATATAGAGGTTCCTCAAAAAGTTGAAAATAGAACTACCCTATGACCCAGCAATTGCACTACTTGGTGTTTATCCCAAAGGAGCAAATGTGATCTGAAGGGGCACGTGCACCTGAATGCTTATAGCAGCAATGTCCACAATAGCCAAACTATGGAAAGAGCCCAGATGTCCATCAGCACATGAATGGATAAAGAAAATGTGGTATATATCTACAATGGAATATTAGGCACCCATCAAAAAAAGAAATCTTGCCATTTGCAACAACGTGAATGAAACTAGAGGATATTATACTAAGTAAAATAAGTCAGTCAGAGAAAGACAATTATCATATGATTTCACTGATATGTGGAATTTAAGAAACAAGGCAGAGGATCATAGGGGAAGAAAGGAAAAAATGAAACAAAACAACACGAGAGAAGGACAAAAACCGTAAGAGACTCTTAATCAGGAAACAAGCTGAGGGTTGCTGGAGGGGAGGGGAGTCGGAGATGGGGTAACTGGGTGAGGAACATTGGGGAGGGTATGTGTTGTAATGAGCACTGGGTATTATATAAAACTGATAAATTACAGACCTGTACCCCTGAAACAAGTTATACATTACATGTTGATTAACTGAATTTAAATTAAAATAAATAAATTTTGATTATGGAAATACTTGTAAGGGTAGAGAGAATGGTACGATCCTCCATATATTCATCATGTAGTTTAACCATTATTAATATTTTGCTCTCTATTTGCTCATGTAGATCTTTTCTGAAAATTTTGCTTATCTATATATTTTTCTGTATCTTAAAGCATGTCCAGACATGACCTCTTTCACCCAAGGCTTCAGCCTGCTTCTCTGAAAAGTAAGACCTTTCCTTACATCAACACCATTACCATTGTTAAACCTAACAACATGGCAGTTAACTAATTCTGTAATAGTACCTGATAACCAGTCCATATTCAAGTTTCCCCACGCTGCCCAGAACAGGCTGTCTGCCTCCCCCTTCGTCAGCCCATTGCTGGGGCCAACCACGGTTAGCTCTTGCTGTGTTTGGTGCTTCTGGTGAGTAGCTTCGCACATGGCTTCATATCCCCAGCTGCTGCCATCGCCTCCTGGCTTTCTGCTAGGACAGATAATGGCTCGGTAACTTCCATTCTCTCTTCTTCCACAGCGGCATTTATCCCCTTAGTTCCTCTGTGTAGTAACACTAAGGATCTGTTTGGGGTTGAACTCTGTACTCTTTCCCAACCCCGCAAAGAGGTATGTCAAAGTCCTGATTGCTGGTGCCTGTGAATGTGACCTTATTAGGCAATAGGGTCTTTGCAAATGTGATCAGGTGAAGACAGGGTCATGCTGGAGTATAGCCGGCCCTAAACCCAATGACTGGCATCCTTAGAGGGAGAGAGGGATTTGGAAACACACACACAGAGGAAAGACAGCCATGTGGAGACGGAGGGAGTTTGGCGAGGTGCAGCCACCAGCCAAGGAGCGCAGAGGTTTGCTAGCAGCCGCCAGAGGCTGCAAGAAGCAAGGCAGAAGTCTCTCCAGGGCCTTCAGAGAGAGCACAGCCCTGCCCACACCTTGATTTCAGACTTCTGGCCTCCAGACGGAGGATACATTACCATTGTTTGAAGTCATTCCATTTGTGGCAGTTCGTTGTGGCCACCCAGGAAACTGGTACGGTTCCTTTACCTTTGGAGCATCACTATAAGGGAAACTCGGTTTTCCTCCTTCCTATGCAGGGAACAACCCCGTTCTTCTCTACTGCGTTTCTCCCCAGGACTTTCCTTTACTACTCACATAAAACCCTTGACTTCTGGTCACCAAAAGGGGCAGGGGGTGGGGGTTCTCCACAACAAGCAATTGTCTGCTACACCAGCTTGCTGTCTTACAGTTTAATTTAATTCTGACACTATCTACCCAGACATAGTATCAGATCCCACAGGTTAAGGGCTCAGTCCCACAAGACTGCCCCTCAACACACACACACACACACACACACACACACACACACACACTTCAGATGCCTGTGGAAAGGACAGATTATCACCTATACTTGTAACCAACCAGCTATAGACTGCAAGTTCCCACAATCCTGTTCTCAGGTTCAGTTGATTTGCTAGAGCAGCTCACAGAAACCAGGGAAACTCATTTACCAGTTTGTTAAAGGCTATGATAATGAATACAGCAGAATATCCAGAGGGAAGAGATGCATGGGACAAGGGCACCTGTACCCTCTCTGGGTCTGCCACTTTCCCAGCACCTCCTTCCACGTGTTCGCCACCCTGGAAGCTCTCAGAACCCTGTATTTTCGGGATTTTATGGAGGCTTCATCACGCGGGCACAATTGATCATTGACTCTGCTTTCACCCCTTCTCCCTTCTCAAGGGAATGAGGGATGGGACGAAAATTCCAAGTTCCTAATTATGGTTTGGATTTTCCAGTGATGGATTTTCCTCATCCAGGAGCCATCCAGGAACCCACCCAGAGTCACCTTTTTAGAGTAAAAGATACTTCTTTCACTCCTATCGGAAATTACAAAGGTTTCAGGAGCTCTGTTTTAGGAGCTGGGGGCAGAGACCAATATGTATTTCTTATTATGAATTGCAGTATTACAATCACATAAACTTTTACCTCTGTTTTTTTTTTTAAAGATTTTATTTATTTATTTGACAAAGCACGGGAGAGAGCACAGCAGGGGGGGTGGCAGGGAGAGGGAGAAGCAGGCTCTCTGCAGAGCAGGGGAAGCCCAATGTGGGATTCGATCCCAGGACCATGACCTGAACTGAAGGCAGACGCTTAACCAACTGAGCCACTCACACACCCTATACCTCTGTTTCTTGTTCCATCCACTACATCTTGACTCCTTGCTTTGTATGATGAGGATAAGAACCAAAGTTTTAAACACAGCTGGAAGGACCCAGGATGTGGGAAGTCCAAGTGATGGAGGGCAGTGTTAGGCAGAGGGTGGATGCCTTCTGATCCTCGGGTGGCCACTGCTCCATCTTCTTAGTCTGCAGAGACACTGGCTGCCTGGACATTGTGTCCACAGCTCTGTGTCCCAGAGCCAGGAGCAGACGTGTGAGGGAGAGTCTTGCCCAGAGTCGAGGTTGTTTCATTCCCCTCCAGGGTCTGCCTGCTTCCCTCGTACATCACACAGGCCTGTTTCTCTGGGAAGGTCCCAGACACTGGTCATAGACATGTGCCCCTCATGTGGTCTTGGCCAATTTGGTACCTTATCTTCCCTCTTTGCTTTGGCTGTGAGTAAGTCTAGAGTTAAAGTTACAGCCACATGCAGCCGATAAAGGAACTTATAATGACATTTGTTTTGAAAATTATGAAATATTTTAGGCATACAAAAACTACAGAGAATATATAACAAATATCCTGTCACCCAGCTTCAGACGTAAAACTTAGCAAAGACTGAAGTCCTCTGAGCCCTCGGTCCCGAACCCATTCTCCAACCTCCAACCCCTGTGGGACCTCTCTTCCTGGACTTGCTTTTTCCCTTTCTATTTAAAAAAATAATGAATTTCCCTAAATGTATGCCCTTGTAACAAGCATATGGTATCATTTTGCATATTTAAAAACATTCTGGGGCGCCTGGGTGGCTCAGTGGTTTAAGCCGCTGCCTTCGGCTCAGGTCATGATCTCAGGGTCCTGGGATCGAGTCCCACATCGGGCTCTCTGCTCAGCAGGGAGCCTGCTTCCCTCTCACTCTCTCTGCCTGCCTCTCTGCCTACTTGTGATCTCTCTCTGTCAAATAAATAAATAAAATCTTTAAAAAAAAATAAAAATAAAAACATTCTGTTAGTGGCTTTTTACTATATATATCACTCTGTACTTTTTTTTTTTTTTTTTTTTTTAAGATTTTATTTATTTGACAGACAGAGATCACAAGTAGGCAGAGAGAGAGGAGGAAGCAGGCTCCCTGCCTAGCAGAGAGCCCAATGCGGGGCTCAATCCCAGGACTCTGGGATCATGACCCGAGCTGAAGGCAGAGGCTTTAACCCACTGAGCCACCCAGGCCCCCCTGTAGTTTGTTCTTTTTACTCAAGGATTTTACTTTGAAACTTCCCTGTGTTGACGCATGAAGCTCTAGTTAATTCATTTTCACTGCTGTGTAGTATTCCATTAGAAGACTAGACAAATGATTATGCAGTGTTTCAAAGCATGGCCCTGTGGCCAGAACACTGGGGTTCAAATCCCAGCTCTGCCACTTGTTAGTTCTGCAACCTTGGGCAAGTCAACCTCTCTGCCTCAGTTTCCTCAGCCATAAGATGGGGCAAATGATAGCACCTACCTCAGTCGATGTGAAAATTAAATGACGTAACAGCTGTGAAGCATTGAAAATAAGCCTGGGGCACAATGCACCCTATTCAAGAGCTGGCTAGCACCGTTGCACGTTTGTTTTCCAATTGGTGGACGTTTCCAGTTTTTCCCCGTCTCCGGGAGGTTGCAGGGAACATTATTCTATCTGTTTCTTTGTGCACGTGTGCCAGAGAGTTCCAGCGGGCCAGGGCACACACGTGGGAGTGGATTGCTGGGCCATAGGGTGTGCCCTTCTTCCCTTTTCTGGGCAATGTGAACGTGTTCTCCAGCCCGCGGTGCTGATCCTCACTTTCGCCTGGGGGCGGGGCCTCACGTGTTGTGTTGGTGCACTGCTTTTGCTTCAACTTGGCTAAATCTTCCTTTCCCTTTACCCGAATGTCCCCATCTCCTTATTTTTATCCTAGTGTGGACTTCCGGGAGCCTTCTCTTCTCCATGCTCCCTCCTTTTTCTTTGGAGTGACGCAGGATGTAGATACATAAAGATGACACAGGATGCCGCAGAATGAAAGATAACAATCCTCAGGGGCTGCCTGCTACCCAGCCTGGACCTCCAGGCTTCCGGCTCTCGGGACTCATTAGGGTTGCTACCAGTCGCGCTCACATGGAGGGCTCACTGTGTCATAGGTGCTCTGTGTACCCCATCCTGTTCCATCTCATAACAACGCCCTGAAGAGGACCATTAGTCCCGCAACCTTGACTCTGGTGAGGCAGTCTGATGCCAGAATCTGTGCTCCTACGTAGGGCCTCCTACGGGGCTGTGGTGTGAGGTGGCTCAGGCTGCATGTTGCACAACCCGCGGGGGCACCATTTGCCCAGATGGCGATGTGAATGGCGCCCCCTGGAGTTGTGCAGTGCAGTGGCCTCAGCCTTTTAAGTAAGAGCTTAAAGCAAATGCTTCCTACTTGCTTGACAGACTTAGAAGGGCAACCCCTACTCCCTACTGAGGGGCTGTGCTGCTCAGGATTTATAGGACTTTCTTAAGGTCATGGTTCATGTTTTAGAAGCCTATTGGCATGAGAGCCCGACCACCTATATAAATATTGTTTAGGACGGGGGGAGCCCAGCATGGGCCCTGCGTGCTGACACCAACCGTGTAAGGGCACGCACTCGGCCGCTGTCTGTGGCTTTCCCTCTTGGCCACCGCAGACTTATTGAGCAATATATTATGAGTGTGGCTCACTCCGATGATGTGTTATGGATAAATCATTAAGGAGGCAGCTCACCGCGGTGATGTATTGGTGTAATAGATCATCAGAGTGAAGTCTTCTGCCGGCATACGGGCTGGCTCAAAGGGTGGTGTCATTCAGGGAAGAATTAGCCCAGCAGCAGATCTGGCTTAATTACAGGATAAAAGGTTTGTGAATGATAGGCTGAAGTCTGCAGCACTAGCATTTTGATTCTTGATGTAAAAATATAATTGGGCTTCCTGAGAGAATTTTTGATGATTTCCAAACAGCCTTCTGCTCCATTACAACAGCGCAACCGGCCATGTGGTGGCAGGGGTACCTGCCGTCAGGGGGCTCTCCAGGCCCTTCCCACATATGCATTACTGTCGTCCTTTCCATTTGTTGGTCACAGAATGAGTTAAAGGAGATAAAATCCAGGAGGCCTGCCTTTAAGGCCGTCAGAATGATGTCCTTAGCAACCAGACCACTGGAATTGAGTGATTTGTTCAAATCATCATTAACTAAGGCAGTGGTTCTTGACTAGACCCGTGTGCATGTGTGGGGAAGATGGTGGGGGTGGGGGTCTGCTGAGTCTGTGTATGTGTGTGTGTGTCTGAGGACATCAGCATCTTAGGGACAATAGTAATAATCATGTTTATCAGACATTTCACAACGTGCTACAGGCTTTGCATGTATTAGTTAATCTCATTAGGTTCATATGACAACATTGTCAGACAGGCATTCTTTTTCTTCTTCTTCTTCCTCCTCCACCTTCTCCTCCTCTTCCTCTTTCTCCTTCTCCTCTTCCTCCAGCTCGCCATGTACATTTTGTAATCGGGGCGAATTGCTTAGCTTCTTGGAGCTCCAGTTTGCTTATCTGCAAAATGGGAATAGTAATAGCACTGCACCTGACTCAAAGTGTTGAGGGAGCCAAGAAAGATCCTGGGTGAAAAGAGCTTTACGTTCTGCTGACACATGAAACGGGCCATTGTGACTTTAGCTTCTTGGAACAGCGTTTCCAATGGCATTTGCATTTTGCTTGTGTTTAAATCCAGGAAGGATTTATGTAAGGAGATTGATTCCCTAAGTGTTATGAGTCAGAAAAACTCTTTTACTATGAAAAGGTGAGGAGATTTGGCTCCTGGGGGCCAGCTCAGGCTTGGCCATTTACAGTAAACCCTTTGATAAAGAAGCCACTTATTTCTGGCCCCTAAAATCAAGGGCATCTCCTTGTGAAGGTAGAAATCCGGGTAAGATAAGATTGATAATCCTGCATCACAGAATTTATTAAAGATGTCCAGATTAAAAATTGGGTTGTCTGTCAATCAATCAGCCTGTTTTCTACGTTTTTCTCTGTCATTTACTAAAAATATTCCTGTATAACACTGAACCCCCTGTGGACATCATAAATGCTAATCTCTCTTCCCTTCTTTTCAGAAGGACAAGCTTGGTTGTACTACCTAGCAGATGTCCCTGGGTTTGTCCTTGTCTTGCTAAAGGCTTTACTATTATTACATAAAGTTTTCTTGAGTTATGTGATTTGAAGTGAGGAAAAAGGGCGCATGAATGAAATTCACCAATGAAGTGTGGTTTAGGTTCAATTTCCTTCCCCAGTGAGAGGAGACAGGTTGGAAACAACCAGCCTGAAGATTGAGCTAATGCTTAGCTGTTGATCAGTAGGTCAGTGTGTTGGGGTTCCTTGTGTCAAGGAACTAAGTCAGCATCATTGGAGTGTCCTAATATCTCAGCTTGAGTTCGGTGATGTCTTAGGTTGGGTTCCCTGGAAGCAGACTCTGAGATGGAGTGCTGTATGTAAAACCTTAGTTAGGGGCATTCTCTGGAGATACACCTGTGAGGGAGAAAGGCAGGCAGGACCTGGCAGGGGGGAAGAGGTCCCCTGTTGCGGTTGCCATGGAGACCTCTGCTAATTGTACAGGGACTCTGCAAGTAGGATGGCCCTTCAAAGTTGTCACCAGCTAATTGGGCTGGGCCTTTGCATCTCCTCCATCAGCTAGTGATTGCTAGGGCCATCCCTGGGAGAGGATGCACCTTGGGTAAAGCAATTTCCAGGGAGGGATGAAGCTCTGAGCCATCAGCAGCCCATATACCAGCAGCTGGGTGATGGGTGGGTGGCTCCAAAGAAGAAGATCTCAACTGACAGAACCCCTAGCAGACTGTCCTTTGAGCTGCTCAGATTCCCGTTTGCTCCGTCTCTACAGAGATGTTCAAAGTGTGGAACTTCATATGTCCAGACCTTGATGAGACCTACCAGGCATTGTGCTTCTTGACTGGTGATGGGAGCTGAGACTCTGGCACTCTGGAGCTGGGATGCCTCTTCAGAGCTCTTCCAAAGGAGAAAAGGAGGCCGAGCATTTGCATGCCCACCTTAGTCAGTCCTTGGCTATAGGCTGCCCCCTGGAGGCGGTGTAATTTGGGGCAAGGCCATTGCCTGGTGCTAGAATGATCCCCAGTGAGGGATGTGGCCCCAAGACATCATCAGCTAATAGTCTCAGCAGCTAGAATGGGTGCAGAGGGGGTCTGGGCAGGGACTACAATATCCACTCATCCAAACTCCAGAGCTGGGGCCAGAGTAAGGCCCAAATTTAAGGAGTCACTCATCCTTAAGATTGTACAAATGCAGACTTGGCACTTGCCTCACTCTAGCCCTGGCCCTGTCTGGCAGTCATGGGAATCTAATATCAGAAATGGTAGACATTTTAGGTTGCCTGGGATAAACTTCCCAGTTACCATGAAGGCAGCCCCTTTCTGAAACTAGTAGATTCTTAGATAACATCATCCTAGAATATTTCCTTTCCACTTCTCTTCAGGGAATGGAAAGGTGGACACTGGGGAAAGGTATTGCTTGTTACTATTGCCAAAAAAAATTCAAAATGCGTTTCCTAACCAGCCAGTTATTCTATAACTTTGTCTAAGCCCCTGGTCATTTCCCTATGATCTTTGTGTTAATGGAAATAAAGTCAAGAGGAGGGAGTTTGAACTAGAAGATTCTTTAGTTCCCTTTTGTTACCCATGCCATTGAGGATATTATCCAGTCCTGAACCTGCTGACAAGCTTCAGTGGGTGGGAGTGCCCCTGCATTGTGGGAGCATATTCCAGAATGGTCAAGAGAGAAGACCAGCCATGCTGTGCTAGAAGAATGGGAGGTGGTTGAAAGGCCAGAGAAACACATAACTCATAGGCAGGTAGGAATCAGAGTTGGAGCCCAAAAGGAAGAAAAAGCAGGAGTTGATTATAGAGCAGCCTGAGCAAAGGGTGACATGGTGTGTGGGGCAGCATCACTCCAGAATTGATCCTGACTGTGCTGGATCCTGGCTATGGCATCCTGGGTATGTGAGAAATCCATGCATAGTTTTTGTCTTTCCCTTTCACACAGAGAGTCTTGGACCATCCTTCCCAACTTAATATATTTAGTCAAGGCGATTCTAATCAGATCCCATGGCAGTTTTTATTTTTAACTTCACAACATGATAATAAAGTTCATCTGGAAGGATGAATGCATGAGAATGGCTGATAAAATTTTGAAATATCAGAATGTAGTATTACCTACTCACTATCAGAGGTATTACAAAGCAACAGTAATTAAAGCAGCATGGTACAGGTATAGGATTAGGCAGTTGAACCAGGGGAGTACAACAAAGAGTCTAGAAAAAATTGGTATATATATGGGCATTAAGTATATGACAAAGATAGCATTTGACATCAGTGAGAACAGGATTGATTATTAAATAGTGTTGGGAATGGGTTGTGAATTTCAGGGGAATTTTAAATTTAATTCTCTATCTGATACCATGCCCCATATAAATCTCAAGTGAACTAAGGATCTAAAAATAAAAAGTAGGGGCGCCTGGGTGGCTCAGTGGATTAAAGCCTCTGCCTTCAGCTCAGGTCATGATCCCAGGGTTCTGGGATCGAGCCCCGTATCGGGCTCTCTGCTGAGCGGGGAGCCTGCTTCCCCCTCTCTCTGCCTGCTGCTCTGCCTACTTGTGATCTCTGTATGTCAAATAAATAAATAAAATCTTTAAAAAATAAAAATAAAAAGTAAAACTATGAAAGTACTAGAAGAAAACATAGGGACTTTTGGAGCATGACACAAAACCCAGAAGACAGCAGGGAAAGAATGATAGTTCTGACTATATGAAGAAACCAACAACAACTTCTGTATGAGGAAAAATACCACAAACAAAAAATTAAAGAATGGAAGAAAATGTTTTAAACATACATAATAGACAAAAGGTTAATATCGATAATATAGAAAGAGCTGCTACAAATCAGAAAGAGAAATAAGATGGACAAACAAGGGCAATGAATAGACAATGTGCTGAGGAAGAAATACGTGGCAGAGAAAGCACGAAGAGATGCACAACCTCAGCAACAATCAGAACAACACGTCAACAGAAAATGAGATAGAGTCTCGCTTTTGAAATTGGCAAAGGTTAACCAGATTGCTAGAACTCAGTGTTTGGGAGGATGCAGATGAAAAGGGGTACATAGTTGGAGCTGAAACTTGCAATAACCTTTTTGAAGAATAATTTGGCAGTATCAGTTAAACTTGAAACATATTTTCCCTTTGACCCAGAAATTTTACGTCTTGGAATTGATCATACAGAAAGCTGCCTTCGAGAGGGAAGAGTCGTATGCCCAAGTAGGTTTACTTGGCATTATTTGTTATGGCACAACAGCGAGAAAAACAGTGAGAAAACAGTGAGGTTGGGTAAATGATGGGATAGCCATACAATAGAAAGGCATTTGAAAGAACAGGGCTGATCTATGTTACACAGATTTGGAACAAGATCCACAAGAAGCTGTTAGTTCAAGAAAAAAGCAAGTTGAATATTACAAAAAGCATGAGTCCATTTTCTAAGCAGTTAAAAAACAGCATTTAAGTTCTTATTGTAGAAATTGTGAATTTCATAAAAAGTGAAGAGCAGGCAATAGTGCAATGAACCCCTATAGTCCCATCACCTTGTTGCAACAATGTCAACTCTTGGTCATTTTTTTCCATCCCATTCACTTGCTTCTTCCACCTGTGGATAATCTGAAGCAGATCCCAAATATCCTATCATTGTATACTCGGGTCCACTTCCACATTCAAAGGACGATGCAAGCGGGGGAGCAAGGCTCAAGGAATACATATGAAGTTGATGTCAGTGGTCATTGTAGGAGAATGGGGCAGATGAGGGTGGATTTTCATTATAAACATTTTAGTATTATATGATTTGTTTTTGCATTATTTATTTTTTAAAAAACTCAGTAAAGTTTTTATGAGAAAGAGAGAAAGGAGGGGCACCTGGATGGCTCAGTGGGTTAAGCCTCTGCCTTCGGCTCAGGTCATGATCTCAGGATCCTGGGATCGAGCCCCACATCGGGCTCTCTGTTT
The DNA here is from genome assembly GCF_922984935.1 of Meles meles. Taxonomy (NCBI): domain Eukaryota; kingdom Metazoa; phylum Chordata; class Mammalia; order Carnivora; family Mustelidae; genus Meles; species Meles meles. The sequence continues at coordinate 32,291,356 of NC_060083.1, forward strand.
GGCAGGAAGCCTGATTCCCCCTCTCTCTCTGCCTGCCTCTCTGCCTGCTTGTGATTTCTCTCTGTCCAATGAATAAATAAAATCTTAAAAAAAGAAAAAAAGAGAGAAAGAGAGGAAACCTCAACCATCCCTTTTACCTCTACAGAAACTCCTAAATTTTAAAAAAGTAAACAAGTGATTGTTACTTGATTTTTTTTTTTTTTTAACATAAGCTCTAGGTCAATGCAGGACTTTAACCCGTGACCCTGAGATCAAGCACACTCTACTGACAGAGCCAGCCAGGTGCCCTGTTACTTGATTTTTTAAAAACCACTTCAAATCTTTTATGGAATGGCTTGGAATTAATGCATCAATAAAGATATTAAAACTTGAGGACCTAATATTTATTATTTTCAGGATATCCAGTTTGGGTCAAGTTTTTGATAGTTAAGTTATAGCCCTTTTTGTGTTGTTGCATGTATAGTGTGTATATTATAATACAGAAAAGCTCTCTTTTTTTTAAAGTAGGCTCAATGCAGGACTTGACCTCATGACCCTGAGATCAAGGCCTGAGCTGAGATCAAGAGTTGTGATGCTTAACTGACTGAGCCACGCAGGCACCCCCCAAGAGAAGCTCCTTTAAAATCAATGTTGTTATGGACTGAAAGTTTGTCCTCCCCCCCATTTGTCTATTGAAGTCCTAATCCCCAGTCCCCAGTGTGTTGGTGTTTGGAAGTGGGGGCCTCTGGGAACTGATTAGATCATGAGGGTGGAGCCCTTGTGAATGGGATTAATGCCCTCATAAAAGAGACCCACAGTGAGAACACAACTGTCTATGAACAGGGAAGTGATTCTCCTCAGACGCTGCATCTAGAGGCACCTTGATCTTGGACTTCCCTGACCTCAAATCTGTGAGAAGTAAATTTCTATTGTTTAGAAAGGGCCTAGTCTATGGTGTTCTGTTATAGCAGCTCAAACAGACTGAGACAGATGAGTACATTTGTTACCATTTTATGGAACTACAGTGGCTCAGTTGCTAAGTTCCCAGAGGGAGACTGATTGGCCCCCATTGGGTCAGCTGCTCTCTCCTCTGGGAGCGGGAAGGGTGATGTATTTGGAGACAGGTGGTGAGACCTGGGCAAACATTTCACCTCCACTGGGCCTGCTTCTGTGCTTCTCTCTGCTGTTTCTTTCCCTTGTGTTTATTGACATAACTGCCTCATCTAGCCAGGAAGAACATCCTGGAAACGGGGAAAGTGGCTTCAAAGACAGAGGATCTGGGTTTGAATTTACTGTGACTTTGAGTAGGTCCCTCATCTCCAAGGCTGGTTCCTCACTTGAGTTAAGGGTTGCGAGGAGAAAGTGCCTTATGGATGAAGAATGCTGAAACCTGCCTGGCACAAAGTAGGCCTTCAGTGCACTTTTGTCATGAAGTGTGCACTGGGGCTTCTCATTCAAGGATGTGCCTGCTTCTGGAACATTCCGGTGTGGAGGCCTCGGAGCTGCCACAGCACAGGCGCTGTTACTGCGGAAGCTGTCAGCAAAGGCCTCCCCCTCTCCTTCCCCAGCTAGGCCGACAGGACCAGGCACATCCACAGCCTGTGAAGCACTATCTTCACCTCCAGGGGCTCCTTGGCTCTTCCACCTGACCTTGGAGTTCAGCCCCCGGGGGCATTTCCTCACAGACCTAGTCTTTCCACTCAGGCCCATCTCCCTCGCCACAGGCCTCTCCACAAGCCCACTTGGATATGCACTAATGCCATTATCTTTCCGAAATTAAAATCAAGCCTCAACCTATAATGTTTCACGGAGAGGGAATTGGGGTTATATATTCCTGCGTCGAGCGGTATTCTATTTCAGTCATAGCATTTAATTATGATTGGTATGTTAGTGCCCACCGGAGCATAACAAATTGTCATTATGTTATTCTGCTGAGTCTAATTTAATTGGCAAGTTGTCACAAAAGCAATTATCCATCATTTATTTTGTTGCCATAACCACATCTAGAAGAGCACCTGCTGTCTGTGAAGAGAAATGCGCCCCAGTCTCTCAGCCCTGGATCCAGGCTACTTATCGGACACAAAGACATTGCTTCCCCTTCTGATTTAAAAATATGTTCCTCATTTCCTGCTGCGGTCTCATGAATCCTCCTGGGGGAGCCTCAAAGTGCCAAAGGAAATTCATGGACTGGGAATTTGCCTGGGGCCCCACCACAAGGCTGGAGGTCAGCCCTGCTCTGTCAGGGGGTGGGCGGGAGGCGACAGGAAGAAACAGGCCCCGTGGAGGTCCGGGACCTGACTGAGGTCGGGCTTTGCTCCGTCAGCTGTTTCAGCTGCCATCTCAGTGAGGGATTTATAAATATTTGTTGCTCTTCCCCCGACCCCAGGCACACCATGTGCTCACTCCCTGGGAAGCAATATTGTTTGGCCATTTCACAGAGAGGGAGCCTGAGGCCCTGGGGACCAGTGATTCAGTCATGAGGGAAGGTCTGAGGAGGAGCTGGACTACAGTGAAGACCTCTGGCTTTTTCCGTTCTCCAGATGAAGCCTCTGCAGGCAAAACCAAGGTATGTTTGGGCCTGACTGGGCCCCAGGATGAGCCTCTGGGGCAGTCAGACCTTCTGCTGGCCTCCTAAAAGCTGGGCAGGGGGAAAGAACAGAGGCCAAAAAGAGGGACGAGCCACCAGACTGCCTACGCACTCCGAGAGCCCAAGACGGGAACTGCCCGCTTTCCCAGGAGCCTCCAGTTCCAGCGCTTTGGGAGGCCCTGTTGAACCCATTCCTACTTGGTTGCTGCCCCAGGCTGGAACACCGTCCTCCTCCCCCAAGTGCAGTAAGACTTCTGTGAGTGATAAAGTCGAGGCAAGCAAAGTTTTATTTGTGTGATTTTTCTCCTAAAGTGGGAAGACAGTCATTCCTTAAAGGAAGATGAAGGCTGCATTTCTGTGTCCTGTGAGCTCAAAGCCAGGTGCAAAAATGCTTCCAGGATGCTCTTATTAGCATAGTAAACAAAAGAGTCATTGTGAACAAAAACACCCCACCCACTCTACTGCAAAGAGGAAAAAAGAAGCAGACCTTTAAATGAACCAGCTTCTCCCTCTGGGGCCAGTCACTCCCCAGTTCCCAGGCTGCCTCTTTGGGGACACTGGAAATTTACCAGCTTCCTGAACATAGGCAGATCAGTTCTTGCAACTCTTTAAAAAAAAAAAAAAATTCTCTCATTGTAATTGCTGACTAAAAATAAACTGGGGATGTGTCAGGTTGCTCTCTCCGGAACCAGCATTATCCCTAAGGAATGTTCCTCATGGCTGTGGAGAAGTTGCTCTTGCCACCAGGAAGGCCCACCGCAGCAAAATGTCCAGGATCTCTGCTCAGTGTGAGAGGGCCCCAGTGAGGCTCAGGGGCCCAAACTTACACAGTTGATATGAGAGCAGGAAAAGCTTTAATGTGCAGTGGAGAGGCCATGCATGAGGGCCCTGCTGGGCCCAGTCGTGGTAGAGGATGGTGCTTGGTTACAAGTAAGGGTGTGTATTAGCTTGAACCCTCTGGAAAGTAGGTTGGCTAAATGGATCAAGAACCATCAACACTGTCCATCATCTTCGACCCAGGAAATCTGCTTAGGATAAGCAAACCATTTCAAAAACAGAAGAAAAATGTTTGCTCTGGTGTTATCTTATAATAGCAAAAACAAAATCTGTGCTGAGAGCAAACTGACCTAGAGCACGTGGCTCTAAGCCCATGGATATGGATAGAGTTTGCTGCATGTTTTCTGGGAGGGATGTTGAGTCAGGAATTCTTAATGCAACTGCTTTAAAGGAGCATTTATTAAGCACCGAAACAGAGCTAGATTACATGTGTATGCAAATTCAGCTGAGACATGGTCCCTCCTGTGTTCGTTTCCTCCTTTTTTTTTATAAAGATTTTATTTATTTGTTTATTTATTTGTCAGAGAGAGAGAGCACAAGCAGGCAGAGTGGCAGGCAGAGGCAGAGAGAGAAGCAGGCTCCCCACTGAGCAAGGAGCCTGATGCGGTACTCGATCCCAGGACCCCGGGATGATGACATGAGCCAAAGGCAGTGGCTCAACTGACTGAACCACCCAGGCGCCCCCGTTAGTTTCCTCTTGCTGCTGTAACAAATCATGTCCAACTTCACAGCTTCAACAGTACATGTTTATTACCTTAAAGTCCTGTATGTCGGAAGGCTGAAACAGGTCTCCCTGGGCTAACATCGAGATGCCTGCAGGGCTCTTTTCCTCTCTGGAGGCTCTAGGGAGAATCTACTTCCTTGCCTTTTCCAGCATTTGGAGCCCGCCTGAGCACCTTGGCTTGCTGGCTCCTTCCTCCACTTTCAAAGCCGAAGGTGAGCTGAATCCTCACACTGCATCCCTCGGGCCCTCTCCAGGAGTCACAGCTCCCTCTGCCTCCCTTCTTCTGCCTCTCTGTGCCCTTTTTAAGGACCCATGTGATTATATTGGACCCACCCAGATAATCCAGAATAATCTGGTTTTAGGTCAGCTGACTAACAACCTTAATTCCCTTCAGCCACATAATGCCATATAATGCAGAATATTCACAGGTTCTGGGGATTAGGATATGGGCATCTTTGTGAGTGTGTGTGTGTGAGGGGAAATTATTTTGCAAACCCACTCCAGACCAGGAGCTTACAATTTAGTGATAGAAGCATGTGAACATATCTCTAGAGGATGTGGCAGAGTGCCATAATCAGCCAACAAGATCTGGGGAGGCAACATGCCCATTCATAGTAATCCAGAAATTCCATGCTGGAAGCCACACACTATCCCAGGCAAGTTTCCTCCTCTTCCAGCACACTTTCTGCTCTGGTCACTTGAGCCTTCCTGCTGTCACATAATCCCCACGTGCTCTTTCCCAGCCCCAGTCTTTGTCCATTGCTGCCCCTGCCTGGCTGCCCTTGTTTCTTCTTACTCCTTATCCAAATCTCACCCACCCATCACAATCCAGAACAAGTCCCACGTCCTCCATGACTCTTCCCCTGTACCCTCTTATCCAGGGCTTCTATCCCATTTCTATTCTCAGTTACATACTCTTCTACTGAAGTATAATTACTACTCTCTCCATTTTACTGAGTTGCTGTGTCTCAGCTAGATGTTAACTACTGTGATATCAGGGATCATGCGTTAGAATTCTTCCCTCATCCCTATAACCCCTGGCACAGTGGTGCTGAAGAAAGATTTGCTAAATTTGTACAAACTATTCTTTGAACAAACAAAACACTCACAAAGGTGCTGGCCCCAGGAATGGACAGGTGATGCAAAGGGAGTCTTGTTCTAAAGGCGATCAGTCTAGAGTGGACAGGGAATGACAAGCCGACCGGGGGGGGGGGGGCGGTTATGAGATGATGTGATGAGAGCTAGAATAGTACTATACGTAGGAGGGGCATCTAGGTCAGCTAGTGGGTGGATTGAGGAAGGCTGACAGAGGAGGTGATATTTGAGCTGAGTTTTGAGAAATGAATAAGAGTGAGCTAGATAAAGGGATATGGGAGAAGGATTCTATTCCAAGAGGAGGAGGAGGAGCATTTAAAGCACAACAAAGAGGGGTGCCTGGCTGACTCAGCTGGTAGAGCATGTGATTCTTGATCTCAGGGTTGTAAGTTCAAGCCCCATGTTGGGTGCAGAGATGACTTAAAAATAAAATCTTTTAAAAAAGCAAGGGCACCTGGTAGCTTAGTTGGTTAAGCGTCTGCCTTCAGCTCAGAACGCGATCCCAGGGTCCTGGTCTCGAGCACCATGCTGGGCTCCTCAGAGAAGAGTCTGCTTCTCCCTTTCCCTCTGCTGCTCCCCCTGTTTGTGGTCTCTCTCTCTTAAATAAATAAAATAAAATCTTAAAATAAAATAAAGCAGAAGAGATTGAATTCTGGAAAAGCTACTCATCTCTCTCCGCCAGATATAAGAGTATTATAGATGCTCAATTTACTTCAACTTGGTTTTCCCCGCCTCCTAGTACAAACTCACTGCTCTGGTGACTTGAACCTCCTCTTTGTTCTTTTCCGTAGTCGGTGCGCTTTCCCCCAGCCCAGCTCCTTCCTCCATTGACTTGGAAAAAACGGAAAGAGCTGACATTTGCAAGTGAAACCGACAGGGAAGGGACGAAATTGATCAAGTTGTACTAAGGCCCCAAACTAACAATGATTATACCTGTGACAGACATAAATAATATTGTGAGTGTATAACCTTATAAGGAAAAGACAAAACTTAAAAAAAAAATACCAGACAAAGGATCTGAATAAACATTTTACAGATGAAAGAATACAAATGCCCGACAAGCATATGAAAAGACACTCAACTCTATTTGTAGTCAGGGAAACGCAAAAGAAAACAATAATTAGTACCGGTTTCACTCATCAGATTGGCGAAAATTAAAGATTGATAACATCCAGTGTTGTCAAGTGCGTGGGTAAACAGAGACTATGTGAATTGCTAAGCCTTTTTGAAAAAGTAATCTCAAGGTGACTGTTAGAAGTAAAATGAACACATCATCTGATTCCAACTTTGAGAATGTATCTTATAGAAATAATAATATCAATATACATATATATAAGCTATATACAATGTAGGTAATGAGACATACAATATTGTATGTATACAATAAGTTATTTCTATATACATACAAAAGACGGACCCTATTTATAGCAGCAAAAGCTGGATATAATCAGAATTGTCCATCAATAGGGGCCTGTTGAATAAATTATAGTATTTATAGAAGATTATGGAGGTATTAAAGAGTTAATTAGATGCATAGACGTTGATGTGGAGAAGTCTGCATGATATAATGTTGAGAAGCTGGAACAGCTTTAAAGAAGGTGAGGCAGAGGGGGAGGCCATGATGGGGAATGGTTAGATACGTTGAAACGGTCACAAAGGAAGCAATGGAAGGCTATATGCTCCAGAATGTTAACACTGATTACCTCAACTGACTGGAATCGGAGGGGAGACAGTAACTTAAAATAAATTCTGTATTGTTTGCCTTGTGATAATGAGCACAGACTATTTTTATAATTGCAAATATTAATAATATTTAAAAACAAGTACTGAGGAAGGTGTTCAGCAGGGCTTCCCTGTCAAGGGGGGGATGAATGATTCCTGTGGGCAAGTTCCTGAGTTCAGGCCTTTTTTGTCCCTCCCTGGCCTCTCTTCTATTCAAATGAGCTAATTAAACAAATGTGAGATAGCTTTCATTTCCTTGGTTAAGTGGCTTTAGATCCTGGGATAAAAACATCATCATTTACATTTGTAGTGACCCTCTCTTTGTATCAGTGAACTCCAATAATAAATTAATTAGAACCATTCAGCCCCAACCCGCCTCCCTGGGGAGGGCCTTTCTTTGCGTGCAGGCGACTGTCTGGATCGGGCTCAGGGTGAGGTGTATTGTTAAGGCTGCTTCTCTGCAGTAGCAGGGTGAGCCCGCTGTCAGCTCCCTGGCTTGTGAAGTTGTCTGGGTACTGTCCTCACATCTCGGAGGCTAAACTAGTTGAATATGTGTGTGGCTGACCAAGGGGAATGCCATTTGCATCTCAGCTCCCCGCTTCTTAGCCACACTGGCGGAAAGCCTTTCTTCAGAGCCTGAGCTACTCCAGAGGTCAAAGGCCCACGGTCACCATAGCAACTCCCATCAGGGCAGGAAGGAGGGGGCTGAGGGAAGGAGTCAGAAACTCACCAGGGGGCCCCAGGAGAAAGCACTTTCACAGAGGGGAGTTCAAAGTCTCCACTTTGGGGCTGCTTTACAGGGCATGGCTTTATATAGGATACATTATTTCTAGAAAAGTTGCTTTGGGTCAATTTTGGGGGTAAGATTGTGTAATTTTATTGTGAGCGTGCAAGTGGAGTTCCCTATATTTAGGACCCTGTTGTGAATTCTTTTGTAAGGTAGATAAAAACACCTGTCATTTTTTTCAGTGCGAGCATAGATACTCAGGTGTCAAGTTGTTCTGAAGTTTGGCACACCAGTTTCTTTGGGTCTGGAAGGTGGGGGATGGTAGTGGGGGTGACGGTGCGAAGGAGCCTCCTCTGAGTGATGCCTACCGTGCTTTTTGGATGCTGTCTTAAGGTGAGGTTCTACCAAAAGAAGAGCCTGGGCCGAGGATTTGGGTGGCAAGGGTTTACAAAGGAACAGCTCTCAGAAGACATCTATAGGGGAATGGCAGAAGCAGGATAGGGAAGGGAAGAAACCCAGCAAAGGTGAGATTTCAGGTCCCAGACTCCTCTTGATCCCATGGGGAGCTCCGGGGTCCAAATTACACTTGACAGCTTGCTACCCTGACTCAAAGCTACCAAGTATTTATGCCCTCAGATCACTTAGTCATTGGCTTAGGCTGCCCAGGGGACAGTGTTAAATTGGAGTGAAGCAGCTTTGGTGCCCAAGGTCAATCCTCTGAAAGCCATCAGTGCAAGCTGTTAGTAGTGAAGTACACGCAGTGGGTGGGATCCCAAATGATCCAGGAGGAGTTTCGGAGGAGTCCACTGAAGATGCCAAGTACGGTATACAAACGGCTCTCTAAGGGCTCAACCTCAACAAGAAATCAGTGGAAGGAATTAGCTTCCCACACGTATTTAGAACAGTGTTGGAGGATGGATGTACACTTAGTGGATGCAGAGTTGGTTGAACAAACATTTCAGAAGACATAGAATGAATGGCTGTTACTTGGAGGAGCAGCTCCAGGAGCAGACCCCAGGACTCCCCCGGGGGGACGTTTATGTCTACATCTCAGAGGTCGGTGGAGAGCTTGTCCAAGTAAATCAGTGGATTACCCTAAACTGAGAGGAAACGTAATAGAACAAAGGGGGAAAAAGTTGAACAGGGATTCCAGTGAATGGATAGCTATGAGATTGAAATTAAAAAGATAAATGTAAATGTAACATGAAGTTAATTTTATTGTGGTTATTCACACAATGGAATATTACATGACCACTAAAAATAATGTCAGATAATAATAACATAATAACATAAAAATGTTCATGATTATTTGGTTGTAAGAGGACATTACAATGTTCATGGGAAAATTTTGAGAGATGTCCTAAAATGGCAATGCTGGGGCTCCTGGGGAGCTCAGTAGGTTGAACATTTGCCTTCAGCTCTGGTCATGGTCCCAGGATCCTGTAATGGAGCCCTGCCTTGGGCTCCCTGCTCGGTGGGGAGTCTGCTTCTCCCTCACCCTCTGCCCTTCTCCTCTGCTCTTGCTCTCTTTCTCTCAAATAAAGTTTTTTTAAAAATTTAAAAAACAATGAAATCTGCCTTGCCCACACCTTGATCTTGGGCTTTCCAGGTTTCAGAGCTGTGAGAAAGAAATTTGTGTTGTTTAAACCACTAAGTCGATGGTATTTTGTTATGGCAACCTGAGCAGACTAACACAATGTTCATGGATCAGAAGATTCAATAGTGTTAAAATGTCAGTTTGGTGCGCCTGGCTGGCTCAGTCACTGGAGCATGTGGCTTTTGATCTCAGGGTTGTGAGTTCAAGCCCCACACTGGGTGTGGATCCTACTTAAAAAAAAAAAAAAAGATGTCAGTTCAAACCAGATTGACCTAGAGATTTAACACAATTCATATTAAAATATCAGAAGGCATTTTTATAGAAATTGGCAAGCTGTTTCTAAAATTTATATGAAAATTCAAAGGACCTAGTGAGCCAAAACAGCATAGAAAAGAGCAAAGTTGGAAAACTTAAACTATGTGATTTCAAGACCTTATTATACAGCTACAGTAATCAAGACAGTATGGTGCTGGTGTGAAGATAACTACATAGATCAATGGAACAAGACAGAAAACCCGGAACTACACCAACGCATATGGAACCAACTGATTCTCAACAAAGCTGTCAAAGCATGTTAGGATTAAGAACTTTCATTCACGGGACGCCTGGGTGGCTCAGTGGGTTAAAGCCTCTGCCTTCAGCTCAGGTCATGATCCCAGGGTCCTGGGATCAAGCCCCACATCGGGCTCTCTGCTCCGCAGGGAGCCTGCTTCCTTCTCTCCCTTGCCTGCCTCTCTGCCTAGTTGTGATTTCTCTCTGTCGAATAAATAAAATATTTAAAAAAAAAAAAAAAAAAGAACTTTCATTCACAAAATGCCACTATCAAAAGAGAATAAATCAGCATCCAGTCAGGAGACCAAAATGATACCATTTAACATGAGCAGAGATATTTAATATAAAGAAATAGAATACAAAGAAAAGGAAAAAGGTGATCTAATGTTTAAAAAGGTAAAGGAGAGTGCTAAGATATAATAAAGGTCGTAAGTGCAGGAAGCAGCTATGACCTCAGGGTTGAGGGAAAAGTGAACAAAGAAGGAGTCTAAACCCATTGGGGCGCCTGGCTGGCTCCATTGGTGGAGCATGTGACTCTTGATCTCAGGGCTGTGGGTTTGAGCCCTGTGTTGGGTGAAAAGATTACTTAAAAATAAAATCTTTTTTATTTTAAAATATTTATTTATTTATTTATTTATTTATTTATTTTTTAAAGACTTTATTTATTTATTTGACAGACAGAGATTTCAAGTGGGCAGAGAGGCAGGCAGAGAGAGAGGAGGAAGCAGACTCCCTGCTGAGCAGAGAACCCGATGCGGGGCTTGACCCCAGGACCCTGGGATCATGACCTGAGCCGAAGGCAGAGGCTTTAACCCACTGAGCCACCCAGGTGCCCCAAATATTTATTTATTTATTTGAGAGAGAGAGAGAGTGAGCGTGGGAGCATGTATTGGGTGTGAAGGGGCAGAGGGAGAAGGAGAGAGAGAGAAGCAGACTCCCTGCTGAGTGTAGAGCCCAACACATGGCTCGATCCCATGACCCTGAGATCATGACCTGAGCAGAAATCAAGAGTCAGATGCTCAACGGACTGAGCCATTCAGGTGCCCCAGTTTTCTTCTTTTTAAGATTTTATGTTTGGAGCACCTGGGTAGCTCAGTCCATTAAGCATCTGACTCTTGATCTCAGCTCAGGTCTTAAGATCCAAGTCGTGAATTCAAGCCCTGCATCAGGCTCCTTGCTCAGTGGGGGTGCCGTCTTCCCTCCCTTTCCCTCTGCCCTCTCCCCCCCATGTGCTTTCTTCCTTTTCTCTCTCTCAAATAAATAAATAAATCTTAAAAGAAAAAAAGCTTAGGGGTGCCTGGGTGGCTCAGTGGGTTAAGCCTCTGCCTTCGGCTCAGGTCATGATCCCAGGGTCCTGGGATCGAGCCCCACATCGGGCTCTCTGCTCAGCGTGGAGCCTGCTTCCCCCTCTCTCTCTGCCTACTTGTGCTCTCTCTCTCTCTGTGTCAAATAAATAAATAAAATCTTTGGGGGAAAAAAAAAAGCTTAGGAGGAGAGCCTCCCCCCCCCAATAAGGCTAAGATTCAGATCTCTGAAGAGGGGCGTGGCTACTTCAAGAATACTGTCAGCTACTGGAGGAACAAAGGGAATGGCTGGAAAGTATTCTCCACTGTGGTAAACAAGCCCGGACCTTTGTACACTGCTCTGCTCTGTGTTCTGTGCAAAAATATAACAACAGAAGAAAATAAGTAACTCTTCCTCTTCCATCCTTGCAGTGAGCCTCCAGCATCTTCTGCTGACAAAACACATGATCAAGCCAGCTGGCACAGGAGAAATATCATCTTTAGAGTCCAGTTCCAGAATCACCAAGCAGTGCAAAGCAATCACGAAGGTAGTAAATTTACAACTGGAATGAAAGTGAACAGGTAAGCCACAGAGAGTGGAAGAAAATATTTGTCATATGTAAGCTGTCAAAGGAGTCATATACAGAATGCAGAAGGAACTCCTACAAATCAATACAGGAAAAAGACAGAAACCCAATAGAAAAATAGCGAAAGAATTGTACATTACTAAAGAAAATTTCTCAGTAGTCAGTAAGTATATTAAAATGTCATTCTGGAGAGGTGCCTTGGTGGCTCAGTCGGTTAAGTGTCTGACTCTTTTTTTTTTTTTTTAAAGATTTTATTTATTTATTTGACAGAGAGAGATCACAAGTAGGCAGAGAGGCAGGCAGAGAGAGAGGAGGAAGCAGGCTCCCTGTGGAGCAGAGAGCCCGATGCGGGGCTCGATCCCAGGACCCTGAGATCATGACCTGAGCCGAAGGCAGCGGCTTAATCCACTGAGCCACCCAGGCGCCCCAAGTGTCTGACTCTTGATCTTGGCTCAAGTCATGGTCTCAGGGTCATGGTGTCGAGCCTCGTGTTGGACTTACTGCTCAGCTTGTCTCCCTCTCTCTGCCCCTACCCCCCCCCAAATAAATAAATAAATCTTTTTAAAAAAATGTCACCCTAGAAATATAAATTAAAACCACAGTGTGATACTAATATACGCCCACCAGAATGGCTAAAATGGAAGAGATCAGATATTGACTGTGTATCCAGTGACTTTGGTAAATTACTTATTTGTACTAATAGTTCTTCTCTACATCTTTTTGGGGGTTCTATATACCCAATTATGTTGCCTGTGAATAATGGCAGTATGCTTTATGTATTTTGAAGCTCTGTTGTTAGCTGTACCAATACTGATGATAATGAATTTGCTCCTTTATTATTATGAAATGACCCTGACCCCTGGTAATATTCCTGCTCTAAAATTGTCTGGTATTTTATAGCAACTCCTGCATTCTTTTGTTTAGTTTTAGTATGTCTTTTTCCGTGCTTTTACTTTTAACTTAAATTGTTCTTTATATTTAAAGTGGATTCCCTGTGGAGAGCATATAGTTGTGCCTTGCTTTCTTATCCAATCTGACAATCTCTGCCTTTTAATTGGGGCACCTATTGATGTGTTAGATTTAAAAATACCATTTTGCGACTGGTTTTCTATTTGTGCCATCTATTCTTTGTTCTCCCCCCCTTTTGCTTTTGTGTGAAATAAGTATTCATTTTACGATTTCATTTTATCACATTTATTTGCTTATTAGCTAAACCTTTTTGTTCTTTTAGTGGTTGCTTTAGGATTTAAAATGTAGACATGTAACTTATCACAGTTTACCTTCAAGAAATAATATACCACTTCACGTGTGCTGAAAGAACCTTACACCACTAGCCTTCCATTTCTCTGCTCCTGGTCTTGGTGCTTTTGCTGTCCCACATTTTACGTCTGCATATACTAGGCACCACAGCGTGCATTATCAGTTTTGCTTTAAACTATCAATTACCCCTTAAGGAGACTTAAATAATAATAAAACAAGACTTTTATATTTACTCACATATTTGCTATTTCTGGGGCTCTTCCTTTCTGTATATTAAAATTTTCTTTTGATAAAATTTTCATGCTGCCTGAAAAACCTATTTGAAGACTTCGTTGTCTTGGTGGCTTGCTGGTGATGACTTCTTTTAGCTTTCATATGTCTTAAAAGGTCCTTTTTTTTTTTTTTGAAAGATATTTTCTCTATGTATAGATATCTAGGCTAGTAGTTTTTTTCCTAACAGAGATGCCACTCCACTATCTTCTCACTTGCATTGCTTATGATGAAAAGTCTGCTGTCATTCTTATTATCATTGTTCTGTATGGAATGTATCTCCCCCCACCGCCCCCCACCCCCAGCTGCTTTTAAGATTTTTTTCTGTATTGCTGGTTTTAAGTATTGTGATTATGATATGGCTGGATGTAGTTTTCTTCATGTTTCTTATTCTTGGGGTTCATTTTCATTTGTCTTCTTGTATTTGTAGGTTTATAATTGTCATTAAATTTGAAAAAATATTTAAAAATTTTTTTTAAAAGATTATTTATTTTTTTATTTGACAGAGAGAGAGACAGTGAGAGAGGGAACACAAGTAGGGAGAGGGAGAAGCAGACTTCCCACCAAGCAGGGAACCTGATGCAGGGCTCGATCCCAGGACCCTGGGATCATGACCTGAACAGAAGGCAGACACTTAATGATTGAGCTGCCCAGGTGACCCAAATTTGGAAAAATCTTAACCATTATTTCTTCAGACTCTTTTGTCCCTTTTTCTTCTCTTCTTGAATTTTAGTTACACATACGTTGATGTTATGTCACAGAGCACTAATACTGTTTTTACTGTTATATCTTCAAATTCATTAATTTTTTCTTCTGTGTAAGCCCACTCAGATTTATTTTGCATCTCTAGAAGTTCAGTTTGGGTCTTATAAAATATTTTCCGTGTCTATCCTTATCATGATCACACTTCCCTTTACTTTCTTGGACATATGCAGTGGTAGCTATTTTAATGTCCTGTCTACTAACTTTATCACTTGTTTCATTTCTGGATCTGTTTCTGGTGCTTGGTGTTTCTCTTGGTTAAAAGGATCATATATTCCTGCTTCTTTTTATGCTTGGTTATTTTTTTAGTTTTTCCCTCTACTATGCCCACATTTGATTCCCCAACATTTCAACCTGTTGACCCTAATTTTGTTTTGCAGAGTTATGTAAACTCCATGTTACTGAGGCCTGTAGCACCTTTCTTCATAGCACTTTTCAACCTTTTATTTTTTTAAGTTAATTTTTAAAAAATATTTTATTTATTTATTTGACAGAGACCACAAGTAGGCAGAGAGGCAGGCAGAAAGAGAGAAGGAAGTAGGCTTCCCACAGAGCAGAGAGCCCGATGTGGGGCTTGATCCCAGGACCCTGGGATCATGACCTGAGCTGAAGGCAGAGGCTTTAACCCACTGAGCCACCTGGGCACCCCACTTTTCAACCTTTTAAATGCCACATTCACTTGTGTGATCATTTGGCCAAAGTCTGCTTTCTTCACCACACTCCCTCTATAATATAGGCTCTAATAATAATCACAGCCATCATTATACCCCAGTGTAGCACACAGGCCTGGTGCACAGAGGTTCTTGATAAATATCTGTTGAATGAATCAATGAAGGAATGCTTGGGTTTAATGATTGGTACCAGTTAAGAATGCCGAATGCCATTCTGCTGCTTGCTCTAAATTTGGATATCATAGTTTCATAGTTCAGCTCTTTGTCTTGAGACATAACAGTCAGTCAAAAGTATATAAACTATATTTGGATCCTGATTCAAGTACAACAAAAAATGTATGAGATAATCAGAAAAAAGTTAAACATCAGCTTTTTCAGGTTGAGCATGGTAGAGTGACAATGATTTTAAAAAGACCTTATTTTGGGGGGCACCTGGGTGGCTCAGTGGGTTAAGGCCTCTGCCTTTGGCTCAGGTCGTGATCCCAGGGTCCTGGGATCGAGCCCCACATCGGGCTCTCTGCTCAGCATTGAGCCTGTTTCCCCTCTCTCTCTGCCTGCCTCTCTGCCTACTTGTGATCTCTGTCAAATGAATAAATAAAATCTTTTAAAATAAATAAATAAAGTAAGACCTTATTTTTTATATATGTATATATAAATTATAATTGTATATACATATATTATTATATATGTATGTGCTGAACTCTTTATGGGTGAAACTGTGTAATGTTTGGATTTGCTTCAAATTATTGGTGGGGAAGGAGGAAATGATGGGAGTGCAGGTGAAACAAGATTGGCCATGGGTTAATAATTATTGAATCTGGGAAAAGGATAGATAGGTCTTATATTCCAAAATATTTCCTTTAAAAATTTCCTCTAAAAAAATAATCCAGCTGTTTGATTGGTTGAACTAAAGGTACATGGACAAAGGTGGAACGGGTGTTCCGGATGCGAGGGCTTCATGTTGGGAGAAAGTCAGAGGGTTCAGAGATCCAAGACCCTCCAAGCCACGTAAAGGCTGCCCAAGCAGGGCTGTCTCTGACAAGGTGGGTGGCTTCTGGAGGCAGCCTCCCTTTCTGTTAGCTTGCTTCCTTGTATACTTGTTACCCAGTCCCTTCCCTTTCCCTACCCAGAGCAGCCGTAATTAGGAAGCAAATTTCACAGGCCAACTCAAACCGGCTCCAAAAAAGTGCCCTTTAGCAACAATCCTCATTGCCTTGCAGCCTCGAGCTCACTCACCCAGGGCTCCCAGGTGACTTGTGGATTCTTCCTTGACAGAGGGTGTCAGTGGTTTGAAACAGGAGCTCAGAGGAAGGGCTCAGGTGGCACCACTAGGGCTTCTGGTCTCATACCCACCTAGGTATTCCCCGATAGCAGCTCTGTGTTTTTAGGATTCAAGATGTGAACGCCAGTCCTTTCTGACTGGGGTGTGTCATTTCTTGCCGGGAGCTGCAGGGAGGGCACTTAGGAGCAGTGCGACTGAGGCCCAGCCCAGGCTCCTCCCGCTGTTCTCAGCTCATGGGTCCCAGATGCTTCCGCAGGTCTGGAGGGAATGATTTCTCCGGCTCAGACCCTCCTCCTCCATGAACGTGGGCCAGCCCATACCACCTCTCTGCAGGCTGCTGGCCCAGAATACAGAAGGGCCGTACTTCTGTAAGATCTTTTATAAGATCTGTAAGAAGGGCCGTACTTCTGTAAGGACTCCTGGGTGTTTTAGGCAAATGAGGTCATCCAGTGGAAAATTTTATCTTCACTTCCTCTGGGCCCTCCTGTGTAAGCAGCAGTCTATATTTAGGTCTACAGATTATATTGTGGTTGCCTCTGCCTCCCCTCACCCCCCAATATCCTCCTTCTTTGGAAGTGAAAGCTAAGAGAATGTGAGCATTTTGAGGGAGCACAGGTGTGTTAATATGCTTGGAGTACCAGAATTTTCACATTACTAGACTACACATTACAATGAAAAAAAAAAAAAAAAGAAAAACCCTGAAGAATGATTTCCATGTAAAACTTTTCATTGAGACGTTAAAGCAAAAACTCTTGGGGGCGTCTGGGTGGCTCAGTGGGTTAAAGCCTCTGCCTACGGCTCAGGTCATGGTCTCAGGGTCCTGGGATCCAGCTCCGCATCGGGCTCTCTGCTTGGCAGGGAGCCTGCTTGCCCCCTCTCTCTCTGCCTGCCTCTCTGCGTACTTGTAATCTCGCTCTCTCTGTCAAATAAATGAATAAAATCTTTAAAAAAATAAAGCAAAAACTCTTGATGGGTTTTCTAATTTGAAGGCCAATAATTGTTTTTCATTTTGAAAGTGAAACACCCCACTTACAAACTCTTGGAAAATACAAAACAAGTAAAAGATCTAGTCATGGTCCCATCGCCCAAACACAAGCATAAATACATTTTTGTCTATTTTATTCCGCTCATTTTTTTTTAACCCGCAGTCCCAGTCATCGTGTGCTGGTGGTTGCGAATCTAGTGTATACAGGTTTCTGTGTAACTGTCCTTTCCACCTTTGTTGTAAAATGCCTCCATGCTTTCGTGTGCCCTTCTTAAAGAGGCACACTGCCAGATGGGTCCCTCGAAGATGCACCTGGGTGCTCTCTCTCCTCCCCTATAAATGGGCAGATGGGCTGTTTTCATTTCTACTGTTTTGTTTTTGCTATTGTAAATAACAGCATAGTAAATATCTTTTTCTGTATTCGGAGCAATTTCCTCAGGATCCAACCCCAGAAATGAGATTCCTGAGTCAAAGATGTTGGTTTTAAAAGATTTGTTTTTTAAAAATTTTGCGTGAACTTATACTCCTACGGGAGATCTGATTGAATCTTTAAGTTTTGATTGACATCGTCCCACGTACCATACTTTGCAGAGTAATGATTTTCTTGCCCAGATACAAACTTTAAAGTTTCGGATACTCTGACAATATCCCGCCCTCTTTCACACCTTCTGGCTCTTTCTGAGAGATGTAAAACAGTCTTGGGCACCACTATTTGCTCACCATCCTCCCTGGCTCTTCTCCCAGTCTCATCTAAGGTCACTGGTGGTCATTCCCGTCTTTCCTCCCGGGGACCGGTCTGAAGGCCCTACAACAATTCAGAAACCAACTGCCCATGTGGGACTGTGCTTTGTCTCCACTTAAGTCTGTGGCCACGTTCAGATTCCTTCTGCTGCTTCTCAGAGTCTGGTGGACCTGGAGGGATGAGCACGGAGTCAGGAGTTAAGGGCATGCTCCAGTTCACAGGTCAGCTCATTCACTATCCCTTTCCCCCTAGGATAGGAAATAAAGCTGGTTGGACATTTTGCCAACTTCAACTCCGCCCCCTGCTTCTTTTGATACTAAGAGAGACAGGAAAAAGTGAGATTAAAATATTTACAAGCATCTGATCTTCCCCCCATCTTCTAGAAGGCACATAATAGAGAAAAGCAGACAGACATCTGTGAGCATTTAGAGAACGGAAAAAGAAACAAGCAGGTTTCAGCCGGAGCCCGTCAGGTGGTTGGCAGCAGCCGCTGAGGGGGGCGTGTGCTGGTGCAGTGGGGATAGAGTTTCTGTCCTGATTGTATCTTTCGTTCTGGCCACCGGGGAGGGACAGCAGCTGTGGAGGCAGGTGAGGAATGCTGTGGGGCTGAGGGAGGGCTCCTCAACTGTAATTCCACTTTACTTTGAGAGTGAGTGAACGTCTCGTGGCAAAAAGTTCTTCCAGAGCAGAAATGTGGGGGTCTCGAAGATGCCACAAAAACGAAGGTGGGAAAGAGGAGAGTGTGCACTCTCTACCAAGTGAGGTAGAGAGGAGCACAGTGGGTCAGGGTAGGAGGCTGGGAAGTAAATGATGCTGGATGGTGACGATAATGACCATGGCATTGAATGCCATGATGATAATGATCATGGCCACCATTTCTCAACGGCTTACGTCCTGGGCACTGTCAAAACCACATTCTATGGGTTAACTATGTACTCCTCACTGCAAACTTATATGGAAATGACCACTTTTGCCCTGATTAATGGATGAAGAAACTGAGGAACAGCAAGAGGAGACCATGGGACTGATAGGTTGGGTCTGTGAATAAACGGGGGGCAACTAGATGAATCAGAGCCTGAAGGAATGGAAGAGAAAGGAGGAAGTGATGGTGAGGATCTTTCTGGGTGTCCAGTCATCCAGGCCCCAAATCTGTGAGTCTCCCTGGACCTCGCCTCTCTTTCCCTTCCCATCATTCCTCTAATCTCCCTGCTGTCCAGTCCATGGCTTGGCACAGCCCCACTGCCCATCACTGCGCTCCCCGTGCCCTGCCTGGACTGTTGCGCTCACTTCCCCACTGATGAGCCCCCTTCAGATTACTTATACAGAGGGTGGTCAGGAAAGGCTCTGTCTAATATAGAGTGTTTGGGAAAGACCTCTCTGCTAAGATAAACACAGAGGGAATGAAGTGAGGGTAGGAGCTCTGTGATGGCCTGGGGTCAGAGAATTTCAGGAAGAGAGAAAAGTAGGTGTAAAGTCCCTGAGGCAGAATCCTGTTCAGCACCCTGCAGCCTTAGCAAGGAGGCGGGGGGGGGGGGGGGGGGCTGAGTGAAGTGAATGTGGGAGTAGGACGTGAAGTTGGAGAAGCTTTGGGTAAGATTGCACAAGGCCCTGTAGACCACTGAAATCTCTTCTTAGTGAGGAAGGAAAACTTTGGAGTGTTTTCGGCAAAGGAATGACATGACTTCACTATTTTTTTTTTTAATAAAAGACTCTCTCTGCTTCATTTTTTAAAAAAAGATTTTTATTTATTTGTTTAAGAGAGAGAGAGTGAGAGAATATAGACAGGACAGAGGGAGAGGGAGAAACACTCCCCACTGAACTGGGAGCCTGATGTAGGGTTTGATCCCAGGACCCTGAGATCATGACTAGAGCTGAAGGCAGATGCTTAACTGACTGAGTTAACTGACTGAGCCACCCAACTCTCTCTGCGTTCATGTGGAAATTCCGGCAGGGGAACATGGGTAGAAACTGGGAGACCAGCCAGGAGATGGTCATGGCCTGGACTGGAGGTAGTAGCAGAGAATTCAAGAAGTGGTCAGATTCTGGGTATATCGTAAAGGGAAGGCTGACTGGATTTGCTGGTGGACCGATGTCAAGTACAAAAGAAAGAGAGGCAGTAGGATGCCCTGAGCAGCTCGAAGCCTGAAGTTGCCATTTATTTGATGAGAAAGAGGGAGGAGAGGGAGTCAAGAGCTCCTCTTGGGCTTGTCAAGTTACATGATGCTAGGATCTCCAAGTGGGGTTGGTGAAGAGGCTGCTGGATGTGTGCATCCAGAGTTCAGGGACAGGGGGAGGCTGAGACGAGAACGTGCCTTGTCAGTGTACAGCAGTTAAAACATGGGGCTGGTGGGAGTCCTCTGGAGGGGAAGCAGAAAGAGGCCTGGACACAGAGCCTAGGAACGTGCCGACAAGCTGAGGCTGAGGTGATTGGCAAAGATGGGCCAGAAAGGAAGGAAGAGAAGCGGGATGAGTGGAAGGAAGAAGGTGTTGCAAGGGGCAGGCAGTGCTCCACCAGTGTCCCTGCTGCTAACGAGCGGAGTGCTGAGGCCTGAGGATGAAGCCCTGGGCAGAGGCCACAGGTACCCAGGACAGGGGTGGGACAGTGGCCTGAGTGGTGTGCATGAACACCCGAGCCAGCGGGTTCCAGAGCTCGTGGAAGCCGAGGATGCAGAGTTGTGAAGCATACTTCCAGAGATTTGGGTGGGGAGGCCAGCCAGAGGATGCAGAGGGAACTTGGCTTTTTAAAAATATATATGGGAGATGTTTGGGCACGTTTGTGGTTCACAGATATAACCCAGCAAAATGGTCAGAATCAATAATCCGGGTCAGACTCTCTCCAAACATAACTTTTCTCCCCCTTTATTGCACAGCTTGGAGCACTGATCAATGTATGTAGTAATTGTTTGTAGTTGATGCTTCTGTGAATGTCTCTGGCATTTATTTCCCCTTTAGGCAAAGTTGTTTCCCTCAAATATGCCCATGGAACTAGATCAGATCCATTTAATGATGAAAGGCTTTGAAAAAACAAATCCCTGACTCTGGTCCATGGGATCCTCTCCGAGATTGTCTCATCACTGACTTGTGGCGGTGTCAGCTGAATTGGAAACAATAGTTACTATTATTGAAAGCTAACTGTGTGCTTTACATGAATTATCTCCTTCAAGCATCTCTGTGATATACAGAATATTGATGATCGCGGTTCAGTGATGAAGGAACTAAAGCTTCAGAAGTTAAACCATCTGTATGCCCAGGGCGTTGTGGAGCCAGATTTTATTTTAAAGCAATCTTTACACCCAACGTGGGCCTTGAACTTGCAGTCCTGAGTTCCAGACTCGTAGGTTCTACCCACGGAGCCAGCCGGGCACCCGCCAATCTCATACTAACCACAGTGCCCTAGAGAAAGGTCCGGCTAGAGGGGCTGGTGCAGGCCCCCGCGGCTGCAGGTAGGGGCGGTGTAGAGGGGTGGCAGCGTCTTTCTGCCGGCCTGAGCTGCTAGTGGGTCCCGCCAGGCGGCGGCACCGCTCCCCACTACCCGCTCACCGCAGACGCAGCCCTCCCCGGTGCTGCCGCGCTCACGGCGGCGAGGCTGGGCGACGCCGGCGGGGCTCGGGCAGCAGGGGGCGCTCCCCTGTCACGAGAGGCGGCCAGGACCGGCCATAGCTCCAGTCTGCAGAGAAGCGAAGAGGAAAACAGCGGCCCTTTTGCTCAGCAGCCCTTCTGCCCCGCAGCCCTTCTGCCTAGCAGCCCTCCTGACCTCCCCAGCAGGGCTTCCCCCGTCCTGGGCTCCTTCTCCAGCCGAACGTCTTGCTGTGCTGTTGGCCAAGCTATTTCACAGGGGCGGAAAGAACCTCTGCATGGAGATTTGTGAAAAATTTCTGCCCTGGTGAAAGGTCTGGGATACAGATGGGAGGTACTGGCCCTTTGCTAGGGGGTGTTGATGTTAAACTAGTGGGCGCAGAGCGGGGTGTGTGTGTGTGGGGGGGGACCGGCTAGCGGAGGCCCTTCCTAGGTCTGCTCCAGAGCCCAGTCATAGGTGTCTAGCCCAGCACCCAGAATGGTGAGCCTGTACGGGGTGCTAAGCTGGTACTCAGCAAACACTGGCTTTCCTCCCCACGTCCCTTTCTGAACTCCCAGCCATCCGAACTGCTGAAACCGAATTCCCAGTTGGAAAAACAGATTCCCTTCTCTGCAGGGATGCAGGAAAGATAGGAGGCACCATCCTGTGACTTTGAAGTGAATGTCACAGGAAGAAGGGCAGAAAAGGGAGCAGGTGCTGTTAACCCTTCCCCATCACCCTACAGCCCTTCTCTGAGGACCCCATGGCCATTTGCTGCTCTGGTGGTGGGGGAGGAGGGCCGGCCCCAGGGAGGGCCAGAATCCAACAGGAAGCCATGTGGCGGGCGCCTCAGTCCTGGCGCCCACCACAGCTGTCAGTCCTGGCGCCCACCACAGCTGTCAGCTGCTTGTAACTGTTCCTGCCCTGCCCAGAGGCGCCCCAGCCATGGTGGGGGGCCCCGGGACACAGCTGCTCCTGCCAATGCCGGCAGCATGCACTTCTTAGCCTTCTTGGCGACCCGCAGCCCTGGCCCAAGGAGCAAAGATGAGAGTGGGGAGGAGGAACTGGATGCTCGCCCTCTCGAAATGATTCCAGATTTGGCTTGACTCTAGGGCCTCTTTGCCCCTGGCTTACTGATTAAGTCCGGCTTCCCCAGGGCAGCTGCTCCCCAGGAGTCCCAGAAGCATCTGCAGGGGCGGGGGGGGGGGGGGGGGAGGAAGTAACCAGTGTCCTGGCAGTGCCCCAGACGCAAATCTAACCCTCGGTTTGGCACCATTGGCCTTACCTCCCCATCGCCCCAATCTGCTCAGAATCGCAGGAACCACACTTGGAGGGGGATGGAAAACCCCCTCCCTGCTTCAGATTCTTCCCATTTCTCCCTTTGGAAGTGCCCGTTCCAGGCTGTTCAGATGTGTTTAGAGTGACAAATATTCTACCCCACATCAGCCGAGCATAAATGTACTTTCTGTGGGCTGGAGCTAAAGAAACACAAAAATCCAGTGTGCGACAAGTAAGGATCAATCGCCTGCTGAAGAGAGAGCTAGAACAAGACCTAGAGGAGGCAGCCTCGCCCTCCAGGGCCTTGTAGTTTAGTTGAAGAGATGAGCGACCATGTAAGTCACAGTTTCAAGCGCCTCCGAAGGGATGTCACAGCTCCCTATGTGCCTAATTACCAAATGAATGGCTCCTACGGTAAATGCTCTCCTGGCCAGGGGAGAGAGGGGATGCTCCAGGCCCACATGCTCACGGTGGGCCGCACTGGGGCAAGTTTGCAGCGGGGGTGTGGGGGGTGGGGGGAGTTGGGGGGTGAAGGAGAGGCCTGGATTTGAGTTGCTGCTGGAAGGCTGAGTACATCAGATATTATTAAAAGGATCCATGATGCTTTTTTTGCTTTGGAAAAGGACTAGCACTATCCTTTCAAGATTAATGCCTGGTTCCAGGGCACTAACCCCTCACATCTTCAGGGTGCCCAGGAAATGTAATTTGATAAATTAGAATGACCTTTTATGAGCACCTGCTATGTGCCAGTCATTGCAGGGGTAGGGGACATATTAAAAAAATTATTTCTGGTATTTACAATGACGATTACTAGAAGATTATCCTCTACCCTAATCTATAGATGAAGCAAATGGGGCTCAGAGAGTGTAGATAGCTTGCCCAAGGTCAAGGAGCTAAGTCAGAACGCATACAGGGTTTGAGAGGCTGGGATGTGAAAGGGATTCATTCAGTAGCTGTTTGCTGAGGACTTCCCTATGAGTGTCTAATTGGCTGCCTTCAAGAAGACCTAGTCTCTTGGAGCCCCCCTAAAACACTGCATGGATTGAGTACCCAGCTTTGATATTTTTAACTTGTCTTTTTTTAAGGATAAGGGAAGGAAAGCCCAAATGGATATCGTTACTGCTAAGAGAAACACAGCACTAGGGAGGAGAGTGCCTGGAGGTTTGGGAACTGGGTAAGAGTCTGAGCCAGACCCGCAGAGGGTGTGGAATCTGTGTAACTCAGAGGCCCTGGGGGAAAATGAATGGACTCACGCCTCCCGCACCCCAGGCTTCCTGTCCGTCCTGACACTCCCTTCCGTCCTTCTCCTTCTCCGCTACGGAGGTGATGCTGATAAGTTTGACTTCAGCTGCTGGAGGAAATGGAAACCTCAGCCCTCCAAGCCCCCTCCCCCTCCTGCCCATCAGGCTTGAGCAACAGAGCATGGGGCCGGGGAAGGTGGCACCTGGTCCAGCTGCATACACAGGGCGTGCTCTGACCTGCTGGTTTGGTGGAGTGGGGTGTCAATCTCTCCCTTCCCTCTGCCCTGCTCTCCTGACTCTATAGGAATGAAGTGATTAACTCTCATCTCCTACTCCCTTCAGCCATGGAATCTGATCCGCTTGGCTCTCAATGAACCTTCTCAAAGCCCCTATGGTCTAAGATGATATCCACGTTCCCCATTATGAAAATAAAACCAACATGTTCCAGGAAAAAAAATACACACACACACACACACACACACACTAAGAAGAGAACCATGAATCATCCACTCCTCCAAAGGTAACACTGTGATATTTGGGTATGCCCAGGTGGAAATGCTAAATTTTTTAAAAACAGCTTTGATGAAACTTCCTCCAACGTTATATCCTATTCATTCACTTAGATTTTCTTCAAATTATTTATAAAGTTTTTGTGAGCATCATTTTAATGACTGTGTAAGATTCTATCATGGCTATGTCATAATTTATTTCACTCTCATAAGACTAACTATCTGAGCGGCTCTAGCTTTTTGCTACTATAAGTCATATCACAGTGGACATATTTGTGCATAAATATTTTTGACATTTTAGTTTATAGCCTTAGGATGGGTTCCCAGAAGTGGAATTATGAGGCCAAGAGTATGAGCATGTTTAAGGCTCTTGATATATTTTCCAAATGCCTTTCCAAAAGGGTTATATTAATTTATACTTTATTAGGAGACTATAAAAGTGTTCAACGTGTCACACTTCCCAATAATCAATATACTCTGTTAAAAATTAGGTTTTAACTACCCAAGTTTACTCTCCCTTGTAAAACCAAATGGTACAGGTCGGGGTAAGGCTGTCTTTGACCATGTCCTCACCTGCTTTCCTCCTCATTCCCATGTAGGTGCCCAGAGCTTCCTGGGGGTTGGAAATTCTCCCCGGTCCTTTCCTGTATCTTTACATACACCGACTCAGGGTCCTATTTGATTATGTATACCTGCTGGTGTCCTCAAAAATAGGTTCCTTTTCCTTTTCTCCACCTAGAGTAGAGGTTGGCATCCTTTTTCTCGAGAGGGCCACAGGGTCAGTATTTTGGACATATAGGCCACAGTCTGCTGTTTTCCTGCAAAAGCACCATCACCCCAGGTGACACGTGAGCACATGAGAATGGCTCTGTTGACCTGGAGAGCCACCGGGCTGGATTTAGCTTGCAGGCTGCAGTTTGCTGGCCCCCGTTCTAGGCTATGAATTCCTTGGAGCAAGCATCAAGTGGGTGCCCGGGGCCCCTGGAACAGGGTTCTATGCAATTAGGGGTTTGAGGATGATGAGGTGGATGCCTGACATTTTCAACACTGGACTTGGGGCTTGAGATGGTAGAAGGGATGGGGAGGCATCGTTCTGCACGAGCAACTCTCTACTCCCTGCACCTTGGCCCTTTGTGGGGTAAGAGAGAGAGGAAAATGAAAGGACATTTGCAAGTGGCTTGAGTTCCATGGGCCCTGAGAGTGGAACATGAGAGAGATGCGTCTTAACCTTTCTCCACCCTTGTCTCCCTCCACTGGCACGGAGCCTCGTTCTTGCACTGTGGTCAGACAGGAAAGGTGCCTACCAGGCAGGGTAACAGTCCGGGCCTCAGTAATGTGACTACAGGCAGGAGAATAAAAAGAACCAGCATCTGACAAGCACTTACCACGCACCAGAGCGCTGCGGATTTCTAACAATCCAGCAACAGTGGTATTGGAGGCTGAGGTCAGTGCTCTGGTTATTCCTGTCATGTAGATGAGGACTGAGAGAGGGGAGGTAATTTGCCTAGACTTTTATAGCTGTTCGTGAGTGGAACAAAGGGCCTGAACCTATACATCTGATGCCAGCGCCTCATCTTCTGACCGTGCTCTGAGCACCTGTGTGGCTGACCTTCCCACTGGCCTGCTCGATACCCATTCTACTCTTTTTTCCTTAGTGCGGAGACTGCGGCTAACACGCCCAGCTGACAAACTAGTTTCCAGTCTCCTTTGCAGCTACAGATGGTCAATGAGATGAAAATGGGAGCTCTTTGGTTCTCTTTCCTGCTGCTGGGAATGAAACATAGTGACCAAAGCCCCAGCAGCCACGATGAAGCCACCTCAGGGATGGAAGCTGGTGGAATGGAAGCATGGAAGGAGCCTTCTGCTGGCTGCTGCTTCTTTTTTTTTTTTTCTCATAACATGAGAGAGATAAATCTCTATCTTGTCTAGGCCACATTGATCAGGGTCTCTCTTACAGGAAGATGAATGTAATTCCTAAGTGTTAAAGCCTCAGAGAAGGTCTGTAGCTTGCAGGTCTAATATCGCACACAAAATTTGCTAAGAGGAGTCCATCCAGCAGGCTCCAGACACATGTCTCTTACCCTGTCCCCCCTGTTCCAGAGTCATCCCACGCACTAGAACAAAATGATAAAAATGTGGGCCAGGGATCCAACAGTGATGCGACCCTGGGAGAGGGGAAGAAGTGGGTTAAAAGGAGAAGAAAGAGTCCCTAGGGGGAGAGAGGGGTTTTCCTTCCCAACTTTGAGAGGGATGGCCGCTCAAGGCCAAGAGCAGGTTGAAGGCTTTGCCCTCTGAGAAGCAGGATCCCATATTGTCCATGGGTC
Organism: Meles meles; assembly: GCF_922984935.1. Lineage (NCBI taxonomy): Eukaryota > Metazoa > Chordata > Mammalia > Carnivora > Mustelidae > Meles > Meles meles. The sequence goes on from NC_060083.1 coordinate 32,317,926, forward strand.
TCGAACAGATGGGATGATCTACCATGGCCTGAGACAAAGAACCATGGCTCCTGTGTTCCTGGTTCCGGGTTCCCGTGGGTTGACTGCCCATCAGTAGAGTGCCTACCAGTGACTTGCCCCTCCCTCCCCTCCACTGCCCAGCGCGCTAACCATGATGCTGCCATCTGGTCCTCTGAAACCAAACCTGTGGGGGCTTAGGGTTATCCAGGGAGGCCAGCCAGCAGAGATTCCAAGTGGGATCTAGCTCTCACCTCTAAAAGCACAGTTTTGCATCCATTTTCATCTCCATGCTCTAGTCCCACACAGGGAAAGAACACAATGTAGAGACCTCCATTTCAAAATCGTCAGCATTCCAGAGGGTAAAGATGGAACTTTTCTCTCAAATCGTGGTTTTAGGATTCCACTGACAGATAGCTACTCAGCTCCCAGTAATCTAGGAAGGGCATGTGGGAAACCTCAGTGGGAAGTCTGGGGCTCAGGTACTCGGTGGTCAAGGCCATCCGAGGCGTTGGTGAGCGGAGTGAGGTTCTTGGTAAACCCATCCCATGGGAGGACGAAGACACGGTGGAAGGCAGGGTTCTCACCAGAAACAAAAGAGGAGAATCCTGACAAAAGCCTTTGGAGGTAGCCTGCATTAGGAGCTTCACCTTGAAAGAAAGTTGCTGCTGAGGTCACACACTTCACCTTGTCCTCTGCCGAGCAAAGCACTTCCCAGTTTTTCCCTCAGATGTTTCCCTATCAAGACAATCTGTAGATCTTCCTCCAGTCCGCACATTGGCTGCAAAGATAATGTAGGTATTTTCAGTCAGCCCCGAGCAGGAAAGATAAGGGCGGGGAGAGTCAGGGAATACGTGATTGAGTGGCAGAGATAAATGGACTGTACCACAGGAAATTGAAATGCAAAAATAAGAATTGGGAGCAACTGAAATATTTAAAAAGAGAAGAACGGGCGTGTGAACAGAGCAGCCTTACCCTTCCTCGCCTGAGCTCCTAAATATTGCAAAAGAGAATAGAGCGGAGAGAATCTCAGAATAGAAACTAGCCATTAAGGGAGACAGAATGACAGGGTTTGGCTTACAAATGGGATGATAATTAAGAAAGGAGGAGAAATAAGAGGGGCTTGCGGTTTGATTCTTTGCCTCTGGCCTCACTTAGGTTATGTGTCTGAGAGAACGCCTGGGTTGTGGTTCTGCCTTCTAGAGGCCTTTCTCTGGCCCTCCCCCTGGAGGGGATGTGAGGGAGCTGAGCGCTGGGCCTTGGCCGAGAGGCACGAGGGTTGTGTACCCGTTAGAAGCGAGGCTCTGGAGACAACAGGCCCCCTGGTATTCGAGTAGCTTATGTAAAATAGGCATTTGCTTTTCTCCTACATCACAGTTCGATTCGGAGGTGAGCCTTCCACACAAACGCACCCGAGTTCCTGCCACCAGGTCTTGGTTTTGTCCACAGTGGTGAGGCTGGGCTGCCTGGTTCAGGCCACAGGCAAAGGGAAAGAATACAGACAAGACACATTCTTGTATCCCAAGGCTCAGGCAGGACCTGGTATCCCTTGAGACCAGCTGAATGCCTGTGGGCAGCCGACCGGTGAGAGCTGCCCCATCAATCTGGGGCCTGGACTTCTTCCATCAGGCAGGCAGGCCCCCAGAGGCCCTCTGACTCTATTCATCGGTGCAAGCTGTGTCTGGAGGCAGAAGCACTTGTGAAGGGGCGAGGCCTTCTTCCCCGTCTCCTTGCAAATGATCAACCCCTGCCCATCCCTCCCACTCCCCTGTTCTGGGCTGCAGGAGGCCAGAATGCTCCTTCCTGCTCATTGTGGAGGGGAAGCATTTCTGCCCAGAGTCACCCTTTTTCATCCTCCCAAACAGAAAGTGAAAGCTAGCGGGAAAGGATGCTAGAGAACCCGCACAGGACAGGGCTAGCTGGAGCTCCTGCCTGGGCCCCTCAGCTCAGCAGGAGAGGGAAGAGCGCAGAGCAGCCCGTTCTGTCCACCCACCTGAGGGGGTGTCTCTGGCATAGGCAGGACAGGGGCTGGGGCTGGGGACTTGGCGCCCACCCGCTCTTCCTCAGGGTGCTCGCCATGGTTCACACGGGTGCTGACTGTCAAGCTAAGGCAGCGGCTCAGAAGCCAGGGGACTGGTCTTCCCAGCGTCTGTCCCCCGGCACGGCCACCTCCTCAATCAATAGGTGCACAGCCGGGCAAGCCAGATCTAATGACTTCAGCCCTCGCAAACAACCTAATCCTCCTCTCCGTTTTTAAGGATAAAAATCTATGCATAAAACACCTGAATGATTCAGAGGGCACGGGAGAGCTTATCTGCTTATTCCTTCATATCATCAGCTTGGCATTTCTCGAAACAATGAAACTATTTTCTTTCTTTGGACATGAAACATGGCCTCAGAGACCTTGCCTTGCAGTCAGAAGACCGCGGCTCCCTCGGGGGCTCCATGTAGAACTCATCCTGGCTGCAAAGGGTTCTCTCCTCAAGGCCTTTCTCCTGTGCAACCTGGGAGCAGGCCGAGTGTGCATGGCTCAGGAATTTGCAAGAAAGAACGTGTTTATGCTGGAAGAGTACGCTAATATGCTAAAGGTACTACGCCAACCGCCCGCCTGGATCCCACGGTTCAGGTGGCTGATGTAAACCCAGAGCTCAACACCCAACTCCCTCCTGCTGAAATCTGTAGTCTCATGTAGACACGAAGCCTAGAAGAAACCTAGGCCCAAGTTCCAAGAGTGCACCTCGTCTCCTCCCTGTCCTGGTTAGTCCAGTCTCTTGTCAGGACACTTTCTCGTCAATCTGAACATTTTGAAATTCTTCTTTCTTTTTATTTTATTTTATTTTTTAAAGATTTTATTTATTTATTTGACAGACAGAGATCACAAGTAGGCAGAGAGGCAGGCAGAGAGGGAGGAGGAAGCAGGCTCCATGCCGAGCAGAGAGCCCGATGCGGGGCTCGATCCGAGGACCCTGGGATCATGATCTGAGCCGAAGGCAGAGGCTTTAACCCACTGAGCCACCCAGGCGCCCCTCTTCTTTCTTTCTTTTTACAAGATAGAGTTTAGGGACGCCTGGGTGGCTCAGTCGGTTAAGCATCTGCCTTTGGCTCAGGTCATGATCCCAGGTTCTGGGATTGAGCCCCATATCGAGCCTTGTATCGAGCCCTGCATGGAGCCCCACATTGGGCTCCTGATAGAGTTTATTTTCCATTCTCCGTATAAGTCATGTGGTTTAGTATGAAAAAGAGACAATACAGAGTGACCAGGTGATTGAATGAACTGGGCTTGGTAGGGTGAGAGCAGGAAGCAAAGTTCTTCTTCCCCCCCACTGCCCCTGCACAGTGGCTCTGAGGATTTCATTTCCCCTCACTCGTGCTTTTTGGATACTCCCAGGTACTAATGGAAAGTCTCATTTCTTCCAATAATAAACTGTCCATCAAGTCCAGTCTCCCATGAAACTCTTGTGCAACGTGTCGCTTCTCCTCTCTAGGTTGGCCTGGGGGAGCAGGATGTGGTCAGCTCCTTCTCTGTTTTCTCCCTGCTCTTCCCTCTCTCCCGCCTTGGTGGCTGTCTCTGCCTCGGCCAGTGTGGATGAAGAGTGGGGCAGGGATTTAAGGGTCAGGCTAGGTCTTGGTTGACCAGAACAGGTGTCACATGGTGTCCTCTGGGTTGTGTTTCTCTTTTGGGTTCTTTGGAGACACCAGCTCCCCAGAGACCAGGGTCCCAGAGCAAATATCAGATGATGTCTAAGAAAGTACCCCAAGGGCCAAAGCTGGCAGCCCATGGGCAGGAATGGTCATCCAAGAAGCCGGTCTTACCTAGGGAGACAAGCTGACTGGCAAGCCACGAGAGGTGGGGACAGGCAAAGGAGAGAGGAGTCCAATTCAATGTGGGGGATTGTACCTGTCGAGCCTGGGCTAGAGGTGGATTATATAGGCCACACAGCCTTTTTTTAAAGGGCTCAGGCTGGAGGAACAGCATGTTGCCCATCTCGTCAAGGTCATTGTGTTCATTGCTGCCAATACTGTCATCATCAACAACAGCATCCTAAAAGGTGGGGAAGGATGAGATTCTTTGTGGAGTTAGGAGACCCCTTGAAGGACCACCTGGATTAAATGTGGTTATTTCTTATCCTCTTCTGCTGCCTGCTAAGGAAAGGAAACTTTTGGGTCCCCACTACTCTGCAACATGTTCTCCTTAGAGGACAGTGCGTAGGAGGCCTCTTTCTGTTAGTGCCCCAGGGTGGGACCTGTCTCATACCTCTTCTTCTCCACCCCCTTCTCCCTGTGAACGAGGGAGGAAATCAACACAGAAACTGGGCATCCATTTGTAAGCCTAACTCACATTTTACCTGTTGTTAAAAAGGCAGGAATGTGTCTCATCTTGCATTGTCTTCTTGAAACTTTCCACTCGGTCAAGTCTACTAGGGCTCTTCCCAAAGCTTTGAGTCTCAGATAGCAAGAAAACCCCAACTTTCCAGAGATATTTACTCCTCTTGATTCAGATTTTTTTCTTTCTCTTTCTCACCCAAGTTGTCCAGGGACAAGAGGAGGGGTGGGTTAGAAAAGAGACAGATCAATCTAAAATGTTGAGGCTGACGGCTAATGGCCTTTAGATTGCCAAGATTGAGTAAACAGATTTAGCACACTGATTCAACATATTAATTGTTTGTTAACCTTTGCATAACCTTTAGGAAGCCTCTGAATGTGTGGATTTAAAACCCAGAGTACACCCGAGGTATTCCCATGGCACAGCCCACTTTTGCAAGGTGTTAAAACTCATTAATTTTCTGTTGAAGCTGGACAGGAAAGGGGAGTTTGGAGGAACAAAGCATACCAAATAGAGAACTAATCAAGCAAATTAATGAATGCAGAAAGCTCTCTCCTCGGCTTGCAGAAATATCCATTTGTTACCTATATAAGCTATAATTACATAAAATGCGAGCCATCGCGAGATGGAGTGTGATTTAAGGGTTGAGAGAGCAAACATAATAACAACAGTGTAATACTAATAGCCGTCATTTGCTCTAATGATGTCAGCCCTTGGCTAACGCCCCCGTTTCGGCTCTCTGAGCATGTTGGCCATATTCATTAATATGTGAGGGTGTGAGGGTCACTCAGAACCATCCCCCTCTCCCCTCAGGTGGAGGAGCTGGGAAGAGGTGGAGGAACCCCACTGCCCACCTCACTCCCCTGCCTCCTGTGTCCAGGCAAGCTCCGAGTTGGAGGGGGCCTGCCCTCCCAGGGTTAGGCAGGCTGGGCCTGGCTCTGTGATGCTAACGAGAAGAGCGGACCACCAGCGGTCTTCTAGTAAACACTCTTCAGGGTAGGAGACATCCTAGGAGGCCCTCAGATCTGTCTTCTGGTCTATAGCTGCCAGACTTTCAGTGAAGACCGTCACTAACCCTGTCCTTTGAGTCCTGGGGAAACATTGATTCGGTGGGTCCCGTGGGTGCTTTGGGGAGATGTCTGAGTGTCTGAGACCATCTTTCTTCTCTTCCAATCTACGTCCCACCCCATGCCATCTTATTTGGCCTCAGTCCCTCCTCCCTAGCAGACTCGAGGCTGTAAGTCCTCCCCAAGGACGGGTGTTAGTCCTTTATCCTGCATCTCATGGAAGTTAGGGTGTATAGTCAGCAATCGTGGGGTTCCTTTTGTCGAGGATGGTCCTTTGGAGTCTCACAGGGAGGCCGCCGCAGGTCAGATCAGCTCCAGATCCCCCTGGCTGTCATTCATCCCGATGGCAATTCTGCTTTTCTGAGCAAGCCAGGCACGGACTCCGGCCACTTTCTCTGTGCGGATGGCATGAGCAGGCCTGCAGCCCCTGCCTGTCCTCCGCAGACCCGCGCCCCCCACACCTCCCTGCCTTGGGCCAGGCCCACCCTGCATGCATACCCACTCCCGTAAGCAGTTGTGTAAAACCTGGCTCCGCCGCTCTTGGAGCCCATTTCCTAGGGTGTTTGGTTTGGTTGGTTTTCCCGGTATTTCGTCTGCTGCAAAACAGAGTGTTTGGACAAGACGACTCTAAGGTGGCTTCCAGGACACAGATGAAGAGGGAAGAGAACGTGTGGGTCCGGGGCCTTACAAGGGTCTATGGTGGCCTCCCTCCCTGTGGCCTGCCTGCTCCCTGCCCCTAGAAGCAAGAAGCCTGCCCCCATCTGGACAGGACGCCATGAGGATGTACGGCTCTGGGCTCACCTCAGGTCCTCCACGCAGGCCTTCCAGACCTGGGCCCGGGAGCCCAGCCACTCCCAGCTAGTGTCCCGCAGACGTCCCTGCTGCGGCCCGTCTCTCCCCACACCTGCCACACACTTGAGCCTCGCCATCCTCTACTCTTTGTACAGTCCTGGCTTTTGAGCTGCTCAGGCAGCACTCAGGGTCCCCTCAGGCCTCCTGCAGCCCGAGTCCCTCTGAGGATGACCTGGACCAGCAGAAGTGATGGAGAGCTACCCTCTTCTTAAAGCTCTGCCCTGCCTCTTGGTTAGAAGCAAAGTCAACAGCAACAACCAAGACTGAAAAACCAAAAACGTTTTATTAGAATGAACGTCACCTGTCTTGTTTTCCTTTTTAATATGACTCCTAAATGATCTTAAACTACATACTTGGTTATCTCGTCTCGCGAATAGCCCGGGTGTCGAGACTCAGAATCATCTTCTGCGTGGGCCGCTTCCTTGCTGCGCATCTCTAGGACAACTGTAGCTTTTTCTGAGGTTAGTGTCCTCTGAATAAAATAGAGACCCAGTGAGCTGTCCTCACATCCCTCCCAGTCCACTCCTAAGACCTTGATCTGAAGAGAGCCAGGGACACACCCTACTTTTGTAGGGGTGAATCTTAGCTTTCTCTTTCTTACTTTTCACTTCACCCTTCAATATGAAAATAAGAACAGACTATGAGAGTCAGTGCCTCTGTCTACTCAGCTGGTAGCTCTGGTGGTGGTTTTTCCAATACCATATTCTTCAGGGACCGGAAGTCATGCCAAATGAGAGCATAGTTCCATGATGGCCACCAACTTATGTTGCCCTAAAAGCCTTTGCCCGTCACCCCAGTTTATTCCTCTTTTCAAGGAATCGCCACCTGGAACCCTTAGCCCCTCCTTTTGCTCTTCTCCCTACTTGTGCTCTTATTCTCTCAAATAAATAGACAAAATCTAAAAAAAAAAATACATGGATGTTTGTCAAATGTATATTTGCATTATCAAAATGAAACATAAAATGTGGAAGAGGTCCTTCCCAACCCTCCCCCCACCATTCTTTTTGCCTAAATCCTCTAAAGATGACCACTCTGTGCATCATTTATGTACGTATATTAGCTCATGCACCCATATTTAGGTATTTCGGGTGGTTTTTTTTTGCAACATACATGCTGTCATGCTGTATGTATTGTTTTGGGGCCCGGTTGTTGTTTTTTTTTTTTAAGATTTATTTATTTCACAGAGAGAGAACAAGTCGGGGGAAGGGCAGAGGGAGAGAATCTCAAGCAGATCCCCATTGAGCACGGAGCCAAAATGGGCCTTGATACCACAACCCTGAGATCAGGACCTGATCTGAAACCAAGAGTCAGATGCTTAACCAACTGACCACCCAGGTGCCCCCTTCTATCCCCCCTGTTAATGATGTGACTTAAGGTCTCTCCACAGCAATAGGTGTAGATTCCCTTCATTATTTTTTTAACAACTCAGAGTATTTCATTGTACGGCTATACCACTGATTTCCCTAATGGTGGGTATTTAAGATCATTTCTTCTTTTTTTAAAATTGTGAATGGGGTTGCCATGAACACCCAGTGCCTACGCCTGGCACACATCTGTCCTACAGCCATAGGGTGGGTTTGTGGGACCGTTGGCTTACAGGGCGTGGATGCTAACATTGTGTGATCAAGGTTGTCACGCTATTTTTGAAAAAGGCTTACTCCCCTTCCCTCCACATGAGAGTGCCCATTTCCCCACATCTTCACCAGAACTGTGCACCTTCTAGCTTTATCATTTTCATCTTGCTAACAGGCTCTTGTGAATACCCACTAAACCTCCTGCCTGAGGATCGTTACAATGTTCCACCTTAAACTTCCTGTTCTCCAGCCACAGGGACCACGCCATGGTTCTACAGTGGGATCTGTCCTCTGGAGAACTGTCCCTTAATGGTGAAATCTGGAGCCGTCCCCTACATCCACTGTTTAATATTTATCAAGAGCCTGCTGAGTGCTGGGTCCATGCAGCGACCAAGACTTTTGGGAAGACAATACGCAGTGATTTGAAAGTCAGAGATTAGTTAATAAAAATCGACAGCCCCATTCGAGGCCACAGAGGCACCTCTGTTTCCCTGGGTGTCTGTATATTCCGGGTGAAGCAGGCGGGGGTGTGTCCCCCTCTGAGAAGCCGCATTAATATGGCATCTGTTCTCCTACAGGACGTCTGCAGAGTACGACGGAGCTCATCACTTTTTCCCGTCTATGAGCAATTAAACTGCGCCAGGAAGCCTTGTATCTTTATATCATCCCCTAATGATGTGGGGGTGGGGGGAGGGCGGTGTGGACACAAAGAACCCACACCATGGTTAATCGGCAAAGTTATCACCTTTCTTCAGGGACCAAATGTCCGGTGCATTTCCCATACGTCTCCCCTTGCCAAGCCCGGCAAACACCTGGCTTTGGTCCCCCGTGTGCACCACCTCTGGAATTAAATGTCGTTTGCAAAGCCTATAATTGCTTGAGGAGACAGTAGCTTCTTTTTGTCTTTCTCAGACTTGCTACCTTTAACCCTGCCCAATCCCACACCCCGCAACCCCCTCCCCCTGCCCCCAGACTTTTGTTTCCCCAGCCCCATCCCGGGGCCTGTCAGATTACATTTTTTATTGCATCGAGACAAAAAGCCATCTGGAGCTCCTGGTCTCCACTGTTAGTGGGCTGCCATTCTCAGGGTCTCCTGCCAGGCCCCCCGATTAAGAGGCACCCCCCACCGGCCCTCTCTCTTTATTTTTCACCGCCTGCGCTCGCCCCTCCTCAGCTCCTGTGCCTTTGTCCCCTGCTCCCCTCACCCTATCACTGGGATACGATACCTTGTCTTTGGCAGAACAATGCGGGCTGTCAGCTCGTATTAAGCATGCGGGAAAGCGCCACAGTTTCGGGAGGCTGAACGCTCCCGGAGTCTTCATGTGTTTCTGGGAGCCCGGAGTGTCTCTCCTGGTCCCTCGTAGATTTATTTGAGGCTTCAGCTATTCCTCTTTTCTTTTCTTCTTGGCCTCAAAATTAGGCAGCACATTAGAGAAGAGCTTCTGTGAACATGGGGAAGGCAAGGACATAGCGCAGAACCAAACGGGTGGGAGCCTCGGCTCTCCCTGGTTCCAGCAGTCCAGCACGGGGCGGGGGAAGGCAGATCTGTGCAGAGGTCGCCCTGGGCTCACCCTATGTCCCCTCTGGAATGTCCTCGAATGGCTAGACTCCACCCATCTCAGGGTCCATATCAGCTCGAAGGAGGATGGAAACTCTTCTTTAAACAAGTCAGCAGTTGGCTTTCAGACCAGAAGCCTGAGCAGAACCCTAAAAGCATGAATGTGTCCATTGTTCTCTCCTCTCCTTTGGCATTAACCTGAATTTGGCCCCCAGAAGCCTCATCCCGGCACTTAACAAGGGTCTCTGTAGAGGTCCCTCAGCGAATGCCTGTCCACGGATGACACTGTCTTGTCTTTCTGTGAGCATAGGTTCTAATTCTCAAGGGAATGCTGTGAGACGGAAGGGAGCTCACAGCTCCCGAGCGCATTCATTTTCTTTGGGATTCTCCCCAAGTCCTATGAAGTGGGTTTTATTTCCTTCATTTTACGCACAAAGGGACTGGAGACTCAGAGTTTAAGAAACGATCTCATGGCCTAGGGACAAGCGAGGAGTCAGGATCTGTCCTTAGATCCATCTAGCACCAAATCTCGGCCTTCCATTCCATACCAGGCCACTCCCCCGCGGCCGCCAGGAGTCTTTATTTAATCCCTAGTAAAGACAGACAGCACACCTGTCAAATTTGGTCAACAAGTGTTGATTTTCAGAAGTGTTCAGTTTTCAGAAATGATCAGCTGGCTGGGCCATAAAGCCTGTGTCTTTCCGCAAACACGGAAATTACCCTGAGAAGCGTTTTCTCCCTAATGATCACAAACCACCTGGGAGAACAATCCTTTTTAAAAACGAAGCTGGTCACAATCTTGCAGTGGGCAAGGAGGGCCCCGAGTCATCTCACAAATCTTTCCGCAAGGAGCCCTGGAGTGGGGGCGGGATGCGGTGCTCACTGGGCGGTCGTGGTGAAATATCTTACGCTCTGCCTTAAACCCAGTTACAGCAGAAACTTTATTTCCAATGAGGTCACGGTAGGAAGACGAAATGGTTGGCACAGGCCTGTGGATGTGGTCAAAATGAACCATGTCTCTAGGCATACATAGGTTTTCGGACGTGCACACTGCAAAGGATAAACCCGTTGGCCATCTGCGGGCCGCTGTTTTTTTCTAAGATGAGACGGTCTCAGTAGAACGGTTTCTAAGGTTCCATGCAGACTCAACATGCCGTGATGTGTTTCCATATCAGGGACCACTGAGGACGCAGTAAATTATGATTATGTATTAAAACAGCAACAGCAATTTAGTGAGCCACTTACCACGTGGCAGGCTCTGCTCTCTGCCACTTTTCTTCTTCACAGTGATCTCCTGAGGTTGATGTTCTCATCATTCCCATTTTTGAAATGAGGAAATGGAGGGGCACCTGGCCGGCTCAGTCGGGGGAGCACGCGACTCTTGATCTTGGGGTTATAGTTTTGAGCCCCACATTGGTGGTAGCGTTTACTTAAAAAAAAACAAAACTTAAAAAAAATCAATAAGTACGGGGGGGGGGGCGGGAAAAAAAATCAATAAGTAAAATGAGGAAACTGGAGATCAGAGAAATTGAGTAGCTTGCTGGAGGTCACACAGCTAATACGGAGCAGAACCAAGATTTGAACTGGGTGTCTTGGCTCCTGAGCTCCAGCTTTGGGCTGTGGTCCAGTGGCTAATATCCCCACACGGAGCTCACAGCCCTCCCTGGCCTCCTGCCCCAGACCTCTCTAGCGGCCACACAGAGAATCACTGAAAGGTAGTTGGTCAGGTAGCAAGTTGAAAGAAAATAGCATGAAAGGCATGACGGTCACTTGAGACTTGTCTCAGTCCCTTCTCTGATTTCAAGGTGAGGTCATAGGGTCTAGGCTCTCTTAATTCTAATCACTTTCATTGCACTTGGATGACTGTACCTGCTAACTGGTCTGTTACAGGTTTGCAGAATCAGGTCCAGAGGCAGGGAGCACTGGTCTGGGAGTCTGAAGAACCAGGCTCTCCAGCGGGCTTTGCTTCTAAGCAGCCGGGTTAGCTCTGCAGTTTCCAGCCTCTCCGCGCCCCGTGGACCTTATTTGCACCCAGGCAGGTAGACTAGATCAGTGTCACAAATCCCAGGTATGGGGGCCAAAGTGGCCCCCCCGACAGGTTTTGCTTCGTATGCATGGTGATTTTCTTTTTTGTTTAACTGCCGACTCTTAAAACAGGGAGTGTTCTTATAAAAGCCCGGGTCTCCAGAATCTAGCGAAAACCAGGGCGATCTGAAAGATTTTGAACTCCTCTTCCCACCAGGCGACAATGAGTAGAGGACGAGGCCTCATACCCTCTTGAGAGCTCTGTGGGCCCCACCCCACCCTGGCTTCTCTTTGCTTCTCCGTCCCCACCCCGCCCCCACCCCCCAGCTGGTTTTGCAGCCCTTGGGTGCCATGTCACCAAGGTCTGTCCCATCTGATTCAGGTGTCACAGGGGCTCCCCTGATCTCTGCACTTCAGAAGGGCAGGAAAGCGCCCCTTCCTGGATGACCCCATACAGTGGCCACTAGGGTGGGCTCAGTCACTGCCCAGTACAGACAGTCACAGCCCCAGGAGAACCGAGGAGCTGTGCGCTTTGTGTCGCCGCCATGGTTGCTGGTAGGCAGAAAATCAGGAGAAAACACTCAGGACTTCTTTCTTGTTCTTTTTCAGCACCGGGTCTCGCCTTGACACAGCCCCCTCCGGAAGAGGGGTCATGCCCAGGCACTAGATAGACTCCGGTGTGGATTTCCAGAATCCCTTTTGGACACATGTCTGACTGTTCCTTTTTGACAAAGCTCCACTTTCCAGAGATTAATTGTTGTCAAACGCAACTTATTTTCTAATCCTTTCAGGCTCCGCTTAAAACCTTCTGCTTTATTTTACCTCTTTTGATAAAGTCGCTGAGATTTTTTTTTTTTATGGATTTGCCAATGATTGTCCAGTTTGACAAATTGGATTCCTAAAGCTGATTCTTTGAAGAAAAGGATGCAGTGTGACAAGACAAGAAACAGCTCATCCTCAAATCGGGAGGATAAATAAAAAAAGAGAAGCAACCCCATTCTCTGGCTTCCCTGTGACTCAAAGGGTGTCTCAGTTGTCACTGATAATCTAATCTTCCGATGATAGGTGAGAAACAGGACAATGGCGACCCAGCCGGGCTACGGGTGTGATAGGCCTCTGATTAATAGGACTGTCCAAGAAGGCCCCAGCCCCCGGGAAGATGATTAATGACATTTGATGTGAACTCTGACCTCCCCCGGCAAGCACAGAGGGAGGAGAGGCTGCTGCTCAGACAGGATGTACATCCTGCAGAAGGTGATGGATTCCTGAAGGCTCTGTGACTCTGAGGGTGCGTGGGGGGCCCCTCGTGGCCCCTTCCTGGGCTCTGACAAACACCCTACCCTGGCATGGGTCTGCAGTGAGCACCTTTCCCGTGGAGTGGAAGTTTTGGGGCATTGGGTGGCTTGGAGCAACCGGGCTTGTAGCAAGAAAGTGTTTCTGTGGCTGGCAGGGAGGGGAGCAGCTGAGATGCCCCAGGCTAGCAAGCACAAGGAAAGGGGGCGCTGTGGGAGGGGGGCAGCGGCTTGGTGTCCGTCAACACAGGGTGTGGGAGGAACCGGCTTGCTTGGCCCTGATGGCCTGGCTGCAGGTGCAGGAGCCGCCTCAAATTTGGCAGCTGAGAGTCTTCTTTGCTTAGCTCTGCAGGCTCAAGTACTACCTTGACTCCCCTCAGTGTGAGGGCCCTGAGATAGTCTGGAATGTTTCCTTCCGATCATCAGCCTTTTCTGGCTTTACTGCCTATGCCAACCGTCCCGTCCTTAGTAGCATCCCATGTCACTGGCTGTCCAGGTCTCGGTTGTAATAATGACCAAACAATTATAGCCAAGAGAAGTGTTCATCGTGAGATCAGCTGAGGACATGTCCGGCCAGTGGTGATCGTGAGATAGACGTATGTCTGCCCGTGGGTATGAGCGGGACCCAAATACTGGTGATCCCTGCTCTTTCTGGGAAGCGTGCCTGGTTGTTGGTACCCCGGTTGTTGTTGGCTAGGGGTTGGGGAGTCCTCTGAGAGATAAGCCCGGCACAAGACCAATGGGAGTGGGAGCCAGTGACATCAGGGACGCCTGGCAGGACTTGGCACAACCCTCACTCTCTGACAACACACTTCAGAACCACTGGGTACCTTCCGCGTGCTGGATTTGCGGTGTAGACCCTCAGCGGATGACCTGCCTTCTCAGCCATCCTGGGGGTGGGGGTGGGAGGCTGCTGGCCGGCATGTCCATGTCGGCAGCGACGCAAGCTTGGCCCCTGCGGCGGGAGGGGTGCAGGTGCTTGAAGAGTTGATGGCAGATCAGCCTTACCAGGTACATATGAATGGAAGATGGAAGCTACCCCGTAGGACTTACACACCTAATTCCCCCGGGACCAAGGTGTAGACTCATGAGGCTGGTGGCCACCTCAAAGGGATAGTGCGTGCGAAGCCCCTGGGCCTGCTATGTGGACAGCACTAAGTGAAGGGTAGGAGTTATCAGTATTTTTATGTTTGGTAAATTATTATTACTATTATTAACGCGATACAGGAGAATCACTCGACAGTGTACTCGTGAAGAAGAACAACAAAATGCAGGACTGTATGTGAAATGCTGAAAAAAGTATTATAACGAGGAAGTGTAATTAGGGACTTAATAATTTCTTTTTTAGCTGAGAATGGATTCCCCACACCACGTGAAGTCTATTGTTCGGTTTCTGCCCGTTGGACTCTCACTGGGGTTTCAGTAATTCATTATGTGGAAAAGTGGGGGACTCCCCGGAATGTAAAAGGCCGCCTGGAGCACAGCCTCCCTGCGGAAGGAAGAGAGGGGACGCTGCTTGGGCCGCCCCCTTCCCCTCCTCCTGGGCTTCCGTGGTGCCCCGTGATGGCTGACGAGTGGGCATTCATGGTGGGTAGACACACTTAGCCAGGATTACCAGGTCAGGGACATGGACGTCCACATTCCCTCGGTAGGCTGGGCCTCCTGAGTTCACTCCTGCCCTGGCCAGCTCTGACCACGAAGACTTCCCTCCCTCCCCGATCACCACATGCTGGGCAATCACACAGGCCAGGAAAAATCTGACCCACAGCATCTGACTAGTGCAAGATTCCCAAGAGACTAGGGAGGGAAGAGAAAGAGCACAGCAGGCAAGAAGACCTATCACCTTTTCTAATCAAGGAGGCAGTGACATGGGTTAAGTTCAAAATCCTCCTCCAGAAGTTTTTGGGGTCTAGTATTAGGTAGTCTCAGATATTGATTTGCTCAATGATATATTATTATTATTTTTTAAAATTTTTTAAAAGATTTTATTTATTTGACAGACAGAGATCACAAGTAGGCAGGCAGGCAGAGAGAGAGGAGGAAGCAGGCTCCCTGCCGAGCAGAGAACCCGATGCGGGGCTCGATCCCAGGACCCCGAGATCATGACCTGAGCCAAAGGCAGAGCCTCAACCCACTGAGCCACCCAGGTGCCCCTATTATTATTTTTTTAAGTAGGTTCATCACCCAGCTTGGAGCCCACTGTGGGGCTTGAACTCACAATCCCGAGCGCGAGACCTGAGATCAAGACACTTAGCTAGACACTTAGCCAACTGAGGCACCCAGGTGCCCCTTAGCTCGATGATTTTAAAACTGACAATCTTTAGAATCAGGCCTAGTTAAAACACAGACTGCTGGGCCCCACCTCCCAGAGTGTCTGATTCATAAGGTCTGGGTTGGGTCTGAGAATTTGCATTTCAAACAAGTTCCCAGGTAGGCTGAATGTTACTGATACAAAGACCATGTTTGAGAAGTGTTGTAGCTTGTTGGAGAGCATCAGAATGATTTTGGGGATCTTGTTAAAAATATTAATTTCTAGGTTCCCTGTAACAGTCATGATGTGCTTGGCTGCGATTAACACAATGCCAGACAACAGTTATCTGAACAAGAAAGATTTAGTCACATATCAGCTAAACTGGAGGTAGATAATTTGAGGTTTGGTATTTTATGTTGTAAAAAATGGGAGGGTGTCTTTTTATTTATCTTAGGTTTATCTTAGGTTTGTTGCTTATCTTAGGTTTGTTGCCTCATGATTGCAGAATGGCTGCCACAGTTCCAACCATCATTTTCTCATACAACTATATCCAAGGCAGGAAAAGAGGCGGGACCCCCCCACTCCCCGAATCTCATTCTTTTACATCAGACGTAATACTTTTCCATATGCCTTTTCTTTACAACTCATTGGTATGAAGTGTGTCAGAGGCAGCAGCAATGGGGAATGGCATTATTGAATGCATTGATGCATCGAGGCTCACAGCCTGGGGCTGGGTGATGCCTCACCTTACAGGAGCATGTTATTGCCCGATCAAAATAAAATTCTACGAAGCAAGGGAGAAAGGAATGTTATTGGGCAGAGACTAATGTGTCTGCCCCAGCTAGGGTGACTTGTCCCAGATCTCTTGGGACAGGTCTGGTTTTAAAATGTAAAGTCTCACATCCTAGGAACCCCCTTAGTCTAGGGCAAATCAAGAGGATCGGTTGCCCTACTGCAGTCTCCCAAGACCTGAATTAGCATCTCTAAAGGGAGAAATCCAGACCTTAAAAATGACTTTTAACACTTTCCGCCAAAGATTGTAATGTATATCAAAGTTTGAGAATCACTGGGCTTAAGTGTCTATGAAGCCAAAACAGAGGACTCACGGTTGACGTATTCCCAGCCAACCTCAGAGCGGGAGGACGTTCCAGACGGGGGATGTGGGTAAGACTTAGGGCTGGGGGCTCTCACAGGATCAAACTGAACGTTAAGCCTAGGCAGGCCTGGGATCTTCAAACTCCATCCTCGGCCTGCTCCTTGTCCCTGCCAGAAGGGCCAGGCCAACCGGAAGCCCCCTGCCGTGGGCGGTCTGGAGTCCCGCAGCCACAGAGCGTGTGACACTGGATGTACTATAGGTCCCAAGTGCTCTCAGGACAGACAGCGCATCTCAGTCATCTTCCGCTGGAGCAGCGAGCCCCATGCCTGGCTCATCGTAGTCATTCAGTAAATGTGTGTTGAATGAACGAACGAATGAATGAATGAATGGGAAGGGCTGCACTCTCAAACAAATATAAACTCTAGACCTTGAGCCCCTAACCATCCCTGTGACAGCCAAGTGCCCAGAGCCAGAAACTCCTCTGCCTCCTCTGTGAGCTGGCAGGACCCTGGCTGGGGTGGGAGTAGGACCGCACTCCCACCCCAGGTCACAGGATGCCGACACCCCATCTCCCTATCCCAGGCTTCTGTGGGAAGCGGTGTGTGTCCCCGCCGCACAGCGCACTGGGTAACTTTCTGATGGTTTGAGGTCATTACTCATCATTAAGAGTCCTGGTGTCTGGAGTTTTCCAGGTGATCAAAGCTCCTCTGTCTGGAGCCGCCGGGCAGGCCCTGATGTCTGTCACCAGTAATCCCCCCGCCTCGCCAGGCAGACAGTTAAGTAACCCAGGAAGGAGGGGATTTGGTTTTTAAGCTCAGATAATTCAGCCTGACACCCCGACATGCAGACAGTGGCTCTAGCCCAGCCTGAAGAAGTTGGCCCGGGCCAGAGGGGTGCGGGCCAGAAGGAGCCATAACGCCTTTCGGTGCTGGCTTATTGTAGAGCCCCTGGGCTCCCTCCTGCCCCCGCTCTCCTCCCAGCTCTCCCCGGGGGGCTGTGGTTGGGAAGGAGACTCCGTGGCTCACACGACACTGGGCCCACGTCACCCCTCTTGCACACGCTCTGTTGCATCTCCCCAGAGACTCTTCTCTAAACCCAGGCCTGCCCCTTGCTTCCTCAGAGCGGGAGCTGGCAGTGGGCCTCTTTCTGCTTCCTAGTCTCTAGCCGGGGTCAGGGTCCAGTTCGCCTCCCCAGACCCCTCCCCACCCAGCACGACCTAAGTCACTGCCGAGGAAATGTGCTGTCATTATTCATGCAGGTCCTGACAGTTTCGTAAGACTCACTGATTCCTTCCGCGATTGGGAGGAAGGAAGGAGGTTTAGCCCAATGGAGTTTTCTGATTTTAAGGAAAGATGGGGATTAAAGTTTGGGCCTGTATTTTTTTTGATTGGATCTTTGTGTACAAAAGCTTGCTCGTGCCGGTCCTAAATGGCGCAGACCAAGGTTCCTGCCCATGTGGAAGGCCGTCGGAGAGAGGAGGAAACCTCGGGAACTTCTTAGTCTGGGGGATAGACTGGCTTTGCTGAAGAGTTTATGTAAATGTCCAGGTAGCGGCGTCCCGAGGGATCCTTTAAGAAAATTGGTGTTGAGGGTGAGGGTAGAAGATTCCAACTGGGGTGATGTCGGGCCCTTCCTGGCACGCTCTCCGGGCTGCCATGCGGGCCTGCGGGCTCTGGGGGGGGGGGGGGGCTCTCTTCTGTGAGGCTTCTTCGGTCCTAGCTGAGTTCTGCGCCCAGCCGAGCGGTGGATGGTGCAAGATAGACGTCAGCACGCCCCAGCACGCTTTGGAGGCCCTCCTGGCACAAGCCTTGGCTGGAGAGGGGCCAGCTCCACTGGGAGCGGGGGGGGGGGGGGCAGAGGAGGGCATTTCTCCTGTCCAAGGACCACTCCTGTGTCTTCAGACCCACTCCCACCAAGATGTTTTACATATTTTAATTAAAGTGCCGCCCTGGGCTGGCAGAGCCCCTGCTAGATGGCTCCAGTCCGAGCGGCAGGGCCGCAGCAGTGTGAAACACGCATCCGACCGTGGGCTCCTGCTCTGGAGAAGACTTTGGCAAGCACCCCCTGAGGCGGGGCTGCTCAGCTTCCAGGAGGGGAAAGGAGCTAGGCGGGTGGCAGGCAGGTGGCGGGCGCATCCAGGGGTGGCCAAGGCAGGGGGCTCAGGGATGGGGGAAGGGCTCAGGTAGGAAATGGCACAGACAGTTTCCGAAGACCAGCTGGCTCGTGGGCTGGGGATGATCAGACTCTTGCAGACACACGGCCCCGTGGACACTCCTTATCAGTGTCAAATTATGACAAATGGCGATGGGTAACAGTTGCTGGGTGACAGCTGCCACGTCTCAGAGGGAAGCAGGTATTTTTAGCATTGCGCCTTGGGGCTCTGGCTCCAGGTTAATTAATCATGGGGAACAGCACTGAGTTTGGTGCTCGTTCCTGGGCCCTGCACCCACCCCAGCCTTGTCCCCATTCCCCAGGCTGGAATACCAGCCACAGGGGCTGGAAGGCAGGCATAGCTACGGTAGCCCTTGGTGGCCCTCATGCCACATAGGGTACACTGTGGGTACCATCCCATGCCTCTCCACAGCCGGGGCCCTGCACCCCTCCTTCCCTCCTACTCCTCGGGGCCCCCACTCAGCGGGGCCTTTTAAGTTCCTCCAGCCCATTCCTGCCTAAAGCCTTCCCACTTGAGCTTCCATTTTGAACATGACTCCCAGGCTATGTCACCCCAAATGCCCTCCCTCCCACATGCCCTGCCTGAGCACCCTGCCTCAGGCTCTCTGGCACGCTGCCTGGTTTACTTGCTTCAGAGCACTTAGCACCAGCCCACATCACCTTAATTGTTGATCGCTTCACTTTATTGTCTGTCTCTTTCCACTGAAGCGCCAGTGGCTTGAGAACAGGGGTCTTCTCTATCTTGTTTGCTTACTTAGTGTCCACGGGGAAGGTACTCAGTGAATGTCACCAGATACGCGCTTGGATGGATGGTTGGACGAAAGGCGGGATGGGTGGATGGACAGAGGGAAGACCCTTTATGGGATTTAAAATGCACTGTGTCAAGATTGTTGACATTGATAGGGGTCCATCTGGGGAGATGCTGGCTGTGTCGCCGCATCCTCGCCCAGGCCAGCAGCTGCCAAGGGAGGCCCAGGCCCAGGGGATTCTGGAAAAAGAATATTCTGGCTAGGGCCAACAGCTGTTCTGCTCTAGAAACATCCAACCACATGCTTTTCGGTGTTTGTGCGAGATTGCTCTAATTTTTTCTTTCATAACTTTTTCTCGGGATGGGGAGAGATAGACCCATTTTCAGGATTTCCTAGAAGATTGTTTCTCCATGCCACCTGAAGGCTGACATCAGTAATTCATTTGGGGGAATTATGCAGGGGCCTTTCGCCATTTCCTCTTCAAATAGAGCTATTCTTGGCAGAAGCCCCAGCTGGTTGTCTATCCTCCCCATCTCACTTGGGCACTATTATATTGGGAGGCCTTATATGGGGAGGCTGGGGTTTTAGGGAGGCCAGCCCCAGCCCCAGCCCAGAAGGGGACCCTGTAATGTGTGAGAGATATCTTCAGGACCTCCAGCCCTCAGCCAGTGTGTTGGGTCAGGAATGGGGCTGTGAGCAGTTCTGGAGGGCTTCCCTCATCTTGAAAGACATACACGGGGCATCTGGGTGGTGAAATTGGTGAAGCATCCAACTCTTGGTTTTGGCTCAGGGTGTGATCTCAGGGGCATGATATCAAGGCCCCACGTTGGGCTCTGCGCTCAGTGCAGAGTCTACTTGAGACTCTTTCCTTCTCCCTCTGCGCCTTGTGCTTGTGTTTTCTCTATGTATCTTTAAAAAAGATGTATCTTTAAAAAAAAAAGGAAGAAAGAAAGGAAACATATGAAGGGGCACCTGGGTCTCTCAGTTGGTTAAGCATCTGCCTTTGGCTCATGTCATGATCCAGGGTCCTGGGATTGAGCACCGCGTCAGACTCCCTGCTCAGCGGGGAGCCTGCTTCTCCCTCTCCCTCTGCCCCCTGCTTGTGCTCTGTCTCTTGCTGAAAGAAAGAAAGGAAGGAAGGAAGACATATACATGAAGGAATGCACCTGAGACATGTCCCATTTCCTGATCCTCAAAAAGATCAAGTTTATTTTGTACGCAGAGTCGGAGCATGGGGAGGGCACATGTGGCAGAGGCTGGGGGAGGCTGATGACCCAGGTGGTTTCCATTCTTGAAGGGTGGGCAGAGCCCAGCAGGAATGTGCTTCAGTCCAGTGATGCCCACCCCTGCACCTCCTAAAACATGCCCACTCCTGAGCCCCTATCCACTCCGGTTGTCTGATTCTCAGCGGGTAGGGGTCTGGATTTCTGGAGTTGATACCCTCCTGCCTTGGCCCCCCATTTTTTTTGAGACGTGGGGAGCCTGTGAACTGTGGAAACAGACCACGGGCAGGGAAACCCTCCTGACAGTGGCCCGGAAATGCCTTGCCAGAGATGCCCTTGCCATCCTGAAGGGCCCCAGTCGATCTGTTCCCTTCCTTTCCTAGGACTGGAAGGAAATCTGTGAGGTAAGCACGGTCCTGGATGATAACTCCTCGGGGAGGAGCACATTCAGAGCACGTGCACGTCGGGTTGTCTCAGCTGTGGACTCTCGGAAGGTTCCAGAGGTCTGGGGTCTTCTACAGACAGAGTGCTCTTTCTCCCTCAACCTTGCTGAGGCGCCGGTTCCGGGGAGCAATGAACCGAAAGCTCCTTAAAAAGCACCAGGGAGACTGAGAGATTGCCATTCCTTCTTAACTGTTGCTACTTTGCTTTCACAGTTCTGGTTATGACCTCCACCATTCCCTCTGGGGGACAGAGAGAAAGGGGCAGAGACTCCCAATCGGAGAGAAAGAGGCACAAATAGAAAAAGACACTAAAAAAAAAAAAAAAAAAAAAATGACAAACCAGAAGACAGACCCACGTTCTTTCTTTCAGTGATTCAAAAAAAGTACTCATGGAGAACCTACTGTGTGCGGGACTGCACACCCACCCTTAATGGGTACACCACAAGACAGAAGCCTGTCCACACCAGCTCCGCAGACCCTCCGCGGGATTTTAGGCAGGAGAATAAAGAGCATCCTGTTCCCGCTCAGGCCAGTAGGTGGCGCCATGTCAGAGGGAAAGCTAGGGGAGTCGCTGGATTTGATAGCCACCTATGGACATAAATTCAATTTCATCTAGTTCTCTGAGTATGTGCAGGGCAACAGGCAGGACACTCAAGGGTACATAGGATGAGAAATGCAGGGAGCCTGGTAGCTCAGTTAAGCGACTGCCTTTGGTTCATTTCGTGATCCTGGTGTTCTAGGATTGAGCCCCACATCTGGCTCCTTGCTCAGCGGGGAGTCTGCTTCTCCCTCTCTCTCTGCCTGCTACTCTGCCTGTTTGTGCTTCTCTCTCTCTCTGTCAAATAAATAAATAAAAATTCTTTAAAAAAAAAGGATGAGAAATGTGTGCTCACTGTCCTCATGGAGTTTATTGTGCTCTTGGGGACTGGAAGGATAAGCTCCCAGGTCACAAAAAAGGTGAAAGGGGTAAGTGCCTCAGGGATGGTTCAAATAAAGGCCTGTGTAGATCTTAGGACCAGAGACTGCAGAGAAGCTATCTCCCACCTCCTCACATTGTATCAGAGGGAACAGTGAAGGGAGGTAGATGACTGACCCGTGGTCCCACAGCAATTTCAGACTCCCAATCTGCTGACTCCTACAACAGTGCTCTTTTCACCAAACATTCTGCCTCAATAACTGGGGCTGCTGCCCCATCTTGAGATTCAAAATACTGCCTTAGTTTTGCCATTACCTCTCAAAATGCCCCCTCTGATGCCTCCTGAAGGGCACCCCAGCCAGGTCAGTCCTCGTCTCAGGGACGGCAGCTGTCCTCATCAAACGTCCTGTGGTGCTGGGGTCCCCTGGCACCACTCACGAGAGCTGACTGTGTGCACCTCTACGCAGAGGTGCTCAAAAGCAGCCGTGGTGGGAGTATTCACACCATGGAAATTGGCAACAGCTATAAATCAGAACCTACCCCTTGCCCCCCACCTCTGCCCACCACTCAGGGAGCTGCACACCACTGAATTAGCATCTCTGCTTTACAGAGGAGGTGAGGTCATCTGCCGAAGACACACAGCTTATGGGTGGTGGAGCTGAGACCCCTCTCCCCCAGGCAGTTTGTCCTGGGATGCTTAGCTTAGGGCAAAGCCAAGAGAACCCAGAGCCCTTGGATGCTTGGATGCAGAGAGGTCTAGGCTAATCCTTGGTTTCTTGTGTGGGTGCTACCCATGGTGGCGTCATTAGTGTGATGTTAATATTGGAACAAGAAGCAGTTTGGGCAAAATGGGAACTAGTCCATCTTCGGATAGATTGGATTTGAGGCATGGTGTTGCAGAGATGCTCACACGTGGAGGCTAGGAGAGAAGGCGGCGCAGGACACTGAGGCAGGCAGGATAGAGGTCTGTTCTTGACTAAACTGACAAAAGCTAGCTAGAAACATTTTCCTTTCTTAGAGTACTCAGCTTAGAAGTGCGAGATTCACCCTTTGTATGTTTCTCATCTGTGTGGACACTGAGGCATGACCCAGCAGGGCAGGAGTAGGGTGCTGGGCACTTGCCCCACTTGCTCCCCCAGTCAAGGTGCAGAGTGAGCACTCGGTACTTGCTGAATAAATGAGGGAGTGATCTCACCCCACACAAAGCTGATTCAGCACTGCCGTGGACCACACATTAAAACCTAAGTATGTGCCTCGTAACTTCTAAGATGATCTAGAATGCTGGCATTGTTATAAGAGTATGGATGTGGGGGGCGCCTGGGTGGCTCAGTCGGTTAAGTGTCTGGCTCAAGTCATGATCCCAGGGTCGTGGGATCGAGTCCTATGTCAGCCTCCTTGCTTGGCGGAGGGGGGGAGGCTGCTTTTCTCTCTGCCTGCTGCTCCCCCTGCTTGTGCTTTCTCTCTCTCTCACAAATAAATAAAATCTAAAAAAAAAAAAAGAGTATGATTTGAAATAAAAAATTACTTTCCTTTCTTTTTCTCCTTTTCCTTCTTCATCTTCTTCTTCGTCGTCATCTTCTTCTTTTTCAGCATTTTTAGAGCTGGAAGTGAGCTTAGGCATTGTACAACGACCCATGGAATTTCTTGTGCCAGGGGATCTGGAAGGACAAAGTCCTAGGTCAAGAAAAGAGTGTGAAGATAATAAGTGCTTCAGGAGGAAAGGCTGTGCAGACTTTAGAAGGTCTGAGATGGCCGAGAAGCCAATTTGCCTGTGAGGAGCAGAGGGCCAGAGACCGTGCATGGGAGAGCCCCCATGTCTGGCTCACTGGCCCGGCCTGCCTTGCGTTGTCCTGTTCACTGCCTGGCTCTGGGCCTTGGTTTGCCCTCCAGTAAAAGGAGAGACTGCGCTCCGGTTCTGGGAGGGGAAATGAGTCAATGAAAATTCACATAACAGGAAGACAGCTTGGGCAGATGAGCAAAAATAGCCCTGGATACAACCAAGGAGTCTACAACATGCAAATGAGTTGACTGTGGCTTTCCTCCTGGTTGGCTGAAGGGGCCCCGACATCACAATGTGCAGGGGGTTTCTCCATTCCAAAGGATTGTCTCTAGCCAAAAAAAGAAGAAGAAGAAGAAGAAGAAGAAGAAGAAGAAGAAGAAGAAGAAGAAGAAGAAGGAAAGAAAAAGAAAAAAAGAAAGAAAAAATCACGGACAAGACAGGTCTCTTAGCTCCCTCTCTTTGACCAAAGGGGAAGAGAAGCTATGGAACCCCTCTACCATGCTGGGTCCATCCTCATGCAGGTGAACACCTTACAAGGGAAGAAGATGGTGGAGAGCGGCCTCCAGTCTGGAGACTTCTCCCTCCCTCAGTCCTGGCCTTCCTGCCTCCCGCCACCCGCCGACCTGGAGCTCCTGCAGCAGAAGGTAGCCGGGGTGCAGCGGGAGCTGGAGGACTTTAAGAAGGAGGCGCTGAAGGCCATCCGGTACCTGGAGGACGCCTTCTGTGAGATGAACGGTGAGCTGGCGCAGCAGGAGGAGCAGGCGGCCCGCGTGAAGCAGCGGCTGAGGGAGGAGGAGGACCGGGGCATCGTGCGCAACAAGGTCCTCACCTTCCTGCTGCCCCGCGAGAAGCAGCTCCGGGAGCACTGCAAGCGGCTGGAGCGCATGCTGCTGGGCTCGGGCCGGGACGCGCTCAGCGCCCCCAGGAGGATCCAGACCGACTGATGCCTCCCGCAGCGGGAGCCCAGCTTCCAGCGGAGCAGCCGAGCAGAAGATTTTGTTTTCAGTGGAAGGACCAACCCTAAGTCCCCGTCCATTCGCTTCCCCTCCCCATGCCCACTGCTTTCCTTCTACCTCAATAACACCTTGCTGAGAGGCGAACAGGCCCCAGTATGTTCTTTGGTGAAGCTCGCTTGCCCAGCATCATCACAGAAGGAGGCGCCTCACCCCTCCGGCTTTCAGACACCTGTAACTTTCACCGTTAACTGGTTTCCTGTTTGTAAGGGTCATGTCGCTCAAATGTATAACATGGTTGTTTATAATCTTCTTAAATTGATGTGTTGAACAGATTTACCTTTCTTTTCATGACTCAAGGCTCTCCTGGTCGTTACTCGATGCATGGTCCCCCTGAGAGGGCCCTGGAGCCCTGACCCGCCTCCCAGTACTGTCCTTTTGTGGTTCACATCCCCGCCTAGTGGGCTTTTCTGCCCGCTTTCCTAGTTAGACGGCCCTGTTTCACCTGTGTTTGCTGATTCTGGCGCAGCTGAACTTCCTCTGCATTTAGTCTGGCCAAAGAGATCAGACACAGCTCATTAGGGCTGGGGCGGGTGGGGTCCGGAGAGTTTCGTGCTGCGCAGACGCACCGAGGCTCAGACCCCGTGAGTGGGTGGGTTCCAGAGAAGCGCCGCTGGCTTTCACGCCTGACCCATGGAGCAGAACCGGTTATGGTGGCCCAGACTTTTCTCAGGCCGTGTCCACACACCATCCCCCCTACTTCTCAGGCCCCTTTGGGTGCAAGTGTTGCTTCCCCATTGTGCTCAGGGGGAGGCTGACTGCAGTTCAAGGCCGGTCCTCCTGCCCGTTTGGAACCACACCAGGCTCTTCATGGACTTGCTCTTCTGGTGACTTGGGGCTTCCTTCACTGTCACTGTGTCTTTTAGTTCCAGTGAGACTCTGGTTCATCGAGTCGCATATCCTCTCTGTGGTCCCCCCACCAAATGCTGCCATGTAATGGGTTTCTCCCCCAAACCGCAGAAGTGAGAAGTGACTCTGGAGGCCAGAGTCAGCTCCGGAGCCCAGCCGGGCCTCTGTCCTCCCAGCTGGGGTCTCACAGCCTTGTCAGACCCTCCGACATTCTTCTTCAGCCCCATCTGCCTTCCTGTTTCAGAGAATCACTCCCAGCAAGATTCGGGCATCTGGAACCCCCACGCTGACTTTCACACAAGGACCCCGTGATCCCCTGCTGATGGCTCTATCCACCCGTCACCGTCCACCCTGAAGGCTGCACCCCTATTTTAACTCCAGACTGTTTCTGCCTTGGAAGGTACAGCTGAAGGAATAGTAATAGGGACACTAGCGACATTCCCATCACCGCTGGAGCTACGGTTGTCATGAATGAGCTGTGTTCCAGGCCCCAGGCTCGGCCCCTCGAAGGCAGGTAGGGCTCTAACCTTCACTTTCAGACTCTGGAGGAAGCCACAGCTCGGATAGGCTAAGTTGCCCAAGGCCACATAGCTGATAAGTGGTAGAGCTGAGATTTGAGCCTAGGAATGTCTAACTCTAGAGGCCTTGCTTGTTTTAACCACTGTGTCGTATTTGGGGAACTTTAGGAGTGTTTGCTGAGCTCTGCTTGAGTACACGAGGGGAGCTTCGTCATCCTGCTGAGGTGAGCTCTGAGAGAAAGGACCATTTTGGGGGGCATTCCTGTACCTTTAGAACTTGTGCGGATGCCCGTGTGTGTACAAATGTGTCTGAGAAGGAGAACTTGATCGGCTAAATAGACGAAGGGCTTCAAAAGAATCAATTGGTGGGGCCCCTGACTGGCTCAGTCAGTAGAGCAGGTGACTCTTGATCTCGGGGTCGTGAGTTCAAGTCCCACATTGGGCACTGAGCTCACTTAAGAAAAAAAAAATCAGCTGCTTTGTACAAGAAAACTGGCTCTAATGCGAATTCATGTGGAAAGGGCTTTGCGTCGACTATAGGTTCAGCGGGTAAATATGGCCGCTCAGGATTGACGGTGTTTGTAGGAATTCTGGGAGGAGGGGTAAAGGAGCCCAGGCCAGAGACCAGAAGAGACCAGGTATAAGCTTCCAGTTGTCCCCTCCCCTCCCAGCAGAGCTGTGGGGACAGTGCTTAATTCTCCCAGCAGCAAGGTGTGACAACACGTGTGAAGTATTGTCAGCCAGGGAGGCTTACCCAAGTCTTGGTGGTGAAGGTTTTACTGGTGGGTAATTACCTGCCCCGAGCCCCTCCATGGCTGACCTTGCTCACTCAGCCTCTAGCCCCTCCCAAGGTCAAGCTGATACAGCTTGGCAGGGGCTCAGGCATGAATCATGTGATTAGCATTAACTATTTAGCGAGGCCCAAGGCCAGGGGTAAAACGGAGACAGTCTTATCAGAGAGCAGACCGCAAGGACTTGCTTGGAGGTTATCTCCTAGGGCCTGTCAGGGGCCAGACCTTTCTTGGAACATGGGAGATTGGAGCATCTCTCAGCTGCTGAGCGAGTTACCCTTTACCGCAGGGCCCACAAGCAGCCCCCATGCGTTTTGTTTTCTCAGCGGGACTGAAACCAGCTTCCCAAAAGTGTCTGTCTTTCGTGGCTATTACCCGCCCAGAGAATTTGTTCTAACTGTTGGAGGGGACCCTGCATCCAGCAGTTGTAATAAACTGTAATCACGTGTGTAACAGCTTTTCTTACTCTGCAAAGAGTTCTAGTGAATCACTGAACTTGAGGGTGGTCTCGGGGACCCATGACACTGTGTCAGATGCGCTGGACGTTTCATCTACAATCACCTCGTGAGCAAGGCACTGTTATCCCTGTGGCAGAAGCAGAAACCGAGGCACAGAGGGTACGCATGTACAGCAGGACTCTGGGACGCCCTCTCTTGACTACCATCCCACACCTAAGCAAGGGACTTGCAGTGATGGGTTGGCCCCCTTTCCTGGGAGGTGCCATAGGGATGGCCCTGAGGCCCTCCCACGGCAAGGAGTCATCCTGGAGTGACGAGGAGGAGGAGGAAGAGGCAGGAGGCTTGAGGATTTCCTGGCTTGGAGAGCTCCGGTGCACCTGTATCTAGGTTGGGTTAGACAGGTGCCCTACCTGGAGACTGGTCCTCACCTGGTTTTCTCTGCGGCGGGATTTTAAGCTTGCTTCTCTGTCAGGAGCTGCAGGTTACCTGATGCCCATGCTGCTGACTTCTTTGAGGAGACTTTTTTTTTTTTTCTTTTGAGGTAACAAGACATCTGAAGCAGGTGAGGGTTCAGTAGGTCAGCAGTGCAGGTCTGAGTTGGTATCCCTGCCTCCTTTCTACCTTCCTCACCACCCCTCCCAGCCCATGGTCGCGTGATTATGGTTGTGGGCGTGCCAGAATTGTGTCGTTGCTCTGCAACTTCCCACAGGGGAAAGAAGGGGCAGGGCTTTTCTTGCAAGCCTCCCACGCATCAGAAAGGAAACACTTTTGCAGGATCCCCCCCCGGGCAAATTCTCTCTGACATCTCTTTGGCTAGACCTGAGGTGTTTTCCTGTCCTAAACCAATTGTGGACAAAGAGGACAGCAACGGCCACAACTCAGCCCCAATGGGCACCTCAGTGATCCAAGATCTGAGCTTCCAGCCGTGAGTGTGTCTGTTGGGTGGTAATCAGCCCCATCTGCCACAACCTCAGCCTTACCTTTTCTACTTAATAGATACCGAGGGTCGGGGCGCCTGGGGGCTCGGTCAGTTAAGCGTCTGCGTTCGGCTTGGGTCATGATCTCAGGGTCATAGGATCGAGCCCCATGTCAGGCTCTGTGCTCAGTGGGGAGTCTGCTTGGGATTCTGTCTCTCCCTCTGCCTTTCCCCCCAATTGCGTGGGTGCTCTCTCTTTCAAATAAATAAATCAATAAAATCTGAAAAAAAAAAAAAAAGGAGAAAAACTGGATGGTTTTCTCCCTGCCAATAGCCATAGTTCTCAAACGCTTGTACAAGCTACAATACTCTGCTTGCTGCTCCTGGGCATCTCCTAGCCCATAAAGGGCTCCGGATATGTTAACTACACATGGTCCCACCTGAGGGCCCTGGCTGGCTCAGTTGGTTCAGCGCTGACTCTTGATTTCAGCTGAGGTCCTGATCTCAGGGTCATGGGACTGAGTGCCGTGGTGGGCTCTGCACTCAGCAGGGAGTCTGCTTGAGATTCTCTTTCTTCCTCTCAAACAAATCTTAAAAAAAAAGACACATTGGCTCCATCTTAGGAAAACCTGTGGCAGCCAAGGGAGCTCTCCCTGGGACCCCAAGTCCTGTGTCGGCTGCAAGCTGGGAGCTCAGGCGAGGGGCGAGAAGGCTGCGTGCAGGAGAGCTGAACACATAGCCTTTCCCATGGGAAGCAACCAAGTTCGGCTGCCACAGCTTCAGTTTTCCTGACAGCTAGCACCGGGAAGGAGAAGGCTCCGAGGAGGGACAGCAGGGCTGGGCAGAACTGGGTGGTGTGGGTGGGAAGCAAGGGTGTGGGTCTGGGCATGGCTTCATTCCCTACGCAGAATGTGACCTCCTGTTCAGATCCAGTCCATTTAGTAATTCCGGAAGTGCTAAGAACATCAAGCATTGGCCATCAGTCCTGCCCCTTTGACATTCATCAAGTATAGATCTTTCCTTGTTTTTCCCTGGAAAAACAGTTGGGCAGCGTCTTAACATGTTGAGCGTAGAGTTATCGTGTGACCCAGAAATTCCACTTGTAGGTATGTGCCCAATGAACATAGGTCCGCACAACACTTATACGTGAATGTTCGTAGTATTAGTCGCAACAGCCAGAAAATGGAACCACCCAAATGTCTGTAAATGGATAAATAGTGTGTGGTACATCCATACGCCAGAATATTATTTGGCCATAAAACAGGAAGGAACTACTAATCATATAATATTGTGCTAAGCAAAGAAGCCAGTCGCGGAAGTCCATATGTTATAGGACACCATTTACGTGCAAGGTCTGCAACAGACCAATCTGTAGAAACAGAAGGCAAATTAGTGGGGGCCTGGGGCTGTGGGGTTGGAGGTATAGGGACAGCGACTGCTAGTGGGTATGACAAACGGGCTCTAAGGTCTCTGTGCACTTTAAATAGGTGAATCGTATGCCAAGAGAATTATATCTCAATGAAGTTGTTAAAAAAATAAAGTGGAAGTACAAATACACAGTGAAAAAACAGAAATGATGCTATAATTTACAATTCAAATCCCTTTGAATATTGAGAGACACAAATCAAGACGAAGATTATTTTATTTTTTTAAAGATTTTATTTATTTGTCAGAGCACAAGCAGCAGGAGCAGTAGGCAGAGGGAGAAGTGGCCTCCTCACTGAGCAGGGAGCCTGATGGGGGACTCAACCCCGGGACCCTGGGATCAGGACAGGAGCCGAAGGCAGATGCTCAACCAACTGAGCCATCTGGGGGATCCAAGACTAGGATTATTTTAAATTGTTTTTATTTTATGGACATTCTAGAGCCTCTTGGGCTCCAGAATTTACTTGGATTGCATATGTAAAAAGTGCACATAACAGGTGCATCACAAATGATAATTGAACCCAAACTACAAGTAAGGCATAAAATGTTGCAATCGATAACCTTGAGTGACCTCCGCCATCTCCAAGAAGTCTCAGGAGCGTGGCAGTGCGTGGAAGACATTGTGCCCAACTGCGTGCCTGACTCCCTTCTCCAGGGTCATGGGAGATGGAAATGCTAGATGGAGATCAAGCCCCATCGCTCCCTTCCAGCCTGGAGGATACCTTCTATGGGGTAAAGACAGCATCAGGACCATGTCGCTCAACATGCTGTCTGCAGCTGTCACGTGACCAAGAGTCAGTAAAGACGTCTTATTCAGAGGTCTTTTCTCTGGCATGTCTTGTTTCCAAAGGCTTTACTCTGGTGAGATCTCTTGGTTGACCTCTTGCTCATCTCACCTTCCTTTGGATTTCCTTTCAACAGCTGGAAGGGGTCCTGGATAGGCATTCCAGCTCTCAGACCACTCTGGTTTGAGTTCCAACCCTGCCCTCAGCTTCTGTACAGCACAGGGATGTGACTTTACCCTTGCAACGCCATCCAATAGAACTTACTCTGATGACGGAAATATTCTATAATTCTGAGCTGTCAGATTGCCCTGGTACCCATGTTTGGCTATCGAGCTCTTGAAACGTGGTGAGTGAGATTTAGGAACTGAATTTTAAATTTTATGTAATTTTAATTAACCATATGTGGCTGGTGGCGAGCCTCAGTTTCCCCATATTCCCACGGGGATAACAGCACGACCCACCTGGGTGGGATTGTTGGGTGAATTAAGAGAGGAAATATACGTATGGCAGGATAATTGACTGAGATTTTAATTACAGTTTGGTTCCCTAACCCACAGATAGGCTGTGTTCTCTGCCGCAGGGACTCTTGTTTGTGGGGCCCCAAACAGATGTTTTGAGAAACCCAGAAGGGAATCTTGGCATTTGTGCTTGGAAGCGTAAGTTACGGAGAGAAATTATGCTGGATCAGCCCAGAGTGCAAGGTGTTGGGATTACGGAAGGTGGAAGCCAGCTCCCAGGCAGAAGCCAGGTCAGGAGGCTGGATCTTTGCATTCAGCCTGGTGCACTGGGCTGGGTGCAAGCAAGCAAGGGGCTCCTGTCCTCAGGGTGAGGTAGGTTGTGTGTCTCTCTCTCTTCATTGAAAGCACAAAGGGAGTTCCTTTGGGAGATAGCTGGCATGTTGTCATTTGGAAAGTCAAGTCAAAGCTCACAGGGGCTGAGGTTTAAAACCAAGGTCCGAGGCACCTGGGTGGCTCAGTGGGTTAAGCCTCTGCCTTCCGCTCAGGTCATGATCCCAGGGTCCTGGGATCGAGCCCCACATCGGGCTCTCTGCTCAGCGGGGAGCCTGGTTCCCCCTCTCTCTCTGCCTGTCTCTCTGCCTACTTGTGCTCTCTATCAAATGAATGAATAAAAATCTTAAAAAAAAAAAACAAAACAACAAAAACCAAGGTCCAAGTGGAAATGTCACCTCCCCAGGCTGGAATGGGGACTTTGAGGTTGCAGAGTCCAAAGGTCAGAGCTGGGAGCCCTAGCCCCAGAAAGAGAAGAGGTTTCTGCCATGGACCCGCAGGGCTTGAGACACAGGATGGGGAGTCCAGCTAGCCTAGAGTGGACACTTTGACTTTCAGACATCCATCCTCATCGGAAAGGTTCTCAAAGACACTCTGACAGTGGGGGTGTGAGAGAGACGGGGAAGGCAGGCCCCGTCCCTGATACTCTGAGAGAGGACCGAAGTGTGCTCGTGGTTGCAGTGTCCTTGGCTTGTCTGTCACCATCCCGCCGGGTTATTGCTTCAGGAGGGGGAGCATGGCCCCATTTCTGGGTTTGACAGTTCTGGTGGCGTCAAACTTGTTTCTACTAAATAAATTAGATCTCTCCAGGGCAGATCAATATTTAATGTGGGGTTTAAAAAGACCGACTCAGGAAATGAGTTTAAAAGTGGAAAATTTGCCTTAGGTAGCAATTTCTGAAATACAGCGGTATCAGGGGACAGATTATTCAAACCCAAGCCGTGGATAATATAAAAACAGTTGAACAAACCGAGTTCTGCTTCCTGAGCATCGGTGACTCTGAATCCCCAACTCTCTTGCGCGCTCCTCACAGGGCGGTAGTGTCAGCTGGAAGAGGCCATCTACTGTGACAGAGTCTCTTCCAAAGATGGCCAACTCCTGCACAGCAGCCCCCTCCCTCACCTGTGGCAGACATCACTAATCAATCCCGGGCTTCTCTCCTCTCCTCTCCTCTCTTCTCTGCCTCTTGGAGGCAGACTCATTTTTTTCTCAAAACTGCACTCCAGGCAGCCACCATCTATCAGCCAGCATGCACGTGATGTGAAATTTATTTCCCACCCTCCCCTAGTCCAAAATCCTCACTTAACAGAGGAGAAACTCAAGGTTACACAGTGAGTTAGGGGGCTGGTCTAGGACCAGGGTCCGCTTGAGCGGACTTCTCCTGCTGAGAATGCATGAGAGGTTAGGGTTCCATAGCAATCCTTTTACTGATCCCTCTGTGAGCAGCACAGGACTTTCCTAGAGCGGCACTGAATGCTTTGCTCTAGAGCTAAAACTTTCTAGAGAAAGCAGCTTACTGGTCATCTAGTTCTACTTGTTCTGTCATGGGAAAAATGAAAGCTCAGAGAGGTCAAGTCACTTGCCTAAAGACACACAGCTGGTTGCTCTCTTCTTTCCATGTAATATGCCTTCCGATTCTGGAGCTCTCATTTTGAGGCCTTGGACAAATCACTCCAATATTTGGACCTCCAGCAGTTAGACCCTCAGTGCCTAAGACTTGCAAAAAGTGTGCAGAGTATAAATAAAATGGAAAACAAAACAAAACAAAACAAAAGTGTGCAGAGTAAGAAATGTACAGCATCTATTTTGATATATATAATTTTTAAAGATTTAGTTATCTATTTGACAGAGAGAGCGCAAGCCGGGTGAGTGGCAGGCAGAAGGTGAGGGAGAAGTAATCTGCCTGCAGAGCAGGAGGAGCCCCATGTGGGACCTGATCCCAGGACCCCAAGATTACAACCTGAGCCGAAGGCAGCCATCCGGGCACCGCTATTTTTGATATATTTTGATGTTTACGTGGATACGTTTCAGATTTAGCTTTCTAATAATATTTTGTTTGGCTGATGCAAAAACTGGTTTGTATTCTCTAAACAAATAGTAACCGGGAAACTAGGTATGTGCTGGTCCACGGAGAGGTGTCTGTTTTCCGTGAACATCTTTTCAAAGACTTTTTTTTTTTTTTTTTGTATGCACATGTGAGCAGGAAAATGATGGTCCCTAGCAGAAAGAAGAAGCCTTCTCTCTCCAGAGTGGAGGGGCAATGCCAGGTTTAACGTGACTGGTGTGGCCTCCATTTTCCCATCCATAAAATGGCAAGGGTGATATTTGTCCTCCCAAGTTCAGAGGCAGATCATAAAGGTCAAATGGAATAGTGTCTGGGAAGGAGCTTTTGAAAAGTAAGGGATTATTGTGACAGGCAAAGGGGACGAAGCTGGCAGATGGAGGCGAGGTTCTCAGGAGTGAGAGGCTGGGGGAGGGCAGCGAAATAAGACGCTGCCTTGGCATCAGAACGCGGGCAAGAATTTCCATGCCCTCATTACCATGGTGCTCCTGTCAGATTGAAACCAACCTCTGCTTTACTGCTCGACTCGCTGTGATATTTTAGGAATGGCAGCCCAAAGGAACACCACATTTGAAAAAGGTCGCTTTCCTGAATTCGCCACTGGGCATTATTTTTATGCCACTGTGCTGTTACCCAACTTCAAAATATACATCATATTTATATTGCCTCTGCTAAGCATATATTTTTATTTTATTGCTTACCATGTGGGTGACATTTGGTTATTGAATGTCTGGAGAATTGGACCCGGTTGTTGTAGTTGTTTTCATCCTTCCTTTCGTAAGTGCTTGCTCTGATGTATTAATCTTTACAAAAGGAATGAGACAGGGACACATAAGCATTCGCACTCACACACACACTAATCACATTGCCATTTTATCTCACTTTGCGGGTGTGTGGCTACATTTATAAGAGCCGACAGATCTGAAATAGGTGGTCTGAACTG
The DNA here is from genome assembly GCF_922984935.1 of Meles meles. Classification (NCBI taxonomy): domain Eukaryota; kingdom Metazoa; phylum Chordata; class Mammalia; order Carnivora; family Mustelidae; genus Meles; species Meles meles. The sequence continues at coordinate 32,351,793 of NC_060083.1, forward strand.
ATTCAGATGGGGAACGATGAAGCCCGCAGCCTCCTGGGGGATAGGCTGAGGGAGAGAGCGCGAGAGAAAGAGAGGGAGAGGGAGCGAGAGAGGGAGCGAGAGAGCACCTTTTGTCTTGTTTGTGAAGGACACACCAGGCAAGAGGCAAGAATGGAGCCACTGTGAGCCTGGGCTGGAGGGGACCCTGGGGATATATTTATAGGTCTATAAAAATATAGACATGGGTTTTATAGATATTTTATATCTTACATATCCATCTATCTATCCAGCAACGCCCATAATTCCTGATCCGGGGCTCCGTAAATGGTTACTGCATTAAGGAACCAAAGAATGGCTCTATCAACCATTTGTTGAGCTTGTACCCTGTGTGGCACGTTTTACGTGCCCTCTCTCTCAGGGCCCCCAGCATCCCCACCGAGCAAGGTCACGATTTCGATTTTAAAAAGAAAGGAAACCGGACTCCTCAAAGAGGGAGACATAGAACTGTCATATGTCCCAGCAAGTTCACTCCTTTTTTGGGTGTGTACCCAAAGGAATTGAACGCAGGGACGCAAATGCTCGTACCGGAGTATGACAGCAGCTTTACTCACAACGACCGAAAGGTGGAAACCGCTCACGTGTCCATCAGCAGACGCGTGGATAAGCAAATCGTGGTCTACTTGTGCAACGGAATATCATTCAGTCGTAACAAAGAATGAATTGCCGATGATAACATGACAAGTAGTCCATTTATAGGAAATATCCAGAATAGGGAAAGCTACAGAGAGAAAGCAGATTCGGGCTTGCCAGGGACAGGCATGGCATGATGGATTTGGGGGGCTCATTGTGGGGTAATTAAATGTCTGGAGCCAGGTGGAGGTGGTGGGCGCACTACACCGTGAACGGACTACGTGCCGCTGAATCGTTCACGTGCAGATGGGTTATTTGATGGTCTGTGAATTTCACCTCCATTTTAAGAAGGGAAACTGAGTCTAGAGGGTGTGGCAGGTCGGTGACATCGGCAGCCCCAATTACCCTCCTTGCTGTGTCCTTGCCATTTGCACTGCGGCTTTATAGGCCTCTTCTTTTTTTTTTTTTAATATTTTATTTATTTGACAGAGAGAAATCACAACTAGGCAGAGAGGCAGGCAGAGAGAGGGAGGAAGCAGGCTCCCCGCGGAGCAGAGAGCCCGATGCGGGGCTCGATCCCAGAACCCTGAGATCATGACCTGAGCTGAAGGCAGAGGCTTTAACCCACTGAGCCACCCAGGTGCCCCTTTATAGGCCTCTTCTGTTCTGACTCTGGACTTGGCCAAATGACCTTCTGATCAATGGGACGGCAGCGAACCTAATGGAGAGGCTTGGAAAAGCCCACATGTGTTTCCACTCACTGTCTTGGACTTAAACACCGCCAGGAGAACAAGCTCAGGCTAGCCTTCTGGAGGATGACATGGAGCGGAGCCCAGGCATCCCGGCCAAGGCCATCCTACACCAGCCAGCCCCAGCCAACTTGCCAGCTGCCTGCCGATGCACGAGTGACCTCGGCCAAGATCAGCCAAGCCTGGCTCCCATCAGCAGACTGCTCAGGCTACTGCTAGATTCCTGAGAAACAAGAATTGAGTGTTGTTTTAAGCCATTAAGTTTTGAAGTGGCGGTTTTACAGTAAGAGCTAACTGATAGAGGTTGCATAACTTGCCTGAGGTCTCCTATCAAGTCAGAAAAAGCAGAACTCATTCCAGAGATGGGTTTGGAATGCGCTGTTTTATTCAATTGTCACCTTCATTTTACAAATGAAGAAAATGAGACTCAAAAATTGTGAGGGTGGGTGAAGAGAGCAGGGCAGGGGGCGGGTAGGGAGAGTCAGCCTTCCTGTCCTTGGTAAGGAAGGAATGTCACAAGTAAACCCTTCCAGCCTTCCCCCAAACCCCAACCAATTGTCATGGGAAGGTACTGAAATGCTGGTGTTGGTTTCCAATGTGCATTTCAAGAGGGATCTCTGTAGCTTTCCATTGGTTTTTGGCAAGGCTTCCCTCCTGTCCTGCCCTGCCATGGGCACTGGCTTGCTGGTGGAAAAGTAAGAAAGATAACCTGCCCACGTACTATTCTCTCCTAAAACACTGCCCAGGTGTTATCCCGGATCTTTAGAAGATCTTAATTTTGTGAGGCAATGGGTTGCTAAGATGAGGGTTGCCTGATCAGCATTGGAAACAGGTCCCAAGGAAGACATGCAACTCACACAGGCCACCTGGTTTAGCGTGCTTGGACCCAATGATTAAAACGGTGCTATTTCTTGGCAGCCTTTCTAACAAAGAGATCGCGGCAGTGATCAGCTTACCCTCATCCCCCAGAGAAAAATGGTTCCCACTTGTGGGAAGAGCAACACGAATCTGTATAATCGAGAGCCAGGATGGGGGGGCGCAGGGAGAGGAGGGGAGGCTTTCGGGGACTAGGGGTGAAGGAAGAGCTTTTTCGGGGCGTCGATGAGCGGCACACCTGACTGGCAGGGTAAGAAGTAGGCAGGAGGACAAATGGGATTTTGATAAGTGCTCTTGGGGTCCATGGCTGTGGGCCTTGTTGACTGAGTCAGGAACGGCCCGAGGCTGTGCTCTTGGCCAGATGGTGCCCCGAGTCTGAGCCATGTGAACCCACACTTTAGAAGGGTTCCATCAGGCATGGGGCTGAGCCTGGTGTGAACTAGGGTGTTAAATGGGAAGTCTATTTCCAGTTCCTATTCCAGCCGTCACCCTGGCCACCTGGATTTGGAGAGAGACTGAAGAATATGGGGATTTTGCCGCTTACAGTCAGTGGAGCCTCACCCGCTCACAGGCGCCGAGGGGCCTCCCCTCACTGGCATTCCTGAGCCGCAGGTCCTGGGTCCGAGCACTCTGAGCAGCTCAGAAACCTGGGGGTGTCTGGGAGGACCCTGATGGCTGCTGTGGCACTTGTAGGGTGGGGCTCCTCTGGTCTGAGTAAGTCTCCTTGCCTCGCTGGTGTGGGCAGAGACTCGTGCAGAACCCGGACTAGGCAGACAAGCTGGGGGTGGGACGATCCTGTCACATATGGCCCACCTGTACCCAGCAGCGTACACACTTACTCCCTACATCTCACACCAGGTCACACGTATCGCTCCACATACCCTATGACAGGCCACACACGTACCACGGGCCACAACACCACCACCGGTCAAATGCACATCAAAGCACAAGCTATAGAAACATGCAACATGCCATGTCAACCACACAGCCCGTCCCCACCCCGTCCCTCGCGAATCACACGGCACACCCACACTTCCACACACCGCATGCAAATTACCCCCATACGTGTGCCACTACGAGACACACCCATCACCTCCCAACACGCGTCCCAACCTACACACAGCCTTTTCACGCCTCCCACCCTGAACTGCACACGCACCCTCGCGTATCCCCCCTCCGTGCTCCGAGCTGCAAGCACCTGCCATATCCCCGTGCCACACCCCCTCACCCCACTTCCCTTCTCACTCTACCCCGGGAAGAAGCATAAAGGCATCTCCATGCTCCTCTTCATGGCAGGAAGCCCAGCGGACACGGACGATGGGTGGGGGCGGAGGGAGCGCCTGGAAGCAGTCACATGCTTTTGGCATCACCCAGGCACCTGGTACAATGGAATATTTTATGAGCTGCTGGATCTGGAGTTTTTGAAACTTCATTTAAATCAGATGATCCCTTTATCCTCCCTGAAAAGTAAGGCGGTGGGTGTTGTCTTGAAGGGGGGGTCACATTATTATGGTCAGGGTGACTGACAGATAAACAGATTGTAACAAAGCCTTTCCCAAACTCCCAGGGCCCCACTGGGCAGATCTTGGGGAGACCCCGAGGACCTGCTCCTGTTGCGGGGCTTGCAGACTAGCTCAGCGGCCAGGCTGTAGAGACCGAGGGCACCGGCAGATTGGCCTGCGAGGGAAGTGTACGTTCATGGCAGTTGAAGATGTGCGGGGTGTGAGGAGATGGGCCGGTGGTTGCCATGACGGCAAAGGGCTCAGCTTTGGGGGCGGAGGGGCCTGGGAGTGGGTCCTGGTCCTGCCTCTCGGGAGCTCAGTTTTCTCATCTGAAAAGAGGGACAATAATAATAGGCCCTACCGAAGGGTGCTTCGGAGGGCCAAATCCAAATGAGGACTCTTATGGCTGGTACCCGTTAGGCACTCCAGGAAATCGGCTGCTATTATTATGATGACTATTATTATCATTTTCTTTGGAGTCTGGTCCCCCAAGCAATGGGAGAAGATGAGATCCAGAGCTTAACGGAGGGGTCAGCCTTGGAGAAGGAGAGGAGGAACAGGCAGGAGGAGGAGAGCCGGGTGAGGACGAACATTGTGAGCTAGAGGCCAGGGGGGAAGCAAGAGAAAAACGGAGCCTGAGTCAGCTTGTAGGCTGGTGGTTCTCGGCCCTGGCTGCTGGTGGGCATCACTCGGGGCCTTTTTTAATACGTCCAGGCGCAGCCCCCACCCTGGGAACCGGTAACTGGTCCCGCAGGGCCAGGGCTCGGGATCTGAGAGAGCGACCTTGATTACTGCAACGTGCCCGTAGCGTCTAGAGCTCCTGGTGCAGACAAATGGCAGGAGGTCCGCGCCATCAAGCCCCAGGTGGGCATTCTCCTGGTTTTTTTGGGGTCTAACATTTGAGAGTGTCTTGCCCGTGGATCTCTCCACGGGATCTACTAGAACGGACGCAGTTGTGGACTCACCCTCTCCCTGGGAACCCCACGTCCTTAAGTGAGGGGGCCTGGCCGCTGGCCTGGCTGAGGAGTGGCGGGGGTGGGGGGGGAGGGAAGCAGACGGCTCCGTGGACACAGGCTCCTGGGCCTGAGAGGGACCTGGAGCAGGGCCTCGTGGCATCTCAAGCCCTGGGCCATCTCCAGCAGCACCGGGCTGGACCAGAGTGGGTGGGCCTTCCTCAGCACCCACGTTGGCCCAAGCTCCTCAGCCCCAGCTAGCCCACCGCCCAGCCTCCCCTTCTAGGCTTAGGGCCCCTAATCCCCTCAGTCCTCCAAGCACACAGTGCTGCTTCCTGCCTCCTGGCCTCTGCCTGCCGCTTCCGGCCCCACTCGGCTCCCAGCCCCTCCCTCTGGCAGGTCACAGCCCTCCACCTGCTTACTCCTCCCACCCTCTCAGACCACACTTGGAGGACGCCCTCCCAGACCACTTTCTGCCTTGGCTCTGAGCCCTGGTGCTTCCCTAACACCTTTGCTCAGGTGCATCTCAGCCTTTTTTTTTTTTTTTTTTAAAGCACTGTGTTGCAATCATTGACAATAACCCCTTCAGGAGTTTCTGGGTTGTATTTACATCCTGGTATCCTTGGGCCAGTCACTTGCAGGTATTCAGTTAAATTTGTAAAGAGGCACACAAGCCACACACGTGGGAATGGAAGATGGGGTTCGTGGCTCTCTTCTCTACACCTTGGGCTCGCACATGCTCCGTGAGTGAGAGAGGGGCTCAGCCCCAAGGCCGTCTCTGCGGGGCCTTAGGTGCTGCTGGGGAGATCGCACGCATCTGGAGCTGCTGGGCACTGTGTGCCTCTTGCTTCCTGTCCTGCGAGGAGGAGGAGCTTCAGCTCTGCACGGATCTTCCAGCTCTGAGCCCCTCGGGTCTCGTCCTGGAAAGCAACGTGGCATCTCAGTGAGTCTACTCTTCCGGCCTCACGCTGAGTACAGAGATCTATCCTGGGTGCACTCTACGTGAACAAACCTGCCCCTCCATCCCAGCCACCCCGCTCCTGCCCTCCCTTCCCCTTTCCTTCCCTGCAGGGCCCCTCATACCCAAGAGGCAGTGGCCAGGGTTTGGACACCTGAGAACCCCAAACCCACGGTGGATGTGAGGTGCCTGAGAGGCCTCGGTCTCCCTACTGAAAGCCAAGGTGGATCCAGCTGTCCGCCCTGGCCAGGGGATCACGTCCTCTCTCTCAAGGACAGTAGCTCATGCTTCTCACTCCCTCTTGCTACCTTTCTTGATGGTCAAGAGGCGGGCTGGGTTCTGGCTCTGCTACTGTCCCACGTGCCCTTCGGCAAGTCCCTTCTCCTCTGTCAAATGAGGCGGTGGGCCTCAGTGGTCTTCAGCACCGTGATTCTCCAGGAATAGGGATAGGCCTGAGCCCTCTCCCTGCAGGGGGCATCAGGCCACCTTGCTCAGGGTCTGAGCTCTACCTTTGCTCCCAGTCACTGGGCAGAGAAACGGAGGGAGCAGGCTCCATTCCCCTATTGGGGCAATCTGGATGGGGCGGATTGGTGAACCCCTAAGCTTACGCTGTCTCACACCACCCTTTGGTTCCTAGAATTTGCTCCGTTGTCTGTTGGGGTGGGAGGATTCTGCTCAGAGATGGACAGAGCTGCCCCTTTTCTTTGCCCCTGGCCCTGAAGTTAGGGCAACCCTGGTCTGCAGCCCCTGAGGAGAGGAATGGAGTAGAATGGTCCACTGGCTCTCCACCTCCTCCCTGAAGGCTGATGGTTGCACATAGCAGGCCACCTGACTGCCCTCAGGCTGGGGAGACTCTGCTCTCCTGTCATCTTGGTCCCTAGCCAGCTCCTCTCCACATCCCTTGGTGCTTCTCAGGGAGTCCCTGTTCTGGAGACAAAGAGCCAGCAGTCCTGCTGGCCCAACCAAGCTCAGGGGGGCCAGGACAGGTGGCAGTCCCCTTCTCGCCTCAAACAGATGCCATCAAGCCATCAGCCTGTCTCTTTTTCTCTCTCTCTCTCTCTCTTGATCAATTCCCATGACAAATGGGTTGTGAAGGAGGGCAGCCTGCCCCGGGCTTTCTGCATGTCAGTCCGGACGGCAGAAGGAGCCGCATTCATGAAACTATAATGCACTATCTGAGCGCATTTCCTAGTAACTGGACCCTGCAGAAAGGGGGTGGCCAGGGCCTTCCCTCCCACTAGGGAAGGCAGCCTCACCCTTCACCCCAAGTGCAGATGGAGGTGTCACCTGGCCTCCCCATGGGGCCAGGAGCTTGGCTCACTGGGGGGGCTTTTGGGGGTGGCATGGTTAGAAGGACAGGCGGCAGCACACAGTTGTTGTGGGAACACTGGGCTTCAGCCTAACAAAATGCTAAAAAAACGGAAAATCCACAATTCTTCTTGGGTGCATCATAGAATAGGGGTCACTGGGCAAACGGCTGCCCCCTAAGTCGGAGAGATGGACGAGAGGATATAGACAACTGAAGCTCTCCTGAGCGGAAACCACTGTGGGAACAGGAAAAGTCCAGCTCTAAGCAATGGGCTGCCGGAGGCTCAGACAGATAAACACTCCAGAGGGACCCAGTCACATGGAGCTCGTGTGTGTCTTACCAGGTTCTTACAGTAAAGACTGGAAAAGGATCCCATCTTCCTGCCTGCCTGGGGATGGGAAAAGGAGCGGTTTCGAAATACTTCAGAGCATTCTGTTCCTCATCAGCCCTGCCCTCCGGAGCAACTAGTTAACCGGAGCTTAACCTGCTGGGGTTTCACTGGAGCCTGACTGACCTGGGGGCAGGGAAATGCCCGACTCCAGCCCCCTCTAGCCTCCCTGTCCCACCTAAGGGGAGCTGAAAAGCTGAGAAGCACTTGTGCACAGGCTCCCAGAAAGACAGAGGCCTAACCCCAGGGCTCTAGAACATTCCCCTCCCCCACACCTCACCCCCAAACCATGGAGGGTGTAGATGCACTATGGGCTCGGTCCTCATCACTGTCCTAAAGCAGGGACAGTCATCTCTACATACAGAAGAGGAAGCTGAAGCTCCCAGGGTTTCAGGGACCTACTAAGGACCCTATACATAGCCAAACAGGAAGCAGGAGTTGGATTAGTTGGACTGTGGGCCGGTACAACTGCCCTTCAGCCCCCTGAGTCGTCTTGCCCTGGAACATCTTAAGGCCAAAGCTCTGCCCCTTTCCCAGACCAGGCAGACGCCTTGGCCACACAGGTGATTGAAAGCCGCTCACCCTGACGCCGCTCTGGGGAGCCAGCTGTGGGGAATCTAGGGGGTAAGCTGCGAGGGAAAGAGGTTTGGGAGGCGGGGTGCACCCAATGCCCCTCTGGGTCTCTTCTGCCCCAGGGAGCTGGGGTCCTGTTCCAAGCCCCTCAAGGGCCTAACTGTCTTCCCGAGACCTGGGCTCGGAGGGGTGTGACGATGCCCAGGGAGGGCACCAGGTCTCATGGCGGAGCGGCCCGGAACCGGCCCGAGTCCACAGACCCCCTCTCTGCCTTCAGAACTTCACCCGGCCAACACATCGATAGATGTGAGGACACCCCTCTCCCCAGACCCTCCTGCTCACAGCGGCCTCTGTGAGGACTCAAGGACACCCTGTCTCCATGATGCAGGGCAATGCCCTTTACTGGATGCTTCCAGAAGCAATTTGGGTTTCCTGGCAGAGGCAAAGGGAAAGAACTCCAGGCTTTCCATCTACTTACCAGTGACAAGTATAGGGAGTGAGTGTGGGGGTTATGAGGTTAGCTCTGCCCTGGGGAAGTGTGGCTTAAAGTCCTGATTCCAGCTGTGTGACCTTGAATGAGCTCTCTAGCCTTGGTTTTTCCTCCTGAAGAGTGAAGGTCATCGCAGCCAATCTGCGGGGGTGCTGTGAGGACTGGGAAGTGGTTTCCAGAGAGCTTTAGCTCCTGGTGCCAGGAGGTGACAGACTGTCAGTGCCATCATGGCTGGGGGCCTGCCTTTCTGGGACGGCTTCAGAGAGACTATGAGTCTGCCGTAAGGCAATGCTCAAGGGTCTCCCGGGCCCCCAGCCCTCTGCTGGGTGACCTTGAGCCAGTCACTTTGCCTTACTGGGCTGAGTTTCTCCCTCTGTGAGCAGGAAGGGCCTCTTGGGATGACTGGTCCACCCTGCCACAGGCAGGAGCTCGGGGCAGGCCGCAGGGGGCAGGGGAGCCTATAGGGGACTGGGGGGGGGCGGGGTGCTGTAGGGGTCAGGAGGGGCCTGTGGGGGCAGGGGAGCACACGGAGCCCTCCAGCCCTCCAGGGGCACCGCTGCCACAGTTGCAGACTCTATTGTTAGTGAGTTTTGGAAATTTCCGGACAGACAGAATGAGCCATCTGAAGCGAGAGTTTCATTTCCGTGGCCGCCCGGTTGGGCCATCTCCTGGGGAAGGCACGTGAGTGACAAGCTATAATTAAAGCCTCAGCTTAAGTCCGAGTTGGAGAAGGACGGTCTTTTAGTCAAGCACTCTGGTGAGGACAGACCTTTCCGTCTGCGTGTCTCCCCAGATCCTGTCTGGCTGCTGGAGCAGGCTGTCCCTGTCTCCGTGACCTTTACTGACCTGGTAGAAGCTCTCCCACATTCTCAGGCTTCAGCCCATCTGCCTGCTTCCCTGAGAAACCTGCAGAGCTGTAAGGCTGGGCTCTGGGGACCAAGAGAGAGGCCTTTGTGCTGCTGCCTCAGGAGGCCACCTGCCTGGGAGAGGGGGAGGGGCAGACTGTGCCTGTTGGAGCTCCAGCAGTCTGCGGTGGGGACACTGAGGCCTGAGTCGGGTGACAGGGCTGCTCTCCAGTTCTACCCGCCTGCAGCCCTGAGGCCTGCCTGCAAGGGCGAGAGGTGCCCCTCAGGGCCACCAGTGTGACCGGGCTCTGTTCCCCTCCCAGCTGCATCTGGGCCGTGATCTCTTCCTCAGCAACCCCCAGCCCCCAGCAGTGTCTCTCTCTCTCTCTAGGGCCTTACTCTTCCATTTGTTCAACAACGATCCGTTAGGGACCTGCACTCTGCCCCAGAACACAGTGTGAACAAGAGAGTTCCCCCAGCTTCCAGAGAGGGAGGTAGCTGTTAGGGCGGAGCAGGGCAGCTCAAGGCCCATGCAAATGCCACCCCCCAAACTCCCACAAGCCCAGGTCTCCCCCGAGCCTGCTGGGAGCAGGGGGGGCCACCTCCCCCACTCAGGTGTGCTGCTCTGTGGGTTCGTTCTTGCTCCAAGCCCTACCCCCTCCCGAGTGAGCGAGTGTTCTCACTCCTGCAGCCTGAGCCGGACTGTCCAAAGCCAGTGGGTCACATCCCCACCCATGTCCTCCTTCCCAGCCGCCTTGACCGCTGGCCTGCTTCTGCTAGCCGTGATCTCTCTAGCTCTTCCCTGGCAAGGAGGCAATGTTCCTACTTTACGCTGGGGACAGTGGGATAGCCACGGGGTCCCTGACCGCCCTGCGCTCAACTAACTAGGACCATATTTTTCCCCTGGTCACTTATTTATTTATTGTGTGTGTTAATACAATTGTCATTTCTCGTGCATCTGTGGTCACCAGAGGGTCCCCAAGGAGCACACATGTTCCTTCCCTTTCCCGTGTGAGCACGTGGGTGGGCGGCAAGCGCCGGCGGAGGCCTGGACACCTGTTCTTCCCGGTGTTCACGGCACCTTCGCACCTTCCACCGCCTTCTCTCAGGGCCAGGGAGCTGACGGGGGCAAACCGTTCCCGCCTCGCTTGCCTGTCTGTCGGCTCTTCCTCCGGTTGGACGGTTGGGAGACACTGCGGGGAGCCTCGCAGGAAGGGAAGGAGAGAGAGGTCAGGACACTTTTCTGTCCAGCTCCTTCCTCGAGGGACCGTGGGGGCAGTGGCTGGGTCCCCAGTCCTGTCAGGCAGCCCCTGGGCTATGGATTCCGCTTTCCCAGGCTTCTGTGATGGAAACCCCTAGGGGCCTGGGAGGGGGGACAGTGGTGCCGACCTCAGTGAGTTCCTTCCCCTAGCGCTGCTGTAACCAGGTGGCGTCAACAACAGAAGTGTATTCTCTTTGGCTTCCGGGGGCTGGAAGTCCAAAGTCAAAGTGATGGCGAGGCCCTGCTCCCTCTGAGACCCGCAGAGGGGAGTCCATCCTCCCCTCTTCCCTCTGGCGGCGTCCTTGGCTGACGCCTCTTCTGTCCCTGACTCGGTGTCACAGGCATTCTCCCCTCACGCCTCTCCCTGCTTCCTGTAAGGACCCCAGTCACATTGGAGGAAAGGCCCACCCCTCTCCAGTATGACGTCTCCTTTACTACTGACATCTGCAGTGACTCTATTTCCAAATGAGGCCACGTTCTGAGGTACGGAGGGTGGGGGTGGGGAACGAGGTTAGGGTTTCAACATAGCATCTCTGGGGGATGCTCCTTATCACTCCGGGGGTTGCTTCCTGGTCGGATTTTCTTACCCCTGCCTCTAGCTCCTTACAGAATCCTTTCCTTGAACCCTCCTCCATGACCTTCTTGAAGATGCTGTTTGTTTCCAGCCCTGAGATGGATCCCTGCCCTGACCCTCCCTAGCTGTGTGACCTCAGGTAGGATGGTTAACCTCTCAGAGCCCTGATTGCTTCACCTCTGAAGTGGAAATCTTTTCATCCCTGCTCTGCGTACTTTGCTGTGGCCGAAAGCTCTTTGTAAAGCAAAAAGGCCCATAGTACTGACGGGGCTCATTATCATCTTTGGTTTGTGCACAAGCGACGGTTGGGGAAAATCCGTGTCTACATTATTCTCTTTGGTCCACACTGAACCTAGGACCACAAGCCAGTGCCTGCTGAATCCATGCTCCTGCTGTTGCTGATGGCGTCTCCTGTCCATCTCAGCCCAGCCTTGGGGAGGCTCCACTCCGAGCGGCTTCCCAGAACACAGTTCATCCAGGGCCAGTTTTAGGGTCCTTTTGACTTGGACTTCCACTGAACCCTGACATCACAGGCTGCTCCATCACCCGTCCCGGGAGAAGCCGGCATCCCCCCGAGTGGAGCCCTTACTTTTAGTACGATAGCTCTTTTATCTAGGCCGCAGGGATACAGAGATATTTTAAGATGAGTGTGTCAGCTGGGGTCAGTTTCCGCTCGGCTATCACTCGCGCTGTCAGGAGGAGAGAGGCTTCAGCTGTCCGGCGGGAGCCCATCAGTCACTCCCGGCAGCCGTTAATCAGACAAAGGAGCCCTCACCGCGGTGTTTCAGAGAGGGAGACTGTATTATTGTTCATGCTCAACAAATAATTTTGGACAGGAGTTTTAGGCCCACAAGTAAGATCCCTTGTAGATTTCAAGTGCTTAGGTCCCAAAGATAGCCAACGGCCTTCCTCTTGGGTTCGAGTGGCTCCCATTTCTCTCCCGGCACAACTCTCTTTCCCCAGGCTATTTTCTTTCAGTCATTCAGCCAACATCCTCGCTGAGCCTCTCTGTGGGCCACAGAGAGTCCCTACGACTAGTCCCTACGACTAGGGGACAGTCGTAGAGAGGGGAGAGGCTTATAAGCAAAGAGCTCCAGCGCCCCGTGAGAAGCGCATGAGCTAAGGCAGGTGTAAAGTGCTCGGGGACCCGAAGGAGTGCGCAGCTCTCCCCAGGTGGGAGGCGGAGGGCGAGGTTGCCCGCGAGGACCAACCCAGCCAGGCTCCAAGGACTTCTGCAGGTGGATGGGGGACAGTAAGGACATTCCGGGAAGGGGTGAGAGCAAAGTTAGAGACGTGGAGAGGAACACTTGGGATTGTGAGCAGGTTAACAGGTGGGGAGGAGGAGGAGGTGAGGCTGGGAGGCAGGGCTATGGCTCCGTGATGAAGAGCCTTGTCCACTTAATAGAGTAGAAGCTCCAGGAGGGCAGGCACCTTGCCTGCCTGGCTCCCCACCGTTTCCCTGCTCCGGGAACAGTGCCTGGCCAGGGGAGACATTCAGGAGCCATTCCCTGAATCCAGGAAGGAGTAGCACGGGCCGGGCTAGGAGCCCGACGCTGAACCAGTTCCTCTGTCAGCTGCCATCTCGCCGTTCTCCAGAAACACCTTGCAAGATTCCCGGAAGCCACTGGGTAACATTGCTTTTTCTCTGGCGGGTGCTCAAGGCTTTACTGATCAGATCTCTCTTCCCCTTCTCCAACTGTATGTTCTAAGGCAGGAGTTGGCAGACCGCGGACAGCGGGCCAAATCTGGCCCACCACGGGCTTTTGTAAATCATTTTTATTGGACCCCAACCACGCCCACTGGTTTAGATGTTGTCTGTGTGGCTTTCCTTCTGCAACGCAGAGCTGAGGCTTTGCAACAATCCCTTTCTGGCCAGAAAAGCTGGAAATACTTACTGTTTGGCCCATTTGGAAAAAAATACTTTGCAGCCACCGTGCTAAGACTTTGGACCTAGCACCTTGAACGCAGCAGATGCTCCGTCCGTAGCTGCTGCACGAACCAATGAGTGAACTCATGAGTGCACTTACCCCTACTATGTTCCTCCCATCTTTTGGCTCACACTCTGCCTTGCATGCTCTCAGGCCTGGGCATTCCCTGATGACCTATCAGCAAGACAGAGCCGTAGGGCAGGGCTGGACACCCCCATACACAGGGCCAGGACAGACAGATCCTGGGCCTTCACTTGGATGTGGCTGCTGATGGAAGGTTCTGGCACCAGGCAGCTGTGAACCCATGAGAAAGGCTGGGGATCAGTCAGAGCTCTCTGACTTACAGAAACCCTATCAAACTGTAGAGGAAAACACAGGGGCTCATTGGGTGGGAAGCAGAGGGCAGTTTCCAGTTCTGAGAAAATTCAAGATTCCGGGCAAATCCAGGGACCAGAGTCGAGGAGGCCATGACCCCCTTTCCATCTACCCATCTTCCCTTATCCCTGTTGTTGAGTCTACCTGCTTCCTTCTCCCCTTTGACAGACAAGTTTGCTCTTGCTGGCCTCAAGTATGGCCACCACCAGGCCTAGATGCCAGCCTTCCTCTGTTGAGGAAGCACTACCCCCTGTGCTGGGCCGGGGCCCCCCAGTCTCTAGTTAGATCGGGAAGGACTCAGATTGGTCGGATGGAGGCTACGTAAGCAGTCTCTGAGGTAATCCCTATAGCAAGGGGCTTGAGTCCTCTGATTGGCCTGGTCTGGGACACATTGTGGGCGGGGGCTGTTACCAAAGGAGCAAGGACTGGCGCAAGCCTAGCTGGGGATCCGAACAGACATCCACCGGCGGGTAGTGGGATCCCAGCAAATGGCACAGAGCGCCACTTACGGAGCAGAGGCTCCACGGGAGCAAGGAAGTGTCTTAGACACAACAGGAAGCCCTACTAGCAAACTGGGGCACAGAGTCAGCATCATACCAGCAGCACAGGGAACATTGCTGAGTCCCAGAATCTAGAGTTGGGGTTTCCTCAAATTCTTCCGGTTCAGACTGGTTCTGGGAACAGATGTGGGTCTGGGCCTGCAGGGCTGAAAGACCCAGGGGGCCCAGTGGAAGGCACATGTGTGGGGGTGCTGCAGGGGCTGGGAACAGCCAGATCCTGCCCATTCAGTAGGTCCCGCTCACATGTCCTTCCTCCATGCCACCCTCTCTGACCTTCCCTCCTGGAAGAGCTCTCTTCCACCTCTGACTTCTCACTGAACACGGGCCCTTTTCTCCCCCTGGGCACTTACCACATTCCCTGCCCAGCTGTCTCTTTGTGACAGGCTCTCACTCTAGAGGGAGAGAGAGAAGATGGCAGACACTCGGTCTTCTACTTGATGATTTCCCTGGAAGGCTCTAGCACTACCCGCTGTGCATCACACAGAGTCCCCAAAATTTGGATTTGAAAGCCACTTTCTGGTGGCTGCTTTCATGCTCTCGGGACCTCCAGTGACCGCAGACTCTCCTCTTTCGCAGATGCGTATCCCATGGAGGACAACTCTGATCCCACCAAAACACTGTCTGCCTCCTTGTAACCTCTTCTCAGTGGTTCCAGCTCATTCTGGAGGACCGCCAAAAAATGTGAGTTGCTCCTCTAAATTGCAGGCTTTCGAATATTTGAAGAATGTGATCACGGTACTTTCCTTCTATACCGTCTCTCCAGGCAGACTCCCTAGGTCACTGTGACTTAGTGGTGGCCAGTGGGTAGCAGACTCAACATCCTGGGCAGGTCTGATTGGAGCAGAGCATTCCCGATGTAATCTTACCAGGGCTATTGAAGGGGACTCACTTGGTTTTGTGTGTTAGCATGCTTACAGATAGGACATAATAGAAAACTCAAGCAAAAGCAGCTCAAACAATTAGAAAAATGGATTATCTCTTGATGAGAAGTCCTAAAGCAGAGTGGTTTTGGTTAGTTCAATGCCCTAAGACAGCCATCAGCGATCTGGGGCATATCCGTTTTTCTACCCTATATGATCATTTGGCTGGTCTTATCATTCCAGATTCCTCAAGGTGCCCAGTAGGTTGCTGCGGTTCCAGACCTCACATGCTAGCAAGGTTTAAAGGCAGAAGAGGGGCAGGGGCCAGTGTTTCTAGGGGTTCTTTCTAAGAAAGAGGAAAACTTTACCCAAAGCTCCCCAAATGTACTTGTCCCCATGTCTCCTTGGCCAGAGTTGGATTTTCAAAACTGTAAGTGGTGAGAAGAAAGGAATCACTTCGATGAGCTGAGGATCATCAAGATTGACCTCCCGGGGGGAGGGGAAGGATTAGTCCCAAGGACAGGAAGACCTGAATTCAAATACCAGTTTCATCACTTTGTAGCTGAGCTCCAATAGCTTCCTGTGAATCACTAATAGCTTGATGTGAATCTTTTAATCACTGAATCATGGCACTGACCTGTTTTCTCCTCAGTGAAAGGGGCTCAGCGATCGGCCCCGCCGGTAGGGTTGGTGCGCCATCATTTAAAGCAACTGGGACAGGTGCAGGTGCATCTAACGAATGCTGTTTCCTGTGCTTTCTTTCCTCCCCGGGTCTCAGACCACGGGCCATGCCACACCGGCTCCTACCGACTTTCTTTGCTGCTTTTAAGCCCGTTTCTCACATCTGATGTTTATGAAACCTTTTTTTTTTTTTTTTTAAATAAAACCTAAATGCAGGAATTTAAGTTTATCCCCTTTACATGTTTTTTTGGCCCATTATTTCAACCTGTCAAGATAGTTTTGAGTCTTGATTCTGCCATCCTTTCTATTACCAATCCCTCTGGCTTTGTCATCTGCAAATTTGATAAGCACCTCTTCTGTTCTGGTTCATCCATGTTGTCGAGAAGGGTGGAGGCCGACAAGGTCACAGGCTGGGCCTCTCGGGCGGTGGAAGCTGCCGGCCAGCCGACAGTGGGGGTCCATCACTGCCTCCCCAATGCCTGTGTCATCAGGCAGGCAACACTTGGTCTTCTTATTCAGGGCGCAGAGGCTTTGTGGGAGGCATTTGTTGGATTGCCACACCATGTGCTTTGTTGCAGGCACCCTCTGTCCCTCTTGTTCCAGCTGTTCTTTAGGACTGGAAAGCAGGAGGGCACAGCTCATCCCAGGTGCTCCTGCTGGCTCCTGGGGATGCTTGCTTCCTGCTCTCTACAGCTTTATACTTAAGAATTTGCTGGAGATTGTTATCAAACTTGCCAGCCTGTCCTTACTGGGATTTAATGTTTTGTTCTAAAAATCAGGATGTAGGCTGTTAATAGTTCACCATTTCTGTGCTCTCTGTCATCCCTCAAGGATGCCTGCCAGGGCTTCTGTATGGCCTCTGAGGTCCTGCCATGAGCTCTCCAAGAGTCACTCTGGCTTTGTGTGTGTGTGTGTGTATATGTGTGTGTGTGTGTGTGTGTATATGTGTGTGTGTGTGTGTGTGTGTTTTAGGGAGAGCGAATGCCTTGGGTGGGGTGGGAGGGGCTGAGAGAGAGAATATAAGCAGATTCCATGCCTAGCACAGAGCCCAATTCGGGGCTCGATCCCATGACTCCGAGATCATGGCCTGAGCTGAAATCAAGAGTCAGATGCTTAACTGACTGAACCACCCAGGTGCCTTATGGCTTTATGTATGTTGAGTCCAATTTTCTTTCTTTTTCTTCTCTTCCTTTCCCTTCCCCTCTTCCTCCCTCCCTCTCTCTTGATTTCTTGAAATAAACATTTTTAGATATTTCCAATATAATAAGTGCATATTCTCTGTCGCGTATTTGGAAAGTACCCTCTTGAGACGTGACCCGATTCACAGTTTGGTGTGCTCTCTTCCCATAAGCCTAGTCTGTTTGTGTTAGATCGTCGTAAACAGGTGATAAGAGAATTAAAATACATCTTATAAATATTTTGAAATGCTGTGGACCGCCGTTTTTCTACTGTATAGGTCATACAGGGGACAGGAGTGCGTGCCTGCACAACAGATGTGACCATGTAAGCAAGTTGGTCCCGTTACCTTGTTTCTACTTAACCTGTCAGTATACCTTTCCCAGGCTCTTACGAACCCTAGAAGGGTTTTGATGACTTTGGAAGAGTCCATGGGCTGGATGCTCCTGAGTTGCGCCCAAAGGCAGGCCTAAACACCAAGGTTGTAGTGTTTGCCCTGAACCCAGTAGCTATGTGACCTGGGGCAAGTCACTTATTCTGCCTGGCTTTCAAAAAAAAGGACTTGTCCTAGATATGTGGCTCTTGATCTTTTAGGGTTTCAAGACTCCCAGTGATGACCAATTGTATTTTTATTATCTATTGCTTGGGAAAAAATGACTGCGACTTTGGAAAGGTTGTGAGTGTGAGCTTTACTGGAAGGGTGTTACTCATGTCCATGTTCTATAAGTATTTGAAGGAAAGATTCAAGGTCCTGGATCTGGGGAAACTCCAGGAATCCTCTCTTCTCCTGCTTCTTTTCCCATGTCCCCCAAAGACTGTAAGAAAAAGGGATCAGAGGATGGGGGATGAATAGGCAAAGATAGGGTTGGGGGGGGTGAGGGGATGGGGGATAGGGAATGAAGATGAGGGGATGGGGAGATGAGGATAGGGGCTGGGGAGGAGGGGATGGGGATGAGGACAAAGGGATGGGGGGGTGAGGATGGGTATTAAGAGATGGGGGATGGGGTTGAAGAAATGGGAAGATGGGACATGGCGGAGGAGGAGCTCCACTATGTATGTGGTAGAATAGGGTTGCTTGTCCTCTTTATCCTCCTTTTCTCCCACCTCATGCAAGGGGTAGGTTATTTTTGCTACAATCCATCAAAGGAATGCCATGCGAGGCGGTTGGTGTAGCACCAGGAGAGTGGGTTGTCTTGTGGCTGCTCTTCTCAAGGACGGGATGGTCCCTGGGAGCTGGGAGAGTATCTCCCCAGCTTCAACCTCAAGGAGCAAAATCAGCGGAACTGTTTCCCCTGGGGAAGGCAGAGAAAGAGAGGAAAGAGGGCAGGGGAATATGGAACAGACTCTCAGGCTCCCATTGGGATTGCCCACCCACCTCCAGCCCCAGGGCTCAGATAGGAGACGCTCCATAGAGGCTTCTAGGCACCACAGAAGGTAGCATGACCTTGGAAAATGGAGAAGGAAGGCAGGCAGGCAGGTGTCAGTGGGGCTGTGGTGTAGGGAAGAGGCGGGGAGAAGGGGCAGATAGCTGGGAGGTTGGGGACGCAGATAGAGGTCTGGGGTGGAAGGGTGGCCCCTGCCCGTGAGGACCGCCAGCAATGAGGTGGTGGGGGCAGGGAAGCCACAGCTCCCACCTCAGTCCTCACTGCCGCCGCCCGTGCCCTCTGTGTGGCTGCAGGTGCACCCTTCCTTCCTCGGCGGGGCGGGCGGGCGATGAGGAGGGTGGAGCGGTCTGCAAAGCTTCCTTCAGCCCCATCTTGGGGTCCTCTCTCCACACGGTCTCTGGGGACAGCCCCCCAGCCTTCCCAGGCCCACAGTGTTGGCCTTGGGACCCGCGCACCTCATTCCCTAGATGTAACTACCCATTACACGGAGCCGCTCTCTACCAAGCTGGGGCTCTGGCAGCTTTATTATAAGTTTATTACATGCTAATTCAAGCAAATAAATTTGCCCCAGCTGTGAAGCAGAGGAGATTAATAACCTCGAAGATGACTTTGCTGCTTTGATGAGTTTCTTGAGCAGAGTATATTTAGGAAGAGCAACTAGATTAGTCAAAACCCCCTTTAATTATTAGTGACACTGTGCAAACGGCTCTATACGACAGGAATACCAACTACTTAACTCCCTGACCTTCTTATTCAAATAAACACATCTTATTACAGCAACATGCCTTCCTCATCCACACACCACGGCAGACAGCTGGCCTAGGACCTGGCCGTGGGACAGCAGGCATGCGCACTCCATCCACAAAGGGTGGGATGACAGCCTTAAAGGTATACATCCCCATTTCCCTGTCGTCACCCTTGGATTGGACGAGGGCCACGGGGAGTGCTGTGGATGTCCTAGAGTTAGAAGAAACAGTTATCAAATGAGGGAAAAGACTTGCCCAACATCACGCAGTGAATTAGCCATCTGGTTGATAGAGCTCTGCCCCTTAAATCTTACACTCCAGAATCAATTTTGCAGCAAGAGACTGGGGGCTGTCCCCAGTGGAAACTGTCTAGGTGACCAAATCCAGTTCGAGGGACGCTCTTATCCCTCGCTCCTACTCAGGCATATTGGGCAGTTGCTTCCTTCTATCATAGAGCTCTTCCTCCAGGAAGCCCTATGCTTGGAAATGCCGCCTCCCCACATTCAGAGAAGGACGGATAGAGGAGTCACGTATCAGGGGGATGCTCTCACCTCCTGCCAGGGGAGGGAAAGAGAACCCCTTGCAAGGATCCTCTACTGTATGACAAAGCCAGCATGGGTCCCATGCCTGCATCCCAGTGATACGTGCATAAAGGAGGCTCTACCCGTTTGTCTTCTAGATGAAGAAACCAAGGCTCAGCAAGTTTAAGCAACTTGCCCTGAAATGCCCTGCCCCCGGGGAACATCACCTGAGTGGAAGACAGACGCTCTACCTGACTGAATCACCCAGGCTCCCTGGGGATCCATGATTTTTGAAGAAATGGTGGATTCTAGTTCTGGGGCACAAAATGTATAAGATGACCCTGGCCAAAGATGGGTCAGTTTGATCGTCAATAAAATAGTAAGTGCAGGGGACTGAAACATACCACTCGGTGATGTGGGCGCTCTATGCAGTGCCCTCTGTCCCACGCTGACCTTACTCATTGACAATTTGGAAAGAATTGAAGATATTTTTCAAGCCATGAGTTCATAATAAATTTTAAAAAGAAAAAAAAAAGCCACCCAGCGATCACTTTTGAAGGGAGTTAAGGATATATTTTGAAAACTGGTAAATGAAGAGAAAGAATCTAGCATTTACCTGTTTTTCCTATATGAACCACATGGTAAAGGAATGGTTGATAAGCAGCTCTTCATATCAAGAGGGAGATACAGAATTAGGATAACATCATTTTGCAACCCTTAATGAAATTGTGGACGACCAGATGTCACGTGCTAGGTGGGGGAAAAACACAACACTATCTACAAACTGTCATTGTCCAAAAACCTGGACCTGAATTTTATCAAACCTCTTTGATAAACTATCAATATCTTTGAAAGAGAAGGAAAAACATATTGAAAGACACAGTGGGGAGGCAATCAGCAAAATCCCAGGTGTGCAAAGCCTACAGAACCATGATTCCAGGTTTTTCAATAAGCCAGGTAGGTGTCTGTGTGGATGTAGGGTCAGTGTGTCGGTGACATCAGTCCAGCCCAGGATATCAGGGTAAGGATGGTGTACCTGGGGCAGGGGGCCAGGTGGCTGCAGCCCGGTGTGGGATGTGGAAGCCCAAGTAGGGTGAGGAGAGTCTCTGTGGCATGGCATGGGGGGTTAGAGTCCACATCAGGAGTGTCTGCATGGGTGAGTGGTGGGTTTTCAGAGGCTGGGGTGGGGTGGGAGTGGCCACGATGGCCCAGCATGGGGACTAGAGCTAATCGGGGTGAGCAAGAGTGTCCCTGCAGAAGGGGCATCCTGGTGGGGGAGGTAGGCTATGGTATAGTGGAGCCTGACAGGGCCAAAGAGGGCATCTACATGGCATGGACAGAGGACAGCAGTGGCCTTGTGAGGGGGTTAAAAAGCCAAAGCAGGCTAAAGAGGGGGCCCATGCAGGTGTCCACAGAGGTGCCCCTTATACACAGGGCCACATTCAGTAAGAAGATAGGCCAAGGGTGATGGTGGGAGCCAGGCATCCCGTCAGAAGGGGGTCATAGATATGGAGCAGGGGAAAATGGGAACTAACTGTGGTATTAGACTGGAATTAGGGATGTTCGTGTGAATTCATGGCTTTCAATATCTAGATAGATATGGATATAAATATAGATATAAATGTGGGTGTGAATGGATATTAATACAGGTACATGTTGGTGTGTTTTGTGTGTGTGTGTGTGTGTGGTCTTTAGCACTGTCTGCTGAGAGGGCCCAAGTTAGAAGCGATATCTTGATACTAATGAGCAGACCTGGTGCCCAAATCTTGATTCCTCAGTACCCTTCTCCAGACAGAGGAGCCAGAACTCCCTGGAGAAGCGGGTGATTCTGGGGCTGGGGCTGAGACGGTAGAACATGAGCTGAGAATATCTTGTGCCGGAAGATAAGAAAGTGTTCTAAACCGGCGAGGTGCACCCGAGAGACACAAGTGGGCCAACTTGAGGGGCTACCACTGGAGCTCAAATCAGGGAAATTTTGAGTATAAAAATAAGTAATGGTGGGGAGCCTGGGTGGCTCAGTGGGTTAAGCCTCTGTCTTTGGCTCAGGTTATGATCCCAGGGTCCTGGGATCGAGCCCCACATCGGGCTCTCTGCTCACCGGAGAATCTGCTTCTCTCCCTGCTTGCCTCTCCCCCTGCTTGTGCTCTCTCTCTCTCTCTTTCTGACAAATAATTATATAAAATCTTAAATAATAAAAAAAGGCTCAGTTGTTAAGCATCTGCCTTCAGCTCAGGTCATGATCTTAGGGATTTGTTTGGGGGTGGGAGGAATGAATCTTCTTCCAAATTCAGTTAAATTCAATGTGAATTTGTGGAGCACCTATTAAAAGTAGAGTTTAAAAGGAAGCAAAAAGTGCCCGGGTTCTGTTCTAGGAGCTTGAGATTAAGGAATAGGAGACAAGAGGGGCCCCAGGAGCTCAGGTGAGCAGGACCACTACTGCGGGTGACTGCTGTTGCGGAAGAGGCCCCGGGGGCTGTGGGAGCCCAGGAGAGGGGCACGTCATCCGTTCCTCCTGGGAGGCCTCCTGGGGGCCGTCACCCAGACTGAGCGGGGCGAGCTGAAGAAGTCGGGTGGAAGAGGCTAGTGCAGGGAAAGATCCCGCAGGCGGAGAAGCCACGCGAGCCACAGGACAGATACCAGGCACCGCATGGCATGTTTTGGGAGACATCAAGGGGTTCAGTGGGAGGCATGGGCAGGTGGGCAGGCGCCCAGAATGGAGCCCCTGGGGCGGCAGGGTCAAGGCCAGCCCTGAGAGGGCAGAAGCCACTTCGTGTGCAGAAAGACAACAGAAGGTCATTTGCAGCTTCCAGAAGGTTAATAGGAGCAGGGAATCAGGTGACAATTGACAGTACCCATTGGAACAGAGGAGCAGAACACTGTCCCCAAGACTGTCTGTCCCTTTATGGGTTAACTGGTCCCCCGCTGGACTCCCAAGCCCGAAGACTTCTCTGTCACTATGGATCACTCCACAGAATTGGTCTCGCCAGCTCGCCAGCTCGGTTCCCTGGAGTCTGGCTGTCATTTGATTCCCCTGGAAGCCAGCTGCTGTGCGTGTGGGAGGGAGAGGGAGGACAGGGTTGCAGGGACAGATCTTCTTTGTGCGGAGCTCACGTCTGCTGCATGCTCCAGATGGAGGTGCCAGTCCCCTTCCTGAACAGAAGACAAACTCCAAAGCTGTCGGGCCAAGTTGGCTCACCTTGGAGACTCCTGGGAGGCAGGAGGGGGAGAAGGGAAGCAAATAAAGGGCCCTTTTGATTTCTCTGCAAGAGCACAGCCCAAAGCATCCTGCATCGGGAGCAGGGATCGGAGGGAGGGTGCAGGGGGCAGGTGGAATCTGTGTCTCAGGACCATTCAGTAGAAGCTTTGCAAATTGTTTATCTTCCCCTGCTCCTTCTTCCTCACCCCAAAACCTGTGGGGCTGTAGAAAAGCCCACCCTATCTCCAGTATCATTGGCAGCACGATTCCCATTTCACAGAAGGAGCAACTGAGGTGGGGCAGAGAGGCTGAATAACTTGCCCAAGGTCACAAAGCTGGCTTCCCCGGCGTGGCTGGTCCTGACGCCCGTGTGGTGCAGGATGTAGAACAGGAGAGACTGGAATATTCCCCCCAATCCTGCAGAATCAAGGGCAAGGGCACAGGAATTCTCAAAGCCATCCGCAGACCTTGAAGGCCTCCCAAGATGCTCCAGAGGGGGTGGGCCTGAGCTAAGGCCAAATGGTCCCTCTGTCCGGTCACTATGTACCCTTTTATTTAGTGCCTCTCATGAACCACAGGCTTGTGGGGTTCCACGTGCTGGGGACACAAACATGACTTGCCTCGAGGCTGGGCGGGAAAGGGATATGTAAGCCCCAAGCGCAGGGTTAGAAGGGAGCACTGCCCTCCGCGGTGGGGCGGGGAGGGGGGGCTTCCCTGAGCAGAGGCATTGCCTTATGGATCGCCTCCGGAATTTCCTCTCATCCCTCAAGCATGCTCTGCCTTGTGGAATTTCCCATGCACTCGCAGGGACCCACGCCTGGTTCCATCAGCACCAAGAATGCAGCTGTCTCTCTGCTTATGCTGAGCCCGCAAATGGAGGGACAGTTCTGGACAGCCAGCTTGTTGACATCATCTAGGACTACCTGGGAGGCCAGAGTATGACGAGAAGGTTGCTCAGCACATTTGCAGTCAGAACAAGGGGAGCTGGATGGAGCAAACGTTGAATTGCATTAATAAGAAAGGCTGGTGCACCTGTCTCCCAGTAAGGAAGACGTGAGCGTGAGACGAGAATCCTAGACGTGCGTGAGCTCAGAGCCCTGCCACCTCGCAGTGCCCTGCCCATGGCTGCGACACTTCAAGCTTATCAAGACTTCTCTTCCCAGGAGACGAACTGTGGCCCCGAGACTCTCTTTGCTCTCGCAGCTAACTGATGTGTCTCTCTGCCCATTTAGCATTTTAAGTCCTTGAGAGAGATCTCGGCTCCCACATCGGCGGCCCTTCAGCAAAGTCCTGCATTAACTCATCCTCACATCATCACCCTCCAGAACCAAGTCATGAAAGGACTGACTTTGGGAAATTCACGGAATTTACCCATTCAACACACACCCTTGTTTCTTTTAGATGTGGTCTATCCTGCAGTTCTTGGTGACAGGAGACTGTTTCGTGCCTAGTCTTTGACAGAACTGAGGGCAATTCCATATGACACAGAATAAAGCCCCTTGGAGAAGGGGCATCTGGGTGGCTCAGTTGGCTAAGCATCTGCCTTTGGTTCAGGTCATGATCCTGGGGTCCTGGGATCGAGCCCTGTATCAGGCTCCCTCTCCCACTCCCCTGCTTATGTTTCCTCTCTTGCTGTCTCTCTCTCTGTCAGATAAATAAACAAAATCTAAAAAAAAAAAAAAAAAAAGCCCCTTGAAGAAGCTAGACTTAACTGCCCAGCTTTCCCTGAGTCTGTCTTTTTCATGCAGCTACTCTAACAGTGCTGCTTAGATGTCCTTCTGTCCCCATCACAGAATAAACCTCCAACTAACTTTCCCGCAAGTGGCTCCTTTGTGGCAAGTTTGAAATGAAACTGACAAGTGGTTGCAACCAACGGGTTGGTTCTCAAGAAACTGCTTTCTCATCCTACTTGGTGGATTAGCAGGCTCAGCAGTGCTTCCAGGAGCTGGGCTCCAGGGTCCCGGGGACTTTGAACTCCTCTCCCACCATCTTCTCCCCACTCTCGGCTTCAGCCTCCCTGCCCCTCCCCACCCCCCAAGTCTCGCTGGGTTTGCCAGTCATCGCCAGGTTGGACCACCAGGCTGAATCGAGCTGTCTTTCCCCAGTCGAGCCCCCACGGTCTGCCCAACAACCTTATCTATTTTGGCAACACAGTGGTTGACCACCCCACTGACATCTTCAGTGCTAATGAAATGGTTTACTTTGGAGGCAGATTTTTAGTAAATGTGTTAAACGTGGCAGATTGGACCCTTGGACAGGGTGGCCTGCTTCCACACCAAGTGACAAGCCTGGATGGCCACTGGGAGTGGATGTGGGCAGGTGGGGAAGGCAGACCGGGGCCGAAGGACGAGACGACTCCTCTGTCCGAGCCCCCTAGGACTGACTCAGCCTGAGGGTGTCCTTCTGGTATGACCTCTGTCATAAGGCAATTTGTTATCAAGGAGAGTTTGGGTACCAAACTGTCTCCTATACGTGATACAAACCACACATTCAGGACCTTCCTGGGGTACCACCGTCATTCACTTGTTCCCCTGTCTGCTTTCCCTGGAGCCCCAGCCATGGAGTTACAGCTCCCAAGGAGGAGACAGTCAGGTGGGTGGGTTCCAGTCCCCCTTCTGTAGCAGCTGTTACGTGCGAGGGATAGAAGAGTTGAGCGTGGTGGCCTTGGGCAGTGTGGCGGTGGGGTGTTTGATCAGTTGCAGGGATTGTGAGCTGGACCTGCGCTGTGTTTCCGTGGCACTATTTAGGTTATAGGAACTGGAGTCCAGGGTCCCATGCTGGAGGGATGGTGGGTGATGAGGCTGGAGCTTCAGGAAGTGCCTGTATCAGAAAGGTCTGGAAGCCTTCCTAGGAGGTTTAAGTGGTAGCCTCTTTCTCAACTCTATCAGACCCAACCCTCCTTTATATAAAAACATGTTGTAAGGTCCCCCTTTACTAGCCTGAAAGAGAATCTACAAATAATAGGACTTAAGTACTTGCAAAAAACTTCAGTAAAATGCTCAGTCTCTTAATATAAGGCCGTAATGAAGTGTGAATGATTTAGAATAGAATACTATGTATTTATTTGAGTATGGAATAAACAATTGGGAATGGCTGTGTAAGAGGGCACGATGAAGTAGTCACGTGCTTCCCCATGTGCGGTCACCGAGAATGTGACATGTAGATGCAGACTGATTGAGGGCCGTTGCCATCGATGACTCGATTTTCCGAACTGGTGAATAACTCGGTAATCTGCAGCCCAGTCTGGTACACACCGTGGGTGGGCTCAACTCCTCAGACAGGTATTGACAGTCAGTCTGGCCAATGACAGGTATTGGGGTCAGGCAGGGTGGAGAGCAGGGGTAGGATTTGGGCTCTGGCAAAAACACAACAGACTGGTTTTGCCGTCGTTCCGCAGAGCTGGGTCCTTTGGTAAGCCTTTGGTCTTCTCCTGACCCCGGGTCGCCACACTGACTGGGTGCCTTATACCTCTAAGCTCAGCTTGCCATCCCCAGTTTGGATGCCCAGCTTCCCCCCATCGTTCTGTTCCTGCCCCAACCACTGAGCACCTCGTTTTCCTCTAGTGCCAGGGTTAGTGAAGGGTGAGGGCAGAAGTGATGGCCTCAGCGGTTCTTGAGCTGACTTTCCAGGCTGGCCCCTCTCTGCTTGATGCTGCTGCTGGGTATCGCTTCTGCCGGGATGGAGAGGAGAGTCTCAGTGGCCCTGTTATAAAACCTTAGAAAGCCAGGCCTTCTTGCTTCTGATTTTTTGCCACGTGGGAGTATATTCAAGGAAACATCTATAGCTGAAAGTTATTGAAAAGCGATTTAAATCTTTCCTAAAGTATTCCATCTGCTGGTGATTCTTCTTCTCCTCCTCCTCCTCTCCCTTCTTCCCCTGCCTCTACCCCACCCCCCTTCTCCTTCTCCTTCTTCTTCTGATTGGATTTATTTGTTTTAGGGAGAAAAAGAGCATGAGTAGGAGGGGCAGAGGGAGAGGGAGAGGGAATTGCAAACAGACTCTGTGCTGAGCGCTGAGCCCCATGCAGGGCCCGAGATCACCACCTAAGCCAAATCAAGAGTTGGGATACTCAACCAACGGTGGCCCCAGGCGCCCCTCCAAATTTTCTTCCGCTTGGAAGAACATAGTGGGCTCCACCGTCTTTTAACAACCTAACAAGGGAACTGTTAATCCGCATTTCACATACAGACACGTGTGCACAGACACTTGCACACATGTACACTTGTCCCCTGTGCACACGCTTCATGATCATGGTGGCTGCCTGTGAACATTCTCTCCTTTCTCCTTCTCAGCCCAGCTCCTGTGAGATCCCGCCCTTCCCCTGCCTTGCTCACCCTATGTATGTGTTCATTTCTCTTCTACCTGTTGAAGGGGATCCTACCTTTGGCTCTTGGGCCTTTCCCAGGCAGGACAGTTCTCCCCAATGTCGCAAATTTGTGCCACTGAGTCCCAAACTGGCAGAGACCCAAATTCTCCTTGGAAGGTGTGGGAGCAGAGGGGCCAGGAAGAAAGGCTGACTTCTTCACTGAATGTGGAGACATCAGCTTTAGCCCATGTTAGACTTCTTATCACACCCGTGCTTACGTGCCCCCCACCCCAGAAGCACACAGCTCTCACAGAAACGTCCACATGCACTCTTTTCCATAATCCCCTCACCTAATTCTTCTATGGGTACTTTTACACTCCTCCAATATCAAGTTCTGATATTCATAACCATGACTCTGATTAGTGCTAGACTTCAAAGCGCCTTCTGAATCATTAAAGAAAGATTAAATTACATTCAGGATAGTATCAGCATTAAGTGTAGCTGAGCTAATTTAGATCCTCTGAAAATTGGCAATATGATAAATTGCAACTTTACACGAGCCAGATTATTCAGCTTAGCCCCTTCTAGAAGCTCAGTAGAGTTCGACGACTCTGGCGAGGCCATGAGTCCACAGGAACCCATAAATACACAGCCACATCTGGGCAGGAAGCAGAGCCTGAGTCCCATCCAGCCAAACGCTGTCACTACCCCGTAAATCTTCCAGAAATTCAAACAGCCGTTAACGTTTGCCGACGTTGTAAGTGATGCTCTCATAATCACTGCCATCTATCTGGGCTTGGCCATGGACAGGGTCATTTGGTTAATGCAGGATTCCATCTTCATTGCTTTGTAACTAGTTTTTAATCAGCGATGATTGCCGAGCTGGGATGCTGTGGGCCAGCTCGCCTGCTCTTTCCTCAGAGAGTGCCCATAAATATGTCACAGCAATTAACCAGAGACCCGCGGGAGGGTGGTGAGGGCGGCGGGAGAGCCAGGCAGTGGTGCGCAGCCACCAATGGCTTCCCCTCCCCAAGAGGGGCTCTCTGGCCCCCATCCACCTTTGGAGGGTTGGTGAAGGGCATCGGCAGACAAGGGATGCCCTCGAAGAAGCATCTATTCCAGTGATTGCTTTTGACTTGCCCAACAATTTAATCTCCCAGGGGGGGTGGAGGAAATGACCAGTCATCTGGCTACTCTGAAATCAATTATGACCATCAAAGAAAAATTGACTGACAAACTGGAAATTACAAGAATCTTGGGGGAGGGGAGGGTCTTTGTAATATTGTAGGCTGTATATACAATGAGGCAGAGAAGGCTTAGCATGGGGAAGTACCCTTTAGACTCGAGGGAGGCAGAGCACAAAACATTCAGAAAACAATACACAGTCATTTCTTTTGATGACAAGACTCTGAAGGAGAGGACGATATGAAAACCTGGGAAAATGATTACAAATGCACTTCTGAGTAGGGAATCTCAAATGATCCTGATGAGGGAGAGATGGGGACAATGGCCCTCAAGACCGAGCAATGGCCGAACAAGCTTTCCAAAGGGAACAAAACACCACATTTTAAGCAGAAATATATGAGCACTCTTTCCTCAGAGCGACAGGTAGTACAGCTCTTTTCATTTTCTGCCAGGCTGATGAACATAGCTTTAATTTTCGTTTCCTGTGTTGTGATTTTGAGCATATTTTCATGTTTCATATGTTGAGCAATTTGGATCAGCTCATCCATAAGTCACCTATTCCTGTCTTCCCACTTTATCTGTTGAGTTGCCTTTGTTTTGTTAATTCATAAGAGCTCTGCCTATCTCATGACCTTCCTCCTCTGCATTACAAATATTTTTTTCCACTAAATCGGTCTATCTTAAGCTTAAATTTCTTTGTCATATGAAAAGTTTCAGTATTTTTTGTGTTTGAATCTTTTTATAATAGTCTTTTTTAATGGCTTCTGGGTTTCTGGTTTTAGCTTGAAAACTTCTAGATTGTACATGAACGGCATAGATTTTCTTGCAAGAATTTTATTGTTTTACATTTAAATCCTTAATCCATGTGGGATTTATTTTTATGAAGAACATAGGTTGAAATTCAACTTTTATTTTAATAAAGCCAGCTGTGCTTGTACCATATATTAAGTAATCCGTCCTTTAACAACAGAATTAAACTATTCAGAACATTTATTATGCAGTATTAATTCTGCATATATTAATTCTTATATATACCAAGTTTTATTTCAAATCATTTATTCCATTGATCTACTTAACTCTTTTTTTGAAGTTTATTTATTTACTTTTTTAAAAAGATTTATATATTTATTTTTTTGGTTAACATATAATGTATTATTTGCTTCAGGGGTACAGGTCTGTGAATCATCAGGCTTACACATTTCATAGCACTCACCATAGCACATACCATCCCCAATGTTCATCACCCAGTCACCCCATGCCTCCCACCCCTCTTTCCTCCAGCAACTCTGCAACTCTCAGTTTGTTTCCTGAGATTAAGAGTCTCTTATGGTTTGTCTCCCTCCCTGGTCCCATCTTGTTTCATTTTTTCCTTCCCTACCCTCCATGACCTCCTGCCCTGCCTTTCAAATTCCTCATATCAGAGAGATCATATGATAATTGTCTTTCTCGGATTGACATTTCACTCAGTTTAGCATCCTCTAGTTCCATCCACATTGTTGCAAATGGCAAGATTTCATTTCTTTTGATGGCTACATAGTATTCCATTGTATTTGTGTATATATATATATATACCACATCTTCTTTATCCATTCATCTGTTGATGACATCTAGGTTCTTTCCATAGTTTGGCTATTGTGGACATCGCTACTATAAACATTTGGGTGCATGTACCCCTTTGGATCACTACATTTGTATCTTCAGGGTAAATACCCACCAGTGTGATTGCTGGGTCATAGGGTAGCTCTATTTTTAACTTTTTGAGGAACCTCCATGCTGTTTTCCAGAGTGGCTGCACCAGCTTGCATTCCCACCAACAGTGTAGGAGGGTTCCCCTTTCTCCGCATCCTCACCAACATACACATATACATATACATATACATTAGACTGGTGACTAGAATAGAGTCACAGTCTTGATTTTGGGTGTATTTTGGTCTGTTAGAAGAAACTGGCTCCTAAAATTTTAAAGAAAAACATATATATACAAAAACAGGGGTAAACACAATGAAGGGATGGAATATGACTGTAAAGATGAAAATTTAAAAATATTCTAAAAAATGAATTGATTAGATAAGTTGGTTGAAAAAAGAAAAAAGAAAAAAAAAAAAAAAAAGGAAAGAATCCGATCAGGCTGGAGACTAGAACAAAGCCATGTGCTAGATTTAGGAAGGGTATATTTTGATCTGTTAGAAGAAATTGTATCCCAGAATTTTAAAGAGAGAAAAACCTATGTGTATATTAAAAATAAGGTTAAATACAATAAAGAGCTAGAATATGAAACAATGAAAATTTTTAAATTATTAAATTAAAAAATTAAAGATTTTTTAAAAGGTAAAATAGTTAAAAAGGTTAAAATAGGAAAGAGGAAAAATTAAAAAATAGAATAAGAAAAAAAAAATTTAAAATACTTAACTTTGAAAGACTAAAGAATCGTGGGGAAAGAGCCATGAATTCTGTGTTGCTTTCCCCTAGCTCTGGAGTTTTGTAGTTGTCACTGATTGGTAAACTTGTTCTTGGCTGGATGTTCTCGCTGGGGGAGGGGCCTGTTGTAGTGATTCTCAGATGTCTTTGCCTGAGGCGGAATTGCATCGCCCTTGCCAGGGGCTGGGCTGAGTAATCTGCTCGGTTTTGTTCTCCGGAGCTTTTGTTCTCTGAAAGCTTTCCATAGAGCTTTGGAGGTAGAGAATAAAGATGGTGGCCTCTCAATATCTGGTCAGGAGGAGATGAGAGCTCGGGGGTCCCCTTGCTCAGTGTGCCATCAGAGAAAAGCAGTCAATCCCTCCTGATACCCTGGTCTCCGGCCTGTGACCAAGTGTTTCTGTCTCTGGCTCACTGCCCCATTTGGAGTCTCCAAACCCATCCGTTCCTGCAGCATGCTCTGCACCGCTCCTCCCAGGGAGGAAGGTGAATCTCCCTGGTTCTGCCACTTGTGGGGTCCCTGCTCGAAGGGCCCACCTGTGCCTTGGATCATGGTTTAAGGTAACCCTGAACTGACAGCCACTCCTTGGCTCTGTCTCTGTAGCTGGCTCCCCACTCCAATACCTGGGAGCTCTGCCACACTCAGACATCCCCAGTCTTTCTGTGACCCCACAGGTCCTGACACCATACTGTCCCTGTGAGGGCTCTACCCCCTGTTTAGCCTCTGAAGCGAGGTCCCTCAGTGGAGCAGACTTCTAGAAGTTCTGATTTCGTGCTCCGCTTCTCCACCGCTTGCAGGGAGCTAGCCCCTCCCCCCCACAGTCTATCTTCCCGTTGCTTAGGATTCATTTCTCCGCACATCCTACCTTCCAGAAAGTGGTAGGTTTTCTCTTCCTAGAATTGCCGCTCTTCTTCTCTTCTATCTCCTGTTGAGTTTGTAGGTGTTC
Source organism: Meles meles (assembly GCF_922984935.1). Lineage (NCBI taxonomy): Eukaryota > Metazoa > Chordata > Mammalia > Carnivora > Mustelidae > Meles > Meles meles. Next base: position 32,383,161 of record NC_060083.1, read on the forward strand.
AGAATGGTTTGATAACTATCTAGCTGAACTCCTGGAACCTGACTATATTTAGGTCCCCTACTCCTCTGCCATCTTGCCTAAAGATTTATTTATATTGAGAGAGCACAAGCGTGAGGGGCAGAGGGAGAAGGAAAGAACCTCAAGCAGACTCCATGCTGAGTGTGGAATCTGATGCAGGACTCCATCTCACAAGCTGAAACCAAGAGCTGGATGCTTAACCACTGCACCGCTTAGGCACTCCAGTTGATTAATTTTTAAATTTAATTTAAATTTAAATTTTTTTATTTTTAAAGGTTTTATTTATTTATTTTAGAGAGAGAGTGCGTGTCTGTGTAATTGGAGGGAGGGGCAGAGGGAGAGGGAGAGAGAGAATCCCAAGCAGACTCCCCACTGAGAGCAGAGCCTGACATGGGGCTGGATTCCACCACCCGTGAGATCCTAACCTCAGCTGAAATTACCAGTGGGTGGCCAACCGAATGAGCCACCCAGGTGCCCCTTATTTAATTATTTTTTTTAAAAAGTAATCTCTACACCCAATGAGGAGCTCAAACTCATGACTCCAGGATCAAGAGTTGCATGCTTCTCTGACTGAGCCAGCCAGGGGCCCCCTATTTAACTCCTCCTATATTTCTGCTATACTGATGAGAACAAAGTGACTTAGGGCAAATCTTGAGATTTGGTAATACAGATAAGCTTTATGATCCTTTGTAACACTTCTTTTGCTATTTTGGCAGCATTTATTCTTTTTATATAACTTAAAGATTTACATAAACAATTAAAATCCATGAGGATTTTTATTGGAATTGTGTTCCTATGTTCTGTATGTTTAACAGTACATATAAAATTTGGGAGCACTGGAGCACCTGGGTGGCCCAGTCCATTAGCCTTCTGACTCTTGATTTCAGCTCAGGTCTAAATCTCAGGGTTATGAGTTTGAACCCTGCACTGGGGCTCCATGCCCAATGTGGAGTCTACTTAAACAAATTTTGGGGGGAGCACTGAAATTTTATGATTAGATCTTTCTATTCAGGAATGTGATCTTTCCATTTTTTCAGATCTTATTTTATGGCTTTTTAATAATTTTCTATGATTGGATTATTATAGGTCATAAAACATTCTTATAATGTTTATCTCTAAATATTTTCCCCCTAATATCATTACTAGGTACTTTTCACTAAGTAGGAGAAGGGCTACTGATTTGGGTATATCTCTCTTGCATCTAGCCCTTATCAAAGTTTTACATCAATTCCAGTAGCAATTTTATGTATTTGGGGTTTTTTGAAGATTATTTGTTTATTTTAGAGAAAGAACAGGGGAAGGGGCAGAGGAAGAAGGAGAGAGAATCTCAAGCAGACTCCTTGCTGAGCACAGAGCCCAACTTGGGTCTTGATCTCATTACCCTGAGATCATGACCTGAGCTGAAACCAAGAGTCAGATGCTTATCCAACTGCACCACCCAGGCACCCATATGCATTTGTTTTTTGTTTTGTTTTGTTTTACTGGAATCTCTTGAAATTTCTAGGACTGCCATCCTATCTTTGTCTTTTCCTTTCAATGTTTGTATTATTTCATTATGCTTATTGCTTATCTGACACAAGATTAAATATTAAGTGATAGCAGAACCCCTCACCATCTCTAATTTTAATTGAAATAGGTTTTGTGTTTTGCTATTTAGGATAACTGCCATTGGGTTTGGCAGATGGTCTTTATTATATTGTACATAACTGCTTTCTGTTTCAACTTTCTGTGTTTTATTAGGAATAGCTGCTGTATTTTCAAATATATTGTAAGCACCTACTGTAATGATCACATGGTCTTTTTTTCTCCTTTAGGTTGCTAATATTAACAGATTACATGGATAGACTTTGTGATATTGAAATATTTTGCATTTCTGGAATAAATCCTTCTTGGTCATATTATGTTATACTCTTGAGATATAAATGGATCTCTTTGCTACAGTTGTAGAATTGTAGAATTTTTGCATCTGAGCAAAGTCTGTAGAAATACTTTTGTATATGTGCTGCCGAAGCAAGCACTGTAGAAATACTTTCGCCTTGTTTCTGTATTGGGTTTTATTTATTTATTTATTTATTTATTTATTTAACATATTGTGTATTATTTGCTTTAGGGGTACAGGTCTGTGAATCATCAGTCTTATACAATTCATAGCATTCACCATAGCACATACCCTCCCCAATGTCCATCACCCAGCCACCCTATCCTTTCCCCCACCAGACCCCAAGGAACCCTCAGTTTTTTTCCTGAGATTAAGAGTCTCTTATGGTTTGTCTCCCTCCCTACCTCCCATGACCCCCTGTCCTGCCTCTCAAATTCCTCATATCAGAGAAATCATACGATAATTGTCTTTCTCTGATTGAATTATTTTACTTAGCATAATTCTCTCTAGTTCCATCCATGTTGTTGCAAATGGCAAGATTTCGGGGTTTTGATAGCTGTGTAGTATTCCATTGTGTGTATATGTGCGTGTGTATTCACATCTTCATTATCCATTCATCTGTTGATGGACATCTAGGCTTTTCCCATAGTTTGGCTATTGTGGACACATTGCTGCTATAAACATTTGGGTGCATGTGCCTCTTTGGATCACTACATTTGTATCTTTAGGAAAAATACCCACCAGTGTGATTAGTGGGCTGTAGGGTAGCTCTGTTTTCAACTTTTTGAGGAACCTCCATGCTGTTTTCCAGAGTGGCTGCACCAGCTTGCATTCCCACCAACAGTGTAGGAGGGTTCTCCTTTCTCTGCATCCTCGCCAACATCTGTCATTTCCTGACTGGTTAATTATAGCCATTCTGACTGGTGTGAGGTGGTATCTCATTGTGGTTTTGATTTGTATTTCCCTGATGCTGAGTGATGTTGAACACTTTTTCATGTGTCTGTTGGCCATGTGAATGTCTTCTTTGCAGAAATGTCTGTTCATGTCTTCTGCCCATATCTAGATTGGATTATTTGTTCTTTGGGTGTTGAGCTTGATAAGTTCTTTATAGATTTTAGATACTAGCCCTTTATCTGATATGTCATTTGCAAATATCTTCTCCCATTCTGTTTGTTGGTTGTCATTAGTTTTGTTCACTGTTTCCTTTGCTGTGCAAAAGGTTTTGATCTTGATGAAGTCCCAGTAGTTCGTTTTTGCCCTAGCTTCCCTTTGCCTATGGCAATGTTTCTAGGAGAAAGTTGCTGTGGCTGAGGTCGAAGTGGTTGCTGCCTGTGTTCTCCTCAAGGATTTTGATGGATTCCCTTTTGAGTCTATTTTTGTGTGTGGTGTAAGGAAGTGGTCCAGTTTCATTCTTCTGCGTGTTCCTGTCCAGTTTACCCAACACCATTTGTTGGAGGGACTTTTTTTTCACCCCCATTGGACATTCTTTCCTGCTTTGTTGAAGATTCATTGACCATAGAGTTGAGGGTCCATTCTGGGATCTCTATTCTGTTCCATTGATCTATGGGTCTGTTTTTGTGCTAGTACCATACTGTCTTGATGATAACAGCTTTGTAATAGAGCTTGAAGTCTGGAATTGGGATGCTGCCAACTTTGGTTTTCTTTTTCAACATTCCTCTGGCTATTCAGGGTCTTTTCTGGTTCCATATAACTTTTAGAATTATTTGTTCCATTTCTTTAAAAAAATTGATGGTATTTTGATAGGGATTGCATTAAATGTGTAGATTGCTTTAGGTAGCATAGACATTTTTACAATATTTGTTCTTCCAGTCCATAAGTATGAAATGTTTTTCCATTTCTTTGTGTCTTGCTCAATTTCTTTCATGAGTACTCTATAATTTTCTGAGTACAGATTCTTTCCCTCTTTGGTTAGGTTTATTCCCAGGTGTCTTATGGTTTTAGATGCAATTGTAAATGGGATTTGGCTCCTTAATTTCTCTTTCTTCTGTCTTGCTGTTGGTGAATAGAAATGCAACTGATTTCTGTGCATTGATTTTATATCCTGATGCTTTACTGAATTCTTGTATGAGTTCTAGCAGTTTTGGGGTGGAGTCTTTTGGGTTTCCCACATAAAGTATCATATCATCTGCAAAGAGTGAGAGTTTGACTTCTTCTTTTCCTATTTGGATGCCTTTATTTCTTTTTGTTGTGTGATTGCTGAGGCTAGGACTTCTAGTTCTATGTTGAGTAGCAATGGTGATAGTGGAGAGCCTTGCCATGTTCCTGATCTTAGGGGAAAAGCTCTCAGTTTTTCCTCATTGAGAATGATATTTGCTGTGGGTTTTTCATGGATGGCTTTTATGATATTGAGATATGTACCCTCCATCCCTACACTGTGAAGAGTTTTGCTCAAGAAAGGATGCTGTATTTTGTCAAATGCTTTTTAGCATCTATTGAGAGTATCATATGGTTCTTGTTCTTCTTCTTTTTTTAATTAATGTATCACAGTGACTGATTTGCAGATGTTGATCCAACCTTGCAGCCCAGGAATAAATCCCAGTTGGTCGTGGTGAATAATCCTTTCAATGTACTGTTGGATCCTGTTGGCTAGTTTTTTGGTGAGAATTTTTGCATCTGTGTTCATCAAGGATATTGGTCTGTAATTCTTTTTGATGGGGTCTTTGTCTGGTTTTGGGATCAAGCTAATGCTGGCCTCATAAAATGAGTTTGGAAGTCTTCCTTCCATTTCAGTTTTTTGGAACAGTTTCAGGAGAACAGGTATTAATTCCCAGACAGGAAACCGTCTGGCCCTGGGCTCTTGTTTGTTGGGAGATTTTTGATTACCACTTCAATCTTCTTACTGATTATGGGTCTGTTCAGGTTTTCTATTTCTTCCTGGTTCAGTTTTGGTGGTTTATACGTCCCTAGGAGTGCATCCATTTCCTCCAGATTGTCAAATTTGCTGGCATATAGTTGCTCATAATATGTTCTTTTAACTGTTTGTATTTCTTTGGTGTTGGTTGTGATCTCTCCTCTTTCATTCATGATTTTATTAATTTGGGTCCTTTTTCTTTTCTTTTGGATAAGTCTGGACAGGGGTTTATCAATCTTATTAATTCTTTCAAAGAACCAGCTCCTAGTTTCATTTTTTTGTTGTACTGTTCTTTTCATTTCTATTTCATTGATTTCTGCTTTGATCTTTATTATTTCTCTTCTCTTGCTGGGTTTAGGCTTTCTTTGCTGTTCTTTCTGCAGTTCCTTTGGGTGTAGTGTTAAGTTGTGTACTTGAGACCTTTCTTGTCTCTTGAGAGAGGCTTGTATTGCTATATACTTTGCTCTTAAGACCACCTTTTATGTGTCTCAAAGATTTTGAACAGTTGTATTTACATTTGCATGATTTAAAAAAATTCTTCTTTAATTTCCTGGTTGACCCATTCATTCTTTAGTAGGAATCCTCATTAGCCTTCATGTATGTGAGTTCTTTCCAACTTTCCTCTTGTGGTTGAGTTCTAGTTTCAAAGCATTGTGGTCTGAAGATATGCAGGGAATGATCCTAATTGTTTGTTACTGATTGAGACCTGATTAGTGACCGAGGATGGTGATCTATTTTGGAGAATGTTCCATGTGCACTAGAGAAGGATGTGTATTCTGTTGCTTTGGGATGGAATGTTCTGAATGTATCTGTGATGTCCATCTTGTCCAGTTTGTCATTTAAAGCCTTTATTTCCTTGTTGATCTTTTCCTTAGATGATCTGTCCATTTCAGTGAGGGGAGTATTAAAGTTCCCTACTATTATTGTATTATTGTCTAAGTGTTTGTTTGATTTTGTCACTAATTGGCTTATATAATTGGCTGCTCCCATGTTAGGGGCATAGATATTTAAAATTGTTAGATCTTCTTGTTGGACAGACCCTTTAAGTATGATATAGTGTCCTTCCTTATCTCTTATTGTATAGTCTTTGGCTTAAAATCTAGTTTATCTGATATAAGGAATGCCACTCAGCTTTTTTTTTTAAATGTCCATTAGCATGTTAAATTGTTTTCCACCCCCTCACTTTAAATCTGGAGGTGTCTTTGGGTCTAAAATGAATTTCTTATAGACAGCATATTGATGAGTCTTGTTTTTTTTAATCCATTCTGATACCCTGTGTCTTTTTTTTTTTTTAAGGCTATTATTTATTTATTTGACAGAGATCACAAGCAGGCAGAGAGGCAGGTAGAGAGGAAGGGAAGCAGGCTGCCTGCTGAGCAGAGAGCCCGATGTGGGGCTCGATCCCAGAACTCTGGGATCATGACCTGAGCCAAAGGCAGAGGCTTAACCCACTGAGCCACCCAGGTGCCCCACCCTGTGTCTTTTGATTGGGGCATTTAGCCCATTTACATTCACGGTAACTATGAAAGATATGAATTTAGTGCCACTGTATTTCATGTAAGATGATTGTTAATTGTCTCTGTTCCTTCCTGGTCTCTTACTTTTAGGGTCTGTCTGTGCTTAGAGGACCCTTTTCAATATTTCCTGTAGGGCTGATTTGGTGTTTGCAAATTCTTTTAGTTTTTGTTTGTCCTGGAAGGTTTTTATCTCTCCTTCTATTTTCAGTGACAGCCTAACTGGATATAGTATTCTTGGCTGCATATTTTTCTTGTTTAGTGCTCTGAAGATATCCTGCCAGTCTTTTCTGGCCTGTCAGGTCTCTGTGGATAGATAGGTCTCCTGCCAATCTAATATTTCTACCATTGTAGGTTACAGACCTCTTGTCCCAAGCTGGTTTCAGGATTTTCTTTGTCTCTGAGATTTGTAAGTTTTACTATTAGTTGATGGGTTGCTGACCTATTTTTATTGATTTTGAGGGGGAGTCTCTTTGCCTCCTGGATTTTGATGCTTATTTCCTTTGCCAAATTGGGGCAATTCTCTGCTATATTGCTCCAATATACCTTCTGCTGCCCTCTCTCTTCTTCTCCTAGAATCCCAATTATTCTAATATTCTTTCATCTTATAGTATCACTTATCTCTCGAATTCTCCCCTCGTTGTCCAGTAGTTGTTTATCTCTCTTTTTCTCGGCTTCTTTATTCTCCATCATTTGGTCTTCTGTATCACTAACTCTTCTGTCCCATTTATCCTAGCAGTAAGAGCCTCCACTTTTAATTGCACCTCATTAAAAGCCTTTTTAAATTTCAACTTGGTTAGATTTTAGTTCTTTTATTTCTTCAGAATGGGATTTTCTAGTATCTTCCATGCTTTTTCAAGCCTCGCTAGCACTTTGATAGTCACCATTCTGAACTCTAGTTCTGACATCTTACTAATGTCCGTATTGATTAGGTCCCTAGCGATCAGTACTGCCTCTTGTTCTTTTCTTGAGGTGCGTTTTTCTGCCTTGTCATTTTATCCAGGTAAGAATAGATGAATGAGAGAACAAAATACTAAAATGATAGCAATGATCCCAGAAAAATATAAACTAACTAAATCAGGAGAGACCTGATACCAGGGGGAGAAGAAAGGAGGGGGAAAAAATATATATATATGTACACACACACACACACACATACATATTAGACTGATGAATAGAACAGAGCCACACACTTGATTTTGGGTGTATTTTGGTGTCTTAGAAGAAATTACCTCCCAAAATTTTAAAGAAAGAAAAACATATATATACAAAAATAAGGGTAAACACAATGAAGGGATGGAATATGAATGTAAAGATGAATATTTAAAAGGATTCTGAAAGAGGAATTGATCAGATAAGAAGTTGGTTGAAAAAAGGAAAAAAAGGAAAGAATCTGATCAGGCTGGAGACTAGAACAAAGCCATGTGCTAGATTTAGGGTATATTTTGATCTGTTAGAAGAAACTGTATCCCAGAATTTTAAAGAAAGAAAAACCTGTATGTATAGAAAAAATAAGGTTAAATACAATAAAGGGATAGAATATGACTATAACAATGAAAATTGAAAAAGATTTTTAAAAAAGGTGTTGATAAAATAATTAAAAAGGTTTAAATAGGAAAGAAGAAAATTAAAAAATAGAATAAAACAATAAAATTTTAAAAATTTAACTTTGAAAGACTAAAGAATCATGGGAAAAGAACCATGAATTCTACGTGTTGCATTCGCCTAGCTCTGGAGTTCTGCAATTCTCATTGATTCACGAACTTGGTCTTGGTGGGGTCTTCTTGCTGATCTTCTGGGGGAGGGGCCTATTGCAGTGATTCTCAAATGTCTTTGCCTGACTCAGAATTGTACTGCCCTTGCCCAGGAGCCAGGCTGAGTAATCTGCTTGGTTTTGCTCTCGGGAGTTTTTGTTCCCTGAATGGTTTCTGTGGAGTTTGGAGGCGGAGAATAAAGATGGTGGCCTCCCAATATCTGGTCAGGAGGAGCCCCAAGTCCTCAGTGTGCCCTCAGAGGAAAGCAGTGAATCCCTCCCATCTCCCTGACTCTTGCCGTACTCTGTGCTCACCTAGCCTGTGACCAAGCATTTCTATCTCTGGTGCATGGCCCCGTTTGGAGTCTCTAAACCCAGCAGATTCCTGCTGCAAGCTCCCACCCTGCTCCTCCCAGGGGAAGGAGGTAGGGGTCTCCCTGAACCTGCCACTTTTGGGGTACCTGCTCGAAGAACAGTGGCCCAAGTGTGGCTCAGATCACAGTTTAAGGAAACCCCAAGCTGAGAGCTCACTCCTTGGCTCTGTCTCTGTAGTCAGCTTCCTGCTCCAATACCTTGGAGCTCTGCCACACTCGGGCATCCCTGGTGTTTCTGTGATCCCACGGGACCTGAGACCACACTGTCCATGCGAGGGCTTAGCCACTGGAGTGATGTCCCTCAGTGGAGGAGATTTCTAAACGTTCTGATTTTGTGCTCCACTGCTCTACCACTTGCCGGGAGCCGCCCCTCCCCCCACAGTCTCTCTTCCCCTGTATCGCCTCAGATTCACTTCTTCTCATGTCCTACCTTCCAGAAAGTGGTTGGTTTTCTGTTCCTAGAATTGCTGCTCTTCTTCTCTTCGATCTCCTGTTCGAATTTTTAGATGTTCAGAATGGTTTGATAACTATGTAGCTGAACTCCGGGGACCCCATGGTATTTAGATCTCCTACTCCTCTGCCATTTTTCTCCTTCCTTCTATATTGGGTTTTGAAATCAAGGCTATGCTAGCATTATAAAACAGGAGAGTTTCCATATTTTTTTCTCATCTGGAATGGTTTAAATAGCAATGGAATTATGAGCTAGATAAAACTCATTTGTAAACCCATTTGAACTCAGTCCTTCTTTCAATATTAGATCTTTAATTATCCTTTCAATATCTTTTGTGGTAACAAATTTATTCTGGTTTTCTACTTCTGACCAATTTGGTGTTTGCTAGAAAACTTTCCGCTTTTTAAAAATTTTTAGATTTGTTGCTCTGGCTCTTCTTTTCTCATTTTTATCTCTTATTCCTCAGATTGCATATTTTTGCCCTTTTTTCTTTATTCAGGGTGTCTTATTAGTCTTTGTAAAAATCCAGCTTTTGGGGACGCCTGTGTGGCTCAGTCAGTTAAGCCACTGCCTTCTGCTCAGGTATTGATTCCAGGGTCCTGGGATCGAGTCCTGCATCCGGCTCCTTGCTTGGCAGGGAGCCTGCTTTTCTCTCCACCTCTGCTTGCTTGTGTGCTCTTTCTCTCTCTGATAAATAAATAAAATCTTTTTTAAAATCCAGCTTTTGGTTTCATTCATCCCATCAATGATTTTGTTATTTTCTATTTTTTAAGGTATTTTATTTGAGAGAGAGCAAGAGGGCACAGGCTGTGTATGTGTGGGGGGTGGTGCAGAAGGAGAGGGAGAAGAAGGCTCCCAACTGTCCCTGATGACGGGGTATTCCATCCCAGGACCCTGAGATCATGACCCTAGCCAAAGGCAGATGCTTAACAGACTGAGCCACTCAGGCGTCCCTTACATCCATTTTTTTTTTTTTAAGATTTTACTTATTTGACAGAGAGACAATGAGAGAGGGAACACAAGCAGAGGCAGTGGGAGAGGGAGAAGTAGGCTTCCTAGTGAGCAGGGAGCCCAACGTGGGGCTCGATCCCAGGACCCTTGGATCATGACCCAAGCTGAAGGCAGAAGCTTAACCAACTGAGCCACCCAGATGCCCTTATTGTTTTCTATTTTACAGCTTTTAGCTTCTACCAATTTCTCCTTTTTAGTTTTTTTGGCGCTGTTTACTACCTTAAGATGAATAATAAATTTCTTCGATGAAAAATGATTTTTTTCCATTGAAGACATTTAAACTCTTAAGTTTTTCTCTGAGTACAGCTTTTGCTCTGTGTTACATGTTCAGATAGAATGCATGCTTTTTGTTGCTTTCTAGACCATTTATTTGTATTTTAACTTTCTTCTTTGATCCAAGAATGTACAGAATTGGGTCTCTCAATTTTTGTGCAGTTATAATGGTAATAACCACATTTTAATTATCTCTAATTATATAGGATTGTGATCATGGGATGTGGACCACAAAGTTGCTATTTGTTTAAATTAATAATTTCAACTAATATTTAAGCATTAATAATTACACGATTAATATTTATCAGTTAATACATAATTAATATTTTGCCACACAATGAGTTTTTGCATATATTCCATGGATAGATGGCCAAAAAAATGTACATTCTCTATTTAAAGATTCTATAGTCTGGTGATCATTTACTAATTGCATTATACAATTTCTGTCTTTATTTTTGTCTATTATACATGTCTAGTTCCAAGAGAGCTGCATTAAAGTCTCTATAATTGTATTCTAATTTTTATCAAGTTCTCTTTGCAATTCTAATAGTTTCTGATTTAAGTGTTCAGTTTTCCTGGTAATTGAGGCACAGGGTTTATCACCTCTAAGATCTTCCTGTGTTTTTTGTCATTACAGAATATTCCGTTGAGTGCTTTAATGTTAAATTCCACCGTTTGACCAATTGACATTTCAAGTCCTGCCCTTTTTTGTTTGTATTTGCTTATTTTCTCCTTGCCACCCCTCTATTTTCAGCCATCTTTATCATTTAACAATTTCTATAATAGCAGATAATTGTTTTTTTCTAAACACACCTGTTCTACAATGGTAGAAAATGCAATCTGTTTGTATTTAGATAATGACGGATTACCTCGCTAGCGTTCCTTCCATCCTACTTCAGTTATTATGCTTATGATTAACCCTGATGTTCTTTTCCTTTTCCTAGTTTTTGTTGTTTTCTACTTAATATAGTGTTTCTCCCTAAAGGTTTGGTTTTCTCCAGATTGCAAATTTCCTATCCTCCATGAACACGTAGCCAGTCACACAACACACACGGGGCTAACCAGATCATGTGTGCACCTCACCTGGCATACTGCTGATGCCCCCATTCCCAGCTCTCTCCTTGGGCTTCTGGGATGGAGCTGAGCCGTCAGGATGAGGATGAAGATGAACTTTTTCGGGGCACCTGGGTGGCTCAGTGGGTTAAGCCACTGCCTTCGGGCTCAGGTCATGATCTCAGGGTCCTGGGATCGAGTCCCGCATCGGGCTCTCTGCTCAGCAGGGAGCCTGCTTCCCTTCCTCTCTCTGCCTGCCTCTCTGCCTACTTGTGATCTCTGTCAAATAAATAAAAAAATCTTAAAAAAAAAAAAAAAAGATGAACTTTTTCATGTCTCTGGCCCGCTCCTCTCAGAATTCCTAAGAGGATTTCTCAACTGAGCTCTCATTGGTCTTTCATTTCTAGGGGACTGCAGAGGTTATGTTCTTCGATCCTCAAACAAGATTAACAAGACATTGGAGAGTGCTGATGCTTCGCCTGGAGACTTAGGATATGGGCCTAAAAACATTCTCCTGTCTCCAGCCTTGCATCGAAAGGGACACCTACTCATCTTCTCTTTTTGGACCTTTGTGTAGCAGAAACCTCCCTAAGGTAAAGCTGAAATAAGTGGGAGACAGGATATTGGAAGAGGGGGCCCAAGGTGGCCATGTCCTGAGGGCTCCACCTAATGCTCTGAGGAAGCAGTTACAGGAAGCTTCATCCCTATCTCCAGAGCTTAAAACCCATGGAACCCTGTGGTTCAGACCATGTCTTGACTGCTACCACCAAGCCTTGGCGCTTGCCCCCAATGAACTGTGTCTCAGTTCTTTTCTTTTCTCCCAGTGATTTGATAGACAGAAGGCAGAAGTGTCATAGATGGTCTGTTTCTTTCTACACCTTTCATTTTGTGATCCTACAAAACTCTCTTCATTAAGCAAGATTCTGAACTTGAGGATCAAGGCTGGGCTTCCTCATACCCTTCTAGCCTCTTACTTAAGGGTCATGGAATTGGTTCTGTGCTTTCTCCTGCAGGCTGTTGATAGCAGAGGCCAGCAACCTGGAGAGCCACTTAGCTCCTTCGATGCTCTCTTGTCTCTTCATAAACATGTTCCACAGCGGAAGGGCTTCTTCTCCACTGGAGGTGCTACGGCCAGCACCGGCACTGAGAGGTAAGGGGACGCAGGTATGACTGGGGACACTCGCCCCCCACGAACCAAGCAACAGGGATTTCCGCCCCCCGCCTTCCCCTGCAAGCGAAAGAACACCAGACAACTCTGTTCAAAACAGTTTATTTTATTTTTTTTTGTCAGACAAACACATTGATTTTCTGGACCACAGTAGAGGATGGAAACCTTTCACAAACTTATTTATTTGAAAATACAAATATAAAATTATACTTTCCACATCTGTGATGTGAGAGACTGCCATCCACATAGTAATTTTTTACAACAGGGCTTTAAGAAAGCCACACACAAAGACCTGAAAGATGCTTGCGATATATAGATAGATAGATACATATATATGTATATATATAAAAAAAATACTCACTACCAAAGTTGTCATCAGTTTCATACTAAAGTATAAAAGTAAGGGTGAGGTCAGCCACAGTGCTAGGGAAAGTTTTATTTAGATACATTTATGTCCACATGAAACGCTTAGACTTGCATCCTATTACATATGGAATTCCGCGTTTACAATACACCATGAACGGCAGATTGGCTAGCCCATGCCACTCGAGAGGACACTCACAGATTCCACACAGGATGGTGCAGTATGTACAGAATACAGTAGCTGAGAGCCTTTTAGGGAGGCTCTGGAACTTTTGGCTCTCAGACCCCCTCCCCCTCCCCCCTCGCGCCCCTGCCTCCCGGAAATGAAATCCTGTCTGAGACAATACATTCTGATTATTTGATAGCCAAGTGTTTGAGTTAAGGTTGCTTCCCCAGAGGGGTGGGTTTTATTTATATATATTTTTTTGTTTGAGTTTACTTACTTTTTGGTTAAAAGAAAGAAAGAAAACAAACATATTACAGTATTAAAGTATTGCTTAACGTACAGCGTCTCCTTGTGTAGTGTCTGTGCCCAGGACCGGGCTGAGCTGATTCTGCTGCTTTTCTGCTTAGGGGAGGGCAGAGGAGCCCACCAGTGTCTCTCTCTTTAATGTGCTTGCCAGCCTCCGGCCCTCTGCCTCCCCCCGCCTCCCCCACTTTTATCTTCCTTGGAAGGTAGCCCGGCTTGGTGAAGCACACTGAAGAAAGAAAATTCTGCCCCGCACCCCTACCCCCCTGGCACAGTCTCCCTCTGTCTCTGCGTGCCACTCCCAACCGATAAAGAGAAGTATGAGTTAGTGTTTCTTTTGTAAACAATTTCATATGCAATATAATACAGAAAGCATGGCTGACCTTCAATAAAAAATGTAGTAAACTATATTGCTTTATTCTCGATTATGCTGCAGTGAGCGAACGGCAGGATGAAGCAGTGTGGTGTGGTGGTGGCTAAGTCCCTAGCCCTCGTTTGCACTAAAGATCAAAATAGGTTTTGTTTTTCTATTTGGAACGAAAAAACAATTTTTTTTTTCAAAAAGAAATCCCCTTGTCAAAAAAAAAAAAAAACAAAAAACAACCCCCCAAAACCCTAAAACAAAAACAAAACAAAACAAAACAAAAACACCTGAAAACAGAAACTGAACACCTTTCAGGTCATTAGAACCAACAATTACCCAATGATTTTTAGACTAGTCTAGCAAGATGTGTGTAACATTCACTGGCTGTGAATTGCTGTGCAGTGAAACAGGAAATGGACAGCAATAGAGCCATGCTACCTTAAAGTCCAAGCTACAGATTCAAATTAGGATGACGGTTATGAAGGAGAGAAACGTAAAAAGGCCTGTCGGGACTTCGTTTGAATTAAGCCAATGAGCGACTGGGATAGAACACGAGGCTGTTTGGTTTTCCCAATGGGTGTGAAGAAGGCCACAAACCAGGGCTGAGAAAGCTCCTGGGGAGGGGACCAAAGGCTTGGCCGTCCCCGTCAGCTCCATGTCCAGGTAGAACCAGGAATGGGTCCGGGAGCTAATGCCACTCACTCCCCTCTGCTTGGGAGGAGAGGAGTTCGGGGGTCCCAGGCAGATGGATCTGGAAGCCAGAAAGTCACCCGGTGGCTATTTCGTGATTCCGGCGGCGGGGGGAAAGCCATCAGCCAAGAGGGTTTCTCCCCCGGGGAAGGCGAAAAGGTGGTTCCCATGGTCGCCATTGAGCTTAACTGAAACAAAGACAAGGCTGAATATCAGTGCTAAAATAATTTACAAAAATCTTTCAAAATGGACTTCTATAGATGAGTGGGGGGACTAACGTGAACCTTAACCTAGGTAGCCACATTAAAACATATCAGATTTCCACGAGATTTGTGCTATGGGCTACTGGGTCTCTTCAAAAGGTATTATAAACATCTAAAACATATTCACACAGATTATCAATTTCTTCTGAGCATTCTTAAAAAAATATTTTTTCTCTTAGTAAAATCATTTTAATATACCATGCCTCCCTCTTTTAAAAAATAAATTAAAAAAATCCAGTTTTGCATATCTAGCATTAGCATTTAAGGTAGTATGGCACACCCCTTCACAGTTTGGGGGGGGTGGGAATCTACAAAACGCCGTGGAGTCTGCCGGCATTTGAACATCATGAGACCTTGGGTTAGTTGAAACCACATCAGATCAGCGAAAATAAAATAAGAAGTTGAAATTGAAAAAAAAATAATCGAAAGGAAAAACCTGCCCCAAAATTATTAGCAATTTTTTTTCCATAAATAAGAGAAAGTTCTATCCTTACTGGTCCTAAATCTGAATAACTATGTCTAATTTTTTTAAACCTTAATTACGTTATACCTATCAATATGTACTAGAAGAAAGAGAAGAAAAAAAGTCACTACACTAGTACGAGGACAGCACGCTTACAAGATAGCCATTTTATACATTATTAACAGACAGTGATCAACAAAGAGTCTTCTATGAGGTGATGGGGGTGCAGAGAAAGGAAGGGTCCTACAGTACATCACCAACATGGACAAAAGAGTAATTAAATTCCCTAGTCTAGACACTGAATTTCTGGGAATTTATGGTCTTTTCTCTCTTTTAATAAAACTTCTTTGTTATTTTATCACTCAAACAAGTTTTGATATTTTAAAAGCGCCCAGCATTTTACTCAACTTGGTTGTTTGGAAATAAAAAAAAGAAAAAAAGAAAAAAAACAATAAACCCCTCACCAAACAACCTAACATTTAATCGGAAAAACAGATTTTTTTTTTTTTTTAAATGTTGTTGCTGTTTAATTAGAATTGAAAAAGGCTTTCTTTCTTTCTGAGTTAGCATTTTGGAGCCTTTTGTTTGAAGATGCTTTTGCCCTACCACGTCTGTGAAAGTCTACATTAGTCTACTTTGTTAGTAAAATTTATAAAAATAGGAGTGCAGCAGCTTTTTATAATAAATGTCGCATTCAGTGTCTCATACTGGCTGTGCCTTAAGTACCAAATTTATAAACGTAACAATTTAAAAAATATTAATAAAACATCAATATCACATTTTAAAAAAGAAAAAATATATATCCACACTACAATATGTTTTAATGCCATCTATTGAGTTGTACTTCTAGAGTTGCTGTTGCCGACCTATTACCAATATTAAAAAAAAGTTAAATTAAAAAATATCCTTCATCATAAGTATCTTTCCCCCAACCGAGGACCATATATTATAACAGCCAAATGTTAAACATGTGCAAACAGGAAACTGTCAGTTTTTCCCACCAGTCACAGTGCAGCGATGTTTATACTTTTTTTATTTTTAAAATTCTGTTTACATCTACAATAAATTAAAAAAAAAATTCTTCCATAGCCTCTCTGGTGATACTTGCAGCACTGAGGTATTAAAAAAAATATATAAACCAAAAAAGGTTGCTCTCCTAATTTGTAAATAGGAAGTGAATGGAGAAAAGGTTTCATTAATGCAGGCTTATCCGCCCCTGGCCCGAGGGCTCCCCTCCCCCGCTCCCCGGGGCTTGTGGGGGGGGGCAGTGGGGGGCAGGGGAGCAAAGAGAGGCCAAGTGTCCTAGGGACCTTTGGAGGTGCTGAAATGGTTGGACAATAGAAAATGATCAAATATTTAAAAATTAAGACTGAAAAAGAATGTCCCCCCACCCCCTCCCCACCCAAGCCAAACAGGTGTGCTTTGAAACTTTAAATATGTTAAATATTAAAATTGTAGCTTTGTTTTTAAAAAACGTCTTGGGAAAAGCAGTTTTTCATATTTTAAATAAAAATCTAACTAGACGGTAACATTTGAAGCTGTGCACAGACGAGAGGTTAATATGCTGGTATGACACTAATACAGTTCTTAGGTCTATCACACAGACAGAAGGAGCTAAACAGTGTTCTAACTTTTCCCGGGGGGTCGTCCTGGCAGCGGGGGTGTCCTTCCTCCTGGGAACTGACTGGGTTATCGTGCCTTCCCCTCCTTCCACAGAGCATCGAACTGCCTGGGACCGACTCCCTCACAAAAATATTTTTTGATTCTCTCTTTCTTAATAGTTTCTATGTAGTTAATGGAATTGTATTTACAACGCCTTTTTTTTTTTTTTTAGAATTCACAATTTCAAAAAACCTTATAATATCACCTCTTTCAACAGAAAAAAAGCACTTATAGAAAAGGAGGACACTCAAAACAGGGTCGTCCTTACCTTATTGCCGAAAATAGATATACTTAGGTTAACAAAGAGACGTCACAAAAAAGAACCGCTATAGAGTCTGTTAATTAGCCTACTACATCTCACTTCTTATACGACGCAAAGGAGAAAGTTGATGCCCACCTCCCGCTCCACAACTTTGCTTCCGCGGGTGTACGCGCTCCACCGGAAAAGCCATACAGTCTCAGAATTGGTACCAAAATATTGAGAGTAATATTACCATCTCAGCATCCTTTAAAAGTGAGAACAGAATCAAAACAAGCAAAAAAAAAAAAATATCTTTTTAAGAAAAAAATAATACCTTAATATAACAATTATACTATGGTTAGCTTTTAACTAGATATTAAAGCTATATGACTACCGGACTAAGTCAAAAATCACTACCAAATGTGATTCAAAGAGATTTCAAAGGAGAAGGGGCGGGGCGGGGGTGGGGGAGAGAAGAGGACGGGAAACCATCAAGAAAAAAACGAAACAAAACAAAACCAAAAATCATGGGTTATATACACATTTAAAAGCTGTTGTCTTATATTACAGCAGATTCGTGAGATGATGAGATGTAGTCAACCCTCGATCCGAAGTGAGCCATCTCTGGTTGGGATGGGGAGTGAGGCTGGTGGGGGTCCAGGTCTGATGACATCACCTAAACAAAGGGCCACTCAGAAACTTCGCCCAGTCTTGCCTGGACATCCAGGTATGCTCTGCAGGGTGCGGAACGTCGCGGACGCCCAGAGGAGAACATAAAGTGGGAAGCGGGAGGAGAGAGAAGATGTGTCAGGCAAACGTACTATTTAGTCCAACTTTTTAACTAGTGCTTTCAGAGTAGGACTACAACGGGCTACTGGACTCATGACTGGCATCGGCCGGGCTAACGGCTTCCTGGGATCACGGCTTGGGAAATCGGGCATCTTCGCCACACCTGACAGTGGGGAGCGCACAGCCCTGCCACTCGTTTTTGCTGATTTGCTATTCCACTGACTTGCTACGGCACGGTTGAATTCTTGGGGGTGGGTAGTGGCAGGAAATGTGGTCAGCAGATGTGGCCACGGTGGGTGTTCGGCTCCACTGGTGAACTGCAAACTTACGAGGGATTTTTTTTTTTTTTTTTTAAATTCTGGTTAAACTTCTGGTCTTCAAAGCCAAATGTTTAAAAAAGCTGCTATATCAAATAGCATCAATGACTGCCAATAACTGAAAATGCAAATTAAAAAAAATCTAAAAAAATTATATCTCATATCAAGGGCTTGAAGTTAGGAAAACATATGCAACAAATAACCAGCTTTGGTTACAGTAAATAAAGAGCGGCCCGCGACTCACACAGACTTGCTGAGTCTCCCTGAATCAAGCCTGGGCGCCTCCTTTGTGGAGGGCACTAAGTGTCAGAGAAGGAAACCTCGGTTATGGACAAAGTGCGTGTTTCGGTTTGAACATGTGATCCCATTTTGGGGGTGGGGTGCTACTGTCAATCTCTTGGCTACGTTATCCCTTCTGTGGGAACCGGGTCCTAGAGCTGGGTGAGGAGGATGGGGTGGGTGCCTTGGAGCCGTGGAGGGGAGGGCGGGCTGTGATGGGAAGCCCTACCCCACCCTCATTTCCAGGGGAGGAAGAGCACAAGGGCAGCGGGGCAGGGCAGCCGCGGGGACCTGCTGTGCCCGGTACCTGTTCCATCCCCTCCTCATCTGACTCCACAAAGGGCTGGAACCACCTCCGATCCCCAGAGTTCTTGGGGAGTTCAGGCCCCTTTGCTCAGAGGAAACTTACTTCCCCTGGGCCCCCAAACCCAGCTTAATTAGTAGTGAGTAGCTCTCCTTCAAACTGTTAGTGGCCTCTGGCTCTGGCCAGCAATGGCTGGGGTCAGTGCTCGAAGGGAAGTGGAGGTGAGGGGTGGGGGGAATCACACACGGGCTTTATTTGGTTAAGAGAGGCAGTTGCATTAGTTGAGCTGATTCCTTAGCAGCAACAGTAGAGAAATCCAAGAGAGATCTGTGGAACTCAACTCAATCTGGTCCCCTTCCCTGGGCCCATCCTCGAGAGTCCTGGCTGACTTGGGGCCCTGAGTGACCCTCCCCCCTCCCCCCCCCCCCCCCCCGTGAGAGAGCTGTCCCATTAACTGCAAACCAAAGTGGCAAGTCCATCTCCAGCCTCGCTTCTCCTCTGTCCCAGCTCCCAGGGTGGGGAAAGCATGCTCTGCCCCAATGGGAATCCAGGCCCAGCCTCAGCCGTCACCCTCCCCCTTCCAGAGAGACAGACCCAAGTTTCAAGCTCCCAGACTAAGGCGCTAACACAGTATGTACTCAGCTTTCGCGAGAGAACCCCTCTACCTTCTTGGGGTTCTTCCCAAGAGCAACAGATACTCATTTTCCAATGAGACTGTGGCAAGAGCCTCCCTCACTGACTGCCCCAGCCTCCCCTTCTCCTCCATTCCGCTCCTTCCATATCCCCATCAAAGTGATTTAAAAAAAAAAATATGTTTAATTAACTTGAGCTCAGTTTAAAAGGTTAGGAAACTGGCAGGGATCCAAATCCGTGTTACGCAGGTGATGTCGTTAATTTAATTTGCTTTTCGTGCGGTAATCTGGATAATTACTCAGTAGTTACTGGCAAAAATGTTTTCTTTTCACTAAAAGATGGAGTCTGGCTGTTTGACTGCATGAACCCCAGTAGCCAAAGCCAGAGAGCGTCGGGGGACCAAAAGGGTCCAGGGACCTGAAAGGCCATCTTGCGGGACCCTGGAGGGGTTGGCCCCGGCCCCCGGCTTGGCCGAAGCCTGGGGTTCTCCTACCTCTGTTCCCCTGGGACAGGCCTAGCACGAGATCACCTTCCAGTTTCCTACGTTCTTGATCATAATTTCAAGACAGAGAGAGATGAGGGGTGGGGAAGAAGATAAGGGATCAAAAGAATCAAATCAAGAAAAAAAAAACCAAACAGAACAGGTGAGGGTCATGATTACAGCTGGAGAAAGGGATGAGAAAGTAAAAGACTGGATTTTTGGCCCCCACCCCGCTGCCAAGGGGTCGGGGAGGAGGAGAGAGAGAGGCCCTAGCACAATGAGGCCAGGGCCTGTGCATACTTGCACGCCCGGGCGCACACAGGTGCGACGTGCCCGGCAGGGCGGGGACACAGGGCAGAGAAGGTAGTACCTCAGAGTGGGCTGGCAACAGAAGCACCTGCTCAATGGTATCCATTTGTAAAGGCCGTTGCAATCAAAGGTCCCTAAAATTGCACAATTGTTAAGGTCATCAGCACGCTATACACGGGAACAGATTGTCATATTCCGGGAAAGGAAATTATCTCTAGGACTAGACCGTGGTTGCCAGCATGAATATGTAATTCTGAGACACTGCGCCCCAAGGGGCCCCCCACACCCCACCCCAAACCCGTCTGCTTGCCCAGGGGGTAATTGAGAGTCAGGTGCACCGGGGGGGTGGTGGCTGAGGGCAAAGGGAGGCCTCGGCCCAAAATGCTGGGCGCTGCTGCCCTGGACCCCGGAGGGCAAAGATCCCAGTGTCTCTGCCCACAGTCCTGACAGCTCCAGCTGGGGAGAGAGCAAGCCCAGCGCAGACAAAATGTGATGTCATGTGTGGTCATTTCAGAAAAGCGCCATGGCCCACAGGTCAAGAGACCCAGGTTTTCAAGAACAAATTGGGTCTGTGTTTCCAGTTTCCAGGCACTGTGAATGGAAGCGAATCGTGCTTTGGGTGGTGATAGACGGTCTCCCAAACCGGGCAGCTTGAAACAGAATACTGCTACCGCGGACTCGGTGCTGGAGTTCACCTGCGGGGATCTGACTCATTGGACTCCTGACTTCCGTGACTCTGGTTTGGGAACGGAACAGAGCAAGGACCCAGACTGCACCGGCCAGGGGTGGTGGCCACGTGCGTGCGCATGTGTGTGTGTACGTGTGTGTAAGACAGTATGTGAAAGAGTGCACATGCGCATGTTAGAGTGTACGTGTGCATGTGTGTGTGTGTGTGCGGCGTCCAGTGCTGGGGTGGGGAGTGGGCAGGGAGCCAGTGCCCCACACTGTCTGTACTTGCTCTGTTCTCTCCAGCTCAGCCCGAGGCAGGGTTCACCTGGCCGGGACGGGACCTGGAACAGCAGACACTCCCATCTTAGCCCCCAAACCAAACCACCTACAAAATGCTGAGGTTGACTAGAATGGAGGGTGGCCGAATTTCAGTTTCCCAAATGGAAGGAACACGGAGCGAGTGGGCTCAGGCACATTCATGCTCACACACACCAGGAAGGGGAAGAACAATACAATCTGAAAACAGCATGCAAATCTGTTAAGCAAATTTCCATTGCCTGGATTAGTCAGATTATAGAACCACAGAGCATTACAAATATCAAATGCAACTGGCCTCCGCGGGGCTGCGGCTAAAGAACGCAAATGGGAACTTACTTGGAACCTGGAAACTGTAAGAAACATTAGCAGAGGAAACCGCCCTGGAGGAAGCATAAACCCCACACCATGTCCCAGGGCCAAGTGCTACCTCTGGACCTCAGGCCCGGGGACTCAACTGACCAAGGCTGCTATCCTGAGGTGGAGGTGGGAGGGTCCCCCAGCCCCTCAAGGCCCAGCCCACATGGCTGTCTCCCGAAGGCAGGGGTCAAGCGGGGGGCCCATCCCGAGGGCCTGTTATGTGCTAGCAGGGGACGTATCCTATTTCCATGAATTCTCACACCATCTTTTGAGGGAGGCATACTTAATTGTCGTTTTGCAGCCGGGGCAGTGAAGTTCCGACGGATTACATAAGAGGCTCAAGGTTGCATGGGCTGAAGGTGATGGAGTGGGGATCTGAACTTGACCTGCTCAGGCTCCTTCCAATCCATCATCACATGGCCGCATGCCGGTTGCTCAGGAAAAATCCAAACAGCGGAGCTTCAGCCCCGGGTGGCTGGTGGAAGTGGATGGGGGGGGGGGGGCGGGACCCACTGTCCTCTCCTCAAGCCCAACCCTGGGTTCTTCCGGTACACTCTCCCATAGGAGACAGGCGGGAAAGGAGGTGGCGGGAGGGGAGGGGCGGGAGGTACTTACAGCTATGCCGTGGCCGAAGCCCGAGCCCGGCTGTGGGCTCGCTGCACTTATGTAATTCCCCACTCCGGAGTCCTGGCTGGCAGGGCCGTACAGATCGGCGACAGGTCCTGGGCTGTTGGCCCCCGGGAAGCCTCCGGGCCGCGCGGGGTTGGAGCCTGCCGGGGAAGCGGGCGCGCCAAAATTCGGTTGAGCACTGTAGCTATTCAGGACTGGTGTGCAGAGAATAGAGCTGGGTATGAGGCCAGAAGCCAGGCATGCACCGGTCATTACAAGCCAAACACTCGAGAAAAACAGCTGAGGCCCAACTTCTAACACTCAACCAAGGCCATGCGAAAACATCAGCAGGGACTCAAGAATACTCAGCCCAGGCTACTACTAAGAAGCTCGGAGCTCCGAAAATAGAGAGAATAAAAAAACAATCATTCAACACACTATAGCAACCAACCGGAGGTGCTTCACTGCCCACCAAATTATCACAAGAGAAATAGAGATATATATGGGAGAGAGAGAGGAAGAGAGAGAGAGAGATTGGTTTTCACATCTGAATTGGTGCTCATGCAGTCTTGTCTAGATCTGGGCACGCTGAGACAGCATTCACATCCCATGCAAACTACAAAGGAACTAGTTTTAGACTACACATTGTGTTAATATTGATATTAAAACGTGACAGGAAACAAAGCAATTTGTGTCCAGGAGAAAAAAAAAAATCTTTTGGGGAAGGGATTTTAATTTTTTTTTTTTTGGTTTCGCTTTTTCTTGTTTGTTTTTGGATCCATTAAATGACAAATTTGTTTAAAAAAAAACGAAAAAAACAAAAAAAGATCTTCATTCTCCAGCCCCTCCCGCCCCCCCAAAACCACTTCCCGCCTCCCCACTGGCTACGTCCTCCCCCCACCCCCATTTAGATCCCTGTATGAAAGTCGTCACTACTGAACGTGGTCGGAGGATGGGATATGTCATGGAAAATTTGGGCATCTTAACGTAACTGTAATGATGGTGGCAAGGGGTCCCCTTCTGGGGTGGAGTGCAGGGGATGGAGGGAGGGGGTGGGGTGGGGATGGCGAAATCTGGAGGCTGGGGCCAAAGCTGGGTGAATGCCAATGGTTCTACAGGACACCCACGCACTCACCTCCTGCGGTAGAAGGAAAGGGGGGGGGGTCAAACTTTTTTTTCCTTTTGTTTAAAAAAAAAAAAGACAAAGAAGTATGAATGCAGAGCATACCGACTGAACCAATTTACAGCTAAAGCATATCTGACTGAAATGCCTGCTTTCTGTTAGTCAGCCTCCTATAAACTCCAGGCTGAGATAAAGAGCTCGGGATGCACCTGCACTCGAGAGGCGCGCCTTCACAGCCACAGATCCTGAGAGTGGTGGTGAGGAGGGGCAGCGGGAGGAGACGCTGCCTGGGCGTAGCGCCCCCCCCCCCCCAACAAATTCCATCATTCCTTCTTCAGTGAGGGCCACAGCAGCAACCAGGTTAATTTGCGCTCATCTTTCATTTCCCCTTAGTCGCTTAAACTTTTTCTTTCCAAAATGGGTTTGTTTTTTTTTTAATTGCCGAAGTAGGTTCTCATTGATTTTGAAAGCTGAAGGTGAGTCTGGGGCCAGCCACTTCGGGACTACAGCTAACCCACGCGGAAGAACCAGACAATCTGGACACTACATATTTCCATGACTTTGGCTCCAAGGGGCTGCTTCTCACTACAGTCTTCTCCCTCTGCTTCCCATGGCATTTCTCTCTCTGACCTGTGACCAGCTGCTTTCAACATCTGCAGCTCCACTCTTGGCCACGGCCTGGCCCCAGGGACCTGTGCTTGCAGCCCCCCACCTCTGGCAGGCCTCAAAGAGCCAGATGTGCATTGATTTTTACCGGCATGCGCTCGGGGTGGGAAGACAGTGACCACGCGCCCAAGCCAGGCTGGCAGGAGACGGAGACAGAAAGGAGATCAAACCAAGCCGTATCTGGCCCTTGACTGAGCAGAGAAAAGGGAAACTGATAGCTCCAGGTGCCCTTGGGGCAGGAGGCTCGAAGGGGAGGTCGCTTGGAAGCTGGAGCTGAGAAATGAGTCAACTGGCAATGGAAAAAACAGCTTCAAGAGAAAAAAAGCCCACAGAGGCTTAGAGCAAGTGAAAGGCTGATCTGCGAATGCACGAGTGGACAAAGGGGGCAGGAATTTTGAATACAGAAAATTAAACTTGCAGATAACATTTGGCCTTTCTCACTCATGGAGGCAAATATCAAGCTGAGATATTCAAAGGCGGAATTATCTTGGTCTAATGCTTTTTTTTTTTTTTTTTTTTTGCTCTGGGAAAATGGAGCGAGCTCAGACAGCAGACTCCTGGTCTACCCAGGCAGCTGACCCCCACCATGCACAGTAACTAGCCAATTCTGTTTCAGGGTAAAGAGAAGCTAGAGGAGGGGCCCCACAGTGGAAGATGGGAAGATTTTTTTTGGCTTCTTGTTCCTCTGGCCAGATGAAGATGCAAGAAGATGGTGGGCTGGCCCACCTGCCTCGGGGCTGGGGAGAAGGGGGTTCTGATCTTGGCTCCTTTCAGCAGGGAAAGCCAACGAGAGACCGATCCAGCCAGAAGCAGCAGCCTGGGAGACAGGATGTAGCAGGCCCATAGAAGGAGGCTGTCCAGAAACAGCCCCCTCTGTGTGCTTAGGAGCTAAGAGGGCCAGTGGGATCTGCCCATCCCAGCTACCTCTCCCAGTCCTTATGTGCCCAGGGGGGTCTGAAGGGATTTCTCAGTAAGCAGCTCCTCTCAGCCTACAACACCCCTCCCTGCTCAGTCACCTGTCAGCAAATGACCCTGAGAAGAAGGCACCCGATGGGACTACAGCTTGGAAACCTCAAGTCCCATACTGCTACACACTCGCTCCTCATAGGGCCTGATCCCTGCTCAAAGTCACCTTGTGGCTCTCCCCCAGCCAGGGGCGCAAGATCGGGCCTCCGGTCCCCGCCAGAGGGCGCAGCTGGCAGGCAGCAAGCAGCTGGCTTCGTGCAAGGGGGGGGAGCCGGGGGGGGGGCGGGGAGGGGCGGATGTCAGGCCTCAGTACTCTGCAGCCGCCAACTCCCTCCTCATCTCTCTGTAAGGAGAAGACCCAGGCTCCAGAAAGCAGGTTCAAGTCCCTAGACAGCCCATCCTGACACCCATGCACAGCAAGCAAACAGCCCTGACTGCTCAGCGAAGAGGGGGAGTGCCACTTGGCATGCAAACTTGTCAGCAGCTGTTCCTTCTGGTGGGGGGAGGGCATTAGGGACAAGGTTGTCCTCTTCTTTTGGGAACTTTGTACTGAACACCGGCTGGCTACACAGGAAGGGGTGTCATTTGAGGACCCTTTCTTTCCCTCTGAGGGCGTGACCTGAGCTGAGACGCAGGCAGTGAGACGCTGGCAGGCCGAGAAAGCAGCTGCGGAGCTGCAATGCTTGGGGAAGGATCTTGGTGGAGGGTTCCTTTCCCCAGGGACCGAGCTTCCTTTGGAGGGGCTGGAAACAGTCCCCCAGACCAGGATGGGGCAGGAAGAGGGGATGGGACAGCACCCTCAGCGGGCAAGGGTACCTTGTGTACTGCTCAGCTGGGGGGGGGGGGTGGTGTGTGTGTGTGTGTGTGTGTGTGTGTGTGTGTGTGTGTGTGTGCACGCGCGCGCGCGCAGAGAGGGTCTCGGTATGTGTTACTGAATAAACGAATTCCTAATACTGAATTACGAATCGGGACACCCCGACTCCCGTCCCAGGAGAGGACACCGCCTTGTGAACAGTGTCAGTCCCCAGTGTCCCCTGCACTTTCCGGGTCCAGGCAGCTGGTATGCTCAGGGAGGCAGCTGTGGTGCAGAGAAAGGGAACACTGGACTTGGAGTCAGAAGACCTGAGTGGGACCCCAGCCCTGACCTTCCAGCTGTGGGCCTCGGGCTAAGCCCCTTGGCTGCCAGGGTCCTCATCCGTACCACGTGAGCGTGATCTGCCTTGCCTGCCTCTCGGTGGGCTCCGTGAGGATGGGAGAGAGTAGGCACTTCGTAACTTGTCAAGTTGAAAACAAATGTACCTATATTTTTTCAAACAGTTCTGTAGGCAGAGCCCAGTAAGACAGGTGCCATAGGCAGATTTAGGAAAATGTGATACAGGAAAACACAATTCATACAAATCAGGAAGTGATTTATAAAAGGACCCAATTCACCGGCCCAGTGCACTGAGTCATGCTGGACCCGGATGAAGGACTCTGAGACACGGGGGACAGGAAAGCAAGGGTGGGGGAATCTCACTGAGGCCAGCAAGAGGAAATGCATTTGACTTACAGTGGGAGGCATTCTGAGTTGGATTAAAGGAAGAATTTCTGCCTAGCAAGGGGATGAAAGACCTTGATGGCTGAACCAGGAAACCCCAGGGAATCTTACCCCAGAGACCCTAACAAAGGCCCATACCTACAGGAGCTCAATCCAAAGCTCACGGGTACCTCGGGGTGTTAAAGCAAACCCAGGGAGGAGTCTGCCTTCCCACTGGCACACGGTCTGCCTGTGGCTCTGCCCAACTGTGGCCAGAAGGTGCTGGGCTGAGAGTGGGGGTGGGGAAGAACAGCCTCGAAAGTCAGAAGTGCCGATGTCCGCAGGGTCCCTGAACCTGCCCCAGAAAGCTAGAGCCCAAGATTTTATGTCACCTTGTGGCTTGTGTGTGTATGGTGGTGGGGGTAGACACCTCTGGGAGTGTCTTGCTCCAAGACCTGAAAACTGGATGATTACTGATTCAGAGGAAGAACTGTTTACAAAATCCTTTCTAGTTGAGCTCAGCCCACGTATCCGGGACAAGCCGGGGCTCTGCCAAGTCCCAGCTATTAGACCATGGTCTTGGTTTGGTGGGTCTCGCATTTCACCAAAGGGCAGGGCCAGCCTTCAAGACAACTGCAATCATCTACCTTGTGAATGATACGCCGCTGCCAGGTTTCATCTGTGACGGGAAAACCTGACGGCCCCTAGCACATGTCCAGAGTGTGGGCTGCTGGAGACGAGGCACCTGAGAATGGTGGGCCCGTCCTCGCCCAGTCCAGCTGATGGTACTGTGCTGCCAAAACAGAGCTCATGACACAGGGCACTTTAGGGCCAAGGAGAAGGGAGTCTGGGTTGACTGCTGTCAGGGCTCCCATTCCCAACCCCCAGCTCCCGGCAGATAGGAGGGCCAGGAACAGAAGACCCTGTGATATTCTTTGAAGGCAGGCCTGTGTTCATTCATCACAGTGGGTTTTACGGTTTTCTTGTTTTAAAGAATGTAAAGAAACTGAAAAGGGAATGAGTAGAGGGGCTATGTTGACAGGCTGATGCCAGAGGAAAAAGAGGTCAAGGTCATCACCCCTCCAACTCTTCCCTCGACCTCCACCTTGTCCGTATCATGCTTCTATCTGCCTTCATTAAACATTCCACAGCAGGGGCAACCGTGGTGGCTCGGTGGGTTAAACGTCTGACTCTTGATTTCAGCTCAGGTCATGATCTCAGGGGTTGTGAGAGCCAGCCCTGTGTCCAGCTCTGTGCTCAGTGGGGAGTCTGCTTCTCTCCCTCTTTCCCTCTCCCTCTGCCCCCACACCCCGACTCATGCATGCTCTCACTCTTAAAATAAATAAATCTTTAAAAAAAAAACCAACTCTCCTACAGCACTGGGTGCCCAGTGATGCTGGGTCCGTAATGCCAACTGGCTGTCAACAGTGGAGACTTTCACGGGTCCCTCTTCCTAGCCAGCCACGCACTCCTTGCTCATGGGCTCTGAAGAATGGCAGCTGGGCAGCCAAGGCCTTCCCGGGAAGAGAGCTGAGGACCCTGCTCTGCCTCTCTGTGCCCTCTGAAAGTAGGGCCCGCTATAAATCAATGCAGATGGTCAAATGTGAAAGGTCAGCATGGAAAGATATCCCTGTTCCTGCTCACGGAAGGAGAAATCCTCAGCTGTGAATTATTACAGCATGTCTCCAGGAGAGCAAGGAGGAATTGCATGCCTGCAGTCCGCCTGGCCACTAGGTCCCAGGGATCCTGGCTCTAACCTTCCTTTTAGAGCTTAGTGTGAAGGTGGGAGACCTAGAGAGGACCAGCAATTACATCCAACCTGGGAAAACGGTATGACACAGTAAATTAGGGTCAAATCAGCTCAGGGACCCAGATGCAGGGACAATCAATTTAATGTTATATATATACAGACAAATATATAGATATATATCTCTGTATATATATCTGCTGAAATTCAGGCTATTTCAGAAGAGTGAGGGAAGGAACACTTCAAACCTAGGAGAGGATTAAGAGAGTAATGCAATGACATTTCCTTTTCCCTGTCTCCATACACAAACCGAATATATTACAAAGGTACGAACTCAGCCCGATAGCAACAAGTCCGGACAAATCCAGGGATGCTGGGCTCATCTTAAACACTGCACAGGACATGTGGACAGTGCCTGCTCATGCACAGGGCTGACGGGAAAGACAGTGTCACAAACACTCCGGATGTCATTTACAGCGGTGCTACGGTCTTGTAAGATTGCAGTTTCTGCTTATTCTCTCAAAACCTAACCCGCTTCGCACCGTTGTGCGGCTGGTGCTGACGTCTGCATGTTGCCAAGGGCCTATCTTAGGTAGGGAACGCACGGGCCGCAGAACCGAGGACTTGGGACTAACGATTACGTGAATGATGGTCGAAGCTTCTGGTCAAATCACGCCCCCTCTGCAGAGCCAACTTCACTACTGGCTGCTCGGCAGCCCTCCCGTCACGTGTTAGAGGGGAACTTGGAGATTCGTGCGACCACGCAGATCAGTGTGAGGAGATAGCCCCAAACACCCAGAATGAACGTGCCTGAGGAAGGCTTTGTGGCTAGGACGATATTATGTGGAGATACCATCTCAAGGGAAAATAAATAGCTTGTTCTCTATCTTGATGCTCTTTTGTTATCAGTCCTGATTTGGGTCTGTGGATGTGTCTCCTCCTCACAGAGGACCAGGCTGGGGTTGGTGGGGAGGGGGGCAACGGGAGGAGTGGGGTGAGTGGTTAGCCGCCATCTGCTTATGGGGTAAATTCTGGAGATGGAGTAGCCCTGAGTGGGCCTCCGGCTGGTGGCCAAAGAAACTGGGCTTTGTTGGGAGGGTAAAGAAGGAACTTTCTGGAGTCACTGTCAGGTTCCCATTTCTCCCAGACCCCAAGAGTACTGAGGGACAGCCCTCGTTTGCATGTGTCTGAGGGAGGAGGGGGAGAGGGGGGGCCCCGGGAAAGGAAGG
This sequence comes from Meles meles, assembly GCF_922984935.1. Classification (NCBI taxonomy): domain Eukaryota; kingdom Metazoa; phylum Chordata; class Mammalia; order Carnivora; family Mustelidae; genus Meles; species Meles meles. Next base: position 32,412,354 of record NC_060083.1, read on the forward strand.
GCCATGATGTGGGTCACTGGGGCTTGTCTGGCGCAGGCTGAGCCAAATGGAACTGTCTGCCGGCCTCTAATAGCTTCACCAGCTCAAGGGACCTCGGCAGGCTGCCCGGCTCAGGCAGTGTCTCCTAGTTTAATCCTGAGAACGCCCCTTGCTTCCTTTTGATCTGGGGACTGCCTATGTCCCCGAGGCCCATCCAGCTCTATCCTGTCAAAAAAGAAACCAGTCTGGCTTTTCCCCCTGGGAACCCAGCCACCCTCTGTGCTGCTGGGCTGTGTGTGCTCACTCGCTCTTTCCCAGCCTGCCTGCCCTCAGCCACAGGCCTCGGTCCGAGCCTGCATCTTGTAAGTGAGCCCTCCCACTGCAGCCTCGCTGTGCGCTCCCCGCACTACATCCTGTCAAAAGAAAGCATCGTGAAACCCAAGGCCGGCACTGCGTATCTGTAGTGTTCGCAGTCATGAGGAAAAAGCACTGAAAGAATCTGGTAATCCCCTGTCCCAGTCAGGGGAGGTGGAGTGGGGGAAAGCCTCCTACTACTGTGGGCAAAATAGGGTCCGGAGGTGAGAGACACAAAGTTCTAGAAGCTATGGCTTCTAAAGGTGCCAGGCTGGCAAGGGAACTAATATGGACTGAGCACCTACTGTGCTTTTTCATGATCCTGACAACCTGGGCGATGGGTCCTATCACCGTGGGTTACAGATGAGGAAACTGAGGGCTATAGCAGGGAGGGAATGGGTCTCGGGAGTGTCTCTGACCAGACTGAACCCAGCTCTTGCTTCGACATCAAGGCAATTCCCAGCTGCTCTCCAACAGAATCCCGCTGCTCGGCTGTCCTTCCCTGCTTCATAGTCTGACAAGACACCTTATGTTTATCTCGATCTTTCTTTGCCTCAGACAGGTCACAAGGACAAGACACCAAACCTCCCCTGCTGGAGTGCCAGCTCCCCAAGACATGGGCTCTGTTGCCCTTTCCACCCTGGAAGCTCCCTGGTGGTGGCGTCTCCCTCATCAGACTGAGGCTCCTGGGGTTGGCCACGCTGGCCACATGAGATAGGGGACAGCATCTCTTCCAAAGGACTAGACCGCCCTCCTCTGTGCCACATCCCAGAACAAGCCTGGGTGGAACAAAGCAGGCAGGCAGGATGGCTGCGGTCAGGGTGGGGAGGAGAGGGCACTGTCAGACAGAAAGGAAGCCCTCCCATACGTGCGCCCACAGAGGGACTCTCTAGAACGTGTGCCCAGAGGCCTGGTCTTAGGCCCGAAAGAGCACTACGTTCTGTTGGGGGCCATCCTGCGGGGAGCTGGACTGCCCTAGGACCATCAGTGTTTACTGCCCCATTCCACTGCACGGAAACTCACTGCTCTGGGCTGCACAACCAGGGGGAATGGGTTGGGGGGCCCAAGGGGCAGCCCCTCAAGGACCTGGACGAAAGGCTTTCCACTCAAGCAGCCTGTCTTTAATGATTATAAAGGCACAGGAGTTTAATCCATTTTTGATGTAAGCACTAATAGCTCTGTGTCCTTGAAGTTCAAAGCGGGCGCATACATGTCACTAATTAGCCAAGCACAGAGCCATTCAGCTCCCTCTCATGTTTCTAATTAGGTCTTTAATAACAAACAAACTCCGACCTTACCAAGAGGCCCCCATTCATCAGACAGTCAAGGAGGGCGACTGCTTCCGTGTTTACGGCTGCTTCGGGCCGTTGGTTCTACGTGAACATGCTCTTAATCTCAGCCAGGACAGGCCTGTCCTCGGATCCATCTGTGAGGACAAAGACCCCTTCAGCCTGCCCTGGAGGGATGGACTTCCTGGCCTTGCTGGGAGGACCCGCCGCGGGCAGGACGGCTAGCTGCGGGCTGAGAACCCAGGCCAGCTCTCCTGGTCACCAGAGGAGGCAGGGGTGAGCTAGCCGGCTGGGCTCTATGTACACACTGCGAGGTGGGGACACCAGTGACAAAGTCACAGATCTGGTGCAAGGCTCTACATCTGGCAGGAAGCTGATGGTACCTGAGTCCACAGTTACACAATGGACTTGACTGAGGTAGCTGTCATTCATTACTACTAGGGCCTGGGGCTCACCCGGCTGGTAGATTCTGATCTGATGGGTCTGTAGTGCGGCCTGGATACCAGGAATTTAAAAAACTCTCCAAGGAGCGAGTTGTTGGCGACTCCAACAAGCAGCAAAGCTTCCGAAACACCGTGTTGGCCCCGGTCTCTCAGATCTGCTCACCGGCAGTAACTATCAACAGGTCTGCCTTTATTAATAAATACCATCCAGACAGCCGAACCCTAAATGTTTAATCAGCCACACCCACGGATGGAAATCTGACCAGTTTCTTTCAGTGATACCCTAGATTCTGGAAACATTTCTGTCCCTCTCACTGCCTCCATACATGGGGAAAAAAATGCAGCACTGACTGGTTTCAAACACATTCTCATCACCTGGAAGCCCCTGGCTTTCTCTCTAGTCACTTTTCTTAGCTCTTAAGGCACTGTCACTATCACCTGCTGCCCCCCTCCCATGACAAGGGATCGAGAGCTGTGGAAACAGCGTCCACCTCGAGCTACAGAGTTGAAAGGTCCTTAAGCACCCTCCAGTCTGAAGCCCTGAAATCACCCAGCCTGCTGAGTGTTGGAACCAGACTGGAATTGAGTCTTTCCGATTCCCCACCCTTTGATGCTCTCATCCTCTTTAAAGAAAATTGTTTAGGGCGCCTGGGTGGCTCAGTGGATTGAGCCTCTGCCTTCGGCTCCGGTCATGATCTCAGGGTCCTGGGATCGAGTCTCGCATTGGGCTCTCTGCTCAGCGGGGAGCCTGCTTCCTCCTCTCTCACTCTCTGCCTGCCTCTCTGCCTACTCGTGATCTCTGTCAAATAAATAAAATCTTTAAAAAAATTGTTTATCATCCTGTTTTTTTTTTTTAAGATTTTATTTTTTTATTTGACAGATAGCACAAGTAGGCAGAGAGGCAGGTAGAGAGGAGGAAGCAGGCTCCCTGCTGAGCAGAGAGCCCGATGTGGGGCTTGATCCCAGGACCCTGGGATCATGACCTGAGCAGAAGGCAGAGGCTTTAACCCACTGAGCCACCCAGGCACCCTTTATCATCCTTTCTTATCTGATTAATCCCCAAGGCAACCTCGCCCCCTAGGAAGGTGAGAGAGATACAGGGGAAGCCTCAGAGCTGTTTCTGTCCCAAGATCGGAGCACTGACAGCTGTTGGGGCCGGTTCCCGAACCCAGTGTAACCCTCCAGAGAGTCATATTCACGCCAGGTCGTTGGGAAGATGCTGAGATCTCAGGGGCTGCCTCCATGGAAGGTTTCAGGACTGAAGACTACTGGGTCCACAACAGTCTGGACCCAGAAAAGTCAAACAGTGTGGCCAAGGATACATGGCAAAACTGGATCCTCCAACATTGGTCCAGGTTTTCTGGTTTGGCTGCCGTGCTGTGACCTTTCCTGGAGGCGGGGTTGACACTGCCAGACCCTTCCACCTGGGTCGTTGCCTCACGGAGGCCTGACTCCAGGGCCTCCTGGGTCCCACGTGTCTGTAAGACTCTGCCTCTCTTTCCCCCAAGGCCTGAAAAGCCAACCGTCTGGCAGGTTATAGTCAGAAACGACTTCCAGAAAGAGAGAAGAAAGTGGGGCTGCGCAGCCTTTGCCTCCCACAGTGCTCTACCACAGGCGCACAGGTCTGCACTGATTGCTTACCACAGACCTGGACAGACCGTTTTATTAATATTAATAAGTAACCAGGAACAAAGGGCCCCTTTATTTTTAGCTTTCTCTAATTGCGTAGTAATTACTCATCTACAAAACAAATGAGCCCCTGCTCCCGGTTGCCATAGCACCGGGAGCCCAGCCTCCCTGAAAGACGATTGGCCGAAGGTCCCGCTGCTCCCGCCTCCTGCCCCGCCCCTCCACAGCCATTGGTCCAAAGCAAAGCCCCAGCAACTGGGCGGCCAATCCGCTCCCAGCCCCGGGGCTAGGCTGGGCTTCCCAGCGACCTTCCAGATTCAGTCCTCACGGCTCTCAGGAAGGGATGTTGACTCATCCCTAAGGGGAACGAGAGCGGGTCTGTCCTGCCCAGAGACAAGGCCGAGAGCCTCCCTTGCTCCATCTTCTAGTTTCTTTTGGGCAGTGGCTAACTTCCTTCAGTCCTCTATTAGCTAAAGGCTCCTTTCAACTAATTTTTATTTTCAATTTTATTTTCCTTTTCAACTAACCTTCAGGCTGGCTCCTTTACCCGACCACGCCTCCTCTGGGTCTCCTTTGTCTGCCTGTGGTCTGAAAAGGATTCAGGGACTGGAAGCCAGATCAGAAATGTCAGCCAAAGCCAGACAGCACCATGACCTTAAGTTTGCAACAGCAGAAGCAGGTGCAAAATGTGCATATAATGCTTCCTGAGGCCTCTTGTAAATGGTTTTGGCTTCTCTCTTCCCCGGAGGACACGAGAATTAAGTTGATGGGCTGCTGTGGTTTGCCCTTGAGTATGTGTTAAAAATGCAGACCTCTGCTCACAAATCGGAAGGGCTGGCACCACAGAGCTTCCGCTAACATGGCTGAGAGCACAGATGCAGTGAGACAGACCCAGGTTCCGGTCTTGTCTTTACTACCTCTGACAAGCGATCCAAGCCACAGTTTTAAGATTTAAAAAAAATGGGAATGGGAATGACAGTGCACTCTTCATAGGATTAGGAGAATTAGATGGGGTAAGGCAGGTGGGCTGAGCACAGCACTTGGCTCACTCATAATGCAGAAGTTATTATGAACATATTACTTTTATCATCACCATGTATTAAAATTGGCTGGGAAGTGTCTCTAGGATTCTATCAACCACTTGGAAGATTTCTTTCCCTTCCAGGACCTTGCAGGCGAGTATAAATGTTGAGATAATGGCTGGAACCCTCCTATTCATGACACAGACTGGATTTCACCGTGGCTCCCCCATCCTGAGAGATCTAATTCCAAAAGCCAATCACAGCTGTTCAAAAGCATTATTTGCCCACCTCCTGTTCTGCAGAATTCCAAGCTGGCAAGGGGAGACCTTTTTATTAATATTTATAATAAGCATCCAGGGACAAAGGGCCCCTTTATTTTCTGCTTTCTCCGATTGCAAAATAATTAGTCATCTACACTAAGAATGAGGCTGACTTTGCCTCCTGGAGTCTGGATGGTTTATATTGTTGGAGAAGGCGGGCACCACTCGGAGATATATGCAAAACATGTTCCATAGAGTCAGAACCCCGCCTTTCATCCAGAAGACCTCACCAGTCAGGAAGGAGACCGAGGACACGGTGTTGTTTCGAGGAGGGGCACCTGGGTAGGGCTAATCAGGTGTGGCTTCCTGGCAGTCTGAGCCAATCTGAATGGAGGGAGCAAAGACAAGGACAGAGGGAGGTTGACTGGCAGTGGCTGCCATGAGGGCCCAGGAGTGGGGACCAACAGCCCCAGGTAGGGAATGAATAACAACTTGTTGGCAGAAGGGAAGGAGAGTCACAGAAAACTAAGGTGGAGCCCTGTGAGGAAATGCCCTCTCGTGTCAGCCCTGCTCCTTGTTCCAGGTCACCAAGCCAACCCCAGCCCCAGGACTTAGGGAGGGGTCCAACTCTGTCTGTGGGACCGCTGCCAGGCTGCTCTTCCTTAGCTCGTTTCGTCCTTACCAAGCTCCACTGCCATGAGGCATACAAACCTCTCCCACCAACATGACCATAGGGATCGGGTTTTCAAGGTCTCCAAGAATCCAGCCTGCCTTGACCTCATCAAGCCTCTACCCCCACTGCCCACCGGACAGTCACCCACTGTCACCCCAGCATGGGATGCTCGTCTCCTGCCAACCAATCAGCCAAGTCCTCTCGCCTGCAATGCCCTCTCATCTTCCATCGCAAATCCTGCAGGGCCCATCTGTGTCCAGCCTCCCGTCTGAGCCTCCCCGGCTGCTGCGCGCTCGCTGACCGGTGGCCGTGCATTCTCACCGAAGACCAGCTCTTCTATCAGTCGCGTGCTGTGTCCTCCCCCAAAAGACTGGGAGCTTGTGGAAGGCCAGGCCGTGCCCTGAAATTCTGTTTCCCACCCCCGACCCCAGCACGGTGCTGAGCCCAGAGTTCATCAGCTCATGGTAAGAGCTAAAGGCGTGAAGCCACTCTTCCTAGGCAGTGACAGGCAAACGTTTATGGAGCATCGACTCTGCATACTCTGCCACTTGGCCTCCTGCTTTCAGTCCCATGTCCCTAGTCCACCCTGCTGTCAAGACTTGGCTAACATACAAATCTGATGTCACTTCCCAGGTTCAGGCCTCTCTCAGGCTCCCAGCTGCCTGCGTGAAAGCAGCAGCTTCACCTGCGGCCGCCCCCGACCCGGGGCCCCCATCCGCCCCCAGTGCATTTTACTCTCCCGCTGCTGTGAACCGTTTGCAGGGCCTCAGAGTCACCTCTCTGCTTTGGGTTCTGGGGGCTTTGCACATGCTGTTCCCTCTGGTCCTTGGGGAACTCCTATTATTTGTCCTTTAGAAGTAGAAAGAGTCACTCCCCTGTGAAACCTTCCCTGACTTCCCAGACAAAGCCAACTACATCCTCCTCCGTGCCCTTTCTGTGACTGGACGTTTGCCATCATACCAGAAGTACCCGTTAGCCTCCACACTAGGCTGGGAAACGCTCAAGGGCAGGGATTGTGCTCTGGATTCATCTAGGAGATCCCAGGGCTGTAGTGGGCTTCGTACTTGCCCACCCAGCAGCATTCTCCCTTCCCCTCTATATCTGCACCCAGACTGTCCTTTGGGACTCCATCCTTCTCCTGCTAGTTGGCTCAGAGGGGGCTGGATCCTGCCCTCAGTGACTGGTTCTCACAAACCAGGCCTCAGCCAAGCAGCACAAAGCTCGGGACTTCTGCTAGAATTCAGGACCATCTGATGACGGTCTCTTCCTCTAGGCAGGTTGGCATGAAGCAGGAAACTGTTGCGACCATTTTGCTACTGTAGGAAAGCCAACATCAAGACAATATGGAAGCAAAGAGGAGGACAAAGCCAAGGAAACCGCAGAGAAAGAGCCCAGTGGCCGACACACGAAGCCCACTCTTCCACGGATGGGAGCCCAGCTCCTGGGATGCTGGCCAGTAAGTGCCCCATGACATTCAACCATGCTGAGTTGGGTTTTCTGACCCAGTCCAAAGCACCCTGACTCAAGTCTAGCACACTGCCTGCCGCAAGAACTAATAACTACTTTTGTTACCCACTTACTACATATCTGCTGAACTAAATTCCGTGGTAGATGCGCCCTGGGCCCAGTTCTGAAATCTATAACTGAGAGACGGGCCTGTGAGATCTAGGGGCCTGAGTCCTTGGCTGACACAGCGAGGGCCCCGAGGCTCCTGGGCATTTCCAGCACACCCCACATGTCGGGGGCATCTGGGTAGCAGGTGACCTCTTCATGAACAAACACCGTCTCTCTGCAGGACTGTTAAAGGAGGTCAGAGACCTGGGTTCAAGGTCAGGGTTCTTCATCCTTGACCAAAGCCTTGCTCCCCGCGTAACCAGCTGGGTGACTTTGGTAAGTAATGCAATCATTCTGCAGATCTGCTTTCTCTTCAAAACCAAACACATAACACCAGGCCAAAAACCTCTGCCTTCCTGCCTGTCTCCTGGGCTAGCTGGGGTCAGAGACGTGGTCAGCTGACCTCTGCAGAAACGTAAGGAGTCACGACACACCGAGGCCCGTGCTCCTTTGATGACTCTCACCACCATGTGGGTTCATCAGCTTTTGGGGCTCTCCACACCCTTAAGTGGCCTGACCCAGCCCAGGATGCCAAGAGGGGCTCCCTGTGCTCTTACGGGGTGTCCAAGGACAGCACCACACTTTCCACCTTCCTCTAGATGGCAGGGCCTGGGATCCTGAGCCAGTGTGAGAGGACCAGCTCAGCGGGACGAGGTGTCCCCTCCGAAAAGAATCCCACGGATTTAAAAGACCCTTAATATCCCCCCCACTCCGTTCACTTTAGGATTAACTTCTACTGAGGTCTGGGCTTCAAGGCCAGTCGCTAATTGCACTAGAGCTGATTTATCAAGTGCACGGTGTTTCTATTACAAAATTATTGATCCCGGCCGATGTATTTTATCCTCAAGAGGGTTGGTCCAAAAGCCCCTGGAAAAAGAACGAAGCAGAGGTCAGCCACGGGCAGCTCCACGTATTATTATAAATTCACTGGGTCTACTGAAATCCAAGGTCTCTCAGTGGCTAAAGACCCGGCCCTCCCAGAAACGAAGATTTTAGTGACAAACTGAGAAACGAGCTGCCCATCCCCAGGACACGAGGCGGCGGACCGAGAGGTAAGCTTGGCTAGCTGCGGCAGCTGCTTGTAACGGGTCAGGGATCTGCCCTCCCTCTGGGCAGCCATGCTGGCTCCGCGCCGCAGCCACAGATGGGGGCTCTTTCCCAGCGAGATGCGTCCCCATGACCCTACCCCCAGTTGGGCCGTCCCGGGACCGCCATCCCGTGAGAACGCTTGCTGCTAGCACAAACAAGGGATGATGGCCCTACAGCTCCCCTTCCTGCACATCGGAGCCTGCTGAAGGAGACGCAGAAAAGCCATCTTCAGAAAGGGAGGCAGCACATAGATCCGTTTTCCTTTTCATGCGAAGCTGACAGTGTGGGAAGCAATGCATCATGGGAAATAGGGATTCTCAGCAGGAGGGATCTGGATTCTCAGACCACTGGAGGCAAGACATGTTGTCTGCCTTTATATTCCTCGGCACCTGGCACAGAGCAGATCTTCAACGCCTGCTTGTTGAGAGCAACATCCAGGAACCCTAAACTGTATGCCACAAAGGATGCTAGTAATTCCCGGATCCCTCCAGCAGCTGCAGGAGTGTGTGCGGGACGCTGTTGTTCATGTCCCCCGGACCCCAGCACATGTAAGGTGAAGGGCGTCATGGGGAACATGGAAAACACCCAGGAGGGGAGGGGTGGGATGGGCAGGCCTGCTTCGTGCGTCCCTGCATCTACTCTCCTTTATGGTTCAAGTTCAACTGTTTCCTTTCCCTCCTAAGTTGAATTTTACTTTTGTTCGTTGTACCTACTGGAACTGAAATGGTTAGAATGTTTAGTCACAGCATAGCAAAGCCATTCTCTGAGCAGAGCCAGACCCCGGATTTAGGCCAATAAAGGGGATTTCCGCTCCTCTGCCTTCTGTCCTGCCCTCCTTCCACCTCAGCAGCCTGCATCAGTAGGCAGCTTCAGCAGCCCTGGAAGCCTACTGCTTCCAGACAGTCCCCTCTGCCTCCCCCCACCCGCCCCTGCAGGATGGCTCTTCCCAGATTTCCCTTCCTGGGCCTTGGGGGCCTCCTTCTGTCCAGTGGCTGACGGGCCCGCTCACTTGCAATCCTTGTTCATGCTGACGCAGCCACCGACCTCTTGCCACCATTCCACTGTCACACACACTCTTCTGGGAACGCCACGGATGCCGTGACGTCCTGGGCTTCAGTCTCCCACAACAGATAACTTATCCCCTGAAGGCTCGGGTCCCATGGCGTCCTCCTGTGGCTTTAGGTCAGAGCCACCAATTAGCCTGACTAAAGAGCAGGGCCCAGGCAGCAACTACTACTTCACAGCCCACCAGTTTGTAAAGATGGGGGCCATCTCCGAAAGCTCGGAGAGACCTCTGGTACTCTGGTATGGCTTGTCCCCACAAATGTAGGGGAGACGGCGTGTCCAGGGACACGGACTGCCCACGCCCCTGAGCCGAGGGCAGAGCTGCCGGACTGGGGAATCTTGCTGGCAAGGTGGAGGGAAACTGCGGCCTTCTCTCTGAATGTCACGAATGAACCCCTTCCCTCTCGTCCCCTTCCCTCCTCCCCCCACGGAGCTGCGCCGATAATCTCCACACTAGGAAGATTGCCACTCTGACGCCACTTGCCCCCCTCCCACCCCCACCCGTTCCTTGGAGGGCACACGTAAAGGCTTCTCCTTTATCTTCACCAACCGTAAGAACAGATGCTAACCTTCGCCAGGACCCAACGCATTCCCTGTCTGCAGACCCAGGATCGTTAAGATCGGAATCCCCTTCCCTACCACGTCTCACTTCCTCTCCGCCCTGGGGACCAGACCATGCAGACAGGACCGCCACGTGGACCTGTTCCCCTCAACAGGCCGGACGTGAGCTGGCAAAGGACCCAAGGCATTGAGGGCCTGGACGAGCCTTGCCGGCGGACCTTGCCAAAGAAGAGAAGACCTGCTCTGGTCAAGAACCCTACGAGGAAGATGAGAACAAGGATGAACGGTCAGACTCCTTCCGATCCCAGTTCTGTTCACAGACACGGTCGCCAGCGAGCTCAGTGAGGAAGGCTAGAGCTGGGGGTGGTGGCCCAGTGCTGGACTGGGGGAGCGGGGAGCGTGAGGGGAGGTGGTGGTGGCTGATGGCGAGAACATGGATCCAAGCCCCTTGGCAACATTGAAAATATGGAGCCCCCTGTCTTCCTGGTCCCCCGCGCTGTCCTGCCAGCAGCCGTGCTGGGCCGGGCTGTCAGAGACCCTGTAATATCAACTCAACAATGCATGTTCTAGGGCTACGGCTAATACCAGGACATCTACTACAGTGCATGCATTTAGTTCAGTCCCACAGAGACATACACTCTAAGAACAGGCAGGGGAGGTGTGAAATGTTTTACTGGACAACAGGTGTTTTGGAGTCGTGACTAATAAAAAAAAAATCGAAAACGAAAGTGTACAAAAAAAAGACATTTCTCGAGAGTTGGATATGAGTTTGTTTCTTGAACTGTTTTCATCTGAACAAGCAAAAACATGCAAACCAGCTGGTACTAACAGGAAGCTGGACACTGAGAGAGGATTAATAGGTGTGGACAAACCTTCCCGCTGAGCGTGCTCAGAAGAGTGTTTGAGAGGAGGTGTGCAGATCCTAGTGTAAGAGAGGCGGGAAAGTATGCCTCAGAGACACTCTCTCACCGCAGCCCCAACCAAGCAAGAGAAAAGACAACAGAAACATGACTCTCGCACTCACCACCACCGTCAGGAGCTCATGTTACTAGACTGGAATAAAGCTGGCAAGTATAAAGTACAGTAAGGGGTCCTGGCTGGGGCCGGAGACGGGCTGGGGGGGCGGGCAGGGGGCTCAGAAGCTCTTCGACTGACACACAGACCCACCCCGTAAATGTCACCCGGAAATAAAACAGCCTGAGCATCCGAACCACTCCCCTCACCTGTGTGTGTGTGTGTGTGTGTGTGTGTGTGTGTGTGTGTCAGGGGGTGGCTGACCGAACTGGACTTAGGTTTGGGTGGGACGGGATGAGGCCATCAGAACTGAATGAATACGATCAAAATAAACAAACAAACTCTCGACTGAGCACAAGAAAAGATGACGTTTCAGACTACCGGGTGAAGGTAAAAGAAAAGTGACCACTGATAGTGAAGTCATCTAGGAGTCGGCAGGGACCTCGCCCGGCGGGGGGGTCTCCTGAGCCCTGCTCACCTCAGGTCCTGCATGAATTAGGAAAAGGCGGGCAGGCTGGCCTCGAGGAGTCAGCTGAGGTGGGTGCAGAGCTCAAGGCCCCCCTGGACCTCCTACCCTGACACCATAGCCCTGACAGATACAAGTTGCCAACCTGAGCGAAATCCGAGTTGCTCCCCCGCCCCACCCCCACCCCTACCCCACGGCCCTCGGCCCTCGGCAGCTGCTTCTACCTCAGGAAGCTCCCCTGGTACATCAAAATATGGAAGGAGGAAAAAAAAAAAACAAAACTGTGGAGCTGGACAAAAACGAAAGGCCCAATAGGGCCTTTCACACGATGCCTGATCCCTAGACCAAGCCTGACAGCCAGCCCCGTGGGGAGCGGAGGCCACGCTTCCTGCGGTTTGGAGTCCCCTGCCAGGTTCGGGGAGTACCAAGCTCAAGGTCGGTACTCCACAGACTCCCTGTACCAGCTTCTTCCTATAAGACGAAGTGCCTGGGCTTGTGATGCCCTCCAATAGCTGAAGCCACTTGCTTGGGGGGCTGAAGGAACACCCCCGTCCCCCGGGAAGGAGCTGGCATGGGAGTGGGGTGCGCAGGGTTGCAGGGGAAGGGAGAACCGGGCAGTCAGCCTTGGGCGATCACCTGCTGGCCTGGGCTGATGCACAAACGCAAACCAGTCTGTGCCGTCCCTCTCACGTGTTTGCCAAAATGCCACGGAGGGGCCACCGCAACAGGTAAATAACTGGCCGTCTCACCAGGCTCGGAGTCCAGGTTATGTTCTAGAGGGAGGGAGGGGACAGTCCTTACAGGCCAAAATGCGTTAAAAGAAAGACAGGCCGAGATCTTCTTTCCCCAACCTTGTAACCCTGCTCCAGGTCCAAAGACTGGGATGGGGGTGAGGGGCTGAGCTACCCTGTCTATACGGAGGCAGGTGTCTTCCAGCCCAGGCGGTGTTCTGACTTTGGCAGGCACGGTCTAGTTGTCGCCCTGGGGCTCACCCCAAGCCCCTGACCCCCAGGCAGTACTGCCGGGTGCCCTGTGGCCTCCTGGCCAAGCCTGCACCCTTGGGGCCAGGCACCTCGGAGTTGAGGATTTACTCCTTGCACTAACCTAGGCTGGTGTGGGGCAGGTGGTCTGGGAGCACGCTCCTGAATAGAATTCACTAACAGTGCAGCGATGAGCATGGCTGACCTCGAATGGCCCCGGGGAGTCTTGGCTCCCAATGGAAATGGCTACAAATAAAACACCACTAATCCTGGAAAAAAAAGTGTGGTTGGAGATGGCTCTGGAGTTTGGGGTTAGGAGTTGGGGAGGGATGGGTGGGACTCCCGCCTAGCTCTGGGGGGTCCGTGAGAGGGTAGGGGTGGCGGAGGGGGGCACGGGCCACAGGGAGACCGCTCTCTGACTTGCGAAGAACCCCATGCTGCCCTTTAAACTTGCCATGAAGTCAAGGAGAATGGGGGTGGGGAGAGAGGCAGGGTTAATTTCGGGTTAAAGTTTAGTTTCATAATCCAAGTCATAATAAGAAAGAAACTGAACGGAGAAAACAACCAACAACACTCAAAAATCTCGAGTTTTTTTTCTGTCATCCCCCCCACCAGGCACAGGTAGGACAGAGGCTTGTTTGTAACGATACCAAAAAGCACTCAAGTTAAAAAAACCAAACAGAACAGGGAGACACCAGGCAGTGGCGCGCCTGCCCCCAGGGCAGGGGCACCAGGGGACACTGGCCAGAGGGCAGGTGGAGGCCGCTGGAGGCTGAGCAGGTGCCCAGCTCTCTGGCTAATTGGCCTTCAGCAGCCCCCAGAGAGCTCCTGGCCCCTCCAAACAAATCCCCAGTGGGTGATTCCGGGGAGTGGCTCCTTTGTAGCTCGAGGCAGTGCCAGTTTGCATGGAACGGATTTTTACTGATGTTTCTAAAGGGCCTCACTGTGCCAGTCTCTTACCACTGAGGGTTTGGGTTTTGGCATTTGCCCTCTGGGCTTTGAATGCCCCATTTCCTGGTACCCCACCAGTACCTCCCGCCCCCCACCCTCCTCAGAGCCCTGTTCCTAACTGCTCCCCGGGGTGCTCTGCGGCCCTGTCCCCGGGGCATGGTGGGGAGAGTCTTGGAGGAGCAGGGGCCCCTCCGCGGCTGGGGCGCGGATGCCAGGTGGCCTCCCAGGGAGCCCGGCACACAACGGCAGCCCAGCTTGCTTAGCAAGGCGGGGAGCATCTGGGGGAGAGGGACAGAGGCCGCTCTGGGGCCTGTGTCCTGGACACACCAGCTCCAGTCTGACCCACAGGGCTGCTGGGCAAACGCTCCCACCTCACCTGAGGGGCTCTAGATCTCCTAAGAGACTGGGTTTAGAGACCAAAGGACCAGGGCAGTTTTGTGGGAGAGAAAAAACCCCAGTTCCCTTGGCAGGTGGAGTCTAGGAACTCTCTGGTCTCTGCTCTAAGGAGAGCCTGGGAGGCAACAGGGGCTTCAAGAAATCACTCCCTTTCACAGAGGTTGGGACTGGCCCTACTTCCGGCCTCCGGGGACCAGGGTCTGAGCTGAATCAGCAAGACCACCTGCCAGGTGCAGCAGGGGCCTGGAGGCCAGGAGCCTCCCTCGCACAACCGGGATCTTCTCTGGCTAGGTCAGAGGCCCAAGGAAGGGAGCCTCATGAAGCAGTGAAAGCCAACGAGGGAAATGCGTGGGTGCCCTGAAGCCGGCTGTCGGGTGAGGGGCCATCCAAAGTAAAAAACAAGGTCACTGCTCTTTTTTCGAGGACAGAATAAGACTCTACCTTTGGTTTGCAGTCCTGCGACTGATCTGCACTGGGAGCTGCCCCCGGGGTGGCAGGGCCTCGCCCGCGCCCCCCTGTCCCCACCCTCTGGGCTGTGGTGACAGTAGTGGACAGACGCAGCCACACAGATCCAACAGGGCCTTTACCTTCCCCCGCACACTGGGGCATGCCTGGGAGCGCCTGCCCCGTACACCTCCCTACCTGATCCTCTTGCAGCCGCCACCGCCGCCGCCGCCACTGGTCCGTAAGCCGCTGCCGGGAAGCCTGGTGGGGAGAGACGAGCTGGAGTGAGGGTCGGACCCTGGAATGGGCCCCCCGGCACAGCCCAGGCTCACAGGCCGCGCTCCACCCCCTCCTCCAAAGGATAGGAGCCAAAAGGGATCTCCTCGGGGCAGCCTTTAGGAGGGACCCAGGTCAGTAGCTCTCAGGCTTCCAGAAGGCATAGCCCCTTTAGGTGTGTTTGATTCCTACACTGAAATAATCTAAGAGGATGAGGAAGATCCTCTCTTGGGAGCACGGCAGGGCCCCTGCTGTCCTTGCCATGACTGAGGGGGTCCCCCAGGGTGTGTCCATGGCAGCGCCAAGCATGGCCCAGGAACCAACCCCCCAACCCCCCACCGGTGGCCCTGAGCCTCTGGGCAGCACAGGCACCTGGCCCAGGAGGTGGCTGAACTCCAGCTGCTCTCCTGAGGCTCTGCTGGTCCGGACTCTGGAAAGCCTGCACTAGCATTGTCTCAGCCCCAGCCTGGAGGGCGAGGTGTGCTGGGAGGCCCGGCTGACCACCCGAGTACACGGGAAGGCAGCTGGGGGAGGGAGTGGGTAGCCACAGGGACCAATGTGAGGTGAGCCCTGTGGCTTTGTCTCCTCATTTCAACCTCCTGAGGCACATGATGGGGATTTCGATCTGCCTCTTGTCTGAGCTCCACATCCTGATCAAGTTGGCAGTGCAGGGTGTCCTAGGGATCTCCATCAAGTGTCTCCCTAGCTAAGAACACCGGAGCAGCAAGGCTGTCCCAGAAATGGGACTGAAGGTTGGAAGCGAAAAAGTGACCCAGCGTGGCTGCAGGATGTCCAGGGGAAGGAAGAGGTTGGCGAGTCCTCTCCCCTGGGCTTCTCTTGGCCACTAGCATCACGCACACACAGTCACACATGGGGACACACAGTCACACATGGGGACGCACACAGACACGCGCACACGTGGAACAATCGCCATCTGCCATCCAGGCAGACTTTTCGAGGCCTGATTTCAAGCCCCACTTCCAAAGGCTGTGGTTTTAAATGATGGGCCAGAAGCCAGCAGCAAACAACTGGCAGCCAGACAGCTGCTGGGCTTCAGCCTTTGGGCCTTCCAAATAGGGACCTGCTACAAGACACGGTGGGGGAGCACATGCACCATGGGGGGCAAGGAGCGGGGTGGGGGTAGGGAAAAAAGGAAAGAAAGAGAGCCATCTCCCAAACACAGCAGAATCTAGAAGCCCACTAAACTCTAAGACTATTGTCCTAGCTACACGGAACTACTGGGGAGGAAAAAAAGTTCAAAAGGGAACGAGCTACTCTAAAAAGGTCAGGCTAAGCTACTTAAAATGTCAATGAAAAAAGACATACTTGCATTTAAATATGGTAATAGGGCTGTTGAAGGGGGAAAAAGAAAGATCCAGGTGAAATAAGGGTACAAGGTCATCCCTGGCTGCTGGAACGGGTCTCCCAGCTCCCATGAAGATCCCACACGTGCCAGGAGGCCGCTCCCTCCCCCACGGGGGCTACCACGGCCCCCTGCCACCTGAGACCCACGAAGCCACTCCCCCACCAAGTCCTTTCCCCCTTTCTTCCAAGCAGGATCTAGGTTTCTGGAAATGTGGGTGATAGAAGAAAGTGCTGAAGGAAAATAAGGAAGAATTCGAGTTACTTCTCCGTCCCAACCTCCGCACACTAGGCACCCTCCTCCCCTGCTGCAGCCACACGCAGCAGAGCTCAGGGGACCCTGAAGGAGAAGGAAGTGGGCTGGAAGAGAAGGAAGGTCAAGTTATTCTTTTGCACTCCTCACCGGTTTCCTTGGAAGCCTGAAAAGATGTCCATGGCAGGGGGAAGGGAGTGGGGGGCAGAACCAGAGGGAGGCGAGTTTAGTCAATAAAAAAGACATTTAACAAAAGGGCTATTTTCTGGAGTCAAGCGCATTTTTGAACAGGAAAAAAAAAAAAAGTCTGAGAGAAAGAGGAAGGAAAACTTATCCAAGAAAGGAAATCCATTATCCTTAATCTCAGATAAAGGTTTCTGCTGGAGACTGAGCATCAGACACTGCTAAGGGCTAGAATTTCATCTCAACCATCAAACAGGGCTGAGCGGACTGACAGGTGTGAGAAGAGGCCAGGGAGGAGAGCTCAGTCTGCCCCCCACACCGGAGACACCGGAGAGGGGAGCCTGCAGCCCTCGCAGTGACTGCATCTGAGACGCCAAGCGGCCGAGGGCCCCAGCCCAGCCTCTGTGGGACTCTGTCCCGGATCACTTCCCCAGCTCCCTGCCGTTCCCCCTCCTGTCCTCTGAGGCTGCTCCGCTGCACTGGTCACTCCACACGTATTCTTCAGATGACCTAGCAGATAAGCCCAATGCTATTATTAGGGAGGCCCCATGGACTCTCCTTGGTGGCTGGGCTTGCTGGGGGTGGGCAGACCAAGATCCAAGAGAGGTGGGGTGCGTGTGTGTGTGCACGCATGTGCATGTGTTGGGGTGACACAAGGGGCTATCAGAGGCCAAAGAAGCATCACGACCCAGGGTCTAAAGCTGTCCTGATGGAGAACAGCCTGTCTCTAGGACAGTGGGAGGCACCTGAGGACCAGGAGGCCCCAGCCCAGGGACTGTGGTGGAGATGAGCCCCCTGGACTAGACCCGGACCTGGAAGAGCTAGGGGTGCAGGGAGGAGAAGCCTTCCAGACTTGCCTCGTGGTCCTGTTTTCAGCTTTTCTCCCCAGGCCCCGAGGAGCCAGGGGTCATCTATGGTGGCCTAGCTGTCTGGGAAACCTCTCATTTTACTTCTGAAGGGAGAGGCGGTCTGAACTGTCCCGGCCAGGGGTACCCAGGAGAAGACCTTGGGGGAACTAGACAGAAGGGCTGACAGGGCTCAGGCGGCAGAACCCCTGGCTCCGGAGTGCCCGTGGCTGCCCCAGCACCCTGCTCACTGCCCAGAATAGATGACCATCTCCTCTCTGCTGCCGGGAATGTGGGCAGAGGCTTCCTGCTTCGTATAGCCCGCCTGGCCAAAGCGAAGGGAGCAACCAGACTTCCTGTGAGGCAGGTGAGCACGAATCTTGGGTTCAAATCCTGGCTCAGCCATTTACTAGCTGTGTGACTTTGGGCGAGTTGCTTAACCTTTCTGTGCCTTCACATCCCCATCTCTAAAGGAGGTGAGGATATGAGTGCAAGATTAATATACACAAAATGCTCAGATGAACTCCTGCCAGGGGGTAAGCTTCAATGAATGTCAGGTGTCATTTTGGGGAGGCCTGTCCAGCCATCAGCACCACCTTTAAGACAGGACTCCCCTGCACGGAGGGCTGTTCCACTCTCCCCATGATGGGCCACAGGGCCAGACAGTCATAAGCACATGGGGGCGCCTGGAATGCTTCACCCGTAACAGTGGCCTGTCATCCTCCACACTGTCCCAGCCTCCTAATGTCATTCTAGCGGAGCTAAAGTTCCCTAGCTCAAGACTAGCATAGGCGTTCCATTCAGCTCTTATACAGTGACTGGGCCAAGGCTGGCGGGACCCTCCTGCTCTAACACTTCTCCTTCCTTAGCAGTAAATCAGGCACCAAAGAACCAGATGTTTTGCTGACAGAATCTCAGGGCCTGGGGGCTTAGGTTGCCCGCCCAGGAGCCTGGGTGTTAGGAATGAGGCCTGCCCCTCCTGTTCGAGCCCCCTGCATGCACAGAGAGGGTACCTGGGAACAAAAGAATGATGCCGAGGCTTAACTCCAAGCACACACAGGTGCCATGCCTTCTTTAATGGAGGTCAAATCCGAAGACCCAGTCTTGCAAGTCGGAAGGTCCTCTGGCCCTCACATGGGAGAAGAGAAGGGTCACCCTGCTTGGAATCAGAGCCCAGCCTCCATCCCCTGCTGCCCTGGCCTCACTGTGTAACCTGGGCGCGGCGCTTCCGTTCTCTGGGCCCTGAGTAACCAGCTCGTGCGGCCGGAGAACCACTGTTGGCCTCTCACCTCTGAGCCTGCATGAACCCATCTTCCCCATGTCAAGGTCTCTGGCCCTGGAAAGCGCTGCCTCTGGGCTTCGTAGCTCATCTAAGTATAAGCTGTCACCATCCCACTGACCGTGAATGAGACGCTTTCCTGGACTTCTCCAAGCTGGGAGAAACTGGATGGCAAATTAGAAGTCAATGGCACTTCAGACTGTTTTGAGAATTCTAGGGCACCACACCTCCTTTGGATGCTTCCTGGGAAGCACTGGTTCCTGCCCCCCTGAAGCAGGTGTTTTGATGCGCAAATCTTCTCTTGCTGGCTGACTAATTCTTCTAGGGCAGGGCCTGAGCCCCGTGTCCCAGGTAAGGCCTTGCAGAGTCTGCCCCAGAGAAGGTTCTGGCGGAGCACCAGCTGCTGAGGGTCAGGACGTCCCCGGGAGGGTGCCTGAGAGCGGGCACGGGAAGTCACTGCTGCACGGCGGTGTCACTGAACGTGGAGCTGCCTCTCCTCCGGCAACCCTCCAGCCCCAGGGGGACAAGCTCAAATGCACAGGAGCATAATGAACCAGCCCTGGGGGGTGGGGGACTGCTCCCTGGCCCCCGGGGAGCCTTGACAAATCCTGAGACCTGGCTCCACAGAGAATCAGACTTAGCTGCTCTGCGCTGCAGCCCACATGCACAGTGGGACCGTTCACTGCTTTCCGGGTGATCCCCGTGCACAGCCCAGAGCTCACACCTTTAAAGGCTCTCAAAAACTTTAAGACGTTCAATGGCACCGCACATCTGCCCAAGTCCATCGCCCTGCTTCCTCGTGGAAAGGAAGGCCCTCCCGACGATTCAGAAGTGACTCTCCTTCTCAGGACCATGTCCCGAGACATGGCAGGGCCTCCGCGCAGAGCAGCGGGGCTCCAGCCTGGCCGGGGGGAGCTTTCACAACACACTAAGAATCAGGCGAGGCCCCCATCGCTAGCTTTTAAAGGCCTTCCAGATGCTTCTGACGCGCTGTGGAGGCAGAGAACCCTGACTGAGGGAAGCCTTAGTTGGCAGTCCACACTGAAACGGTGCTCCTTTCCTGCCGGCTGCGGGGTGTCAGCTGGGCACCTCTTTCCCTAAACCCTCCTCCCTGCACGGCATGAAAAGATGCCCTCCTGGGAGCGGGCTGCCAGGGAGACGGCTCTGGCACAGTCACTACTTATTTCTGTGACCTTGGAGAAGTCCATGGACCTCTGCGCCTCTCGCAGAAAGTGCAGATGAGAGAATTCAGAGCTTCCTGAGGGCTCCAACTGCGACTTTGAGGGCGTCTTTATAACAGTCTCTTGTAATGTGCGTTCCCATCCCGAAGGGTCCATCAGGAAGGCGATTTTTCCTCTGTTGCGTTTGCTCAGAGCACTCTCTGCCCCCTTCCCCAGCATGACCTGCATCTCCCCCGCCAACACTTTCTTCAGATGATTCCAACATTCTTGGCTAAACCCGCCGTTGCCTCACTGAATCCAAACACTCCAAAAGAAGCCACCCCGAGAAAAGCGGTCACCCAGAACGTAGGAACCACGCCGTGGAAGACTTTAGAAAACGCGTCCATCTGTCTTCTGACTGGCTCAGGGCCCTGCCCACCTCCTGGGCAGACCTGCCTAGTGTGCCTGGGGCTGGTTCTTTGAAAGGAAATCCATAGCTTTGTGCAGAGGAGCAGCGGCTGCTGGGGGTATGAGTGGAAAGGGGATGGGTGGTGCATTTTTGGAGGAGGAGGACCTAGGGGGTCCAGATCAGAAGAGAGGGCCTGAAGAGGTGGGGCAACTGACTACCAATGGGGCCCATGACTGTGATCAAGCTGTAAAATTCTGCTCTGAAGAAAGCTAATAGGTGTCCATTAGGGGAAAAAAGGAAAAAAACAAACCCCGAGCTCCTAGCATTCAAAATAGGAATCTGATTTCCACCCACCATTTTAGGAGCAAGACTGACATTCCCTAAGGACACCATCGTGCCATTCTCATGGGGGTCCCCCTCCCCACTGCCTTCTCCACCCCCAGGAGAGGGCTAGGGCTCCTGCTGGGGCCGAGGTGCCGGAGAGAGTGTGGGGTGGAAGGCAGAGGGACAAATGAGAAGGCCAGGCCTCCATGCCTGGGCACAGGCAGGGGAAGGGCGTGCAGCTCAGATCCTGGGTCCTCCCAGTTGCCCAAAGGAAGCGAGAGGCTCCGGGTGTTGCCTGAGAGAGTGAGAGAGAGCGAGAGAGCCCTAAGGGTGTTGGCACTTAGAGCAGAGGGATGGCACAACACTCTTCCCAAATAACTTTTAAGGCAATCGCTGTTTAGCCTCATCTTCTCTGTAGACGTCGCAACGGGGATAAAGGGAAGGTACGCTACACATCAAACCTTCGAGAGGTTTTACAGTCTGGTTGTCAGAGAGCCTCGGTTTGGATGAAAGGGTTTGTGGAAGCATGACCGAGTCAGAGAGCATCCTTTGGAAACAGGCAAGCGCAGCCCCTGGGTGCCTGCCAGCAGTGAAAGCTGTGTGTCTTCCTGCAGATCCCTTCCGGATCAGGGGTGCTCAGGGAGCACGACGGACCGCCTACCATCACCGTGCCCCCGAGTGCCAGCAGTGGGGCGAGGCCTGCCCCCCGACCCGGACATGGGGCTTTGTGGCTTCCCATCTTCCTGCTCCTGGATAACGAAACTCAAGAATGGGTCTTGGTCTCCACCCCAGAGCGTGGGGCTGAGGGTTTCAGGAGGAGAGCTGAGAACACCCTTCAGGGCCTGCTTGCTTGGGTGCTGGGCTCTTCCAGGAGAAAGGAAGCTGAGCGCTCCACAGGGGGATCTGGCCCAGCATCCTCCTCCCTGGGCCTTCCCAGCCCCTCATTGGCAGAGCTGGGGGGTGCAGCCCCTCTCTTTGACCCAGAACTTCTGCAGGGAAGCTATGTTCGAGCCTTCCCCACTTCCAGACCCCTTCTCTCTCCATGTATATGTACTGAGCACTTACTACACGCCAGGCACTGTTCTAAGCACAGTGGTCAGAGCAGTGACTGAGATTCCCATGTTTTCTGCCCTCATGGAGCCCACAGTTGCTAGTCCCTGACAAGAAAGGGGGGCTCTGTCTGTGGGACCACGCTGCACACAAACCAGCTCCCTGGGAAGGAGAGGAAATTGGCCAACAAGAAGCAGGGCCTTGGACACAGGGGAGCTATGGCTCATTCTGCCAGGGAGAAGGGAGGGCTCCACCACGAACCTGTAGAGTTTGGAACCAGGCCCGTGTCTGCTCTAGGGTCTCCTAGCTGAGCTCCAGCCCCGGTGTGACTGCACCAAACCTGCTCCAAAAGGGGGCCGGCACCAGGAGCAGCTGATGCAGGACACGTGCTCCGGCTCTGGCTGCTGGCCCCAAGAGCACTCCATTCCACGTCACGCTCTCTCCCCAGCAAGACCTCAAGAGCGAGGATGGCCACAGGGAGCTGGTTCCCAAACCACTCCCTGCTGCTCCGTGCCAGCACTATCTGCCCGTCTCCCTGAGACTGAGGACCAAGACCTTCAAGAGAAGGCACTCCACACCGTTGTTTCAAGGGACACAGCAGCAACTATTCTGAGAGCTTCTCCTTCCATGAAAGCGCGTCCTCCCCACCCCCTCTCAGGAGCACTGTGGTCTCTGCTTGTGAGACGCTCACCCACCTGCCCCCAGCGGGTGTCACGACAAACCACTGGCCTGACTATTGCCCCTTCTAGGGCTTGCTGTTTGCATGGCTCTTCACACTTTTCCTGGCTCCCCAAATTTCAGATGCTGAGTCAAAAATCCTGCTTCCTCCCCATAGGGTCTCCTGCTGGTCCCTTTAAATCTAAATGGCCTCCAGTCTCTTTGCCACCCCCCCCCCGCCTCATTCTATATGGGGCTCTGCAATGGCTCTGTCCCAGCACAGTTCCAAAGAGTACCCCTATGGCACCCACCTCTATGGACCAGGACGGGGAGCACTGAAGCCTGGAGCACCCCGAGACTTCTTGCTGAAACACCCCATCCTGGCCCCATCACTAACTCTGTGAGTAAATGAACATTTGTGACCTCAACTCTCCTGGCGTAAAATGTAGCCCTAGCACCCCCCCCCCCCAAACACACATACTTTTTGTCTCTGGACATAGGTGCTTCTGGTGCTGAATGGCAGACCACTGCTGTCCCGGGCATCACTGGGACTGGTGGACAGTGGAACGGTCAAAGAGTCTTGGGGGGCAGCCCAGGGTGGTAAGGGAGATGCCCTGGGGACACAGGGCCGCTGCTATTTACCAAGCGGCACAGACACACCTGACAGTTTTCACAGCACGGCGTACCACTTGCGTGCCAGCCTGAGTTGGAAGGGTAAATGCTAGAACCTTCTCTACACCTGTCTCCTCACCTGTACAATAGAAGAACACGGCTTTGACAATAAGAAACCCGTTACCGCACGCCTGAGAATAACAGCAGCTGCCACGGTGGCACTTTCCGTGGTCAAGGACCCAGAAAGTCCCCTCCAGCTGGGCCCATCCTAGAGAGGCTGGGGTCCCCTCCATAAGCCAGCTCCACAGCTCTGCAAGGAAGACGTCGCTAGTCCCATTTAACAGAGGAAGGACTCCAGGGCCAGCGTGGTTCAAGGGAACTGTACAGACAGCGATTGCAGCAAGGTGGTAAAATGCCACCTCCCGCACTCACTGGGACCCAGGACAAGAGACGGAACTTCTATCCCCGGCTCCTTCTGCTCCTCTGAAAATGTGGCTAACGGCACCTCCTGGCCGGGCCGCTGTGACACTGCGACACGACGGCACCGGGTGCTCAGCGCAGTTATCTGGCACAGGCAAGCCATCAGTAAGTGCAGTAAGAACTTTTATTTCTATTTTTATTATTATTGCCCAAGGTAAGAACAGTAGTGGAGCTGAGAACTCCCTCTGGAGACTTCCTATTCTAAAATCCTATTAATTTACATGACGTCTCCCGCCCGAAGGGCTTTCGTTGATAACATTTATAATTTGCTTGTGAGTGATAAGGGCAGGTTTTATCTGAAGTGCAACAGCTAACTTTGTGGGGTAACGTGACCGGGGGAAGCACGGGGCTCGTGGGGGCTCAGGGAGGGGACGGGTCCCTGTGACAGGGGGACCACGGGTGTGGACGTGGATCCCGGGGCTCTGGCGCTCTTGGCTCCTCACAGCTCCTCTGGGGAGGCCCCAGCTAGCGGAGCCTCTCTGGGTCCTTGCGACTCAGTGGAACCCTGCTTTCTTCCCTGCCCCCAACAAATGCCCTGTAAGGGCGAGAGCATGTCTCTGTGGTTCGTCAGCACGTCCAGCCTTGAGGGTAGGCACTTGGTAACTATGCACTGGGTGCAGAAAGGATGGGTAGATGGACAAGGGGAGCAGGTGGGAGCAAGAGGGCGGGAAAAAAGGCGCCCTTCCTGCTCCCAGCCTTACCCAAATCCTAGCTTGTTCAAGGCTGGTACCAGAGCCCAGATGAAGAGTCTGGAGAGATCCAAGAGACACAGACCACTGAGATGGCTGTGGCACTGGCCTCGACCCTCCCCCGAAACCCGAGGGGTGCTCCAGGGCCAGCTCAACGCCCACCCGCTCAGGTTCACAGCAGGTACCTGTGGCACCTCCAAGGGGTGCGGCCCCCGCAAGGGAGTGCTTTTGGGCAAGGCTCTCCCTTAAAGATGCCAGCCCCAGCAGCCAGCGTCTAGGGCGCACCAGGCTGGCTCAGTGGTATCCGCGAAACCCTTGACCAGGAAGAGCCTCCTAAGAAAGGGGGGGGGCATAGCATCTCTGGCCCACAGATTCACTCCCTGGGTCTGGGAGCAAGTGACTCTGACTTCTCCATGACAAAGTCTGTTCTCCAGCTGTCCCGCCCAGGTAATGGCACGGGGTGGGAGGGAGGGTTACGATGGACAGAGGCAGGAATGCAAGGGAGGAAGACGGAGCATGCTTTCGTGCCTTTAACCTGCTAGTCTCTGGATTCGGAATACCCTTGCCTCATCAGCTGCCGGTGAAACTCTGTTTCCAACTCAAAACCCAGGTCAGGTGCCACCCCTTCCTGAGAGCCTCCCAAGCAAAGTCCTTCCTCCCTCCCCCATGCTCACTCGGCACACCAGTCACACCGCATAGGAACACATCTGGCCACATGTGGGATGTCCTCCAGGCACCGACCTCCTTGTTCGCTCACTTGGCATCCCTGTGCCTGGAGAGGACCCGGCCTGAGTCAGGCTTGGAAGACCCTCTCCGGCACACTGCGGAAAACGTGCCCCTGCCCCCGCCCTCGAAACTGAAGGTGCAGGGATGAGAGGGAGCGACCCCACGGGTCAGGATCTCTCAAGGGCAGGGGATCCGAGCTGGGCTGCGCTCTGGGGCAACGTCTCTGGGCGGGATTCTGCTTCCTGTTTTCAGCCTGGGGAGGAGGAGGGCACGAGAGCCACACCTCTGCCTTCCGGTCTGTCCTTGGCGGTCGTGGAAGGCATGACTGCCCATCCCTTAAGCCGGCCACTGCCACCTGCCTATAATTCCAGATGCGATATTTTGTGGTTATTTTGTGTTTTAAGTGGCTGGCTTTCATGTGCTTTTGCTGATGGAAATGAAACCCGAAGGGCTTAAAGCAAGGTGACTGCATTCGAGCCGGCAGGCTGAGTGGGACTCTGCAAGCCTGGGGGTACGGGTACCCTGGAAGGTGGGAGCAGAGCAAGGGGGGCAGTGTAGGGGGACATGGGATTGGTGGGCGTGGCACTCAGGTCCCAGGACGAGGAGGGATGAAGCCAGGCCCGCAGCCTCCCTCCTGCTGTCCCTGCCCCGTCTCTGCAGGGTCTCCTACTCCTTGGACACGACCCGCCTCCCTTCCCCCAAGCACTGGATCATGCCTGATTCCAGTGCCCCTCTTAGCAACCTGTGAGGAAAGGGAGTGGGGCTGTTGACCATCGCCCCACTGGACACTGGACATTGGACAGCTGCAGACACGGAGCCCGAAGGAGGCTCTACTCTCCCTGCAAGCTGAGGGCAAGCACTGGGTCTCTGGACTTGGCCCTGGGAGAGTACCGGGCTGTGCTCTGGGCTTTGGCGTGGGGAGCTGAGCGCTCCCTTTAGTTACATTTCCCTTTATTTATGCACAAGAGCTTCAAGAGGCAAGGAAAGCTGATCGAAAGTGAAACCCACAATTCACGTCAATTCAGATCGCTCCGAATCATTTCCGCAAACATTTATTAAGTGCCTATTAGGCCTTGTGCTCTGCTTTCATCTGGGAATAGCGTCGTCAGCTCCTGGTTCTCCACGTTAAGGGAAGGCACAACGGCGAGGCCATGCATGCCTGCCTGGCCCATGCACAGCCCCCCCGGCCACCAGCCCCATGGCCCCTCGATGGCCCGCAGCCAGGATTTGGGGTTGGGGTGGCGCCTCCCCTGTCTTCTTCCAGAGCAGCAGACCTGTTTCCCTGACTGAGCTTGTCTTCCACATTCAAACAGTGGGCACACAGGGCCAGGGGGCCGGGAGAGGGGTGGCCGCAGGAGGAGCAAGCTTGTGATTTAAAATGGGCCCTTGGATCGAGTCTGTGAAGAGCATAATCCCTGCAGACCATCTCGAGGGCTGCAGGGCTGTGCGGATCAGGGTGGGCGATGAACAGATGTGCGGAGGCGGGGGGGGGGGGGTCTGCTGCGTCATGAGGGGCCTTTTTCACAAGGGAGTGTTCGTTTATAGAACTGAACCACCTTGTTGCGGGCACCCAGGGCACAGGGGCCCGAGGTCCCGACTACGTACCTGGGAAGCCAACCACCTCATCTTAGTAGTTCAAGATTGGCCGAGGTGGGGGGGCAGTGGGGGGCAGGAAGAAGGGGTAGATGGAAGGGCTGTGGAGTTGTTCCCCGCCGGGGTCCAGGGGACCCATCCGGGCAGGATCCCAGGCCTGTGGGGTGGCACCCAAAGGCATTTCCGGACACTTAACAAGACGTCATAAAGCGGACCAAACCGACAAGTTTGGGTGTGAGCAAGTTCAGGAGCAGCCCATCCCCCATAGCCAAGGCTGCTTCTCCCCAACCCCGATATCTGGGTTACTGCAAACTCCTTCCCCTCCCAAGAACGAGAACGGGGGCTCTCCACGCTCTGCTTTCCACATTCAAGCCACCGCCATCAGGACAAGACTGACCATGAAGCCTCTGTCTTTGCTCGGACCAGCCGGACCTGACTGGAGCTTACCTTGCAGCAGCCCCTACTGACACCTTTCCACCAGAGGGCACAGGGTGTCCCTGAGCTCCTGCACCTCTCCTCAGACCACCCTGCCTCCCTCCATGTGAAACAGAACGGCCATCTCCTAGAGTGACCGAAAACCCCCCGGTACCCAAGAACCATCATTAGACAAATAAGGAAAGCAAAATCCGTGGCGCCTGGGCCTGAGTCCCAGATCCAGCAATCCCGCAGGCATCGCTCATCAGGCATGGCCTGGCTTTCTGCTGAGTGAGGACTTGGCTTCAAAATCGCTCTGAAGCCAGTTCTCTAGGCCGCCAGTAGCCATCCGTCAACATCCGCACCCAAGGCGGAACCTGTTTTCCACTGCTGGAGAGGTATAAGCACAAACTGGAACTCCCAGAACCAGAGGCCCAGGGCGTCCCCAGCCAGATGGTGGCTTGCCTGGCTGCTCCCCTATGAACTGTCCTAGGAGGGAGGGGGGAGCACTGAGCTATGCCACACCAACCTGGCTGGTCCCCAGCAGAGCTGAAGGATCCTCACAGGGCCACCATGCAGCCTGAGGCAGGGAGCGGAATGGAGTCAAGAGACAGTGTGAGGTGGAGGGGAGTGGTTAGGAGAGGAAGTAAAGGTGTAGGAAGGGAACAGAGGTGACCCCGTGGTTTCTCCACTGGCCCCCACCTCTACGATTCACTTTGGCTATTGAATCACCTTACTCCTCTACTTAAAGTCCCCTAAGGCTTTCCACTTGCTTTCGGGATCAAATCTGAATTCCTGCTCACAGGACTCACAAGCCCACCATGACTCAGCCCTGCCGCCCTCTTTAGCCTAGTCCCCCTGCATGCCCCCACCCCGAACTGCTCCTGTCAGCTGCCCATACTCTGAAATCTGCATAATCCATGGGATCTGTGCTGCTTCCTCTCTCAGCTTTGTGCCAGACTGCTAATTATCTTATATTATTCTACTTCTATTATTTTTA
Organism: Meles meles; assembly: GCF_922984935.1. Taxonomy (NCBI): domain Eukaryota; kingdom Metazoa; phylum Chordata; class Mammalia; order Carnivora; family Mustelidae; genus Meles; species Meles meles. The sequence continues at coordinate 32,439,895 of NC_060083.1, forward strand.
ATTTAAAATTTTTGTTAATATTTAACATTATTTAATATTTTAAAATTTAATATTTAATTTAATGTTTTTATTTACTATTATTATTTTATTTATTATTACTATTTATTATTATTATCCTGTATAAACTCCACTTTTCTTCCTTAGTTTTTAGCTGGCATGTGGTTACCTGAAACAAAGACATTTCTGAGGTGCCCTTGCAGCTAAAGCTAGTCATGTGACTAAGGTCTGATCAATGGGATCTAAGCAAAGTGCCACACTTAACTTCTGAGAAGTAGTGTTAAAGGGAAGAGATGTGCTCTTCTGGGATGAGTATGTGATGGCTGGAGCTTGGGCAGCCTTCTTAGACTATGAGGTAGTCTTATGTTGAAGAGAACAGAACATGAAGATAAAAGAAACCCAAACTTCTAATACTGTGAAACCAATCCAGGCTTCTTTTACATGAAAGAGAGAAACAAATTCTTATTCTGTTTAGGCCATCACTACTTTGTGTTTTCTTACATTTGTGTGTTTTTTCTTTTTCTGCCTGGGATATATTTCTTTTCCTTCTTTACATTGCTGATTTTATTTGACTTTGCAAGACCCAGTTCTGATGTCACCTTCTCTAAGGGGCCATTCCTGCCTGACGATGATTCAAGTGCCTGACGATGAGGAAATGGGTAGGGATGGAGGAGCAGGGGTGGGGCATAAGGGTAGGAACGAAGTCCCAGGAGTTCTCTGGCTTCACTTGGGGGATCCTACAGCACTACTTTCACTGATAAGCAGATCCACCAATAGGCAGCTACACTGAGGTTGACGAGGAAGAGACAACCACTCTGCAGAGTGGCATAATAACACGATTTCTAAAACTCCTAGCTGCACAGTATTTACCAGTGTACATGGCATATACCAAAGACATGTATCCATTACCCTACTTAATTCTAACAACCTACCCAGGCACTATTATTCCCAGGGCTGAAAGGGCTACATTGCTCGCTCCTGCAATGGCCCAGTGGGGGACCTGGCAATCAGGTCCTCCCAGCTTCACGTCCAGAAACACCAGGTCCTCCCCCAACCTGCCCCATTCAGGGCAGTCAGCGAGGCAAAGCATGGGCAAACCGCACGTCAGCCAGCATGCACGAGTGTGCGCCTGAGCTCACGCACACCCGATGCACGGATGTGAGGGGCTCCAGCTGTTCCAGGGGCATCTTCCCCAGAGGGCAAGAGTGATGGCAGACAAGGGGTACCGGGGCGGGCCGCGCAGCTGCTGTGCACAGCTGCTGTGACCCTCCGCTCAAGGACAGGACCAGCCCGAGCAAGTGCAGGGGACGCGGGGCAGTGGGGAGGGCTGGGGACAGGCGACAGCCAGCGGGAAGTCCACATGCTTTCAGAAACTGGGCTAGGCTGTTACTGTAGTGCGTTCACCTCCCCGGGAGCGAGAACAGGACACCGTCAGGCTAAGAGACGGCAGCACACAGCATGTCCGTGGTAAACAATTTATTTTCTACCTCAGTCACTTACAGGGGGAAAAAAATAAAATGTCATTAGGGAGCAGCACAGATGAACTATTTACAGAGATGAGGAAAATTCACAATGGCAAAAACGCGGGTGAGGCTAGCATACTGGGGCAAGTTCACCAAAGCAAAGCAATTCAGAGCAAAACAAAATAAAGCAGGGGTGGGAGCGGGGAGCCACACAGAATCATTAAAAAAAAAAAACCCAAAACCGAAAAACCAAAAACAACAGCAACAAAACCAGCACTCATGAGAAGCCTGCAGGAAAATAACAGGAAACTAGCCAATGATTACATCAAGCATCTTTCATGAGATGAGCAAAGCTGCCCAGGTTGGGTCTCAAGGACAGTGACATTCAAGCAGAGGGATGTGCTCCCATCAGAAGCACAAGGTGAAAGCATGCGGGTCACTTCTCACAAACTAGGAGCGGGAACAACGGGGTGGCTCTTGAGGGCGCTGCTGAGCTGTACTGTGGGAATCCCAGCAAGTGGGGCTACTTCATACAGGGGAAGCGGAGGGGGTCAGGACCATGGGAGAAGCAAGCCCTTCTCGGAGTGACTGATGGTCGGGGGTGCCCACCTGCCCAGGACCGGCCCCGTGTGCTCTGTCCCCTCCTACCCTGATGGGCCCAGAGGCCCTGATACCAGCAGCAACTGTAAGGCCAGTGTGGATGGGGTGCGTGCTGGGGAAGGAGGGGCCTGGCGTGGATCTGTGGCCCCATGGCCTGAGATGTCCCTTCCCAAAGACACGTGCATGTATCATTATCGTTCACAGCCACGGAGTGCCTGGCTCCCAGACACAAAGACAACCAGATCGTGATGGTTTTTCAGATAGAGCTTTTCTTCCAGATTCCGTCTTTCACATTAGTGTTTACAGAACAGGGGGGTGGTGGTGGTGGTGGTGTGTGTGTGTTTTCACTGTTGGTACTGCCCACCATAGGACACAGGTGCTCTAAGTCACAGATCCCCAGGGCCTGTGGGCCACCAGCACTAAAAGCTCAGCCCGTGAAATGCCCCAAGAAGCCTATTTGGTCGCTATTTAAAATAAGTTGATGCCTGTTTCCTGGCTTCTCCTGAGGAGGCGCTACGAAGTTTGTGAGAAGTATTCCTTGGGCCCCGTTACATTCTAGGTAGGGAAGGGGGGCTGCTGGGAGGAGGAGGGCGATCACAGTGTGTACAAGAAGCAAAATGGGAAGGGACTGCAGAAGAAAAAAAAATTTTTTTTTTTTCCACTGAGTGAAGCAATGAGGACTTGAGTCTTTTCCAAGAATTAAAAATGAGAAAAAGAACATTTGTTCAAACAGGCAGCTAGGACAGTCTCAGTGGACACGGACAGCCAGGGTGGCCCCGGCCGGGGCTGTGTCCTCTCTCGAGGAATGGTAGCAAACCCCAATGTGTTAGGCCTTTCTTAAGAGCTAGTTGAAAAAAATTATGTCTTGTGAAATCGGCAAATAGTCTGCAAAGTGAAATAAGAACAGAAATTAACAGATTAAACTGAAATGAGTCTGGGAGGTGGGGGGAGGGAAGAGAGAGGAAACAGCAGGGGCCACCGACGAAGATCATGATTATTTGAGCCCCAGTTCTAATCCTGCGGGGTGGGGGGTCAGGGCAGGGGTGTATGCGCTGGACGTCTGGGCCTGGGAAGAAGGAGCCACTTCCACAGTCGTGGCTCATCCCTCAGTCTTTCTAGAAAAGAGTTACTCCTCCCTCGAACAACTACCCATAGTATCGAGCCCTCTGTATTGCAGCATCTCACTTAATCGCCTCGAATCCTAAAGTGGGCTCTGCTGGCCAGGGAGCAGCTCAGGAGGGCAGGTCAAACACAGGGCCCTTTGTCCTGATGGGGGACACCGGGGACATGGTCTGTGAGTGAACACCCACAGGATGAAGGACCTTAGCAGCTCTCGGGGGCCTGGGCATCCCATCACTCCTCCTGGGCTCACACTCACGCTGCCCCACTAGGATGGGACCACGGAAAGGCTGGGAGGGTGTGGTGTCTGGAGGTGGGACGTGGGTGGGGGGTACGTGGTGAGGACACAGAAAAGAAAGATCACAAAGCAGAAAGCTCAGGGCAGTTTGGTGGTGACAGCTGCGCTGATGTCACTGGCTCACAGGACCTCAGGGTGTGAGGAGAAGTCAATGGAGTCAAGCAGACAGGGTGAGTAGGGGGGCAGATTTCAGCCATCCTCCTCCAGGCCGTCCCTCTGCACCCCAGCCTCCTCCTCACCAGACTAAGACACTCCTTATTGGCACGGAACAGGAGAAGGATGTTGGAATGTTCCAAAACTCCCGACTCAGAGACCCCGTGCTGGGCTGGAGGCTCCAGGCAGAGTCAAGTTTCGTTTTTGAGGGGAGCCACCATGTCATGAGCTCTGGACTGAACACCATTGGGGACTACCTAGGCTGCTTGGGGACAGTGGACAGAATGGCAGCCGGGTCCAGCCTCTGGGCTACCCCCTTCCCGGCCTGGATGGAGGGGCAGACTCCACACGCTGCCCCTCCCTAACAGCACGTGGCCTCACTCTTGTGGCCACTGACAGCCTCTTTGTGGCCATCAGTGAGGACATCCAAGAGACCTCTAGGGTAAAGAAGTGGAAGGATGGGGAATGGAGAATCTGATGGCCAGGGGAGGAGAGAACAGCCACGTTCCATGGGTCAGGGAGCCCCTGTCCAGACATTTTAATGTCCCATTCCTGCTCTAAGCAAATCCAGCTGACAGCATGAAGCCGCAAGAGCTAGGGACCATGACACACAGGCCCTGGACATGGTTGTTTCTAGCCCACACCAGCTCCCTCCCACACCATACCCTTGCCCTGGTCCTAAAGCCTTGGCTTATGGTGATGGGCTGGGCACAGCTGGGAGGCTCTATCTCATCCTACCCAGTCTTGATTGGTCACTCTTCCATCTCCGTCTTGCATACATGTCTGCTGAGGACAGATCCAAGGACACAGATCCCTGGGACATAGCTTAGCATGGGGTCCACCTTGTCACCCCCCCAAATTATTCCACATCAGGATCCCCCAGCTCTCCCTGCCTGGGACTAGTACTGCACCAAGGGGGCAATGGCAACCTGATTGTGAAGGGAGGCAAGCCCCGCCAGGTGTGCGGAGTGGCAAGACCCTCTCAGCGAGCCAGGATGGGAGCCTCTATGTCTTCTTGAACCCTGGTGAGGAAGCCAGGGGAGGGAAGGAGATGAAAGGCTTTCCTGAAACTGCCACCAGCTTCTGGGCTGAGGAAGATGGACAAGAAATGAATAGGGACAATGACATGCCAGGTCTCCCTGGGAGAGACAGTGTGTATGCGTGTGTATATGAGTGTGGACCACGCACAACTCCCCAACCCTTTCTCTGTGCTCCAGAATGGTGCCATCCGACAGAACTTTCACAGAAAACATTCTACAGGCTGTGCTAATAGCAGCCACTAGCCACGTACGGCCACTGGGTAAGTGACGTGTGGCTGGTATGACAGAGAAACGGGAATTTCCATTTTATTTCGTTTTAACTTAAATCTAAATTAGAGTAGCTGTGTGTGGTTAGTGGGATCCTACTGGACAGACGGACGCCAGAGAGAGAGAGCAACGTGGCAGCAAAGAGCCAGACCAGCTGGGTGGAAATCGTAGACCTGCTTCTTGCTGCTAAGGAGCCTGGGAACAGGGTCCCCATCTGTAGATGGGAAAATCTAATGGAGGAACAGACTTCTCTGTTCATAGCGAGAGTCCTGCAGCTCCCCCAAAGCAGCCAGCTGCTGTAGAGGAGCCACCTCTCCCCTCGTGGAGATGCTGGCCCCAGGGGACAGGCTCATGGGGAAGTCTCCCCCCTCGCACTGCTCCAGCCAGAACTTCTGCTGTCGTATCCACCTCCCCTCCCCCTCCCCCCACAGTGGGAAAGGTGCACAGACCCCAGGGGCTGTCCTGCCCAAAACCCTTGTTTCCGGAAGACAGTGATGAGCCCCAGAGATGGCAGGGGACCAGCTGCAGCCACAGGCAAGAGCCTGGGGCTTCTGTCACCGATGGATGATCTGTCCCCAACAGGGAATGGCTCTAAGTGCCCCAAACGCTTCCTGACCTCCTCTGCAACATCCTCTTCCACCCCAACACTCCGCAGAGATGTGCAAACACTGGGGGGGGTCATCACACGCTCCCCCAGCCCTCCTCCCTGGCTCAGGACACAGTCCTCTAAGGGCTATGCCTATGCTCCCCGGGCCTCCAAGGCCTCTAGGTCCGGGCAGGATGACCAACCAGCTTCCGAGGGAGCCTCCTTTCTCAGCAGAGAGCCCAAGAGGACCAAACTCCATTCCTAATGCTTCCTCTAGAAACTCCAGCTGTCCTGTCCACTCCTACATGTTCTTATCTACATTCCAGGTCTGGGAATGCGGGCTCACCCCTTCAGGGGACAAGCAAAGTCCCATCAGCATCGCTTCCTTCAGCACCCTGCCTCCCACCCCTGCAAGGCCATGCCTGTGCTTGCTGCCTGCCTCAGGTGGGGGTCCCAGACCTCCCGGCTACACGGGAGCTGGGGTCACCTGGGCATGTGAGCAGGCACTGTCATAGGCTCTGCCTCAAGCCTCTGACGCCTGCACGCGGGGGAGGGTGAATCTATATCCCCCACCCAGGACAGTTAACCCAAACCCCAACAGCACACCACGGTTACACACAGAAGGGCTCAAAGCCAAGACCACCAGGCAGAGCTGGAGGAGGGGACAGAGGAAGGAGGGAGGGAGGGGGGGATGAGAGAGGCAGAGGGTAAGAGTCCAGTCCAGTGAGATCCCTGGTAACAGGCTCCAGACCAAGGAGGGTGGGCAGAGGGAGGGCTCCTGACTCAGCTCCTTCCCTCCCTGCCACCCCCCCAAAAGCTGCCATTCTCAAATACCCAGCACCGAGGCAGTACTCTGATTCATCAGACACTGAGCCACACTTGCCCCCGGAGTTCAGTGCATTTGAACTTCAGTACCTACAGGTCATTCCCTGGATGGACATGTGTACGAGCTGTGTTCTCTCTAGGGGTCCTCCTGCCTCCCCTCTGATGCAGCCTATCTTCTGTGCTTTCAAAGCCCCGGGAGACACAGACACTCACCTGGGAACTGATAGCCATAGCTAGGAGCAAATCCAGGGTAGCCGCGGCCGTAGGTCGCCACAAAGTTGGGGTAGCCTTGAACACAGAGAGAAAGATCACAGGAGCATTAGTACAGCTCACTCAGGCCTGGGGTGAAATCCCGGGGAGGGCAGAAATGAGGACAGCCTGGGTCATTTTACTGCACAAAATGATTTGCCTTCCGTGAGGGTCTTTACCCAGGGCTTGGGGCCCCTCTCTACTGTGGCGGGGGGCACTGCTGTCAGAGTGCTGGTAATTAACCTGTATTTGGGCAGAGAGACCCCCCAAACCCACGCACCTTCTGGAACCTGCAGAGTAAATGCCACACGTTAGTACCAAACAGAGGGCCTGCGCCTGGCTCTGACATTTGGAGAGCTAACCCTGAGTGTACTTTACCTTAAAGCTATTGACAGTAGGAGATTAAAGTCCTTGTAATGCCTCTTCCCAAGGCAGCAGAGTGCGGGGCCAGCACCAGACAAAGCAGGAGCACTTGGGGGTCAGAGTTTCGGGGCTGACCTGGTGCTTCTAGAAAACCACTGGGCTCAATGAGCCATGGCCCAGGGAAGGCATGGCCCCAGAAGCCTGTGTCCAAACACAGATATTCCAGAGTGCCCGCACTGTTCCCAGGTTCCACCCACTCCCCCCAGCCCCCCCTCCCCAGAAACCATGAGGGACTAGTTTGGTTAAAATGTGCTCGGGGGGGGGGGGGGGGCGAACCTGGGTGGTTCAGTGGGTTAAGCCTCTGCCTTTGGCTTGGGTCATGATCTCAGAGTCCTGGGATTGAGCCCCGCATCGGGCTCTCTGCTCAGTGGGGAGCCTCCTTCCCCCGCTCTCTCTGCCTGCCTCTCTGCCTATTTGTGATCTCTCTCTCTGTGTCAAATAAATAAATAAAAAATCTTGAAAAAAAAAATGTGCTCCAGGAAAACACGGCCCAAACCCAGAAGCTTCACGCCACATGTTGTAACTAACGGGTGCTTCACGGTGAGCATGTTTTCCATATGATCTCAGCAGATAACCGGGGGTGGGGGGGCGCGATCCCTGGGCTACGGACTGCCTGTGGAAAGAGCTGCTGGGTTGGGCATGAGGACACTGCTGGCATGTTCTGCTGCTGGTGCGGTCCTCTGTGAGCTAGTACGAAAGCCCCAGCAAGCTCTCAACCCTCCACTCTGCTCACTCAGGCTGTTTCACCATTTACGTCCCTGCCTCTTGGCTCAGGCGACAGAGAAGGTTGGTGTGTAGCCCTCTTGGACCGATTCTGCCAGTCACAAGAGACCCACGGGTCCCCCTCTGCTCCCATCCCAGCAAGCCTTACGCTGCCTCCATCCGCTCGATGTGTGCGAATCCCAGTCCATTGCTGCTTTTCACACACCCCAGCGGCCAATCTCCCGCCACCACCGCCACCAACCACCCAACCACCCCCGACAGCCTGACTTTGGCTTGGACTTCGACTTTTGTTTTTTGGCTCAGTACCTGAACCCCTTCTCTGAATCTGGGTCTCAGAGAGAGGCCTGCCTCTCATCATGGAAGCAGAAGAGGGCCCCCTCCTGCTCTCTCTAAGCCAGGCTGCTGGGAAGCAAGTTGTGAACCTGGGTTTGGCCCAGGGAAGTCTTCCTTGGATCCATTTCTGAGGAGAGTGGGGCAGAGGAGGAGACAGTGATTTGGAATTTATTCTGGTACCTTTGGCGTGAGCCTAGCACCCAGTGGCGGCAACAGCAGATGCCCCGACCCCGATCAGGCCATTCCTGGGTTGTCCCTGGGTCACGGCTGTGGCTGACCACCCAGTTACTGCCTATTCTCCAGCCTTCCTGGCAATTCTGTGAGCTGATGAGCCTCTGCCAGTCCTCTCCTTTTCGGCTTATAGCCGCCAGTTTCCGTGGCCTGCCACCAAGAGGTTGGTAGAAAGTAGCTTTGATGTGGTGGGGGAGGGGTGGTTCTGTAAGAGTCTTCCTGCCCTCCAGCCACGAGGGCAGCGGTGACAGCTTTCCACCTGTGTCTCTGCAGTTCCAGATAACCACTGACACACCCCCAGATACGGGCTCTGGGGTCTCATCATCCGCGTCCTGAGTGCGGGGGGCGGGGGGTGTACGTCATAAGCACCTTCTGACGTGTGGTGAGGGCTAAAGGAAAAAAATCATCCCTGCAGTTCCGTCCTGGGTGCCCTTCGGCTCTGTGCGTTCAAGCTGGCAGGTCTTCCTGTTCACGGAGCCTTTATGCCTCGGAGGCCCAGAGATGGGACCCACCTTTCCTCACTTGCCCATGCGCGTTGGTGTCTTGGCCTCCACTTGACCAGTGGGTCTGTCATTGGACCCAGAAGAAAGAATTGCTCTTGTGGGCATCAGGAGACTTGGGGTCCAGGCTTACCTCTGGCCCAAGGCCATGCCCTTGGCAGGAGGGAGGGTCTTCCTGGTCCTCTGACACCTCGAGTCTTGCCATCTGTACAAAGCTCTGCGGGTCCCTTGGGCATTCTCGACTGGGGCCCCCTCGTGGTTCCCTTCCCTTCCCGTTTAGCCAAAGCCTTTCCGAACATGCAGTCACGACTCACTGGCCAACTGACCCGTTTCCTCCTCCTGTGCCTACTCCCTCCCGGGGCACCCATCTCATGGTGCCTGGTGTCTCCCTGGCAGAGGGTCACCCAGACAAGTGGGATGACCGCATGGCTTTGCCCTGACCGCCAAGGAGCAGGCTATCCAAGTGTGACGCTCGGCTCTGGCCCCCGGTCAGGGAACAAAGGGACAGAGGGATGGAGAGGAAGGGGGAGCTCAAGAGGCCTTACGGGGACGCACACACACTGGCTTCTTCCCTGGTATTTATTTCATGGCTGGCCAGCTCAGTTCTCCTCTGAATTAATCACCTGCTCTCAAATCAGATCTTTCATGACTAGATTTCTTAAACCATTATTTCAACAATATCGATAAACGGATTATATGCAAACAGCCAAATCACCGCTGCCTAGGGCCTTTCCTGGTGAAAAATGACTCCTTTGCTTATAACTTCGGCACTAGGGGTCTGAAATGTTTTAATCTGACAGCAGACATGTAGGCCCACGTATCACCTTCAGGCCTCTCTCTGGGCAGGTAGGCAGGTGGGGCGGAGTGGGGTAGGATGCCCAGCCTCCCCGATGACTGGGGCCCCCAGGACCATTTCCTAGCTGCCTTCTTCCTGGCACATGCGACAGTCTTCGACAAGAAGGGAGGCAAGCACGGTCGAGTTCACCCTGATTTGGGGGCCTCACCCCAATCTTCCTAGACATGTCAATATGGTCTCTAGCACAACCCAGACGAGAACTTGGCTTCTGCCAGAGCGGGGGATCTGATCTCCAGCCCCTACCACGCACATCCTCCGGGTCAGGCAGATGAAATCATAAATTTATAATACAACATTATTTCAATTTTCCTCTTCATTTACTGCTGTGCAGCCCAGCTCTGCTCCAATGGCTCCCAGCCCCAGCCACACGGGGAAATTGGCCGGACGCATGTCAATAGCACACTACGGCAGACCCACGTGGAGGCGCCATCAAGCCCTATCACAGTGGGATGACCCAGCCACTGCTTCCATTAGCAGCTGGGCCCCTCCCACACCGGCCACTGCCCAATTTATGGGCTCCAGTACTCTGGGCGCCTGATCAATCTCACAGTAATTATCTCTTGTCACTGAAGGAAAAACTAAGCTTGCTCCTGGATGGCCACCTTTCTTACACACAGGCTTTCCACTGGGGAGGATAAAAAAGAAAAAAAAACCCTGAGAAATTAACAACGATTCGAATTTGCCAGGCTGATCATTTCAGGGCTTCCTTTTGGGGATGTTGGCTGCGTTCTCGGAATTGTGGTTCTCGATCTTTCTCCAACTCTAGAAGATGTTGTTGGCTCTAACGCTGGAAGATGTTTGCATTCTAGACGGGCACATGACTCATCCTCGCCCGGGCTCTGTGACTCAGCTACTTAGTCATGGAAAACTGCCCCCACTAGGCCCCCGACTTGAGAAGACAGGAGATGAGGGCTGTTTATCCAGGGGCCTGCCGGAGTGTGACATAACACGCCACGTGACATGCAGAGCACTGCCTGCGGCGCCATGCTGGTTCCACGCGGGATGAATCCAGATGCAACACCTGGTGCCCGGAGCCCTTCCCAGGCCGACACGCAAAGGCCAAAGTCTACCCAGATGCGCAGACCCTAAAGCCATCCCGACGTATATAAATGCATCTTTAGGCCTACGCTGCCCAGTTTAAATTTAAGTCTAAATTATGATGAAAAACCCCAGCTCTTCAGTGGTACGAGCCATATCTTAAATGCTCAGTAGCCACATTAGGTAGTGGCTACCATCTTGGGCAGTGCGGACAGAGGCCCCCTCCACTAACCACAGAAAGTTCTGGGGGCCACTGTGTTATTCTAGAGGGAAACCGAAGAACTGAATTTCGAGCTTCCTCTGCCCACCAGAAAACAGCTGAACAAATGGAGACCTCCTTGGGAATGACCTCAACAGACATTCTGGGGAAAGACAAATCCCAGTGGAAATTATGAATAAATCTAGACACGCAGCTCTACGTTCCAGCCAGTCTCCTTTTGACCTGTTAGTGCATGCCAGCAGATGATAGCTCATCTTTTCTAGATGCTGGTTTTTAAAAAAAATTTGCTTTCATTTCCGAGGGGCTTAGTGTCAGGGAACACTGGGTCAAGACTTCACGGGGACTTCTCAGGAGGAGCACGGTCAAGCAGGCCTCAAGCTTTCTTCAGCTGAGTCTACACAGTCCCACCATTTCCAGGCCTGGAGGGTGAAGCTTTCCTTCAAGGCCCCAGCAATGAGGTGCTCCTCTCCCAGCGGTTATCAACCATGTTCAGTAGCGTGTGCCCGGCGAGGTTAGGATGGTTAGAGGCAGTAGGCTTATGTGGCTGAGGGCAGAGTAGACCAAAGGGAATAAAATGCACCAACAATAATCACGTTTGCTTTTATTAAGTCCGCTTCCATGAAGAAAAACCGGAGAGTCTAGGGCACTGGGCTGGGTCGCCGTGGGCACCTCTTGGCTACCATGATACAGCAGAACCAAGTCGGAAGGTTGCTGAAAGGTCTTTCCAAGGGTCTTAATTGATTTTCATTCTGTCCAGCTCTAAGGCAGGGAGAACTGGTCTGAGGAGGACCCCTCCTCTTCTCTCCCACATTCTTTTCAAGGAATTCCCATCGGGCTGATTATTCTAGAACTCTCTCAAAGGCTGTAGAAGCTAAAACCAAAACCGCTGTAGGTTTCCTCCCAAGGACGGATGCAGCCACACCAAGAGACAGCAAACAAACATGAGTGGGTCCCTCTCCGCTCGTCAGTGTGGAGAAAATCTTAAGGGATATTTAAAAGCGAGTTTCACAGTTTCCAAGGCCTTTACAGAGCAGCATATCTGCCATCTCGCTAGAATGTCGGCTCCCTGACATCAGGGACCTCAAAGTCTGCTGCAGCCTCAGCACCAAGGACAGTGCCCGGCCCTTAGTAGGCGCTCAGGAAACACCTGTTGAGGGCATGGGCGGAGCAGCTTTAATGGTGTAGTCTCACTTTAGAAGTCTCACTTCTAAACACCTGTCCAAGTGTTAGGTACTTTTCTGCCCTTCCAACAACAAACATTTACAGCATGAGAACTATTTCATTCATGAACTTTTAACAAATGTTTTTCTGCCTGGGCCGAGTTCATCAACCAAACTGTGGCTGATGACAATCGTGGGGATGACATGGACAGGCAGTGGGTGATGGTGGCAATTCCAGGACAGATATGGATCACGGAGCGGGTGAACCAGGTGACTTATGGGGATGTGTCAGGCCATCCCACCCTAGCGAAGGAGAAGCACATGGACCACGTGGGTTTGCCTACTACCGGCTGGGGTCAAAGCCCATCCTGGAGACTCTGAGCCCAGCACTCCTCACACACACCCTTCAGCCAGGCCACTGGGCTTTTGGGGCTCCCCATTCAGGAGCCTCACCTTCTAAGGCTAGTCCTGTCTGGATCACCCTGAGCTCGCTCATCCTTCTTAGCACGGTGAACATGTCACCTCCTCAGGGAGGTATTCCCTGATTACTCAGGCTGATTTCCACTCTTCACGATGTGCTCTTAAAGCACCCTGACTCTATCACGACTACCTGCAGAATTAGCCATTAACTGTTGTCACACTCACTAGACCACAAGCTCCAGAGGGCAGGGACCACATCCACCTTGTCAAGCACAGTCTCCCAGCGCCAGCGTGGGGCTGGGGTGCAGGCATGCGCCAGGCGCTCAAAGCCGACTGCCGGTGAGCACCTCCTGTCTTCAACACAGCCTCCCTGCCTTGGCTCCCGTTATGAAACCACTGGGTGCCCTCTGGCCAGGGATCTGAGCTGGGGCGTCTGGAGAGATGTGGGCCCCCAGCCCCTGCTTGCAGCCTGGGGCAAACAGAACCACTGCACCTTTGCTCTCTCACTGGCATGAAAGGCTTTGCTGCACGCTTCTGCTTCCCCTGAAGGAAACAGGTCATTCTTCCCAGCAGCCAAGGGCAACAAGTTAGACTCAGGAAGGCAGGGGCACTTCCTGAAGATCTGATCCTAAAATGTTTCCTGTCTTATGCCCCAGGGCCTTTATACTTACTGTTGAAAATTCAAGACTCCAAAAACCAGCAGGAGGCAACTCTTTAAGACTTGATTTTAAAATTTAAAATTAGTACTGTATTTGGACCTTCTTTTGGCATACAATGTAAGGTAAGGCCACACAAAAATTACTTTTTAAGCAAGAGGTAGACAAGTGTCTCACAGTCAATCAGGAGCTAATGCCCACTGATTTGTATCTATTTATTTAGTTTTATTAGAGAGAGCGTGAGCAGGGGTGGGGGGAGCGGGCAGAGGAATAGGGAGAGAGAGAATCTTTATAGCAGGCTCTCTGCTCTGTACAGGGCCTGACGTGGGGCTCGATTTCATGACCTGAGCCGAAATTAAAAGAGTCGGACACTTAAGTAACTGTGCCCCTCAGGCGCCCCCTCCCATTGATTTTTAGAAGTAACTTCTTTATAATGATTACACTCTTACATTTAGTTTCAGAGCTCTCCCTTTTCCTCTCAACGGGGCAATCCTATATACCACACTGTTTCACTACTGTAGCTTTGTGCCGTCTTCTATTTGGTCCAACTAGTCTTTTTTCATTTTTCTTTTGAAAACATTTTCTTATCTATTCTCATGTGTTTCCGCTTACAGATCAGCGTTAGACTCATTTGGCCAATCCTGGAAGAAGTAAATAGTAATTTCCCACAAAACTCAATTAAGCTGAAAACATGAATTCAAGAGGAAGTAAGATTTCTGCCACTTTTAGGATTCTTCTGGTGTCTCTTTCCGTCTCTCAAAGTTCCTCGAACTAACTTTACGGGCCCTTGTTATTTGCTGAGACAAAACAGATACAATGCTTTCTATCAATGTGTAACACCAAGAAAAGTTTCATACATTTCAAATGGAGCCGGGAATGACTTAAAGAGCTGCGAATCTTTACATAAAGAGCTGATCAAACAATATAGAAGGGGGACTCGTAGCCAAACAGAATGAAAATCCATTAAAACCAGACAGATCATGGGCCTGAATGGAATTTTACCATTAACTACCATTTATGCCGTTTAATTAGTATTTTCCCGACACACAATAACTCGCACTAAAATGCCGCTCTCTTGCCTTGAAATTTCTAATTATTGTTGCGACCCACACCATTACGCCTCTTCTCTGCTTTCTTCATTTTTCATGCCATTTCAGTGGCAAGATTTTCAATTATCTACACAGGACGGACAGAGATACCTTTAAGGAAGGGGCATAATATGCAACTTAATTTCTCTAAAAAGCCAGGAGAGATCATTTTTTGTCAGAACAAACACACTTTGTCTTTCATCATTTTTTTTTTTTAGCAAATAAAGAGTAAAACAGGCCATTTAAAACATCCATTTAAATGCAAATTCTGATATCCCAAGAGAAAAATGTTAATCATTTAAACAGACAGGATTATAGCCCACCCTCATCCCTTCTCCTCTTCCAAGTTTTAGAAAATGCAGCTTCGGCCCACATGGGGAAGCCAGCCAGGAGTCCTTGGGTCTTTGGGAACACCTTGTCAGTAGAGAGACATGAGGCAGGGGGCCGCCTTTTTCTCCTTTTGAAGAAGGGAGTGGAAAGGAGAGAAAATAATATCATGTACCCCCCCCCCCATGGGACAAGATGATTATCGATCAATCGACCTATCTCTATAATGGTCACAACGACCTTGCAAAGTGGTTTATCATCTGAGACCCAGAAAGGCAGTTTGCCCAACTGGTAGGGTGACCCAGTTGGGTGCTCAGGCATGGTGGCTCTGAGGTGTCCTCAGGGTCCCCCGCCCAGACTCACCTAGCATTCCCATGCCAAGCATGAACGCGTCCATGGTGTAAGGCAGTCCCCGGGCCCGGCCTCTTGTCCCCGGTGGGAACATGACTTCCTTAGGCTGAGCTTTCTTACATTCTACCTGTTCAACAGAAAGGCGAACAAATGAGATGCAAATGAATGCCACGTAAATGTCAAAGGCAGAATGGATCTGGTTACCTGCGAAGGTATTTTTAGCCTCACTCCTTATTCACTGTAAAAACAGCCAAGCCAAGCAAATGGCCTGCAAAACAAATATTTAAGAAAACACACCACTTGTTGCAAATCCTGCTTTGGAAAAACCGACAAGGATGAAATTGGGTTTGGAGGGGTGACAAGGACGTGGGCTGGAGACACGCGTGCTTGGGTCTGGAGCTCAGTCTGGAGCGTGCACAGAAGACCCGGGAGGTGAAGGGACACACAGGGCTGCTGCATGTGTCTGTAAAGAAAACCAACAGCAGCAGTAATACCCTCTCCTGCTCGTTTGGCCCCTTAAGGGTTACAAATGCCTGTGGGCCCCGACTCTTCCTATCAGGCTACCTGATTCAATTTCTTATTAAACAGGCCAGTTCGTTTTAGCTCCATTTCACAGATGACAAAACTGAACATCTGAAGGCTTGTGTCCTGTGCCATAAGCCACAACCCAGCAGGGGCAGGCCTGGAAGTCAGAGTTTTCTCAAATTGCTAGGTCGCCGACGCCCCCAGCTCCCTAAAAGCCGCCCTGGCACGCTCCGGGGAGAAGCAGGAACGTTTGACACCACTTCTGTCCATCTGGATTAGCGGCTTCTCATTCTGCAGCCACATCTTCAAGTGGTTGCTAATCTTTCCTGACTCCCTCCTGCCTCCTGAATTTCTTAATCCCATTCCGCTCACACAACCCAGAAGTCACTTACTTCCCAGCCTTAATGGTATATAATACAAACTCCAGGAAGGAAATGAAACTGTTGCTCTCAGAAGGGCCTGCGTCATTCTCAGGAGTGTGTCTCGCCCCCCTGCTCGGTGCTTACTTGCTTTTAGTTTAGAGATAAACCTAACACACACTGTTAGCTGGTAACCCACCCTGTCGCTGATGGAGATGGGACCCAGCGGGGCAGGGCAGGGGTGCTTACAGTGGCAAAAAGCGTCAGCATGACAGTCAGATAGTGAAGGAGGAAGGGCAAGGATGAGGTCCCCGTATTTAAAAGGGGCCATACGGTAGAGGAGCCAAAACTCCATGTAGCCCAACAGCTGCCGAGGGTCTCACTACCACACAGAAGATTACTACTGTTGCCAGGGTGTCTGAGATAGGAAGAAGTTCAATTGTTGCCTCATACGTTGTTTTAAAGGGAACTACATGGGCCTATCCATTTTGGAGATGTACATATCTCTCAGATCTTCTCATCCCAAATACTTCAATTAAAAAAAAAATATGTTAGGGGCACCTGGGTGGCTCAGTTAAGCAGCCGACTTTTGATCTCGGCTCAGGTCTTGATCTCAGGGCTGTGAGTTCAAGCCCCATGCTGGGGCTTAGTGCTTAAGGCTTGAGGGAAGCTTTAATTACCTAAAATATTAACTTCTTTTCCTTCGGAGACACCAGATAACAAGTATTACTCGCTCTTGCTCTTTAAATAACCACACATATTTTAAATATATGGGCAATATGGCTCAACATTTATGTCTGATAAGCTTCGCATGAAGTTTTTATAGGTTAAAAAGGAAGAGACGAGCACCCTGAAATGAAAATGGGTGAGAGACATGAACAAGCAATTCACAAACGACTAATAATGACATACACCTTTCATATCACACGTCACCTATGACGTCCCCAAACGAGACATACTGTCACCTATCAGACTGGCCATGATGACAGGATTCCTGATGTCAGAATCTCTGAGAGTATGGGGAAGGGGGAAGGGTGGGACTTCGCACACATTTTTTCGGAGGGTGACCTGACAAACTTTCCAAAGCCATTCAAACATACATCGTTTGACCTAATAATGCTACTTGCAGTTTACCCTGCATGGACATACAGATAAGGTTCTTGTGGTAACAAGCATGGATTACTATTATTATTTTTTTTAAAGGAAATATCCTAAGTGTCCAAGAATAGGGAGTTAGTTAGCCAGGTTTGGTTCACCCAAGCTTCCTGGAAGCTGCGAAGCTTCAGAAAAGCGAGCTGATAATAAGATGCAATGATGCTGGGAAACCCTTGGTCCGGGGCAAACCAGGGTGGTTGGTCACCCTAAAGGTAAGGGGGAGAAAAGTAAATTACGGTGACTCTGTGGAAAATAAGTAAATGTATATGCATATCAAACAGGGGAAACATATTAAAAAGACATACCAAAGTCGCTTTAGAGTAACTTTGTCCTTTCCCTCCCATGGTGCATTTTGTTACTGCTACTTACTTTTCAGGTTTTCTGCTCTGAGTATTACTGTTGCAAACAGTAGTAAGGAAAGGTGATGAGAAAGAAATAAATTCATCATAATCAGATCTTTCAGATCTCTCTCATAAGCCGGGGCGGGGGGGCAGTTTGCTCCTCGACACCATCCCTGGGACTCAGAAGCAGGCAGAGGAAGCTCATTTGCAAGAGCCTGGTGGGGCCGGGGGAGATGGGCACGCTCTGCAGCAGCAGACAGATCAGTACCTGACGCCAGCACCGGGGGCTGGAATACTACTGCTAACCAGCTCACTTCCTAATGGCCCTATCGGTGACAATCTATTGTATTGTCTTAGGAAAACCTGCCGCCTGTTCCTAGGCAACCTGATCAACACAAATTTCAGGTTTATGCAGTTTTCATTTAGGGAACATAAAGGTTAACTGACTGTAATGGGAGCATTTTCAACAAACCCCCCTACTCTTCCTCTCACTGAACAGGGCTGGCAGCTCCGTTTAATGCTGCCTGGTCTTCGCTGGTGCTGTTTTGGGCAGCACCCACTGTGCGGGTCGTGTCAGCTGCCCGCCGTGTCAACTGTGAGTGCTCCCCGAGGTCAGGGGCTGTGGCACGCGCACTCTCGGGGTGGGGGGATCCCCATGTTCTGAGCACTTGAGTGACAGGGAAAGGTAGCCACGGCACCAAGGAGCCTTGGCCTGGTCTGCACTGAAGGCTTCCCGAAAGATCTCTCAGGACCAAGAGGCCTGCCCAGCCAGTCCCCAGCTCCTCTGAAAACAGACAAAAGGGGAAAAGGAAGAGCTATTCTCTGCTCGTATCCTGAGTCCTTGCAGGGGGTCAGGGGCCTACTGAGCATGAAAACCACTTCCCCCCTCCCCACCCCCACCGGGACTGGGAGAAGCCCCCCCTCCTCCATCAGACTGTGAGCTCTCAAGGCAGGGATCAAGTCTACGTCCTGGGTTCCTTGCGACAACCCGTACAGTGCATGGACTGATGCCCGTGCTCACTAGGGTCACGCAGACCCAGGCTTCCTGACCCAGCAACGCTGAGGGGCTCCATGTGCCTGGCAAGTGCTAGGCCATGGGGGATGCAGACAGTAAGAAGGCCAGCCTCCACCTAGAGAGCTTTCATTCTGTTGAAAAGAACAGGTTCTGACCGTCTTGTTCCCCTACCATGAAGGCAAGTACTCATGTCTGCCCCCTGTCATTTCTGGGCCTGCCAGCCTCTGGAGCCTCTTGAGTCAGATCCCATTTGGGTCACCACCCCCCCCACCCCGCATCCCCACTATCGTCCCACCAGGCCCCCAGGCAAGCTAGAGAACGGAGCATGAACATCCCCAGTTATAGTCAGAACCCAAAGGAGGAGAACCAGCCCAAGTCTGCCCAGCTCCAGTCACACATTCAATGCATGTGGCCACACATGACGTCCCATGTATCTCCCTCTGTGTACCAGGCTGCTTCCAAAGATCGTAGCTTCGAGCAACAATGGCTCATTCCTTCTCCTGCTTCTGGGAGCTGCCTGGGCCCAGCGGGGCTCCTGCTTGCAGTTGCTCCTATAGTTGTGGTCCGATGGTGCCCGGGGCTGGAGCTGGAGCCAGACAAAGGCTGGACTCAGCTGGAGGTTCAAGTGCTTCTTCTTGCACAGAGTGGGCAGCCAAGGCTGGTCAGCTGGGACCATCCACTGGGAGGCGCCTGCTCTTGGCTTCTCCAGGGCAATCCTTCCTCTCACACCATGCTGTGTGGCTGAGTCCCGACAGGGACTGTCCCAGCCTGAGAATCCACAAGACAGAGGCAGAGGCTGCAAGGCTTATCCCCCAAGCTTGAGAGTCAGGCTGCCGTTTCCACCACGTTCTGCTGGTTACACTGGGTGAGCCTAGATTTGGTGCTGGAGGCGAAGATCGCTGGGACTGGCTTCGGAGAGCAGCGACCATACGAGATCCACGAAGAGCGGCGAGCCAACAGGACAGTGGGAGGCCCTCCTCCTCCCCGCGGCATCTGGCTGGCCGGGTTCTCGGACTAGCAGGCACCGAGGCCTGCTTCCATCATGGGGCACCAGGCGGGCACGGGAGCTCCCTTTGGGGGCAGCCCTGGAGAGATCTGCCTGGCTTCCTGTGGTCGACAGAAGCAGTGGGCCTGGGTGGCCAGTCCTCCTGTTCCAGCTGTTTCAGCTCTGCCCCCACAGAACCCCGTTTACGGTAAAGGCTCCCCACCACCCACACCCGAAGGGCTTTCTCTAGGGCAGCCCTGGGTGGCAACAGATTCTGAAGAAGGGACAGCTTCAAGTCTTGGTCCTTGAATCTTCTCAACAGCTCAGAACCCAACGCCCCACCCCACCCACCAGCTGCTCCTCACAACGGCTACGGCTTCTAGTGACAACTGAAAGTGTGGTTGGTGGGCCAAGAGATTTTGTAGGAACTTCCATTTGGATTTGTGCTTGCAAGAGGCCTCAGATCGACTGACCAGGCACTGACCAACCACTCACGTTAGGAAGACGAGGTCTCTGTTCCAAGTTTCACGGCTGGCAAAGCCACAAAGCAACCCCACACCAGGGGCCGAATTCCAAGGATGTACCACCAAAGGTAGGTGGGATTTACTTTAATTTTTTAATCTCCAAACATGCTGCTTTGCTTAGCAGCCTGACCCTGGAGAAGAGGGGACGGCTCCCTGGCTGTCCGCACAGACACAGCATAGGAAGAATGGTCTAGCTGAACCCTCTTTCCCAACAGGACAGTCCAGGTGGCAGCGTGTTCCTCCAGACGATGACTCGGAGGCCTGCCGTGGGCTGGCACGTGTGGTGTCCGACACTCCATGCATCATCATATGTCTGCCCATCAGGGTCGAAAGCAACTCAACTCCGTTCCTAACTCTTCACGTAGAAACGATTTTATGTTTGCACGAGAGTTGCAAGGATAGGACAAAGCACAGTTCTGTATGTCTACATCTGTATCTGTAGACACGTTTTCCTGAACCTTCTGGTAGCAACGTGCATACACATTTCCTAAACACATTTTTCTTACACGCAGACGGGATGCTTTCATCTAACACACCTTCCACAGCCTGTGTCAGTGGACCCCATGATGCCCTTGAGAGACAGAAATCCATCTTCCAGGATAGGAAGCTGAGGCCCAGGGATGTCAGACACCACACTGGCTGCTGGAGGCCCAGGCCATGTGTGCTAAGGCTGCGTTTGAAGCCGGGTCTGCCTGATACCCCCATGACCCAAGCCAGGGGAGCCAGTCCCACACCTCATCCTCTCCTTGGGTGGGGGCAGGGGAGCGCTCAGCATTGGCCTTTGGAGAAGGCTCAGGGCCTTCTGTGGGGACAGCTTCCCTGCAGCTGCTCTGAGTGGCCGCCCTCACCTAACCGGCCTGCAGGCCTTGCCGAGGCAAGCTCCCTGCGAGGCACCTTCTGGAAGAGACTGGAAGTTTGAGGACGGGGCCAAAGTCTGGGAAGTGAAAAAGGTTTTTTGTTTTTCCCTGGTTTCTACATAACAGCCTCAGTCAGCACAGGGCCCTGGGGCCAGGAGGGAAACCAGCCCGGCCTCAGTCTGGGGAAACCCAAGCCCAGTGCCCGTGGCCTTGATTTACCACCCAGGACAAGGCAACTCTGTGTGGCCTGGAGGCCAGGGTTTGCAGCTTCACTTCTCACCTCAAACTGGTCACGTTACACGCGATTTACTCCTCCAGGGGGAGACGGACCCTTCTCAAAGAGTGAAATTCACTGCTTTTCAGAGAGACCAGACAGACTGACAGGCCGGAGGATGGGAGGGGAACAAAGGGCAGGTCTTTTGGGCAGGTGGGTGCTTGGCGGGGGCGTGTGTGGGGGTGACTGGGCGCATTCATGTGGGCACCGTCCTTTTGAAAGATAGAGGCCTGACCTGGTCTTGCCCCAAGATCAGCTTCTCCTCTGACTCAAGCTGCAGCTCCCCCAACCCCCCAGTCAAGTTCCAGCGGATTCCAGGTCAACACTGCTCCTCTGAACCCCAAGCTGTCCATCTCCTCTGACTGATAGGCCCCAAGCCCTTCCCAGGGAGCCGCCACTACCGTGTAAAGACCTGGGGTCCTGCCTGGAGCCCTGCAGCTACCCAGCTCTATCTGGTCAAACAGGAGGACTTAGCAGCAGCCCAAGAAACCACACCCAGCTGCTACCCCATGGCTATGCTGGTCTCCCTCCTGCCTGCTGTTCTCTCTTGCCCCCTTGTCGTAAGCCTTTCTGGAGACACCAGCGGGACAGGACCTTTTGTGGGGCCTGCTCAGATTCAGAGGGGACCTGCTCTCAAGGAACCCACAGAGCAAGGAAGACAAACACAAGGCAGGCGACTTGGGGGCAGAACAGAGTCTCCACTGTCCTGCCCTGTGCACCATACCGGGTGTTAGCCTCAAGAGCATGACAGCAGCGGAACATGCTAGAGAGCGTGCAGGCCACTACGAAATGAAGACAAGAGGCCCTTTATTCAGCCATTACTAGGAGTTCCAAGATGGCGGCAGCAGAGCACGAGCCCAGCGAGGGCTCTTCTGAACACAGGCGTCCCATCCAGGAAGCTGGCCCTGCTCCAGCCAGCCGCTGAATGAGCTGTTGGAGGATGACGACGGAACAGCAAGGTGCAGGTGACAAGCACAGAAAGAGCCCAGTGAGGAGACGGGGGGAGGGAAGGCAGGACCACGGTCCTCCTCAGAGTGGAGCTCACGCTGGAGACAGACCCGCCGGGCATCTCCCTCTGGGTAACCTGCAGAGAGTCAGGGTGCCTCGTCTGGGTTCTGACGTCCAGTCCAGGGTTCCCACTGCGTCCAGTTGCTGGGTTTGTCCACGGCCCGAGGCCGGATGGAGTCGTGACCAGCAGGTGTGTGCAGCTGGGGGAGGGCCAGGCCAGAGACGCTGTCGTGGGAGGGGCAGCTGTCACACCCAGAAGTCCTGGCAGTGCTGGGACGACCCCACCCATGACTCCAGCAGCAGAGGGGGCCTCAGCACCCTGCCATACCTGCCCCCAGCCTCTGCGGACTCAGGGAGGCCTCTCAGCTGGGCACTGTGGACACTAGGAGGTGAGCAGAAGGGAGTTCTATGCTCCGTCCCTTTGCCTCTCCCTTCCCTGACATCTCCATCAGGCACCGTCCCTGTAGACGGGACTAGTCCATGGCCAAGCACCAGAGGACCCACTCGTACGGGGTAACCTGTCTTGCCCTACTGCAAAACGGTCTTCACAGACACGCAGCCTCCCGCGGAGTCTCTGGAAGCTACTGGGTAAAGCAAATGGAAACGCCAGCTTAGATGGGCAAAGGCCGCAGAAAGGCCAGCAGAAACATCCACCTTCCAAGGACACTCGCTTGCTACAAACGGCCTAGACCCATTTGTGAGAAGCACCGAAAGTCCCATAGGCCAGGGGATCTGGGCTCATCTCCCCACTCTGCAGGATTACTGTAGGGAGGAAGGAACAAACTATGGAGTCTCCTCCTACACGGGGCACGGCCACGGCATCCTGAAAGACAGGATCTGGTCACGTGTACACATACACGATCTCACACACAGTTGTGTACATAGTGACGCACACACATCACACGCAGGACGCACAGTGTGGCCCACGGAGGTCCTCCGAGAATGCCCCTGCTCTCCGTATTCTCATCAATCAACTCATTTCCTCGGAGTTGGCCTAATTTGCCCTGGAGTTACAACAGGAGAGGAAACGGATTTGCCCAAGGTCACGCAGCCAGGGAATGACAAGCTGCGGTTCAGTCCTAGGTCTCCTGCTTCAAACACCCTGTCCCCACCTCTGGGCCACTGGCCATGCAGGTGTGGCCCTCACAGCGCTTCCCCACTACCCTCTATCCAGTTCACGTGCTACTCCTTCCACAAGGCCATCCTCAGTCCTAGTTCCAGAACTAATTTCATCTGCTATTTCCCCTATTAAAATCAGCAATGACAAAGTGAAGGAGGTTGTAAACGAACACGTTAGCAGGCAGGGGCTGGGCATGGACACAGACATGAATTCAACAGGATGAGGCTCTCCCTTGGAGGGGCTCAGAATCTGGGCAAGGAGTGCAGAGGAGCTGGTCCCCAATACCCTCCGAGGCACGCACCCCCATGACTAAGGCCTCCTACTCTGCCTGGATCTCAGGGCAGGGGCATGTCCTCTCCGCCAGCTCCTCGCCCTACTTCTCTGCTCCGCTTGTCCCCCCTGAGCGGGAACCTGCCGCGTGGCTTCTCTGTGCCTCAGTGTTCTCATCCGTAAAACAGAGCAACAGCGGTGCCGACCCTCCCCAGGGCTGCAGCCGGCTAAGAAATTCAACCAGCGAATCCTGTGAGTGCTTGCGCTGGATAAAGTTGGTTGGGTCACGCTTTAACCTTCGCCAGCGGAGCCTAGGGGAGCGTCCCTGAAGGTGACAAGGCTGGTTTGCACCTGTGCTTCCGACCCAAAGCCCGGGGAGCAGAGAGGAAGAAGGGGGCTGCCACCGCCCCCAGCCCGGCAGACTCTTGGCGCGCTTCCTACCGCGGCCACACACCCCCTCCCACCCCGGCCGGGGAGGGCCCGTCTTCCTGCTCTCATCAGTAAGGTGTGCAAAAGGAGCTTCGCAGGCGCACTATTTGGGGAAAAAGCTGATGGTGGCAGCAGCAGCTGCTCTTTTGAATTCTGGGAACCTGCAAGGGCATTTCAAAGTGAAAAGAAACCTCTGCCTTCAGCAGGTGCCCAAATGCAGCCCCAGGGCTGGGTGCTTACCCCAGCCCAGGGTGGGCTTTGCCAGAGACCCTGCACCAAGCCCAACATAATTTCTCTATTTAAAAGAAATGGAGAGAGAGAGAAAGAAAGAAGAAGAAAAAAAAGGTGCAGCCGAGCATTAGCTTGTACCTGCCCGGGGAATTTGGGCAGAGCGTCTGGGTGAACTCAAAGGACAAAAGGGGTGTGGGTTCTTCCAGGGGTCTCCATGCCCCCTGCAGACCAACCACCCCGTGGGCAGGGCGTAGGGAGCCCCACGCGTGACAAAATGGGGGGCAGGAACCGAGACAAGGAAGAGGAACCACGCCCTCCCCAGGCCCCCTGCAGTGACCTTCCCAGAGGACAGATGAAGGGCGAAGGAGCCAGAAGCCAGGCGACCTCCCCGCCAGCCAAATTACTTCTGCCTAAAGAGCACCACTCACCATCCAACAGCCCAGCCTCCCCACGCCTCCCCTCTCGGCACACACGCCCCTCCACCCGCAGGAACAGAGCCCATCCGCAAACACGTGTGTGCCTGATGCAGGGGTGGGGGGCGCAGGACCTCCCTCTTGCTCATAAACATGAGGTTCATTTATTAAGTGCCTCTCTGGCATTTCCTTTTTTGCCTTCATCCTGCTTGTTTAATATTGCATTTGACATTCTCATTTTATAAATGGTAACAGAAGCAGAATGGACGGCTAAAATTAGCTTACGAGAAAGGAGAATGCTGCAAATAGGGTGGCGAACACAGAAGCCTAGTCAAATCCACCCGCGCCACCCGGCCCCCGCCCCCCACTCGCAGGCTGGTTCCCAATCAGCTCTTAGCCGTCAGGGTTCAGGCTGTGGAGGAGTGGCCCGAGGTAGGGGAGTGTGCCTACTCTCGGGGCACCCCTGCCAGGGGCAATGCCCCATGCCAACCCCAGCTTGGGCCTCTGTGGACCCCATGGAGCCCACAGCCTTAGAGACCAACCCAGGACTCGCCTGCTCTCTCATCCTCCTGCCCCCACCACCCCCAGAAGCCCCTGTTCTGGGGTAAGTCCCCCAGATGTGCCCTGGGCTGAAGGTAGCAAGCCTGAGTGCTTGCCAGGCTTTGCTTTTTGAAGTGGGGTTTTTGGAACCTCCCTGCTGCAGGATTCAGCCGAAGGGCTGAACTGGCCAGGATACGCGTCCACCCGCTCTCCTTGGGCCCACCTCCCAGCCAGGGCATGGTAAATACCCACCTCACACCTTCCTACCTGCCTGGGTCTGCACCCCTGCGTTTCGCTGACTTGTCCAGGACGCCCTTCCCTTAGGATTATTACATATTTGTGCAGTAAAAGGATTCAAAGAATAATGAAAGTGATGAGGACTATAACAGTAACAGTAAAAAGGCCCATTGCTTTGATAGACCACTCTAACCTAGTCCCGCTCCCAGCAGTCTCTGAGAGACATGCCATCCTTACCTGTCCGAGGGGGAGCCACGCACAGGCAACAGGTAACCTGTACAAGGTCACAAAGTCTAGCAATGAGTAGCCAGCCGTCCTGGGGTGCATCTGGGAGTGAGGGATTTCTGACACGCTCTTCTGGGAAGGCCTCTCGGGTGGACAGCACCCTGTTCTGCCCCGTCCTTCGCTCCCTACCCGTTCAGTGCTTGGGGTCCCTTAAGAATGAAGGCACTGCTTTCAGCATGCTACGACCCCAAACCCCAGCATCCGTTTGGGGCACTGCTGACCCTCTCTGCCTCAGGCTAGTAACCAGTGAACTCCATAGTGGATGCAGGTGAGCTCTTGCCTACAAGCCTTTCCTTGGGCCCCTTGAGATAAGCAGACCGCACCTGCTCTGGGCGACAGCAGTAGAGGCCAGGAGCTGAAGCTGTGGCCCCCAAGACAAATCCCGCTGCTGCTTTGTTTTATAAATAGAGTTTTATGTGGACACAACCACGCCCACCCACAGACCTGTCATCAGTGGCTCCGGTCTGCTCTATGAAGGCAGAGTTGAGTCGTTGTAACAAAGACCTAGGGCCCTGAAAGCCTAAAATATTTACCGTCTGGCCCTTTACGAAGCTTCTGGGCACTTGGTTTAGGCCAAATGGAAGAAACTTGCGGGAACCAATGGGGTTTTCAGGAGGGTGATTCCTTCAAGGCTACCAGATTACAGACCCTGCATCAGAGCAGTCCAAGAGCTCCCAGGGCCAGGAACCGAATCAGGGCCTTCATAAGCTGCCAAGGACAGTGGTCACCATCCTTCCCATCTTAGAGGAGGAAACAGGCGCAGATGGGTGGGATATTCACCTGGGCGCAGGACAACCAGTGACGGATATGGGATTCAGGCTCAGGTCCACGTGTTCTAAAGCCCTGAGAGCTTCTAAGTGACCAGGAGGTCCTCTTTGGGGGACAAGGGCATGAACATGTCACTTGGAGGACCCAGCTCCTCACCCCAATGGATGTGCCTCAAACATCTGAGACCCTTGTCCGAGGCAGACAGCATGCCAGCACCGGGGGTGTGTGTGGGGAGGATGGTCCCTGGCATGGATGGCTTCCTACGGGGGGGATGCAAGGGTCGGGGGGCTGCTGTCGTGCACACAAATGGAGTGCGGCGTGGTGGTAAGAGCAGGAGACCAGCCTAGGGATCCCATGCCAGGCTGGCTTGTGCAGCTCCAGGCTCCTGGGGCCTCAGCTCTCACTCCAGGTCCCTTCCTTGCGACACCTAATGATTTATGACCGACCCACAGCTCCCACACCATCTCGTTAGCAGCGATCCTTTCCTGGGGCTTCTCAGACTTCAAATGTGCACACACATCACTAGGGACTTGTCAAAATGCAGATTCTGATTCCCTAGCTCTGGGGCTGGGGCCCAAGAGTCTTTTCCTAACGAGCCTGCAAAATGCCCAGCAAATTTCAAAAATCATATCACCTCGATTGGAACAAGGAAAAGGACGATTTAAAGGAATCCTACAGAAATCTTTGTACAAGCAAATAACTCTATCTTCATCGGTCAAGCCAACCCAGGATTTTCAATTAATGAGGTTGTACCTAAGTCGGCTGCAGGGTTTAGTGGGAAGAACACTGGGTTGGAGCCAGAACACCACAGGTTCAAATCCCAGCTTTGCCACTTAGAACGGTGGACTGTGGAAGTCCCTTCACGGCTCTGAGCTTGGGAGCCTGTTCTATAAAACGGGACGAGGACTGCATGCACGTAAAGCTCCATCACGGTGCCCGGGAAAGGCCCACATCCTGCTGTTGAATCAGGGGTCAGAAGAGGTGCCCTTGTTCAGGCAGCCCTTAGGTCACACCCCACGTTCTCCACCAGCGAGGCTCTCCCCGCTCCATCTGCGGTGGGGACGGAGCTTAGTCTCGGAGGGAGCCAGGGGAGCCGGTCAGTATCACTGCCCGCCTCCCTCCCTGGGGGCTGCAAGCTCATTGGATGGCCGGAGGCTCATCCCTGCCATGGGGGGGGGGGGGTGCTGCTTTGATCAGGGGCTCGCAGCGGGAGGCTCATGGAGCAGCTGGGACAGGAGCCCTCTCAGAGCATTACCAGGTAGCCCTGCAGAGGCATTTGTGTGTGTTTCCTGACGAGGAGCACAGCTGCGTCTCACTCCACTCCGCACAACAATGGGGAAGGTGCCGAGTCCAAGTCTCCTGGCTTGGGCCCCCGAGCTCAAGGGGTGGCCAGCAGCCCCCCATACGTGTGGCTCACATGCCTCTGGGGCAGTGCGGGGAGAGGCCTGAAATCTGTCATGGCCCATGGGGACACCTTAAGCCCAAGTCTGGCCCTTCACACCAGCCAGGAATCTGGCCCCAGAGAGCCCATCTCCTCTGCCCTTCTCTTAGGAGAACTGTGGGAGAACCAGGGGCCACAGGGAGGGGCAGTAAGCAGCCCTGGAAGCCTGCCAACCAGCGAGATGACCCTTCGGCCATTCGAGTCCCTTTCCTCCAGGAGGTGGTGCTGGCTTAGGGGGGACCAACACGAGCTCTGGACAAGAGCTCTCTGGGCTTCAACTTGGGGGCTGCCTCTGAGTGTCTGGCCCCGGGCAGATTGCTTAATTCTCTCTGCCTCACTTGCTTATTAGTAAAATGGGGGATAACGATCAGTGTGTCTGTGACAGAAGAAAGAGAAGCGTAAAGCGAGCTCTCAGCAGAGTCTACAGTTGGCACTAAAAAATATGAGTTATTGGTGGGATCTCTTAGGGGGGGAGTACAATGGGGGTCTCTTGTGGTCCACACAACACCTTTCCCCGCTGTCACCACCACCACGGACATGACCTCAAGGGAGGGTCTGTACGGGAAT
Source organism: Meles meles (assembly GCF_922984935.1). Classification (NCBI taxonomy): domain Eukaryota; kingdom Metazoa; phylum Chordata; class Mammalia; order Carnivora; family Mustelidae; genus Meles; species Meles meles. The sequence goes on from NC_060083.1 coordinate 32,468,162, forward strand.
GGGGGCTGGGCTGCTGTGATCCCAGCTTCCCCAGGGAAGTGACCCTGATGCCCGGCGGGCAGAAGGCCTTATGTCTGCTGTGGACTCTCTATGAAACCAGGGAAGAGCCCTTTTTTTTCTTTTTAATGCCCAAGAGATTCACCAACCAAATCAGATGGGAAATGGCTTTGGGAATTATGATGCACCCTCGCCGTCGTCACGTGGTCCCTCATGTAATCCTTTATTCATTCCACAATTATTTATCCAGGGCCCACGGAGTGCCAGCCGGAGGAGCACTGGATTAAGACAGAGAAGATTTGGATTCAAGTCCTATCTTTGTGACTCATCAGCGGCCAGACCTTTCTTATCTGTGAATTGGAGAAAACGGCTGCTCCAGGCACATTCCGGGGGCGGAGCGCGGTAATCTGTCCCTGCAGAATCCGTGAGATTGCGAGCGCTTCCAGGAGAGCCGTCCTCACAGCTTCGCCAGCAGTCCAGTTTACAAAACACTCCTACGGACCTTCTAACAACCGTCCCGGTTTCTGCTTGGCAGTCTCTGCGTTCTCAGAGTCTTTCCAATCCTTCATTTGAATTCTGTCCATAGCGCAGTTTAAATCCATTTCCTTTTCTGTGGGCCTCAGAAGTAGAAACCAGTATCACAGAACCCTCAGCCAATTCAGGCTTCTTCAGAGGAGGGCAGCGTGCTGGAGGGGTCCTTTCTGTGACCACGACACGGCCGATGGCAAGAGCTCGCAGTTATCAAGCTCATAGTTACAGAGGTGCTCGGCCTTTGCTGCTGGTACCTCCCGAGGCCCAGCGACCCCACCAGGCAGTCCCCACGGGCCCCGTTATCCTGGAGCTCGGCGACATCTGGTGCCCTTCCAATGGCTTCTTCCAGTATCTGGAATTTCCCCTTTAGAGCTAGTGACTGGTGGGTCAGGGCTGGGCACGTGCAGGGACTCCTCCAAAGCCCATGTGTGGTCCTCACCACAGTCCTCACCCAACCCTTCCTCTAGTCTACTTCCATTTTTGCTGTGCCCTTAAAGAACAAGGACCAGCCCCAGATTCAAACCCTGCCACTATGAACACAGTTAGCCGCATGCACCCCCGTCAGCCTCCAGCTGGGTGGAAAAGGAGGTGACAACTGGGAAATGACTGGGGACCACAGACACAAACCTCTCTCTGGCTTCCAGCCAGCCATGGGTTCTCGTCTTTCTGGGGCTGAAATTCTACTTTCTGATGATCCCCTATGTCATCTGGGGATTCACCCTCAAAACAGCTTTGTCGTTGATCTGGCAGCCAGGAGGCTCATGACATAGGTCCCTTTACTGCCTGGGGAACCTGGGAGGGGGTGGGGCAGATCCCCTGGGCCTCAGTTTCCCCACTGGACCACCGAGGAAAATAAAGCTCTTTCTCACTTGTGCTTGAGTCTTGTCTCCAAGCCAGTCTGTAGCGAAGGACCTCGTATATGCATTCGAGGCAGCACACAGCACAGTCTCTGGCCGGTCTACGTAGGGCCTTCCTGATGAACCGTTAAGTCCTGGCAGGACAGGAATGGTGTCTGCCAGTGCCCTCAGATGCCTCCTTCACTCTCCGCTGCCCAGGCAGCCCTCCGTGGAGCCCATCAGCAGCATGCCTGGCTAGGAGAAACAAGGCCTCCGGGCACTGTGCTTACATTTCCTTTTAAGCCCCCTGTCTCTCTAGTTTGTAAAAATAGCAAGTAGCATCTACCAAAAGAGAGGCGTACTAACTGGAAGGCACTGAGTTGGGGGCGGGCGACGGGGTGGGGAGAGGGGACGGTGGGCAGTGCAGAGAATGCCCAGGAAGGGGTCCTGTGTTATTCCTACATGCTTATCTCCCTGGCACCATTTTAATGCCTGAGCTGACACGTCCAACGTACAGTATGCAAAGAAACAGCATTTTCATTTCAGATGCATACGATGGCTAGGAACAATATGAACAATATTATTTTAGTGCCCTGGGAAAAAATTAGCAAGTCAAATATTGAATCAGGCCTGTAGCACGACATGCAAGGCAGACTGCTTTGATCTTATCCCCACTAAAAGCTCTATTATTGAATTTAAAGTCAGTGAACACATATCGGACCGATATACAATGCACATCTGAACGCACGTTTCAGAAGCCAGGAATGCTTTAACTAAAGGGAGAAAATACCAAAGTTACAGGTACAATTGAAACACAAATTTGCCCTCCCTCTTCTCATGAGGCTGGAGGCTGTGCTGGCTAACCAAAATATTTTGGCCCCAAAAGGCCTGCTGATGACTCCAGGAACACCTGCTGAGCTCCCACATCTCTGGAGCCAACAAGGAAGGGGTTTCTTGCCCACAGACTCAATTTGAAGGAGTTAGAGACCTCCCGCAAGCCAATGTGCACGCTGGGTTCGTGGTATGGCGCCCTCTGGTGGCCACTTCTCTGGGAGGTCTACCTGTTTAGGGGGCCTTCCCAGGAAAAGTAGCTTTTAAGAGCCAAACAGAGGGATGGAAGAGGGTGCTCCTGAGGGTAAAACCAGCGAGTTGATGGGAAGGGGAGGATGTAAACTACCCAGCAGGGCCCAAACACACAACGAACTTGGGTGGTAAACTTCCTTCCCAAGAGAGAGCCTTCAAAAAGCCAAACCAAACAGCAACCTCGTATCCTAAGCCACAGGTCAGCAAATTATAACACACAGGCCAACTGTGGCTTCTGTACGTACAGCCCAAGGGCCAAGAACGGTTTCTGTGCTTTCAAATGGTAAAAATATAAACAGATACATAAATATTTTGCGACATGAGAATGACATGAGATCAGCGTCTGCGTCCATCTGCACAGCCTTATGAACCCACTGAGGTATCTGTGCGGGACTGGCTGTGCACACTTCTGCCACAGCTTTGGGACGCTGTAACCATCAGCTGCATGGCCGGCAAAGCTAGGGATATTTACCACTTGGCCCTGCCCCGAGAATCTGTCAACTCTTGCCGTTCACAGGACTGAACTTAAGAGTCTCGTCCCCATGCCCACCCTGCCCAGCTTCTCGTGTGAGGATGCGGGCTTTGGAAGTCTGCAAGACAAAGCCGGGCACACCGAGGGGAGGGAAGGCATCGCAGCGCGAGCCCTACAAACTTACCATTTTATTATTGATTTCATGGAAATGAATCTCACAGACTTTCTCCACAACATCTTCATTCTCAAACGTGACAAAGCCAAACCCTACAGGAAAAAGGAAAACAAAACAAAAACAAAAACAAAACAGAGGGGGTGGTGAGTTCGGTTCCAGCCAGCCACATACTTGTCTTTGATGTCCTGCAGCAGGGACAAGGCTCCTGGTCTGAGGTGGGGGGCCGGATCCCTGGGAAAGGCCTCCAGGTTGGGGAAATGCTTTCTAATTTGTACCGAGCACCCTTCCGACAGCGAGGAAAAGTTAATGATTTCACCCACATGCGGCCCGCGCTGTGTGGCTTCCATTTGCCCTGAAGCAAACAAGAAATTTACTTGTCTGTTATTTACAAGGGTCAGAGCCCTGCGGCTCTCCACACTGAGGCGAGCGGGCTGACGACCCCGTGTTCCGGCGGGGATCACCATGGGGCCACACATGCCCTTTCCGCGCTGGAATGGCCAGCCCTGGGGTCGGCCTCCAGACGGAGGTGGTTATTTGTCCTTTTCTTCCTGAATTACTTCCTCTAATACCTCATCAGGACATCCTGAGGCCTGGAAGAAACTATTAAAAGTTTCAGGCCTCTGTTCTACACAGGCTTCCTTTTTCTACCGCTGCTTCCAAAGCGCGGCGGATCTGGGGCAGTTTAAGACTGTTTGATGCCTGCTGTCAGCCTGTCAGCCATCCACTGTATTTACTCGGCTGGAGACCGGCTTTGCTAGACAAGCTGTACTGAAGAATTTTGGCAGGCGACCGCTGCTCGGCATCCTGAGTTGCTCTCGCTACCCTCCTGCCCCTCCCTTTCTTCTCCTCCCGCCTGGGTCAGGGTTCCAGCACGCTGCCCCCTCTGTGGCCCCACTCAGTAAGCACTGCTTTACCACACCGGCCCGCTCAGGGGACAGCATAAACGCCACGAGGAAACACACATGCAGCAGGTGCAGACGCCTGGATGGGAAGGCAGCAGAGGCGTATGAACTTATGTGGAACACTGGGAAGCCCTCTCCCCACTCTGCACCTGCAGATTACGGTGGTGGGACCGACCACCCAGCTTACATCCCCAATCAGGATTTGCAAGGCTCTTGGCTACGAACTCAAGGTTGTGTCCTCCCTCCCCCAAACAGCCCCAATTCCCACCTTGAAATCCTGACCCAGGGTGATGGCTTCAGGAGGCGGAGCCTTGGGGAGTAAAGGGCATCATGGGAGTGGCCACCTCATTAGTGCCCTCAGGAAAGTCACCAGAGAGAGGATGCATGTGCTTTCTTTCTCTCTCTTCTGCTGGCTGAGGACACAATGAAAAGATGACTATTCTGCACCAGGAAGAGGGCCTTCATCGAAACCCTGACCATATTGGCACCCCGACCTTGGACTTTCAGCCTCCAGAATGGTGAGAAATATATTCCTGTTGTTGATAAGCCTCCCAGTCTATTGTCCTTTGTAATAGCAGCTCAAATTGACCAAGACTCTACGGCCCCCAAAGACATGAACTTGGCCCCAACCAGGAACAGGGAAGTCAGAATGGCTACTTTGTATTAAGATAGCATTTCCCATCAATGAGTTTAAAACAAACAAAAAGTACAGGTCTTTCCTCTTCAGGTTTCTGGGTCAAGTGTAGGTCCTAGAAACCCAGGGTAGAGAGATAATCTGGTCCCTTCCGTGTCTCTCCCCTCTGGCTGTCCCACGACCATCTCTGAGGAACAGCAGAGAACAGGCAGCTGATACCCTGAGCTCCTCCATCGTGGCTCCTGCAGGATCTAGAACATTCCTAGGGAAAGGAATGGACACGGCCACTCGCCAGTCTTAAAAAATATCCAGCAAAACAGAGGGCCGGGACCAGCACACGAATGGTAGCCACGGTCTTCATTAGGATACATGCTTTATTACCACACACCAAATAGGGGGCCCAACAAAGAACTTTCCACCAGATATACAACCCCGGGCCCTATACCAGGTCCCTGGAGAGAGAGGAACAGCGCCATCCTCCAGATTCCCTCTGTCTGGGCATCTCCTGCTCTTTGGCCCTCAGGTCTATGGACTGCGAGCTGAGCTCTGGGAGAGCCACACCCAGAGACGGTCTCCCCATTATTTCTCTTTGCACTTTGGTGTGCCGGCTCCCCATGCCCCCTTCAAAGGAGTGTGAAAACCATCAGGTAAGTCTCTCGCCCAAGCAGGGACCCCATCAGCACACAGGGGACCAGCATCACTTTGGTTAATCCCCTCCCTTCTGCCCACGGCCTACGGCCCAAACCCTAGGGGCCCCTCGAAAAAGGATGAAGACGCAGGGCCCTTCAAAAGGTCCTCCGTGAAGGGTGGGTTGGCACGGCAGAGGATGGGGGAAGCTGTAGGGTGCAGGGATCCGCTAGCACGGGCTTCATAGGACCGTGGCAGGGCTGGGTCCCCAGGATTCACAGAGCCTCTAACACACAGAGCGTGCCAGGTCACCGACGGCTGAATGAATGAACCATTTCTGCCTCTCTGGGGTCTGAGTATCTTGCTAATCCACCTGTACCAGCACCTCCCCTCAAGACGGACTTGGCCCTTCCTTCTGCATTTACAGGTTCCCACCTGTGCTAGGCATCCTGGAGGACACAGAGATCAGTAGGACGACGTCCTTTTTCTGAAGCAATGGGCTCCCTGAGTGGCACAAGTCAGAGGTTCCCACCCAAGGAGAGCATCTCCTCGCCCCTCCCTCCCTTCCAGACTGCGGGTTGCCCTGAGATTTATTTGCCTCCGAAGGTTACCTCTCTAACCTGTATCTAAACCCAGTTAACACATGAATCCCTAAACCAGCCTGGACATGTTGGTACTCAGGGAAAACCTCCCTGCTAATTGGAATGAGTGTAATGAGCTGAAGCGTGGCGCCCCAAAGCTGTGTCCCCATCCTAACCCCTGGACCCAAGGAATGTGACCTTCCTTGTTTGGAAAAAAGGGTTTTTGCAAATGTAATGAAGTTAAGGATCTCAAGAATGAGGGTGAGCCAGAGCCAATGACAGGCACTCTTAGGAGAGAAAGGAGAGGGGAAATTTGAGACCTAGAGGACAGAGAGGGGGGAAGGACAGAGAGGGCCACAGCCACTAGCCCACTCCCCCACGGGTGGGTCACACGTGCCCTCCCCCAGCCAGGCCCAGCAGAATGGAAGGCAGGAGAGTGTGGACAAATGAACCCAACCCATCCGTGCCATCAGGAAATAACAGGAAGTCAGTGCCAGTCAAGGGCACAGCTCCACAAGCCAGAGGACAGCCTGGTTCAGAGCCAGCTTGCTGCTGAGCACAGGTCCTAGATCCTGGAACGGTGCCCAGGGTAAGTCAAGTCACCGTGGGGGTCACGAGTTGAGATGACGGCCACGGAAGCTGCTTTCCTGCGGCAGCCCACAACTTCCCAGTCTACTCTGCAGATCCCTGTCTGAACTCCAGGCACAGGACCATTCAGGAGCCCCTGTCGCCCCAGTTTCTCACTCCATGCCATGTCTCCGAGCCGGGCGGAGGCGTGCCAAGAGCTGGAAGACAGGAATCCAAATGCAGACTGTGCACCAGGAAGGGCAGAGGCAGCACTTGCCTCATCATTTCGAATTTTGACTCTTACATCTCCCTTCGGGTCCCTTCCCGAACCCCACAGGACTCTAAATTTGAGCACCACGAAAATGATTTTCCTGATCAAAGGAGAGAGCTTGGATTTCAAGCCTATGTACCTTGGACGCAAAACAATTCAGCGATGTCAGGACTCATTTGCAGTATTTTAAAGACCTAGATCGTTTCAACAGCCTGTCTATTTGGTCCAAATAGAGAAAACAAACTTGATTGTGTCTAAAATATTTATGTATTCCATTTGAGAAAGCGAAGAAACCATGAAACACTTAATTATCAATACATGTTATTCCTTAACATATAATCATTTTCCCCTCACAGGTGCATTATCATTTACAACGAATTAGTAACTCAGTGGAGAACCGCCCCCAAATAAATAAAACAGGAGGGTAAAAGACAACGGGGTCAGGAATTTGGGAAGGAGAGGGTGGTGGGTGGGAAAAATCCTTTTTCGGCAACGAAGTCTCTTTTTTGAAGTGAATTTAATTGGGTAAAATGTACATAACATAAAATTTATCTCTGCAACCTTTTTTTTTTTTGGTGTACACTTCGGTGACAGTAAGCACATTCATGATACAGTGCAATGATCACACTATCCATTTCCAGAACATTTTTTTTTTTTTTTTTTTAGCCATCCTGAACTGAGACTCTGTACCTAGCCAGCCACAGCTCCCCATTCCTCCCTCCGTCAGCCCCTGGTAACCACAGTTCTACATTCTGTCTCTAGGAATTTGCCTCCTCTAGGCACCTCAGACGAGTCAAATCCTACGGTATTTGCCCTTTTGTGTCTGGTTTATTTCACTCAGCATATTTTCCAAGGCACCGTAGCCTTTTGAATGGCCTGCCGGATGTATGGATTCTACCTGAAACTCAGGACCTCTGATTCTTCCTGAGCAGGGGCAGGAAGGACTTGAGATTTCCCTCCCATTTTTCCAAAGGAGAACCCCTCAGAGAATCAGAAACGGAGTCTCGTGAATGCCCACCAAACAGAGGCACAGCAGCCAGGTACAAGAAACACAGAATTATCCTCACTCAAAAAAAAAAAAACCACCAAAAAAAAAAAACCACCCCAAAAAACAACAACAACAACAAAAAAAAAAAAAAAAAAAAAAAAAAAGAAAGAAAGAAATTTTAAAAAAAGAAAGAAAAGCAAGGACCAAACCAAATAATGAGCTGTGTGCTCTGAGCCTCTAAAAGCAGGCAGAACCAATGTGTGTGTGGGGATGTGGGTGGGGAGGCATCCTGCTCTGGTCCCTGCCAAGGCAGGGACTGTGACCCCTCTAGAGGGACTGTGACTTCACATTCTAGTCTCTTATGCACTATACAGGGAGGACATCCTCTAGGATATTCTGTGACCACACTAGAATGTGGACTCACGCCCCCTCTCTCTCGCCAACAGCCCAGACTAGAATGGTGAGTCTAGGAGGGCTCACCCTCCATCGGGGCTCTTGGGGGTGCACCCTTGACCACCCCCTGCTTGGTCTCTCATCTCCCTTGATCCTAAGGAGGGCTCACCCTGAAAGCCAAAGAACTCTGGAGGTATTTAAAGTCACTCAAGCTGCCATTCAGAACCAAGTGGAACCCTAGGGACTGACCGCTGGGGTGGGGAGGAAATTTGGAGGACAGGCTAGTTCACCAAAGAAACCCTCCCACCTGTCATCAGCAAACAGCACCTGACCAGCCTCTCAGGAAGCCCCCACCTGAACTGTACCCCTCATTTCTGAGGGGCCTCCAGCAGTTGGCAAATCTGGCACAAAGAAGGTGGTGGAAAGAGGAAACCCCAAAGAGAAAGGGTTTAAGGACGGAGATAAATAGGAGAGGAGTTGACAGGGAGCGTTTAAAAATGAAAACTACAGCATTCTCCTGAATGAAGCTATTATGGGAAACTAACAAGTGAGCTCTATTTAAGAGAAAAGCATTTAACAGTCAAACCTTTTTTCCCCTCTTTTATTCAAATGAACAAAACTGAATATTCATCTGAATAACACAAAGCCATAAAACACACACACAGAAGAAGAGAACAGAAATCAGAAAATAAGAATACCTCAAAATTAAAACGAACCATTGCAGACGCAAGCCCTGAGGAACCTCGGACAGGTGACTTTCGAAGAACTCTTTTTTTTAAGGTCATGGACAGCAAGATGGGGACGGCTGCGTCCTTGCCTCAAAAATAATTTTCTTCTCTTATATAGGTCAATGAATGCCAATAGGCAATCGCGTGGTGCCTGATGCATTTTCAGTGAAAATCAATGCAAGTCATGAGTTAACGCACTTGGTTAATGGGGAAAAAGATGACGGAGAAACCCGTCCCCCCTCCCAGACTGTCGAATTTATTCCGGGAATCCCATGAGGAGTTGAAGGTATGTGTACACAAGCCTGTTTAGGACTCTCGCCCCCTCGCTCTCACCAACAGCCCAGCGCTGGAGGAAGCGGTAGTCTCCGCGGGCTGCTTTCAATATAAACACAAACCTCTTGCGTTCGGGTGTGGGGAGCCCTTTGTAATTTCAAAATGCTTCTCCCCAAGTTAACCGTGGGAGCGGCGGGGCGGGCTCTGCCATCATCATTTTGCTCAACTGCTCGATATCGTTTCAAATGACCCATCCAGGGTGACACGTGGCTACTAAGCCAGAGCAAGACACCTGGGACTTCCTTGGGTCTGTGAATGTTCTGGATGGATTTGGTGGCCCCAGGGCTCAAGAGGGTAAGAGCCTGGGCCACGAGGCATGGGGCGTCGCGTGCTCCCTGAGTCAGCCAGCACCGAGCTGGGTGTCGGCTAGTGTCATCTCGGGCTGCTCGCCACCCCCAACTCAGAACGCGGCTGGGTCACCCGTAGGAGCAACAAGCAGGTTTGGCGAGTCCATTTTGTCTGCCTTGAAGGGTTTTCCTGGAAGCCCAGATGGAGAAGGTCTGAGTGCCACCCCTCCGCATGGGTCCGGCGGGCAAGAGGTATGCACAGACGCATGGCAGGCTGGCGTGGCTTCCCGTGTCCTGGGTTTGCCCTAAAAAATATCTACGTGACTCAGAAGATGGATCTGTTCCAAGAAAAAAAACGCACACACACTGTCTTTCCAGAAGAAGTGACATGTTACCCATCGTCACCTCGGGACACTCCCTGCGTGTTACCTGGACGTTTGTGAAATCCACTCCAAAGGTAATTTTAAAGAGAGAAAGCCTGCCTCCATTTGTTGAGCCGCGCTGTTCACTCTGTCCTCACAGCTTCTCCCGTGGAGGAGGAACGTTCCCATTTTACAGATGAAGGACTGAGGCCTGGGTGGGAGCTGGTGTTCTTCCTACCATGGCCCACTTCCTCCGTATGAAGGTGGGCACTCTGCTTCTGGCATCTCTTAGATTCTAAATTTGTCCTGCAACCTGGGTCTCACAAGCCTGCCCTGTCACCCTTCCCTGTGAGAATCTCTACCCAATGGTCAACAGCACCTCGCCCTAACAACCCAGCAGGAGGAGGCTCACAAGACGTGGGAGGGGGGTAGAGATGTGCCCATCCGCCCCCGTTTCCTACTTGCTCCCCCCACTGCCCCAGACATCTGTGTGCTTCCACAGAAAGGCAGCAAAGGGACAACTGAGGTTTTTCAGAAATGCACAACAAAGATGACTTTTATAAAGAAAATCAACGAGGCTCTCTCCTAAGCCAGTCTAACCTAGTATGTGCACGGGGGGGAGTGACTTCTCTGGATGTTTCTAGAACCCACCCACAGACCTGCCGGATAGGAAACGAGGCTGGATTATTGGGCTCCATCATGCCTCCCTTGTGAGTCAGCCAGCCCTAGAGGGCTTCACCAAGCAGCACTCACTCCCCTGGATGGCTTAAGAACAAAGAACAGGGGCAGGTGTACTGACCCGTGATGGATGCAGGATGCAGCTTCGGGGCTGGTCAGAACAAAGACTTGCGGGCCAGGAGGCCAGCAGAAGCAGATGCTTGCTACTAACCCTCCCCCGCAGCCGCCGAACATGCCTGTGATGAACTCGGGAGGCCTGCAGACATCCTTCTCCCCTCCCCACACCCCATCCCCTTCTACCTCGGTGACGTGAGCCAACAGGCTGCCTCTCTGGGGGACCCCTTCTGACCTGGCCTTTCCTCCCTGCCACGTCCCCCGTCAGGGCAGCACAGCGGCCCTCCCATTGCGGCATCATTCATGCACCTGCTTCCTCGTTTACACCACGAGTTTGGCAGCTGGTTGCTGTAAACGATAATAAAATGACTTTCCAAAAAATGAAGGAATGTGACCAGACACGCCAGCCATCATGATATTAAAGCCGTGTCAATTAATTTCTCCCCCTGCTTGATAAACGAGCCCCATTCCATCTCTTAATAATGAGGAGAGAAACAAGAAAAGTTGACACTTAGTTTAATTTATTTTCTCAACTTGCCTGGTCATATTTCTTTCTGCCTTGCAGAGCCTGGCTGGGGCTGTGGGGAATTAGAAGTGGCTGGCGCGCCCGCACGGCAGAGATCGGTGCGAATCGACACGGGCCTCCCGTCTTCCCACATACCACTTAATCAGGGGGGGAAAGGGACTTGGGGAGCCAGCTCACACCTGCGCCTCTCCAGCCACCTTTGGGGGCTGGGGGGGAGGAGGGGCTTGGGAACGGGGGGTGGGGGTGGGGAGGCGATCTCAGGTGCACGGCGGGGGGGAGGAATCAGATAACAGGAACGGTGCCATCAGGTCTCCAATCTAGTGCACAGAAAGTGCACAGAAACCACACAGGACTGAATTCCCTAAATTAATATTAAGCTACATTGGTGGGATTTGCCTGAGGGGAGCCAATTTCTCAACTGGAAAGGTGTTTTTCTTTCCTCTTCAGCCCAAGGATGCTAGAGCCAACACCCAACCTTGAAATGTGAGCGTCAAGCTTCTAGAAGTCAGACGCCAAGCGTTTCAGGGAGGCTTACCTACAAGTCATTTTCTTCTATGGCCCCAGTCACCTCAGGGCTGTTTACGGAGGCCCCCAGACCGTAAACAGAGTTGGGAGTGAGAGTGAAGTGTGCTCCTAAGCCAGGGTTTCTTGATGGGGTCTCGCAGCAGTGTTCGGATGGGGGAGAGGCATGTTAAAAATGCAGCCCTCACCCCCCTATGGGGGCTCTCCTGCCTCCGAAGGTGGGCTCTGTGGATGTGGCCCAGGAATCTACATTTTAACCAGCTCTCTGGGGATTCTGATGGGCACCCAAGTCTGACTCTGCTCCATATTTCTCAATTCCAGATGAGCTGAGCAGAGATCATTTGGTTAAAAATAATCCAGAACTTTCCAAAAGGAAAGAGCATCTCTAGGCTCCCCTCCAACATGAAGGGAGAAACTAAAGCTGTTTTAAGAAGCCTCTAATATCTCATGGAGAGCTGGACCTCTTAGCCCCACAGGCAGCCCTCATCCATGGTAAGGGGAGATCGGGGGCAAAGAAGCAGCTTCTCTGTTCCAGGCTCAAAAAAGGATAGAGACCAGTTCATACTAGAGTCTAAAGGCCTGATTTTGCTTCCACTCGCAGAGGTGGTAGTTGCTTTTGGTAAGGATTTGGTAAACCACTAAATTCTACATTAGAATTTCGGAGGGTGGGAGGAGGGGGGTGTGTGTGTGTGTGTGTGTGTGTGTGTGTGTGTGTGTGTGTGTGTGTGTGTGTGTATTTTACTGATTGGAGAGGCACCTCCTTCCATCTGTGAAATTGTACACATGTACAGAGAATTTTACAATGGGGTGAAAAACCATCCAGGAAAGAGAGAAAGGGGAGGGAAGAAAAGGGAGGAGAGAAAGAGATTCAGAGAGAGGGGTCAGGTGGAGGGAGAGAGACCCTGCCATCATCCCTAAATAATTTTTCTTTTTTCTGAGAGAGACGGAGCAAGGGCAAGTAGGGGGGTGGGCAGAGGGAGAGAGAGCATCTGAAGTAGGCCCCTCACTCAACGTAGGGCTCGATCTCATGACCCGACCCTGAGACTGCGACCTGGGCTGAAATCAAGAGTCGAATGCTTAGCCAACCAAGCCGCCCAAGTGCCCCCCTAAACCATTTTTCTAAGAGAGAAATCTGCCATGAATACTGATTGCATGGTTTGAAAGTGCCTGAGGCTGCGGGGACGGGGGTTCTCATCCCAGACTCTCGTTAACCAAGGGGGGAAATGCACCTGCGATCCAGGCCAGACAACCCCAGCCTCATTTCATTCTGAGTGCGCTCCGCCGCAGTGATTCTGTGAATGACACTTGTCAGGACGGCAGATTAGTTCACAAACCTATTTTTTTGTGCGTGGTGTTCCATCTTGGTTGGGAAAATAGTCAGTTCTTGGCGAGAGAGACACACATTACTGCTGTTAAGTGCCAATATAAACTCTGGGACGCAGTGGTAAATTCACCAAATTAAATCGCTAGACAACTGGCTCGGATCAGGACCCCGGCAGAAGGTTCCAGGGCGGCGGTGCGCGCCCAGCGGGGCGGAGGCAGCGGAGGTCATGGGCACAGCTGGAGCAAGGGCACGAGGATGCGCCGCCTCCTCGTCTGTTCTAGAAACCACAAGAGCCTCAGGCAGCTCTGACGGGCCCGCTGGTAAGACGGTGTCCTTCAAGGCTTCTAAATCCCTGGGTATTCTGAACTCAGGGGAGCTGGGACACCAGCTGGAAGCTATTCCCCACAGAGGTACTTAGGTTGGTCCCAGCCCCGCCGGGTGCCCCCTCATCCTCCCCCCTCCCCCCCCATCAGCGTAGGTTTCAAATCTATCACCTTTTCTGACACCCTCTGGCCCCACCCAGGCAGTGAGCATCCTGGAAGGTACGGCGAGTCTCACGTACCTCAGCGTCCCCTCTGAGGGTGTGTGTGTGGAGGGGGATGGGCTTAATCTTTGGATCTAGGTAGATCTGGGCTCAAATCCTGGCTCCAGCAATAGCCAGCTGTGTGATTCTGAGCAGGTTCCTTAAGCACTCTGACCCTCAGTGATCTTCTGTGAGACGGAAGGAAGAAATCTGCCTCACAGCTAGACTTGCTTGAAAACCCTCGTGGGGTGGTTAGCTGTCCTCGCCCACCAGTCGAACGAGACTTTTCATGACTTCTGCCCTATCCCGACCTCTAGCTCCACACATACTTCCCTGCCCTGTGCCCTGAGACTCACTGGTTAAAATTCTTTTGCCATGTGTGTCAGAGAGATGTCCACAAAGCTTTGCCAACTATCACCGCGGGAACAAGACTCAGGACAGACAGAGGTAAAACAAATCGTGTGGTGAATTCCCAGGCTTACTCCTTGAAAAGACCCTACTGTGTGTCCTTTCGGGTCAAAACAAAAATCACGAACTTCTCCCTCACCCTGACCACCGACGGCCCGCCAGCAGCTCTGGCCTTTGCTCTGAGAGTGAGCCTGCAGCCTGGCTGTTGAGGAAAAAGCCAAGGGCCTCTGTCTGGAGGGGGCTTCGCGGGTATCCTCGGAAGAGGGAACATGAAGGACGAGACGAAGGGAAACAAAAGGGGAAGGTAGGGTGGACACAGACGACCAACCCTGCCCCGAAAGGCTGGAAGCAGCCCCACACCCCACTCACCCCAGTACGGAGAAAGGACCCCTGAGAACAGCGTCAGCCTCCCCAGCAGCCACCTCAAGAGGTCCACCTGCCTCCCCTCCAACAAGTCCTCGGGGAATGGTTACTGGCCTCCGAGCAGGTTCCAAAACTCCATCAAAAAACCACTACTTGGAAGGTTTTCAGCGCCGCCGCAAATTATATGACTTTTATTATGAAGTACGGTTTCAGAATCGTCCCGACTGACAGAGCCCTGGCTCGATGCCCGCCATGCCCGCCACCCCCTCTGGGCCCCCCACGGGGAGGGGGGGTCATCTCTGCCTGCATCTCCGTGGCTCCAGCTGCCAGCAAGCCTGCCGGGAGCCCGGGGGTAGGGAGCTGCCCATCACGGTGCCTCTGCGAGAGACACGCGTGCTTATTCACCGTGGAGCAGGGGCTGCCCTATTTTCGGGCTGTTAAAGGAACTGTTCTTAACATCTGGAGACCAGATCTCCGAGAAGCTGAGAGCAGCAGTCCAGACAGCCTGGCCGGGGATGGCAGCTCTGCTGGGGCCAAGCTGCTGCTCGCTCTGCTCTGCTCCTGGGCCGTGGTGAGAGGGAGGAAGGGGCTGGAGAGGCAGGGGCCGGGGGCCGCTACTCAGGGGGACCCACCCCAACCAGCAGCATCAACACCACCTGGGAACTTGCTGGAAATGCAGTGTCTCAGACCCCACCCTGGACCTCCTAGACCCAAACTTGCATTTTTAACAAATTCTCCAGGTGACTTTTATGCAAACTGAAATTTAAGAGGCACTGGTCTGGAACAAGGACTCTCAACTGTGGCTCCTACATCAGAATCTCTGAGGGAAAGATTTTAAAAATACTGATGCTCAGGTCCCACCCTCAGAACTGAGTTGGGTCTGGGGTCTTGCCCCTGCCCCACCCCTAGCATCTGTCTGTCTGTTCTTGAATTTCCCCAGGTGATTCGGATATCCAGTTTGAGTCAAGAAACATCGGGAAAAGGAAAAAATTTTATAGTGCCTGAATTCATTTTTCATTTAAAAATAATTTCTGCCTCATTTTAATACAGGGTAGGGGCGCCTGGGTGGCTCAGTGGGTTAAAGCCTCTGCCTTCGGCTCGGGTTTTGATCTCAGGGTCCTGGGATGGAGCCCCGCATCGGGCTCTCTGCTCAGCAGGGAGCCCGCTACCACCCCCCCCTCCCCGCCCCGCCTGCCTCTCTGCCTACTTGTGATCTCTCTGCAAATAAATAAAATCTTAAAAAAAAAAAAAAAAATACAGGGACTGAATGGTCTTAGTGCCCTCAGTGCCACACACCCACGGAGCAGAGGCTTGGGTCTTAGACAGTGTTTTCCAGACCGCTGCAGGGCCACAAATGCTCCAGGCTGGGGGAGGTCAGAGCGGTACTTCATTCACTCACCTGCTGCGAGCTGAGCTGCTACTTGGTGCTACTCAGGTGACCAGTAAGTGATGTACAGAGCGTGTGGCCTGGCTTTGCAAATGGGCCTTGCAAAGAACACTCGGACCGGAAGGAATCCCAAGGATATAAGCACATGCCAACTAACAAAACGGCGGGCTGACCCTTCTCTGGCTCCCAGCCAGTCTCCTCATCTGCCACCCCGTGCCCCCAAAATGTGTTCTGATCAGGTGGGAAAAGTGACAACCCAGAGAGTGACAAAGAATGTGCCTTCCCTTTCATTTTTTTTTTTTTTAAGATTTTATTTATTTGATAGACAGAGATCACAAGTAGGCAGAGAAGCAGGCAGAGGGAGAGGAGGAAGCAGGTTCCCCGCTAAGCAGAGAGCCTGACTCGGGGCTCGATCCCAGGACCCCGGGATCATGACTTGAGCCGAAGACAGAGCCTTTAACCCACTGAGCCACTCAGGCGTCCCTCCCTTTCTTTTTTTAAGAAAGGGGCAGAGGGAGAGGGACAATCTTGAGCAGGCTCCATGCCCCCTGTAGAGCTGGACGCCGGGCTTGATCTCCCGACCCCGAGGATCATGACCTCGAACCGAAATCAAGAGTAGACGCTCAACCGACTGAGCCCCTCAGGCGCCCCCAGAACCTGCTTTTCGAACAGAAACTTGTGCTGTAGAGAAAACACCGGGAAAACAAATGTTTGCCAACTATTTCTATTCTTCTGTGATTTCGTTGCTTTTAAAAAGGATGTAACTGGGTCAGCCTGCAAAGGCTCTCATCCTATAAAGGCTTTTAAAACTTGGAAACTGAACTGTAAAACTCATTTTTTTTAAAGAAAGAAAAAGATTTCAGTGGATTTTGAACCCATTTGTTAAAAATATAAAAAATGCAACACTTGATTAGTTTGCGTGAAAAACTGATTGACATCAGGGAAGATGGAAATTTACAAGCTGAATTTCAACAAAATCCTTTGCATAATTGGAGGATGGGATTGAAAAATTAGTATCATGATTTAGTCAGCAAAGTGAACACACTTCCACTGGGATCTGTTTATCTTGTGAGGTGGATTTTTCAGTTATGACAGGCACCAAAATAAACCAACCTCAGAATGCATCCTTTAGGGTTAGAGCACACAGTGTTACATCAAGAATTTTTTTTAAGGGGCACCTGGGTGGCTCAATGGGTTAAGCCACTGCCTTCGGCTCAGGTCATGATCCCAGGGTCCTGGGATCGAGCCCTGCATCGGGCTCTCTGCTCAGCAGGGAGCCTGCTTCCCCCCCCACCATCGCCCGCCTCTCTGCCTACTTGTGATCTCGCTCTCTCTGTCCAATAAATAAATAAAATCTTAAAAAAAAAGAATTTTAAAAAGGAAACCTATTCAACCACATTACTCAAAAATATCTTTTAATTATTAATAAACTAAGTATGACTTATTTCAACTATATCCTATTCATTTTGTGTAGATTTATAATACATATATATTAGCATAGTAGTATATGTAAAGAAATTGAAAATTAAATAAGATATACTGGGGTGTGTGTGCTTTTTTCTCCCTGCACAATTAGAAAATTTTAGAGACACCTGCTCTCCAAGGAGAAGGGAGAGGGGGCTTATGTCTGAAGCCCATCCCTTAGTTACAGAAATGATGGAAAGTCAGAGGCCGGAGGTGGGTGGGAGGAAGACCTGCCATGACTGCCAGCCAGTGCAGACCCTCAAGGAGGGGCCTTTGGGAGAGATATTCAGGGGAGTCCAGAATCAGCCAATTCCAGGATCTCCTGGGTCCTCACAGCTCAGCCCAGAGAGTGCTCTGAAAGTCCTGGGAGAAAGGTTCACCCTCCAAACGGAGACCCCCACACCCTGCACGTTAATGGCAGCAATACCTGAACTCTTCTCAATAAATTTTTCATTGCATCGTATCTTCATTAAAATTTTATTCTATTAGCATTCTGAAACAGAACCACTAAGTACATAATTGCTAAAACATGTGTTAAGCGACGACTTAGGAAATGCCGGTTTTATCATATTGTTAATTAACAGAAAGCAGGATTAATACACTCACAGATCATTAGAAGCAGTCTTTGGGACAAACTCAAGAAATAGACAAAGTCTATTTCGCCCAAGAAAACCATTCCAAGATCTGGGATCACTCAGTGCAGGCTGCTCAAAAGGCTGGATATAGGAGGATTTGGGTGGGAGGAACAGAAAGACCAACACATCCTCTGAAGTCGGACCGGGAGGCTCTGTGAACCACCGGGGAGTTTCTAGTCTGCACCCAGAGGATATAGCTGACATCGTGGTCGTGTTGCATTACTGGCTGGGCAAGCCATTAACCGCCCTGACCCTGGGTCTCCACCTGTAAAGAATAAAGACGCTGACCTCCCAGGGCAGGCACGCGGAGCGAATGAGAGAATGCGTACTCTCGTCATCCGTGCAGAAGCGTGCAGTTTCTACGGAAGGATCCTGCCCCCAACATTGCTTGGAATAAACGGGCCCCCAGCTGAGACCTGAAAATGATTTAGCGCTCCCTAACTGTTGACTGCAGTGGGGTGGGCTCTAGTGGGGCCATCCTGAGCTGCCAACATCAAGGGATTTGGAAGTGGATTTGGACTTGCTCTCATCTCCAATGGAACCCTGGTCCTACAGTCTCTAGGACTGAGGGGTTTATTCAAACCTCTGCCCCACCCTGTCCTGGGAATTATAGAGGTATCCTGGCAAGAAATGAATTAAAAGTCTTCTCTTTTCCCAGCCATCCAAATTGCCTTAGCCTGGGGTCCCATGGTGGTACTCCTAGTTCTTCACACTCAATAATGAAATTGTCTACCTGCCTGGACGGCACAGGAGGGCTCACTGGAAGTCCCCCCTCCCCCCACCCCACAGATGAGCAGGGGAAGGAGGAGGCCAGGTATGGTGGTGAGGACCCACCTAGGGTTTCCCGGAAGCTGGGAGTCAAGGTTAAGTCCTGGGTCAGAAATACGAAAGCAGTCGGGAAAAGCAAACAGGCTCTGCCTCAGCCTTCAACAATAAACTTTAGCTGGGGCAGGAGCCCTTCCCAGAGGAAGAGAAGAGCAGGGGCAAGGCCAACTGCCAGGGTGATGATAAATTACTTCATCTAGCTGGAGCCAGGATATAAAAATCAAAGCTAAGGGAAAAGAGAAAAAAATAAATGCAGACCTGCCTCGGCCAAGGCCCAAGTGAGAACAGAGAAATCACCTGGTTGCATTTTTTTTTTCTGGTACATTCTTTCATGGCCCCAGGTATTTAGCATATGAAAGTTTCCTGTATGGAGACCTTCTCATACGAGTTATTATTTGTGAACTGTGAATGGAAAGAGCTCGCTTATTTGTAGAAAAGGTTAGGAGTAGAAAGAGCTTCCTTATTCGTGGGTTGTGAGTGGAGTCTGGGCTTTGGGTTCAGACCTGGGCTGTAATCCCAGTTCCACAACCGAATGGCTACTTGAGGTCTCTCTGTGCCTCGGTTTTCTCATCTGTAAAATGGGGAAACTAATATTTTAGGGAAGTAGAGCATTTAAACAAGACAATGCCCACGAAGCTTAGCACAGTTCCTTATCCTGGTCAAAAGGTGCCCCTCTGCAGATCTGGTTTTCTTACTTATACCGACTTGCTGTATCAGCTCCTGAACTTGACCCTATGGGATGCGGGCTCCTGCAAATGGCTGCCTCTGAAAAGCAGCTGGACGAGACTCTGGTGATTTGAGTCCCGCCTGCCCCCACTGACCAAAAGGAGGCGCAGAGAGCTGGAGCCTGGCCGAGAGGGGACCCTCCCCCAACCCTGGGGAGAAGGATCATCGCTGAACCACAGTTTGGCCTGACACTTGGCACAATGACTGCTATGCCTGATCAGAGATGGACCCTTCCCGAGCCCAGAGCAGGCACAGGACACACCTGCAGGCCAGGTAAAAAGGCAAGGTCTGGGTCTCTGCCAGGAGCCGCTGCCTCCCTCCTGCCATCAAACCCAAGGGCCAGAGCCTCCCTGCTCTCCAGAGAAGGCACAGGAGAGACAGCAGAGCCATACCCAATTTGAAAATCACGGCGCCCCCAGAGCCACATTGTGGCCGTTCGGCTGCCTGGCTTGCAGAGACCAGTAACTTCAATTTATTTGTGTCTGGGGCCTTAAAGAACCTCAGCTGTCATCCCTTCCTTAGTTTATTACCAAATTTCTAAAATATTACATTCTTTATTATATCCAAATTCACTTTATTGCACTTGACAATACAGATAATCACATACCATATGCTCTAATGTTTTGAAACCAATGCATGTTGACAGCGGTTTTTATTCATGATGCATAATTCCATCCCGAGCTCACAATGAGGCCTCTGAGCACCCAGCCTGGTGTTAAGACTTTTGCCTAATAACAGATTAACAATACAGCAAGTTGCTGAGACACAATCCGTCCCTTGCCATTCTCTATTTACAACGGGAAAAATGTACCTGAGCTGAAAAGATGGATTTATCCGAGGGAGGGGGGGGACCCCTACCACCACCCACCCGTCATTCCCGGAGGGTTCATAATGATTTGTTATTGTTCCACGCTTATGAAACTTGATATTGAAAAGAGGGATTGGTCTTGTGCCAAGTAGCACGGCAACTAATCACACCAACCCACACTGCTGGGCCCTGAGAAATGCAGGCACAAAATGCCCCAAAGCCCTCATTAGCAGTCTCTTGTTTTCACTCTTGTTTTGCTACAAGCAAATATTTGTCACTCCTCTACCTTGGTGAGACCCTCCCTCCCACTCGTCCCCTCTCCTCATCCCCTGGGCATCCCTTCTGTTCCCAATTAGCCCCAAGCTTCCTGGCAGGGGAGGCGTCCCACCGCTGGCCTCCTGGCACCTTTCTGGGACAAAGGCCAGCGCAGCGGGAATGCTCTCCACGGCTCCTTCGGCAGCACCCCCGCGTCTGAGGGCAGCTGAAGCAGAGGGCAGATAATTCGAAGATGATCCTTCGGCTTTGCGGTGGTCCCCGGAACAAACAATACCATTTCACGCATCCCCTAACTAAGCGTTTGCTTTCATTTGCTCTGGAGAAACACTCAGACAACTGGAAACCCATTAGATCATGTCAGACGTGGTGGTAAAGAGCTTGGGCTGTCACCAGCAGAGAATCAACTCCGATTTATAGACCCTTAAAGCCTGAATATATAGATATTCGGTCTTCCCCCTGCAGATAGACAAGGGGACCAGGGCGGAGGCCGAGGAGGAAACAGCGGCCCCACAGCTGGGCGGCAGACAGATTGGAGTTCAACAATCACTCTCTCGGATAATGGGATTTCTCAACGAGGGGAGGAGCGGGGAGGAAGGAAGGAAAAGCCAGGCCTTTGCACTGCCCAACACTTGGCTGTTTTTCTAAAGCTTTGCTGGGGGCTGGGGGGGGGGGTGGTGGGGTGTGTGTGGCAGGAAAGAGAGGTTACACAGTCAACCATGCCTCTGGGGGACCCCGTGAACTGCCATAAGCAAAAGCAACACTACAAAGAAGGGAGCGGAGTTGGAAGATGCAGAAATGCTTACTTAGCCACCTATGAAGGAGGCCGCATGAATTAAGGGACATCTTTACTCCATGTAATTGCCACACTCCTGGACAGCTTAAGTTATAACTCGCTTTCATAAATAAAAACCTCCTTTCCCTTTGGGCTTCCAGCAGGACTCCAAGAAAGGCTTTTCCTTTATTTCGTTTGTCATCTTCAGCAGAGGCAGGGGCTGGTCCTACCATCTCCAAGAGTATGGGCTGTTCTTTTGTTCCGTCCTCTTTTCCTTCCTCATCTCATACAGACCAAGGCTGGAAGTAACGGGTCACTAAACCAGTATCTACCAGAGAGACCAGAGCCTGAAGACCTAGTTTCCAGACATGTTATCAGTAGGTACGGTTCGACAGGTCTGGAAAGGCGAGATTTCGGACCATTACAAGATTCAGCAAGACCCACTTGTGATCTGCAAAGTGACCCTTGAACACACTGGTTCCTGGAACCATCACACCCCATCAACTCGATTTCCTGTCTGACTACATCTTCTGGGGAGAGGACATCACCCCTCACCACTTCATAAAGATGGCTTGTTGAAGAGCTGGGCATCTTTTTTTTTTTTTTTTTTTGAAGATTTTATTTATTTATTTGACAGATCACAAGTAGGCGGAGAGGCAGGCAGAGAGAGAGGAGGAAGCAGGCTCCTTGCTGAGCAGGGAGCCCAATGCGGGACTCAATCCCAGGACCCTGAGATCATGACCTGAGCCGAAGGCAGAGGCTTTAAGCCACTGAGCCATCCAGGCACCCAAGAGCTGGGCATCTTGAGGGACTGCTAAGCTGTTCTCCATCCTAGTGACCAATCTTCCTCTTGGTAACTTCACACTCACCCACCCACTTCCAGCCCTTTATCTACCACGGCCACCTTGTTCCTTCCTACTCTCACCTCCTCTGATTCCTCTTCAATGTCTCCAGGATACTGTTTACAGTCCTTGTCAGCCTCCCCGATATGGTCTACCTTGTCAACATCGCTCCTAAACCAGGACGCCTAGCACAGGACACAATACTTCACACGGGCAATGCTGTAGACCCTGAGACCCACTGGCCTCGTCTTCAGGCAATTTCTTTCTTCTAAGTGGCTTTCTTAGCTATTTCCTCATCCCACTGTCTCAAAGAAAGTATAGCCATCAATTAAAACCCAGGGCTGCCTACAAACCATTATCAAAATTCCCTCCCTGCACCTTCGTTTGTTTTCCTTTCTTTAGACTATAAACTTGGATTGTCACCTTCTGAGGATAAAAGTAATAAACATCTTAGAGTCTTAGCAAATGCAGAAAACACATATTCCTGTGTGTTTTAATAAAAATAAGTGTTTAATAAACATTAACCAGATACCTACTAGATGGAGGAAACTGAGCTGAGTCTTTAGGATACGGTGGAGATGAGCCCCAGCCGTTGCCATGCAAAAGAATGGAGTTACCGGGCCTGAGGGCTAGAAGTGCTGTTGGGCCTTGTTCACCCCTGCGTCCCCATCCCCTTGATTAGCAACCAGGGCAGAGTGGGTGCTTAGCAAATTAACTGTGACACAGGGAATGGCTTTGGAGGAGGGCACTCCGGCGGGTACATACAAATCATGTTATTTTTCAAAGATGGTGTCAGCTACAATCAGAAGCAGTTGGTACCCGATGAACTGCTAGGACAAGACTCTCAGAACCTCCCCCTTGGCCCACCAGCGCCTCCTCTTCCAAATTTCCTAGAGTCTTGTCCCTGAGCACAGAACCAGCTCCGCTGAGGGTCTGAGATGCAGGCCAGTTCCAGGATCCCCAGCCTGGCCCAACACAGCCATCTTCGTCCTCTTACAAGCGCAGTTGCAGAGGCTTACAGAAAAGTCCACATTTCATCCCGAGCAGGGATGGGAGATGCGGCTGGAGAGGTCTAGCGCGCTCTGCTCCTGTTCAATCACCGCACGGAGCCAACTCAATTCAGTGATGCTGCTTCTGCCAGGACCGGATGCTTAAGCATCTCGGGTCAATGGGGCCACAGAAACCACAAGCCAGACAACGCCCTGAACCGTGGCCCCCAGTCACCGCCTACCATGAACGGGCTGCCGCTGGTGGGAGAGCACCAGCCAGCAGGCAGCCAGGACAGAAATCAACTGCTGCTGGGACTACTTTAAAAAATAAATAAATAAAACAAGACGCAGCATTTCTGGCTCTTGGAAGGCCCTGCTGTCCCTAAGATGGACCAACCAGGAGTTCCACTGTACTCAGAAGCCAGAAGGCAGGAGCTAGGACAGCCCCATGCTCAGGGAGAGACTCTCACCCCAGCCAGTGTTGTGTTACTGCTGTGCCCTCCAAGCACGTCCAGCCTTTCTTCCACAGTGGCAACCTTCCAGGAGAGGCTGGGGGTGGCCAATGGAGGCTCGAGTGTGCAGGGGAGGACCTGGAACAACGTTCTTCCCCTGGGCTCTGCAGCTTGGTCCAGGGGCTGGCCTGTCTGCCCTGCCCCAACCTGGAACCACCCCTTCCCTGCCCCTCTGCCTCCGAGGGAGGACGTTCCTACCCAACTATCGTGCTGCAGACTCAGGAAGGCCTTGCTTTCTGGTTCTTCATTTCTGGTCTTCTGCCTGCCAGGAGGCCTAATGGCCTCGCTTATTTTGTTTCATTGGCTCGTAAAGGAACATCCCCGAATCATGATGGGGAAAGAAGCTGGCAGTGGCAGAGGCCTCAGCAAAGGCTGGAGAGAGGCCAGGATTTAAGTACTGCCTTGGCCATTCACTCTCCCTGAGCACCAGCAGCACCGCTGAGCAGGGGTGGAGGACAGGAGCAGAGCTCCCTCCGGGCAGGTTGTCTTCCAGGGTGAGCCCCATTCCTTGGGTCGGTCGTCCTCACTGTCACCACAACCGCCACTACTTATTCAGCAGAAGTCTAACTTGACCTTTGGAAATACAGTATCGCTAAGCCTTCCACCTGCCATCAAGGCAGGTAACGTCATCCCCGTCTGACAAACGGGAAACCTGGTGCTCAGTGAAGTCACCTGCCATGGTTTCTCCGTGAGTAGCTGGGCTGGGATGCAAGCCCAGGTCCGTCTGTCCTGAAAGACTGGGCTTTCCTCTCCATCAGTCCCTGGAAGGGCATCCAGAATAAATGGAAGGTCAAGCATGAACACAACCCTAGATAGTGTGGAAACCAAATGCCTGGTCGGTTGTCCTTGCTGGGAATCAGGGTGGCCTAGGATGCCCTGAGGGTCCTCAGGCTGTGTCACCCTGAGCAACTCACCTGACCTACAGGCTCAGCTTCCTCATCGAGGCCCGAGATTTCTTTCAGTCCTCGCTGTTCAGCACCAAATTTGCTGTGCTTAGAACTTACACGCGAATCAAGATTTATCGAATGAATGAATACACCTGAAAAATGAAATCCCAGGAACATCCTCCCTATCGTCTTATTAATTAGGTAACACAGAACACTTTGCACAGAGCACGACACATACCCAGGGATCAATCAGCAGAAGTTTCTGGTTATTATTCATATTATTATTCTACACTTCCTCTTGGAACACCATCCCCGCTTCACAAGGACATCCTAAGGACCAATGCGTTTATGAACTATAAACATAAGCCAGTATTTCCGTTCTAACCAGTAGCCAACTCTGGACCATAAGGGTGGATGCCACCAAGTGTCACAGGTAACATGGTAGAGGCCAGCGCAAAGGTGTCCCAGGAGGCTGTGTGCATTGGGGGCGTCCAGCAGGGGAAGGTCCCAGGGCACTGAGCCCAGTGGGAGCTTGCCTCTTGCTCCTGCTAACATCATGTGGGTCACCTGATGCCATAAATTACAGCCCCCTCGGCCAGGTCTCTGCTCAGCTTTGTTGAAAATAGAGTTTACAACAGATAGCTAAATCCAGACTCCTCTAAATCAGGGCGGGGGGGAGCAGGTGCTACCCAAGCACGGCAGCATGCTGACACGTAGGGATGGCAGCTCCGCGGGAAGGTGGTGGGACGGTTGGGACGGCATCCCCTCCAAAGTGCCAGCCGGCTCGGGGGCAGTCAGTATCGGTCCAGTACCCGCGGACGTGCCAGGACGGCCTGGAGGCCAGATCGGCCGTGGCTCGAGGTGACCAAACAGACGGGGATTAGTGAGCACAGAACAACTCTGATTCAAGACAGATTTTCTGAAGGAAAAAGGTAAACAGATTGGTCTTTTGAGAGGCAGCTCCTCGGAAGCTAGAGTTCTGAGACTGTGCCCCACAAAACTCCTGGTAGGCGGCCCTGGGCTCCGCAGCTCATCCCAGAGGCTTCCATGGCAAGTCCTTCCTCTTTTCCAGGTTGCTGGTGCCAAATACCATCTTGCTTAGCAAACCCAACATTTCCAGAACAGGATGAAGCTCAAAATAATTCTCACAGTGAGACCTAAATAGCTTTGCTGCTTAAACCTCTGAGTCCTTGCCCGAGCCTGTGACATTCCTCCTCGGTGACGCCAAAGCCTCTCCCGCGCCCCAGCGAGCTGAGGCCCTGGGGTCTGATTCTGGGGCACACGCTGCTAGAGTCGCCTGTTTCTCCCCCCACCCCCCAAGTTCAGGATCCACTGGTTTACTCTCTGGAATGGCTGACCAGCTTGCCCGCTCCCCCATCACACCCAGCAAAGCAGGCAGGAACCATCAGTTGCCCTAATTAATATAGCACCCTTCTTCCGGGATCTGGACAACAAGGGCAGCTGTGGACAGGCTGAGAGGATACAGAGGAAAAGTGGGCCCCGGCAGAGCAGGCACTCGGGCCCCTCTCCTGACTTCCGGGAAGCTACAGGCACACGGGCAGCTGGACAAGGTACGGGCTTTCCCGTTTGCTCACCTGCTCAGCTGGAAGCAGGAAGAAAAAGAACTGACAAGTGCCTGAATGCTCTCTTGATGTGTCATTATTATAATTACTGTTATTTTACCACTGTCTTTTCAAAACCATTCCCTTAGGTGATTTCAATTTATCCTCGCAATCATCCAGTGGGGTATCTCCACAGGGATTACTATCCCCATGTGAACCAGGAAGAAACCGAGGCATAAACTGGGGGACCCTTGATCTTGGCCACAGCGTGAATCAGATGACAAGGACAGGGGGTGTTGCCTCTGGCCAGAGAGCCAGAGGTGCCTAAAGCAGAGCAGCACTGAGAGGGTCAAACAGGCCTCGTGGACAAGCTAGGCCTCAGAGGCAGGCCGCCGGGGCCCGTCCCCTCAGAGCACTCTCTGCCCTCCCTGCGTCCTCTCTTCTCCAGTACCACAGTTGGGCCCCTAGGCCTGGAATTCGAGGGGAAAGGACTAAACAAGCCAGGAGAACGAGTGGTGGACTGATTCTCCTGTTGCCAGGGGCTGCCTGCCCCTTCACCTTGACGATGACAGGCCGTAAAAGGTTAGTGGCGTGCCCCCCACCGCTGGATCCTTGGAGCTAAATGAGAAAATGATGTCAGGCCAGGCGGAAAGCTCGATTCCTACTTAGAACCGCCACGGCTCCAGAAACGAAATTCTGCTCAACATTCTGGCCTTCTGTTCCAAAGCTGGGAGCCAGACCCACTATGTCAGTGAGGCAGCCAGTGATGGCATGCTTCTGCCCTGGTCTCCCCCAGCATGAGAGCAGAAAGTCACCAGGTGAAAGGCCCTGAGCCTACCCTGTGACTCGAGCTTTGCCTAATGTGCAGGGGAGAGGCTGTCATCGCTGCCCTGACCACCTGTCCCCTGCCGGTCCCTCTCCCAGACGCCCGGGGGAGATGAGCCAGGCAAGCTTCTGCCACCTTGCCGAGCCCCATCTTATACGGAGCTGGTACCCCAAGCTGCTCACGGTGGGGACCTGGGCACGCCTGTATGAGCAGAGGCAGTGCAGACTCTGCTGGGCTTTTCCCCTTACCTCAGATAGGTTCACTTAAACATTCTGAATAGGCGTTATGACCTTGTATCACCGAAAGCACCAAAATAAATGCGCCAACCAACAGCATCTCAAGGCCTGGGGATGAGAAGGCGGGAGGTGGGCTGGGTCTCTGGCACTATCCATTTCAGCAGCTGGCAGGGGCCCCCATTCTCTTCCTGGCTCCCACGCTGCGTGCAAAGCCTTGGCCAACGCAGACATGATTAAGGCACAGACTTAGAACCCGCCCACGACTCCTCTACCAGGGAAACCACTGGTAACAGCTTGGAGAATCTCCCTCCTGCCACGAATACCCTCTACCAAAGTGACACTGGGCCAAGGCAGCGTGTCCCCGTCGCTCAGGGGAAAGTTTGGAATTTCCAAGATCGGCGGGCGCCACCCTCCGCGGCTCTGGTCGAGTTGGTGTGGGGCAAGCGGCCCAGTTGCAGATCTCCCCAGCTGATTCGAATTCCAGCGTGGTTCGCACACGTATGCAGTTCATAGCTCTTTTTCTGCACTAGTAGGTCATCTGCATTTCCAGGTGTCATTTAAAAAAATCCTTGTAAACATCGCCTTAATGGGTGTATAAGAATCCATCTTCTCTGTTCAGTCTGTGTGTGTAAGCGCTCTCCTGAGACAGCGTCCGGAAGTAGCTGGGTCCAGAACTGAAGATCTCCTCCCAGCTTTTGGGGCCAGTGAGGCTGATCACCCGCATACACTCAGAGAGTGGGGGCTGGCGTCCTGCCCTGCCATCCTGGGAGCCTGGACCACACCCCAGAATTCTTAACCAACTGGGTACCCTGGTTGTCTCTGCCGGGAGGAGCATCTCGGTGCCTCTGGAGAAGGTACGCCCAGCAGGGCCTCAGCGAAGGTCTGCGTGGCGGGGCCGGGCAGGCCGCGGGATCCCAAACTGCCTTGGAAGTTCCTCTTGGAGTTTCCATAAGGCTCACTGGCTTAGGACCGTCGCCCCCTTAAAAGGCATTTTGAATCTTTTCATTTTGGTCAGAAATTAGGTCAGGAATGGGATCTTCATCTTCCTACACCCGTTTCTCTTGCTTCTCCCTCTGAGTAACTTGGAAAACTTGTCTCTCTCTAGAAACGGGCTTGCAAGAGGCCTTGTTCTGGAGTCCCCGGTCCTGCCACAAGGAGGGGTCATTTCAGAGGGTCCTCATGGCTTTTTACAGCCAGAATGTCCAGCTTCCGGAGGGTCCACCAGAAAGACAGCGGACCCCAAGACACCAGGCTGGGGCAGGGAGGCCTCTCTACCACCCTCCCTCCAGATGTTCTACGAAGGAAAAACACCTGGCAAGCAAACTGGGGCCCATTTCCAATTTCTAGCTACTTGTTCCCCATCAGGGAGCTCTCAGGCAAGGCACCCTCCGTCTCCCACTCCGGGAACATCTG
This sequence comes from Meles meles, assembly GCF_922984935.1. Taxonomy (NCBI): domain Eukaryota; kingdom Metazoa; phylum Chordata; class Mammalia; order Carnivora; family Mustelidae; genus Meles; species Meles meles. The sequence continues at coordinate 32,496,547 of NC_060083.1, forward strand.
GCAAGTAGATGATTAGAAGCACATGCTAGTAGTTACGCACATGCTTCCCGGCGAAACTGAGCTCGGTCTCAGGAGCCCTATCTTCCCTCTTCTCTCTAATCCACACCGCCCCACCCCATGCACCTCCCCAACCTGGCTTTGCCGAGCTGTTCTGCAAAACAGATGTTGCACCTGACCCAAGATCTCCCAGGCACATGGCCAAAACATTTTTTAAAAAGGGGCTGCAACACGAAACAGTCTTCTCAAGTCCAAGATAGCTCTGAAAATACTGCCCCTGCCCCGCTTCTGCCTCCAGCAACAGCCAGGCCCAGGTGTGCTCCCTTCTAGCTCCCAACCTCTGCTCCTGGCCTCCGTGCAAAGCCTGTCATCCCCGCTCAGGAGGCGTCACACCCAGCGGGACACAGGCACTCCCCTTCGGCTGAATGTCTATGTCAAGTTTCGCATGAAGGGTTATGCTGAAAAGACCTCCCTGAAGTTTCATGTTACTTGTTTCCAGTAAACCAGGGTTAGTTCCAAGGCCTCAACCAGGGCAAAGAACTGACGAGGACAGAGGCGGGAACTAGGTGTTAACTCTTAGGAGGTGAGCCATTCAAAGCCTCTAAGAAAGTTCTAGAATTAGAGTGGCTTAACCACCTCCTGTTGCAAGGCCCCTGGGAAACCTGCCTCCTACCTGCTTCGTATTTTAGGTCACTAAAGGCAAGAGAATCTTTGCTACTGATAAGGCAGGGAAAGGGACTGTAAGAGGTCCCTGCGAACCAACACTGGATTGTCCCAATGTTGGGTCACTGTCCTGTATTCCGTACCCACGTTACAGCGCACTCCAACACACCCCAAACTCCTAAGGAGCAGGAACGTGAATGAGGGTACCGGGGAAGACACCTAGAGCACACTCCTCGCATGCGGCATCCCTCTGTGAACTCACAGGCATCCTCCCGGAACAGGAGAGCAGGGCCCGCTCACGGCACCCCCACACCCCTTTCCAGGTGCCCCGCCTTTCCTCTAGTTTGTCTTCCCGGTGCAGAAATGGCAGAAGCGCACAGCTTTTGGAGTTAGATAAACTCAAGGTGCTAACCCCAGAGCTCCCGCTTACAGGAGTCCGTGTCATGCCTCAGCGTCTTCATCCACGAAGCTGGGACAACAGAAGCCTCTCCCGGGGCTGCTGGAAAGATCTGGTAAAGGTCTTTCCTGGAATGCCAGGCATACAGCAACGTGTCCAAGACTCCTCTCCTCCCTTCCCCTCCCCTGGGCAAACTACGGACAGAGGTGACTAGAGCCCCCACACAACGGGAGGGGACAAATGCATCCCACCCTATCCCAGGCACAGATAAGCAGACCCCATCGGAGAGCACTGGCTTCCTCGGTCAGGAAGGCACCTGACTCGTGCGATGCCGCTCGAGCCTGGAGAGGCGCCCTGCCGTTCTGCCGTCTCCGTGGCATGGCCCCGTGGCACGAGGCATGCGCGCCCCGCTCGAGAGAGCGATCGGACTGGCGGTCGCTGGTTAACTGCTGGTTAAGGCAGCTGCACTTTACAGTAACCCAGCATGGACAATATTATGAATGACACTTGCAAGCTGCCAGCCTGGGGACTCATTACAGTCAAGGTACAACACGGCAGCCTGCCAAGCCCCCGGCTTTCACACTCGCTATGCCAGAACATCCACACACAATTTAATTGCATTATAATTTCAAAAGTGCTTTTCAAACTGGAAAAAGGCATTCACTGATTAACCAGCGAAGAGCAAAATTGTTTATGAAATTGAATACAAAAAGCTACAGAAATGTAATTGGGTCGTTCTAGCACCTAATTTTCAAGCCATTTTCCCCACTTATTTAATCACGAGATACAAAAGGAGCGACTGAATTGACTTCATACTAATTAGATTACTCCCTGCGATCCTCCGGGCCTATATTCCAACTGGTTGATAGCAATGTTTTAAACGGGAACAAAAATGCTGCAGCAGCTTGGCGGCGGGACAGAATGGACCGTTTTGAACAGACCCTTCCAGCATCTGTCCCCTCGAACCTCCCCGGCTCCCTGCTCATGCGTGTGTCCTCAGAGAAGCATCACCCTCCGGGGGACCAACAGGCAGAATGCTTGGGTCCGTCTCCAGCGCTCCCTGCAAGAATGGGTTTGAACATGGCTCGTCTATTAAATCCCGCCACGTGCCCGGTGGGGCGCGGCTGCTGCCCGGGCAGGCATGGAAAGCCACACGGCAAGTCTCCTAATTGGCTGTACGACGCCCTTGCTGTGCCTCGGAACACTTCTCCTTTCATTGTTTCGTAAACCAACCGGTGGGCCAGACCTGATGGGCAGCAACCTCGCGGCAAGCCCGGCTCTGCCGAGTTAATTTTCTCACTCTGCTCTGAGTTTCCAGCGTGGGGCCAAATCTTCACTCCCTCAATTACCGAGGGGATAAAACCACTTTCCCCTCGGAAAGCAATGCTGGCCTGTATTTCCAGCGCGCACCTGCCCTCTGAAAACGCAGGTGCGGTGAGAGACGGTGACTTCTGCACAGGTAAGCGCGGCAGACGCCTTGCTGGTCACCATGACCCCGACGCCCAATGATGCGGGACTCGTGGAGGACAAGGCCTCCTCTGACTCCTTTGGATACCTTCCTTGGATACCCGGGATAGCCTGCTCGTGGCTTTTTGGCTCGTTTTACATTTTATTAGGAGCAACGTAATTGATTATATAATCAAATGTAAAACGTACATTATCAAGATAGCTCGGCACTTCACAGACCATTTAATCAAGATACCTGGGGCCGGGCCAAAAAAAATTAACTTATGCGAAGCCTCAAGTATGTCTCGCTCTGCTCTCCATTTCCACATTGAAGATGGCGGGAGCAGGAGCTCATCTTTCCAGGGCCGAGTTGTACACGGGCTCTGCGCCTGCAGGTCCTCCGAGCCGCTCCTCCAAACGAGGACAAAACCCCCAAAGGCTTCTCTACCGCGAACCCTATCTGCTGATGCCACATCTTCACGCAGACCCCAATTTCTCTAGTCTGTGAGGAGGTCTTTGGGGGCCTGCCCAAGGGTCCCAGCAACATGAAGGCAGCCGAAAGGAGGAGTTTTCACGTCTCTTCGCCTATCATAAACTGCTACTTTCCCGGGGAAAGTACACAGATGTTGTTTAGGACGCCACAGAGGTGTCTTGTGACGACCAAACCTGGGGAGCCAGAGTGCGAGGAGAGTGGCAAGGAGAGGACGCTGCCAGCCTGCAGCGCCTTCCCCTCCCCCGCAGCCTCCACTGCTCCGTGGACGGTGTGCTGAGCCTGGCCTATGTGCCAGGCAGGGAGCTGACCCCCGGGGGGAGAAGATGAAACCGGTCCCTGTCTTCAAAGAAATCCCTCAGAGAGACAGGGAGGGGCAGACATGCCAACAGGAAACCACCAAGGGTTAGACAGGCAGGGTTGGGGGAGGGGAGTGGCAAAAGGAAGTTGACCACCTGCAAGAAGCTAGGAGGGCTTCCAGACAGGAGGCGTGGTCTGTCCATCTGTCCCACTGGAGTCCCACAAGGGAGAGGAGGCTTCCGGCACCAGTGGGGCAGAGGAGCATGTTCTAGGTGAAGATAAGGCCACGTACCAAGTCAGGGAGTCTGCCGGGGCATGGGGTGCTGGGTACCACCAGCAGGCAGGATGCCATGGTTCAAGAACCGGGGAACGGGATAAGGTGAAGTCAGGCAGGTGGGCAGGAGTTAGGAGAAGCTGCGAATGCCACGCTGAAACATTCAGCCCTTATCCTACAGCAAACAGGAAATCCATCGTGATCTCTTCCCTCTCCAGAAGTGTGATCCAGGCACAGCACCAGGCACTGTGGGTCTTACGAGAAATCCTAAGACGCAGTGCAGACAGCACGGGCCTGGCCCTCGAGTCTGACCCCCGGGTGCCTACTGCGTGGTCTTTGGCAAGTAAGTGCCCCTCCGTTTGTCTCCGTTCCCTCAGCTTTCAGAGAGGAGCTCCACAAGGACATGGAACAATGACCAGCAGCCCACCGCCACGACTGGCACCGGGAGAAAGATGTGTGTAAGTGTTGGCAACTGGACGAGGGAGCTCCGGATAGGGCAAGAGCTCCCGGCGCCGTGGTGTCCAGCACCGGTCCCAGGACATGGTGCGACAGAGACACTTCGGGGCTCAGGAGCAGACCGTCGATGGCTTCGGTCACCACCACCAATGCAACTTCCTGGGCTTCACTGGAGGCTTCCAGGCCACCCCAGTGGGACCAACCGAGGCCCAGAAACACACCCCAGGCAACGGAAGGACACACACATTCAGAAATTCCACAGTCTACAGAAAGGCATCAGAGAGGCCACAAGCGCAAAGCACGCAGGCCAAAGCTGTGACCAACCAACAAGCAGCTTGCAGGAGTCACATGAGACCCGTCCCAGGTGACCTTCTAGGCTGTCTGTGGCCCACACCCTCAAATACTTCACTCCTGGGCAGTCCTTAATTAGCGATGTGCTCAGACCCAGGCATCTGTGCCCCTTTCCAACAGGACGCCCACAAACAGAGCACGCCTCCTGCAGGAGGAGGGAGGATGGGCAGCCAGGGACACAGGGTCTGTGTGTCCGGAGCACAACAGATCAGCAGCACAGTGAGAAAACCACCCAGCGGACCTGGCCACGAAAGGCGTCCTGTTCCTTGGGCTATGCTTGGGCAAGGTGACATGCATTGGACGTGGGGCCCAGTCCCATCCTGGCTCAGGGGGGCTGTTCCACAGAGACAAACGGGGTTCTTTGCAAACTCCTGGACCACAGCATCCTCAGGAAGGCAGCCAGCCTGGGGACAAGGAGGCGGGGGTGGAGGGACGAAAGGAAAATGCAAAACCTCCCTTTTGGGGATGGGACTATCTGCACACATAAGGCGTGCGTGTGTGTGTGTCCCCGTCCCACCAACATGTGCCGCTACCAATAGGTTACGATCGAGAGCAGCGTGGTCCACGTTTGGGAGGACAGGAGACTGACCCCACATGGCTGAGCTTTATTTAACATCACACTGTTTATGAAGGCAAGGTGGTGCAGGGAGAGGGAAATGCAAAAAGTGGGTGGTACTTTGGGATTCGGGAGCTGTGAGCTCACGTCCCTGCTTCACTGCTGACTGGCCTGAGATCCTGGGCAAGCAGCCTAACTGCTCTCAGCTTTTTCCATCTGTACAAGGGGTTCCTGTCTTCTAGGCAGTGGGGAAGCCCGACCAGCTGATGTCTGTGAGGCATGCAGCACTGTGTAAACGGCCCCAAAGCATAGGACTGGAAAGGAAGAGAACTTTCCAAGGGAACCAGCAGGAACGACAATTAACTCAGGAAAGAGAACTGGCTTCTGAGGCCTTGCAGCTGTTGCTATGAACATACTGAACCCAGAGTTCCCACAGCGAGATTTCTCTATCCACCAGTGAGGCCCTGTGGGTCTGATCTGCTAGCCGCCAGTTTGCCTGTCACAGTCTGAAGGGACAGCACTTCTTTCTGTTGGTGGAATAAGAACAAGGGTACTTCCCCCCCCACCGCCTCCCCGCCCCCATGGAACAGTTGTGAAAGATGGCTGTCCTCCAACCTCTGAAAAGCTAACGTTCGTAGCAGTGAGAGCATCCTACTAGAAAGCGGGGGTCACCAGCACCCACTGTGACAGCACAGAGTAAGAGCTGTGTCACTCATTCCAGGCCACAGGCAAAGTCCAGCGAGGACAGGTGGCATCCCACAGACCCGAGCCTAGGGTGGGCTGGTGGGGACCGGCAGGGGATGCCTTCTGCCAGCAGACAGGTAACTCCCTCTGTAGGCGAAGGACCCATGAGAAGAGAAATCGACAGGTCTCGGGGATAGGAGTGCGACCTCAGACACAGGAGCTCCTAGACAGGATCCATTTCCTTTTTTTAAAATTTGAGAGAATGAGCAAGCATGAGTGGGGGAGGAGCAGAGGCAGAGGGAGAAGCAGGCTCCCCATTCAGCGGGGAGTCCGATGCAGGGCTCGATCCTGGGACTCCGGGATGGTGACCTGAGCCAAAGGCAGACGCTTAACCGACTGAGCCACCCAGGCACCCGACAGGATCTATTTCTGAACATCCTGGGATGCCACAGGACTTGGCATGAGACGGGCTCACTCAGTTTCCTGGGTACAGGGACGGAAAGCTGCAGCTGCCATTTGATGGACACACCCCTGTACCTGGCCTTTATAGAGAGTTTCTCATTTAATCCACAGCCATCACCATCTGAAGTAGCCTCATCCCCAGTTTACAGATGAAGCAAAGAGGCTCAGCGAGACTATGTTGCTTACAGAGCCGGCGAGTGGGAGGAGCCAGAATTTAAACCCAGGCCTGCTGGACTCCAAACGTGCCAATTCAAGCCTGGACAAACCCATCCTCTCTGACGGTCTGTTTCCTTGTGTGGGACATGAGGGTACGGTCCCCAGCTGGTGCCTAGGAGGGCCCCCTTCAGCTCTCTGAGACTGCAGGAGGATCCTTCTCTGGAAAATGGGGTACTACCTGACGAGGGCCCATGAAGACTGCACTTCATGACACAAGCCACCACTTCCTGAGAGCCAGACTGCAGGTCTCCTACTTTGCTGTCCCTCCCCACAGCCTCCTGCCTCCTGATCGCACACTCTCCTTTCTGGAGAGCGGACCGAGGAGGAGAAAGGCAGCAACTGGGCTCACAGCTCAGACCACTTCCAGACCGCAGCTTGGATGGGAGGCCAGGTGGGGAGGGGGGGAGGAGGGGCGTGCCTGACCCACCGGTGGCAGCACCGCCCGTGTGGGATTTCCCAGAATCAACTGCCCAGAAATGGGTGAGCTGGAGATGGGCAACCACAAGCCGGTGAGCGGGAGCAGAGCTTTGTGTGCCGTTTGGGACCTGTCCAGGACTGACATGGGCAGAGCGGCTGCAGACAGACTGAGCTTCCTTGATTTTTTTTTTTTTTTAAGATTTTACTTTTTTAGAGTGTGCATGCCAGTGCGTCTGAGTCAGGGGAGGGGCAGAGGGAGCGTAAAAGCCCCACTGAGCCTGCAGCCAGACTCGGGGCTCAATCCCATGACCCTGAGATCATGACCTGAGCCGAAATCAAGGCTGGACACTTAACTGAGTGTCCTTAACCTGACACTTAACCTGAGCCACCCAAGTGCCCCAGCCTTCCTTGATTTATAAGGTGGGGGAATTGTGTCCCATTGGAAGTTGAAATTGCATTTAATACAGCTAAGCCAACTGGACGTCCCAGCTTGGCCTACCTGACCTGAGCTGTGCTTAGAACATGTACATTATTAGCCTACAGTCGGGCAAAATCATCTAACACAGAGCCTGTCTTGGGCCAAAATGTTGACTAGCTCATATCATTTACTGATTGTTGTACTGACAGTGAGAAGCAAAATAGTTATACGGGTGCAGAATGGTCATAAGTTACGGGTTGTTTACCCTCACGATCTCCGGGCAGACTGGGAGCAGCATCCCACCGCCCAGCATCACGCGAGAGCATCCTATGGCAGGTCGCTAGACCGGGAAAAGATCCAAACTCACAATTCACATCCTACTGAATGCTTATGGCTTTCCCACCATTGTAAAGTCAAAAAAAATCGTAAGTCAGGGACCATCTGTATTGTTTCAGGCAGATGGGCGAGAACATCAAACGCCCCACCTACTGCTTCAGCAGAGCCTTCTCCAAAGCACCCAGCCCCGCCCCTGCTGGCATCCTCCCACCCTGAGGCTGAGGTTTCTTCTGGGTCATGGGGTCTTTGCAGCATCACTCAAGAACAGGGTTAGAAAAAGCATCATCCACGCTTAACTCCCTACACCTGCAGATCAGCCTGGGAAGAGAACTCTCATTGGGGGCCGAGGCACTGACCTCACCATGACTGGCGTCATCAACTAGGTGGGCGCTGTTAAGTCACCGTCCCTTCCCAGCAGGACAACAACCGCCACATAGCCCGGGAGAGCCATGGTGGGCCTCCCATCCCCCATGCCTCTGCTCCTACCACACTTCCAGTGGGATAAAACTGGCTTGCCTCCTTCCCCGGGTGCCCACAAAACAGAACCCCACAATCTGTCACTTGGCAGAGATCAGGTAAACAAAAACTCACTAGGAGGCACGCCTGTGCTGGTGACAACTACCTCTTTCACTGAGGTCTGATTAGGCCTGCTAGGAACTGTGGACAGATCGTCTGAATGACACCTCGCAAAACCCGAGGGGACAGGCATTCCCGTTATCCCACTTTGCAGAGGAAGAGTCCGAGGCTCAGAGACATCATACCACTTGCCTAACGTTGCTCAGCAGGTGCATGGTTAGAAGAGATTTCTGAAGTCAGGCACTGCTATCAGAACCCCTGCTTCCCAAGCACTCTTCTCCCCCCACACAGTGGTTTGGAGGGGGTGGGAGGAAGCAGTACAGAGAGGAGAGCTCTGGACAACATTCACCAAGCAGGCTGTGTAAGTCCCCTGAAATCCCTCATGGAGTCTGCTGCAGGTCCTCGCCCCACCTCCCTCCAGAGCTCCTGGGGTGGGGGTGGGGTGGCAGAGAACACGGCAAGTCCCTCCACTCCCAGAGCTTCAGCAGAGGGGCCCAGGACACACACAGTCTCCTCCTGCTATCCCCAACCCCCCCCCCCCAAATTTTTTAAAAGCGCAAACTTTCCCTCCAAAGACTTGAGAGAAGCCAGCTGGCAAGGCAAAGCTACGAGGACGTCTGTATGCAATGAGCCCCTCCAGCGCCCTGTCACAGCTTCTCACGTTTGCTACTGTACTGGGAGATACCAAGCAGCAACCTTAAACTGTCTCCTTCGCTGCCCCACTCCTAGTCTTCCAGAACTACACGTGTTTCCACTTTGAAACCCGTTAACATGGATGTTCAGCGTGGAAGTCCAGATGGCTGGGGGCCCTCCGCAAACCCACTTGGCACTCTGCAGGATCCATTTTATGACCCCACCTTCTCGTCTTCCTACCCACCCACCGTGGCCAGGGAGCCATGCTGAAGAGACGGACCGGCCCAGATCGGAGACCCGGCTCCCGCTTCAGGAAACCTCTGCAGGAACACGGGCCAGCCCGTGCAAGGAATCATTGGGGCCACAGCAGCCAAACTCTCTCCAGGCGCCCCTGGGTAGACAGGAGCTGAACCAAGCAGGGCTGGAGGAGTGCTGTCTGAGGCGTGGCAATGGGGACAGGCATCCTTCGGGCTGTAGGCGGTCATCAGCACATGGTCCCTTTAGTTTCCCTCAGCCCCAGGGCTGCCTCATAGTGGCCCTTGGGATTTTCCACTTCTACCAGTAGGTTCCATGCGGTCATGGGCAGAGCTGAGGCAAGCTCTGGGACACAGGGACCAGACTGCCCTGCTTCACGTGACTCAACTTCCACCAAGGCCCTCCCTCCACTCGCAGCCGATCCCCAACCAGAAAGACCCCCATTGCAATGGGGCTGCTGGTCGGGAAAGATGAGCTGAGCAAAGGGTGCATGCCATCTCCTCTTTTCCTCAGCTTTAACTTTCCCAAACGCTGTCCTCACATAGGTGTCTTCTAGCCCAAACATTCTCTCCAAAGTCGGCGCAGCACACACCACCCTGTTCTGTAGTTCCGTGGCTAGGACGTGCCTGTTTGGACAGTCAGTAATGTTCTTTCTGGGGTGCCAATGGAGACTGGGCATGAATTAAAATGGCAATGTCAAGGAGCCTGTGGGTTCCTGAGGCATGTGAGCCAAACCAAAAAGAACGTGGAAGGCTCTGAGACTCAGGAACTCCACTAAGACACAACAGAATCCAGCAGGCTGGCCTCTGCTCTGGGCAGGGCTGGTGGGTTAGAATTGGTAGCAGGGTGGGTCTGGGTCTGGGACAAGTGACTTACAGGGGCGGATTTCTCTTATGCCACCGGGAACGACAGGCAGGCAGCTCCAGCCAGCAAGGGCCTTGTCCCCACACTGTGCGACAGGCTAGGGAGTCTCACCAAACGCTGCGGGTCCCCAAGACTCAAAGTGTGGGGAGGCGTCCACATTCCCGCCCCCTACGCACGGACTCCAAGCCACGGAGCCCCGACAACAGAGCCCAAAGGGGGAACCGACCATCTTGGCTAGTTGTTGGAAAGATACTATTTATAGCTCCAGATGGTTAAACGGCCTTTTTAAAGGCCGCTCTCGGGCCCTTTTTTAGAGCGCCCTGTCTTCCCTTGGCTGGCTGCACCCTGAATTGGTCGAATTAGAGGAGCCTAATACACCAAGACCCTAACTCCAAAGTCCGTCCTCCTCCCCAGAGCCTTCATTTCAATATTTTGTCGGTTCCCCAGGCCTGTAGCCGGCGGGCTCCACCCCAGGCAGCTGGGAAAATGGGCCGGGGCGGGGGTGGGGGTGGGGTGGGGGGGTGGGGTGGGGTGTGTTATTAGGAGAAATGCTCCTCCTGGCCCCTCATTCTTCTTAGCAAAAGAAGTGAAAACCAAAAAGGGGGGTGTGGGAGGGCTAAGTCAGCTGCAGTCCTGGGGGCAGCACAGCACCCCGGGAGACTGTGCTTTCCGGAAGGCTGACAATCCGCTGACTTAGCTGCCTTGGTGGTTATGGACCTGAACATTTAGAAGAAATATTTGGCGCCCGGGAAAATGGTTCTGTTTCACCCCATTAACTCCAACCAAAACTGGGGCTGCTTCTCGCTAGCAACAGCTCTTTGGAATCAGGGACTCTGCACTCTCAAGAGACACTCTGAGTCTTCCCCTTCTCCCTATCTCAAATGGGGGTGGGGGTGTGTGTGCGTGTGGCTGCAGACAGACTTAGGCACAGACAGCCTTGCCTTGTGGGCGGGGGCAGAGGGGACACCCCCCCACCCCTGGCCCAGCACTGCAGGGGACCAGCCAACACTCACCGACTTTGTCCTTGGCCCCACGCCCTCCCGGACAGGGTTCTCCTTCAGCAAACCAGACTTCACAGAGTCCACAGGGACTGAAAATGACTTAGCAGTGAACTAAGCTGGGCGGTGCTGGCATTACTGAATTCACTCCAAACACATTATGCATTAGAGCTGGGAGGGAAATGGGGCCTGGCCCAAAGGCAGAGCCTTAAGACTCCATCACGACATCTGCAAAAAGCCTCCAGCCTCCAGGTGATTCCTTGCCTTTTTAAGGGACACTCCTGGTCTCGTCCTGTTGGGTAGAAGGTGGCATGACTATTCATAGTCAATAGGAAGAATACTATGGGCAGAAAAGACTACAAGTTCCTCACGTTCCCTGGGCTTTGAGTGAGCCCACCCCAACCCCGAAGGCCTTGGCCACGACAAGGAAGTCTCTCCACTACTGGGGTCCAGTGGGGGTGGCCCTCGACTTAGTAAGACGTTAGGTGAGGGGATAATCTGGTATGCTGTCTGCCATTCCTTCGGCTTAAGTCTCCACTTCACTCCTCAGGCAGGGACGAGCGATGTTATCTAATTAGGGGGTGCCCTCACGATCCTAAATCGTGGGGTCTATATTCTAGCCACGGAACCATCTTGGACAGGTCTCTCCATCTGTGATACAGGGAAGTCCCGAGACCCATGCACACACATGAGAAGGTGGCCTGGGCAACGAATGTTACTGAACACCAACCAAGGGGCAGACACTGTATGGCTATTAATCCGGGAGGGCCAATGTCAAATGTCATGTTTCTCTTTACCATTACAGTTCTGTTGGAAGGATCCAAGCTATCAACACTGGACAAGTGAAAATACTTGTAGATGGCATAACACTTTAAAAATACGAGCTAAACAGGGTGCCTGGTGGCTCAGTTGGTTAAGCATCTGCCTTCGGCTCAGCTCATGATCTCAGGGTCCCGGGATCGAGCCCCACATCAGGTTCCCTGCTCGGCGGGGAGCCTGCTTCTCCCTCTCCCCTGACTCATGGAAGCACCCACTCTCTCTCTCTCAAAAAAATAAAATCTTAAAAGAAAAAAAATGCAGGAGTTAAACAAAAAGGAAGCTCAGAAGACAAGGGCAAGAACCAAGACAAATGCTGCCCCCAGGACCACAGCTGACAAGGGGACATGAACCTCTGAGTAGCTGTCCTCCCAGGAGGAAGCCAACTGGTCCATCTGGGGGCTCGGTCACATGACCTCTGCCTCCAGAAGGCCACGTGGGCACGGAGTCCAGGGACCAGGAGGCCGTGCTGTTGTGGGACATCCTGACCTCCTTCCCAGTATCCTGGAGACTGATGTGCTGGGACAGACACGTTCTGCATCATAGCCCCACGGTCCTTGCCTGTCCACCCTAAGGAAGATGTATTCTTGCATTTCCAACTGATGTCTCGGGGAAATAATTAGATGTCACTACTCCCGCATTACATTACAACTTCCCTGCAGATCCTGGAGGAAGGGGAAATGAGTTACTGTGAGCAAACCAAACTAAATACAGTTGGTAATTGAAAAAGTGGCCAAGAAAATCAGGAGGGGAAACGCAAGCAACTCAGACCTAAACAGATTATCAATCATTTCCTTTTAGGGCAATCTCCACTGCAACTTAATCCATTGCTATCGCTTCCCAAATTCAATAAGAAAACTGATACCGTAGGGAACGAGCAGGGAAAAAAAAAGTTAAATGTAAGTTAAATGTTTACCATCACATTCTTGATGGATACTGGACATCCCATGTTCAATTCCAATCCAGCTCCAAGTATATCCAGCATAAAAGAAATTTACAAGCGACAAAGCTCAGATAATGTGTTTACCATTACGGACCCAAGGCGTGAAGTGTCTGCGCATGGTCTCCTGGCACCTCAGAGACACAGGGTTTAACAGTCACACCAGAAAGTGGTCATTCTGGGCTCTGCAGCCTGCCTGGTGCAGGGGGAGGACTCCAGGTGGGGCCACTGCTTTGTCACCTTGGGACTTCTAAGGTCCTGAGTCACCTGACCTTCAAGGGCTGTGGAGTCGGTCGCCATGGCAACCCGGTGAGGCTAAACACTTGTTCTAGTTAATAAACACGTACCGGGTACCTGTTATGTGTCAGGGGCTGAGGACACCAAGAACAACAGAATCTGGTCTCCTACTAGCAAGGTCCTTAGAGTTACTGAGGCAGGGGGAGACAGCATAAGCCAACACGGACAGAGGAACGGTCAGGGGGATCTGGAAGGAAGGAGTAGGCCCAGGCTGAGTCCTGGAGACCCTCAGGAGTTTGTCAAAGGAAAGGTGCGAGGCGGTTCATAGGTGCAAAAGCAGGGAGAGACCCTGGTGGTCAAGGAATGGCGGGGTGGGGGGGGCAGTGGACATACTAAGCAGACAGCCGAGGCTGAAGGGGAGCAGAGAGGCAGGCAAGGATGGTTCAGGCAGCAAGGGCACTTGGCTGGGAAGCCACCGACCTTGGCATGATCAGAATCGTAACTCAGAAAGATCTCTCTGAACAGATAGGGGGTGGGGGAGCCTTGAGGCAGGAGTCCCCTGAGAGTCACCACAGGTGCCAAGGGAGATGTGATGGACGCCTGCGGCAGGCATGCCAGTGAACACTGGGGCTGAACAGAGACTGGCCAGGCGTGCGGGGACAGGGGGGCGTCCAGGATGAAGCCTCAGGTTTGGCCTGAGTGGCCAGGCACTATTACCCAGGAAGGGGCTGGCGGTCAGTGGGGCAGCCTGGACAGCCTAGGCAGACGGAGATCACAAGTAGGTAGAGAAGCAGGCAGAGAGAGAGGAGGAAGCAGGCTCCCTGTCAAGCAGAGAGCCCAATGTGGGGCTTGATCCCAGGACCCTGAGATCATGACCTGAGCAGAAGGCAGAGGCTTAACCCACTGAGCCACCCAGGCGCCCCCAATGCTTGACTTCTTACCCACGGTCCCTAGAACTTGAACTTGAAAAGCACACATGAGAAGCACAAGCTTCTCCAAGTTCAGCATAATGCCCAAATACCAGGAGGGAGGGAACACGAGAGCAGGTTCCTAGGTTCCCTGAGAAACCTCAGCATGTCTGGGCAGCAGATCCCAGCAGGGCTGTAGGAGCTGCTCAGGCAGGACTTGGTTACGGGCACTTCAGCGGCTGGCATGGCTGGCTGGGAGTTGGGCTATGAAGCTACACTCCAGGGGCCAAATGCCCAGCCACTCCTGGGTTCAAATCTCAGCTCAGCCCCTAGTTGGCTGTGTCTTCCCGAGCCAGGTCCTTAACCCCTCTGTTTCTTCATCTCAAAAATGGGCACAACAACAGTTATGCTGCACAAGGCAGCCAGAAGGGGCAGGGAGGGAGGGAGAGCAGGGGAAGTGCTCAGTCCCATGACCGGGAATAGGGAACACTTTCTGGTTAAGAGTTGCCTCTTCTTGCTCATCAGTGCTAATAACGACAACATCCCAGATGTAAGGTGGGTGCAGAACGTTCCCCTCAAACCTCTCACCACCAAAGAAGTAGGAAACAGCTTTTTAACTCATCCTAGGCAAGGGAATACACAGCATGACCTTGCACCAAGGAGCGGGAGGGAAGAAGTCTCTGAGGCCGGCCCCAGACTCGCCGAGCAACTGGCAGAAGACGCTGGTGGCTCTGCGCTGCTGCTCCTGGTACTTGATGGAGGGTGACTTTGCAAGCAACAAGGCACTCTAGTAATGCTCTATAAAACTATAAAATTTACTTTGAGAGCACCAAGTCTAATTACTGCGCCCAGACTCTCTGCATTTTTAAGAACGCCCCCTTTTTTTTCCTCCTTAAACTCTTGATCATAAGGACTCTTGTTAGCAATACTCTGTGTCCTTCTTGTTTCGCTTGTTGCCATGGCAACGGAGCAGTGTTTACCAGCCTTTCCAAGCTGGTACATCTTTATTAGCACCCGGATCCCAAGAGGAGCAGGAAACAGTGCAGAGGTTTAAAGAGCATTAATCCCCTTAAGCTTTGCAAACCTCTCTAGTTAGGGAGTCCATAAGGGAGGGGGGAATTGGGGTCTCTGCCATTTTCAGGGCCCTACTGGAATCGTTAAGCCTCCATGAAGCACCAGACCGGACCCCCCCCCCCCCCGAAAAAACACCACAACTTCTCTCTCTGAAGCTTCGGTTTAAATTTTTTCTCCTCCTGAAAAAGACAAACTTGGGGGCTGCCTGCTTGTGCTTCACAAGAAAAGTTCGCTGCCCATCCATCAGTCAGGGACCACCTCTCTGGCCACGCTGCTCTGTCGTGATAAATACAGGCCTTCAAAACATGGTTCTCTCTTGGCCAGGAGGAGAAACGGCCATAAAGGCCCACTGGCCGGGCCCCCTATGCAGCCCCCTTTCTGCCCCTCCATGGTGAAAACCAACAGACGATACCGAGGTCAGGCAGATTTCCAGCATATTTCAAAAATCCCACCTCTGAAACAGCTCGAGAAAGTGCTCCAGGTCTCAGCCTCTCCAGGAAGGTTTTTCAAAGTCAGCACCAGAGCAGAAGTGGGAAAGGAGGGAGAAGAAAGGGTTTCTTTACATCGCTTAAAGGCAGTTCAATGTCCCAGTCCCCCTCCTACCATATAAATGTCTCTTTTATCCTTCATCCCAGCTTAGGAAAAAAATCAAACCCCAGCCAGGGCTCCAGGAAAACCTGTGGCTGAATTTTGAAAAATCGCACAAGTGAAAGGTGATACCAACATTCATTCTGGCTTCCCAAACAGTTTTCAAATGGGTAATTTTGAGCTGCTGAGCCTTGGCATCCTCCACGGCCCCCAGTCCCGCGTTCTGTGCCCATCAGTCCAGTTCAATCCGGGCTGCCCAAATGAAACACTGGGGCCATTAAGAGCTAGGCCTTGAGGGGGGAACGTCCTGGCTGGGCGGCTGACAAAAGGCTGCGTTTCCAACCCAGCAATGTCTGAGCCCACTTTTGAATCTACCCGGCGTCTCCCATTATTCCCAGGGGTACTCAAAATTCTTAAAACAAAAAATTAAGTCATTCGGATCATTTTTCTTGTTTTGGTGGGATAAAGGGTTCATTCAAAGACCAGTATCACCCTCTCAAAAGACTCCCCAGCCCAAGCTGCAACAGCATGAAAAACTCAGGAGAGCTTGGTTCCTGGACGCTACCAATTCTAGGTGGTCCCACCGTCATATGGTTACAGTGTTATTTATCGGTGACATTCCCCTGGGTTTTCTAAAAGTACTTGAGGTGCCTCAAAATGCTCAAGCACGTACAACAGTGGACAAGAAAAACATGAATCAAGGCTGTAACAGGGAGAACGGTCAACCGTGTCGGGGCTCAGAGCGGGAGCAGCCCAAGGACTAGAACTTCTGATTAGGGAAACACTGGAACACCAAGTTTCTGAACGAACCCGAGGAAACACTAGAGAGGGGTCACCGGTCAACAGGGATTAGAACAAACTCGCACAGAGCTCAGGAAAGCCCATCGGCCAAGACCTCGAGAGAGTCAGGGCCAGGCTGGCGACACCTAGCGTCTGGCCTGGTTACTTCAGGCCTGGGGCAGAGAGCACCCCAGAGGCAGAGACCCAGGGTCTGGAGGCAACAGGATGTTGAGTTGAGGGGGAGGCTGGGATGGGAGTAGGCAGGTGGGAATCTGGCTGGCTTCCTCATTCAGTGACACGAAGCCGGCAGAAAGCCAAGCCAGGCTTCCTAGGACCCCCTCGGAAAGGGAGTGAAGAATTACAGACCAGAGAGCAGGACTCTGAACTTCAATTAAACCACAGAAACTCCCCCGTGGGTTATGTGGGTTACTCCGTGGCATCGGCAGTAAAGTCTCAAGAACGATGAGTCTTGAGGGTCCGTGAGAAAGCGGGAGGACAGCACCCCAGTATGTAACCAGTCCTGGGGCAGGGTGAGGGTCACGTGGCCTGGGTCTAGAGCACTCTGGACAAAGCACAGCCTCTCTGGGCAGCAAGTAGAGTAGAGAAGTCAATCCTTCTGGAAGATGAAGGAGGTAAGGAAAAGTCAGGCTGGTTGGCCCAGTGTGGGTGTTCCAGTCCAATGGTGAGAGAAGGCTGGGATGGGCCCAACTCCTGTCTGAACTTCTGTTTTTAGAGGAGACTCTGGTGCCTAAAACCACCTCCCAGGCAACACTTGTCCCCAGGAGTGGACACTCAAGTCCAGCTCTGATGTCTGTGGTCCCTTTAAATCCTTTCCTGTCCTTCGGAGCCTAGGGAGAAATGCTCTCAAGCAAAGGGCTAACTGGGAAATGCCTTGTTATTAACCTCCACACCTGCACCTGAAGCTAAGATTCAGCAGCAGGTGGGGGACGGGAGGGGGGATATGGCAGTGGGGGAGGGGAGGGCTTGAGAACGGGCTTGTGTGCGCATGTGCGACCCATGGGTGCATTCGGGGATCGACAGACTTAACACAGCAGCCAGTTTGCTTCACGCACCTGATTTCTACCCTTGGCTGAACACCAATTTCCAATCCAATTGCCACCTCGTCCCAGGCAGGCTGCGGCCAATAGGTCTCCTCCGCCCACCTGGACCCCAGCTTGCTGCTCTTCACACTGGCCCCCTCCCTCCTGGGGACAAGTGCTTGGCACCTGCCAGGTTAAATCTGGGGCCAACTGGATTCTCCAGGCGGGGTGGTGGGGGGTTTCTGATGAGGGCCTCTCCCTCAGTGCACAGGCACATCAGCAGGGGGAATTCAGAAGGCAGCTGCGCCTGGCGGGGAAGCCCTTGGACACTCAGGTTCAGCCTCAGAGGAGGCTTTATTTAGTTCTCGGGATACTACTGTTCCCCATGTCCTACTACCGTCTACCTACAGGCGCCCAAAGAAGAGGACTTTATTCGTTGCAGAAGCCCACAGTGCCCCACAGAAGCGAGCCTTTATGCCAGTTCTAAAGCACTTTGAAAAAGAAAAAAAAAATCCTTAAAAATGCAAAAAACAAACAAAACTATAGGAGGAGATTGTTCTTACTATACCGATGAAAGAGAATGGTTATTAGTCACAAATTTTACTTGTATCTTCTAAAACCATCTTCTTCCCCTACCAATTTCCAATTTTTGGTTTATTAGAAAAATGTCTTCCGAAAAATTCTGTGAGGTGAGGCCTGGGGTTCAGACGTCTTCAGTGTGGATTTGCTCAGGCAAGAGATGGAAGGAGTATGTTAGAGTGTGAGTGTGTGTGTGTGTGTGTGTATAGATCTTGGATGTGTGAACTTCTGAATCCTGCCCTAAGCATTCCTAAAAAAAAAAAAAAAAAAAGGAAAGAGGTCCTCAGCCTCCTCTCTTTCCCAGGCTGAAAAATTCCCAAGTTTTCCAGCCAGGCTTCCAATAGATCAGACAGAAAGATGACAACAAGAGGAAAAGGGAATTAAGAAGGACTGAGAATGAATTTGGATTTCGGCTTAACTTTCAATTCTGACTCCAAAATTCCTTTTGGAAGAGAAATGGTAAAAAGAAGGGGGGAGAAAATACGGAGTAAGAGACATTGTGTTCTTTCCTTATGACCCAAAAAAAATCCAAACCTTGCTATTTTAAACACGGAAAAGCAAAGCGTGTGAGGAACAGCTTGCATACAGCTGAAGCCGGCATTATTTACCTTGGGGTTCCGATACGCACTCGACTTTTACTTCTTAAGCACTTTTGCAACGCAAGAGAAGAAAGAGGTAAAGGCCCAAACAGTATAGCATACAGAGATCTGTCAGTGGATCCTGAAGGGTTGCCCTGGGTGCTCTCCTGCCCAGGCTGGCTGTGGGGCCTTGCCAGCTACTACTCCCAGCCAAAGCCCCCACTCCGGCTCTGACAACGGTCTGCAAAGCCCCCCTCCCTAGCAATGGTCACACTTACAAGTGGCATTTATCCATGGCATCTACACTCAATCCTGTTGAGGTTTTCTCCTAATTGGCTCAGAAAAGATGGTGTCTGCAGACAGCTGGGGCTATGGGTGGGGGGGCAGGCCAGCTTCCACCTCATTTGGGGGGGACCAGTGCCAGTAAAGTGGCCCCAGCATCAACCAGCTTCTAAACGCTTGGATGCCAGGCTCAACGGACCCACTAAAAGGGCTGTCTCCAACCTACTCTTCCTCCATGCAGCAGGGCGTCAAGCATCAGCTACAATCTCTTGGTCAAGTGCACAAGCCTTGTTCCTGAACGCAGATGCAGCAGGGTGGGCCAAGGAGCTAGGTAGGGTCCAGCAAGATTCCAGGCTCCAAACCCCATTCTCCGCCTCACCCTAGCTGTGTGACCTTGGTCAAGGGAGTGGTCAGGGGGTAAAGGAGATGCACCAAGCTTCAGTGGTACCCCATAATGACTGTCATCATTCACTCATTTCCTCAAAAACTATTCACCCTGGGGTCCCTGGCTGGCTCAGTCAGCAAAGCATGCGACTTTTGATCTCTGGGACGTGAGTTCAAGCCCCACGTTGGGCTCAGTGCCTACTGGGGGGGGTGGGAGATACACACCCAGCCCTTAATTCTTGAAGGTGACTGGTTTCACCGCTGAGGGTAGGGATGAAGGGGAGGTGGGAAAGGAGGCAAAGAGTTACCCCAACAGGAAAGCCCCGGTGATGAAGACAATCAGAAGTGAAGGGAGAATAGGATTCCCTATTCACACGCTGAACCCAGACATTATCGGCTGATACCACGGGGCGCCGTGCAACTAGGCGAAGTCAAGAGCTTCGGGTCTACGTGTGGGCAGAGGGAGCTGGGAGCATACTGGATTATCTTGTTTAAGGAACAAGGAGAAGAGGTGTGAAGAGGCAAACACCAAATGTGCTAAGTGCCCCCAGGTCGCTCATTAAAAGCCTGTCTTCCCTCGGGGTCCCCTGAATGATGGCTCCAGGCAAGGGAAGGGTCACTGACCCAGGAAGCTCTAGCCCTCCCGCTCAGGCTGCTGGGGCGCCTGGGAGTCACCCTCCCTCCCTGCCCCCCCACCCCAAACTTATTTGGCCCTACTGTTTACAGCTCACCACACCACAAATCTTTTATTTCTTGTCACCCACTGGCCCGAGCTGTCCCCACTCCCTGTTTCTTCCAGACAAGTTAATAAGATGGAAGGCTCCCCAGAGGCCCAGAGCCGGCGAACATTATCACTTGGAAGCAAGGCAGAAATCCTGACACATCGGAAATGACTTCAAGCCTATTAATTACCCTTTCTTCTTTGGCAGATCTTTTGAAAGAAAGCTTGACAAATTGAAAGGAAGGCGAGCATTGCCTCCCCACCCCAATTAGGCCCCCACTCCCACCCCAGTAACACCCATCTGCTACCCGCCTTTTGATTTTAAACGATTTGTCAGAACGGTACCCACACCTCCAAGGGTCCCACGTCTGGTCTGCATGGTGATGGCCACAAAAAGGCGAGCCCCCCTTTAGGGACTAAGTCTTTGAAATCAAAGAGATCTGGAAGCGGGAAGAATTAAGGAGTGGGCGGGGCTTAGAACCCCAGGGCCGGCCTTCCCAGGACCGGCACAGGGAACCCAGACCCCAAGGCACACACTCAGAGGAGGAGCGCCCACGGGGTTCCTCATTCCTCGGTTGACAGGCGCAATGACGCCTGCACTCCTGGGTGCAGCATCCTTCCTGAAACCCTCTGGACAAATCCAGCTGACAGAGCGGCGTGGGGGAGGGGCTTCTCAAGCCAGAAAACCCGGCGGGCCAAATAGTAACTGCATCTCCGTGCTTCCCCGTCTACTACACTGACCTTGACCCAGGGCTCCCTGGAACATCCCTTCCTTTTTTTTTTTAAAGATTTTATTTATTTATTTGACAGATCACAAGTAGGCAGAGAGGCAGGCAGAGAGAGAGAAGGGAGGAAGCAGGCTCCCCGCTGAGCAGAGAGCCCGATACGGGGTTCGATCCCAGGACCCTGAGATCATGACCTGAGCCGAAGGCAGAGGCTTTAACCACTGAGCCACCCAGGCGCCCCGGAACATCCCTTCCTTAGTGAGGGTTATGCAAAAACGACTAGGTAGGTTCTTTGCATTGGAGAGCCCTCTTCTTTGGTGTCCCTTTCCTGTATCTATTCAAATCTCCAAATGGATTCCAATGGTTATGAATAACAAAAACAATTATTGATTTTTCTTCCAGAAATGGGTTCCTGTCATCAAAGCAGTCCCCTTATCAGTGAGGAGAACCGCCAGCCCTTCAGCGGCTCCACCCTGAACCTATAGTCAGCCCGGACTGAGCCAGCTCCTCATAACCAGCGACCGACAAGTGAGAACACCTTGGGTCTATTCTCCAAAAAACTACCTCTCCTCCTCCCCTCTGCTCCAGCCCAAGGCCTTGGCAGCTCTCCTCTTACCTCTACAGTGAACTCCCACTGGCTTTCCCCTACTGCCCATGTGGCCCTGTCACCCCTCAACTCAGGAGCCAGTGGGATCTTTGCAGAGCAGAAGTCCTCTGTCTCTGCCCTTCTTCCCTCCTTCCAACGGCTGCCCTCCACCTCGCCCGGACTCACAAACTCTTCATGGTCCAACATCTGTCCACCTCCCTTGATCATTATCTACCTACCATTTTCCCTCTCAGCCATGGCCTTCTGCCCTTCAAACATGCCACGTTCATGCCCACCCCAGGGCCCTTGCACTCACTGTTGCCTACTCCTTAGAATACCTTTGCCTCCTGATTCAAGTATCTGCTCCTCGGGGAGGCCACAGCCACCTGCCTGCCTACACAGGCCCTAGGCGCCTTCTCTCCGAAACAAGGGGAGCTCCTAAAGAAGGAGGGCTAGGATTAGGCCTGCTTTGTCCCTGTAGTATTGCTAAAACTTGAACAGCTCCGGAACACAGGGTGCCCCAGTATACAGCAGAGCCCCCAGCACGGGATGGGCCTCCGCTGGTACTGTGTGTGTGGAGGGGTGTCCCTCTGCCCTTGGCCAATCCTAGGAAACCCAGAATGAACACATGATTGCAACAGTACAACCCCGCCCCCATCGCAGCTCTGAAAACACCAAGGACTTCAAGCTGGAATGACCCACTGCCTGACCACCCCTGGCCAGCTGGGAAAGCCCCATCACCACCATCTATGCAGGTCCCACACAGCCTTCCAAGGGCATTCTAGATTTGAATCTCTACACCTGGGTTGGCTAAAGGCAAGGCCACCCACCCAGGCCCCATTTTTCTGGTGCATTTCCACCAGATCGTATTTTAAACTCAAAAAATGTTTTAAGCCATTACCTGGGAAATCATCGAATCGTTTGTTCATTTTTATTAGTGCCGCTGTAATTAAAGAGAATCATATTCCTGAAATCTTAAACTGCACTTAACAAAACCCACCCTCCAACCAATTAGTATTACAATAACCACATTCCCTTGTTGCCGCTGCGATTAGCATTTTGATTGAATGTCTGTTGAAAAGTGAGTGGTAACAGAAGATTGTGTTCAGAAAGTAATGTTTCTTTATTCGTCACCACCGAACCTTGTCTGGTCGTCTCCAGTCTCAGCTCAAAAGAGACAAGACAGTTTCCAAAAGCAGTCATTTTGGTGGCGGATTATATTTTCAGGAGGTGGGTGATAAATTAGGCATAATGGTTCCGGCATTGCCAGCTAACGCACAGGGACCTCCCACTGACCGTGGCCTTGGCGCCCAGCAGCTGCACCTCTACAATTGAGGCCCTGGGGGAGGCGGGAGGTGGGGGAGGAGATCCATGTCCCTGCCGCCGAGGCACCTGCCCCTACCCCAATAATCTAGGACAGTAAATGCCAGGCCTTCACGCACAGCACTTTGGGAAACTCAGATGTAATAATGCCTCTGCCAGATAAGCCAGTGACCACCGTGATCCCTACCGAAGATCACCATTACCCACTTCTCTGCCAGGCGCTCGGAAACCTGTTATTCTAGCACGATGCCATCTCCAGTCGTCATAATAATAACAATAAAAGCACCAGTCAGTAAAGAGATGGGTTAACAAGCTTCATTACCGGCTGAGAATGCCTGTCTTCTCCATGTCACAGGAATTAAAGACAAGAGTTCATTAAGTCACTGTATTAGAATTTAAACGACCTGCTGGTGCAGACAGCTCTATTTACGGATGCCCCCCATCCCCCCAACATCGAGGCCTTGTGTAGCTAAATGGAGAGTTTCAGAACAGAACGCAGCCAAACAAAATAAAAGTTTCCATTACAGCACAGACTTAACTCCAGGCAAGTCAGCTTCTCAACTAGAGGAGGAAAAGGGTGCAGGAGCGGGGATGCTGGCAGTTAGGAAGGCCATGAGCCCCAGGACAGAAATGTGCAGGTAGTTAAATGTCAGCCATCTGTCTGTCCAGGTATCAAGTTTCAATCCACAGCAAAGGAAATGCATGAGTTTCACCCACTTCCTGCCCACAGCTCACCATACACCGACAAGCTGTGTTAATGCACCATTAAAAAAACAAAACAAAACATCTAGGGTGGCTAGGTGGCTCAGTCAGTTAAGTGTCTGCCTTCCGCTCAGGTCAGGGTCCTGGGATCCAGCCTCCCATCAGGCTCCCTGCTCCTCCCTCTGCCCCTGCCCCGCACCTGCCCCCGGTCATGAATTCTCGCTCTCAAAAACAAATAAAATCCTTAAAAGAGAAAAGAAAAAAAGAAACCAAAAAACTTTTAGAATTCAGGGCGGGGGTGGGGGGGTGGGGGAGCACGATAGGGTTCCTTTGAAACAATTTTCTCCTCCAAGCCCCAGTTCCGTTTCCTCCCCCAACTCCAGCTTCTTCCCTGGCTGACAGATAGGATTTTATAAGCGTCAGGTAGCAATTTCATTTTTAAAACGCTCTTATCAAGGATTTAGGGTGAAAGATAAAAATCAGCACAGTAAATCATCATAAAAGAGTGTGGTGTGAGGCATAGCATTTTACAAATCAAAACAGTTAGCAGAATGAAAAGGCAAGGACAGGAAAACAAAGTAAGTTTAAGCATCCTCTGAAAGGGGGCGGGGATGAGAGGCCAAATGAAACAGAGAGATCACCCTTCAGATTTCCAAGCCCCTTTGGTAACAGGCTTGGCATATCGGCTAAGAAGTGCATCAACAGTCCAATTTCCACTTTAAAACAGGAGGTTTTTAGAAGGCATATATATTGTCAAACTATTACACGCACTTAACTAAAGGGCTTTCTTTCATCGAAGTCATCTGACCTGCAAGCATGTGTTGCTAATATCACTGCTTTATTATTTAGCAAATCAATTTCTTCATGGAATGACTAATAAGGCAGACACAGCTGCTCTCCTCTTCCCACCCAGCTGCTACCGCCCAGGCAGCAGCAAGATTTGCTAGGCTACCTGCGGTTTCTTAACCGCCCCCAACCCCCATTTTGCTAAAGAAACTTAAAAAAAAAAAAAAAGAAAGAAAGAAAAGGGGTTGGGGGAAGAAGGGTTGGACTCAGGAGGTGCCAATTTAGGATTCAGGCACTTTGTGGAACCCGTTTATACTACCCAGGAAAAGTTCAGACTGCTAATTGACCAGACCAGGGTACCAGTCTTTGTTTTAGCAAAGGATTTTATTAATCCCGTCATAAAGGAACCGCCTAAAATAAAGTAAAAATACATACGGGCACCTACTTACCTGTTTTGATATTTGTAACGTCTTTCATTTCAGCTTTTTATTTTTATTTTAAAGATTTTATTTATTTGACAAAGAGAGGGAGAGAGCAAGCAAAAGCACGGGAATGACAGGCAAAGGGAGAAGCAAGCTCCCCACTTGTCAGGGAGGTGGATGTGGGGGGGGGCTCAATCCCAGGACCTGGGATCATGACCTGAGCTCAAGGCAGCCGCTTAACTGACTGAGCCACCCAAGTGCCCCAATTCCAGCATTTTTAAAACCAAGGACCACAGCCGATTCACGTATGCACCATCCCCCACCCCCGCCCCGCAACATGCACAAAGTTCCCCCTTTAAAGTTCCCTTTCCCATTCAAAGTACACCCTTAAAATGGCAACCCCCTAAAAAGTCATTAAGACATTCGTTCTAACTTTTTTTTTAATATTTTATTTATTTGACAGAGAGAAATCACAAGCAGGCAGAGAGGCAGGCAGAGAGAGAGGAGGAAGCAGGCTCCCTGTGGAGCAGAGAGCCCAAAGCGGGGCTCGATCCCAGGACCCTGAGATCACCTGAGCCGAAGGCAGAGGCTTTAACCCACTGAGCCACCCAGGCGCCCCTCGTTCTAACTTTTTATTCTGACTTTTTAATCTAAATTCACCAATCTCTTTGGAGGCCTCCCCGAAAATTCACAACAAGAATGTGCAATTCGGGGGCACCTGGGTGGTCAGTGGGTTAAAGTCTCTGCCTTCGGCTCAGGTCATGGTCTCAGGGTCGTGGGTTCGAGCCCTACATCAGGCTCTCTGCTCAGCAGGGAGCCTACTTCCTCCCCTCTCTCTCTGCCTGCCTCTCTGTCTACTTGTGATCTGTCAAATAAATAAATAAAATCTAAAAAAAAAAAATTTAAAAAAAATGTGCAATTCGGTGATTTCCCATCTGCCAAGGAATGATTCCATTATCCATGAAAAGCTAAAGTTCTACAAACACACGATGGGAAATTATTAGGTATTGTGGATACACATTCCTGTTGTAAAACAGGATCAGTACTATGGGCAAAGTACAAAGCTCCTTTTGTAAATCTTACCCATTTTTTAGAAAGGTAACACAGCATGGGGGAGGGAGCAAATTAAACCATAATTTCAGGCAATGTTTCCTTATTGTCACTCAGAAAAATTGCCAGGTGTTTCCAGAGTAGTTTATACATAAATATACTAGCTGAATCAGGAAATTTTCCCAGGGCAAATGAATCAACTTAATTAAAAGAAGACTAAGATGCCAAGCCTAGTGATTTGGGAAGTGGGGAGGAAATTCTGAGATCTAAGGACACACCTTTCTACCTGGCCTTCGAGAGTGAAGCACATCCGTGTTTTAAATCCTGGTGTGGACACTGGCTGCAGTAGAGCTACCTGCTGGCCCACCAGGCATCATGGGCTAGGGGAAGGAATGCAGGACTTTTTTTTTTTAATTGGACCAATATTTTCAGTCTTTCTTCCAGGTCACCTGTAAACGGCAACTACAACCCCACCAAAAGCATTTTTTTTTCACTTTTAAGAAAGACACTCCCCCACCCAACACACCACAGTTAGTTTGCTGGGTAATTGTTCCTCCTTAGTGTTCCCGAATGTTCCATCTTCAGGTTAGGGCTTTACCAAAGCTATCTCTCGAAAACACCTGCAGCTCTTACACTCTCCTCCAGACAAGACCACTGCACCTCCCTTTTATGAGCATTAAGTCTCGGGAAGGGGGAAGGTACAGAGCAGAGGGAGTGGAGAGGAACCTCTGTTTTCAGGCAAACGAGAACAGGGACCACAGCAAGAAGGGCCTGCCCATTTTCCAAGCACTCTCCTGTCCTGTGTATGAATACCATTTGCCAAATACTGGGGACATAATGGGTGGGAGATGGGGAAGACACAGATAAGGATCAAATAAACAACACAATCACTGACAACTGAGAAATGCCATGCAGGAAGAGGACAAGGAACCGGGAGCCCAGGCGACTGATGGAGCTGACCCAGTCTGGGGATTTTGAGAAGATTTCCCTGGGAAAAGGATATTTAAGACTCCTTCTGAAAGGTGAGTAAGAACTGGCCGGAAGTGGGAGACAGACTGTTCTTGGCAGCCCGAGGAACTGCGTGTGAGGGCGGCCCTGTTAAGGCAGTGCGCAGGTCAGTGCGGCTGCAGCGACCCGGTATCGGGGGAGGCTGGACAGGACAAAAGGGCTGGGCTGCAAAGCCTCTGTAGACCAGCGTCCATATCTTACACCTTATCCTACCAGGGACAGGAAGCCAGCAACATATTTTTGTTGGACAGTAGCTCGATTCATAACTGGCACAACAGAATGGCAATTATTCCCACCTCCCCCTGCCCACATCACCAAGGGCCACTCACCTAGACGAGACACGACCTCCCCGCCAGGCTTACGCACCAGGGCACGAAACCTGGTCAGCAGCCCTGCCTCAGTGAACTTAAAAGCTGATGGCCCTCCAAGAATGTCCGACCCAGGGCTTCCCAGCCCTGACTACACACTAGCTTCGGCTGCGGGAGCACGGAATCACCTCCACGCCCGGACTCCAGCCTCGAGCCTCGCTTAATTGATCTGGGGGTGGGCCCCAGCCAGCAGTCAGGTTTAAAAACTCCCCAGGTGATTCTAATATGCAACCAGGATTGAAAGCCGCTGATACGGCCGGAAACCTCGGACATGACAGCCATCATTCATCATACGGGCCTCTTAGAGCAGCTGGGCTGTGGGATGCCCTAAGTCCTACCCCGCCACCCTGGTCTTCCCAGCCAACCCCATCTCTAAGCAAGGAAGCCAAAGTTAGTCATGGGGAGTCAAGCAACTCTTAGGGTTACGGGAAGAATCTAAGTTCCAATGAAAGGAACATAAGTGGATGAGGAGAACTTTGGGGGAAGTTCTCTTCTCAACTTCACCACGTAGACCAGAGCAGCATCGAAACCCATCGAGGGCCCTTCTCCCAAAGCAATGCTTCCAATGGGCTCCCCGGCTCCACCACCGTGCCTGCCCAGTGAACGCACAGCAGCTGGGTGTGAAGCACCAGGGAGCCCAGGCCGGGTGAAAGATGCACCGCACAGGGGCCACTGTTGCTTCTGTGTCTATTCTGGGCCCAGAATGGATGACATCACCTCCAGCGGCAGTGGAAAGAGGGAGTCATGAATCATCCGTGAACCGGCCCCAGCCTCTGAGATAATAAATCGGATGTCAGCATCGTGTCCTCCGCAGACCTGGTGCAGAGGCGCCGGCTTTGCCCCGGCTGCCGGAACACACGCACCGGCGCTGGAAACATCCAGACACGAGGCTGTACTTTCAATGACTTCCTGATATCAAGACGGGGAGGTGAGTTGAAGAAATTTCGAATTTGTAGGGAGCCCTTGAAGGTGCCCATCTTTGACCACTGGAAAATCACGGCAGGTGTTTTAAGTACTGCCGGCCTTGCCAGCGATACCCGCGGGTTAAGAGAAGAGCGTCCACTTGGGGTCCCAGACTGTGGCACCCACTGTCATCCTGCAAGTATCGCCATCTTGACCCTCGACTGCACTAATTTAGCTCAGAAAGTCACTCTAGGATTGCATTTGGCCCAAGTTCCTGCCTGGAAGGGTTTCTGGGACAACATAAAGAAATCAAGAATCTGTCTGGCAGGTTCTGAAGTTTAGCGTTGTCTCGCTGTGTGCTCTATTTTTTCCAGGGTGGAAGCTGGAGCAGGTATGTAAGGACGATATAGTGTGTCATCTCACGCAAGCTCTCCTGACTTCCTTCTCTCTTTCTCTTCTTTCCCTAGGCAGCCGGACTGAGTGAACCAAGCTGGAAACACCCACCTAACGAGCGGTTTGCCTTCTTGAGAGGGCTGGGGGGTCTGACAACGCCCCAGTGTACCTGGTGTATCCACAACTCTGAAGCATATTCTTTGACTTCCAAAGAAATGACTGAGCTCTGAAGAGGACTAAATTAAAAGTGAAATCTCAGAATTCTTTGAGTGTTTCTACTGAAAAATACATGTAACACCCGAAGGTCAATTTCATGTCTTTGACTAAGTTCAACCTGGGAAAGTCAAGAACTCTGTCAGGATTTGGGAGCCGTGTTCTCAGATTTCCCCTGCACGCAGCTTGGCCGCGGGAGCAGCAGGACATGACCGGGACGCACCACGAGTGAGGCCAGCCTGCCATGGACACGTGGCCCGGAAAGAGGCACCTGGCCCGCCCAGAGTGCTGCTCCGCCCTCTGGTGTTCCCCAGGGCAGCTCTAACAGCTTGCCACATACTGGCGGTGCTAAAAACAACAGAAGCTGAGTGTCTCACAGTTCTGGAAGCTAGAAGCCCGGCATTAAGGTGTTGGCAGGGTCACATTCTCCAGTGTCCCCAGGAGCAAACCTGTCCCGAGCTCTTGGCTTCTGGCATTGTTAGCAATCCTGGGCTCACGGCTGTGTCACCCCCAGTCCTGCCCTCATGGTCCCATGACCTTCTCCCCCACATGACCCAACATGGCCTCATCTTGATTACCTTTGTAAAGACCCTATTTCCAAGTAAGGTCATTCTGAGCTCAGAGGGGTTGAGACTCCCTCTTTGGTGGAGGGGGGATGCAATTCAACCCGCAATACTCTCCCATCTTGGCCAACCTAACAGCATCTCACACAGCGCTCTGGAGTGTTAACATTTTCTCCAATTGGCAAGCCCTAGCCTTTCTCCCCCAAGTAACAGTAATGGTAGTAGGAGCAAAATAACAGGAGTTGTTAGAGTACTAAGGCCAACACTTACAGATGGTCTCCTAAGTAGCAAATGTTTCACACAGATGAATTACCTCACTTATACCTTCTGAGTCTGTGAGTTAATAACATTACCCATTTAACAGATGAGAAAACTGAGGGTCAGAAAAGCTTTCTAACTTGCCCAACGTCACACAATTGATTGGTCATAGTGCTGAGATTTGAACCCAGCACTGTGACATGAGACTGAAGCTCTCACCTCTTTGTCACATGGCCCAGACACCTCCCCACTTCCATTAACTGGGTACTTGCTGGGTCTTTTAAGCTATAAGCAAGAGGGACATAAGGGGGATTCTGTATTTGCCATATTATGTAAGGTTCCCACATGTTTATTAATCATAACTTGGTTCGGAAAATGCTTTTAAAATTTTTTAACTGAAAAGTACTTTGAGGGGCACCTGGGTGGCTCAGTAGGTTAGGCATCTGCCTTCAGCTTAGGTCCTGATCCTGGGATCAAGCCCCACGTCGGGCTCCCTACTCAGTGGGGAGTCTGCTTCTGCCTCTCCCACTGCGTCTCTCCCTCACTTGTGCTCGCTTTCTCTCTCTCTCAAATAAATTAAATATTTAAAAAATAAAAAGCACTTCTGGGAATGGAGGGTCTCCCATGTGACCTCTCTCCCCTCCGGCCTGAGATAAATTCAGGCAAACCATGTTTCTTTCTGGACCGGGACCAGGCTGCCTCTTCTATTAATAGCACATTGTCTGGGAGGAGCAGAAACTACTAAGAAAATCTTCATCTATCTCTCTGACTCTCTGTTTATGGATAGAAAAAGGCAACTCAGATGCAAAAGGATCCTAGGCTGCATTTAATCAAATGTAGTTGTTCGAGATCAACCTGGTCCCTCTCCCTGGCAGGAGAGAAAACTCTGATGAGCCAGGGCCCACACCTCCTTCAACCAAGCATGAGACGCCGCCCCTTGTACCAGGCGGATCATTACAACCGAGTTCTAAAACATTTCCGCAAATGTCAGGAACAAGGCAGCGGTGACAAGTGTTACTGTGTTAGGGAGCTGCGAGGAGGTGAATTTTTTTCTTCTGAAAGCTCTCTCTCCTGTGTTGTATCACTGCGTTTACAATTCAAATTGGAATGAATTTTAAACGCTTACACTAAAAAAGTCAATGTTTGAACAGGTAATAAATGCACATGGTACAAAAATTCAAAAAGTAAACCGGTATACAATAAAATGTTTTTTCCTATCTTTGTACCTCTGGGCATTTAATCCTCTTCCCCAGAAGTGAAGGCTGCTTTTTGTTTATGTATAATTGGCATCTGTGAATCTATAGGCATGTGCAGAAAACATATTCAGGTGCTTGGAATGCCCGGGGGGCTCAGTCGGTTAAGCATCTGCCTTTGGCTCCGGTCATGATCCCAGGGTCCTAGGATCAAATCCCGCATCAGCAGGGAGCCTGCTTCTCCCTCTCCCTCTGCTGCTCCCCCTGCTTGTGCGCTTGCTGGGTCTCTCTCTCTGACAAAAAAATAAATAAAATCTTTTTAAAAAAAACAACAACAACACATTCAGGTGCTCACCGTGGCCAGGCCTCCAAGTCCCTTGCACTTACTAACTGCCATAAGACTTAGGCTAACCCGTCATCCTTCCTATTTTACAAATGCGGAATCTGACTCCCAGAGAGGGTAAGTAACTTACCCAAGGTCACACAGCCATAATGTCGCAGAGGTCAGCTTCAAACACCAGCTGCCTGACTCTAGGGTGTGTGCTATTATCCCCTAGGCCATTCTGATGCTTTGTGACCAGGTCTGTGGGGGCCCTTGCAGAAACAGACTAGGCACACCCAAGTATATGTTTTGTGTGTGAAGGGGAAGGGAAGATGATTTTAAAGATTAGGGTCTTACAAATTCAAACATGGATTGGAGCTTCTTTGCCTCAAGGAGTTAAACCAGTGGTCTTCCTTAAGGGGAAAGAAAAGAAATGAGATGTGCTCATGCTGGGCGCTTAACTGGTAGGAAGCAGGTGGCTTACCCTCACCAGGGAGCCAAATGGGGCTCAAAGCTCTCCAGTAACTTGCCCAAGATCACAACTGTGGGAAGTGGGGACGGCCTACAAAACTTAGGGTCTCGGAGGATACCGTGCCCACCCAGAGAGGCAGATGGCCCAGCGTGCGGCCTCTGCTTGGCGAGGTTTGGAACAGGTGCTGGAGTGTGGAGCGGCACAGCCACAGGGCTCCTCTGGGGTTGAACCCAGAGTCCCCAAGGCAGGTGGCCACCCTGGCTTCCGGTTCCCGGGCCCCTAGCAGTGCTGGGGTGCTGAGAAATGGGGGGGCTTTCCATCAAGTCGCCACACAGGAAGGCCCGTCTGCCTTCAGGCCCCACGCCCTGGCCTCACCAAGATCTTCAAACCCGTTGTGAGAGTCGGAGCTGGGCCTCTCTGGGAACAGGGCCCAACAAAAGCCTCATTGTCCCGCTCTACAAAACACCATTTCTGGGTCAGTGAAGTTGCTGACCCTGGGCCCACTCCCTTTCTGCTTCCGTGGGCCACCGCCAGGAGGGAGGCAGGAAGGCCTATTAGCTCACCACCCTTCTGGTGCCAGGGCGTTTATTCCACAGGAAAGAAGTTTCAGATTTATACTTTAGCTCCAGAAAGCCCAGTCCATCCGGGGTGCCAGATCCCCCTGGCGACACAGGCTCCCTCCGGCACTGGGCGTCCCCCGTTCCCCCAGCCCTGTTGCTAGGGAGCCGAGGGCTTTGTCTTCCTCCGAGTCTATAAAGAAAAGCAGGTGAACAGAAACCAAGCTACTCTGTTGATTAATATCTCAAGAGACAGCACCGGAATGGGCGCTTCCGGAACTTAGCGCGGGGCGGGGAAAAATTAAAGCCCTCTCCTTGCTTTCCTGCCAGAAATAAAATTAAGGTCTCAGATCGATGTTGCCAGGGCTGGGGTATCTACGGGAATCTTTAATGGCCTCCTCTGCATGTTTTCAAATGCACATTCCCCTTCAACCCTGCCCTTTTAATTGGTTATTTGAGAGGTCATGTTTGCACCAATTTCTCGGGAAAGCTAATGGTGTTTATTTAAGGAGAAAATAAACGTGCAGACGGCTCTGGGGTTTGGTCTCTGAGAGATGGCTCAGGCTGGGGGCCGTGGCTCTGTACCCCATCCCCTCCCCTCCACCCTCCTTGCTGCGTATCCCTGATAGTATCCCTGATAGACCGGAGGAGGTCCTGAGATGGCTCAGGTGACAGGTCAGGCCTTGAGGGAAATGTGCTATTGGCTGGAGGGGTGGGGGGAGTGGGGAGGGAAGGTACAAAGTAGCACAGCCCGGGAGCAAGGCCCTACCAGGAGTGAAGAAGCTGGATTGCACCCCTCATGCTGGGAACGTACAAGCCTGCCCACCCCCCCCTTATACAGCCCTGGCTTTAGAATGAGACCCGCTAGGAGGCCAGCACCCCGGGTTCTGAGCATCTGGCGCAGAGAGGTGCGTGGAGGTCCATTTACAGCACTACAGGACGTGGCAGTTCTCCCCCATTCTAACTGAAGCGTGACCAACTTCGAGAATGCGCGGAAGTGTTTTCCAGTGGAATCTCTCCAAGTACCCAAAGACAGCAATTAACATGCACGTCACTGCCAGTCGCCCTCGCCCTGCTCCCCACGTCCCTTCTCCCCCAGGGGTGGTCGGGAGAGGACACAATCATATTGAGTTGCTACCCCATTCTGAGCACTCTCTCCAAGCATCCTGGTTTATCCATATCCTTCCTAAGCAGTTGTCCCACACCAATACGGTCCATTGTGGAAAGAGAAGATTATCACCCGACGCGATAGAGACCCTTTGCTTGCATTAAAGAGCCCGAGTGGCATGCTTGGTGGCCACACCATCCTACAGACTGGACTGAAAGTTCTGTGTGGCCAAATCCCTTGGCTGGGGTGCATGGCTTCTAATAGACCGGCAGCAGGTACAGAACTGGGATCAGTACTAATCATGATGAAATTACTGCTTTAACCCCTCGATACATCTCGGACTTGGGGTGGCACCTGACAGGTGCCCACTGCCATCGGCAGTGTGCTCAGGGGACGAGAGGCAGCTCTGGGAGGTAGGGACCATGCAAAGGCATGACTGTACCAGCCAGACTCCAGCGTGGGCACCGAGGCCCTCCAGCCACACCTCCATGTATCCTCACCAGCTGTGATTCCAGGAATTTCTGCCGCCCTTCCTACCCCACCCAACAACCCTCTCCTGCCCAGAGGGACTTCTTCCTCCAGCCCACGGAGTCCCACCTACCGGCTGTAGAGTTCCAACCTTCTTTCTCAGGTAAGGTCAGAATGCTAGACTCTCATTAGGAAAAACACACACGCACATTATCTTTGACATCCCATACCTACGAAAGAAGCCATGCTTTTCCATTTTTCATTTAGTTTCAGCCTTTGTGGAACTCCTTTTACATTCTGCACCCCACCCCCGCCAGCTTTGGGGAGCAGGCACCAACGAACAAATAATTACAGGGCAATCGTGAACCATGTCTAGCATACATAAAACAGTCAGTCTGGACGTCAGAGGTCAATTTCAAAAGTGAGTGTCTGGCAGGTAGTCAGGACATTAAGGGCTGTTTTTCCTCCTTGGAAAAGCATTATCTTCTAGCACAGTTTCAGTGACATCTTACTGGCACCACTTTAATAAATAAACTGATTACACAAATTACGGAGACCTTCAACGTTAGCCAACCGCTTTTTGGGACAGAGTTGCCGGGCAAGCCTTGAGGGAGACGCAGAGCTCCATCAGCCCCACTGCCTGGACGTGAGCCTGCGGAAAGCCTCTCCCTTGGCCACACGGGCCCAGCGGGTGCCCTTCTGGCCCCACAGCTCCGGGTAGGGCACAGCCACCCTGGCAAAGGACCCTCCGTGTAGGGAGCCTGCTGATGACGGTGCCCTCAGGGGCTGGGGGGGGGAGGGGGTCATGAAACCACCTGGGCTGCGGTCAGTACCACAGAACCCCTGGCCCTCTCCATGGCCATGAGCATGGCACTGAACAGGAAGCCCTTAACAGCATTGAGAGGAGTCCTTGTCACTCTGAGCTTGACCATCCTCTCAGTGTCTCTGTCCCTTTGCCTCTAGCAACATTCTGGAGCAAACAGCCCTGCTGGGGAATGGAAGCCATGGGAGGCGAGAGGGCCTGGCTCCAAGTGTCTCCTCCATACTTCCCTCTCCAGCAGACTGTCACCAGGCTTGACTCATTTTCCCCTGGGCCCCCAACCACCCAGCCCTCCCTTGATGGGCCAGATGTGGAGGGACCAGCAGTGCCGGGCTTATGAATCTAGAGGCCTGGGGTCAGAGAGAGGGACAGCTGAGGCTCCCCTGGAATGACACTCATGGTGGGGGCTTCCTTCCCTGATGAGGAGGTGAACAACCCACATCCCCACGTTCCTCCACTCTCTCAACCAGGGCTGATGCACGTACGGTGAAGACAGATCCAAACCAGGCCACCCTCCCTCCCTCTTTCTGGCTCACACCTCTGCCCTCTGCCTCCCAGAGGGCCTACTGGAAAGGACGGCACCTTGTATATCTTCCTCCAGCTCCTCCTGACCAGCCCAACTCTGGGATCAATACCTAATGCTGAATTGAAGATCTTATCTGAGTTTTGCAAGGATAAAGCAACAAACTTTCCCCCAACGATTAAATCCTTTGATGATCAGCCCACTATTTTTCAGACCACCTCTAACAGCTTTTAGAGAGCAAATGAAATGACTGAGAAAATTGGAAAGCCACCTTCTTTCTTGCCCTTGGGCACAAAGAATCTCATGGAAGCTTTTATCAGCCGCTTCACTCCTACCTGGCTGCAGGAACCTGCTAAGTGCCCCCCCCCAAAAGCTACATGCCTCAGTTTCTCTGCCTGAAATGGAGGTGCATCACAGTCCAGCAAGAAGGGCAGGTGGAAAAGGACCATAACAAGGAGGTGCTCAGGAGTTAAAGTCACCGAATCCCCTGATTTACACCACTGCGTTGGGGCACCTGGGGTCTCAGTCGGTTAAGCAACTGCCTTCAGCTCAGGTCATGATCTCCAGGTCCTGGGATCGGGCCCCACATCAGGGTCCCTACTACTCAGTGGGGAGTCTGCTTCTCCCTCTCCCTCAACCACTCCCCCTGCTTGTGCGCTCCTGCTCTCTCTGTGTCAAATAAATAAAATCTTAAAAATAAATAAATAAATAAAACTAAACCACTGCCTTGCAGCGGGCTTGCAGAGCAGCTGAGAGCAGGTACTCCGGGTCAAACAGGCGGGGTTTGTATGCAACTAGGGACTCTGGGCAGCTGGGTCCACCTCTGACCTTCCTAAAGATTCAATAGCACGTGCAGGTGCAGCCCGGGGTACAGAATGGCTCAGGAAGCACTGGCTGTTTCTACCAGGAACCTTAACACAGCCTGGGGAACACAAAACTCACTGTACCAACCACAGATCCCCCCTCTTTCAGGATATCTGCCCAGAGTGCTCTCAGAGGATGGCTCCCAGCTGTCCCTTCATTCCAGGATGTCCTCAGGACAAGCCCAAGGTCACATGGGCTTCCCAGGGTGGGTCACACCCTGTGAGGGATCAACATCAGGGGTAAGGTCAGCCCTAGAACCCTGGCTGGGGCCAGCCCTAGCTTCAGGATTCCCAGGGCCTCTCAGATCAGCTTCTCCCTCCGCGCATATGCTGGGGACCCAAGACGACCTCTCACCTCCCTCCCCTAGCTAAAAAATCAAAATAAGAAAGGACTAAAAGCCAGAACCCTACGTTAGAGATCCTGGAGCTTCCCAAGCCCAGCTCCCCCACTCTGCAGAGGATGAACCTGAGGTGTCAGAGCGGGTAGGAAATGTGTCCCGGCCAGGCGTCAGGGAGCAGTAGGCGCTGGAGGGAGTTCTGCTCTAGGCAGAGAGGGAGGGAAGACTGCACACAGCTGTGTGAGTCCCATGCTGAACGACCTCCTTCTTGCTTCCACAGGGAGGAGTACATCCTGGGAGGGCTCATTGTCTCCTGTTCCCCTGGACTCTTTCCCAGGGTGCAAGTGAGCTCCAAGTACAAATGTAACACGGGAAGAAAGACGGGCTGTCGTTTCTGTGAACAGCTGTAACTGAGGGCCACACTGTCCCTAGGGGACCAAGGGGGAGGACAGG
Organism: Meles meles; assembly: GCF_922984935.1. NCBI lineage: Eukaryota > Metazoa > Chordata > Mammalia > Carnivora > Mustelidae > Meles > Meles meles. The sequence continues at coordinate 32,532,680 of NC_060083.1, forward strand.
GGTGGGGCGTCACCACTGTGGGGCAAGGGGAGGACACTCAGCCCTGACCTCTGGCTCACGGTGTCAAGAGAAGTGGGACTGGGTCCTGTGAACCCAGCGGACCGGACTCCCAGAATCCCAGGCCAAATGGTGCAGCCTTCCCTGATGATGGTGGTCCCAGCTCCAAGGGCACACAGGTGGTTTTCAGAAGGCCTGGGTCCAGGCTGCCTGACAGCGCTGTGCTGAGAGCTGGGAGAGACTGTGCCGGGCAAGCATGGGGACGGAAGGGAGGGTTAATGCTGGGCACCTCCTTAAGAAGAAAGCCTGCAGCCCTGCCAGCGGGAGAGGTGTCCTTACTTCTGTCTGCCACTGCAGCACTTTCTTCTTGATAAGATAATGGGAAACAGGAAGCTGAGGAGGTGAAGGGAAGGTTGGGGCAAGGTGGCTGCTGGAGGATTTTCTTTCTTGTGCTTATCACCTGATTCCAAATGCACATTCCAGCAGGCCAGGGATGGGGCCCACAGTTCCATATGTAGGATTTGTGCTTCCGTGGTGACACGGTCCTTGGTTGGTTGGTTTTTTTTTTTTTTTTAATTCTTTCCCCTCCTAAATGCTCTGAACCACTTAAGCACTACCCCAGCATCAGCACCCAGTTCAAAGAGAAACGCTCAGCTATTTAAAGGGGCTGGAAAATGGAGCGGGAGGAAAGCTCTCCCCTACACGGAAAGAACACCAGGGAGAAGGTGTCTGTACAGGAAGAAAGAGGAAGCAGGACGTCAGGGCCTCCTTGTTGAAACTTCTTGGCACACCTTCCCTCCTGCCTTCTCCCCCCCACCACCAGTGGGACCCCCCCCCCACCCCTCCTGGGGTTCATCGACACAGGACAGCTCTGAGGGTGGGCGGCGGCCTGTGAGGTCAGACCCAGCCCCACGCTCAGAAGGGCTCCACTCTGAGTTTAACACTTGGCTGTCACCTTGCAATCCTTAATAATTTTTTACTAAGAGGCCCCCACTTTTCCTCTTGTTCTGGCCCCATGAATTATTCAAGTCTTACATCCACGACAAGAGTCCTCCCCCTGGTAACTGGCTGGGGCAGGACAGAGCAAGCACGGGGGCTGTGCCCAGCCTCCTTCCTGCCAGTGCCCCCCACCCCAAGTCCTGATGCAGGAGGCCGAGCACTGCCGTCCCTGGAGCCACTCTGAGCACAGGGCCAGTAGAGGTACCTCCCTTCACCTCGAGGCAGGAGTCAAGGAGGGACCGGGCCCCATCACCACACCCTGCGCCCTAGAGAAAGGGAAGAGGCGCCCCCCAGGGCCAGAGGCCTTTGGGTTAGAAATGAGGGAGAGCCTCCTCCCGCACTGCCTCTGGGGCTATGCCTGGGGTGCCCAACACCCTCAGCGTGACCCCGCCTGTGTCTGTTACTAGCTGAATAAAGTGGCAAGGAGTCACCAGCCCTGGGGTGGGGAGTGGGGCAGATGACACGTCTCCTTCCAGGCACTGCCCTGAGGGCTGCTTGAGATAACTTCTCATCCCCTCCCAACACAGGGCCTGACCTGGAGCGGATCAGAAAGCCCTTTATCCGTGGATATTCAAAAAAAAAAAAGAGTGATAAAGGCTGCTGGCACAAGGCCACTGGGGAATCTTCTGGGAACAGGAATTCTAGTACTGACCACCACTGCTTCACTCAGAGGGGCCTCGGCCACCCTGATAATAAGCAGATGAAAAGGCTCTTCTTAACAAGTCCGACCCCACGAGGAGACCACAGAGAAGGAGCGGAATTTGAAAACAGCAGTCCTAGGAATGAGCCCCTGCTCTGACCTGGGGTGTGTCCCTTACCCCCTCTAAGCTTCCATCACCTCAGGCCCAACACAGAGGTGACGACAGTGAAAACAATAATGATAAGAGCTAACCCAAGAGCCACTGATGTGTGCGGCACTAGACTCTGCAAGCAACCCGACAGGAAGTACTCATATTATCCCCATTTCACAGATGCATAAACTGAGATCCACAAGATAAAGAAGTTAAGGGATTCTCCCAAAGTCACAGGGCTGCTGTGAAGATCAGATCAGACGATGCACAGGGAAGCAGGGCTTGGACACCCCCTCCCCCACCCTGTAAGGATGATGGCGGAGAATAATCAGGAATTGGCCCTCTCTGCCCACCCCCTCCCCTTGCTCTCTCTGCTCTCAGGGTGCTGAGCAACTCAGAGGGCAAAGCAATCATTCCACACCCGTAAGCTCTTCTTTTCTTCCTCTCCTTCCCCTACTTCTCATCCTCTACCCTCCCCATCCCTTCCCAACACCGTACACCATTGATGCCCCGGTTTTCCCATCCAGTTTTCCATTCTCCCCTCGGAGGACGCTGTTGATGGACGCCCAGGAAGCCAGACTGCCAGGCTCACTCAGGACAGCCCCTCCTCCTTCTACCCCCCCCCACCCCCTTCCTCTCTTTCGCTCAGCCTGCCTGCTCCCACCAGGAGAGACGTACAGTCAGAGCTGGGTAACTGCTTCTAATCACAGGTGACAGCAAGAATGTAAACAACACAAGAAACATCTAAATGCAATCCAAGTGGCAAGGAAATACCGCTCACTCTGGCTCCTCTCAAGAACGCTGCTTCCTGCCACCTCCCTTTCGAGGCTTTGCTCATTAGCGCCCGGTTCATAGGAGCCTCAGAAACCAGGAGCTTCCGGAGAACAGGAGATGGAACGTCAAGTCTTAACCTTGGACTCTACTACCTCTCAGAGGATTTTCTAGACTCGTCCAATTTTCTGTTTAAAGCAGTAATTTCAACGTGTTCCTTTCTTGGAGAGGGGAGGTATGGAGGTCAGAAACCCCTCCGACAATCTGTTCAAAGCGAGGAACGTCTCCCAAGGACAGCACAAACTTAACACATTTTGTGCATCATTTCAGGGGTTCACAGACCCCCAAGTTGAGACCTACTTTCTAAAACACGGATAGGACAGGAAGAACACGGGAGAAAAAGGGAGTAAGTGCGGAGCCTTCTGAACATTCCAGACGTGCACACAGGTGCTGCCGAGTCTACAAGCCCTGTACACGTCGAATAAACCTACAACAAGGGTATTATTTTTTTTCTTTTCTGGCTCTTCGGACTGACAGTGTGCTTCTAAACCACCTCCTTCAATGCAAACTGAAAGGTCAGCTGAGTAATTGTCATGAATAATTTCCACTTGGATCGCTTAGTGCTCAAGCTAAGACGAAGAAAGCCAGGATCAGAAAGGGACATCGGAACATGGGTTGGGCGTGGCTGATTTTTAACTGTCAGAGGGTCTGGACTCTATGTGCTGTGGTGGCCCCCCATGATGAATACAGATGTTCAAAAGCTGGGCAGGCAACCAGCAGGAGGGGCCAGCTTCTTCTGCAGGGGCTCTTACCTCGGTGCCTGTTGGTCGTCTTATCAAACATCAGCATTGCGTCCTCCACCTGCAAAACAAACCAAAAGGGAGTCTGCTTTAGGAATTTTGACCCAACGTACAAAATGCTATAGGCTGCTGGGGGAGGGTGGTTTCTGTGGTCAAAGTCATGGGTACTCATGAAAATTTATTTGAAAACAAAAAATGAGAAAGAAAAAAAAAAATCACCGTCTTTCTGCCTAGAACAACAGGCAGTTAACAACTGATGTATTTCCCTTTAGTTTTTGCCTTAAAAAAAAAAACAAACAAAAAAACCTTATGCCTATTTTAATATAGTTTAAATCATACTATATTTGGAATCCCCCCCCCCTTTTTTGATACAATATTACAATACTGCAGGGGCACCCGGGTGGCTCAGTCTGTTAAGCATCTGCCTTAGGCTCAGCTCATGATCCTAGGGTCCTGGGATCACGTTCCGCACGGGTGTCCCTGTGCTACAGGGAGCCTACTTCTCCCTCTGCCTCCCTCTCTCCATCTCATGAATAAATAAAAATGTTTAAAAAAAAGTACTACAATGCTGCAAATAATTCCCAAATGACTACGTCATGAATATTATGTTTTTTCCCCAATTTTTAAATTATGGTTAAATACACAGAACATAAAAATTGCCATCCTCCCCGTTCTTAACTGTATATAGTTCAGTGGTCCTAACTAAGTACATTCACAATGTTGAACTAGCACCCCCCCCCCCCCATTCATGTCTGGAACTCTTTTCATCTCATAAAACTGAAACTCTACCCTATCGAAAATAATACCCCCCCATCCGCTGCATCCCCCCAGTCCCTGGCACCCACCATCCCATCTGCTGTCTCTATGACTATGACTGAGGTCTCCCCATTCCCCGGGGCAGACATTCCAAAGACCCCCCGGGGCTGCCTGAAACTGTGGAGAGTACTCAACCCAATACACACCATGTTCCTTCTTGGACACACACACCTATGCTAAAGTTTAATTTGCAAACTGGGCACAGTAGGAGATTTAACAATAGCAACGCATAATAAAACAGAACAGTTACAACAATCTGCTGTAATACAAGTTATGTGAATGTGGTCTTTCCCCAAATATCTGGTTGCAAAGTTAGTGACGAAGAGAGATGATGAGATGCCTAAGTGATGAGAGGAAGTGAGGTGAATGACGCAGGCAAGTGACGCAGTCTTTGGCTGCTGTGGATCATCTGAGAATCCACCAGGAGGAGGGTCACCGGCATTGGGACCGCAGTCGACTATGGGGAACTGAAGCCATGAATGGGGGGAGGGGGACTACGGATTGCATGTAAGTAGAATCACACAGTGTCTGTCTTTCTACGACCAGCTTGTTCCACCCAGCACCAGGACTTCCGCTCAGTCTTCGAGGTTCATCCATATTCCACTGCACGTATAGACCACGTTTCGCATATTCATTCATCTGTCGGCGGACACGCAGTTTTAGCTGTGGTGAATAAACGTGAAAGTGCACATATCTCCTTGCGTCCCTGTTTTCAATTCTTTTGTGTACGAAACTGCTAGATCACATGGTAACTCTACTTTTAATTTTTGGAGGAACTGCCATTCTGTTTTCCACAGTGGCTGCACCGTTTTACATTCCCACCCAGAGTGCACAAAGGTTCCGATTTCTCCACATCCTGGCCAACACTTGTTATTTGGCGGGGGGGGGGTGGGGGGGGGGGTGGGGGGGTTGATAGTAGTCATCCTAGCGGGTGTGAGCTATTGCGAATACAACTGACTGCGGCATACTATTACTTACTCGGTTATCCTTCTGTGGATACTTAAGTTTTTTTCAGTTCGACACAATGGAAATTTAACATCTTGATTGCTACGGGATGAACGGTGCCCACTCTCCCCGCCCCAAACTTGGATGTTGGAGCCTTAATTCCCTACTATCTCAGAATGTGATTGTATTTGGAGATAGGATCTTTAAAGAGGTTACGGAATTAAAATGAGGTCACTAGAATGGGCCCTGATCCGGTACTGACTGGGGTCCTTATACACAGAGGGACTTTGAATCTGGTCAGATACAGAGGGAAGACCATGTGAGGACACAGGGAGAAGGTGGCTGCAAACCAAGGAGAGAGGGTTCAGAAGAAACCAACCCTGCTCATCTTGGACTCACAGGGTCCACAAGAGCGAACAAATAAATTTGTGTTGTTTGACCATCTAGTCTGTGGTGCTTGGTTAGGGCTGCCCCAGCAGACAATGCACTCATGCTAGGACCTTTACAAACAGATCAAAGAGGAGAAAGTACCCAGGCCATCCTCCGTCTCTCTTCCTCTTTCTCCCTCAGTCTTTCTAGGCATCCTGCAACCCTTCTGGATATTTCTAGCAATAAGATTTCAGGATCCACACTCAATTGCCAGGCAGATCTCAAGAACCTCACCCTTACTGAACCAGAGTTGGCTTTGAATTCCACTCTTTGTACTTAGGATCCAATTCTTTATTCTTCGACAGAATACCCATCTTTAGTACAGGTACTGTCCCAGCCGGTCAGCTACTCATCTGGGGATGGTACTCGGTTTGGTCAGGTGAGAGCAGGGTCTCTTCATTCATTTTGTGCCCAAGATTGTCGATAAAACTACAACTCAACCCATGTGGTCCTGGACAAAGCCGCTAGCCAAACGGCTCTGAGGTTGGAGCAATTTCAGTGTGTGTGTGTGTGTGTGTGTGTGTGTGTGTGTGTGCGCGCGCGCGCTCACGCTGTGGTTGGGAGGGACTGAGCACTGTTCATTGGAGCTCAAAGGCTCACAAATGAGTTTGGGGGCTTGCGCTAAGCCAGCTGAGAAATGGAATCATAGGCTATTCATTCTTCACTCCTACCAGACTACAATCTCCGATGGAGGGGAAGACACTGGGCAAAGCAATAAAACCAGGTTTAAAATGCTGCCTCCAGACAAATCAAATCTATTTTTCTCTATGCTATCAAATAGAACAGGGGGAAAAGCAAAGTCAAGGTAAGAACGGAAGAGGGGGTAGGCAAGCCAGACGCAAACCTAGGGACTGGCCTAGCTTAAAAAATCCCTTCCGGAGTCAGGGGCCCCCTTGGTTGCTAAGCAACCGAGTCTGCACAAACAGGCTCCTGGGGCCTTCCCCTTCTGGTCCCCATCTCTAAAGTCAGTGACTGGGAGGAAAATGGCCTTGCATGGTGACTGCTTCACCAGCAGGGAGCTCCTCTCTCTGGGCCGGGTACCAGGCTGAGGGGAGGAGGTGGTGCTAGGGTGGAGATGGGGTGCCTTCACCAGACCCTGCTGCAGCCAGGCGGGCTCGGTGGTTCCCCAGCCCCCCGCCCCCACCCAGGCACCTGCAGAGGCCACACACACCACAGCCGTCTGCCTCCGTGCACCACTCAAGCAAAACCAGCAGAAGATCAACTAGTTTGTTTGCACACAGAGCAGTCACACTCGAGCATATGGTCCCACACACTCAGACCCCAGGGCCTCGATAAGAATTCCAATGCCTGCGGTGTGGGTGGGTGCGTGTCATGCAGGTAAACGTGACATGTTTCACACCCATCTCCGCATTTTCTAAGACGTTTGCCAAGTGCTTATTTTGAGCTAAAAATGCCTAACAGTAAGGAAAACAGCCTCCCTTCTGTGTTGGCCATGTTTTGGTATTGAAACCCAGCTCTCCTTAGGAAATAAATATTTTGAATTAAAAAAAAAAAAAGGTATTTTCAATGCTCCCCCTCACCCCCTCCCTCAACCGGGTGTAATTGGCTCCGTCTTTTCCTTCCAAAGTTTGGATGTTTTCCGCCGCTACCCTCCCAACATTCGTTCCATCCTGGGGAGTGAGGGGGAGGATCTGTGTATGTTTTTTAGGGCAACCATTGTCGTCAAGAATAGAGCTCTTTCCTCTCCAGTCCAGTTGCACAATGGGACTCGCAGAGACCTCCTGAATAGATAAAAATGTCAGGGCAAAAGAAAAATTCTATTAACACTTTACAAAATAAAACATCTGAGGAATAGCTAGAGAGGAAAGAGAAAGAAAAAAAAAATCAATATGGATAAGACCGGTGTTGGGGTGGGCGGGGGTGGGGGCGGGGGAGAAAAACTTTTCGGCGATTGCAAAACACTTATTAATTCAGAGAAGCCATCAATGCAATGGAAATCTGGCAGAACAGCAAGAGCTGAAACTGGGAGAATTTGAATATACAAAGACTGAATAGAATGAAAAACACGGCCTCGCATACGGGGCTGTTTCTCACGGTTCCGTGTGAATCAAACAGAAGCAGCTTGTCTGCAGGGGGGGTGCGGAGGACAAGGAGCACAGTCAAGGTAACCCACATTCGATCCTAGGGAGAGCAGACTGATGATTGTGTCTGTCTGTCTGTCTGTCTGTCTCTCTCTCTCTCTCACACACACACACACACCCTGGTAGATTGGTTGGCTGTGCAGAGTCATCAAGTTCAATGTGAACCCCAAACCTCATCTGGGGATGCTAGGTAGGACACAAAGAGTTGGGGGCTGGACACAAGGATTTTTCTGACCTCAAGTAGGAAACACCATTAACTCTTGTTAGATGTCTCCTCAAGACCAGCACTGGTATTGATTTTGTGTTGACAGTGCCCCTTCCCAGGCTTATGTATTTCCTTGTACCAGAGGTGGGGGCCCATGGGTCTAGCGGTCTTGGCGCGGGGGTGTCCCTGAAAGCATCGAGAAGGAGAGGAGATATCTGAGCCTCATCATACCTTGTCTCACATCCTGGCATGCTCTTGGTCTGTTCCGAGAGCAGGAGCTAGCTCCAACTTTGAGAGACACACCTTTTAATAACTCAGGGCGGGTTCAAATGCCACCTGGCATCTTGGTGGTACATCTTGGTGAATGAAAAGGCAAGGCAAAGTAACTCTGAAATAAGATGGCTGGGGATGCCCTCCTGTTTGTGTCAGCACCGGTGAGTCCTGAACATGTGTTTCTGCCTATCGCCAGGTTCAGACCACACTGTAACCTCCTCAGAGGCATGTACCACGCACACAGCCCATCCGAGAGTCACAAAGCTACACCATCAGCCTCTCTGGCCCATGGGGGTGGGGGGAGGGCTTCTCCAACTTCATCCACGTCAGAACCACCTGGCTTGTCCGAGTCTCCTAGACCTACAGCGTCTGAGGTTACGGCACTGACATTTCCAAAGAGCTCCTGGGGAGCACTTCTGCAGGGGCCGGCCTGGGGCCCGCACTTTCTATGAGAAATAAGAACAAAGGTCGGAGGCCCCGGACACGGCTGCTTCTTGCTCTTTCTGCGCACATCAGTGACCAGTACATGAACTCAAATTTCTCCTCCAGGGGCAGCTGACACACTTCGGCGTGGCAAAAGTCCTCCCTTCTTTGTCCCTTGTCTCTCATCCATTAATATCCTAAGACCCTGAAAATAACAACAGTAGAACCTGTGATGGACAAGATGACAAGAAGAGGGACATCTTCGTGACAACCAAGCTGTCCCTGCAGCCAGTGTAAGAAAAATGTGGATGCTACCGGGGTGACAGAAACTTTCCTTCTAACAGATAAACTCCAGGTACGGTCTACGCCATCCAGCCAGCTTGATCTTGATTAGAAAACTGAGCTAATGTTAACTTTATTTACTTTCATGTGATATATATTTACCAAGCATTCACTATTTGCAGAGAATGGGCCTAAGTACAAATAAGAGGCACGTTATAGCAATCCCTGGTAGACTGTTGGCATGAATGGCCCCACACCTTTTATTCTGTAATTTTGCAGGTCCTCTGCCCAAAGAGGCAGAGTCTGTCTCTCCAACCCATGTATCCGAACTTGACTTCTTATGGTCAACAAAATGAGGGAGGTATGCCTGTTTGGGGTCAGCCCTGAAGAGGGTTTTTGTGTTTCTGCTTGTTTTCTCTTACATCTCTGCCATCACTGAGATTGGGCATGCCCAGGCTAGCCGGCTAGAGGATGACAGGCATGTGGAGCTGGGCCAAGTCCCCTCTGCTGCCGCAGCCGAGGACACCCTAGATGAGCAGATAGTTAGTCATTCCCAAAACATGCAGGTGAGCCCAGCCAAGATCAGCAGAACCACTCCCAGTGGACTCAACGCAGGTGAAATAAACAGCTATTGTCTGCCGCTGAGGTTTTGTGGTTGTTTGTTACATAGCATTCTTGTGGCAATAGGTAACTTGTACATGATCCCTGTGTTTTGTTTTGCTTTGTTTTTAAAGATTTTAATCTACTGGAAGATACCCAGCAGTCTCAAAGAATACTAGACAATGAACAAAAGCAAGGAAAGAACTGGAACCGGGTAAAATGCATTCATGGGCTGAGCATGAAACTGTCAAGATACACACTCCAAGGGGACTACAGGTATTAGGGTGAGAAGGACTACTTCTAAATCTCACCCTAGCAGCCAGGTTGGAGACAGGGATCCTAGGAGCGCCAGGAGAAATTGGCAACATGTTCCTCACTAAGTGAGCACTATGAAAATCGGCAATAATTAGCACTCAAGTCAGTGGGTGATGCCTCTCTAATCCTAATTCATTTAATGAATGAGCGAACCCTCTTTATAATGAGTCAAAAGGTTCATTGTGAGCCAGGCATTCTTGCTGGGTGAATTTAGAAGCAGCCATTTGGTACTGACCCTATCCAGAGGTGGGATTTCAGCCAGCCCAACTCATGTGACGCCTGAAGAGGAAAGCTTTCAGGTCACAAAGCAAAGAAGCTCCTAGAAAGAGAGGTCAAAAATTCTGTTGGTCAACTCCATTGGCCGAAAGCTGGGAGCCCAGAGCGTGCCCTGAGACCACTGTTTCTTCTGCCTGCAGTTCTGGCTCCCCAAGGACACAGTACGGAAGTGATGCTGATTTGGGGACACAGAAAACTTGTCCCCAGGAGGAATCTACAGGGAACTGGGTTACTGGTACTAACTCCACAGGAGCTGGGAGGCAGTGGTGTGCAGCAGGCAGCGTTGCACAGAGCATGGGTAGGATCCAGGTTCTAATCCAGCTCCACTGGGCTCTGACAGAGGACAAGCCACCTCCCTTCTCTGTCCTTCGTTTCTCATCCGTAAGAGGAGGAAACGATGAGATAGCCACCTAAGATCTACTGGGGAAGACTAAGCCTAGACCACTAACAGAGACCACAGAGCCCGCTAGGACAACATCTACAAGCATCAAATTTGCCACTGGTCTTTCACAAACTCTGTTTGGTCAGGACGTTCCAGAGCTTTGCTGTGGCCAACACACACTGAGAAACTTCCCACTCCTCTTGGGATCCAAATACGTACACCCACATGCCATACATATCAAGAATAAAGCAGGAAATAGCACTTCAAATGATCCTTAAATTATCTGGTCAGACACAGGAGGGAGAGGAAAGGGAAAAAAAAGAAACCCAGCTCTTCATACTCCCCCAGAACAAATGCCCTTGAATTTCGCTTCCTGCTCCCCCTCAAACACTTCAAGAGTTAGTTTAAATAAACGCCCATAAATGCGATACCGTGATACTGTAGTGCGTAGGGCTTAACGGACCTTATTATGCTCTATAAACTCAAGGAACCGAAGTCACAAGAGTGGAGACGGGTGGAGGAGGCGGGACTGCCCAGGACAGAGAGGAGCTGGAGACCGAGGTTGTCCTACCCAGGACCGTTTCAAGACATGGGGTGGCAATGCTCTCCCCTTCCCCTCCAACCAGCTGGACAGAAGCTGCTCCTGTCCCCAAGCTCTGCGGTGGCGTCTCCGTTTATTGCAATGAGACTTTCCGGTATGCTCCGGCCTTGCCAAGAGGGAGTCTGGTCTGCCTTTAATCACTGCCCAAAAGAAAGGCGGGAAGAGGAAAAGGAAGCAGGCTGGAAGATCCCATTAGTTTATGCTGATTTTTTAACTTCGACTGATCCCCAGGATCACCTGAAGAACTGCTAAAGCCCGGGCTGCTGAGGCCACACCCCGACCTGTTCAGTTGGATCTCTGGCAGGGGGAGCCTGGCAGAGGAGTGTTCGAAGCTCCCTAGGGATCAGGGGCAGCGAAAGCTGAATGGCTCCACAGCTGAGGGGTGTCCTTTGTCACAGGCTGCTTTTAGGGAGCTCTCCCTGCTTTGTCTTGGTCTTAGGACAAGAGAGTCAGAGCTCCGTCCTAGAAGAAGCTCGGCGTAGCCAGAAACAGAACAGAGGGCTCGAGAAAAACTAATGATGCCGGTGCTGCTCTCCCATCGTCACCAAGATTTGCAGCAACACTCTTACTGCTTTGGTCCTCACAACAGTCCCCGGAGACAGGGACTAGTACACATCCCTCTGCTTCCCTGGCTGTCCCGGAGCTGGCGGGGGCTGGGCCCAGGACTCAGCTGCTGGGCTTAGACGTCTGAAGCCCACCAGGCCTCTGCCTGCCTGCCCCTCTCAGATTCTTGTCACCGCCTTGCTGCAGGCATGCAGGCTTCTCGGCCATGGTCCCCCGACCTCTGTGCATTGTCCCCTGCGGGACTGCCGCCATCGAGGAACTTGGGGCTTTGTATCTGCAGCCCCTGTGCACATTTCCCCTCATTCCAAGAGTCCAAAAATTCTAGGTTGCATTCTCCTGAAATAGTTTAACTCATGCCTATGCTTTTAACTGACTAACAAGAGCGTCTGCTGATAAGTCTTCTAAACTATTTTTTTTTTTTTTGGAGTAAAATACACAAAACATAACATTTGCTATTTCAACCATTTTTTACTGGTACCCAGTTCAGTGCATTAAGTACATTTCCTAAACTCTCCCTAGAGGATTCCCAAGTATGGCCAGAAGTTTCCATCCCCATTGGCAAGACTCTTCTTTACCAGCCCTCTGTTCCCCTCCTTTTCCTTCTTTCTGTTCTTGTGGGCTCAGTCCACTTTCCCACTTACCTCAGCAAGTGAAACACACCCCAGTGTGGATCTGACAGCAGTTACGAATTTCACAAACTGACACTTGCCCCTGGGAACAGAAGAGTGTGGGTTCTCTCAGCAGCTCCCTCCTGGACATGAGGCATTTTCTTCACCTGAAGGCAAAGCCTCCTGCTCAGAGATTCTCACAGCACAAGCTAACAGCGGACTCTAGGTTATGAAATGCCTCTCTTCCACCTTCCCCCAAGAAACAATGATTACTGTAATAACTACCATTAATGGCGCTTCACAGGCAAAGGCAAAGCTCATTTAATTACCTAACAGCTCAGAAGGAGCTATTATGACACCCATTATGCAGGTGAGGAAGTCATGCTTAGGTGACCTGCCCAGGATCACACCAGCAGTAACCAGTATGGAAACCAGAAGCGTCCCTGCATCCTCCCGCTGGTGTCTCTTCATGCTGTTCTAGTTTTTGAGTCCCTAGGGCTCAGGGTGGTGTCACGGGCGTCTGAAAGAACATAGAAACACCGCCTCAAAGCTCTACCAGAAAGTTAAGAGAACGGATGAGGTGAACCCGGAAGACAGACACGTGTTCCCTCACAAGGCCTCGGAAGAGGGGTGTGTGCTGCGGGAAAAGGCCAAAGAGGGGCCTCTCCCTTTCAGGTGGGCAAACGCAGACCAAGCTGTTCCGCGGTCACACTGAGTAAGCTGGTGGCAGAGATGGAAGTGGCAGAGCAGTCCCAGAATCCTAGTTTGGGGCTCAGTCCCCGTGAGTCCCTGGAGTCCCTAACGCGCAGGACGCTGCCATCAGGACAGATGCTGTTGCTGCCCTACCCCCCCGCCCCCACCCCCTGCTATCTCCTTGCAGAGCCGGCTCGGTGGGCAATAACGCCCACGTGCTCACACACGCGTGCACCCAACTCTGCGTGTTTTCCCCCTGCCAACGGGCCACACCAAGGGACAGCCACTCACAGAACAAGCATGTCCTTGGGAGAGCAGTCCCAGGAGGCCCCCTCTCAAAACCGAGCAAGGAAAGCAAGAGCCTGTGTGAATCGTGGTTGGGGCAGGGGCTCCATTCAGGGTGAGCAGGGGAAGCGGGGTGTCCAGCACCCACCCTGAAGGAGGGTGTGGCAGGAGGCTCTCTTGGGGGGGATCCAAGCCAGGGCTCAAGACAGGAGGTGGCGAAGGAAGGGAGGCGGTGGGAGAGGGATACCAAGAGAGAGCTGAAGGAGAAGCAGTTGGTTCCGGCGGGCGTGACAGCTGTCACACGGAAATGGCATCTGGCCTAACGGCCTCTTGTGAGAGGTGCCTTCGAGTGGCGGCTGCTGCGCTCTGGAAATGCACGGCCTGTTTACAGCACGGGCTGTGCGTGCGTGCGTGCGTGCAAGTGTGCACTGTGAGCGGAGGGGAGAGACAGGCAGGCTGCCCAATGCTCCTGTCTCCCCACTCCAGCCTCTCCCCATCAGGCCTCACCTACCGTGAAAAAGGCCCAAACCTGCCAGCTCCAGAGGAGACAGGCAAATCATTAGTGGAGCACTGATGTGCCGTAACACTCTCTTGCATTCCCATTAAACAAATACTAAACTGCTAATTGCCAAAATAGATCTCCACGACTCTGACCGAACAGGGGAAGGGTTTATAATTACCAAGTGTGAAAATGCACAGCCTGTAAATAACCACCTCATCTGTCCTAATATGGGCTGATATTGATGGGCATGAAATAAACATCAGGACCAAATGGAAAAATCAGCCACATCTCCTGTGGCCAATGTAATCTCGAATGGTGACAAGCGTAGCTGCAGCTGTATGCCTGGGGAGAAGGAGAAGGGGAAAAAGAAGTTTTGCAGCCTCGGAAAGCCTAGGTCCCAAACCTGCTTTCAGTCCCTTGGGTCATGCGCATATCCTTTCTGCCTGAAAACAGGGAGGGTAAATGGCATGGTTCGATGATGGGACGGAGGGCCTGTCTGTACCTAGGAAAGGAAACCTGAGCACATGCTGCTCTAGGACAGAGCTTCAGAAGCCCTCAGCCCGTCCCCTTTAACAGAATGGCCAGCGAGGATGGGGGATGAGGGAGAGGGAGAGGTTTGCCAAGATGACACATTTATTCATTAAGCTAATATCTCCTAAGGCTCTACTGTCTGCCCAGCACAGAGCTGCAGAGGTTGGATGAAAAGAATGTGGGTTTAGAGTGACCCTTGGCTTTGAGACAGCCGTGCTGCAGTGTCTCCTCTCCCCAACTGCCCCCTGCCATTGGGGGGACGGGAGGCAGATGGGACCAGCAGATTCTAGAGTCCCACCTCTCTCCCTGACTGCAGCCAGTGGGGGGTGAGGTGATGGCCAGAGGTCACAAGGACATCGCTACGGTGTCCTGAAGCTCAGGCCCTTCTTCTCTGCCAGCCTGTGATTCTGAGAAATTCCGCCAGCCTCCCAGCGACTGTTGGTAACTGGGGGGAGGTTCCATCCCTCTCAGAACCACAGACTTGGGAGTTGGAAGTGACCCAGAGGTCACCTCTCCACTTCCCGCCCAGTGCAGGAATCCCTTCCCCAAGGCTCTTTTGAACCCTTTCTGGAGCTTCAAAGGCTGCAAGCGTCTCTGCCCTGCCCCCTCGCCGGCTGCTCAGGCCCGAATTCAGAGCAGTGGCACTCAGATGCCCGAAATAGCAGCTCCCTCTGATCTGAAGCCCAATTTCGGCAGGCGGCGGAGTCCTATGAACCGCATGGCATCAGGCACCTCAACCAGAGCACCGAGGATCACTCCCCCCAAAGCCTCCTAATGGGGCTGCGGGATCTAAGGAAGTCGCTGCTCCTTCCCACTGAGTGGCCTGAGAGCCTGTCTCCTCGGTCCCCCCTGGGGTCCCTGAAGTCACCCCCAGGACCAGCCCTGACCCGAAGACTTTACGAAATATAAACAAATTAAGGAAAGTCTGCACCACATACTATTTTTAAAGAAATCCTACTTCCTTACGTTTAAGTTCCCAAAGTGTCTTCCAACCATGGCTAAACCTACGCGGCCAAGAACAAAGTTCACGCGTGGTAACGGGCTACAGGATTCAGTTACTTGGTGAAGTTACTTCTCGTTCAGAGAAGATCATAAAATCTCTGAGCTGGAAAACCCCCAAAACAGAGAGGAGTCCAGCCCGAGCTGGAGTGATGGAGAAGGAGCCTGGTGTGGCGTCCCAAGTCGTGAGTTCAAATCCCACCCCACCGTTTCCATCTATGCACATTCTCAGGCAAGGCTTTCCAAGGCAGCTCAGTTTCCTTGTGAGTAAAAAGGGTGATAATCGTTATTAACCCTCCGCCTAGCTTGGGAAGTAGAAATTGTTAATGTAATATAAAAGAAAGCTCTCGGTTAGTGGTAAATGACTGCCCTTTGCTATTGCCGATACGCAGCATACACCAGTGCCCCACAAAGTTCCGTCAGTTGAGGACTGCATAACGGGAAAACAGACTTTGCATCGACGACCACAAGCTCCGATTTAGAGAGATGAGTACAGACGAGTGAGGTTTACCCTCATAAGGGCACCTTGCTTTATGTACTGTGCTGTAATGAGTCGTCTGCAAATAAAGCATATTTTAGAGAGTGAGGGGAACAGAAGAGCGAGCCGTGATGCATGCTACAATGAAGAACTCCCGGAAATAAAAAGAAACAAGCTACTGGGACGCAGCTTGGATGGATCTCAAGGGAATTATGCTGACTGAAAAAAGTCAATCTCAAAGGCTTATTCCATACCGTAGGATTCCATTTCTGTAACATTTGCGAAATGACAAAATTATAGGGATGGAGAACAGAGCGGTGGTTGCCAGGGGTTAGGGTGCAGGAATTTCTTCGTGGTGATGGGACACTTCTGCACCCTGATTATGGGGATAGTCACTCCAATCCACACACGCAATGGAATTCCAAAGAACTGTGCCTGTGCGCACACGTGCCACCCACCCCCACCCCCACGCGCGCACACAGACACACACACACACAGACACACAGACACACACACACACACACACACACACACACACAGGAGTGGCTATTAAAACTGATGATGTACCAGCATCATTTCCTGGTTTTAACAATGTGCTATGGTTACAGGAGATATTATCATCGTGGGAAGCTGTGTGAAGGGTGTACAAGGGCTCTTTGTACTATTTTTAATATAACTTACTGTGAGTCCTACACTATTTAAAAATAAAAATTTACAATAATAATTTTTCAAAAACCACAAGGGGGCTCATTATTTCAAGAAATTCACTAGCAGATCAGTTTATAAGGCAAATAAGGATGCCCTAATTTCTCTTCATTTGGATAAAGTAGGCATACGTAAGGTATGCTTATCGTAGGGAGATGGATCCCTTAACCTGCATCTTGTACTTGGCCCTGGATAAAGGACTCTGAAATATTATTTTGTCACATGGGCATCTGTATGGGCGGTCCCCACTGCCCCCGTCGCATCACCATCCCCGTGCCCAGCAAACCTGCAGCGCCTTTTAGAGTAACTAATAAAAAAAAATGAATGTACAGGGACACCTGGGCGGCTCAGTCAACTGAGGGTCAGCCTTTGGCTCAGGTCATGACCCCAGGGTCCTGGGATCCAGCCCCACATCAGGCTCCCTGCTCAGCGGAGAACCTGCTTCTCCCTCTCCCTCCACCTGCCTTCCCCACTGCTTGCGCTCTCTGACAAATAAATAAATGAAATCTTTTGAGAGAGAGAGAGAGAGAGAGGACTCTAAGTGCTTCCTGACTGAGTTTCAGAAAGATTTTGCAGGATAAAGGAAAAAACTTTAGACAGAGAAGAGTCTCATGTCTAGTGGTTTCCAAAGTTTCTGTTTTGAAGCCATCAAGATCCTCTCTTTCATTTTTGAAACACAGATATTATGGGTCTTGGGATTTTTGTGGGAATGTAGTTATCAACACTCCCCATAACCGTGAACTGAAGCTGTTGGCGGCAGGAGGTGACCAGGGACCGAGTGAATCGGGGTACGTTGTCTAAAACGGGCACACCCGGCATTTCAGTCGGCAGACACGCTGTCTGGGACGGGGTAACCATGATGCCTGACACATTTTCTTTCTTTCCTTTTTTTAAGGTCCTGCTAGATTTTTTCAACTACATGCACACCTCATTTTACGGGCAGTTCGCTTTACAGCACTTCGTAGATATTACGATGTTTACAAATTGGTTTGTGGCAACCCTGTGTACAGCAAGTCTACCGGTGCCGTTTTTCCAACAGCATTTGCTCATTTTGTGTGTCTGCGTGATGTTTTGGTAATTCTCATGATATTTCAAACTTTCCCATTATTCTCGTATTTGTTAGGGTGAGATCTGTGATCCGTGGACTAGGACTCGCCGGGAGCTCAGATGGTGGTGAGCATGTCTTAGCTCGTATTTCTAAATATTATATTCTTATATTTTATAAATTTCATTTACCCATTAAATGGTAAATACATTTACTTATTTATTAAATGCATTTAACTTATTAACTTACTATGTACCTTTTACATATTTGTATCATTTTTATGTTTTGAATAGAAAAGTCATTTTTTAAGTAAGGTATGTCCGGTGTTTGTTTGGACATAACGTACCACACACTTAAAGACTGCAGGATAGCGTTAGTATAGTGTAAGCATAACTTTCATAAGCATCAGAAAACCAAAAAATTCCTTTGACTTGCTTTCCTGACACCCGCCATGTCTCCAAAGTGTACCCATCCTGAGGTGAACCTGGGGACCCCACATTCCTGCCACTGACCCCTTCTGGCCCGCTCCCAACGTCCAAGGGATAACTCAGATCTCCGCAAATGAGTATGGACAGAAAAACCAACCCTCCCACTTAATCCCTGAGCCATACAGCTCCTTAAAGTGTAAAAAAGAAGGGAGGGTGAAAACCCTCATCCACCCTTACAAAAAGAAAAAAAAAAAAAGGTACCAATTCAAGCTGCTTCAAGACCCAACAAGCATTTTTTTCTTTCATTTATTTCTACAGCAACACTCTGAAGGATAAAGATCTTTCTCATTTCAAGAGCTGTCAATTTGCTTTAGTGCTCCATGTGTTTCATCTGTTTGACGTAAAGAGGAATTACAAAGCCGGCAAACGAAATAATGCGCTGCAATCTAACATATTTTGGCAATTCAAATTGGGACCAGGGAAAAAGGAAATTAAACAGGGATGACAGGCCGCACAGCGCACCTGGGCTGGGCCCCGCCGGCCCACCCAGCCTCTTCCCTCTGCTCCATAACTTTGTGATTTGATGAAGTCTTTAGTTCGTTGCTGCAAACTGTACTATTTGCTGCACCCTTAATTCCTCGAATCATTTATACGTGTTGCACAACTCATACAATATTTTGCTTTCTGAAGCAGAAAAAACCTCTTCGCTGCTGGGAAACTGTCAGGTGCTGTTACTTTAAATACCCCTGTGAAAGAGCACAGAAGCCGGCAGCCGGTTCCTAGATTTACTGCCCTTCCCCACATAAATGAACAAAGACAAATGTTTGCCACAAGCCAGACTGTGAGAAAGCCTTACCCCATCAGGCCCAAGGGGTCCATTACAACAAACTTAATAAATAAAAGGAAGCCTTAATCTCCTCTTGTGGTCCTCCTCTGCCAATAAGGACGCCCCATGAAGATTTTTTGGTTGATTCATTTACACTTCTTTTTGTTTTTAATTAAATTGCTCCTCAAACTGCTCAGATCTGTAATTTTCCCCCCACTTTAGCTCAGGGCTGGGGATTTTTGAGAGAGTGACGGGAATTTCCATGGCCAGGATGCCTCAGCAGACCTCAGGTGCTCTGTGACACTCAGGAACCTACCCCTGACCACGCTGTAGAAGAACCACAGGGGCTGCTCAGAGGCTATGAGAGCCCAGGGGACTGGACTCCTTTGAGCTCCCGGAGTAAAAGGATCCCCCCACCCCATCCTCTACCCTGTCCCCTCCCCCCACCACCACTACCAATTTTAAACCAAATAGTCGATGGAGGAGTGGACCTGTGGTACTGTCTTTGGCAGAATCCCGTCTGACTCAAGGTCCTTTCTTGTGCCAACCATGCAGGTACCCACAGTGTCTACTGAGGTGCCATAACCTGGGTCCCAGCGCTGCTGCTGAGAAAGACGCCCCTTTGGCAGAAGGGAAAGGCCAAAAGCTCTGGGGTCAGACTCCCCGGGCTTAGATTCTGGCGCCAGTACTCACTGGTTGTGAGACCTTGCGCAGGTTTCTCAACCTTTCTGTGCCTGTGTCTTCACCTCTAAGTTGTTACCTACGTCAGAATGCCATTAGGAGCATTAAGAGAAGTTCACTCACATGTAGCCTTCTGGCACACATGAAGAGCTGAACAGCCGTCCCTGGTCACTGTCACCTGAGTGAGCGGGTCAGGAGGAGATGGCTAGTGTTGCTCATTGTACCTCAGGCCCTTCCTAGCCCAACCGTTAGGCCACTGACACCAAGTGAAATCAGAACCTGTGGAGAGGGTGGCTTTTCCTGAGGAGCAGTACCAAGGATAAAATGATGTGTTTGAGCTGGTCCGGATCTCTACCATCTGTCCAGCCCTCCCTGCCATGGGGGCTCCGAAGTGTGGAAAACCAGCTGAGAGAGAGACACACAGGCCGCGGCAAGCACGCGTATGCATGGCTGCTGCTACTCACAACCATGTCCTCACGGACACTCTTCAGCTCCTAAGTTCTGGGGTGAGGAAATGAACCCTAGAGGTCGCTCGCCCTGTCCCTGAGGGGCTGCCTCTGCCAGACAACACTACGCGACAAGACCATCAGAGACCATGCCTTCCATCCTCGGCCAGGGATGGACCCAACAACCCCTAACTCAGAAAGAAATTAGTTTGGAACAGGGGGTGGTGTAATCTCTAAAATTCATTTACTCATTTTTTAAAAAGGTTTTTGTTTGTTTGAGAGAGAGAGCAAGAGAGGGGAGAGACTCAGAAAGAGGGCCATACTCCCCTCTGAGCAGCGAGCCCCATGCAGGACTCGATCCCAGGACTCCAGGATCGTGACTGAAGCTAAAGGCAGACACTTAACTAACTGAGCCACCCAGGCACCCCCATTCATTCATTAAAAAAAAAATTGTTCGGTCAACACACATTTACTGTGTGTCTACTCTCATGAGCACAAAGATGGTCAAATGAGGAAGACCCAGCTCCGGCTCTGAGGTCCAGCAGGGCAGACAGTCACTGCTGGGTTGGTGACAATGCTCCAGGGCACAGCCCCCTAGGGCGCACACAGACATTCTGTAGTCTTCAATCATTCATTCCTGGTCTCTGGGGCTCAGGAAACTTGAAGTAAAAATGACACTAACTTAGCAAGAGGAGATAAGGCCAGTTTGTTGCAGATGTGGTGGGAGGGTCTTCTAGGCAAAGAGCCCCTGGGGGCTGGAGCCACAAGTCTGGAGGGACAGAGAAGCCCAGGCCACGTCAGGGTGGGGCTGGTTTTTCAGAAAGGAGCCAGAGGGCACAGAAGGAAGTCAGAGTGCCCACAGACAGTCCTTGCCAAATCCAAGCTCCCCAAATGGACTGGGGGGAGACCCGATGGTGCCAGCTGAGGGTCAGAGGCTTCACCCTCTGCTGCCCACACTTACACAAAGGGTTGGGGCACAGCCTGCGGCTGGCAGATGGCATCGCCCCAGGAAATGGCATCACGATGAACAACAGAGCAAGGCGGGAAGGAATCTGCCTCCTCAAGGCAACGCCAGACCCAAGGAGCATCCCTTGGGGAATAAGAGCATTCTGAGCTGACGGCCTTGGAGCCCCACGGCCTGGAACGCCAAGGAGCTCCCAAGTCCTACAGGCCCCATCTCAGGCCTTTCCTAAGGAGAGAGAATGCTTCTAGCTCAATGAGCCTCTCCCCTGACTCAGGGTGTGTAGGGGTGGGGTGGTGAGAGCGACTGGATTTATTTGAGTGAGTCGATCCCCACTCTACTTTTTATTATCTTCGTTTCTCGTTCAATGTGTGTTAGCCTGGATTCCTTGCTCCACGCATCAATACGCTTAGGCCTGCGTTACCAGGCTGTGCTCCTACTAGAGGGTGGGCTCCCCGGGAGCAAGGACCCTTCTCTGAGGGGCTCAGGATGCCATGCGGCTGACACGTCCTGCACTAGAACCGGAATCCATGGAAAGCACCAGCGCGCAGCCCCATCCCTGCCTGTCTGTGGTGGTGACATCCTCCAGCAGGTCTGGGCTGAGCAAGACAAGACCCCCGAGCTTCCTGTCCCCATACAAAGACGGAACAGGGGACCAAAGCATCTGTCTGCTGGATGCAGCGGCAGGCACACTTCCGGCCCACCTCTGGGAGAGCGAGATGGAGAGCAGCCGAAGCAGGATGAGGGCTGACCCTGGGGATTTAAGCTGCCTGCCTCCTAATCCCAGTTTACGTGCTGAGACTAAAGCCAGGGAAAAACACAATGTACCATAAATCTATTTTTTTTTAAGGTACTTCCGGATGCTCGTACCTGCCCAGCCAGTTCCCGCAGCCCCAGAGCTTGTGTGACTTTTAAAATTGAGAAGGGGGTAAGGAAGCGCAACGAGATTTATGACCTCACACCTGAGCCAGGCCCTGTGAGTATCTCGCTCTGAAGCATCAGTGTGGGAAGAGATGGAAAGGCCACGTGGGGGGCAAGCACCATTCCCAACACCCCCCAAGGCCGGCTCACCAGGCACACTCCTCTCCCAGGACCATCCACGCCAGCCCCCAAAGCAGCTGCTGGGAACCCACCACCCGAGGGGCTGCGAGTCCCAGGGACCCGAGTCTGAAAGAGCAGAGGAGGCCTCCGTTCGAGAACAAACGGACCATCAACCAACATGCCACCAAGGTAACTTTTCTGCCTCCCGCTACCCCGGTTGGAGAAGAAAATTGAAACAGACACTTAGAATCAAAGGACAAAAACAGTAGCTTATCGTGGCAAAATGAGGTGCTAGAACAAGAGAAACGGAGAAAACCCCATTTGGCCGCAATCTTCAGGCACGGCTTCCCAGCAGAAGATGGAACGGAGCCAGATCTTGAAAGATGGGAAAGTTCTGAAAAGCCAGAGATTTTGGGAAAGCGTGTGCATGCAGGGGGAAGGGGGGCGGGACGCCGGGGAACCACTGTGTTAATATTGGCGGGTTCATTTGGTTGGAAAAGCCTTGGGTCTGGAGATCAAGGAGGAGCAAAAGAAACCAGGGGGTCCGCAGAGCATCCGTGCTACCAGGCGTCAGCTCCCATGACTCAGTCTCCTTCCCCGCGTGGGCGGGCTAATGCGGGGGACGCATGCCCCCCCCCCAGCACTCCCCCACAAGCCTTTCCGCTCAAGGGAGAAATATTTAAGAGAAACACTCTCTAGACAGCTGAATTTTCCCCTTGCCAGCCCGACTGAGTTATTTATCTGAATGCTTCGGTGAGGTTATTTTCAGACTTCCACATGAAATAGTAATACTTAACACTTCCAACTCATCTCCCGAGCAGGTTTCAAAAGTCGGCTCATGGATGCTCCCCGCCCCCCCCCCACAAGGAGCCAGCGCTCTACCCCACCTCTCAGACTGGAAGATAGAGGCAGGGCTGCCCAGGATCCCTGGAGATATCTGCGGTGAAGGGCGTCAGGCCGACCTGACCCAGGCGCCCTCTCACTTGGACCCCGTGCCATTTCCAATGAGGAGGACTCTGTGCTTAGCATGTAGGCCTCTGTTCTCGAGGGCTTGGGGACAGCCCTGCGGCCCCATAGCCAGCCCGGTGCATGTCTTTCTCGCAGGACACTCCTGACATCAGCAGTGTCCCATGTCCCCCGGGTCCCAGTTGTCCCTCACCAGCCCAGCTGGGCACACTAGTGTACTGGCACGAGCCCAGCTTCCCTTCCCATGTCACTCCAATCCTGCACACCTGAGACCATCTAGGACGAAAGCATCCCTTTCTGGGACAAGGTACAGGCTCGGCCTTCCGAATGGGTTTACGTCCTGTGGTGTGGCTTTTCTTCTCTCCCTAAAAGGAAACACCCCCAGACTTCTTCACAGCCAGCATCATGTCCTTCAAGTCCTACAGAGGACCCCACACTGTGGCCCTCAGGGGGATTTTGCATTCATTACTTCTAAATGAGATTGTAGCTTCCTGTCCTTTGAGTCTTCCCTTCATTAGTCATTCGTGTAGCCAGTGGGTTGATTTTCCCCGGGGCAGGATGAGGAAGAATGGGCTGCTGGTGTACATACCTCAGCTTCTGGACACTGCGGGGGCCACAAGTCTGGGGAGTCCATGTGGGCGAGGGCAGCAGGTGTGCTCACGAGGGATGGTGTGCTCACGGCAAGTGGCCCAGGTGGAGGCAGACTCTGGTCAGTGCTGGGACTGCATGCCCCTTGCGGTGGCCTTCCTAGAGCTGCCTGCCCATCACTGCCCCCAGAGGGGGCTCCAGGCGACCGCGTGGCTCTCCCACCATCCTGGTGTTCCCAAATACAGCCACCGCGGCCGTGCAGCAGGAGTTTCAAAAGGCCAACTTCTGCTGTCCCCACGCTGAATCTTCACTAATTCACAGATGACCCTGGCCTTTTATCTGGTGTCAGCTGGCTCGGTCCAATGTCTAATGTGCAGTAAGGACCCAATAAAATACAACCTCCATCTTGTTGCTTAATAAACGAACACATCGGGATGGGTACCAAATGGTCATTGTCCCCTTAAGAGAACTCACAGTGGAGAGCCCTGTCTTCATGCACTAAAACTTCAAATATTTTTTTGGTGGGGGCGGTGGTGGGGGGCAGGTTTGGGGATTCCCTTCCAGTCGGTTCTCAAGACATGCAAGACAACTAGTCTTATTATTTTATAGTCCTGCTGCATTTTGGTCCAAAAACAGCATAATCAATCTTGGCCACAAGTCATTTGGAGCTAAGGCTGGTGATGGTTTCCAAAAATCACATCCACTTTCAAAGGCTAAAGATTTATCACCAGTGAGGATATTGAGAAGAAAATGCCACAGAGTCTGAATATGACTTCACAGTGAAAGCTTTGAAAACGCTCAGAGCAAAGGCGAGATCTTTGGAATAAGTACACAGACTCCCACTTTGAAGAGGACACATTGCATTTGTAGGAAAAAGCACTGGGCTTAATGCTTCTAGTCATTGTCGGGGGAAGAGGGAAGGGGGAAGAGAGGCCAGAGGCGGGGGTGGGAACAGGCGGGAGAAGAGAGAAATTCGGACAAATAGAGGGAGACAGAAACCGGCAGAGAGAAACACACAGGCACACAGAACTACAGACAGACAGGAGAGACAGACTGAGAAAGACTGATTCGTCATGAAAGGCTTCTGGAGGTGAAATGAAAGGAAGTGAAATCAGAAAGGATGTGGCACAGCCTCACAGCAAATGAATTATGGATTCAGCTGTAAGGAAACATTCACCGTCTCAGTGTACAACAGCATTAGCCTCCCCAGGATGTGTTTATGAAGCACCAGGAGCTTTGTGAGTCTGGGCTGGACCCACACTTGCTGGAAAATCACTCTAAGGACCCTCCCCATCCCCACCCCGGCCCCAGCACATATCCTTTCCATGCATTTCTTAGCTGTCAGAGATCTGCCTTGCCTACCTAGCGGCCCAGGCTGACCCTCGTGCACGGAGGAGGACACCAGAAGGTTTCCCCTCAACAAGCTTGAGAGACAAGGTCCAGCTTTGCTCCACACTAATCAAACAGGCTGAACACATCCAGATGTTCCAACAGCTCAGGAAAGCACGGCAGAGCCCCTCAGACCACTTGGGCTGGTCTGGCGAGCAGCCTTCTCCCTACACCAACCCCCACCCCCGTCTGCACGGGGGGCCAGAGGGGATCTTCCAGCAGAACAGCTAGCCCTCAGGGCCAGTGAAATGACACTCCCACTCCCAGGGGACAGGGCACTATACGCAGAGCAGAGAGAGGGTCCCCACAGCCAACAGAAGGGCTGTTGGTGCCCTCTTGAGACATCTGGAACATGAAGGAGGCCACAAGCCATCCTGACCACATCTCAGTGCGCACAAATACACAACGGAAAATTACAGATCCCTCTCATCTGCCACATGAGCCACAGATTTTCCCCAAGTGCTCGGGACACTCTGCCGTGTGCGGCTCAACCTGAGAAAGCCTCTCAAAGGGAAGGAACCGGAGCGCGGGGGCTGTGGACAAGGCCAATGACACAGTCAGGGTCTCGCCCCAGACAGACCCGGGTGAGGACGCCTCAAAAGAAAACGTCCAACCTTCCCTGGCCACTGAGATATCTAAGGCTCGCCCACTGTCCTTTTGTGCGCGCAGGCTGGGTCCATGTGCCGATAAGAGGCGGATTACATTAGGATGCTTCCTCGTGCATGAAAGTCTATTTTAAAGAGAGTCTGGAGGAGGGGGACGAGGCCTGAGGAGGGGAAGTTAAAAGGAAGCTGCTTTATTTAGAAAAAGTCTCAGCTACAGAATAAAACTGAGCTTTACCTGCAAAAGAAAACTCATGGAAGTTTCTCTCTGGTTCCAGAGAAAGAGACCTACGGTCTCAGAATTCCAGATGCTATGACCTCCTTATTACTTTCGTCTCGAGCCCTCCCCACCCCAACTTACACACTAACTCTTGAATAAATATGGCCTACCACCTCCCACCCCAAACCAAGACGCCACTCAACCCTACCCAGTAAGTATGAACACAGCTTTATGTTAAATTTCATCCTCTCTGGGCTTGACATCCTCCTCCTGCAAAATCGAACACATACTACAAAGGTGCACGAATTCCTGTTTAAGGAACCCAGGTGAAGCATTCTTTTGGAAAGCAAGGCATATTCGTCTATATTAAGGCGTGATGATTTTCTTTGTTAATGCGTTCAGAGAAATGTGGAGGGCTCCATCCCCGTTCTTATTAAATAGGAAAACTCAGCGTTTACCCCAAATCCCATCCTTCCCTGATGCTCACCTGCCCATGGTTGTTCCCAGGGTTTCTGGGGACCGCGCATCCCGCTCCTTCTTCTGGAACTTCCCCTGCCTCCTGCTTGTTCTCCCAACCTGTCATCTCCAGCTCGTCACCCATTCTGCCCTATCGCCACCCCGACCTCTCCCTCTGAGCTCTTCACCCAAGCACGCGGCTTGCGCAGACACCTACCTCTCCCGGGTCTCCTGCACTCACCAACCCATGATGCTGGACACATGGGCTGGTGAGCACAGACACCCATGCCTGTCCCTAGAACGCTCCCCCTGCCTCCTCTGCCTGCCGTTGCTTTTCGGCCACGTGCCCATTCTGGACCTCAACACCCAACACGTCTTCACAGGGGCAGAACCCCCCTTTCCTCCCAAAGCCCCTCTCCCCCAGTGGGGCCCCAACTGTCACAGGCTGAAAGCTTTATGCTCTTGGTCACCCTTCCCTCAGCCAAGCCACCCACCCCACTCTGTCATTTCTTCCTTTGATGGGACCTCTATCCCACCCTTTGCTTATTTCCCTGCACCCCTCATAGCTTTAGGACCCTGCTGCTGTAGGTCCAGTACTGATATAAGGGGAACGACCTCCTGGAACTCCTGACCACTCTTGCTCCCTCCACCCAAACGAGTCCACTCAGCCTGGCTGGTTTTCCTGAAGAACCGCTTCGAGCCTTCCAGGTGTCCGAGCGCCCCCTCCCCACACACCCCAGGGAAATGTCCAAGTACTCCAGGCCCAGTACCAGCTGGCTTCAGCCTCCCATCTCTCTGTCCCCAACAGACGTCAGTCCCCTGGCTCATCCTCTCTCCTGAGTCTCCTCCAGCTCCTTTGCTTATGGGGGACGTGCCTTTGTCCACCCACCATGGTGTGGAGAACAGAAGAAAGACAATGAGAAACTCCAGGAGGAGACCCTCAGGGAGGCCAGCTCTGGGAGCTATGTTCCAAGGCCATGACGGCTGGACACATGGGTTGGTGAGCTTTCAACAAGGAGGCTGTCCTGAGGCCACAGGAGAGGAGGGGCTTACAGGAATAAGGACGGAGAAGGCAACCACCCCACACCTGCTACTTTTCTAACATCATGCAACAGAAACCAAAGTCTGGGGACTTGCAGAGGTCTGAGTCACGGTCAAGGGAGCACGAAGTTTCAACAGAGACTTCTCTCTCCAAACCATCTGAACTTTGTGAACAGGGGCTCAGTCCAGAACAAGGGCTCGTGACTCGTTTTCGGCTGACTGACAGATGAAGGGCAGTTCTGGAGACTGAGCCATGGCTCTGGGACTTTCAAGACCTGGGCTCTTGCTGATGTGTGAAGTGACCTTGGACTAGTTGACAAACGTACCGTGCCTAATCTGTTAGAAAGGAGGGCTTGCAAAACAGGTATTGGTTAATACGTGTATTCCATCCACGTAGCAGAAACTGCCAATGAGCAAAACAGAGGAAAATACAAATTGCCACCGTTACCATTTTGGTGTTTATCTTTCCAGACTTTTTTCTAGCAAAATGCGTATGTGTCTGTGTGTAACATTTTTAATTAAATAAAGGAGGGAGAATGAGTGGGGAAAACAGAGTAAATAATACTTGTTAAAGTTATTTGTCAATGCCTCATTTCCTGAATGACTGGGATTTTATCCCCAAGTCTGTATCACTATTTGCAGGCTGAATATAACAAAACTCCCAGTCAGTGTCTTTGATTCCTGAGACTCCCATCAGTCTCTGAGCTACCCATGAACCGTGATTTATATGACAGCTTGGGAAAAGCCAACTGGGGACAATCAATGGAACAGACGGGAGACAGGCCTGGCGAATGTGCATGAATTAAAAGGAAAACTCTATTGTAATAGGAACAAGATTCTAATCACTACACCTAATTACAAAGAGGAGTAAATCACTGAAAAAAAAATTAAGTGTCTCCTACAGAACAAACAAAGCAATTAGTCACAAACAGAAGCTCAGGGTTTGGTGAGCAAGCCGGAGCCCAGCCCTAAGCCACCGGCCGCACGTCAGCTCCTGAGGCCGCATCGGGGCACAGGTGGGGGGCTGGGAGCTCAGCGCCGGGGGAGGGCAGGTGACATAGGGCAGATGTACACCAGACCCTCTGGCCACAGCAGCGATCCACCACGACATCCTTCCAGAGGCCTGAACCCGGAGGCCAGACTTTCCTGTATGGCAGATGAACGGCTGGTGACTTCGTGTAGGACACAGACCCCTCCTCCATTCTCTGTCCCCATTCCTCAGGCTGGTAATAACCGCAGTTAGTCCTCATTCCGTGCTCTGCCCCGATGCTCCCAGTCACCCTTTCCGGGAGGTACCGTGCTCATGCCCATTTGTAAATGCCAAAGCTGAGGTCCAGAGCATAGAGTCACTTGGCCACGCTCGCCCTGGTAAGGAGGACCAGTGTGTTTATTTAAACCCTGCCATGGACCTCAGGGCCCATGCTTCTTGAGCCTGGGCCACATGGCCTGTGCCATGGGAAAGGGAGTGCCTGTCCCACCACGCTGTGGTAAGAGGTAAGGTGTCGTGTGTGAGTCACTCGGCATCACGTCATTTTCAGTCAACCCTAACTACCGACTCGTAGCTGCTTCCTCTTCACCGTTCTACCTGGCCTTCCCCGTGGGGTCCCTCCCAGTGGGTCCCTGGACAGCGCCGACCCCCCACTAGGCTCCCGCAAGCCCCACACTCTGCAAGGAGCCCCCACAACACAGCACACTAGTGCGACTGCCCAAAGGTAAGGCTTTCTTGGGGTGGGGGGGGGTGGGGGCTGGAGGGTTAACCTCCAGGGGTCGTGGCCCTTCTAGGTCCATCTCACTGCCAGGAGCCCCACTCAGGCTCACGCAGACAGTAGTGCAGGGGAGTGACAGCCAACGCACTACTCTGGTCACTAAGGCATCTTTTGGAGCATTCCAGAATCTGTTTTAGGCACTGAGAGGTGGGAGGATTTTGAAAGACCTACGTGCCAGCCCTGAGGGGGACAGGGGCAGGGCAGCCTGGAGGCAGCACCACCATTAGGGGTGAACCCCAAGCCGAAGAGGAGCCTGGTCTCGGGCAGTGGCGGGGAGGGAGGTGGATGGAGAGCAGGCTAGGCCTCTGTGAATGGCCCTTCCTCCCCTCGCCCTACACTAGATGATAACACAAGAGCTTTTGGCTGAGCGTGTGTGGCAATAAACACATAAAAGCATGTTTGTTTTTGACAAGTCTGGCAAAGATGCTCAGCTCAGCCCAGTAAACACTCCTGTGGATGTCCTCAGCTGGTCCTCCACACTCCAGCTCCGTGCAGGCCAACTCACACTAGCAGACTGGTCAAGAACTCGAGCCCAGAGTCACAGAGCCTTGGTTTCACATCGGACACTCGGGAACCACACACTAACCTCAGGCAAGCAATAGAACGTGTTACTCAACTCCCTGGGCCCCTGTGAATGCAATGTTGTTAAAAGGAGAATGAAACAGGGGTGCCTAGGTGGCTCAGTGGGTTAAGCCTCTGCCTTTGGCTCAGGTCATAATCCCAGGGTCCTGGGATCGAGCCCCGCATCGGGCTCTCTGCTCGGTGGGGAGCCTGCTTCCCCCTCTCTCTCTGCCTGCCTCTCAGCCTACTTGTGATCTCTCTCTGCCTTTCAAATAAAAGGAGAATGAAACGATATTCAATGAGATGGTGTACAGGTACCCAGGGAGACATAGGAAAGGGGTCAGCTTCTGATGCTGCTGTTGTTATTATCATTATTATGGGTTAGTCTTTCTATTTCAAGACCACAGCTGAGTCTCTCCTTACCTGTGTGCCCCCATCATCAGAACGGACAGGACAGAGCCATGGGTAAAGCCACACTGTACAGACCCAGAGGGCTCCTGCTCGCCTAACAGTGGTGGCCAAACTCTGGCTCTAACCAAGAGGTGAGGACTCTATCCCAT
Source organism: Meles meles (assembly GCF_922984935.1). Classification (NCBI taxonomy): domain Eukaryota; kingdom Metazoa; phylum Chordata; class Mammalia; order Carnivora; family Mustelidae; genus Meles; species Meles meles. The sequence goes on from NC_060083.1 coordinate 32,562,629, forward strand.
GCCCCTTTATTCTAGGTGAGCTTGTGACTCGCTTACGTTCTACGACTTTCAAAGCTAGGTCAGAGAAAGGGAAACCACTTCTGTCTTCCTTGCTGGAACCCTCCTACTGAAGCCCCATGCTACTGTATAGAGTTCGACAGCCCCGACGCTGCCATGATGTGGGGAAGCTCAAATGAGCTCTTGAAGAGAGACCATACAGAGAAGCCCTGAGATCACATGCAGAGAGAGGGAGAGAGAGAGAGAGGTGCTTGGCCATAGCCCTTTGCTGCACCAGCCACCGTCTGACTGCAAGCCTCCAGTCAGAACCACCCAGACGAGCCCCTCCCAAATTCCTGATCCACAGAAACCATGAGCGAGAATGTAATGATTGTTGTTTTAAGCCAGTAGGCTTTGGGATGATTTGTTATGCGCCAACGGGTAACTGGAGCACCCCGCATAGGAAAGTGTAGGGAAGCACGCCGTCACCTGATGGGTAAATATTAAGAACTACTAATGCTATAATAACTTGTATCATTATTTCCTGTTCCAATCTGCCCTTGATTTTGTCTTTGGAAAAAACACGTACATCGGGGTGGGGAGAATGCTTCCAGATTTCTGTTTAGCCCCTGAGAAAAAAAGCCCAGAAGTCACCAAATGATGGCAGTCAATGCACACAATGACATCTCAATTCACCTGGCAGCGTCTTTTAGAAACAAGATTCCATGAACTCATGGAACAGTGACTCACAAGAGCAGGGTTCCCCCATGAGGCCAAGCTAACTCCATCAAAGACCCTCAAGACCACAAAGTCTGCATGGGGTCGGGGAGCCGCGTGCCCTGTAGGCAGCAGGAGCTCACCCCATCCATCTGCAGGTCTGGCCTTGCACCCGCACTCCGTACCAGGTGGGGGAAGACCTCTCCACCGACCACAAAACGAGCGTGCCCCACAGTTCAAAACCACAGCTCTCCTGTTCCCATCACCGTGGTTCCTGGGAGCAAATTGAGATCGTAAGGCCGTCAGCGGCCTAGGCTCTCCTCATCTTGACAGATACTTAGCTATTTGTTTAAAAACAAGCGAGAGAACAAGCGTCAGCTGTATTTTTTAATTACTCCTGGATAGAACTGGGAATGCTTTGGCATAATTGGGGTATTGAGGTCTTTTTTTTTCCTCTTTGAAGGCCTTTTTGCGGCAAGAAAAATACTGTGTTTATTCTAATTAAAACCAAAACTTCTTTAAAATTATCTTAGAAGTGGAAAGGCAAAGGGAAACGGACATTTATTTTTCACTGGGCACAAGGGTCTACATTCTTAGGGCTGGTCCTACCAGGAATGTGTGCCCTTGGGCAGGTACCTCATAAGTCTCTTTCCTCGTTTATAAACCAGGGAACGTGAAGAAAGTTCCACGTGCTCCCTTTGCCCTTTGGCTCTAAGGTAATGCGAGGTTATCTCTCCCACTCACTTCCTGTCACCCCAGTCCAGTCACCCCAGCCCCATGGGCTATAAGGCACCATGGACTAGCACTCCTGGAATGGAGAGTATTTCTAGGCACATGGTGTCCGAACTCATCACTGGCTTCTAAAAGAACCTGTCCGACAGAGCAATGGTTTTCAACCATCTGTGTGTCCACGGGCCACTTGGTGACCTTGCTAAGTGCACAGTCCTGGGCCATTCCTCCAGAGAGCAGGCCTCAGTCATTCTAGGGTGGGGGCCCAGGAATCTTCATTTTAGATTAACGCAGGTCTAGTTGAAAGCGGCAGAAAGGCTAAGTCTCGAATCCTGTCCACTTAACCTTGAGCAAGGTACACCACCTCTCTGAACCTCTCCGTTCCAAGGAAACAACAGCCCCACGGCACTCCGGGATAAAATGGTGCCCAGTCCCCATCCACTTCCTGCGGCACTCGGACCTGCTCCTTTCTTGCTCCACAAGCGGGGAACCACGGAGCAACAGCCTCTCAGAAGACCGGCAGGGCAGAAAAACCCCACTGCCAAGGGCCAATGACAGTGCCCGGGCCACGTGACCGGCCACATGGCTCTTAGTTAACAGTACAGGTGAGGATGAGAGCTGAAACCCGCCACTAACACAACAGGTTGGAATCATACACCTGGCAGCTGGAGAATACAAAACACAAACCAGAAAAAGGGGATTATGAGCCTCGTGAATAGCATTTCCAAAGCCTCTGGGTGCCCTGCCCTGCTCAGGCCAGAGCTGTCAGGGTCCCACCCGACCGCAGCCCGGACCACCTGGAATGCCCTGATGGGGCGCCAGAGCCAGGGGAGAAGGGCTGCCCCCCACCCCCGCCCAGGCTCCCTCCTTGGGGAGCAGATGGGGAAGGAGCTGACCTGCACGTGCCCATTTGCAGCTGGGCACCTGGGCTAGCCATAGCCGGGCCTTGCCACCAAATGGCTGACAGAGCGCATTAGCTCACCTCCTCCACTTGTCAAAACAACGAGGCGCTGGAAGGCGGTGGCGGCGTCACTGGGGCTGAGAACACACAACCAGTGTATCAGGCCTGTTCATCAGCCTCGTGGATGGGGCGACAGGACTGGGAGGACAGAGGACCCAAACGAGGGACAAGGGACCTGGCTGCTCACCTTGGGACAGGGGAGTCATTAAAACCATCTGGCAGAAACATAAAACCTAGAAGCATCACATGGCCTTGGGCGACAAAAGGTCCCAGTATCTTCGGATCTACAGGACAAGTGACCCACGGAGCTCAGGAGAAGGGGAGGGAGTCCGGGCAGTCACCGGGTGATTGACAAGCCGGCCCTCCCGCACTCCTACTCTGCTCCAGTAACTACCCGTATTATGCCGAAATGACACAAGTGACAATAATTAAGCCCAGATCTCTGTGGATCGTTCGCCGTGATAATTCCACCTTTGTAATTCAGCTTCAGATAAACCCCTTTTGTTCTGCCTTATAACACAGATTCTAGTATCATTCAAGTATATTAACTGTAGCCTATTACTGTCACAAAAAATGCTCCCTGAGCCATAGCAAAAGACTCCCCAGACAAAACTTTATGTCATGTTAATCCAAGCTTTAATAACTATGAGGATATATAACTGTATTCTAATTGTGCTCTGCGTTCCCGCATACAAAACCAGAAGATAGCAGAAATGACAGCAGCAGATCTCTTCAAGTAAAAAAGCATCAATCCCCCACTTGGGGGCTGGGAGGCTGGCGCGAGGGGCTGTGTATTTATATGGGGGAAGGAGCTATCTGGGGCTTCTGAGCATAGGGAAGACTTGGGGCTCGTGGGGGACCACCAGAAATCAATGCCACCAAAGCATGAAAAGCGCAGCCTCCAGAGGCCATGCCATGGAAGATGGAGGCCAGCGGTCGTGGTGATGTGGGGGCAGAGACGGGAGACCTGTCACGGGGACAAAGTCAGAGGCGTGCAGGAGAAACAAAGAAGCAAAGTGAGACTTGCCAAGGTATCTATGAGAATCCTGGGTTCTCCATATGGTTTGGACACCAGCTCAGTGGGTGACCCTGGCCAAGCCATTCCCACTCTGGGCCTCCCTTTCTCTCTCAAAGGCACGCGTCAGGTCAGACGCGCATGTGGATCTGGCCAGGCTCACTCCCTCACCTTCTTCAAGTCCCCTCCCTGGGCTCTGCTTGGAACCAACGGGCCGCAGGTGTTCCAAGAACCCCTCACCTCGCACACTGCTGCTGCTCCTTCTAGATGGTTCTCTTCATTTTCTAGCACACTATGTGACTGCTTCCTTCTTCTATTTGCTGTTTACCGTTCTGTCTCCCTCCACTCGAATTTAGCTCTACACACACTGGGATTCCTGTTTTTTCACTGATGTGTGCTGGTGTCCAGGAACTAGGCCTGGCACACGCCACGTGGCCCAACTCACTGAGCCTGTTTCCTCAACTGCAGAGAGAGTGCTGGCAAGGGGATTAAAGAGCAGGTACCAGCCTGGGGGCTGGCCCATCAGGGGCGCTCCAGGTGCACTGTGTTCTGGAAGAACACGACATTTCCTGTAAGGCTAGGAATGCAATTTTCACTTCTCAGACCAAAGGCAGGGCCTTATTCAACCACTGGTCTCATTACCATCACCACAGCCCTCCTCCTAAAACTTCCATCTCCTCTACTCCTCCGGCCCCCCAGCCTACTCTAGGCACCAGAAAAGGAAGGACCCCAAAACAGCACTGGGCTCTCGTGAGGCATTGCTGCCTTGAGGAGACTTCTGGGCACAGGAGCCCAGGCGACCAACAAGCATCTGGGCACATCATAAATCTCTTGCCCTAGGGGTTACCTTTGCTATCAAGTGAAGAGACTGCATTTTAACGGCCCCTCTCCTGACTGCAAAGAACGACGATAAGAACAATTATCCTGGTACTTACCCTCCCTGATCCTTGGTTTCCATATCTGTAAAAATGGGTATTATAGTAACCTAAGCGCCATCACCCCGAGGTGGTGGGGAAACCCAGATGTGCTCCTGGAAGCCTCAGACAGCAACCAGAGCAAACGGCACGGTTCCTGGAGCACAGAACTTGTGGTGGGAGGCTTGGTCCGGAGTGCCAGCTCCCAGGCGCGATGCAAACCACTAACCTCCGGGAGGTTCGAGTCTTCATCTATATGGGAGGATTTGGCCTGTGGGGCTGCATCTGTCTGGCGGTGCCGGGTAACGCTGGGAGAGGCCCCGCACAGGCTGCCGATCACTTTCACGCCCACATGCACAGGGTACGAAAATGTCCCCAAGGGTAGGAACGGCAGGGCCGACCTGCACACTGCGGTTTGGGCAGCTGACAAAGGGTTCATAAATACCAATGGGCAAACTAGAAGATCTGAGAGCTAATACTATTCCCCCAGAAGGAGACAGATCTTCAGTCTGTTCGAGACTACTTCCCACCTAACTGAGGATCTCGAATGTTCAGAGGGCAAAGGAACAGAAGTCTTATCAAACACATTACATCTCGGGGCGCTTGGGTGGCTCAGCCGGTTAATCGTCTGCCTTTGGCTCATGTCATGACCCTGGGGTCTTGAGATCGAGCCCTATGTCGGGCTTCCTGTTCATCAGGGAGTCTGCTTCTCCCTCTCGCTCTGCCCTTCCTCCCTGCTCTTGCTCGCTCTGTCTCTCTGAAATAAATAAATAAAATCTTAAAAAACAAAACATGTTATGTCTCAAATTGCAGGCAAAGAGACAATGCCCATGCAGGCCAGAGCTCTCCTGGGAGGGTATTTATCCCGTCCCTGGCGCAAATTCCTTGACTTCAGCAGAGGTCTGAATGGCCAGCCTCTTTATTGATATTTTTACTGCACTTAACAATCAAAGAATACAAGAATCAGGAGGTGGCAAGTGAGGACAGTGATTTCATTCACCTCTTTCTCCTATTTTGCTGTAGATCAACTATGCAACCAGAGTTTATCGTGAGACGAATCAGAAATCCCCAGGGAAACTGCAATCACTCCTCTCCATTCCCGTCTGACAGATGCAGATGACAAAATCGCCCCCCAAATCCTGAAAGATGACAAACGGACAGGGTCTGGAGGAAAAATGGTTGTTCCCCATGTCTCCACGGTGCTGGAGGAAAAATGGTTGTTCCCCATGTCTCCACGGCGCCCACCCGGTGGGCCTGCAAACCTGTTGGCTGGTGCCGGGAACTTGGAGGCGTAGCTGGGACAAGGGTCCAGGACTGAGCCTCATGTTTCCTCCTTTGACACAGGACTCTGGGTCTCCTCCATGCCAACCAGGTCCGCAGAGGGCCTCGTTTCTCAACCCACTGGATGCTAGCTCACCCCATTCTACCCAGCTCCCCAAAGTAGAAAATTGATGGGAACTGGTAGAGTAACAAAGATACTCCAAAACAGACTAGGAAGCCAAATGGACTGTCCCCTCCCACCTGGGGACTGGCCCGGGGCATGTCCCACCGTTGTGGAAGGACTAGAGCTTCGCCAGCTGCCCCGTGATCTCTTTGGTATCTATCAGAAAGTACTTTTCTTCCCTTGCCCATCCAGCACTGGCTGCCAAAGGCAAAGATATCAATTTGAGAACCCTCCGCTATCGATCAGGTCAAATGCTAAAAGGTTTTTATTTCCTGATTTCTCGACCTCAGAGGGTCCCGGAGGGCCTACCTAATATAGTAGTGCTACGGTGAAATTAACTGTGGGAAGAAAGAGACTCCGTAATTTACACTGTCCTGATTTTATGTGTCCATCACTCTTAACACTCACGCAGGATGTTGTCTCACAAATCCTTCCCCCGTTTTTCATGGGGATTATGGAGACCCTGGCAACAAGAGCGGATGCCTCGCTTTACTAGACAAATACTGTCGGGAAATACAAATGAAGGACTGAAGCAATTCAGAACATTATAAATCAGAAACTATCTTCTCATCTCCGCTAATGTGTGAACTCCAGGCGGCAAGCCTGGCTTAAAAAAAAAAGAAGAAGAAGAAGAAGAAGAAGAAGAAGAAGAAAAAGCTTTCATCACAACTGGTTTAGGTGGTATCAGGAGCAAATTACAACACTAATACAGTTCTCAGAGAAAGAAAAATAAGTTTTAAAAGAGCAAAATGATGACTTTCAGAGCAATGTTCATCTTCCTTCTGGCCGGTATTATGAATTCATCATCCGGGGAGAAAAAAAGTGAGACAAAGCTGCCAAGCTAGAAGGGTGGCAGGAAGAAGGCTTCATATTCCTATCATTAGATCAGTCCTGTGGAAAAAAACCATCATCATCATCATCATCATGGTGCTGGCCTTCCTCTGCCAGAAGGCTCAGCGATTCCTGAATGGGAAGTCAGGGTTTTGTGAGAGCTGGAACCGTGATCTCAATCCCTCCCTCCCCTTCCTTCCCTAGACATACACCTTCTCTGATAAACTCATGTCCAGGTGCACCACAGCCAACCCCCAGGCTCTTCCAGAGAGCCCCAAGAGGCCAAGACCCTCCCTACTGGCTGTCCGAGTTCATTCAGTATATCCAGAGTCAATGATCAGCCACAAACATTTAACCCCAGGCTGGCCGCTGCCGCCCCAAGCATTCTCCTGGGCTGCCTTCCAGCACCGCAACCAATCTGAAAGTTACTTTTGATGCCAGGGTCAATGTTCTGCCGAATTGTAGCTATGGAGGATGTGGTATTCTAAGAACTAATTCCCCAGAATCTAAGGGTTCATTCCCTCATTCACTCCACGAGCTGTCTTGCAACTGCCCGGCTCAGCTCTGTGCCTGGGTGTGCTTGGAGAGAGGCCTCTTGCCAGGTCTTGTGATAAAGAAAGGAAAGAGGAAGAAGTAGGTTACTCCCCTCTATGGTAAAATCAAAATAATCTAACCAACGTGGGTGCTTGGCAGGAACGCCCGAGGTTGGAGGGCAAGCCCTTTATCCTGGCGCCAGGGCCACTGTGAAAAGGCCCATGAGGGGCACAGTGGCATCTCCCATCTGCCCCCCCAATCCCGGAACCCGGGCCAGGTGCTCTGCAGACGCTGCCAGTATGCACCTCGGCTCCAAAGAGTCTGAGCCATTCTGAGCTACTGGTTCCAAATCGTAAGCTGCTGCTGCCAGCTAAGAAGGAAAAGACAGAGGGGACAGGGCGGGCGACGGGGTGGGGTAGGGGGAGAACACGCAGAGAAAGAAAAAAATCCCCCCAGAAGGCGTTTCAGCCACTCAGAACAATTCGGAAGATCAGAGCTGGGAAATGGGACAGACCGAACTGTTTACCCAAAGGCTTTTTTTGGTAATGTGCCCCACTTTTGCTCCATGGAAACAAAATATCAAGGCATCTCACCGAGATCACGGTCACTTCTGGTGCTGAGGATATCTTGAAACAAGAGCCATGGCATTTTATTCCCAATGTATCCCCTACAGAAAAGAAAATCCATCTGCTCTGGAACCAGGACACACATGAGAACCCAACACAACTAAGGCCCCCTCTGTCCTCACTGGCCTGTCCTAAGGGCAACCACGAGCCCTCCCTAGATGGCTGAGCATGGCTTTCAAAGGCAGAGCACTACTACCTTCCGTGTGAGAATGTGTCTGAAGGGCCCCCGGTTGTCCAGGCTCTAACTGGAGGGTGCCCGCAGGACTCCTACCAGAGGAGATCTGAGAAGCTGACAACGCGCTGCATGCCAAGGGCAAGTGCTTCGGCGTGGTAGCCACCCCAAGACACCTGGCAAACTTCATCAGGTTTCAGCGAGAGAACTCAACGTATCAGGCTCATGAGAACAAAGCAGAGGGCCCGAGGGTGCCTAAGAGCAAAGCCTGTTGCTAACCATTCTCAGCAAGTGAAAGAAAGGAGGAGAGTTTATTGAGGACTATGCATTTCATGCACACTATTTCGTGTCTACTACAGCCCTTCCAAGAGAAGCTGGACACGTCCCATTTTGCAGATGGGGAAACTGAGGCTCAGGGCAGTTAAACAGCTTGCCCTGGGAGAGCTTCTCCATGGTCCACGATCTTGCTGCCATAGCTTGCTACCATTAAGTACATTCTTGTTTGCCAGAAGTGGAAGAGGGCTTTTCCAAAGAAGTTCTGAAGTCCTTGAGACTCCCATTAGATAAACGTGGGGGAATTTAAAGCAAACAAATTCACTTCTAAGGTTCCATCGCCTGGCAATTCCAGTGATCCTCTCTCCAACCCCATGATCACCCAATTCCTTGTCTTTCATGTAATATCAAGGGTCACCATCTGCAGCACCCACCTGGCCTGCCGCCCCAGATGTATTTGGATTTATAAGCAGATGCATTTGTTGCTTTTGTCCTTCTTCCGGGGTTCTGTTTCTGAGCAAATGTTTTACCATCTGCAGAATGCAGCTGTCACAGGGCAGAAGTCAATGCCCCTGGGTGCCAGCTCCAGCTGGGTCAACAGCCCCCAAAGGTAGACACACATGAGAATGGCAGGTGTGGGGGGTGAGCAGGATAAGGACCGCCTAGCCACAGGGGTCCCGTGCCAGCACTACCCCCAGCACACAGTGGGCTCTTTATTGATGCTGTGGCTGATAAATGATTGAGAAGGAGCCACAGGTGCTCAGGAAGTCCTCCTGGAAAGAAAGTCCAGAGGATGGAGGAGGAGGGCCCAGAAGAAGAGGACTAAGTGCTGCCAGTGTTTCTGGGAAAGCCACTGGGTGATACCAGCCGGTGACCTAGGACAGGCACAGCCGGGGGCTCTGTCCATGGACATGTTGACTGTGCTGGAACCTCCCTCGCTAACTGGGAACCCCAAAGCTGGTGCTCAGAACCCCAGAGCCATTTGGCTCAAGTTCCGTGCCCAGCAGACCTCCCTTTCTGCTGCATGCCTCTCTCCCTTCCTCTCCTTCCACACGCACCGAAGAGCATCTGTCCCCAGACTCCCGTCACCTCCCATCCTTCCCCTTGCTGCTGCTCACTTCTCCCAGGGCCAACCTCTCCCTCGAGAAGTTCCATCAGGCCAATCCCACCTCCTGGCTTTTTTATAAACTCATGGAACTGGGAACTGGAAAGGCCCTTCTCTGGGGTCTCATCCAAATCCCTCCTTTGACAGATGAGGGCTACCTGGGGCCCAGAAGCCATGTGGCTTGCCCAAGGCCACTCAGCCAGTTGGCCGCAGAGCTGAGACACGAACCCAAGACTCCTAATGACCCTTAGTGACTCTGATGACACGTAAATGAGCACAAAGGGGCTGCATCTCCAGGCAAGAACCGAGAGTGAAGGCCTCGGGCCGCTGCCTGGCTCCTGGCAGTGTGTTCCTTCTCAGACAGAGCGGCACGCCTGAGAGGGGACGCTGGCGCTCTCTGCCAGGATGTCCAATTTTCTTTCTTGCCATGTCTGCACACCGCCAGCTCTGATGCGCCCTCATTGCTCAGCATCTGAGCACATTTCTAAGCTACATTTTTGGCTCTGAAAGGTGCGAGGTACATACCACTGCACCCCAGGAAACTAAAGGCAAGAAAAAGAAAGCCCCCCCCCCCCTTCCACAAACAGAAGGCCAAAAGGTCCCAGTGGGTAGGTGGAGAGAGTTAAACAGAATAGTAGGAAAGATGGATCCGCCCAAGGAGAGGAAATTTCAACCCATTGCTGATTATCTTCATTATTCAACCGAGTTGCCGTAGATTCTGGAAGGCGGCGGATGTTTAAGATGTATGGAAATATCCTTTCCTCCTGGGACGAGGAGGAGGGAGACGGTGTTGTTATATATATGAAGGCGTTTTCCCCTGGTTGTTTTCTCCAGTAATCCTACCACCACCCTCTGGAGAAATGAGGCAAAATGAGACTGGCAAGACTGTCCTGGGGTCAAATGGGTCTTCCATCTCCCACTCTCTTAATCTCCTCTGCACACATTTCAGGGAGGCCCGCCATGGGCCTTGCACAGAGCTAGGCACCGGGAGGAGCTCACTGTATACAGACAGGAGGGACGGGCCGCAAAGTGCACACATGGGCCACAGAGTGCTATACGGATGGAGGGAGGGAGACACAGCCAGATGCATGGGGCCAGGGAGACATGGGCTGCAGGTGTCTGTGGGCTGAAGGATGGATAAACGGAGTGCACAGAAGGAAAAGAGTTCAAGCAGAGGGCATGGGCATATCCAGTTAAAGAGGGAGACAGAAAGTGTACATGGTTTGGCGTGGCTGAAGCTGAGCGTGAGGGAAGGCAGAGGCAGGGAGCGCACAGCAGGACGGCCCTCCCAGGGCCTCTTCGGCCACACCCAGGAGCCTGGGCTTTGCCTGCTGGTATTGCGGACACTGAAGGGAGCTGAGCAGGGGACGACATGGCCAACCAGCCTTGTAGAACCATCATCTGGCAGCATGTGAAGGCTGACCAGAGGCCCCGGCTGAAGGTCAGGAGAAGAGTTCTGGCACTTGAGGAATCGCAGAGTGACCCAGTGGCAGAGCCCCTGAAGAGAGGCATCAGCGCAAGCTTATTTTTAGGACTGGAAAGACTGATGATGGCAGATGTGGGGGAACAGGGAGACGAGCCCCAGGGTCCCGACGCCACAGACGTGGAACCCGCAGGAATAGGATGTGGCCATGCCCCGTTACCTGCTTGGAACACCCTGGTGTCCCCTAACCGTGCAACCAGAACTCACCACATGCCCTATGAGCCAGCCCTCACGGGTCGTGAGGCATTTCCCACATCTGTACCTCGGGCCACGTCCCCCCACCCCCCGCCTGCTCAAAGGCCACCTATCCTTCAAGTCCTGCTCACATGCCAACTCATCCCCTCCCCACCCTCTGGGTTTCTCTCCTGCTCTCTGACTTGGCGTGTACCCAGTCTTTTCCCTGCAGGTAAGGACACGGCTGGGTTGATCTCTGCCGTCTTTGTGGTGTGTAGACACACTACGTACTCAGTAATTCTGGCAATGCACTAAAACAGCAGCAGATAATAAAAAGTCCAGGTGGCAGAGATAAGGAGCTCTCTCAAATTCTCATTTCCACAACTGGGGTGGGCCCCTACCTCTAGACTTCCCACTCTGAATGAACCACAAAGCTTGGAATTTATAGCCTGAAAGACAACTTATCCAGAGGAAAAATAAGAAGCCGGTTTACCAGCATATATTAGCTTTCCAAACGTGGAAGAGGAGGTTGACAAAAGTGGGTGATAGAAACTGCATAGGTTCTTTGCAAACAAGGTAAGGAAATCACTTCCAGGTTCTTTTAGAGAGAGAGGTTACGGAAACACTGTTTCTTTCAAGATTCCAATGACCCAAACTATTTCAGAGCACGCTTTGGGCAGCAAGCAAACCTTGTTTTTGCTGGGATGGGACTTTGTTTTGTTTTTGCCCTGCCCTATAGAAAGGAGACTTAGTTCATTTAGATTAACTCAAGTGAAAAGAAAGCAGTATCTCTGCTCTGATTCCACAAGGCGGGGAGAGCTCCTTGGAAATTCATTTCTGGTTCTCAAACAAAAGCTTGTGAACCTGTTGATCAGAGGAAGGGTATTATCTGCATTTGCTAGGAGAAGAAAAAGCACTGTGATGTTCCTCCTTTACCAACTGGCCAGCGAGAACCCTGTCCCCAGCCACATGGCTGTTTAAGTCTGAGAATCATTTGCATGAGTGGAGGGAGCCTCATTTCAGAGGCCTCAGAAGCTGTATTCTGGCACCGTATCCTTGGGAGGGGATGGAGGGAAGGAGTCTGGTTGGAGGAAAAGACCCCCCCACCCCCACCCCAGAGGCCTTCCAGAGGTCTGACCAAGGGAAGCCAAGTCCGGTGCGTTGGCAGGGCCTAAGCAGTCTCGGTCTGTAAGCACGTAGAGGGCTGGAACCACGGGCGCAGGCTTTGGTGCCATGTCCCCCGAGAGTCCTGTCCACCTGTTGATACCCTCCCTTACGCAGCTGGAGGAAGACGGCTGCACGGAGCAGGCAGCATTAGAAGTGTGTCTTCAAGTCACGGCAAGAGCTCTGCTGGGGTAGAAATGGAAGGGCAGGAACAACCAAAGCAATCCGACAGCCCCAGGACCAAGTCAGAGGAACCACCAATAGCCGGCCCAAGGGCGCTGGAGAAGCTGAAACTACCACAGGGAAGGAGGCAGGGTCCTACCACCGACCAGTAAAGCTGCCCTGCTTTTTGGGAGGCTGAGGCTTTGTTCAGGAGGCTTTGTTGGGGCAACCAGCAAGCGTTTCCAAGCAGAGGAATGACATGAACAAAATTGTTCTTTAAGTCCCATTTCTCCCATCGCAGTTTACTGGGTAAACCCCAGTGGAGGAGCAGTATAGAAAGAAGACAACAGATAGGCTCCTGAGCTGGTGTAAGTAAAAAACGTACTTAGAATCTGAAATCAGGGGAGCAAGCTTGTAAAGCTGATGGCCCCAAAGTCAGAGAGAGAACCAGGTGGCAGAGGGGAAGGTGATCAGATTTTTTATGAATTTGGGAAGCGGGGGTGACAGAAAAAGGAAAAGAAGTATTTGATTTCTGCGGGACATCCCAGAGGAAATGTCCAGCAGATCACCAGCCTTCCAAGCCCGGCACCCTAAAACGTAAACCAGGGTAGCGGTACAGACGTGGACCCGTCCTCGCAATGGTGATGCTGGAGCTGGAGGTGCAGAGGGTGGAGCCCTAAGGACACCTACCTTAGGGGCAGGAAAAGAGAAGCAACCATAGAAGCAAACGGAGGGGGAAGACAGAGAGACCAGCAGCCTGACACACAGACTGGTGGGAGGGATTCAGTGTGGGTTCTAGAGCCAAAGTCAAATCCCAGCTCTTCCATCTATGGCTCGGAGACCTTGGAAAAGTTTGTTAATGTCTCAGTGCCTCGGTTTCCCCATCTGTAAAACCAGCTCTCAGCTCCAAACCCACTCATTTACTACACTTGGGTTTGTGGCTTTGCCACGGGGTTCCTGTTGGGCTGTGCCAATAGGGGGCGCTAAAGAGAGCCTCTAAGGCTGGAGGAGGAAGAAGGGACTTGCCCCTTCCCTTCCACTTCCTGGGGGCTTCCTGTGAGCTTGCGGTTCCTGTGAGCATCATTGCCCTAGCAAGGCTTCCTCATCCTGGCAGCACCAAGTGCCTTCCAGTACGAGCAGCTGAGTCTGCCGTTTCTCCCAACACTTGCAGAACCAGCAACATGGCGCCCTTGCCCCTCCCTGAGACGTCAGCAAGAGAGGCTGAGACCGCCTCCTCAGAGGTCTGGGGCCCTCCTCCTGCAAACATCCAAGTTTTAATACTTCTGACCTGGTCAGCCATTGGGGTGGTGGCTGCTTCCTGCGGTTGCTACCCCCGGGGGTACTTCAGAGCAGGGTTCTCAAGGTGTGTCCCCTGCCCCCAGCATCTTGAAAACTTGTTAGAAATGTGAAACTGGGGGGCCCTGTTCCAGACTCTGGGTCAGATATGTGGAGTGGGGCCCAGTCATCTGTGTGTGTGTGTGTGTGTGTGTGTGTGTGTGTTTAAAGATTTTATTTATTTATTTGACAGAGTTCACAACTAGGCAGAGAGGCAGGCAGAGAGAAAGACGAGGAAGCAGGCTCCCCGCGGAGCAGAGAGCCAGATGCGGGGCTCCATCCCAGGACCCTGGGATCATGACCCGAGCCGAAGGCAGAGGCTTTAACCCACTGAGCCACCTATCTGTGTTTAATAAGCCCTATGGGTGGGGTGCCTGGGTGGCTGGGTCAGTGGAACGTCCAACTCTTGATTTTAGCTCAGGTTGGTGACCTGATCTCAGGTTCGTGAGAGGGAGCCCTGCATCAGGCTCTGCACAGGGATTGTGCCTGGGATCCTCTCTCTCCCTTTGCCTCTCCTCACCCCCAATAAACAAATAAAAACAAACCAACCCTACAGGTATCTGAGGCACCTTGACGTCCGAGAACAAATGCCTCAGAATTTCCCTTTGACCTTTCCAGGTAAGTTGTTCACTTTCTATCCTGTTAACAATTCTTTAGTTGAACTCTTTCTGCACAGATAACTGGTACGGCCTCTCAGTCCCTTGTCTGGACCTCAGCTCATGCAATAGGAGTGATATAGTAACTACGTCATGATACTAATACTTACTACCATTAGGAGAGTAGGTCACAGAAGCCAAAGGCAGAATGAAGAGACGCTATGGCCAACAGAATCAATAAAAGAATATTGGATTCAATTATTATTATTCACCTTTCAGAGCAAAGTTTTAAAATGTGATTGGAAGGGGGAAATCCCCTCACACACATACACACACAGCCAGACTCTCTTAGGAAACACCTCCTTCCCATCAGTTTCTACACGGAGGCCACGCAAAACCATTCTGTCCCTCCAGCTGGCAGAACGAACCACAAAATCCTTCAGAGCTGCTCTCACCAGAATGCGACCATAATCCGACGCCCGTTGCGGGGGCCGGCCCTAACTTTCCAGATGCAGGCACACTGAGAGGGCCTTGAGAAGTCCTCATAAAAGCCTGCTGCTCACACACAAGGCACCAACATGAGTTTTAGGCATAAGGTCTTGGGATGATAAGGAGGAAAGGGCCACCCAAATGGACCAGCCTAGACCCCTCACGTGGCCCGTGAGGTGAAGGGACACGTCTAAGCTCAAACAGCTGCCCGGCCAACACCAGTCCTGAGCTTCCCAAGTCTCTCCAACTCTGTGGAAGATGAGTGACAGGCTTGGCCAAAGCATTCGATTTCCTAAGTACCATCATTTAACAAGCAGCAAGAAACCAAATTGTAAGCGGGGAGAGGGGGCTACAAAAGCAAGGCCGGGAAGAGCTTAGGAGGGAGCGTGACTGTCAGCAGGCAGTTTTCTTTGCCCATCAAAATAACAAATGAAGTCAGGCATTTACTGTAGCGTGGACGCCAAAGCAACTGTGAGCCCACGGTGTTTTCAACATCTCGGGAGACGGGCAAGTCACTCCAAGACAATGCATTCCTAATGCGTTCTTAAACAGATCTGACTCAAACCCTGAGACAGCTGGGCCTCTTCCAAGAAACGTTAGCCACTGTGAGATATCTCTTTCAGTTCTCTCCAGTAGATCTCCTTGGAATTTGCCAGATAAAGAGGCAATTTATCATGTGGCCGAAGGTTGTATGTAATGCATTATCTGCCTTCCGCCAGGATTGGTGCCTCTGTGGTAGGCCCCTGGTTGGACCGGATGACTGATTCGCCTCCATCTTGAGGTGCCATAGCAACATGAAATCAACAAGGAGAGAACTGTTAAATGAATAATTTACTGATTTCATAAGAACCTGTCTTGCAATTTATAGTTCTATTATCTTTCCTACTCATGTCTTCCCTCCTTTGTATCAAAGCTGCAATCAGGCTGAATAACGTTTGAGAAATCTAATACGCACATACAACCATGGCCTCAAGCTGATGGGTATGGGTCGGTCCTGGCGGCCGTTCTGTCCCTTGGAGGCCAGGTCCTCCCACGGCCGCTTCTGCCTCGCCCCTTCTGCAAAGGGGTAAAAGTTAGGAAGCAGATGACCTCCAGTAAGCTTCACATTTTCAAATGAAACGTCTTCCCTCCTTGGGACGTCTGAAGCCAATCACGACAGAGTTGAGTGGCATTCAGAAGTATTATGTGGAAGAAATATCACCGGCTACAATCTACCAATTGTCACTTTAAAAATTCCCCAAGGAGACCTAGTTACTAGCAAAGGAGAGAGAGGGGGGGAAAAAAAAGGCAGCAAAGTATAGTTTCAATGACAATTGTGGTATTTTAAAAGCTCTTTCAGTATCATCAATGATAGCATTTTAGTGACGGAAGCACGTCTTGTCACTCAGCCTCAATTTAAAGGATATTTATGAAGAAAACAATACGATGAAAGCAGACCTATTTGCTGACTTCTTTATTTGGGTGGAATGGGTGACAGATTATTTTGGTTCTGTGCTTTTCAGCAGAACGGATGTGTTCTTTTGAAACGCATTACCTGCCGCCTGCTTCTCTGCAATTCCCCTCCAGAAAATCCAGAGGCAACCAATAACTACAGGGAAATGAAGGTTTTAACGGCTTGTTACTGAGAACTCGGCCTTCTGTTCATCCAGAACAGCTCTGAGCCATGGGGAGAGCCCTGCTGAAGTGCAGGATTTTCAGGAACCTAGAGGAAATGGACCTCTCAGCTCCCCAGCGCCTGGTGCGCTTGGCCATACTTCACGACGAGCCCCTGAAATCCTGCACTGCCATCAGGTAGCTCCC
This sequence comes from Meles meles, assembly GCF_922984935.1. NCBI lineage: Eukaryota > Metazoa > Chordata > Mammalia > Carnivora > Mustelidae > Meles > Meles meles. Next base: position 32,579,129 of record NC_060083.1, read on the forward strand.
CTACCCGTGCCACGCCAGCCTTTGTCCCCTAATGGTCACTGCTGCTTAGCAGGGAGTTCTGTAACATCTCCAGGACACCGAGGGCAAGGGCTGAAGTCACCTCCTTGCTGACTGTCACCTACCATTAGGGAGGCACAGTTCTGTGACCGGAGAATGGGCTGGGGTGGAAACGGACACAGGCATGTTACTTCTGCAAACTTCACAGCCCCAGGACTAGGACAGCTCGGCCCGAAAGGTAGAACGTGGCAGTTCTGAGAACACAGGGGTTTTGTGCTCAATCTCTTCCCCTTGTCTATTTATAACACACCGTCTCTACAGCTGAGGACTGAAAGCCAGCCAAGCCCAGGCAGAGGTAGGCCTGGTAAGTCCCGCTCACGTGATTCAGTCTCAGAATTCTGAATACGTGACTCAAGGGCTTAGAGGAAGACAGTTACTCTGATGAAGGTGACAAGAAATCTCTCCTCTGGCTTCCAGGCTCTCACGCGGCTGGCTGGAGCGGGAACCTCAGCTAATGGCAACACGGGTCCTGTTTGCTAGCTTCAGAAACACTAAGGAAGCTACAGTTTCCCAGTTTCATTTTGTTTCTCGTTTTCACTAGTTACATTGACAGATGCGAACACTAAGGCTTTATACCCTACCTTTACCAGACCGATACTCAAAGCAGCCCTTTCCCCTAGAGGTTGGACGCACTGAGTCGGTGACCTAAAGTGGGAAGTTTAGTGGCATTATTTCATTCATCTGATCTGGGTGGAAGTGCTGGCAGGAGCTAGAACACCCTACTTGACTACAAGCCTCAGTTTCCCCATGTGTAGAAAGTAGAGTCTCACTCCTCAGGCCTATCGGTGAGGACCAAATGGGTCCTATACGCAAAAGGCTGATGACCTAGGCCTGGCCCATGCCCTTGACCCTGTGGGGCCTTTCCCGTATCCCTCACCCCCACCAAGCACACGCGGTCTCCTGTTTGGTGGGCAACCCTTCACCGACGGAAGCTCCACGCAGTCTGAGGTTTTCCTGGTTTGTGTGGTGACACGTCCCCAGGGCCTACGTCACTGGCACACGGTGAGCACGCCATGACCATTTGGATGCACAAATGAACACATGAGGTAGCAAAGCTGCCAAGTAGCTCCTCTCTCAAAGGATGGAATGGCTGAGTCCTTGCTGGTTTTCGAAAGAGAAGAAATCTGTATTTCAGTGGTAGGGAAAGGAAACAAAGCAACAAATGGCTTGGACCAAGGTCAAAATGGACGGGCTCGCACCAGAACCTCATACAGGGATCCCTGAACTCCTTCGGATTCTGAGAACCACTCTGTGCTTCTTCCAGGGCAGCCTTGTGGCTCCCGGTGGCCTTCCTCACCATTTCTGGCTCAACAACATGAGAATTCAGACACCCAGTGATATACGTGCGGGCGTTAAAGGAAGAGAGACGTCAGCAGAAAGCGATCTATCTCACTCGGTTCTGGGGCTAGATGGTGTTAGAACACATGCTTTAGAGGCCAGGGGCCTTTTCTTTCTTGAGAAAAAAAACTAAAATATTTGGCAGTGCATCCTAAAAAGCTTCGTGTCCTGTAATTTGAAACAAAACACAAGAATTAAGCAACAAAGGCCTTTCCAACAGTGACTTAACTGTGCTTTGTACCGGGAAAATTTCTTAAAGGATGTAAACAGAAGCCAACAGGGTACGGAGGAGTCAAGAAGCTGGGGCCCCCTAGGCATCATCGGTTTTACTTTCTGATTCTGATAAATGACTCCTTGTCTTTAACACAGGCCAACCTCCCCAGAGCTCAAGGGGCGGGGGGGCGTGTGGATGGACCCTTGGCTAACTTCTCACCTGCAGCCAACAGGCCCACCATGAACGTGCCCGGCATGGTATACCCCCCTGTTAAGAAGCTACAGAGCTGGGAAGGAGATGCCAGGGAAAGCCCCTCTGGGACGTGGTTCCTCATAGGAGCAGGCGGGGGGGAGGGGCTGGAGCCCCATGTTCTCTGCATATGAGAGCTCCACCATGAGCCGCAGCCAGCACCCCAGCAGGGAGGAGAAGGGAAGCTGGCTATGGCTGCCCAGATGTTCCAGGCTGCTGGAGGAGGCCTTCATTGGATGCACTAACCCGGCGCCGTCAGTCTGACAGTCTCTCACTTTCCAGCCTTTCAAATGCCTCGCACATATAATTGCCACCTACTTGCGACCTTTCTACCAGGAATCACCCAGGAGGGACAAGGACAAGCAAGTCCCAAAGCTTTCTCCAAGAGCCCTAGCATCTTTGGGGGGGGGTGGGGGGTGGTGGCTATTCTCTCACCAACCCCAGCTCCCCAGCACACAAAGTCGAGCCTCCTTCTGGGGCTCTCCTTGGCTAGATCAACACCCCTTGGCTGGGTTTACACTGCAGAGCGAGCAAACCACATGCAGAGGGCTTTGCCGGCGCGCGGGGGAGCCTTGCAGGGCTAGGGCGGGGGTGGGGCCCCCGGGAGAGGCCTCAAGACCAGTGGTGGCTGACGGCATCTCTGACTGGTCAGAGCCACCCCCGCAGCCGTGCAGGGCTCAGAAGGAAACCCGTTTCTGATCGGCGGTGTCGGGCGCTTGGAGCCGTCCGGCTCATTGGCAGTCGGCTTTCCGCACAACCTCCAAACTCTGAATCCATTAACAGGCAGTGGTGTCAGGAGAGAGCCCAGCTTGTCAACAGAAACTCCTTCCGTGGAGCCCACATGCTGTGTTTACCTCTCCCGAGTTCAAATGAGCAGCTCCCCCCTTCCTCACGGTGGAACCGAACACACACACACACACACACACACACACACACCCACCCACCCACCCACCCACCTACCCCTGAGGCCATGTGAGTCTGACCTCCGCCCCAAAACATGGGTAGGGCCTGGCCGTCTTCTCCCCATCCTACCCAGCCTTTGCAAAGTTAGGCCAGGTGCCGCTTACTGGGGTTCCTCTGCTTCCTGCCATACCCGCCCCCCCCAACCCAGGGCAAAGTCCCCACAGCAAAGAGCTGAGCCCAGTCAGGGGAGCCACAGGGACAGCTGGCCACACAGGGATGAGGCCTTGGGAAAAGAACTTGTTTTTTCAGGTCTTCAGTGAGGAAGACTGAGAACGGTAAGTCTGCCAAAGTGTGTTTGGGGGGGCCGGCGTAGGCCGGGCGGGGGGCAGGCAGGGGTGTTCCAGCTTTTCCTTCACTTGGCTCCAGAGGACCTATGCTGTTCCCATGTGATCCCCCAAAAAACGCCTTCGTCTCTCTGAACCTCAGTCTTCCCACCTGTGAAATGAGAACACTGCTAACTTCTCAAAGCTACTGTGAGCATGAAGTGAGATGGGACAGCCTCAGTCCTTAGCTCCTCCCCGCAACAACGCTGAGGCCCTGCGGGATGGGAAGGCCGTGTACGATGGCAGGGAGCTGCAGCCTCGGATCACCACGGGGAAGGACAGCCAACCGCCAACCCCTGCCCTGAACTAAGCGAGCAAGAGATAACCTTCTGCGTGTTAAGCACCGAAATGTGGGGGTGTCATCATTGCAGGTGTCACCCTAACTAATACAGGTAGCAAGAAGGAGCCCTTCTCGTTTGGGATGGGACCCGAGATCCCTACAAAACAGCTGAAGCTCCCACCTACAGGATGGACCCATCCCAAACGTTCCCCACCCCCACCCCACACCTGCCGCTGGGTGCAGAGGAAGACGCCAGAAGGTCCTGGATGCTTGGGATGCAGTGCGGGAGCAGAGGAGGGGAGCCTCCTCTCCCCCATGCCTTCTGCTCAGGGTCCCCAGGAAACATCCAAGGCCATTAACCAAGGGAGCTACTGATGCAAATCAACCTGGAGAGCCCTATATGTGCTGAGTGGCAGGCCCTAACTGTTTGCATGACAAACCTCCTACAAGATGCTGCCTAAACTGCCCTTTTGTGCCAATTAAAGATTCTCCAGAACACAAAGATTACACACCATTCTCCGGCGCTGACAACAATAAAACAATTTTAAAGGCTATTCCGATCTTCAGTTCACAGCTGACACTGTCGGGAGGGGAGAGCGGCTGGGGCTTTGTTCTCCGCTGTTGTCATGTCTTCAGACTTAACCAAGGATATCTGGGGGAGGAGTGCAGACTGGCAGACGGGAGGAGTCTGAGATGATTTCTTGGAGTTTTTAAAGAAGAAAAATGAGCAAGCTGATGTTCTTTTCTTGTGGGTGTGTGTGTACAACCTTGTAGGGGCGAACACACACACACACACACACACACACACACACACACACACACACACACACACGCGCGCGCGCTCTTTCTCACCAGTGCGGGAGGAGAGGGTTCTGGGTGCGGAGGGTTCCTCAGAAATGAGTCCCAGGGAATCCTGGTCTCTCCGGGGATCTGAGAGACCCTAAGATACGAGGTTTTAGGTGGCACTAGTTGATATTTTTGGCACCAATTAATTGAAACAACGAGGGCAAAGGCCCAGGAGCTATCCCTCGTGTGTTTGTTTTAAAGGCAAATTTCCAAAACAGTGAGAGATTTAAAAAAAAAAAAAAAAAGGCTTTGGGTTTTCAGAAATAAAGCATCCAGGGCTTCAGATAAAGCAAGAGGGGGAGTTTATTTTAAGTGACAGTCTATGGCCTCTCAGGTCCCGATGTGGGATGACCAGAAGCAGCCCCCACCCCTGGCATCCTGCGTGCTTTATTCTTTCTGTTCCTGTAAGTGTGCATGTGTCTTTGGGGTTCCCCCCACACTCGCCTACGGTCCTCATCCTCTGCCCATCTGAGAACTGGAAATCAGCATCTGCTACCCGGCAAACCTCGGAGCGTCCCTCTGTGAGGACAAGAGCGTCTTCCTAGTCTTTTTGATAAATCCTTCAGCTCCGGGGCACAGGCAGCAGCTCCTGCCCCTGGTGTCCCTGATACCCCACAGGGCCTCACACACAGCAGGTGCTCACTGAGTGGTGACTGTATGTTTGCTGAAGATGTGTGGGCTGACACCAGGAGCCCCACACGTCCACCAGTCACCTTAGATTCAAAAGGACAGAGAGCCACATTCCCCCACGGAGCAGTAGGGCACGGCGCAGGCCATGAGTAGAAGAAAGAACGTTTCCAAACAGGGTTTTTTTTTCAACCAGAGGTAATTTCACTGCCCAGGGGACTCCGCAATCTCAGGAGACATTTTTACTGTCACGAAGAAGGTGGGCGTGCTCCCCGCAACTCGTGGGCAGAGACCAGAGATACCAATAAATGTCAATGCATGAGACAGTTCCCATGACAAAGGATCATCTGGCCCAGAATGTCTGAGGGACTGAGATGGAAGAAACCCTGGCTCAGAGAGCCTGAGCTATGGCACCTCGGTGGCTCCGTCGGTGAAGCGTCTGCTTTCGACTTGGGTCATGATCCTGGGGTCCTGGGCTCGAGCCCCACGAGGGGCTCACTGATTGGTGGGAAGCCTGCTTCTCCCTCTACCCTGCTTGTGCTCTCTTTTTCTCAAATAAATAAAGACCTTTTAAAAGGAAGGGAGGGAGGGAGGAAGGAAAAAGAGCCTGACTTGCCTGAGTTGAACAGCTCAGCCCCTCTGGGCAGGCTATCTGACCACACAGGGACTTGCTTTCTGATACATCCAATGGGGCCAGTCACAACCACTCGGCAGAAGGATTAAGTAAGATGCCAAATAAATGACCATGTCCGGCACCAACACGCTGACCACTGTTACTACCGGGATGCATCCAGAGCCCTGGATCCAGAGCACCACTGCGGGCCCATTTTTCAGGGGCAGGCGGGGAAACTGCGCTGCCGTGATGGTGCCCATCGGCAAATACCCCCGACTTTGCGTGAGAGCCCCTGTGTCTCACCATCTGCCTCCGTCCTGAACTCTGTCCCCTGAAGCAAATTCCCTCATGAGAGAAATATCTTCTCCATAAGGAAGAAGAGGAAGAAGGAAAAAACAAACCCAAAAAACAGCCAAATGGTAATAAGTCTGGGGAAGCTCCCTTCAGCTGGTTGTGATTAAAAGTGCATTTCCATTCTGTCTGCCGGGGCTAAACAGAAGGCCTCGGACCTTCTGAGGAATGTGAGCTCCCAGCACCACCATCCCCACCAAAGAGCTGCTTCCAGAAGGCCAGGGGAAAGGTGCTATCCAGGCATGGGAGGGGGGGAGCTGGGAGTCCAGGAGCACCCCGCCGCCCTCCCATCTCAGGCAGCCCTTTCCTCCCATATGGCAACGAGGACAGGAAGATTCTGGAAGGGAGGACTGTGCACAGCTTCTGCCCATACTCTCCCCACAGAAACAATTAAAGAGCTCAGGCCGTGGCTGCCAAGTTCCTCCATCCCATTTGGTAGATATTTTAATAGAGGAGGAGAATTCCCAGAGGCCCCCCAACGGAAATGCCCCCTGTCAGGGAGCGTTTGTTTTCATTTCCTTGAGCCGTCAATGAATTCTACTCATGGCAACGGCTGGGGGCTGGATCCGATCCACACAGAAGCTAACCAGAAGCATTTGTTCCCTGAAATAAATCTCTCTTTGGGGAATGAGTTATATATACATCCGTGTGGGGGGGACCTACACACACGTACTCACACACGCACATACATTATGCATTACAGACAAAATACACGGGGTGAGTCCCTAGACAGGCAGCCTGAGCCTCAGAGAAGAGAAGGCGACGCGCCGGGTAGCTTCAAAGGACATTTAGACGGAAGTGGCTTGGTGGCAAAACTCAGCGCCGCGCAGGGCCCTGTGAGTGGAAAGAGGGATACCCTGTAACAGGACAAATAACGACAAGACCATAGCCACATGCTGTGTACGCCGTTAAAAGAACCATGCTACACACTCACATATATTTTCTCATTTCAACCTCCCAACAACCCAAAGGAACACATATCTCTATTAATGCTGTGATTATTTCCATTTTACAGATGAGCAAAATAAGGCTTAGAAATCAAGGGATCTGCTCAAGGCCGTAAGACCTTGCCAAGATGCAAACCCAGACGTGGCTGGTTCCAAATCCAGTTCCCAAACTCTGAGACACAGCGATCCCCTTCCCATCACCTAAACTTTAGAAGAGGTCAGAAGGTCTCCTCCCCACTGCCTACTGCACACGACCCGGCCACAGTCACCACATCCTCACCCAGGGAACCTGCAGGGCCCCTCCGCGAATCGACTGTTAGAGAAAGCAAGCAGCCACACTCACTGTCCTTCCTACCTGCTCCCCGAGGAGGCGGCCTTCCAGAAAAGAAGCAGGTGCTCTTGCCAAGCTGCACAAACCCCCCTTACTATGGATCCTCGTGAGTGTGTTTTAAAGACTTCTTCTGGGACAGAGTAATCCCCACCTCATTTACCTTTGTGGGATGCCATCACTTCAGCTCTCAGCCTATCTTAAAGCAAAGCCCCTCAGTGGCAGGAACAAGGAGGAGCTCCAAGGCCCGGCGTGAGGGAGTCCCGCACCCTGCCCTGCCTCTCTCTCTCAGCTCACAACCACCTTCTGTCTGAGAGGGTGAGCCCACCCAAACCGAGAGGAGCTGCCTGTCTGCTCTTCCGTCCCCTTCCCTCAGCTTCTCGAAATCTGTGGGACAACCCCCTGGGGTCCGGGGTAAGGTGCTCTGTGGCTAAGACATTTCCCTTCACCTCTCCTGTCCTGTCCTCCTCTGTCATCGGGATGCTGACGGCTTTCCTGGAGGCCCACGTTCCTGGGTTTGCGGGGACCCTGAAACTTTCTGCAGACTCAAAGGCTGAAAGGGTGGCTGCCCATCTGGACCAGATAAGCAAATGCAGGTGTGGGAGGAGGGGGTTAGGGACAGGCCCAGAGCTACACCCCCTCCTGCAGCTGCACGCCTCGAGCTACCACCCCCTGGCTCAGTATCTTCGTCTGGAAAAAAACAAGAATACCAGCCTGACCTAGCTCATGGGACCTGGGAACAGAGCAACGAGCTCCTTCGGCATTTATGACAAACACGTCTCCCACGAGTACAGTACGTCTACACGCGAGGTGCTCCGGGAACCACTCCTATGGACCAGCATCAGCTTGACTCGAGAAGCCCAGACTGAGCTACAGGTCGGCACGGAGGCTACAAACTCCAGGGCCACGGAGACTGACAGCTGGCACAGATGAGAAAGCAGGATGGTAAGGGTAGGGGTGACCAGCTCCAAAAGGTAGCCATCACCCAGGGGGTCAACCACGTGTAAACACATCCCACGGGAGGTCCCTGACCTCGCCTGTCTCCCCGCCACCCCCAAGCAGCAGCAGCCCTACGAAGAAGGACAAAAGCCTTCACTCCTGTGGTGGCCACGGTCATGCCAGGCACTGGGCCAGGCGCCTCACGTGCACTGTAGTAACGTATGTCTTCGTCGTCAACAGCCCTATGAACCTGGTACTTTTATTAGCCCATTCTGCAGATAAGGGAAGTGAGGTACAGACAGTTTGAAGTCACTTGCCCAAGTCACAGTGGTGGGGCCAAGATTTGAAATCAGGCAGTCCGGCTCTGGTCTGCCATGCTCTATCAGCATGCTGCCCTACTGCCTTCCACCCCCTCCACCAGGAGCTGCTGGCTGCCGGGCACGCTGCCATCCCTGTCCTGGCTGTGGCCAGCAGGGCTGACCCCGCTCTGACGCATGGTATGGGAGCGTGTGACACACAGTTGGGCACTCGCTCAGCCGACCCACCCCTGCCTCCGGGCATGTTTGGGGACTCGGGCCTTCATTTGACAAATATTCACGGAGACGGTACCACCTGCCAAGAGCTGGGTCCGGCACTGGTACAGAAAGGAGACAGTGGCTGCCCTCAAGGGGTTCCCACCCTACTGAAGAAGCCAGACCAAGCGTTAGTATATAGAGTGGAGGGTGGTAGAGGAGAGGAAACCCAGGGCAGCACAGGACAGATATGCCTCAGCCCTGGGTGAAGGAAGGCTTCCTGGAGGAGGCAGCATCTCAGCTGGTCCCAGAGGATAAAAAGGCAGGAGGCCAGAGGAAAGGAGGAGGCGGGAAGAAGGGGAAGCATGTTCTTGGCAAAGGGCACGAGGCAGCACACAAGGTCAGGGAGCTGCAAGAGGATTGGTGCTGGAGCGGCGAAGAGGTGGGCAGTACAGGATGGGAGCCCATGGGCCATGCGGGCTGTCTAATTTTATCCCAGGACCACAAGCATCGGGAAGTAACATGAGATGTGCACTTTAGAAAGATTCTCCAGGGGCGCCCGGGTGGCCCAGTCGGTGGAGCATTCAACTCTTGGTTTTGGCTCAGGTCATGATCTCAGGGTCATGATCTCAGGGATCAAGCCTCATGTCAGGCTCCCTGCTCAGCAGGGAGTCTGCTTGAAGATCTCTCCCTCTGCCCCTCCCCTGTACGTCTGCACTCCCTCTCTAAAATAAACACATTTTTTAAAAAGACAGAGAGAGAGAAGGGCACCTGGGTGGCTCAGTGGGTTAAAGCCTCTGCCTTCGGCTCAGGTCACGATCCCAGGGTCCTGGGATCAAGCTCTACATCAGGCTCCCTGCTCTTTGGGAAACCTGCTTCTCCCTCTCCCACTCCCCCTACCTGTGTTCCCTCTCTCACTGCATCTCTCTCTGTCAAATAAATAAAATCTTTAAAAAAGAGAGAGAGATCCTTGAGCAGACTGTCTGGAAGATGGGACAGGTTGGAGATGGGGAGACTGGAACTACACTGGGTCCCACTGGTTGAAAGAAAACTTTGAACTGTTTCTCCACCTTGTCCCAACTTCTCTTCCCGATTCCCCAGCCTCCCAGCTCTGGACGCAGGAGGGTCACAAGCCAGAGCTTATAGAGGTGACCCTCTGGGCAGGAACCAAAATCCCCTGCAAGGCTAACCCCCTTGCCTTAGCTCTGACCATGGTCACGCACTCCCCAGCCACCAGACCCTGCTCAGGGAGACCACTGACTGGGCACCCTCGTCATCTGTGTCTAAATGTAATGAAAAAAATTGACTGTTTGCTTGGTGCAATAGGGCATGACACTGTCTACACAGAAATAATAGCCCAACTGTGATGGATTCTAAATCTCCATTACAGTGAAAGACTTGAAGGAGTAAAGCAGTTAGAAAAATAATTGGTTTTCTTGTTTAGTTTAAAAATCCTTTATGCGTACAGATCATGGACTTTGCCCCTCCCTTCCTGGGGGCTCTAAAATAGAAAAGAACAGGAGTGAGGAGGGCAAGGCAGCAAAGTTCAGAACTTCTGTGTTTCCAGAAGGCTCTGCAAAACCCACAAGGGCAGGACTGCTCTGGATCTCAGGGCACAAAGGGGTTCCGGTTAGAGCCGGCCCCAGGCTCCAGCGGCTGTTACCACCCTGATAGTGGCCTCCCGAGAAGGCAGAAAGAGACTCGAGCTGGTGTAAGCAGCCCGTCCAGAGTCCAGCCCCAAAGGGACAGGCAGAGGGACCCCTGGGGGAAGCGTTTAGGGCTTTCTAGTATCTTCCCAGGGCTCTGGAGCTTCAGCTGTCCACAGAAGTGGCCACAGAGCCGGGGACAATGCCCAGAAGAGGCATGAGAAGCCATGTTGTAAGCACTCGCTGGGCCAGATGTATCATGTGTCCCCCCAGCACCCGAGGACTCCCCAAGGCACCGGGTAAAGCTATGTGCCTGAACAGGACACGAGGGGCTGACTGTCGGCACCATCCCCTGCGTGGCCCAGGATTCTTCCCGTCTTTTCCTCGGGAAGTGGCATTCTCCCTCCATAAGAACAACAGTCCATGCCCCACGCATCACTAGGAGCAGGCGCCACGTGCCGGGCACGGCTTGCTTCAGCACTCCCTGTGTGTCTCCTCACCACGCTCGGAGGGGGAGGCAATTTCCCCCACTGTATAAGAGAGGAAACTGAGGCTCCAAGAGACTACCTAACTCACCTCGAGTGGCACCAGGGATCCATACCCCACTCCACCTGCTTCTAGAGGCTGAGCTCCGGTCCACTATGACTTACACCCCTGAGCTTGAAGCAACCGCTCTGGATAACAGGTCACAGTGCCAAGGATGTGATGTTCGCTTGCTGGACCTAGAGAGGACACATCTGGCTCTTTGGCAGGAGGCTGCCAGATACCCCAACCCTGAGCCAGAGAGTGTCAGCGAGTGGATCCTCTAGGGGTAATGTCAGGTGGGGTGAGTGAAGTGTGCATACAGCACCCCTTACAGGGAAAGACACTCTATGAGAATGGCCTCGGAGGGTCAGCAGTCATGCCATTTATGAGTATCACAGGAAGACAGCACACTGTAGGCGTCCCAGGCACGAGTGTTCTAGATCACCTCTCCCCAGCTTCTAGAGACAGGCCTAAGGGATGGCCTCTGGTTGAGCACAGCATGAGAGAACAAATGTTGAAGGGGAAACCAGGTACCTACCATCCCTCTGTCCTTCCTGCCATCTGTCCATCTATCTACCCTTCATCAGTCCTTCCATCCACCCATCTGTCCTTCCTTTCATCCGTCCATCTATCCATCCATTCTTCATCTGTCCTTCTGTCAATACATCTGTCCTTCCTTCCATCTGTCCCTCTATCTACCCTTTATCTGTCCTTCCATCCATCTATCCATCTGTCCTTCCTTCCTTTCATCCATCCTTCATCTGTCCTTCATTCCATCTGTGCTTGTTTTCCTTCCTTCTCTTCACCCAAGGAAATCATTCCTTCCTTCCTCCCTCCCTCCCTCTTATCCATCTATCCATCTACTCAACCATCCATCCATCCAATACTGATTATGGAGAGACACGATAATCTTCCAAGCACAAAAATCCCCACCTGGTCAGCCAGACTCTTGGCTTCAAGACTTCCGGGAGCCCCAGAAATACATATCCGCTTGAAAGTTCTTCCAGGAGGGGAACTGCCTGTCTTGGGGGCAGGGGGAATTGGGTGTATCTGAAGTTTTTCCAACTCGTGCACCCTCACCCCAGTCCAAGCTCCTGGCTCGCCAGAGGCCTGACCACCTCCCTCCCTTCTCAGAGTGCACAGGGAGGGACTGAAGATCCGTTCCTGGGTGATCATGTTTCTGGAAGAGGATATGCAGCAACTCACTCCCTTCTGCTCAGGAGATGAGGGACCCCTTGGAAAAGAGTTAATAGGATGAAAAAAATCACAGCATCCAAGATTCACTCCATCCTCTGGTGAAAATGAAGAGCAGAGGACGTAGAACTCAGATGAACGAAACAGACCTTAGGTTGGTCTGACTTGAGACCAGTATCTCAAATAAGATTTTCATTTGAAAGTTGGACCTAAATGTTGCCAACAGCTACCTTAAAAAAAAAAAAATTCAATAAAGAAAAGAGGAGATGAACGTACAGCGAGAAAAATGCAGACACTTATGAGTTCAAGACCCTATGGGACACTCCTGAATATTTTAAATATCTTGGGGGAAAAAAAATGAAAACAGTTTCTCCCAACTTAAACCAGAGAAGGGAGTCTCTTTCTAGTCTGAAAATCCTTTGAGGCAATTCTTTAAATTATTTACTAGCTTTTTGATTATATTTTACGGTGCGGTGGGTGGCATGGGAGGAAGAGAGGGAAAGGAGAGCTGGGCAAGAAGTAAGTGGGAGAAAGCTGCTGCTGACATTTTCAATATCTGTCTGGAATATTTTAAAAGCCGCGTGTCTGTTTGAAATCGCACAGTCTCTGGCAACAATGGACCGCTGCCTCCCGGACTTCTTTAGGTCATATTTGCATACAAAAGACCAGCAGCTGAGCTGCTATTATGCCGCGAAGCCGCAGTGGGCCTGGGAGAGGCGAGGTTACCAGCAAGTGTAAAGAACCCACAGAGACACCATTAATTTTTCAGGAATTCTCAGGCCCTGGCCTTTGAAAGACCAGTGGGAGAAATTCCAGTCCGAAGTCTCCCCACGGTCTGCTCCCTGTCAATGTTGAGTCCAAACTGAAAAAAATGAAGAGTGGCAAGGCTTCTCCCCTAAAATCAGGGGCCACGCCCCTTCTTGTCGGCGGCGGGGAGAGCCTGCCGTGCGTACACCCAAGCCCCCCTCCGAGGTCCAATTTCAGGAAATTTATTCCAGTTGTAAGCCATTAGGTGCCAATTTTTCAAATCAGCCTTATGATTCCAAAGCGCGTGCCGCTTAAGAGACCTTCCACAGGGGCGCCTGGGTGGCTCAGTGGGTTAAGCCGCTGCCTTCAGCTCAGGTCATGATCTCGGGGTCCTGGGATCGAGTCCCACATCGGGCTCTCTGCTCCGCGGAGAGCCTGCTTCCCTTCCTCTCTCTCTGCCTGCCTCTCTTGTGATTTCTCTCTGTCAAATAAATAAATCTTTAAAAAAAAAAAAAAAAAAAAAAAAAAAAAGAGACCTTCCACAGGACTCAGGGGAACGAACGCTCCCTGCAAGCTTCACAGTAAAGCCTCCTGTTCTTCCGGATTCTCGGGTTTTAAAAGGAACTGATGTGCACCCCACAAAGGTAGAGAGAAGAGAAGGAGAGGGGGGAAGAAAGTCTAGAACTCAGGAGAGGATGGCCACCGGGGCTAAGAAGAGCATGGGGGAGCCCCACCTTCACCTCCTACAAGACACTCCTAGTGTCCTAGCCTGGTGGCCCCAGTAAAAGGGGACAGACATCACCCCTGCCACTGTGGGCTTTGGGTAAGTCCTAAATGATGCATGAAGAGCTCTTCGCCCAACAGCAGAGCCTCCGGACACACCGGCTCCTTTCTCCCCTCCGCCGCCCTCCGCCCCACCCTGGCTCTCCCAGGTCCAGTAGCGTTTGGGATCAAGAGGCCTGTTCCTTGAGAATCAAAGCAGTTTCAGAAGAAATGGGGATAGGCATCTGCCTCGTGTTCCCTGCTTAGTAACAGGAGCCTAGGAAGACCACTGCCACTGACCAGGGTGTCCGTCCAGGGGCCTAGGGGTGGCTCTAGTCTAAGCAAAATACCACCTCCATGCTTGGATTTAGGTTTCCAGGACAAGTCACTGAACTGTGTTAAACAGAAGTATGGCTGTAATGAAAAGAATAATCATAATGTCACAGGCCTAAAGCTATTCTAGGTGGTTTCATCAAAAACATATTTTTCCCCCATCTGTGAAAAACATTCCCGTGGTCAAAATGGGGGTATTTCCCAGGGAAGATATAAGATGGATTTGGTCAGCAGGAAGCCAAAGCCGCCTCACCAGCTAATGGGGAGTCTGCGACACACTTTCCCTCATGCCAGTACCTCATGCCAGGCGGGCACTGTTCACGGGGCTCCGTCCTATCTGGGGTGAGGGACCGTTTCCACCTGAGGACTCTCACCAAGGTCAGGCGTCCTCCTGTCAAGCTGAAGGAGGAGGCTTGCAGCCCGCCTGCCGGACCCGTCCATCTGAGGAAAAGAGGGAGGGTGGGAACAGACAGCAGCCTGCTAGGATCACTCAGGGCTCCAAAGAGTGCACCAAGAGGCACCAGGGTGGGAGGGCAGCCCACCTGCCTCCGTGTCCTCCTTCCAGCTGCAGAGCCTGGCCCACACCCAGTGGACAGATCGGTTATCCTCTTTCTTGCTTCCTTCCTCAGAGAAATGGATTTAGCTGGGTTCTACATGCCTCTGACTAAAGGCTTGAGATCTGACCACCCCTGGGAAGATGGCCTGTTTCTCACTTCCGCTTCTACTCCTAAGACAACTCTGCTTTGCTGCTTCTTTCGAGGTCACTTCTTTCCTCCCCTTCTCACCCAACTCCCCACCCTAGTCCCAAAATACCAACTAAAGAGTTACCATCGGACGCCTGGGTGGCTCAATCGGTTAGGCTGCTGCCTTCGGCTCAGGTCATGATCCCAGGGTCCTGGGATCGAGTCCTACATGGGGCTCCTTGCTCAGTGGGGAGCCTGCTTCTCTCTCTGCCTCTGCCTGACACTTACCTGCTTGTGCGCTCTCTCTGACAAATAAATAAAATCTTAAAAAAAAAAGTTACCATCATTGTGAATCCAGAAAATAGTCACTGAACACTGTTTTGCTGAATCAAACTCTCACGTGCCCGGGGCGGGGGGCGGGGGGGGCGGCGCCAAGGTGGCAACATCCCGGGGGGTGACAAAGATTGAGGGTATTCAGCACACAACCCCTTCTGTACGTACTATTCCGTTCTAAGAATCCAGCAGGCTTCAAGAACATGACAAAGAAAAACGGGCACCCTGTTTGGATAATAAGGCCAATGAGCGAACAGAACCAGCACGGAAGGGTGGGTCAAGTTTGACCAGATTTTGGGGGCCGGAGGGGGGCGGCCACTGCAGACTGCGCCCAGTAGACATGTCCCAATGTCCCAAAGCTGGGGCTGGAGTGGCGAGTTCACCCTCTGAAACCGAAGGGGGGAGAGAAGGGGGGAGAGAAGGGAGAAGTAGCTGGACTGGCCCACGGGTAAGAGAATACCCTGGAAATCCCGTGGGGGTCGCATCTATGGGGAGGCAGGCAGAGGATCTGCAGGGTGAGGAGAGCAAACGGGCTCCCCGAGGCCAGTGGGTGACGAGGGCCTCAACCAGAGGCAGCGTCATGGGAAGGAAGAGACCTGGACTGAAGGGACGGAGCTCTCACAGACAGGAACCGGAGACTTTTCTCAAAACCTCGAGAATCCTCTAGGTTTTACTCATGTTGGAAATTCCCCAGGACCCAATTTTTCCAAGTCATTTCAAAACTACTGGTGCTCCTCTGACCAAGGTCCTCCCCCACTGCATTGCACCTGCCACCCACACCCCTACAGACACAATCCTGGTGGGGGTGCTGGACACTCCAGAGAGAAGACAGCCCATCCTGGGCAACTGAGTGGGGCCGGGGCCCTAGCAGAAGAGCAGGAGCAGTCAGGTGTCTGTCTGCATCCGTCCCACAGCCCCGGCCTGCATGCGAGGAGGCAAAGGGGTGCTCACGGCTCTGAAACCGCAGTTCTTCCACCGGAGACCTGTGCTGGGAGGGACCCGATGGCACCCATTGAGATCCAGGCAGAGAACAATCGAAGGGGGCAGCCCCCGGCTACCTCCGGCCTCTGCCATCCACAGAGGTGCCACGTAGGACACACCAGGAGAATGCATATGTGTGCCGCTGGGTACGCCGCTGGATGCAACAAGGTAAACTGTGACATCCCTGCCATTAACAAGGAAGGAAGGAACTCCAGCTACCCAGAGGCCGCTGCTCCATTACGGACTTAATGGCCCATGATGCTTTGGGGGCCCACATGCCCCTCTTGTTGAATTTCAACACCACTTGCTCTGTACTTTGCCTAAATTGATTGCCTTGGAGGAGGAAATGCTTTACATGACAAGGCTCATTCAGGGGATGTCCCTGCCCCATGCTGGAATATTTTTTTTGATCAACAGAAGGAAATTCTCTCTCCAAGGCAGGCTCACTGTGTCTTACCTTTTTTCCTGCTTCCCCCCACAAATGCCCTGCTTAGACCCGAGCCCTGGAAGGGGGACTTCTTCAACCTCCTGGAAGAAAAAATTGTCTCAGACTGGCAGGGGAAGCCGGCAACTGCGGGCTGAGATGCTCTGGGCTCATGTGGGCCCAGCGCCCACCACGGCAGGCGGCAGGGGAGGAAGTCCTGGTGGGGGCAGGCATACCGGAGGGCATCCACTCATCGCCAACGGATGTTTGTGGCCTCAATGATAACCTTATTATAATCATGAGGGGCTAAGGCAGGAGAGATGCAGACCGAAAGAGAAAGATCGAGGGAGTGGAGAGATCAAGAGAACCAGAGGGTGTTGGGGCAGAAAGAGGAAGTGTGCGAGAGGGAGAGGGAAAGAACGTGTTGCAGGTTGAACTGTGTTCCTCTAAGCCCCTAAAAGAGGCACGCTGACATCCTAACCAGAGCACATCAGAACTTGACCTTATTTGGAAGCAGGGTCCTTGCAAATGTGAGAGTGAAGATGGCATCACACTGGAATTCTGGGTCCTTAATCCAATACAATGAATGTCCTTTGAAAACGGGGCTATCTGGACACAGACTGGCACGGACGCAGAATGCCCTGAGAGCGGGAAGGGAGGGTGATGCGCCCACAAGCGGAGGAATGCTCAGACTGACTGCAGACCACCGGAACCGCCGGCCTCCTTCACACCTGCAAGCCTGCCGGCATCTCAACCTTGGACTTCCAAAACTGCAAGGCAATACACGTCCGTGGAGGAAGCCACTCAGTCTGGGGGCTTAGCTGCAGCAGCCCCAGGAAACTAGGACCGAGGGAAAGGAAAGAAGGAAAAGAGGACATCTGTGCGGTGCTACCGCCCCCTTAAAATCAGGCGGGACTGCCTGTGGGGCTCAGGCCATGCCCTGCTGTTCCCACTGCAGCAGCAGGGGGCCGAGAAGGAGAGGGTCCCTGCTTCCTGGCCCGTTCCCTCCGAGCCCTCCAAGTGCTGCAGCCCCTCTGCTTTGCCTCGGCTACAGCTACCTCTTAGGAGGATTAATTTTTAATAAATCAGCACTCCTGTTTTTCTGTACTTATTAAAATTTAAGACAATGAGTCATGGAACCTGCGAGGCTTGGGTTGACTAATTACCGCTGCACAGCTGCCTGGGCTGACCATGGGGCCCTCGGGGAGCCCGTGGAATGCTGTCGTGTGGGGCTCGGAGAGAAGGCTGGGGGACGGCTCTGTGTCTGCGGGATCCGTGTCCTGCCCTCTGCGGCCGGGTCAAGGGCAGGGCTATGGGCAGTGAGCCTACCCCGCAGAAGACACAGCTTGCCAACCTCCCCTCTGTCATTCAGCCAAGCACAGTCCCTGCACAGGCCAGAGACTGCCGGCCTCCCGGGAGCGCATCCGGTCAACCCCACCTTCAGCCCCAAATGCCCTTCTCTCTTCTCGGCTTCAAACCTCTTCCCCACCCCCTTCCTCAGCTCCCCTTCCCTCCTGGACGAAGGACAAGTTTCAGCATCCAACAGGGGCCCTGCGCTCTGGCCCTGCCCCTCAGGCCCCAATGTCACCCATGCTTAGCTCCCTTCATACAGGCTCTCCACATTAGCAAACTGCAGGCAGTCCTCCAAACTCATAGCCAGTGGGACCCCTCCAGGCCCTTGCAGGAGCAGCTCCTTCCACCTGGAGTCCTCGCCAGCCCCCCTCTACCTGGGGAAGCTGATCTGTCCTTCCGACCCCTGCAGCTCAGGACTCACGCCCCACAGTGCTCACTCTGGATGAAACCCTGGTCCCGTGCCTGATGTGGCTGCCACCCCCCCCCCCCAACAACCGCCACCAAGGTCTCATCATGGGACACCTTACACTGTAGTTTACCTACTTGCTCTGCACGACTAGCTTACCAGACTTCCCCAGGGGTATGGACTGTGTCTCCCATCTCCAGTACCTAGCACTATGTCTGACCCCTGTCCAGACCTCCAGACCTAAAGGGATACATGAATAAACACACACTCTCTCTCATTTGCAGCAGCATTTACTAAAAACCACTCTAATCAAGTCTTGGAGTTCCGGCCCTAACAAGCTGGGAACGCGGTAGAGTTATGAACTCAGAGCCAAGAGTCCAAGGTTCAGGGCCTCGCATCGTTCTGACGTCAGAGAAGCAGAAACCACAGGAGATGATTCAAATCTCTCCTTTCCTATCACTAGGCCACTCAATGCCCTTTTCTGGAAAAGTCTGACCGCAGGCCAACGCCCTGCCTTGTGCCCCATGTCCTGCCCTGTCTTCTCTCCCTTCCCTCCGGCCCCCCCCACCCCCCCGCTAGAATAAAGCAGGGAGCACTTCGCAAGAAATTTGACAAAGACCAAGCTCGACCCAAAGGCAGTCCTTAAAAAATGTCACAGGGATGTTTTTGAGAGATCTTTTTTTTTTTTTTTTTTTTTAAGATTTTTTATTTACTTCTTTGACAGAGAGAGATCACAAGGAGGCAGAGAGGCAGGCAGAGAGAGAGGGAAGCAGGCTTGCCGCTGAGCAGAGAGCCCGATGCGGGACTCGATCCCAGGACCCTGAGATCATGACCTGAGCCGAAGGCAGCGGCTTTAACCACTGAGCCACCCAGGCGCCCCTAGCCCAAGTACTCAAACACGGCAAAACGGTTTAACTTCTGTGTCCCATAAATATTCTGAAACTCAAGTTGTACTCATTGCTTGTTAAACGGGAAGAAAAGTGTTCAACGGCGTGGGCTGTCTCTGCTGAGCTTGTGTGTAGCTCCTACAAAGAGGCAGCCATTCCTCGGAGCGATACAGCCAAACAGCCAGTACACGGCTGGGCTCAAGTTATTTGGTGGCAATTAGGAGCTGCCATAGCTACCGGGAGCAAACAACCCAACACACTTGCCAGGTGCCCAGCAACCGCAAAGCAGATGTGGGCAAGGGAATTCTCAAATTATCCTCCCGTGGCCTGCAAGGGCGCCCTCCCCACACACCAGGCCTGCTGCAAGACATGGGATTAAGAGCAATTAAGGGCTCAATTATTTTCTGGGGATACACAGTGGCCCGCCCAAGTAAGGGCTGGGCAGCCAGGCTGCTCACTCATCACTCAGAGGCAAGGAACATGGAGACTCTCGGGGCTGGAGTAGGGTTCCCCACCCACTTATCCAGGGGCTCCCAGAGTCCTTGTATATCGAGAGATGATACTGACCAGGAAGCTTGCCCACCTCTAAGAGTCAACCAGAAACTGCACGCTGACTCAAAGCATCAACAGGCATGATAACAGTAGTCGATCTGCAACTCTGATGGCCACTGAGAGGTTATATTTATATGTCCATGTATATTTATATGTTTATATTTGTTATACTTATAAATTATAATATAGCATTACATGTAATATTATATAAGTCACACTAACTCCATTATGTAACACAGACCACAAAATACGTATTATCTCTTACAAAAGTATACGGTTATGTGCACAAATGCATATATACACATATAAATGTGTATGTATAAAGAAAATATATTAAGTTGATACATGTTTACTTAAATCTCCCTTTTTTAAATACAGTTGATCCTTAAACAATGTGGGGAGTAGGGGCGCCATCTCCCCGCACAATCAAAAATCTGAGTGTAACTTTTCACTCCTTAAAAACTTAACGACCAACAGCCAATTACTGACCAGAAGCCTTGCCAATGACGTAAACAGTCAATTAACACATATTTTATATGTTATATGGATCATATGCTGCACCCTCACAATAAAGTAATCCGAGTAAAATAAAATATTAAGAAAATCACAAGGAAGCAAAAATACATTTATAATATTATACTGTATTTATGGGGAAAAGTCTGCATATAAGTGGATCTGTGCTGAACTGTGTTATTCATAAGGCCAACAGTATATGTAGTACATCTGATAGCTATGAATTGACCTGATATATAAATTTATACCTGACTTGATTTATCAAGTCAAAATTCATCTTATTTCTCAATATTTATTGAATGATTTTTAAGAGAAAAATACTTTCAGCCAATAGGAGAAAAAAATAATTTGAAAAGAAGTTAGAAGAAGTTAGAGAATACTCCAGCAGTTAAGTCCTATCATTTCACAGCCTTAAAGGGGAAGTGACTTTAGAAAGTTTCTCAAGGAATGCTCCAAGAGACATTAGCCCCAAGAGGTAACTCCTTAAATTAAGTTCAGTGGCCAAATAAGTTCAGGAAATACTATCTACCTTAACTTGATCTTAGAAAAATGAGAACACTTGTTAGCAGGTAAAGGCACTGAGAAGTCCTGCATGGGGGGGGGGGTGTGAATGTTTATTCAGCAATTGCTAAAATTTATTTATAAATACATTTACTTAGCCACAGAGTACTTGTGTCTCCTAACATTTCACAATGCCTTAAGGAAAATGTCCAGTCTTCCATCTAGAGTACAATTCTGCCCAGAGAAGTGATGAACTTGGCAGGGATGGTCAGTCTGACCACACATTAAAACTTGAGGCCTTGGAACATGACACTGCCAAACCTCTCATTCCCCTCCCCTCCCAATAGCCAGGAACTTTCCATACAAGATGCCAATAAAAACACAGGGTCCAGGGTGCACGGAGATAGGGTAGAGAAATGCCATGCTTCGTTCCCATCTCAAAGAGCCCTGGGAGGTTCAGGTAAGTTCTCCTGCCAAGGATTCTTAAATGGTTGAGAATGACCTAGAAGTCAATCATCTGCCTAAAATAAACTCTAAGATGATGCAGCCCTGGGAACTACACCAACGTTTTGCAGGAAAGATTTGTTGACCCACAGGCAGCAGGCCTCGGATTTAGCCCCCATTCTGCTCCTGACCATGACCCTGGAGCAAGACTAACCTGGGTGGCTCAGTGGGTTTAAGCCGCTGCCTTCGGCTCAGGTCATGATCCCAGTGTCCTGGGATCGAGCCCCACATCGGGCTCTCTGCTCAGCAGGAAGCCTGCTTCCTCCTTTCTCTCTGCCTGCCTCTCTGCCTAGTTGTGATTTCTCTCTGTCAAATAAATAAAATATTAAAAAAAAAAAAAAGTCCACATACCCATCTCCAAAATAGGAGAAGCCAGCTCTGGTGCCCTCCTACCCTCTTTCTGAGACACTGTGAGGCGGGGGAGGTACGAATATATAGTGCTGTGGACTCACCCCTTCCTGCTGGTCTGTCTCTCCCCCTGCACCATGAGCTCCTGCCAAGGGCAGGCATTGCTCTGAACACCCTCGCATCCCCGGGGATGAGCTCAGAGATGCTGCTCATCCTTCCTGGGAAACGGTGGTGGTGGATGAGTTTATTTGTCTGCCTAGAAATCCCTCCCTTCTTAGCAACTACTTTGGGTGAGTTCCAGGACGGTCGTCTCCATTAGGGCCGCTGGTCCGTCTTCACGTACCATGATAAGGCTCACCATGTTTCTTCCCCACCTCTCCCCCAATTCAGCTTCAGAGCTTTGTCCGAAGAGCCCAGAGCCTTTTCAGACAGGACAGCAGCTTGTGTGTAACACCAGCAAATGGGCAGAGGTCGGGATGGGATGTGTGTGTGCACATCCACGGGACCAAATGAGGGTGTACGTGTTTGTGAGTGTTGGGCAGGGAGCAAATCCAACGTGTCCCCAGGGTCACAGAGCAAATCAGCGTGCGGCGGGTCTGCGGAGCCCTCCATGATGTCCTGGTTCTCGGACTACAGGCGGCAGGCCAACGCTGCCGACCGCATCCTGGGGCTGCCCGCGTTCCCCTTGCCGGCTCGGGCCCCGCTCACCACATCCCTCAAGTACATCTCTGTTTGCTTTGGACTCACTCTACACAAAAACTTCAACACTGCAGGGGCATGGACAGAGGGAACTAAGCCTGTTGAAGACGATCTCCTTCTAACGGCTATCATCTTTAATTCATAACCGTCCCGTGAACCAGGCACACAATAATGAGGGCCGAGGGCCCCCCGGCCACCCCACTTCCTAGGGTTTTTAAACGCAAGCGGCTGTACAGGAAGTCGGTTTTCACAAAAGCAAACGAGAGAAAAACATGCTAATGTACAAGCAATGGCTTCAAGCCCCCCATTTCCAGGCTTGTTTCTGTTGCCAAGTGGCTGGCCCGTGACCGCGGCGGCCTGTGTCTGAGACGAGGGACAGGGGCCTCGCTGCATTATTCAAGACAGACCGCAAAACCAGTTTCTGCACCAAGTTACCACAGACAGAGGCAGCTCAGACACGAGAGGCTGGACTCTGAAAGAAAAGGAAGCTCTAGCACGGGCCTCGGAGCCACAAGAAGAAGCCTGAGGAAGGAGGCGACCGTCACGATAGTCCCGGGCCATCTCTGACAGGCCTCAACTCCTGCGAGGGGCTTGACCGAACCTTAGAGGGGAGGCGGGGAAACCCGGGCTCTCGGGAGTAACTTAACAGTCTCAAGGGCGTAAAACTAATGATGGCAGAAGCAGGGGTTCCGCCGGGGCAGACAGGACCTGTTTGGAGGGAGGGAGGCTGCCACCCCCAGAGCAGAGCTGCGCCAGCACCCCTGCCTCCTGGGCCAAGGGCCGGACTCGTCACTCCGTGGGCTTTAACCCGGTAAAGAGTTCAAGTACCACGTGCGCCACATGGCTAAGAAGAACTCTTCTATTCCGTGGCCGTAGTCCAAAGTCAGGGCAAAGCAGGTCTCCAAAAATGGGCCACCTACGGCCACACGGAGAAGGCAAGGCAGGCCGGAACCCCTCGTGACTGCCGCCGAGAACGGCACGTGGAAACACGTGGCCTCCACACACCAGCAGCATCACCCTGATTCTCCAAAGCTCCTGGGCATCTCAGGGGCCGGCAAAGACGTCCTACTCCTTGCTTGGCTGGAGGCTCCCTCAGTTCAATAACACGCCGAGGGCACATGCTCCAAATCCACACAGAACCAGGGGGAGGAGGGAGTCCTTTTACTCAGCGCTCAGGGCCCTGCTCATTTCACTGAGGGTTATGCCCTCTGCATGACGGTTCCCCTCTAGAGACTGGTCTAGGTGGCCAACTGGGTAACAGAACACGGTCCTTTCGGCCTGGCCAGGACTCATCCCACCAGGGGTGTTTGAGGAAGAAGATAAAGGCAGGAGCCCTGGGGTTGGACAGTTTGGATCCTGGCTCTGCCACTTCCTGGCTGTGTGACGTTGAACAAGTCACTTAACCTCTCTGTCCTGCATTTCCTCATGCCTCAAGTGGGAAGAGCAGCAATAGCCACCACAAAGACCGCGGTGAGGATCAAGTAAGCGAATCCAGTCTGGTTCCTGGCGGAACCAGCATGCTCTGCACAGGGGAATGCTTGTGTCTGCTCTTCTGATGCTGGAATTAAGTTTCCTGCTTTGCCCCTCTACAACACCGTGTGACCAAATGACATCAACTACCCCGTGATCCCACTGACTACTCATCACACCACGAGTTCCAGAGACACTGCTTGAGCCCAAATTATCAGGTTACAAATGGAGCCTTGGTGGCCATCACCTAGACAGCCAGAAAAGGGACATTAAGCCTCACGGATGGTCACAAGGCGCCCTAAAAATCAGGAAGGTGCCATCGCGGTGATGACGTGCAGGGGTGAGAAGCCCCTCGCCCAGGTCTGGCCGGGTGGTTCTGGTCTGCATCTGCCATGGGGAGCCTCTCCGGCTGAGGTTGGTTCCCGCATCCAGATCCCAGTTCCCCACCACTCGGCTGGACGTCCTGGGGGCAGGCGTGAACCTGTCTCCAGGTCCTCATCTGTAACACAGGGATGATGACCAGAACACCTACAGGGTAGCTGGGCAGGAGAAACAGGTAAGATGGGACCAGACAGTGTCTGACTCTGTGCCTAGCACATTGTAGGTAATGAATAAACGGAAGCTAGTCTCACTGCAAAGATGAAAGAAATCAGGCCTTCTCTCTGCAGATTAGAACCCTCTTGGAGACCCGCTTTGTCAGTCCACATTTAATGATCCTAATTAGTGTAGAACAAAAATGAGCAAATAGACTGGAAAGACTGCCAGGACAACTTGCCTGCCCCTCAGAAGTCTGGGGTCCCTGGCCTAGAGTGGGGCACACATAAGCAGGAGGTGATCTGGCTTTGAGTCTTGGTTCCAGGGCTGGCAGGTGAGGCTTGGGCAAGCTGCGTCCCCTCTGTGAGGATGCATATGGGTCCCTGGGGGCCCTTCCAGTTGACCATGTGCCACTTGCTTCCTCCCCCTCTGGAGGAGAGGGTCCCTACCCTCCTAGTGAGGACAAAGAGGGCCGCGTGGTCCCTGGCCCAGAGCCAAGATGAGGATGGCCAGAGCCTCCCAGCCACATCTGTCTAGGACCCCAGCTGGACAAACTTCCACAGAGCACACAGTCACCAAACTGGTTTATATGGTACCGAAGGTGAAGCCTGATGAATACATCATCTAACCAAAGCCTGATGAATAAGGAGTCAGAGAGGCCCAACTTCAGGTCAGATGGATGGGAGCACATGGGACAGCTAGTCTTCAGGAAAGAAAAGAAAAAAAAAAAGGAGCATCACTCATGGTCACAGTCAGTAAAGCCTGGAGGGGTCAAGGCTTCCCATTTTCCTAATTCCCGGATCCCTTGATGCTCTTCTTCCCACCAGGCTTCATTTCAGGGACCAGAGCCAGCTGACAGAGGTGACAGACCGTACCTACCCCTTCCCCCTTTCTGAAAAGCCCAAAGTGCCCCTTCCGGGCAGGGTTGTGAAGAGTTTTAAAGATGAGCTCTGCCAGGAGGTGAGGAGGGAAATGGGCCAGGCTGGACAGCTGTGCCAATTTCACTGTCGCTCCCAAATCACACATCTGCCTTCCTAGGGCTCTGCATCTTCAACTTCCCACCTTAAATCTCAGAGAGCAGCAAAGCACCAAAGCAATTTTCTCCACTGGCCTCTGAGCAGAGGTACAAGCAGGCGAGAATGAGATTAGGGACCCACTCTCTGTGAAGATCCAGCAATAGCTACCGGGCCTCTGCACTTGGAAAAAGGGCGAAGTGTCTCACTGTCCAGAAATGCGACGCCTCGGGCTGGTGCCTCGGCTGCAGAAATGTCACAGGAAGGACAGGATGGAAGGAACTACTTTCACAAGGTTTTCTGAAGCCTACTATGGGCAGATCAACCCATGGTTTCATAAACAGCCACGAGTTGTTTGACGGTGCCTTCCCCAAACACCATCACTATATCTGGGGACCTCTTTAGCTAAGGATCCATTTGTGCATTCCAGGACAAGATCACCTGCCAAGGAGATAGGAAACTTCTCCACAAATCCCCACCTTAAACGTGCACCCTCACTCTCTCATGTTTGCATGCTCAAAACCACACAACAGACGCTAGCGTCTAGGAGGCAGTTTCAAGCATTCCTGCTTCAGAAGAATGTCGGGTTGTAGATAAAAGCAAAGAACACCAAGCCTAAATACTTGGCCCTTGATTAACCCCCAGAATTTTGCTCCTTCTGGACACTGACCTGCATCTCCCAACCATCTACCTTCTTGATCTTAAACCCAGATTATTAACGACCAAGGAAACATCACGAAGCCCAAGGAGAACTAAGAGCAGCGAAACACCACGGCTACCTGCCAGGCCACCCAACCCCTACACTGGCTCATCTGACCTCTCTCTTCTCCCAGCTAAGTCCCAGGCAAGGACAGAGAAAAAGGTGAAATGTTTTGGCAAAGTGGAAAGCCGGCAAAGACAAAACAATACTCTATTATTTCCTCTGAGTATATACCAACATACATAAATATACAGAAAAGGCGCCACATGAATATTCACTGAAGGAAGGAGAACAAGTACCAGCGGGGGGCGGGCGTGCCCAGAGGACAGGGAGCAGGCGTGAGGAGTGAATTGTCCAAAGGGACCTCGCTTTTTCTATAGGTTTTCATTTTTTCCCCAAGGAGACGCTCCTCTTGAATTACTTTATGTAATTTAACAAAGCTTTCTTCCTTTTTCTAAACCCGGGAATGCCATTTCCAGTGGCTGTTCTAGCCACAGAAGGAAATAAATCTTTTTTCCTTGCTCTCATTTCTCGTTTTGAAGAAGGCAAAGAAAACCGTGTTCCCCTCCACGCTGAATTTGCTGAAGGTCAAATTCTAGTGCCTATAAACTTTGATAATGTCTCCATAATTTACTATTTTTTACAGGCTCTATAGCTTTTAATAGCAAAAGCGAGTAATTTTTCACTGTTCATTTGCGGCACGGGAAGAGAGAAAAAAGTCTGTCGTGTCTGACGTGTCTGCGCTTAAACACTTCATTTTCCTTTCTAGTTAGTAAGTGAACTAAAAATTACTCCTTGCAAATAGATGCACAGGTCTATAATGGACACACGATGTATGTGTCCACGCTCAAGGCTGGGAAGAACAGAGGGAGACAAGAATTGCTACCCCGCGAGAGTGCTCGGCACCATCCATTAACAGACGTCTGCTTTATTAAATGCATCCATGTTTGAGAAGCTGCTGGTCTACAAGGTCAAAGATTTCTTGGGTCATCAACCACTTAGGAAAAAAAAAATCTTAGCAAACCCAGTGTCTCATATATATGTGAAGACAATGCCAAGATAAGGACTATCTGTCACTCTGGGTCTAAAAACAGGATGCGGATGGAAAAGGGGTGGACTTGAGACCAGGAGGAAGCATGGCAGCCCCGTATCTCTGAGTAGGTCCAGTAGAGGGCATTTCAGTGCTCACACCCGCCATTAAGTGTGTGTTCCCGTCACTTGAGATCTGTGATGGGGGATGCCCAGGGTGGGCCAGTAGGTGTCCCCACAGCATGAGAGGGGCATTGGCCTGGGGGGCGCAGATGTGGGTTTGACCCCCAGCTTGGCCTTTAGTCAACAACCCAACAATGAAGCCCTCGATGTTGACAAAGACTAGTTCACATTTACTAAGCACTGACTACCTAGGTGTCAGGGACCATGCAAAGCACTCTGCATGCATGATTTTGGGTGACCCTCACTCCAGCCACCCCCACACCCACTCCTGTCCATTATCCCCATTTTGCAAATTAGGGAGCGGAGGCTCAGGGTGGCTATGCAGAGGTCAACCCAAGGTGCGAGCTAGTAAAGAGCTAATGACACCGTGACAGTGCCACCTTGACCACTCTAGGCTTCCTCTTCCACTCCTCGCCTGCTTTAGAGGCTCCCAGAGCCAACCCAAATGAAAGTCCTTATAGAAACGGCCAACTGTCATCCAGGAGGGAGGGAACTCCCTTCCTGGACCCAGGAAGCCCTGGTCCAAGAACAAACGTACCTGTGCCCAAAGACCTCAAAGCCAAACAGGTCCCAGACAGCTTTCCTGGACCTCACAGATCTGCCCCCCACACCTCCCTGTGCCCGGTTCCCACCCCGGCTTCTGGAAACCGGGACTCTACCTGGAATTTATCATTAACAGTTTTGCCAGCTGAGATCGACGCTCCCGGCCACTGTTGGCTCTAACGGGGGTGAGGGGTGTGGGAGGAGAAACCCGCCCCACACCCCCACGGGCAGGCTCCCTGCCAAAATCCTCTACACACCGTCTTCCTGTTCATTTTACCCCATGGATGATTTTTAAAGCTTTTTAATTGTCCTTAATAAATTACCTACATGTGCATGGTTGTTACAATAGTTTCATTAATTTTTCTCGGAGCATCTAAGCTGTTTATCACAGAAGTGTTAATAGAAAAGAAAAACATGTCAGGCAGGCTCCTGCTCACACACTCTGGTCTTGGGCAAATTAATGCTTATGGGATTGCTTTCCCGCACCACAAACAATTAGGGGCGTATTTATTTCATCCGAGCAAACCGTCTTTCAGCAAGGCCAGAAAGAGCGTGCCCACCAGGGAGCCCGGCAACGACCGGCTGTGGACGGGGCCCCCAGATACCTGCCTCGTATTCGGTAACAGGGAACTTCATCTCCGCTGTCCTTCGGCTGAAATCTAAACGGAGAGTCTCCGGTGCTCACAACTTGCCGCACACCGACGGCGAGAGACACGTCAGGGATATTTCAGATGACGTGCTTCTCGGTATTTGAGGCTTTCGACCAGAAGTAAATTACGCTGCTGGCCCGAAGTGACACTGGGTAAGCCAAGCAGGTGTTCCACTGCGACAAATGGCAGAGAACGCAGGCGATCGACAGGGGATTGATGCCGAGACCATGTGGCAGAGTCCCGAAGGGGGCCACCCGCTCACATACAGAACACATACTACAAACCCCTTCGCTTCTCCCTGGCCAGCACACCGAGAACGTGTCCGAGCCCCACCCCCCACCCACCCCCTCGCCCACCTCTCCGACTCATCTCTCATCACTGGCTCCCTTGCTCGCCTGCCCCCAGCCCCAGCACCCCTCCCTCTGTCCCCTGAACTCACAAAGCTCACCTCACCTTGGACACTACATGGGCCATCCCATCTGCCTCGAGACCCCCGTCCCTGGACAGCCCCACGGCCTCAGAGAAGCCTCATGCCCGCTCTGCCTAAACGAGCAACTTCACACCCTTACCCTGTTCCCCAGTCCCTCCCCAGGCAGCCGCTCTGTCTTACCTCCTCTTTGTCTGGATCAGGGTCTGTAAGCAGTGTACTCCCTTATTCATTCTTGCATCTACAGTCTGACTCCCAGTAGCTTACAACTTCCCAAGGGCTAAGCGCCTGCTGTCTCATTCACGTCTACGTCCCCGATGCCCAGGACAGTGCCCGGCACTTGGCAGGCACCCCCAACCATCGGTCTCATGAATAAGTGAAACTCATCTCGTTGTTGAACAAAGTTTGCTCTCCAAAGCCCCTTACGGAAAGACTCGGTATTCTGGAAAATGGCCTGGTTCAACAACAACCAATCCTAGAGGCACAGAGGAACTAGGAATACTCTGGAATTCGGGGACACGCCTCGGGGAGCCCTGGTAAACACAGAGCATGGATTCACAAAACTAGTCGCATGTTAATATATGCTGCCTCCTCCTTAAACAGCTTATGAACACTATAATTTTCTTCACTAAAACACTGTCTAACAGAACCAACTCCCCTAATTACAGACGTTTGTATGCATTATAATCTTTATACAATTAAACCTACTTAAAAGAATAAATGATTAAATGCTCCCCTTGCCCTGTCACTAACCCATCCCTCCTCTAACCACCACCACCAAAAAGCAAACAAAACACCAACCACACAACAACGAAACACAGAAGTGCTGAGAACACCAAGTTGAGTTGCAGACAGACAGAAATCCCAGGAAATTGAAATTCGGGCCGACACGGAACTTTTGTTAGCTACAGGGGGGAAAGTCAACTTTCAGCTTCAAACCCGGTATCTGACAGCATGTGACTGCAATGTCAAAATTAAAGGCTTGTGTGTATTGTACAAAATGTCTTATTTCCGAGGCAAACATCTTCCCTTGCACAATTCACCTCCAGACACAAACACATGGTTTGGTGACTGTCAGAGGCTTTTCTGGGATCATCTCTGAAAAATTTCACAAACGCATTCCTGGCCCGTGGGTATTTACCAGGAAGTCGGTGGTCACCCCTCTGGAGCCAGGCAGGTTTAACTGATAAATCTCTCTTTGGGACACGACTGTGCATCCTGGGGAAAACAGCGTGGAATTTCTATGAAACAGGCCCAGATGTCAGCTACCCCTCCAATGCGAATACCTTGCTTTTGTAAAAGTCAGCATCGTGGGGAGAAAAAGAGGCATCCTGAGAGTCAAAACAGATCCTCCTGTTTCTAGTACAGAAAGGGCCCTGAGCACAAAGCCGTGTTACCTGAACCCCTGAAAAGCTGGTGCTTGAAACGATCAGGCAGGGAGGTTTAATTACAGGCCTGGCTCGGACCTGGCCCTGCAGGGCCCTCTCAGCTGCTCCAGACACGCCCTGAAAAGCTTTCTTTTCTGCCTGGGCCACATTCAACACCAGGCTACCCAGATGTGCGACCCAGAGGTCTTGGGACAATCAGAGTCATCTTCCTGTCCCTCCCGGGGACCACACGGCTAGCAGAGAAGCCGGACCACAGGGCAGCTGGGTGGAAAGATCGGGGTCACCTCATGGGTCTGCAGTGACTGCCACTGGGCAAGGCGCCCTAGTCCACTCTGAGCCTCGGTGTCCTTGTCCGTAAACTGGAGGTGTTAGCAAAACCTGCCTCCTAGGGCTGCTGACGGTGTCCTGGAGAAGCTCCCTGAGTAGTGGCTGTTGTTATCAGGCAAGGGATGCCTGGCCATTTGTCAGGAATTTTCTACAGTCACTCGTGCCCCTCGAGGCCCTTCTGCAACTTGAATGTGAAGTGGCTTGCGGTGTGCACAGAGGGGCAGGAATCTGCAAGCACTCAGGTTCTCCCGTTCCTCGCCCTGCCCCTTCTCCTCCCCTGGCTCTGTGCCTTGCCCATCCCCCCCCGCAAGACTAAGTGGGTGGCAGCTGCCATCCCGGAGCACCCACCAGGGCGCCACTGGGCTTATGGGCAGACGTGCCTCAGTCCCATTTCTCAGCGAGGTAGAGAGGAGAGGGCTGTGCTCGGTGTGCTACCCTGGGCTCTTTGCCCTCACCATAAGCCTCCGAGGTACGGACGATCATTATCCTGTTTGGCCTCGGAGGATGCTGAACCCCAGAGAGGTGAAGTGATTTGCCCAAGGACACACAGCTAGTGAGCAACAGCATTCAGGCTGGGACACAGAACGAGACAAATCCCGGGACAGGGCTGCCTCACGAAGGTGGAGCAACCTAACGGAGAGGCCAAAAAGGAGACGTGGTCTGAAGTGTCCACTCAGCCCGCAGCTTGCCCTCTGACCTCCGACACCCTCCCAGCCCCAGGCTCTCCCCTCCACACGAGGGAGGCCGGCCCTTCCCACGTCATTCTGTGGCTCCATGAGTCACCAAGTGTCAGGCCTTCCTCACACAAGCAGCCTCCCTCTTGCAGCTCAGCCCGCGGGCACTGTTCTCAGGCCCTCCTCAGATGCTTGGGGTAGGGTGGGCAGTGAGGAAAGGCAGTCCCTGCCGGGGCCAAGTGTGCCCAACGCAGCTGCCAGGAAGTCTCATCAGTCAGCACCAACAGCTGCTGCCCCAGAACATGTGGCACCAAGGGGACCTACCCGAGACTCTGCTTTGGGGGTGGCTAGAGAGCAGGAGAAAGGGATTCCAGAAGCTCCCCGGGGCTGTGTGTGGGGTATGGGCTCTCCCCTCCTCCACAGAAACCCCCTCCCCTCCCCCTGCAACACGCACTTCTCTCAGCCCAGCTATGGGCTTGGTTGGATTTTCTAGTCAGAAATGTCCCCTGGCATCATCAGCCAGGAGGACAGAGAGGGCACTGGAGGCAGGCACAGCGTCTCCGAAGGTTCTGAAAGCCCAGCCGAAGGAGCCAGTCAAGTGGGAGGAGGTAACTTCTACCACTCGGCGGCTTATCTGAAAGACTATGAGTCTCCTCCATCACCGCCTTTCCTCGCCCCCTCAAATCTTGACCAGGGCAATTTTTGTAGGCATTTCGGTGCTCTCCTGTGCCCAGGAAGAGTCCAAGCATCAAACTTCCAGCACTGTCTGCCAGAGATATGCCAGGCCCGCTGATTGCCGGCAGGAGATGCCATTCCACACACCTGTCAGGAAGAAAGGAAGGGGAAGATGGCGTCCCGCCAGCACCACCGTCCCTGGCCCCACCTCATCCTGGACTCTGCGCCTTCCAAAGTCTTTTCAACAACCTCTCTCAATTTTCAGCCACGCTCATCTTGGGCAACCTGGCCTGGGGGTTGTTTCCCACAAGAAGGAGCACACTGAGAGGCCAGCGGAGAACAAAACACTGGATTCTTCTGGGGGAGAAGGGGGGTGATGAAGAGGACAGGCTACGTAAAACCCTACAGAAGTCAACAAGCCTCATGTTGCTTGAAGGAAAATAAACACCCAAGCAAAAACCTCTCCAAGTTCTGACTCTTAGAGCAACTCCCCTTCAGGGAAGTGAAGTTATCCATGCTTGAAAACCAAGACGGTCAGGGTCTCCGGAAGGCTCATCGCAACTGGCGGAGCTGTACAAGACCACGAATGTGACATGGATCCCAGTTCAAAAGTGGGCACCTGGGTGGCTCACTGGGTTGAGCAGCTGACTCTGGCTTTCGGCTCAGGTCATGATCTCAGGGCCCTGGTATGGAGCCCCAAGTCAGGCACTGTGCTCAGTGGGGAACCTGCTTGAGATCTTCTCTCCTTCTCCCTTTGCCCCTCCCCCTGCTCATGCTCTCTCTCTAAAATAAATGAATAAAGTCTTTTTTAAAAATAAAAGAGTAGGGGCACCTGGGTGGCTCAGTGGGTTAAGCCTCTGCCTTCAGCTCAGGTCATGATCTCAGGGTCCTGGGATGGAGCCGGGCATCAGGCTCTCTGCTCAGCAGGGAGCCTGCTTCCCCCCCTCCCTCTCTGGCTGCCTGTCTGCCTCTCTGCATACTTGTGATCTCTGTCAAATAAATAAATAAAATCTTAAAAAAAAACAAAACAAAAAAATAAAAATAAAAATAAAAAAGTAATTATATGTTAATACAATAATTAAAAAAAAATTAAAAAGTAGAGGCTTCCAGTGGGGGCGTGTTGGGTGGAGGGAGGAGACGCCTCACTGAGATCCCTCTGCCCTGGGGCCCTCCCCAGGAAGCTGAAATAGTAAAAAAGGAGACCCAGCAGGCATCCCCTTCCCCCAGGCAGTGCTACAAACAATGGTTGCTGCTGCCTGCAGACCTACTGTGTGCCAGGCAACCCAATAAGGCCTTCTCGCACCCCAACTAACCAACATAACGTCCCCAACAGAAATAGAATTACATGAGTAAGTTTAAAGCACAACTAAAAACGAAGGAAATAACAGCCTCAGGCTGCAAGAAGGAGAAAGAGCCATCCTGAGCAGACGTGCCCTCTGTGCCCCACGCAGGGGCTGTCTTACAGGATCCCCCTCTACTGAAGAGGAAACGGGCTCTGAGTTCACCGACATACAAAACTGAACCCTGCAGCTGAGATTTGAACCCAGTTCCACCTGACGGCAGAGGTCTGTCTACAAGCTGGTGATACCTTTATGCTTCTCTAGAAAAACGAAAAAACAAAACCCTCTTCCCTACAGTAACCACCAACCAGTCCAGTGCCGGCTGCAGGGGGACTGAGCTGTTGCGGGCTTCTGCGGGGCGGTGGGGATGCTTCCCGACAGGGTCTGGACTCTAGGAGAGGCTGGCAAGGCCAGACTTCACTAAAACTCAGAAGCCGTTGGGACAAACGTTCATGCCAAATGTCTTAAGAAGTGTCAGCCTCGGGGTGGACAGCTGTCTCCTAACGCAGCCCCACTGGTGAGAAGTTCATGCATGAGCACCCATCCTCAGAGGCCTCCCCGGGGCTGGGGGACCCCCTCTCTCTCCTCGGTCAGCCATCTTGTGCACATAAATCACCAGGGCCAGGCAAGGGTGTGGGTGGTTCTGCGACCCATCCCTGTCCCTGGAAACAAGATACAACGATTCCATCCTCCCCCTTTGTGAACTCCCCAGCATCACGGTTCCTACACAGGGCCTCCTGGTGCAGACAATAAGCCCGGGCAGTCTTCAGGGCTGTGAGGTCCACACAGCCCGGGCAGAACAGCAGGGGGCAGTGTTGTCAGGAGCGAGCTGGCCAGAGCCACAGCCCCCACCCTGTCGTGGGGGTGGGGGGCTGACCTGAGCCTGACTGCAGCCCTGGGCACCTCTCCCGGCTGCTGCCACCTCAGGAGTAAAGATAGGCCGCCCAGGCCCACTCCCTCACCGGTCTCTCCGCTCGCCCCAAACTCGCAGGCGTCAGCTGTGGCCTCCTTCCCGCCGAGCCCACACCCCTGGGGGCCTCAATGCTCAGCCAGGGGTGGCTGGGAAGTCACGTCCACACCCATGGCACAGAGGCACATAAATGAACAAACACACGCTGAGATTCAGAACACAAAGTGTGTGCGCCCGCACAGACCGCCATTCATTAAAGGCCGGTGGCAGCCAGCCAAATTATAAATAGACCGGCTCATTTTTAAGATGACCAGCTCTTCAGCGAAGTTCTCTGGCCTTTAGCAGTGGCGTGAGCCCAGCCTCCTCTTAACCTCTTTTAGCTAAATGCTCGACAGAGAGCCCAGTTCTGACCCAGCCGCGCTAGCAAAGCACAGTCACGTCACACACGCGTGCGCACACACACGTGCACACACACTCAGAGCAAACCCCGGCCACGACTGTCTGATAAGCAGCCTCTGATTGATGCTAAGCCCAGAGATACAGGGTCCAAAGAGGTCTCCAAGTCACAGGAATGACAAACACAAAGCTGTTTAAAAAGGAATGAGGGGCACGGCTTCTGACACCCCAGCCAAGGCTCAGCAGCGAGACTCAGCTGACGATCGGGCTCACTCCTCAGCCCTCCATTAGCGCAAAGCGTACCCATCACCACCTCCTCGGCTCACGGTCCAGAACAATCCCTGCCGTCCCAGCCTGCCAAGCACAGTTCAAACGGCCTCGCGTGGCTTCTAGGTGGAGATTGCCAAGGGGTGATGGAAGGTTGAAATAACCACTTCACCCTGGGCAGCCCGCAGCTGTCTGCAGACGGCTCACCCTCAGCAGAAGCCATGACAAGGAGGTCCTCCTGGTTCCGCACCTTGGCCAGCCCAGCCCCCCAACCCGGCCCCACCCTGAGCACCCCAGGCACAGGTCTGCAGAGCAGCGCGAAGGACAGGAGGCGCAGGCAGTGGTCTCCATTCACCCTCATTCATGGTACCAGTAGCATCTGACCAACATTCTATCACCAGGACACCACGTATGCTAGGGTGCCTTTATCTGCTCTCTTAGTATCATGGACTGTCTATGTCCCCCCAGCTCTCTGGGTTAAAGCGCTTCCCCCAGTGGGATGGAATCTGGAGGAGGGGCCTCCGCCGGTCATCAGTTTTAATGAGGCCATGAGGGCGGGGCTCCTGTGGTGGGACTAGTGTCCTTGTAAGAACACGAAGAGACCGCTGCTCTCTCTCTACTAGATGAGGGAACATCAAAAAGGTAGCTGTCTGCAAGCCAGAGAGAGGTTTCTCACCAGAACCCGACTATGCACCCTGATCTCAAACTTCCTGTCTTCAGAACTGTGAGAAATACATTTCTGTTGGGTAAGCCACCGGCCTACGGTATTTTGTTATGGCAACAAAATACCCACCTAGGGTGCCTAGGTGGCTCAGTGGGTTAAGCCGCTGCCTTCGGCTCAGGTCATGATCTCAGGGTCCTGGGATCGAGTCCCGCATCAGGCTCTCTGCTCAGTGGGGAGCCTGCTTCCCTCTCTTTCTCTCTCTGCCTGCCTCTCTGCCTACTTGTGATCTCTCTCTGTCAAATAAATAAAATCTTTAAAAAACAAAAACAAAAACAAAAAAACCCAAAATACCCACCTAAGAGAGTGAGAAGCCTCCCATTTTTCTCCATTGTTTCAAATTCTCTCTCTCAGGCCCTCAAACATTAACCCAGACTTTGGCCATTCCCTAAGAATCCTGGAAATGTACTGATTCATCAGATGCTTGGGAAAAGCCCTAAATCTGGGCCTTCTCCTACATGGCTACCTCCTTCAGGAAAGGGACCATTTGCCCCGCCCGTGCCTAGTACACAACCTGGAAAAGCCACCCTCGATTTATGAATGAAAGTCACCTTGTCAGGGTAGGTCTTTGTGGTCCTGGTGACAAAGGCTTAGGTTGGCTCAACTCTTTCCTTCAAAATATCTGTTCTGTATCATCAGCCAACGAGATGCTTCCCCAAGGTCTCCCCACGTCCTGAGTCAGGCTAGACCAGAGCCAGACTAGAAAATCCCACAAATCACACTGAGTGCGAATCCTCATTCAGGCCTACAAACACCCCTCGCCTCCACTCTGTAAAATCCCATATACCACACAGGCTTGGGCAGAGCAACCAGAGGTTGCTGGAAAAGCCAGGACCCGCCCAGCATCTGCAGCGGGACAAGGGCCGTGCCTCAAATTGCATGTCAGCTAATCGACACTGACAACTAATGGACACCTACTGTCTACTTCAACAAGCCTCGAGGGGCTTGACTACTCGAATTTAACCCTGTTCTCTCTCATGGACAAGCTAAAATTCTCAGGCCCCAGGGTCCCCGGCAGACTGGGCTCTTCCTGGTGGCAACTTGCCTCTGTTTCCCCCCTCCCATCCCCCGATTAAACCCTTCACTTCAACCCTCAAATGCTGTCGTTTTTAATTCCTTAGGGGCAGCGTTTTGTTTTCTTAACCGAACTGTAGCTTTCAAAATAGTCCTGACCTTCCTGTTCCCCAGCCCCCTGTCACCGAGCAACAGAAATTAAATTGATTCCCACTATCAGTGCCCTGCATCTCGGTGATTACGCCCAGTCACCAGAAAAGTCCGCTTTCTGATCCATCCCAGGAAGAGGAACCCTGTTGCTAAATCCAACCCCACAGGTTCAGGAAGGAGGTGATGGAGGAAGAGGGGTAACCAAGTGGCACAGGTAACAATTTATGGCCCCCTAGTCACTGCGGTCTTATCTCTGTGGCCAGCGCCTTCTGAGAAATGGTGCCCGTTACTAAACTCCCCGGGGGGGCGGGACACAACCGTTTGGGACAGGTGGCCCAGCCGGGGAGAGGGGAGTGGAATGACTGCTGTGCAGAGCCCACCCTGTCCTTGGTCAGACCCCTCGCCCTTGGCATGGTGCCATGCAGTCCGCCCGGCTCAAACCACCTCTCCTGGCTAACAAGATGGGGAGGTAGAGGGTGCAGAGACAAGTGAAGGCCCACAGCCTCAGAGAGGCCCTCCTGTGACCACCCACTAAATAGCAGCCCCCCCTTCTCCAAGAAGACACTGTGCTTTCCCCGCAAAGGACCCCTAGCAATCCACAGTTGTGCATCTGTTTAATGTCACTGTGCCCCACCAGACTGGCCCCATGAGGGCCACAAGACTGCCTTCTTCCCCACAGTATCAAGCACTTGGTAAATATTTGTTGAATAAATAAGTAGGGGGGAAAAAAACCCACTTTACTGCAGGCTACAAGAAACTGGATATGAACTTATTTTTGGTGGGGCCTCTTTGGGAACCGTTTGGTCCACACTGCCACGCAGAGGACAGACTATATGAACCTACAGGGTTCTTTTTTCCCCCCCTTTCCTCATACCTCTCATTATTTTTGCCCAGGTCACATGCCAGAAAAATGTTTCCCTGCCTCATACTGAAAAGAAGACAGAGCCAGGGACAAAGGTTTCAAAGTTTCATTGCAGTGAACACTGGAATTCTACCTGGCAAGCCACGAAAACATCCTCTTCTTCCTCTCCCCAGTCCCTTGTTCACCTTCCCGTCCACCCCTCCCATTCCACCCACGAGTTCAATTCCCAGTTCATGCCACTGCCCAACCACGATCCCCAGGAATGGCAGTCCCACTGCCGGCCCCTCCCAGAGCTGGAATTCCTGACTCAAGGCTGTTAATTGGTGTGGAACAGGTTCAGCTCATCGAATCGTCTTTCTGATGTCCCAGGAACAACAGCCAAGAAAGCTTCATTTATTTATTTCTACCTCATTTTGCTCCAAAAGGGACTGGAGGTATCCTACCAAAATATCCACAGCACGATCAGAATAAATGAAGCACTGAGTGAAGAGGGAAATAAAATAAATCGACAAGTAAGATTCCTGCCCCAAAGTAGACATCATAATCGATCAAGGCGTTCCCCAGACATGAGATGCGAAAGCCTCCCTTCCCGAGTCACATCCTCGATGGGGAGATGGAAAATATTTGCGGTGATATTCAACAGACACTTTATCCACCCTGCAAGTGTCTGGGCTCGGCCTTGGGGACTCGTCAACAATGCACACACCAGGCTCCAGGCTCCAAGGTCTCTCGTGTCCTTGAGACCTGTGTCAAGCGCTCTCAGTTGGGGAGAGGAGAGTTGCTGGAGTCAACCCAGGAGAAGGGACAGAAAGGATAGGGGAAACATTTCCTTCTAAAACCTGGGCATGTCAGCACTCATCTCTGCTTGCAAACTAAACCTTCTCTGACCTTGGACAGGACTGCATGCTCTCCTTGGCTCTTCCAATTCTAAAACTTTAACGATCTTATGATTCACGGTTGTCCTACTCCCAAGAATGGTTTTGTTGGAATACCCATGGGTATGGCACTCGGTAATCTCTCACTTCCATGCAAGCCTGGGCTCAGCTCCCAATCCTGCGTGCTCTCATTCCCGTGCCTCCTGGGGACGGGGTGCCCAGACGCAGGGGTTCCTCTGTCCCAGTCTCCTGAATCTCTCAACTTCCATTCCACACCTGCCAACCCCTGTTCAGCAAAGCAAAGCCCGTGCTGGCCCTCCCCCCACACCCCCCATAGGGGGGCACCCAGTCTTCTTTCATCCATACATTTCGGAGAACCCAATACCCAGAACAGAAGTGCAACAGTTTTTCCCAGAAAAATCTGTGAACGTACATTCCTCCTCCTTCTATAACCTGTTCTGAGTCCTTGTCATAACAGGAAATATTTACTGAGTATATATTCTGTGCTGAGCCCCCTCATGAATTTTCTCATTACTCCTCACCATACCCTAGCAAGGCAGCGGACTACTCTTCTTCCCATCTTATGCACAGATCACCACGCTGAGACTCAGTGAGGTCATGGTACCTGCTCAGGGCCACACCAGGATTCCGTACTCGGTTCCCCTCATTCCAAAGCTTTTTTAAAAAAAATTTTTAGGGGTGCCTGGGTGGCTCAGTGGTTTAAGCCTCTGCCTTCGGCTCAGGTCATGATCTCAGGGTCCTGGGATCGAGCCCCGCATCAGGCTCTCTGCTCAGTGGGGAGCCTGTTTCTCCCTCTCTCCGCCTGCCTCTCTGCCTACTTGTGACCTCTCTCTCTGTCAAATAAATAAATAAAATATTTTTTAAAAAAATTTTTTTAAAGGTTTTATTTATTTTTCAGAGTGAGAGAGAGCGAAAGAGAGAGCACAAACAGGGGGAGCAGAGACAGAGGGAGAAGCAGGCTCCCCCCAGAACAGGGAGCCCGATGTGGGACTCGATCCCAGAACCCTGGGATCATGGACTGGAGCCAAAAGCAAACACGTAACTGACTGAGCCACCCAGGCATCCCCATTCCAAAGCTCTTAACCACACTGCTCTGCAGAGTGGTACCTGCTTTTACAATCCATTACGAATTTCCCCAATTTTGACTGCTTCATCACTCAGTTCCAGTTTTCAGACGTGCATTCATTCCAAGAGCTATGCTCCCACGTGCAGCGCTGTGGTGCCGGAAAGCAGATGTGGGTTTCGTGGGCCTGCAGACCTGCACTCCAATCCTGAGTCAAGGTCCCCCAACTCCCCCGAGTTCCAGTTTCCCCTGTGTAGCGTGCAGCTGACAGGTCCCCAGGTCTCCGCAGGTCACAAGCCGGTTATCACAGGAGTGCAACAATTCCTGGACAGATAAACCTTTTTCTAAGAAGAATGACTGTACCCCTTGCGCTTCTGAAAATCCACATAGAACACGGATCAATCACTCAGTCCCTTCTGAAGAGCAATGAATCCATCACCCATGCCACAGGGCATTCCAAAGGAGCTGTTGGTGGGGAGGGGAGACAGCACGGCCCTTAGGCCCTCCCTGGCTGGGGTGGCCTCTTTAACAGGTGGGAACGATTTTCTAATTAAGTGGTGTGTTGCCCTCAAGTGCAACAATAGCTCAGGTGAAGAAGACAGTAAATGCGAGGTCCACAAAGAAGAATCGCACTGGGCCGTCAAGGCCAGATCACCTTTGGTAACCCCAGGTCCCCACTATCCAGTCTCTACGGAACAGTCTGAGTGACATTTAAAAACACGGATCATGTCATCGGTCTGCTTAAAACCTCTCAAAGGCTTTCCATGGCTCTTTGAATGAAATGCACACTTCTTTATATGGCTCACGAGGCACTATATCATCTCTCTGCCTCTTCTCCCACTCTCCAGTCTCCATCACACCTCAGCCCTGTCACAAGGCCTTTGCACTGCTAGTTCCTTCTACTAGGACCACTTTCCCTCAGATCTGCACACATCCGGCTCCTTCTTTCATACAGGTCTCAGCTTCAAAGCCAGCTTCTGAGAGAATCCCTCCCTGACCCCTGCACCAAAAGTAACCCTGAACGCTCTCTCTTCCACGATCCAGTATTATTTTCTTCATAGCAAAGGGCACTACCTGATGATCCTATTGTTCGTCCGCATGTCCTCTGAAGGTCTCCCCTTCAACCTACTGCTGAAATGTACATTCCATGAAAGCAAGAACCTTGTCCATCTTATAAGGGTCAGTGCTGAACACAGCACCTGGCATCCACCAGATTCTCGATAAAACTTTATTCGGAGAGGAGGGGATGACAGGCATTGACAACAGGACAGGCAAAGCACAGGAATACAGATGAGCAGGACACATGAAGAAGACACGCTGCTTTGTAGCTCATCACCTCCAGAGGCAGACGCCTGGGCATCATCATGGGTAAGATTTCCAGGGAGAGTTTGTACCAGGGAAGACCATGAGGCAGGCCAGCCCGGGTGGTGGCTGTGTCCATGAAAAATCCCTACACAGAACTGGGGGACCTGCTTTCAAAACCCAGTTTGCCCACTAAGTATTAGTTTCCGGGGGCTGCCAAAACAAAGCGCTGCAAACGGGGTGGGGGCGGAGGGGCAGGGCAGTGAGGGCTTCACACCTGAGAAAGTATTCTCTCCCAGCTCTGGAGGCCAAAGTCTAAGATCACAATGTCAGGGGTTGGCTCCTTCCAAGGCTCTAGGGAGATCTGCCCATAATCCCTCTGAGCTGCTGGTGGTCAGCCCTCCTTGGGGTTCCTTGGCTTAGAAACGCATCACGCCGACCTTTCTTCAGTTTCCCGTGGTGTTCTCCCTGTGTGTGCACCCTCTCCATCTAAAACCCCTTCTTCTTACAAGACCATCAGCCATTGCGTTAGGAACCCCTCTGATCCATCAGGATCTCACATTAACTAATTACATCTGCAAAGACCCCATTTCTAAATAAGGTCGTATTCTGAGGTTCCAGGAGGACGTGAAAGTTGGAGGAGACACTGTGCAACTCAGCACAGCCACTGACTCAGTCTGTGACCTTGGAGAAGCCACCAAGGCATCTAAGCCTCCCTTTCCCCATCATTCCCCGACTGGTTTCAAATCCACCCTGAGGAAGGTGGGTGCCTCGGTCCGGGTGCCCGCCCGTCAGAAGGGTCCATCCACAGGAGTGGAGCTCAGAGGACGGCAGGTCGCTGTGGCTGGAAGTAGTGGCTGGAAGCAGCGGCCACTGCAAGCTGGGGAGGAGACCGTCCAGCAAAAACAGGGCTTAAGGAAGGGGAGCGCAAGACACTTGCAAGCAGGAAAGAATGAGGCAACAAGAAGCAGAAGTGGTTCAGCCTCGCCTGGACGGGGACAGAAGGCAGGGGGAGACAAGGGTGGACAGAGAGCCACTTAGCAGATAAACATCAGCCTCAAGAATGAGTCAGGAAGAGCCGTCAGGAACACCGCTGTTCTCCCAGGCAGGAGTTCAGAACAGGAGACAAGATTGGAGCAGCTGAGGTCCGTCTGAGGAGGGCAGAGCACGAGCTGGAATTGGAACATTCGCATGGGGGTGTCTGACAGGAGGGGTGCAGGGGGTCAGGTGGGGAGAGGGCTGGGCTGCAGCTGCAGGTAGAAACTGGGCAGGGAGAGGGATGGCGGCTGAGGCCATGGGCACAAAGAAGTTGAGGGATGAGCAGTGTGGGAGACAGGGCCGAGGGCAAGGACGAGGCCCAGCGGGCATCTCATCCAGAGGACAGACTGCCTGATTCCAGACAGAAGCAGGGCTCCCAACCTCTGGATGGGACTGTCTCCACCTGAATGTGACTCTAACGCTAGGAACAACTGGGAAACCATGGACGGCAACCGGAGAAGGGCCCTTTCCCAGAAACAGCGAGGGGAAGAAGGCAGGGCAGGGGGAGATGGCCCGAGCCAGCCGCCACACTGGGCCCCACACACTCTCTCTGTCCCCAATGAGGAAACTAAGATCCCTCTCGATGCTGGAACTCCATGACTGTCATCAACCAGAGCCACATTAAGTGCCTGGTAATTCAATAATTCAATTAAGAAAGCTCAATTAAAAAAAAAAAACACCTTACTATTTAATGGAAGGGTTATGAAGTACGACACAACTCAGAGTGATTAATAGTTACAATTAAAGGCTGAACGTGTTGAGGGGAGAAAGGCACGGCTTTGCGGAAACACAGTTGTGCTCCATGGAACACACCAAGTCACTCACATGGACTGGGCCAAGTCTTCTCTCCACATTCCACACCCCAGCCCAGGGCCCCGCAGAGTCTGTGCTCCAATGGAGGGCCCTGTGGTGCCACGGGTCACTGCTGGGGATAGGGTGCCAAGTGGGCTTCCTCCCAGTCTCCTCAGCAAATCAGAGCCTGTTTGCACAGAGCCAGAATGAGGCCCAATCAGACCTGCAGTCTCATCATCC
Source organism: Meles meles (assembly GCF_922984935.1). Lineage (NCBI taxonomy): Eukaryota > Metazoa > Chordata > Mammalia > Carnivora > Mustelidae > Meles > Meles meles. The sequence goes on from NC_060083.1 coordinate 32,621,711, forward strand.
TTCCACGGCCATCAAGTCTTCCAGAAGGTAGTAAAGGTCAGAGAAGACACAGGATTGGTCAGCCAAGGTGAGGGGAGGGCTCAGCCCTGAGAAACTGCTCCAGAAATAGCAAGGGCTTCTTTCGGCATCTCTGCTGTCTCATGTCAGGGAGAGCCTGACTCCTGGACCACAGATGCTTTGGGCCTCCAGAAACCCAGCAGAGGGTGCACAAAAGGACAGGCCACATCGATCATGCTACAACACACCTGGTCTCAAGGCCCCCAGACCTGGCCTCCTGCCCTGGTGGCTGCCTCTACCTGTCCATTTGAAGGCAGATGTGACACCCACAATGTAGTACTCAGGGAATGAGGCCAACTGTGACCCACCTCCCTAAGGAGCCCCCCCCCCCCTCCGGCCAGGCTGCCAGCTCAGCTGCACATAGCGGGTGCCAGGTCACACCCTCCACGGTGGCCATTTCCAACCACAGCGCTCTGATTTCTGTGCTCGGGAGGGGCCCAGCTCAGAGCGTCAGGAGGAAGAAAGGGCTGATCCCTCATGGGCACATTGCCCCTCCCCCCGCCCCCCAGCTGCGAGTCTGTGCCAGTTTTACGAAGGCTGGCCCTTGGAGGGAGTCATTCTTCAAGGCAGGAGGGTCACAATGAAGAAATGGGTTGGAGATACTTGAATGAGGACACCGCGATGAGCTGCTTATGTAGGCATTAATACGAACATGTCTTTCCCCTCAGAACTGATCTGAGACTGACTTCCCCTTCTGATGGTCTGTTCTTTGGTGCACCCAACTGGGGGGCCCTATCTGGACCCTATGCTGGTAAGAAACTGAAACTCTGTAGCTGCAAGACGCCCACTATCCAGGTCAAGGAAGAGGCCCCCTGGGAGAGGGGTAGATAAGAAGAGGAAGTCACCTGGTGTTTGGAATCTTGTGGATTTCAATCTTTTGCCCTTCCCTTAACAACGGCTGGTTACATTTACGGTATCACGGAGAGCACTTGTATTGGGTGAGGGGGCAAAGCCTTCACACTCCAGCTGAACGGAAGTTAGCTGGAACTGTGCATAAAGGTACGGCCTTTCCATAAAGGCATCAGGAGTGCTAAAATACTCCCATGAGAGTCTGATGAGAAATCAACATTTCCTGAGCATCTACTCTGTACCAAGAGCCGTGGCAGGAATTTCGTATAAATCCTCCCTTCTGAGCCTGACCACTGCCAGTATCCTCACTTTTCAAAGCGTGGAGGCACCGGAGATAGAAGGAGTCTCGTCACTTCGTCCTACATGCCTCAAGTACTGGGTCCCAACCCCAGTCTGTCGACTTCGGTATGAGTTCTAACAGGGCTGAGGAAGAGAAAAAAGCAACCCAGGCCCAGCACGGCCGAAAGGGATGTGCCTGGGTGGACATTCCCGCCCCCCACCCCACCCGCGTGGTGGCGGCACTTCCGGCAGGCCTTCCCCTTACCGTCCTCCAGTTAGCCAGGGAGAGGGTCGGCTACCATTCCCTGTGGAGTTGCTTTCAGCCATTGGGAGCCGTTTTTCTCTGATAGTAGAATAACACATGTAGTTTTCCGTTAAAGGCTTTACAGAAAAAGGCCCAGCAAATGGAGTTTCCTCTTGTTCGTGGTTCTTGAAGGAGCCTTCTCCATGCTCTTGAAATTGTAACCACAGCCAAATTCAGGAAGGCGAGGCAGGCAGGACAGTCAAGCCAGACCCTTAAACTGCTAATGCCCCTTCACCTTGGTGACCAGAGAACCAGGGCCGCCTCCGCCTCTCCACGCTGACCCCCTCTGTCCAGCCACCACCATGGCCCTGCCCCACTTCCTCCATTTGCCCCTTGGGTAAGAGCATGGGCCACGGTCTCGACCCTCAGGAGGTGGTGAGTGGGTGCTGAGCGCCCTTTAGCCCTGAATTCTGTTGAGTGCAGTCCCAGAGTCTTCCACATGGCCAGATTTTGGGGCGGGCAGTAGGGGATAAGAGCTGGAAAAAGAAAGATCAATCCAAGGGAAACAACGGAATCACCTTGAGGAGTGTATGTGTTCAGTGAAGACTTCTGAGGGAATTAATGGACGGACGGCTGTCCTGGATCACGAACACGCTGTCAACCCCAGTGTGCCAGACAGGTGGGGTTTGAAGAGGAAAACATCACGCCTGCCCTTGAGACGCAGGCCCACAGGGGCACCATCAACACTGTCATTACTAAGACTGCGGAGAACCACCCGAGAAGAGAAAGACAGTGAGCTTGGATTTGGCTGAAAAAAAAAAATATTTAAAAGCAATACTAATTAATTATAATCACTGATGTGAACTGTTTGCCATTCATGTCTAATTACTGTGCAGCAAAATGATGGTGTTTACCATTAAAAGCACATCACGTTAACTCTGGGGTGAGTTTCCAGAACTCCAGAAACAGAATTTCCAACGAATGGTCAAATGCATAGATACTTTTATTCACGGGCGTCTGCTAACCACCTCCAGACACTGGAGAGAGTCCCGTTCTTATAAATAATCATGCAAGTATGATTTAAATTTACATTGTCCTGAGCAGTCTGCGTGTGAGGTCGGCCACAGAGGATGTACATGTAGGACTCCCAATCCTACAATAAGGTAGGAGTTCTACTACATGTATCACTGTTTTATAGAGAAATTCACTTGCCCGAGGTCACACAGCTGGGAAGTGATGGGGTCAGGAACTGGCAGCCAGGTCTGCCGGCCTCCAGTACCCACATTCATCACCAATACGACAATCGCAGAGCGAATGTGCAGAAAACAAGTCCCGAAGAGTGCCCACCAAAATGCTCATAGTGGTTAGCTCTCAGTGATGAGACTATCAATTCTTCCTTTTGTTTCGCTTTATCTGCATAACTGAAAAAAAGAAAAAACCCATAATGCATTACGGGGGGGGGTTACTGTTTGGTGGGTTGGCTTATGAAGGACTACAGCCCCACTGGCTATAACTTTCCCTATCCAGAAGCCGAATCAGAGGTGGGGAGATGGGAGTCCAGGCACCAGGGCATACAAAACCCTTGCGGGTCAGCTAGACCGACCTTCCATGCGCTGCAGACGCCCTTGCTTTCTGGCCCTAACAGATGGTCCTCACTTCATCACAGCCTCCCTGGATGCTGGGTGAGTGGATGCTCCAGAAAACATCCAGCCGGGAAGGGCAGTGGCAGCAGGAGCGACTTCCGATCAGCACAAAGAACGCCTTGCAAGAACGCCTTTCCCAAAGTCTGACAACACACTATCAGCTTCTCTTCCTCTTATTAGGAGGACACAACCACTGAAGTTAATCTCTTAGACACAGGAGAGCAAAAAGCTTCCAAAATTGGAGCCAGCCTCTTCCCCGGGTGATCTGAGAGCAACGAATGCTGTGTTATCTACTGACCGTGGAATAAGGCTGAAATGCAGGGCTAATTGCGACCAGCCCAGGTGCCAGCTAGAAGGTCCCACCCAAGCACATCCAGGTTGGCAGAGGTCTGCCGGGGTTAGACTGAGAAAGCTGCTCAGATTCGGGAAGGGCCACTCCCCACCTTAGGAAGAGCCAGATCATGGGCAAGAGCTCTGTCTAAGGCATTGTGTTGAGGCTGGGAATTTCCTCTTCTGGACCCCGAGGCTCCAAGGCTGGCTCTACGTCCCGCCCACAGAATGCACCAGGACTGACTTGCAAATACATACTGAACGGGAAATGGAGTCTTACCCAGGAGAGTGGAGGGCACTCAAAATCAACCAAGTAGGAATCACTAAAGTCACAGGGGATGTTTGCCTTGGGAAACAGGTGCTGCGGCGAGGGGGGGTGTGGGGGAGGTAGAGGACAAAGGGACCTCATAATTGTGCTGACACTATTAAGCTTTGTGATAGAGCAGACAAGACAGAACGTTCAAAATTAGGAGGCCTTGGTTTGAGACCCTGCTGTTTGCACTCAGTTAATTTTTGTGTGTTCCTAGAAGAGTAAGTGCCCTTATGCTAAATATGGAAGCAGGTAACCAATGATTCCAACCCCAGCTGCCTATCAGGGCTTTTAAAAACAGATGCCCAGTCTCCAACCCAGTCCTATCATCGAACCCCCTAGAGAAGGGTCCATGAATTCCTATTTTTTAAAAGTTCTTTAAGCAACTCTGATACACAGTTAAATTTGAGAACCACTGACATATACAGATAGCAAGCCAATGACATATATATACTCTTACATATATAAAAATATAACTATATTTATAACTCTATCTGTACATATTAAAACACCGTTCAAAGTACGTTACGTGCACAGTTTTTCTGATGCAGAGCTCAAAAAGCCAAAATGAGGAACTATGTGCTCATCAAGTAGGGAAGCAGATTTTTACTCCTGGAAAGTTCTTCCTTAAAACATTTAAAAACCAGTCTAAAATGGAAGTTGATGCCTTGGGAGGTTGCGAGAGATATCTAATAAATTTGCCAGGAAAACTGCAGAAGAGATTCCCATATGGACTGAACGGAAAGGCTGGACCAAATCACTTTTTAATGCAATGCATTAATAATTAATGATCCCATAACATTTATTTACCCCCACTCTGTGTAGGGTACTTTACTTACATTGCCTCGCTTAATCCTTAGAACCACACAATGAGGAAGGTGGTTATATCCCTTTCACCCACCAGCAGGAAAGAGGCTGGGTCCCCATCACACCCTCAACCTGGCCCCTGCCAGGCTGGTTTCCTCACATCCAGCAAGGTCCTCATGTCATCTCCTTGCCTTGCTCATGCCAGTCCCACTGAAGACAAGAAAGCCAGAGCTTCTCTCAATCAGAACCTGCAAAGCAATCACAGTACCTTTCCTGGATCCCCACCCCTGAGAGGTGAGCTGTGGAAGCACAGACTTTAGAATTCAGGAGCCCTGGGCCCTGGGGACACCTGGTGCTGCTTGCTCTTCCCGTGGATGAAAAGAGTCAGCTTCCTCTTAATCCTTTCTCCAAACACTTCTCCACCAGGCCATGCTTAACTAAACCTTCACTCCAGGACGGAAGAGCACAGACCTAAACTGACATATGGGTTCTGTGGACTCTGAGTCTCTCTCTGCAGGTTTTTATCAAATGCAGATATAAAAGGTAACGAGATGGGGAAATACGGCTTATGTCCTCACCCCCTTTACAGCCCTTCTGAGGCTGTCCCAGACCCACGCTGCTCTGTCTGCAGCTCCCATGAGGGCGGGGACTCCGTCACCTCCACTCCTGGTATGTCAAAAGCATCTGACAACTATTTACTGAACAAAAGAAACAAATTAAAATAGGCAATCGACCAACATAATGTCTACAACGGGGGTGCGGGGGGGTGGGGAAGACTGGACTTTCAGAGACCTGCCAACGTTAAAACTTTGTGATTAGAGGAAAGTCACAAAATACACACTGGGTGTCTACTGAGCACAAGGCACTGCAACCAGGCCATGGGGACACACACACACACACACACACACACACACAAAAGCAGCAGTCTGCAGTCCCCACTGAGCTGGAAGGAAAAGATAAACAGGTAACAAGCTGAATCTTTATCTTAAAGACCAATACAGCATTTAAATAACAATGGGAATGCTTTCACAAGGCAGGATGTAATTGTCAACCGTATTCTATGGAGGAAAAAAGTCCCCCATTTGTTTTCAGTTATATCCTTTCTAGGAGAAAACAGGTATGAGGCTAGGAACAATGATCAAAAATCCACTGAAAAAAATCACAACTGAACATACCCCATTGGAAACATTTTATCTGCCACCATTTTTGTTTCAAGATGACAACGTGAAACATCCCCTCCTCTCTGGGCCTGTCCTGAACCCCTCTCCGTGTATCACCCTGGTGGAAGTAATGCAAGACTCCACCGACCATCTGGGAACAGACGGCAGTGCAAAGGATTTAAAAGTCATGGTAAGGGGTGCCTGGGTGGCTCAGCTGGTTAAGCATCTGCCATAGGCTCAGGTCCTGGGATCAAGCCCTGCGTTGGGCTCTCTGCTCGGTGAGAAGTCTGCTTCTCCCCATCCCACTCCCCCGGTTGTGTTTCCTCTTTCCCTGTGTCTCTCTCTGTCAAATAAATAATAAATAAAATCTTAAAGAAATAAATAAAAGAAATAAAAGTCACAGTAAAACGGATGACGCTGCGATCTATTTTTTTTAATGTTTCAAATAAGACATTTCAGAGGTATGTAAATTCTGGACACAAAATTGGGAGCACCGAAGATCAGGATCAGGCTTATACCATCTTCCACTGGTAGAGATGTCAATTAGGACAACCTCCCTGGTTGGGGGACGGGAGGGGGGGGACGGGGGTGGGGGTTGGCAACAAACAGCAAATCATAAAACATATTGTTATCTCCTTCCTGTAAATTCCTAAAAGTGAGATGGCTGAGACAAAAGTCTAGTGCAAACAGGACAGAAATGCATTCACAATAGCAGTCTGGGCAGCACTGGTTGTAAGACCCAATAAAGACAATGATACGAAAACAACCTAAATGTTCCTACTTAGGGTCTGAGTAATAAATCAATCACAGCACATCGATATCACAGAACCGGTGCAGGCATCAAATATGATCATACAGAGTACAGTGACACAAAGAGATGGCTCTGACACATCGTGGACAGGAAAAGCAATACGGCAAACAACACATTATATCCCACTCGTACACACGTGCGCACAACCACAGGCTGATGTTTGTGCAGACAGAACTCTGGAAAGTTGCACCAAAACGTTACTGGGGGTTATCTCAGGGCAATGAAACATGAAAGAAGCTTTCAGTTCTTTGTTCACTCCTGGATTTCATTTCTCCTAGTATGCCTTTTGTTTTTAAATAAAATCATAACAGTGTTAAAAATAAATTTCCGTCATTTACAGATCACCCAATTTGGCGCAAAGTGTTGCACTTGCCTCACTAATGACCCCAGCAGCTGACTCTCAGTTCTTCTTGTGGAATATTCCACAACACCTCCCTGTCATCCAAATACAACCCCAGCTCTCCGCTCTTCAGCATGAGGAATGGGATTGGATGTGAGGGTCAGGCAACTGGGCCGCCCTGGAAAGAAATGCTTGTAGGAGCCCTAGGAAGAAATGCTTACAGGAGCCAGTGGTGATTTTCAAACCGTCACAAGTACTTCCTGAATCTTGCCCCACCTCCTGCAGGGCCGGTTTCTGCTGAATGACTAACCCTGCCCCGGGAAGGAAATGCAATGAGCTAAAAATCAGGAGTTGGGCCTCATTAAATTGCAAAGATCAGGTGTGTCAGTTCCCAGGCACAGACTCAGACATATCCCAGAGTCTCCCTAAGGTGGTGGTGGGGCAATGGATGGACAGAGCCCCACCCTCTTGGTTCTTAGACCTCTCACCTCTAAGCACAGGACTCTGCTGCTGCAGTTGGAAGCATCGGGCACTGGAAGCAGAGGCAGCCGCAGGGGTGAGGCAGGGCCAGCTGTCTCCCACTATCCCCCATGGGAAACACTTCCATCCACATGGCAGGGTAGCCCTTGGAAAATAACATGGAAGCCTCCACCTCTAGAGCATACCAGAAGACTCAGAACCTGCAGGCAGTGAGCCTCCCCCAAGTGATGTGTTACCAGATCCCAAGCCTCACACCATATGGACCCCAGGAAGCCAAGAGGCAGCTCTGCCTTCCCACTTCTGGAGTCACAGACAATTTTCAAGGGATGCTCAGAAGCAGAATGGGGATGGAAAGAAGAAACTACAAGTCAGAGCCTCTAGGCACACAGAGCTATCTATCACGCCAAGAGGAGCTAAGAGTCTGGCTCAAGAGCACAGAGCCACAGAGCAGAACTTCAAATGCATGTCTGACTTTGACCTTCCTCTCACAAGGCTACTGGCAGCATTGGAGGGACAGCATTTTTCTCCTCCTGAGCCATTTATTCTTCATTCTTTGGTCTGAAGAGTTTAACAGAAGACGGCTACCACACATGGCTTTCTTTTTATGCGAAAACGAGCTCTGATAACATTCCAGAGAGTTCAGGGTTCACACCGCCCCGAAGGATCTGCGAGAAGAACTGGCCCTCGACACAACCAGCTGGAACATCACAATGATTGCCCCTGCAGGAGATGTATATAATAAAAATTGAATGCTGCAGCATGAACTTCATACATACTTGTCCTCTTGGTTTATTCATCAGAAATAATTATCTGTGCTTGCTTTCACAGGAGCACATATTTTATAGGGTACATTAAAATTTAATGGATTTTTAATAATATTGTAACTACCGCAAGAGAAAAACTGGAAAAAGCCACACCACATGTCTTTGCTGCTAGTGGTTTGGCTCTAGCGATGTAGAGGAAGTATGAACGTGGTGTGAGGGGGTGGGCAGGGGACGATGAGGCGCTCTGATGAAAGCACGAGGGGATGGAGACCACTTGGTGTCGGTGTGAAAAATCGTACAGTTGATGCCTGGCACAGGAGTCCTATGCTGAGGGAGGGAGGTCGAGGAAGAGAAAAGGCCAAGTTAACAAAGCAACCTCTGTGGTCGATACTGCTTGACTTGACCTGACGTCGGGCAACCTGGGATCTAGTTAAGACACAGAAGGAAGCTAGTAATGGTCATGCGTATACCAAACACCCTAATCATGGAAAGTCACGGGTAGGTCCCAGCCAATGGGACACAAATCTAGGGCCAGAACAGATTCAAAATATCACTGAGTACAACTTTAGCAAAGGGACAGCCATGGCCCAGTGAAGGTAAATGCTGCTTAAGGTCACAAAAACGACTGGCAGGTAGGTCTTTAAAACTCTATATGGGGCTTTTTCTATTCCGTTGCATAGCCCATGCTAAAAGCATATGCTTTTAAGCAAGCATATGCTTTTAAAGCCAAGGCTGAGGGCAAAGACAATGGCTTCAAGTCTTCAGTCATCTTTTGGATTTTGAAGTTCACACTGTTAGCCATTTCCGAGAGCCATTATTTTCCATGAGTCACCCAATGGTTTTTATTTTCATATATATCACAAAAGATCATTCTACTTTAATTTTTCAGGGTTAAGTTTCCTCTCTCCCTTGAGGACCCAGACCCACGCATTTAAAGAACTCTACAGAGCCATGTCCTCTGTCCAGACGTGCCTCGTAGAAAGCTCCTATGCTATGCCCAGTGCAGCTGTCCAGGGCCTCCTCGTGTGTGCACAGACACCAATATCTATTTCTGGCCGAGGAAAGAAACACGTGGTATCCTGCCGCCAATGATCCATCCACAGCCGGGCTGACTCACCCATTGTAAGCCCGACGCCAAAAATAACACCTTGCCAAAATTACGGTTCCTAATCTTTAACGAAGCAATATCCAGATTGAAATGAAAAAAGGCTGAAATGTCAAATGATGATGGTGATTTATCTTGTACCGGCTCTCGGATGGGCAGATTTTTCCATGACATCAATACAGGCAGCAAGCAGGTTTAATGATGACAATGACCCCAGGAGAGTGAGCATGGGACTGGAGTTGGCTGGCCCTGGACTAGAAGCTTCCTTTGTCCCTCGGCCTCTTTGTGCCCCCACGCCTCATTTTCCTCACTGGTGACAATGGATGGAAGAATGCCCACCTGGCAGGAGTGGTGTAGGAATTACGTATCTATATATTAATAAAAGCATCAGTGGAATGACTAGTACACAGCCAAGACCCAATTAATGATAGCTGTTGGGACAGCTGGGGGGTTCAGTTGGTTAAGCGTCTGCCTTCGGCCCAGGTCACGATCCCAGGGTCCTGGGAAGGAGCCCCGCGTCGGGCTTCCTGCTCAGTGGGGAGTCTGCTTTTCCATCTGTCCCTCCCCCTGCTCTTGTTCTCTCTCACTCTCACTCTCAAACAGATAAATAAAATCTTAAAAAAAAAAACCTAGTATTTGCTATCCCAAATATAACTGATAGTTGGTAGTTCTGTCCAGCTTTCAAGTAAAGAATTCTAATAGTAAATATGTCTACTATTAAACAGTGTTAAATATTAAACCTCTGTGTAACAGGGAAGCCCAAAATATGGAACCTTGTGGCAGTAATTGCCCAACAGGCCTCCCAACGCCATCCCCCAACTTGTGGTTTTTATTTATTTTGTCAACGGCTTGTTTTCATAGAAACACATTGTGCCCTCTTAAAGGAAGTAGGAGGAGGGACAGAAGAAGGAATGCCGAAGGAGAGAGAGAGAGGAAAGCCAACAGGAGTCTAGAAGGTTCTACACGTCCAGGCCTCACCCCCCACTGCCGCTGCTCCTTCCCATCCACTCACTGTCCTGTACAGGTCCCGAGCCTCCCACATGACCCATGTCTACTTCCCGCCCGGACACGTGAGCGGAGATCCCACAACAGAGTGCTCGCCCGCCCTCTCCACGTCCACCAGCACTCTGACAGAAGGTGAGAAGGTCTGCCTCGGGGCCCTTCCGTGAGGCCATGAAAGGCGCTGATGTAACTGCAACACATTAACCTGGAGAGGAAGCCAGGCTCTAAGCTGCAGCACCACCGACATCATAAAAGGTAAAGAGGCCTCAGTAATGGAACCACCATCACAGCCGCCGATATAAATTATACCTCAGAACAGGGGCGAAGGGGTTGGGATGGAAAAATGGAACAAGTTCAAACTTCTTTTATTGTAATAGTCTCCAGTTGAGCATAATCACCAAAGCTATAGCGCTATCCGATTGCCAAAACTAGACAAACATCTGTGAGGTGGATTCATCTCAGGGGGGGGCCGACAGCCTGTTATCATTAAAGCCGCGCCGCGCGCTCTGAGACTGAACTGCGGGCCGCCTTGTTACTGCGTTTGCGGCGGCAATTGTACCAGATGTTGGCAACTATCTTCAGATAGATGACAGGCACCTGCTGGGGAGGAAATTTAGCTCCTCGTTGGCCTCTCTGATTTGGGGGCAGGGAGGGAGGGGCAAGAAGAGGGGGCCCCTTCCAGAGACCCCCGTGGCGAGGCACTAACCCAAAGTGACCAGGAGGGGAGGTGAAGCTCACCAGATGGGGGCCCGCCCACCCGCTCCCACTCAGCTCCTGGTGCCAAAGACCCAGGAAGGGTCCGCGAGGGGCCGGAGGGAAGACGGGGAAACTGAGGAAGCCTCTCGTCCAGGCAGGAGAGACCGAGCTCTGCGCATTCAACTCCCCTCAGCGGGTTGCTCTTGGTAACGGTCTCCGAGACTCTTCACGAGATCCTAAATTTGCAACATGGCTATGGACATTAATCATCATTAAAAGGCAAACAGGCAATTTTCAAACCATGTCATGCTGACTCAGATGGAGACAAAGGCTCGGGGAGGCGGGTGGAGAGCGCGGACGAGAGAGATAAATACCACCCATGCCACCATGGACAAATAAAAATCATGCGAGCCCATAATTCATTTTCCAGAGTGCCCTGAGCATCCGCCGCTAGTTATCCGGCAGGAACGATTCCTGGCAAAGGCAGCAGGGCCGACCCGGGCCTACCTTGCTGAGGGATCCTCCAGCAGAAAGATATGGATAAAATGCAACCGCAGACATCCCAACCTCTGGAAATGCAACCTGACCCTTTCTCGGCCGAGGGTGGTCAAGAGAACCACCCAGAGACTCCACAGATGGGCTCAGTCCCAGGGGGCTGGTGTGCTGCTGATGAGGGAGAGTCAAATCGTGTCTGCCTTTGTCAGAACGTTCTAATGAGGCCTCTCTGCTGGCCTCGGGGACCAGTTCTGAACCCACGATGATTCTCCTTCCTTCTGGATAATCAGAGTCGAACCAGACACCTTGTACTCAACTCATTCTTGCTGTGGTCGCTGAGGTGGGAGGACCAGATCCTGACACTTGCCCTCCGAGAGAGTCAGCAGCTGGGCCTCGGTGGTACCAGCAGGCCAGCCAATTCCCAGGATGCCCCGGGAGACGGGGCCCAGGTCTCCATGTTACTCCGGAACTTCAGATTCTGCCTCTGTTAGAGGGTCTCCAACACCCTTTACATGTCTACACGGCTTGGAGGGTCTAGTCACAGCCAAAGAAATTGAACAACTTGGTCCAGCTAGTTGAAACCGTAACAGGCATGTTAAATCTGAGTTCTCTGCCTCTACTAGTTGCCCAGTTCGGGCTTACTCTAATACTCAGCCACAAAACAAAACGAAACATGCCTCTTCAGCCTGTAATTAAGGTTGTTTTCATGTCCTGAGCCAATAAGAACTTCTTTGCTGTTAAAAAAAAAACAACCACCCATACTTCAAAGTTCCTAGGACAGAAATGACAAATTTTCAGAGAAACACTTACTAGAGAATACAGAAATCAAGGCATCAATTTAATTTCACACTCTACCTGCCTTGGACTAATTTGTGTAAATTACATTTCATACCAAGAACCTCAGCCCACGTGACCACAATGGAGAAATAAGCAGCTTGCATCAAATTGAGTTTTTCAGGTATAAGTATATAGCTCTTTTTAGTGTGTGAATATTTAGCTGAAATTTCAAAGCAGGTTTTATATAAAAATTTCCAAGTGTTAATTTCCACATTTTCATCGACACGTCAATGTCACTGGGTTTTTACAGAGCTAAGGAGTGCAAATTAATCCGTGTGGATCTAGTTTTTTTTTTTTTTCCTTCTCTTAGAAAAATGATTATAACCAAACTCTCAGCTCATGGGCGTGAGTTAGCAGAGTAAAGGATCCGCTCCATGAAGCTGCACCCATGTTTCCATTTTGACCTTCCACATTCAGGAATGTGGTTGGACAAGTGGTGCGAGAGGAGCAGGACTTTGCACAGGTGTTCTCAGATAGGCTCCTCTAGCCTGCGGCTGTCACAGCCACATGCAGCGCTGAGCAGCAGCACCCGCCACCCAAGGAAAAGCAAGCCCTCGGGATCACTCCTGGCCTGTCCACCATAATGCTCCTTGCATGTCTGCCCTCTCTGACTGGCCACATATCTGCAGCTCCTTACTTTGAAGAACTTTCCTTAAATGGACGGGAGGGTTGGCATGAAACCACACAATGTACCTTTCTGATGCACGTCTATACTGAAAGGGCCATTCTTCAAAAGGAGTATCCGTGTGCCCCCCAAACAAGTTTATGATGAACACTAAAACTACCCACAGTCCTATGAAATCCTTACTTCCTGTGAGACTCAAGTTAGAGACTGGGAATGTCTATAGCAGGAGACAGGGAACCTATGGCCCTCAGGCCAAACCCAGCCCACTGCCTGTTTTTTTAAATAAAGTTTTATTGGAACACAGCCAACACTCACTCATTTACATGTGTCTGTGGCTGCTTTTGTGCTACAATAGCAGAACTGAGTAGCTGGGATGGAGGCCATATGGCCCCCAGATTCTAAAATATTTACTATCTGGCCCTTTACAGTTTGTCAACCCCTCTTCTACATAAGCATGCTACTGGGAAAGAGAATATGAGTAAGAAAGTGTGACTCTGATTTCTTGAGACTGGAAGGGGCTCAACACATATAAAAATGCTATTTCTTTTTGTGGCCTTAACAAAAACAAAGGTATCCACAATGAACACACTTCGTTTGGAATACTTTATACAAACTTTCCCTCTCGAGGTTACAAGCTATGGGTTTTGCAGAGAACCACTAACTCCAACCATCATTTTGTCCTAGGTGCATTGGAAGAGTCATCTTTGTCAATTTCCTCGGGCTGCCAAGTCCATTCGCCAGCAGGGCCCAAGTTAAAATGCATTTGGGAAGCAATAATGAGGCTGAACGTAACTGAGGCAGCCTGACTAACGCTCTCTGAAGTTCTCCGGCACTGAACCAACAGCGTTCACTGCCCCACCCAGAGGTCAAACAAACTCTCCCGGCCCACAGTTGCTGCTGGGGTCGAGGGATAAGATATCAGAGAGGAACTGCGCACTTGGCAAGAAGAGGAGAGACTTTGAAATCCCAGGGCCTGTCCTCAGCAGTTAATATATTTGGGCAAGGAGAATGCAGGCATCTGATTTGCACTCGGCCTCTCCCTCCGCTGTCCAGCTGATGACAAAGCCAAACTCGCTATTTCAAGGTCTCCGGACGTGGGCATACTCCATTTGTTTCTTTCCAAAGTGGGCACTGCTACGGCTGCTCTATCCAGGGGCAAGACACACGGTGGGCTCCTCCCTAGTCTCCATGCCAACTGAGAGAACCCAGAACGTCTGCCAAGCACCCTTTCCAAGTCAACACTCGGGTTGGTGCTGAGGCCGTGTTAAGACATAACCAACCTCTAAAGGCCGCTGTGGGGAACAGGCATGATGGCAGATGTGAAAGCACGGGGGCACAGAGGGAGAGCTCACAGCAGCCACCACCATCCCCACCCATCGTGATGGGTGGCGGGCTCCTGACCTCCCCTCCCTACACTGCCGTTCTCTTTCCCCGCATCTCTACTCCTTGGGACCCTGACTCGCTGATCTCTATGAACCCAGCGTGGTGTGTAACACCTAGCAGGCACTCAAGATTTGGGTTACTGAATGTCTGGATGGCTGGACAAGCACCACCACTCCAGGAGGGCAAGCAAGGACCGTCCATCTCAGGACTTTTCAATCAGGGCTGATGAAGACCGCTTCCCCCACCCACTGCCCTGGCCCCGGCCTGCTGGCTCCAGGGTCCCCAGCCAGCCACGGCTGTGCATCCTTAGGGCTCCTGAAGGCAGCATCCCCAGCCCTGCAGGAACTCGCCCACCCCACGATGTGAAGACCTCCCTGAGCACAGGCCTACGAGGCAGACGAGTTGCAGTAAAGAAACTAAGAGGAACCGGTGTAGAGCACCCCTCGCAAGGCGACCCAAAAGCAAGAAGCCCTTCAAGGGAGTGCTGTTCAATTAAATACAACCAGACGTGCCCTTGTTGAGGAGGGATGTTACAGACAGACAGGACTAGAAAAATCCCCATCCGTGAGAACGCAGACATTTCTATCAAACAGGCCCTTTGAAACAACTTGCAAGTGAATTACGGCAGCTACTTCCTATGGGAGGGGAAATTATTCTAGGCGGCATTCCAGTCCCATGTGCTGCTTTAATCTGAGTCATATGCAAGAACTATTTATTGAGGGTGGAAGTCTCCCCATAGGTGTGTTTTAAGTGCAGGCCGCGCTGGAGCCCTCCAGTTAGCTCTATGAAGCTGCCTTAAAAGAACATTTTTAATGCGCTGTCTCGTTTGCTTTAAACTGATTTCTCACTGCAAACAAACAAACCCCCTACAAATTTCTGCTTTCCTGCGTCCACGGCCTCTGCTGCCAGGCATGCCCCGAGTTCTTGGGGACGCCACCATTAAGACAGTGGTTTTCAATAGAAACTTGGCATTTATCATAGCGAGAGCATTATCTTCTCAACAGAAGCTGACAATTTGTCCTGTGCCTCCCTTGAGAGAATCCAGTAAGATCGCATTTGCTTCCCCTGCATGCTGTTTCTCCTACGACAACATTTCTTTGCCTGGAAAGAAAATATTGTGACTCCTTGCCATATTCACTTCATTAGCATAAGAGGAAAAAAAGCCAAATCCTCCCATTGGCCTCCCCCAACAGGAGCTCCAGCTGGGCTAAATCTAGCAGGATCTTAGAGGCAGGACTTCTGCGGTTCGGGATCCGTCACAGAACTGATGGTTATGGAGGCATCGAGGGGCAGAGATGGCAAGGGGCCAAGAAACAAGTCCCTTAGAAACTCAGAACCACCCATTCAGCATCCAAGAAGGGCATCGTGCAGGGTACCGTAGAGAGTTTGTAGGAGGGAGATGAACCTGGTCAGGAGTTTAGGACTTTAGATACAAGGGTGTGTAGGGGGGTGGGGGGAGGATGAATGTGGGGAGGGGACCCTACTACTCAACACGCACATGACAGACCCAGGGGAAACCTTGTCTCCTTTTATTCTCACAGCCTCCCCGTATATAAAACTGTATCCTGACGTCAAGGACAAGAAATGAGGCTCAAAAGAGCAAAATCACTAGCCCAAGGTCACAATGCTAACAGCCAATGGCGGCATCCAGATTCAAGCTCTGGTCTACTTGAGTCCATAGTCCAGAATCATTCGATTCCATCCCACATAACCATTCCCAAGAGCCTGGCAATAAAACGCCAATGGTATCCCTCTGTTCTTTCGAGAGGGGGGAAAAATGTACTCACAAACGAGTTCTCTCTGTCCATAGCCAGATTTACCAACATCAGAGATGTTTGTGCTTCAGCTTAATGTTGCTGGACCTGTTTTTACTGCCCAGCCTGGATGGTCACAGAACAAGTCTGGGGAGGAAGCCCAGGGCCCGCCTAGGGTCCCCAGCACGGGAGCATCCATGCACCGCTAAGCCAAAACGAATCGCACCACAGACCCTACTCGATACCTCCCACTCAGCAGCCCCACTGCTTTCCAAGACCAAAGACAGAAAAAAGAGCAGGGGAGATGGGGGGACATGAAGAGAGATACCTGTCCTTACCCTCTTCTCATCCCTCCCTTTGCCAGGACAGCTGTGTCCACCCCTCACACCAAGACCCACCTGAGAAGCTACCTGCTCTACACAAGGTCATGCTTGTTAGCTCAGCCTGCCCAGAGAGTCCCTCAGTTCTATTAAACTTTTACTGCGGGGTAGAAATAACTCATGTAGGGGCCCCTGGCTGGCTCAGTCCATAGATCCTGCAATTCCTGATTTTGGGGTTCTAGGTCCGGGCCCTTTGTTGGGTGCAGAGATTGCTTCAAAATAAAATCCTTAAAGGATATACAATAAAATAAAATCTTAAAAAAAAAATAGCTCATTTATCCTGGGTTCAGGGGAATGATAGGTTCCATGTAAAGAAATGTGCCAAATAATTGAATATATTCTCTTATAGCCTCATTTTTAAGAAGTAAAATTGTAATTTTACCATTTGAAACTCCTTCTCCAATGACTGGCACAGCTCTGCCCTCTGACACAGAGGGCCCATTCACTCTGGCACTCTTTGCTGAGCACCAACTACTGCCCAGGCGCTGGGACAGTTCTGGGGCTATACGGTGAGTAAAAAGATCCCACTCGATGTTGGCGGAATGGATGGTCTACTCAGGGCAAAGAGGGTACACATGTCTCACCTTTTTCTTGATACACCAAGATTCCCATTACGGGTTCTCTCAGCTCTTGGTTTTTCTTTATGAGACAATTTGTAATTACTTTTGTTATTTACTTGTTTGCTTTTGGCTGGCCCTCCCCGACCCCATCCTCAAACTGAAGCCACAAGTAAGCAGCGATCTTGTCTGTGTCATTCACTGATGCACCCTTGGCTCCTAGCTCAGTGCCTGGCATTTGGAAGAGCATCAAGATCTGGTGAACGAATCAATGAACAATGAATGATGCACGAGGCTGCAGACAACACGCCTTCTGGACCTAATGAAGAAGGATGGCTATTTCCCTGCACTAAACAGTCCCACAATGTGGTACTTCTAAAGATCTAAATCTTTTTGTTTTTACAGGGTTTTTTTTTCAGCGTCCTCTTTACACTGAGCTTATTAATATCTCCCCACCCCTTAACCGCTCTAAATTCAAAACCAGAAAAACAAGCTTATTAGAATCTCATGAAAAGGAAAAGGAAAGAAAACCTAAATGAGGATGTAAAAAGCTCTTTCAAGAGGCTCAATAAATTCAATAAGCAGATCCATGGATCCATATAGAAAAACGTATTTTGATAAACATCAGCTAAATGATATTGGGCCAATTTCCAGACCGTATCTCCTACCCCCAACACACACACACATACACACACACACACACACACACACACACACACACACACACACAAGTTTAATTATTCAAACAAGTTTAAAGAATTTATCTAGCAGGGTCCAACCAGAAGAATTCTCCTTTGGCCCATATCAGTTCAAACTTCTCCATCAAAGCCAGAGCAACTCAAAGTTAATTCCACACACCGGAAGCACCAGGGTAGCTGGACTGGACTGGAGGTACATGCCATGGACATTTACGAGACACTGAATCTTCATCTTTAGGCTGAAAGGGTCCAGGAAAGACTTTGCAACGTGTGTTATCCCCAAGGTGGGCAGGCACACTGAGTGGTAAGTCCACCCAAAAGACAGATGGGAAAGAAGGAAGAGCCTGGAGCCTGTACACGCGCGCGTGTGTGTATGTGCGCGCGCGCACGCATGTGCATGCACCCAGGTCATGGCTACTGCTGGACAGGACCAGAGAGGCAATTCCGGAGGCTGACCCTGGGTCTCAGAGGGTAAAAGTTACAGCAGCTGCTATTTCTAATATTTATTAAGCACTTGCTGGGTTTCTAGAAGAAAGCTAAGAACCTATGATACAAGTATTAGTTCATTTTTTTTAAAGATTTGTTTATTTTATGTTTAGAGAGAGAAGAGAGTGCATCAGTGGGAGGGACAGAGGGAGAGGAAGAGAGAATCCCAAGCAGGTTCTGCGTTGAGCACGTGGAGTCCCAACACCAGGCCCAATCCGGTGACTCTGAGATCACAATCTGAGCTGAAACCAAGAGTTGGTGGCTCCATGAACCGGGCCACCCAGGCATCCCTGTGTATTAGTTCATCTAATCATCATGTCAATCCTGTGGCATAAGTACCATCCTTATTTCTATTCCACAGATGAAGAAAATGAGGTAGAAAGAAGTTAAATGACCTGCTCAGGGTTATGGAGCTAATGAACAGGCAAGGTGGATTTGGTATCAGACAGCCCGAGTATAAAAACTCCATGCCCTTACTGTCAGGCATTAAGCTAAACCAGAGAGTCGGCAACTGCAGCTGAGGGCCAAGCCCAGCAGCCTTCTGGTTTTTGTAAATAAAGTTTTATTGGAACACAGCCACGGCCATTTGTTTTCACACTGTCTCTGGCTGCCGTCATTCACGCTACAGTGGCAGAGTTGAATGGCTGTGAGAGACCATCTGGGCCCCAAAACCGAAAATAGTTATTATCTGGCCCTTTACAGAAAAAGTATGCCAACCTCTATGCTAAACAGTAATTCACAATGTTTCTACCCAAGTACTCCTAATGGTCAAGTAAATTATGGGACAGCCCAGGATGACTGGGGACAGGGGCTAATGCCGCCAGCAGCTCTCCTGAAATGTCTCCAAGTGTCACGGTTTTTTCAAACACAATTATGCAAATTTTGCATTCTGTGCCATAACATTTCTTCTAATATAATATGTCAGAAGCAAACCACCATAAAGTCATCGCTTCCCGAGAGAGGAATCACCGTAACCTGAATGCCCATCCTGGCAGCCGACCTGAGGGAGGCGCCCTGCATGAGCAGCTCGGATGGAACAGCAGACACAGGACCTCGGCACCTGGGGCCCTACCGCAACCCCACAGCGGTGTACAGAGCAGGTCGCTTACCCTCTCCCAGCCCTCCTCTCCTAACTTTAAAAAACAAGAGCACCTTCCTCCCTCCCGGGGCTGCCGGGGCAGAGAGAAGTCAGAAGCCATTTGAAAGCTACGGGTGAACAGGAATTGTTGAATCTCAGCACAGATGCCAGCTGAGTTGGAAGGAAGAGCTGGGCCACCAAGAAATCCTGCTTTTTTGCTTCTAAAACAGATATATCAATAAAGGAAATGGGGTAGTCTTTTTAAAAGACAAAAATCACAACAATGTGTTTCCATAGTAGAGAATCCCCCAAGTCAAGTCCCTCGCCCCTCCTCCAGCAGCCTCCACCTGGGCCCACCCTGCCTTCTCCCCTTCCCTGAGAAAGCTGACAGTAAGATCTAGAAGGCCACCTCTGGTCAGCCCCTCCTCTTATTTACGTTTCCTGAAGAGAAAAGCCTCCTACATTGTTTTGTGTTTTTTTTCCCAAATACTAACAGTCTGCAAACAATAAGTCTGAAAATATTTAGCTCAGCTGCCAATCATAAAAGATCGTTAGCAACCTCAACAACCAAAAATCTCTAATTTACAACTAATCCGACTGCGCAAATTGCATCTTCTAACGACAGGCCACCTAAAAAACCGACTTCCTGGAAACACACTCTGCTGGGTTTTCTAATCGAATTAAACCCTTATTTTGCTCTTCAACTATAAGGAACTCACTTTTTGCGACATGGGGCAGAATTTTTTTATTTTTAAGAGATGTAGAAGTAATCCCCAAGGAGGAGCCCAAAGGGTCTCGTATGCTCCAAGTCAATAACCAGCAGTCCCTTGCCGTGGGGCTGGGTGTCCGTCTGCCTGCCTGCCTTGCCTTCCATAAGCCGCCTGTTCCCTTAACACTTGCTGACTCCTGCCTCCAGTGGTTGAGTGCTATCCGGAAGGTAGACTGTAAAATGGGTCTGAAGTAAGCATTCTAGAACACAGAGGAAGGAATATTTAAATCTGCCTAGAGGTGGTCCAAGAAGGTTTCATCCCTGTAGGAATGACAGGTCAAGTATCTCCACTTTTCCCACCTCCCGTTTCTGGTCTATTTGCCCTGAGGTCCTGGAAACTTCTCAGTCCCAGCCAAACCAGGACAGCCGGTGACCGTACCTTTATCCAGCCCTGCTCTTCTCCCTATAATCAGGAATCGGTCTATACCACTCATTGTTTGCCTGCAGTGCGCTGCCTCCCCCCCCCCCCCCCCATGGGTAAAAAGTAATCACCCAACCCTTTCTGGTAATGGCCCCTCCACCCAGATGCTTCCATCCCGGAGATGTCCTTGTCACACAAACGCCCCACGAAGAGGAACCATCACCCGGGCGGCAGAAGGTACATGGACTCGTGGCGAAACAAATCCCTCTTTGCCAGGGACTCCACTCTAGGAGGACAGCTCCAAGTGGAGGAAAATGGAAATGGGATATACAAATTCAATCTATCAAATCTCCTATTTATTTTATGCAAAGTTTTCCTGGTGCTTATTAATGCCAGCTTTCCCTCTACCATTTAATCTCTGCTTCCATTTCATTCTTGGAGGCCTGTGATTATTCTAATTCAGCATTTGGATGACTTCATTTCCGCTCAAGTACACCCAGGTCAACTTGGATAGAAAAGAAAGAGGAGGAGAAGAAAAATAATCAGCTAAAAGCTATTAAATATCAGCCGTGTGCCTCATGATTGGTTTTAAAGGCAGTGGTGAGGTTAGCAACAGTCAGAAACTCAACCCTTCTGCCTCTTCCTGCATATTAACATTTTTCGGGGGCTCTCCCTCTTATGGCTTCGAATGTAAATAAAGCCCCGATTGGCAGCCCACTTTGTGCTAATTCCCAAATACCCAGTCTGAATATACAGAGCTGTAAAAATTTAGAGGGTGGTAACTTGACAGATCCGGCCCTTCTACAGAGAGACTAATTCTCAGAGGACAAAAGGTGGGGGCGGGGAGGAGACGAAAAAGAAAGAAAAGAAAAGCATACACGACCCATGTAATGGGGTATCCAATCCACCGGGTAGGGGGTGGGTAGGAGTCTCCATATCAATGTTCACTCCACCAAACAATGGAATTCCATTTCTATGCCAAGTCTAAATGAACTGAGCTTTCTCTTCCCTAAGAACCACTCCTTGCACCCACTGGCACAAGCTTGAACCATGATTTCTCAGACACTTGCAGTTCCCACTGAAGTCCGTCCAGGGGGAGAAAGGCTTTCTTTCTCATGCTAACAACTCCATTGTGAGCGCCGTCTTCAGAGCCTGCCGGGAGGGCTCTGGGAAGGTGAGCGGGTGGGAGTGCTTAATACCCCTTCCCCACCGAACCCCCCAGGCTCATTAACTCCTTCCTGCCTGGGGGCCTCCCCTTTCCTGGGCCTTCTGCTTGGGGGGTGGGGGGAGTGGGGCAGAAAATTAAATCAAACTCCACCATCCTGGAAAAGCACAGTTAAACAGCCACGCCAGAAAGTTCGGGCCTGGTTCCTCTACCTACCAGGCATGTGACGCATGGAATTTGATTAGCATAATCTCAAAGTTTTCCCAGCTTGCTACCCAGAAGGCATCCTGTTTTGCTATTTGTATATTTTAAAAACATTGTTAACAGAGCAATAATAATGTCTGCTGCATTTGCCCAACAAACAGCTAGCTGTATTTTATACACTAAAAAGGAAATGTGAAGTTTTCCTAGAAACCTACTATTTCAGGAGTCCTTTTTTTAAGCAGGAGGAGAGGGGAGGGGAGGAGAGGAGAGGGAAGGGGAGAAGAGGAGAGGAAAGGAAAGGAGAGGAGGGAAGAGGAAAGGAAAGAAAAGAAAAGGTAGGATTTAGAAGTCAGATTGTGAGGCTGGAATGCTCAATTTCTAACTTGCCTCACTCCACTGGCAGTAGCAGAAATCCGTCTATGGAGGAAAAAGTTCATCAGGAAAACACAAAGTTGTTTTGTGTGGTAGGAGGCTTTACCTGCAAAGCCCAAGGATCACATTACCTGTGGGTACTGCTTGTCTGCTTCCTGCCAACCTGGTCTGGGAAGCGGAGGCAGACAAACAAGGGAGCTTCTGGCTAACTGAGGCTCTTTGCACTCGGCAGCTCTGCCGGGGGTCAGAGGGCAAATAAAGTCCCCTCCCCCCCGTATGACACACTTCCGAAGGGAGAGACTGACACAAACCAGACAGAGAATTAATAAAACATAGGACAGTGTTGGCCTTGTTCTGGGTTATTACAGGAAGAAAATTGAACACAAAAGTAGCCTTCAGCATGGCCAGCCAGGGAGGGAAGAGCAACGGGGGCCCTTCCTGGTCCACTCCACAGCTGTAACTCAAGAAGGTCTGAGGAACATCAAGGCTTTCCAGAGCAAAGGCAAGAAGAAGACAGGCGAGGCGTGCACACGCTGGCCACCTTCCAGTCAGTCCACCTGGACAAACCACTTCAGAAGACAAACGCCTCCTGGGAGCTTTGGTGCCCACAAGGCACACACGGGAACTTTTGTTTTCCAGGCCTGGTCTGAGCAAACCACACACCGCACGGAGCCCCATTTATCTACAACACACATTTGGAAGCGATAAAACGTCACCTCAGAATCACAGTCCACCGTCAGGAACACGGCGAAGTTGCTTATTTATTTCCTCCCGAAACTCTTGCCTTTCAAATTTCAAAGGCTTGCTTTCTAATATTTTTATGCTAGAGCTTCCTCTCCTCACACACGCAGTATCAAAAGGACAATCTGGGCGGCGGCCACGAACACCCCACCTGCACATACAACCCGGAGCGAGGAAGTCATCGGTTTCAAACATGTCCTTCAAGCGCACTCTCCGATCATCCCACACGCGGGCGGGATATATGAAAAGATCCCACCATACTAAAACGCCAATTCATTCTTATTTTCAATTTTTTTCTTTCCTCCAGAAGCCTTCCAGCACCACTCTCTGTAGCTCAAGTTCATGTTTGGAGGCCCCCACAGAAACCCACTCCAACAAAAGGACTTTGGAGGACCCTTTCCACCTCACTTCCATGGGGGCTCCCTCTGATGGGACCTAAAGAGCTCTAACTCCCCAGACCCGGTTTCCTTGAAGGCCTCCTCCTGCCAGCCACCACGGCGAGGGGCTGGCCCAGGAAGGGGTTAAAGCCCTCATGTCAAACCGCAAACTCGGGCACTGGCCCAGAAGGGACATGGGAACCAGGGCAGCCAGTGATAAAGGCCGGATTGTAGCAGCCCACTGAATTGGAAATGACTTGTAGGCCTAATGAAACAGAACTTTGGCAGTAAAACAGAATGAAAGGAATGAGACAATAAAAGGCTGGAACAAAGGGTGCAGAGTCGTTTCAGCTTAGCAAAATAAGCTCACTTTGTTGGTGGGGAAAGCCAAAGCCGATTAGGATAAACCAACGACTGAGCGCAAGTCTTCCAAACTAATTACACAGTTCACCATGTGAAGTATAATTGGAAGCCTCCAGATGCGGGCTGCTTTGCTTTCACAGGAGTTCTATAAAGTGAGAATTACCTAGTGAGCTCAGCACCGAACAGCCCTGTCATCGAGGTGAACAGCTGAAAGGTGCAGAACTGCTCCATCCGGGACGAAGCCGAGAATTCATTAAGTTTAAAGGCCTCTGTTTGATCTCCCAAATCCTATAAGTGAGAATTTAAGAAACCGGTACTTGAAGGAGGGGCCGAAAGGGGAGAAGGAGGAAGCCCACGCACACGGAGCTTCTTTGATCCCAGTGCTTGTTAATTACCAAGCTGGGCTCTTCCGGATGGCAATGCGGGGAGCAAGGTGGCAAACCCTCGGATCGGCTGTCTGGGTCTGTACGTGTCTATCAGAGCATCACTCACGTGCCACTTTCTGGAACGGTCTGCGTACATCATTCCTGGACGTATGAAAATTGTGAGCACAGATAACGTCTGCTAGGGAACCTGACGCGCCGAAATAAATTCCTGCACATCGACATTCTTGACAAATGAACAAAACTGGCTCCCTCGGAGTGTAGGAGCTGCTACGTGGTGAAGTAGGAGATGAGGTTTTTATAAACAGTGAAAAGAGGACTGATGGTACAAAAATGAACGACCGTCTGGGCCCTCCCCAGCATGGGCTTGTGTGATCTCTGATGACTCAGGACCTTCCTCCACATCAGTCCGGTCATCTACATGATAGACAGTCCACCCGTCCTGCTTGATGGTCCTGAGAATCGGACTTTAAAATGCATCAAAAAAAGCTCAGCACAAAGCACACATCCCTCCAAGTCAGAAACACCAACTCACAGCAAAAGAATCTGCATAGTAAAATCTGAACTTCACGAAGTCTGACTCTTCATTAACTCAGATCTAGCACATGGAATAAGGAGTTGGAAATACTCTACGGGTCCCTGGATCTTACTCATAGGATGAAGATTCTGGTTTATAAATAGCAGCTTTTTCCAAATAGAGAATCCTTCGCTGTTCCTGCATCATGCAGTCCAGAAACTAACTCTACCACTGTTAGGATGGTTTCACTTATTATATCATGCCTACTACTACTGATAATACCTTGTTTTGGTTACAGTCTATGGATACCTTTGGTACCTATCTATCCATATATCCACCTATACAAGTTTATATTTTTTTTTGAAGATTTTATTTATTTATTTGAGAGAGACAGAGAGAGAAACCATGTATGAGCAGGGGGAGGGGCAGAGGGAGAGGGAGAAGCAGACTCCCTGCTGAGCAGGGAGCCCAATGTGGGGCTCGATCCCAGGACCTTGGGATCATGACCTGAGCCAAAGGCAGACGCCGAACCCACTGGGCCACTCAGGTGCCCCTGCATGTTTAAACGTACTTTCTAGATTTATTGAATTTGCAAGCTTGAAACCAACCTTAGGAATAACCTAGTCCAAGGGCTGGCAAATTATGGCCCACAGGACAATGTGGCCCGCTACCTGTATTTATAAATAAAGTTTTATTGGAACACAGCCACATCTAATTATGGCTATGCCATAGCTGCTTCTTCCATACAAAAACAGTTATGACAGAGACCATATGCTCCATAAAGCCCAAAACGTTTATTATCTGACCCTTTACAACCTTTTCCAATTCCTTCCCTTAGAGGAGAGACCAAGGCCAGGAAAGATGTGGCCTGTTGAGGGTTCACAGTGGGGTCACTGCATAGTCAGGCCCAGCATGAGAGCCTGGAATACTTCTACCTTACCTTCCTCTAATGACAGCATCAGAAGAGCTATCCAGGGGGGCGAGGATGGCCATCCAAGTGAGCAGAATCCTTATGCCAATGGCCACACTTCATAATCTCATCTTAAATATAAACAAGTAATAGCATCCCTAACCAGGGGGCTGGGGGTAAGTTTCTGGGAGGAAGGTGGGTGAAAAGCACAAAAGGGTTTACAAACCTCCAATTTGAGTTATTTAAAGTTCTCGGTGTGTCATTCTGCACCCACTCCACTTACAGTAATGACATATTTAAACTCCCTTAGCTCAGCCCCATGATAGCAGTCTTACCCATCTTGATTGCCACCTGAAATAAACAGCTGAAGCAGCTGCCACCTCAGGCACAATGGGGAGAGTGAGAGGAGAGAGGAATGACAGCGAGGGAAACCTAAAACGCGGGTGGCAAACCCCAAATGGGGCTTGGAAGGATGGAAAGTTCTGGAAGTGGAGGAAGAGGAAGCAGGGTGTGAATTCTAGCTGTTATCCTGCCTTACCTGAGTGACCTTCCTTGAGACTTAACCTCCCTGACCCTTAATGTTCACCTCTGTCAAAGGGCGGGATGACACCCAAATCTGCCGTGCAGATGAAATGAGGCAATCTATGTCTGTTGCCAGCACTGCCCTGGCCTGTGGACCAACACAGTCTCTTCCTTCATTCTGCCCCCTCCCCACCCTAAGCCCAGGGTGTGGACTGATCTGAGGCTGCAACAGGGCCCAGAGTTCAGATTCTGGTATCAGACAAGCCTGGAAGCGAAGCCTGCATCCAGCTCTACCTTTCACGGTTGGGGAAGGAGGTCTGACCCCAAGTCAAAGACTCAATCCCACCTAGACTCCATTTAACATGCTGCAAAAACAATGCAAGACCCCCACCAGCCTCCTGGAGAAGAATTAAATGAGATAATACAAGTCAATGGCCTGGCCCAGGACCTAACGAAGTACGTACTCACTAATAAAATTCCCCCTTGCTAACTTGCTGTTAACCAACCAAAAAGGGTCCCCGATGACTTTCCAGATGAGAACGTGTACAAGTACGTGAGTCTAGCTGACACAGGGGTGTGTGCGTTCCGTTTTCTTCAACCAGAATATAAACTGCTGAAGCCCAGAGGCAGTCTGCCGATGCGCCACTGGACTGACACTGCCTTAGGGCCTCGCAGCACGTCTCCTCTTTTTTTTTTTTATTCATTTGACAGAGATCATAAGTAGGCAGAGAGGCAAGCAGAGACAGAGAGGGAAGCAGGCTCCCCACTGAGCAAAGAGCCCGATGCGGGGCTCGATCCCAGGACCCTGAGACCATGACCTGAGCCGAAGGCAGAGGCTTTAACCCACTGAGCCACATAGGCGCCCCACGTCTCCTCTCTTTTGATGGCTCTGGTTCCAAGGGAATTACACCAAAATCCTGAGAGGTGGTGGGCCCTGCCCAAGGGGGCACAGACGTGACACCATCCACCAGCACAAGGAGGGAATAAGCCTTCTGAAGACAGACCCAGACAACGCACCAAACACGTGCACAAAACAAGCCACAAAGAAGTGTATTACGGTTTTGATACATTCAAAAGCCTCCTTAGTCCTTTAATAAAACATCTGGTAAGTTTACATGTCCTGCTGGAATCTACAAATGTTACTGCTAAATTAACCAAGCAGCTTCAGTCCCAGCGCAGCCCACACCAGGGAAGACGGACTGTGACTACCACCCTGACAAGGGGACAACTCTTCTCGGGGCTGGGATGGCTGCGGCCCTGGGCAGGGCCAAAGCTGGCAGAGCTTCCCATGGCCGGCTCACCGGCTCCCAGCTGTAAGTGCTAATGGAAAAAGACAGAAAGAGAAAAGGAGAACGAGAGACAAACAGACAGAAGCCTGGGGGTGGGAGCAAGTACAGGTCCGGCAGGTGCCGGCCTGTCCGAAACAGTCTAACAGCCCAGCTTCCCGGACACCCACAAATAGGACCACAAGATTCCAGTTTATGGCTCAGAAAAGAAACCCTACCTCATGTTTGCTCCTGGCCTGTTTTAGAGGCAGAATTATAGCAAGGGGGCTCACACTTGCCAGCCTTCCATGACACAAGCTGGACCTGTCTCCTGTGATTATTTCCAGTCTCTCCCCACAGGCAGGGTGGGGCTAGGTGGGGGACCAAACCGCCCCACCCGTGCTTTGAGCGAGTCTTGAAGAGAAGTACACGGTCACCGACACACTTAACAGTTCTGCAAAAACGGCCAGAATGAATCACCCCGAACTGGCAATGCAAGACGGTGCCATGGGGAGGGCGTCTTTCCTAAGCGACCCGGAAGGGCAGTGACGTGCCATTGTGAATGCCAAGCCCGGCTGGAGGAGCCTGGTCTCTCTTTGTTGCATGTCTCCCACCCATACAGAAATTGGAGATGACCAGAGATGGGAAAAATCTCCATTTTGAAGCTACACAGTGATCACGGCCCTCATCACGGCTTACAACCTCGACACACCCAGGGATGAGGTCTGAGCTGCCCATCACCTTGAGCAAACAAATATAAGCACAGAGCCTTCAGGCCAGGCAGTGGGCAGCAGTGCCTGGTACCAGTACAGAGGGCCACCGCGGCCAACCAGCTACCAGCCTCCTGGGACACGGCAGCCAGAGGAGGGGTACCACACAAGGCCCAAAAGGCCAGTCTCCCTGCCCCAGGCTGCCCTGTCGGAGCCCGGGGACCATGCGGCCATCAGAGGAACGCTGCTTTCCAAGGCACCAGCTCCCCACCAGCTAGAGAGAGGCTGAATTAAGCACTTCGCCCACAGTGGCATATCCTGTCTGTCCAGCTCTTGACCGTGTCTGTCCCCTACATATTCCCACTCCGGTTCCTGGCTGATCGGGTGTACTCTGCGTTGCTCCCAGGCTGGTTCAGCAACAGAGCCCAGGGGATCATTTCCCTCCTGTCTCCCACACACTGACAGGTACAGGCCCAGCATCTTCCCCGAGTCTCCTGGGCACCTGACAGGGAAAGGCTGAACAGCACAGGACCCCAGGGAGCCCCCTCTCTTAATGCACCTTCCAGAAAGGCACAGAATGCCGCCCAGCACCGAATCACAGCCCTCTAGCAGCTTCTGCAGGAGCTCCTGTCCTGTGAGTCACAGCCCTGAGTCCCTCCCCAGCCGCTGCCACCAGCACCACCGGCTCCCAGCCCAGACCCCACGTGGCCAGCAAATGCCAGCGACACCACATTAAAAGGCCACTCTGTCTGCTCCTGCAGGCACGTGCGGCACCACGCCGACCACAAGCCGGACTCTTACACAGCAGCTCCTGACAGATTACACTTAGATCTCGACGACCCAGTGCAAGGACAAAGTTGTGCAAGGACAAGGTTCTTGACGCAGCTGTGGCAGATGGAGGGGCCGCGGCGGCCACCAGCCCCATGCGCCGCTTACCTTGCCGAACTGTTCGAAGTACTGCTTCACGTCTTCCACCACCGTGTTCGCAGATAATCCGCCTACAAATATTTTCTTTGTTCTTGTGACCATCTGCGAGAAACGACAAGAGGAGGACATAGGTTAACCAGGTTATCTGAAGCAACACTCACGAAGGCACGGAAACAAGCCGCTCTCCACGTTCCTCTAGGAAGGCAATTTCAGATAAATTCCAGCTGTACAGCGCGGGCCTTTTAGACATCTCAGAGCGCTGGAGACAGCCACGCTGGAGATCTCGGGCCTTCGGGCCACAACTTGCAAGCCTGGGTTTCATACAGACACGGAGTGGACTTCAGAACCTCTAAGCCACCATACACAGCTTCATTCTGATTTCTGGCACAAAGAGAAAAGTGGCACATCAAAGCTATTTTAAACCTATGTGAACAGAACAGAATCATGTGCATAAAAATCTGCTGCCCAGAAAGTACCATAAAATTTGTCAATAAGAAACTCACACATGGGTGCCTGGGTGGCTTAGTGGGCTAAGCCTCTGCCTTCGGCTCAGGTCATGATCTCAGGGTCCTGGGATCGAGCCCCGCATTGGGCTCTCTGCTCAGCTAGGAGCCTGCTTCCCCTCCCCCGCCCCTGTCTGCCTCTCTGCCTACTTGTGATCTCTCTCTCTCTCTGTCAAATAAATAAATAAATAAATCTTAAAAAAAAGAAAGGAAAAAGAAACTCACACGTCATGCAAACATATGGATGGGCTGTCTACACCAAGCTGACAGACGCCAGCCCTGCACACAGGGACCACCCTTCGAGCTTGTCCTCATTCTCTTTCCCCTCTTGATTCCTCACCAGTCGCCCTGACTCACTCTACACTCAGTCAAGCCCCGCTGAGCCCCCAGTATCCGCCCCTTCATCCATACAAGCCCTTCTCCTGAGAAGGCCTCTCTGTGCCTAGATCTCCCACAGCAAGTCGTAACCATCCCTCAAGATCCAACAACCTTCTCCAAAACGCAAGCTATCTATGCCGTCACCACCACCACCACTTCTGAAACTCTAACACCATACCCACCAGCCTGTCCTGGCGCCCACTTCTTCCCACCCAGTGCAGAAGTCATAGATGATCCTGTCTTTCTTACTTCCTCCCCAGACACTGAGTTTCTGATTTCTCTCGGTAACCCCCTCCACAATGCCAAGTATGCACTAGGCACAGAGAATCCCACCCCAGTGGGACCCAGTGTCTTCTCTGATGGGAAGAACGAATGGCTGTGGTCACATTTCAGAATCCCAACGGTTCCAAAGCAAATGACACAAACGGTTCAGAGACAGAAATGAACATCCTGGGCAGGAGCCAAAGTGAAACAAGAAAATAAATCTTATTCTGAACACTGAGTCTAGGCTGTGCGTGTGTTTAAGTTTTGGGTTTGTTTTTTTTTAATGTGCTACTAAAAAAAATTTTATTTAAATGTTAAATAAGAACAGGGTCTCACCTATTTGGCTGCACATAATAAAAGCCCAGTGTCTTAATCTGACAAGAGAAACGGTCACAATGTACACATCTAGCAAATCATAATGTTTGTACACTTTGAATATCTCATAATTTTGTCAATTCACACCTCAGTAAAACTGAGGGGAAATGTTTTATGAGAACATGTAAATAAAAGCATGACTGAAATCCCAAAAATAAGTGAATAAGATGAAGCTGAGAATGTTGAACACACACACACACACACACACACACACACACAATGTCATTTGTGTCCATGACAATTCAATGTGGGAGGCCTAAATACAGGGGCTGTGACTGCCAGGATCCCCACTGTCCCCCAGGCTGAGACACCCTGGCTGAGGGAACAGAGGACCAAGCCACCTCTCCGAGGAGCGCCCTGGCTGAGAGCCCCCTGGGTGGGGACGGGTGGGCTGTGCTGAGGAGCGCCCCCCTGAGGTCCGGCCTTGTGCTCTGCACCGCACAGTCCCAGATGGGTGCATCCGTCCCAACTAACCCCCAACTCCCATCAATGAGGACGCACTATGGCCATGAACAGAAGGAGGCTCCCAGACTTCAAGGAGCTCCGGAAGCAGCGACATGTGCCCCCACAGCCCAGTGACGGAGCCCCACCTGGAGCGTCCCTGGAGCAGGCTTGCTGCGCGATTTTACAGGACATTGTGCTAGCAATTCTGCACACTTCCTGTGGGCTCTGAGAGGCATGCAGTGATTACACATGTGTTTAAAGCTGTGATTTACCGCTTTTCGTCTCTTTTCAGATGAACAGGAGAGGAGATGAGATCATGGACGTGAGAACATGCTATGAAGATCCCACCAGCATCTACAGGGCCAACTCCAAGAACCTCTCATTAACCAGTGGGCATCTTATTCTGCTCCTTATTGTCCACCTTCCTTCTCAGCCCTTCCGTAAGTCCCTCTGGAGGACAAGGTCACCTTCCTGTGAAACTCCAATCAGTCCCTCTCCAGATTTCAATCTCTCCCGACACTCCCTGACTGCCAAATTTTACTACCCTAACTTTCCTAACGCATTCATTCAACAGATACGTTAAGTGCTAGGTGTTGGAGCCTACATTCCAATACAATGTAGAATTGAATCCACTATAAAATGGAGATATAATAATTAGCCCACCACACAAGGCTCCTATTAGGACTAAATTAAATAACATATGCCGAAGTGTCTAGCAGGACACCAGGCAGATGCTAGGTAAGTGGTCACCATAACCGAATTCAAAGTCAATTACTACATTCATCCTTCAAGTTCAGAATAAATGTGTGACAGAAGGATATTTCACACAAAAATCTTTGATAAATCAAGTCTGGGTGCCCCGTTCTCTTCCCACTGTAATTTCAAAACCACTTTCCTGCATCTCTACATGATTTCAGATGGGCAAAGACTCCCAATAGTTTCATTTCAGATTTCTCAATCCTTTTTTTTTTTAAACCCAGCCAAGTAATTAAATATCTATAAAGACACGCTACTGTGATCCACAAACATGCATTAGTGGGATTCTCAACTTAAAGAAACTCTGGAGAAGCCTTCTATAAAATGAACCCTATGGTGCCATTCACAACATTGTTTAGAGACAGGCGGGTACAGAGAAGACCCGATTTATATTCCAAATGTTCACATGGAGCCAGGTAATTAAATGAGTAACGTGTCTCCATCCCAGATAACAGAAGTCAACAGAATGCTCATTCCCCAGTAACTGGTTAAATGGAAAGACACTCCCCGCCCTTATACTCTCTACAGTTGCTCAACAGCCATAAACCTATCAAGCCAGAGCTTAAACACTGGGGCAGACAGCCAGCCATAAATCTACACAGTTCCCCCAAAAGTCTGTAAAGTACTTTTTTTTTTTTTTTAGAAGGATGAGAAATCCCAGGCCCCAGACACTATGCCGAAGAGTCCAACTTACTAAAACATCCTCTCTAGGAATGAGCTCAGATACAGTGATGGATCCCACTCTTCGGCAAATGCTAAAAGGAAACTGATTTAATCAAAACCTTCCAGACATGAAAAGGCCAGTGGGAAGATGTGCAACACTCGCTTAACTGCCCACCAGTGTCCTGGCTTTGGGAGAGGAGAGCAAGGCCAGGAGGCGACAGGGCTCTACACGCCAGGGGTACACTGGGGGAAGTGGAGGGGGTTACTTTGGGAATCCTGACGGCATCCCTGCTAAATGGACGGTGCAGGGCTTGATGACTTGCATTCTGAAGAGGGACACGGGAGGCAGGCAGAGAGGACTCCAGAATCACACGTTCTACCCTGTTTCCCTTCCACCGCCAGGGCTGCTGGCGAGTACAGGACAGGGGCAGGGTTAGCTGTCATGTCCAGGCTCCCAGTGGGACTCACTGGAGGTCCTCAAATTCTTATCGATACTATCAAAGTTTCTGTGTCCATGTCTGCACACATACGTGCGTATGTGTGTGTGGCTGGGGGAAGTCTCTAGTCCCGAACCTTCCATCTTGGCTGCTACTTGCCCCAGGAATTGCCCAGCATCCCCAGAGTTTAAACCCTCTTCTGACCTCGGAAACGGCAAGCAGGACACGTTACCACTGGTCCCCCTGACTCCACAGTCCTTTGTGTTATAAAAAGTCCTCTCCACCCACAGTGGAGAGAGCCACCTGTGTTTTCTTCCTGCGCCAGGCCCTTTGGGTAACTGTTTCCTGACCCACAGCCCTCACGCCCATACAGCACTTAACCACACAAAGCAAGGAAAACTGGCCGCTGCACACCAAAATGCTCAGGCAGCCCCAGGAGGTCCCCACCGTGCCCCCAAATGGGAAGAGCCATCCATCTGTTCCAGAGAAAGCTCGATCCAAAATCCATTAGGAAAATAAGCTTAAATGTCCTTTGCATGGAGTTTTTGGTGGAGGGGTTGTAGAAAACACTTCGTGCAAATGCTTTCCACTCTTATTAAGACACTAGATACCCACCAAGAGCCCAGCACCCTGGGGGACAGCCACCTCTCCAAACAGATGCCCTTCCTTTTATAGTCTAGGGCGGCACTCTGGGAAGTGGGGTGTGTGTGTGTGTGTGTGTGTGTGTGTGCGCGCGCGTACGCATCAGGGGATTGGGAGGGTTCAGGCTCTCACAAATCACGGCTACACATTCTACATCTAGACCCATAATTTAACTAAACACCACTGCTCTCCACACCTCTTGGCTGCACAAAGAAAACCCCAGCACCCATTCCAGTTTGGAAAATTGCTGTTTACCCATAAGAATTGGCCAAAGCCAGCTGCTAACCAGAGCTGCCCAGAACAACCCACCTTCCTGCTTCTGACCAAAGAGCTCCTTTTTTTTTTTTTTTTGAAGTTTCAAAAAAATCCCTTTTAAAAAGTGTGTTTGCATCTGAAAGGGTCACTCAGAGTGGGGCCGCTGGTTGTATTTTTATAAAACAGGATAAAGCAGATGAATGTGCATGTGTCTGTGTGTGTGTGTGTGTGTGTGTGTGTGTGTGTGTGTGTTGAAAGCAGAAGGCAGAGGTATTAGAAAAGAGAAAGTACTTTGAAGAATGAGAATGATGGGGAGAACTTAGCTCTAAGAGCTCTGCCCCAAAGATATTAGTTGTCACACAGTAAAACAACAATAACTATGAGGCTCCTGGGTGGCTCAGTCACTAAGTGTCTGCCTTCAGCTCAGGTCATGATCCCAGGGTCCTGGGATCGAGCCCCACATCTGGCTCCTTGCTCGGCGGGAAGCCTGCGTCTACCTCTCCTACTCCCCCTGTGTTCCCTCTCTCGCTGTGTTTCTCTCTGTCAAATAAATAAGTAAAATCTTTAAACACACACATACACAGGGGCACCTGGGTGGCTCAGTGGGTTAAGCCTCTGCCTTCGGCTCAGGTCATGATCTCAGGGTCCTGGGATCGAGCCCCACATCGGGCTCTCTGCTCAGCGGGGAGCCTGCTTCCTCCTCTCTCTCTCTCTGCCTGCCTCTCTGCTTACTCGTGATCTCTCTCTGTCAAATAAATAAATCTTAAAAAAAAAAAATACACACACAATAACTAAACATGTTTCTCCTCCTGACAAATGCATGGAAAGGTAGGACGTGGCTCTGGAGAGTCCTGAACGGGTAGAAGAGAAGCCCAGAGAAATTAAGTCAGCTTTTGCCAATACCACGTTCCTGCAAAGAGCTCAGATTCCCCCTTTGGTGACACACATGAGTGTGTGTCACTGCCCAAGAGCACCGACTCATTTACAGAAGCTCTCCCATCTCTGAGAGCCCCAAGGTGGAGAGAGCCTGGGGAAGACGTAAGAACGCTAGCGCTGGGCAGGATTCTGCAAGCCTGACTGCCCAGCATCCCCATTCTACAGATGGAATCAAGCCCCAGCAACGTGGCTCATGTGCTGGTTAAAGACAAAGCAGAATGACGACGGAGAGTGGATGTGCGGGCTGGTACCATGCAAATTCCATCCCAGACTCTGAATTTGGTGAACACTTTGTTCTTCAAATTCTTGGGTAAAACTGTATGTTCTCATTCAAGTGTCAGTTCCCTGCATCTGAAAATTAAGCCCAGTCTTTGTATGGCAAAGAAGCTCTCGCAGGGCTAACCAGGGTCACAGAAGTCCCGAACTCCACAGCCCCGTTCCACAGGGAGCTTCCTCTGAGGGACATGCCCTCTAAAACTCCCAAGTTCCCTCAGTATTTGTTTCCACCCTTCCCTCCTGCCTCTAAACTACTTGTTACCGCCGCTGCCACAGTATCTGAACCCAGTGGCAAAACTCACTGAGCACACAAAAACAGAAGCCAGGTACTAGAATTATCTCCAAATGATTCTAGAATCATATGTGGAAAAAGACCACAGGGAACCAGTTGACTGGAGTCCCCCAAAATTCACGTCCACGCAGGCCTTTGGAAACGTAAGGTTCCTGCGATGAAATCATCCTGGGTGCAGGGAGGGCCCTAAATCCAATGACTGGGTTGTCCAAGAGGAGAAGGGACACACACTACTCCTGGAAAGGCCATGTCAAGATGGAGCAGAGATGTGTCTACAAACCAAGGAAGCCCAAGAATTCCCAGCAGCTACCAGAAGGTAGCAGAGAGGCACGGATGGCTTCTCCCTCACAGTTTCCAGAAGCAATGAGCCCTGCCAGTGCCTTCACCGCAGACTTCTGGACTCCCGACCTGGGAGAGAAGACATCTCTAAGCTTTCATCCCTGCGGGCTGTCTTAATTTGTTAAGAAACCAATATGAAGACCTACCTGGGCCAGGCGCCCTAAGACATGACAGGCCTGGCCACAGAAGTCCACATGGAGGCCCCCCACCATCGTGGAGGAGGAGAACACTGCTCCCACATGTGACGGTCCGAATCTACCCTCCCAAGGCAGGCAGCCCACGCTCATCACGTGCATACCCGCCTTAAGGGGCCACAGGGGCAAGTCTCTGCCTCAGAAGGTAAGGTGATACCTACTGGGAGATGAGGGAGCGATGCAAACGCTGCCCGGTGTTGCCCACAGAGTCCAGATCGCCCTGGCATAACACTTCCTACAAGCGGGGCCAGGGCTCACAAACAGGTGCCTATAAGACACAACCCAAGCGGCTGGGAGGAGACCGGGGTCTCCTGCGTCTCCCTTGGTGCTCAGAACGCTCTGCCCTCACCGCGCACCCCCTGCACGAGGGCGATGCCCTCCTCACGAGCTGCCTTACTCTGCCTCCTGTCAATCCCAGGTCAGGTCTCAGCCTCTCTCCCACAATCAAGGAAATGGAGACTCGGAGATGGTACATGTCTGACGTCTCACTGCACCAGAGTGACAAAAGACAGAGTCAAAATCTCCCTCCTTCTATTCACTCAAGTGTCTCACACCTTCATTTGTGTCTAAGGTGGTCTTCTTTTTTCCCAGCGGAAAAGTACAGCAGGGCCACGGGAGAGGACAGGGCACCAGGACAAGCAAGTCTGATGCAAAGATGCAGAAATGACAGGCCAGACGCTGCTGGTGGGGACGGACGTAAAATGGCGCCGTCCCTCAGACGATTACACGGCGAGTTACTAGGTGACCAACAGACAGGTCCACTCCCAGTACGTACCACCCAGTACACACTCATCTGTCCACCCAAAGCCTCATACAACATGTTCGTTGCAGTTCGTAAGAGTCAAAAAGTGGAACAACCCAAATGCCCGGCAAGGATGAACAGATAAATTAAGTACGATATGATCTGTGGAAGGGAGTATTATCCAGCCACAAAAAGGAACAAAATACAGACAAGCCTCGAAGACATTATGCTAAGTGAGAGAAGCCTGTCATAAAAGGTCACACATGCTATAGGACTCCATGCCCTGGAAGGTTCCTAACAGGTAATGCCCCAGAGACCGAAAGTTGATTAGTGGTTGCTCAGGGCTGGGGAAGCAGGGATCATGATGGCAAAAGAGTAGCAGGTTTCTTTGGGGGGTTTTGAACACGCTCTATGATGGGCTTTGGAGATGATGCGTGTATCCGTGAATATTCTAAAAACCACGGACCTGCACCCTTAAATGGGTAAGCTGTATGGCACGTGAACTATATCTCAATAAAGCTGTTGTGGTTTTTTTTTTTTTTTTTCATGACAGGCCAAAAAGATCCCTAAATAGAGAGTCTGTATGCAAAAAGGGTTTAAAAATAAACCCACGTGTCCCAGAAAGCATGCTCTCGCCTGCTACTGTATCCACCAGCCACATCCACGTGCTTTGCTTCCTTCCGCCCCTGGTTGACCACTGGACAAAGGTGTAACAATATTTGATGTTGCCAACTGCAGAAATTAATTTAACTTCAGAGGAAACTAATTATAAATATAACCGCCAATGCTTTTCCGAGCTCTCTCTCCCCCTCTATAGCTACGAGCCAGAGAGCACTGGGGTTCAGGCTACAATTTGGCATTCCCTCTAAATAGCTTTAAAATTGGAAGGAAAAAAATAGCCTTCCTCTATATGGGGCTGGAATATAATTTACACACAATTATCCGGCATAGTCAGGTTACAACATTACCTCTGATTAAAACAACAGTAACTCACCTACCGGAGAACGTGATCTCGCAATGAAATGATCAGGCTGCTCCGGCAGGCTCCCACCTCCAGCTCAGAGCCCTCTGCCTGGCTCCCTCCCAGGCTAATTAAAAAATACTACTTCCTTTTACCCTTGGTGGGAGGAAAGCTGCAGCCCGCATGGGTGTCCTGTCCACAGATCAGTAACAGAGAGTCACACCCTAGTCAGTGGCACTCAGATGGGGGGCTCCGGTGGGCAGCAGAAAGGGATGCAGAGACGGAGTGTTGCCTTGCAAAGCCCAGGAAGTTAAAGATCACGACCTATGCGTCAATCGACGCTGGGGGGCGAAGTGGCCGGCTGGCCATCACCCCGATCACAGGCACCCAACCTGTTCTGCACCCACAGGTAGCTTCTCCGTCACGCCACCCTTCTTGGAGCCCCCACTCCCTAACACTCGCCACAGAGTGAGTCACGGGAGGCCCCGACAACTCTCTCCGGTGTTCTAATGATTGCCAATACGGAGATGCAATTAAAACCCATCAGCTTTTACAGCAGCGGTATTAAGCGAAATTAAGTAAGTACCCTTTACTGTTGCTGAATTTGCGAGGAAGCCGTGCATCCCTGCATACGAAAGAGGTGCCTCCAAAGCCCCAGCGAGACAGCGGAAGCAGATTCTGAGTGAACCCCAGAAAGAGGTGGGGAAGGAGGGCCGGCCGGGATGGCGGGGCTGTTGGAACTCTGTGCCTTCCATCTGTGCCTGTCACGGCCGCCCGCCCTGCAGACTGGTGGGACTCTGCTCAACACCTGGAGGACGCCTCACGGAGATGTTAGGGCCCTGGAGGCGGGGACACCTACGGCAGTCCAGGGTACCCCACGGTCCAGGCTGACCCGGCCTGGGGCAGTGATCCAAAGGACACACCAGTCCTCACTGTACAAACACGCTCTCTCCGCCCACCTGCTCGCATTGCCGAGCACATCTGTGTAGACTAAGGCAGAGTAAATGACCGCTGGGGCCCTGGTGGGTCGGATGAGAGGAGGTCAAGTCGCAGTTCTGGGCCGCCCTTCTCCCCTGAACCCTGGGCCACAGACCCCAGCGTGGGCAATGCCAACTGAGGCAGGGAATGCAGAACAGGAACTCCAGGAAAGCTCCCCGTTCCCAAACTGCTCCCTTCCTAAGACATTTCAGGTCAGCCGGGAGCCAATGCCAGAGAGATGGTTTCTCCACGAAGTGAGGTTCTTCGAAGCTCGCTGGAACCAGGAGTCAACACGCATGCCTTCCCAGACTGCCCGCCGGCTGGGAGGGCGCACACAGGCTCTGAGAAGGAAAACCAAGCTTGGGAGGGAGTTCCCTCTTCTGTACTTTGGGGAAGACTGCCCGAGAGAGACTTCTAGAACCCACCCCGGTGAGAACTAGACCCCTGCTTCTCATCAGCAACCACGAAACTGCTCCTCTTCAGAAGGGGAAGCAGAGAAACTTTGCTGGCAGGCAGGCTCTGAAGCCAAGGCCGCCCATCCCCCAAGCCCTCCAGTTGATTTTGCCGAAAGAACAAATGGCAGCCTTAACCCTTAGCCTTGATTACCTTCATTAGCATATTTTAGATGCACACGGCAATCAGTTCTTGATGAGCAAGTTTTACCTAATCCACGAGCGGAGCCAGGCTGCGGGCTCCCCCACACTCCCGTTGCGCAGCCGCCGCCCGGCCCAGCAGCACCCCAGCATCTCCTGGGGCGTCTTGAAAACCTAGAGAGGCCGGCCCCACCCTCGGAATGCTGATCTCATTGGTCGGCAGTGAGGCCTGGGCATCCGTAGTTTTTAAACATTCTCCAGAGGATTCTAAGGTGCCGTCCGGGCTCTAGGAGAAGCGGCTTGAACCAGGGAGCACTGGCTTGAGCCCTAACTCAGCCATTTCCCTAGTGTAACTGCAGGCAAGCCATGGGAAGAGTGGGGACAAGAGCTACATGCCACAGAACTGCTCTAGGCATCCCCAGAGAGAAGTATGTGAACATACCTAGCACACAGTAGGTGCTCAGAAAATGCTGAGTCACAGGAGAGTGACACTGAAACCCGAGAGGGACGAGAAGACAAATGGTGGAGAACCGTCTCTGGTGACACACTCATCCATTCACTCTCTCATCAGACCTGTTTTGAGGACCTACTGTGAGCCAAGTCCTGGCACTAAGTTCCATGTATGTTAAGCAGAGCGAGATCTGGCATCTGCTCTGAAGGTACTTCCTGTCAAGGAAGAGGCTATGTTATGACAGCAAGGTGGAATTTTGGGGGCACCAGGCTGGACATGACTTGAGGCTTGAAGATCAACAGCAGGAGTAGCCCAGAAAGAAAGGGGAGAAGGACCTCCCCAGCAGGAGCAGCGGCGTCTTCCACACTGGCCAAAAGGCCACAGGTGGATATGAATGACTGTGGCCAAGGTGTTAGAATGAAAGCAGGAGAAGGCCAAGCCCAACAGGGAAGGCCCTGCAGGCCAAGCCAGGGAGGCAGCAGAAACCTAGACAAGGCCGAAACAGGGAAGCCACTCTTCACTCGAGAAAGAGAAAAAGCAGGGCCATCCTGGGGGGTGGGGTCCTTTCATGCTAGATGCTGGCAGGGAGGCATGGACAAGAGTGGCTAGGAAAGCAAGCACCAACCAGAAGGAAGGCACCTAGACACCAGTCCTAGTGACCAGCATGGGGCCTGGGATCAGTCTGCCTCATCAAGTCCCTCCCTGTTCCACCATCCACTGTTCTAGAAACATCAGGGAGCAGGGGGAAGGAGGAGGGCAGGTGGAGAAGGCAGAAGGAGAGATAAGCACATTGCACCCTTGGTGTGGTCGTCTTTGAAACACACTCAGCCATCTGTTAGGTCATAAATTTTACTTGTCAAGAAAAACAAAATCAAATTTCCCCCGTCCCCAGGATACACTGGTCTGCCCCTGCCACCTGCCACAAGTAACTTCCTTTGAGGAAAAGGGGGGAGCCAAGGAGTGTTTGCTGTGAAAGAGAGAAGCCAAGAAAACCATGAGCAAGGCTTTCCACCATTTATTAAATGTCTTACCCCTAAAGGGATGGAAAGTGATCTTTCTAAATCCAAGAGGGTTTTAGAGGCTGAAAAGAGCATCAGATTTAGAGATTCTGGAGATGGAAGGGTCTGGTTCCAACCCCAGCACCCCAAACCATCAAGCAATAAAGTAGAAAGAAGACCAACCCAGGAAGTTCCATCCCAACCATATACACTAGGTGACTCCGACCAAGCTTCTCAGAACTTGGGTTTCTCTTTGACAAAATGAGATTAAAAGAGTTACCCATGAAACGTCCTTAGCATGGAGCAGAATGACAGGTATATCAAAGTTCCTCTTCCCCTCCCAACTGCCTTCCCTTCCCCACCAGTGACTTTAGCTCTCTTTAGCTGTGTATGAGGATCAAACCTTCCCTGCCTGCCCCACAGACTACACCACAGGAAAGGAAAAAAAAAAAAAAAAAAAAAAAGGCAGCTGGAAAAGGCATGAGGCGCACTCTGTAAATGTTATGACCAACGATGATTCTACTTCCCAAAGATTTCTCAGACACCACCCTACATCAGCCCCACCTCTAAGTGGCAGCACTGGGCAACCACGGTATTTCCGTGGGCTGGAGACACTCTCACAAAAAAGGATGTTATCTCGGTGCAAAGCTATGTCTTTATCTGCCTTCTCCTAGGCAGCCCCTTACCCTATGAAGAGTAACAGACTGTTCCACAGAGGAAGGTCATTCTCCATAAGAGATAAAACTGTCTGTGCCTCGGAGGTAATGTTTCTCTGCTACACCAATATCCTAGTATGTCCGTGCTCTCCTCATGCCAGGAACATATTTCTATAAATCCTCACATAAAAGAAGACTTTATTTTCCGGAGGGACAAACAAAGGTGGTGGGGAGGGAGGGGGAAGGAAAAAAACATTCACCAATCAAACAGAACGCTGCCTGCCAGGAACTTCACTAAATGTGGAGTGTTACAGATGTTTTACGATCATGATGTCTGTTCTATTGAAAACACTTGCACTAGGCCAACCAAACAACGGAAAAGAGAGAAAGAAAAGACATGTCCCCCAATGTGCCCAACCCAGCTAACTGGTCTGGGCTGGATGTTTATTGAGGCAAAGAGGTACCGGGGGACCTGTAACTGTCAGCCAAAACGTGGAGGGCTCATTTCAGAGTCTACTCTGGAGGGCTGTCAAATCGGCTGCACGGCCCAGCAAATGGCGCACAGTCTCTCGGAAGGGTACTTCATCCTGGAAGACCAGGGTCTTCTATGGGAAAATTGCTCTGCACCTGGCAAGCACTTAATGAAACCCTGTTCTCCTCCCTCAAGGAAGGACAATCTGCCCAGTTAAAACTTCATTTGTCCCACACCATTCATTCCCTCCACAAACATTTGTTCAGTGCCCACTATGCATAAAGGTACTGAGCTAGGGCTTCATAGCCAATCCACTGTGATCAGGAGCCCCCCCCACCCCCACCCCTCAACCCCGAATGGAATCCTCCTAAGGGAGGGCCGTGGTCAATCAAGCCCCCAGAATGGAAGTTTCATAAGTCAAGGACTTTAGTCTGTTTTGTTCACCGGTATATACCCAGCACCTGGAAGAAGGCCTGGCCTATAGCAGGCACAGAATAAATACAGGCTAAACAAATGAGTGAATGAATATTTCCTGCCCTGAATTACCCAGTCTGTGGATGATTCCAGGTCCCTAAGCTCCCACCCCGTCTTCTTTCTTTCCCCTTCGGTCATTCTGAGCATTCCTTATTGCTGGCACAATGAGATAACAGGTTCATTCCTAAGAAGAGCTGCCCAAAGTTCTATCCAACAGCCCCAGAACACAGACCGCTGCACCAGAAGGCCCTGCTGGACAGAGGCAGACAAACCTTCCCCTACTGGTCAGACACACACAGCTGGTAATCCGCTAGAGGCATCTTGATATACAAAAAGGACAACTGATGCCTCTGCGAACCACTTAAAAGACCACATCAAATAGGGAAGGGCCTGAAACACCTGGCAATCACAGATTCAGTGACAACATCTAGGGTCTGTATCACCAGCCCCTGATTAATTCCATTCAACATCAGATGTTAATGATCACCCGAGTCACTTACCAGGCCCATAGGAGCCCAAACTAAATGATTTAGTTCAATGCCCTTAGAGCTCTCACAGGGACCTGATGAAAACACCCAATGGCACGAGTATGCAAAAAAAGACAAACCCATGAAAAACTGTCAGAAGAGTCAGAGAAGGCTTCAAAGAGGAGAGACCTAACTGAGGCTTTAAAGGATAAATAGGAGTGTTCCAGGAAGGCAAGAAAGAAGAGTGGTTGGAATCACAGCAGCATGACACATCACTGTTTCAGGCACCAAAAGTTTGGTACGATCAGAAATCAAGTGGAAAGGAGGATTTGATGGGAGATGAGGACTACTGCAAGGGTTAGATCACAAAGGGTCCTGTAGATCATAGCCAAGGAGACTAACCTTCATCCTTTAGACAAGGGTGCAATGATTTTAAGCAGAGGAATAACACGGCCAGCTTTGTGTTTTAGATAAGTCATTCCGTAGAGGGCAGACTGGAGAGCTTGCACACAGAGACTGTAAGGACGGTTAGAAGTTTATCATGATAGCCCAAGATGAAGGGACCTTCAACTAAAGCAAGGATCTTTTGCATAACAAAGCAGGAAGAGATTTAAGAGAGAGTAGGAGACAAAATTATCAGCCCTGCGTAAATGGCCAGATGCAGCGATGAGGGAGAGGAAGTTACCAACCGTGGTAAGCACCTGCAGAAGCCGTAGGTTTGCAGGGGAACGAGAGATGTGTTCGGTTTGGGTACATTAAATTTGTCCTGCCCAGAGGACAATCTACATATCTGTTCTGGAGCTCAGGAGAAAGATCAGGACAGATGACTTAGAATGAATTCACTAGGAGGAATCCCACCATCTTCCGGAAAACCAAAGCCACAGCCAGAGAACCAGTAGAGAAGCAAGAGAAAACCGCCTCGCCAACTACAGCAAACGGCCCCTTGGTCTATGCCCCTTTCCTTAAAGATGAGTAAGTCTGTGAGTGTTGTAACCAGGAGAACACAGCAGAAGAAATGGTGTGTGACTTCCAGGGCTGGGTCACAAAATGTGCTGCAGCTTCCAACTTATTTGCTGGAACACGCATCCCTGGGGACCTGAACCAGGAGGTAAGATGTCCAACTTCCCCAAGGCTGCCATGTTGTAAGGAAGCCCAGCCACACAAACAGACCACATGTGGGAACTCCATCCTCTGAGCCATGCCTGCCCAGGCACCGGACAGATGAGTGGATAAGCCTTCAGATAAGTCCAGCCCATCGCACCAGATTACCATCAACATGTTAAGCCTTCCCAGCTGAGGTTTTACCCACGGCAAAGCAGAAACCAGGTCTCCTGCAGAGCCCTGCTTAAATTCCGGACCCAGTAATTTCCTGAGCACAATAAAATAGTTGCTTCAGGCTGCTAAATTCAGGGGTAATTTGAAACAGAGCAGTAAGAATTGTTACAGCAAAGTTAGGGCATTTCAAACCAAAGGCAGTGGTCGGCAGTGTCCAACGACACAGAGATGTTTAGAGAGGTAAAGAGGCATCAGGTCTCGAGGTCGCTGGGTCCAGACCTCAGGCACACAGTGTCCGCGGTCAATTTTAGGACACGTAGGGCGGGCAGTGTGTGGAACTGGACAGCAAGCTCCGAGCTGTCACACGGACGCCCCCCACGCAGGCCCAAGGGTGTGCTGAGCCCCAGAGGGCTGGCAATCCAGGCTTAGTTGCAAACATTCCTTTAGGGAGAAACCTTACTGCAGATGGCAACTGGCACCGAAGATTTACCCATGAACATGAGAATGGCCCACCAGGGACACCACCACACACTTGCCGTGGTCAACTTTGCCTTTAGAAAGGCAGAAGTCTAACACCGTCCGATTTTTTCTAGAGAGAAATGGTTTTTATATTTGTGATCACTGTAAATAGCAACAGTTCCAAGAGGCCACCTTGAAACAGCAATCTGTTCTAAGAGTCCTTTCTTGCCCTTGGCCAAA
The DNA here is from genome assembly GCF_922984935.1 of Meles meles. Taxonomy (NCBI): domain Eukaryota; kingdom Metazoa; phylum Chordata; class Mammalia; order Carnivora; family Mustelidae; genus Meles; species Meles meles. Next base: position 32,665,987 of record NC_060083.1, read on the forward strand.
AGCCCTCTTATCTTCCTGTGCACAATCGGGACTTAATACGCGGGAATACACCTGAAACTAGGGTCATCTTGTACACTTGCTCTCCAGGCAGCTCTGCAGCTCGGGACAGCTCACTTCCTGACTAGAGACCCGGAGCCAAGTCAAAGTCATTGCTGGAAAATAGGGCATTCCTCTCCCAAATTGTCCTATCTCCCAGACAAGACAAATCTTGGGCCCCCTGCCCCCCACCCCGGCCAAAAGGCCGGCTTGGTCCACTCTGTTCCTGCTGCTCATAGGCCCTTGCTCCCCCAAACCTTCTCTGTGTTCCAGAGATGATCCAGATCAAAGGAATGGGTTAAAAACACAGGGACTGAGCCACCTGAACCCTGCAGAAGACTCAACCTGCACAGAGAGACCCAGCAACAAAGAGTCTGTTGTACAATTAACCCAGAGGAAAGACCTGACTTTCTCAGACCTTCCTTTTTGCCAAATCTCATCGTAGATTTGCCTTAGATTTTTGTTTTGTTTTGTTTTTAAAGATTGTATTTATGTATTTGGAGGAGAGAGAGCATGAGAGTAGAGAAGGTCAGAGGGAGAAGCAGACTCCCTATGGAGCAGGGAGCTTGATGCGGGACTTGATCCCGGGACCCTGGGATCATGACCTGGACGAAGGCAGTGGCTTGACCAACTGAGCCACCCAGGCGCCCAGATTTGCCTTAGTTTTAACTGTCCCTTAATCAACACAGTTTCTGAATAGCTACTCGGAATGAAACCTTCTGGGAAGAGGAATAAAAGGAACTAGAGCCGCCGTCCTGGGCGGGCTGACCGTTTCATCAGGGAGACAGGACACCTGCAGGGACACCGCAAACCATCAGCACAGGCTGCCACACCGCCACTCTGACCCGGGCACGCACGTCCGGGTCCTCGGGCCTCCGTTCCAGTGGCGCCCCTCACCCAGGAACTCCCTTCACACCTCAGTCCAAACATCTGTGCTCAAATGTCACCTTCACAACCTATTCAAAAACCGCAAGCCCTCCCACTCCCCAGCACCTGTGGCCCTCCTCCCAGCTTCTATAGCCTAACACACCCTTTGATTTACTTATATTATTTTTTAAAATCTTCTTTTTTAAGATTTTATTTATTTGACAGACAAGGATCACAAGTAGGCAGAGAGGCAGGCAGAGAGAGAGGAGGAAGCAGGCACCCTGCTGAGCAGAGAGCCTGACGTGGGGCTCGATCCCAGGACCCTGGGATCATGACCTGAGCCGAAGGCAGAGGTTACTTATATTATTTATCATCTGCCTCCCTCCTGCCAGAAAGTAAGCTTCATGGGGACAGGAACTGTGTCTATTTTGCTCACAGACACACTCCCAGGAGCTGGGTCATAGGGGACATTCAGTAAGTACTTGCTACATGCAGGAATGGACATTCTAAAGTGTCCCATGTCCCTGTAGTCACCATGAATCGACCCCTCTGTCTACACCCGCGAGGATGTCAACTGTACCTGAACTCTAGAGAACTCTAGTTCATTCTGCTTCCCACGGTCACTAAATGATGTTTACCCGTGAGGCTACAGTTCCTTGCAGGAAGAGACCATATTTACTCATGTTTGTATCTCCCAAAGCATTAGCGCTGCTCAAGTAGATAATCTATTGAATCTAATGGAAAAATCAAATTGCATGGAAAACAGGCGAAGAACACGCAGCTAATATACGTAAGTACCTATGTACAGCACTAGAGCCTCTGAAAATACCAGGAGAAGCAAGATGATACAATGTGTAAAGTTCAGCGCGGTGGCCACTAGCCACACGTGGCTACTTAAATTTAATTAAAATTAAGGGTCATTAATACTTCAGTTCCTCAGTTGCCTGGGCCCCATTTCCAATACTCAGTGGCCACATGTACTGGACGCTGAAGAACGTGTTTGTCTTCTTCGTTCTACTGGACAGCGGTGACACACAGTCCTTGCCCTCAGCGTCCAACCCTCTAGTGGAGGCCACGGGACAAGAACGAGGAGGACCAGGAGGAACGATCTGCTAACCAGTCATAAGGGAACCGAAGAGGGCTACAAGGGCTGAAGGGGAGCGGGGTCACTCACTGCCCGTGGGCAAGGAAGACTCAGGAGAGGCTTCAAGCCAGGGATAGAGATACTTGGGAGAACCTCTAAAAATGAGTTGGGGTTTTTATGCAGAAAAGGGGGAGATTATTCCGGAAGCCTGGAGAGAAAAATTCACAGGCAGAGGGGCTCCAGGGCACGGTTCTTAGAGCACGGGTACGTGGGGACCTATGTGACACGAGGCTGGAAGGGCCTAGGTGAGGCTGAGATTCCAGACAGACGCCTGGGCAAGACCTCGTGGGCAGCCGGAAGCAGCATACCTGTGAGTCCAGAGCGGGGGGCTATCGGGGAGGCACCACCAGAGACAAAGCCAGAGTCCAATTAGATGAGAGGCCCTGATGCAAGGTGGCAGCAGAGACAGAAACAAAGAGATGTGTAGCAGCGGGAGGCGCACGGCTAGGTATGCAATGACCCTCGGGGGTGACAGAACGTTCAAACTCAAAGGATCCAGGGTGCTCACAAAAGCAGAATCGGCCTTAGAGCGTAAGCAACTAGAAGGCGAAACCCACGTTCGCTCAGCGCTTGTGAGTGGAGGGCTCACAGACCACCCTCCGAGGCCACCATGCTTTGCCCGCTTGAAGTCTGAGAACCTCTGTGTGGCTAGATCCTGCATCAGTCAGCCTGGCGGACGTGAGCGTGCTCCTCAGCCTGCTCCCACATCACCGTCACTGCCATGAGGCCAGAAAGACGGGGGTCTTCCAAGTTCCCCGCTGGCGCTGGCAAGCACCACCCCCAACCAAAATCCAATTCTGGCCTCCCAAGCTGCCGCTTTCAAAGCCAAGGGTTACAGGCTCTGTTCAAGTTCAGCAGCCCAGCTTCCCCAGTCCCTCCCGGGCCACCCACTGTGGGTTAAAGACTTATTTATGCACACTCTGGGGCTCCACGGGGAACAGTTCCAGACACAGAACAAGGCCTTAACCAGGTGCTTAGAATGCAGGGCACAACTTGGTTAATGCTATTGTAGGCCTCCACAAAGACTCGGATGCATTTCGGCAAACAGCTAATAATAAAAGCAGGAGGAGGGGAGAGGTGGAAAAAGTCAACCAGGCATTTTTACAGGGGATCATCCTCCTCCCCACCCCCGCCACGGGCACCTTTGTGACAACTGGCTTCTCTCTCCAATTAGCCTATTTTCGGCAGCCAATATCCAATATGCCGGGCCCGCTATTCAAGAGCCTTTTATCTCGCATGCACATACTTTACAGAAAAGAAAAAGGAAAGGATTTCTAAAGTGGCCAGGCCAAAAAAAAAAAAAAAAAACCTAAAAGGATTGGGGGGGGGTGCTGTATTCAAGAACAAAGAAAATTCTGGAAACCTCCTGAAAGGACCCTGCCTGCCTCTCCCTATTAAGCAATCAAGAGCTGACAGAGCATTGGACACATAGCCGCTGAGGAGTGTGGGAGGCCGAGGGCCACACAGGGGGCCACGCTGCTCTCCCCACCACGTCCAGCCTTCCCCTTATCGCCAGCCTGCAGGACGGAGCAGGGTCGCTGCCTGTGTACAAGGGGGACTGTGGGGAGAAGTAAAAGAAGGGAGAAACCAATCCGAGAAATAACTTCCTGACAGGCCGACAGCTGACATTCTGAAGTGAACACAGGATGTGCCAAGAAATTATCATGCCTGGCTTTTCTCTCCCTGATAGATGACAAGGCAAAAAAAAAAAAAAAAAAAAAAAGAAGAAGAAGAAGAAGAAGAAAAAGAAAAAGAAGAAAAGGAAAAGGAAGAAAAAGAAGAAAGAAAATGAAGAAACAACCACAGCCACACACATCTCATAAATCACAACTTTTATTGAATGCTTCACCACGTAATAGTAGCAGTCAAATTGAATAAAGACACCCTTCTGTAAAGTAAGAGCTGAGACACGCCATCTCCCCCAGCCCAGGATGGGCAGGAGGGAGGACTGAACTTTGAGACAGAGAAGGGCTCGGGGAAAGCAGAGTTAGCAGTGGAGACAGGCGGTCATTTTCCTACTTGATTTTCAAACCATGGGCACCTAGAAGCCAGGAGAAGCGGGGTGACCCAGGAGCAAAGGCACACAGGAGAACAAACGCGTGAGCCAGGGCGGCAGGGCTGCGTTCTGAAGGGTGGGGGATGGTATGTCTGTCCAGGGGATCAGGGGTGAAGGAAGCACTCCAGGTGGGTCTACAGAAAACGCTGAGAATGGGTAAAAGCAAGATGAAAAGTCGGTGGGCGAACTCCACCAGAGGAACGTCAGACGGTGGGCTGGCAATTTATCACGGGGAGGTTCACCCTGTCAGAGAAGCCCAGCCACTCTCACAGGTAACATGACGGGCCCAAGTGGTGACAGAAGAATGCAGCTTCCTCTCATCTGACATTCCCACTTGCTCCCCAAGTCAGGGAAAGGGGCGCTCAGGGTGTGGTGTGGCCTTCCTTCCTCAGGAAACACCGGCTCACTCTGGAACCTTCTCTCCCACGTGTCCCACTCTCAAACCTTTGACATGCTGATGCCCCAAACGCAGTAAGCTGGGGAAGAAAGGAAGGAAGGAAGGAAGGTGTTCCTTCAATGCCTCAGTCTGTGGGGCAGGATCAGCGATAGCACAAGGGCACTTTCTGTGTGCAACGCTCTTCCTCTGCCCTACTCATCAGAACAAATTTGCTCTGTGGGGTGTTTAAGTGATGAAAAGCGGAAAGAGAAATCAATGCATTTCTTCCCCAATTCTGCCATTTGCGGAATCCAGAGAACTAGATTTGTGGTCAGGAAGAGGACTCCTTTCGAGTCCTGCCAAGAGGAAGGGCCTGATGCCTGAACACAGTAGGCCTTCCACACGCATGGGCTGGATTGAACTGCGCGGGAGCCTTGTTCATCGGGCCACCGTCCCAGAGTCCTTGCCGGATTCCAACTCAGGAGCCAGGCCCCGTGACGCAACACCAGAGGGTGAAGGAACAGACCAGGAGCATTTCTGAGCAAATGCCAAGGAGGACAGGACTCCCTGGTTCCAGTCAGAGTTAAAGACTGTCAGACTAATTCCTGAAATCAGGATTGGCTAATTCCCTCCTCTCTGACTCTATCCCAAGCACCTTCAAAAAGGCACTTCTGGAGGGGCGTCTGGGTGGCTCCGTTGTTAAGTGTCTGCCTTTGGCTCAGGTCATGATCCCAGAGTCTTGGGATCAAGCCCCACATCGGGCTCCCTGCTCAGTGGGAGCCTGCTTCTCCCTCTCCTACTCCCCCTGCGTGTGTTCCCTCTCTCGCTCGCGCTCTCTCTGTTAAATAAATAAATAAATCTTTAAAAAAGAAAGAAAGAAAGTCACTTACGGGTCAAAGTGCTGCCTGGAACGACTACGCACTTCCCCTCCCCTTGGGTGAGGGGAAGGGGCATCAGAGGTAAGGCAGAATCTCATTCACACCTAAGTTTTTGCAGCAAACGTGGCTTAAGGCCAAAGGCAGAAATTCTTGACTGTAGAAAGCAAATGAGAGACCAAATCTGCCTAAATGGTTAGGTTCTGAATGGTTCTGAAACGTTAATGCTTAGCCAATCAGCTGCTCAGAAACAGAGCGCTCTTTGAGAGTTGCTGGGAAGACAAAGCTGGGCCTCAGAGTTCTGATTCCTGTCGTCTAAAGCTTAAGTGGAATGAAAAATCCCAAACTAAAAACTAGACCACGGGTGAATTCACCTGACGGAGGTTTCTCCATCTCCAGAACACATGGTCAGGGAGAGGTCGAGATCTCACATGCCCGTTCTTAACGAATTTGACTGCGCCTCTCAGTGACTCCCTACCTAGGGAAAGGATCTGAGCGCTGGCTGGTGGAAAAAGTGATACTTTGCGGTTGTGTGTTACCAAAGAAGCCAACTCACGGTTTCAGAACACACTTGCCGGGCGGAACTGAAGCAAGAGTAAAGCCTTTTTGAAAAACAAATCTATGTGGGCTCCTGCATGACCCAGAGGAGACAGCCGGGATCCGGAGCCAGACCCGGATGTGGCTCCCAGCTCTGCTGCCTGCTGGCCGTTGGACCCTGAGCCAGGCACTCTACTTCTCCGAGCCTTAGTTTCTCCATCTATGAAATGGGATAGTGTTCCCAGTATTGACAGCATTACTGTGAAGATCAAATCAGATTATATGCGAAAGTGTTCTGTATTCCTGAAAACGCAGTGGAGATACCAGTCCCAGGGACTCACCGAGAAACTCCCCCAGCACTGGCACAAACACGTGATGGCTCTATCTCAGACAGCCGTCACAGCTGCGGAGGGCAAAGGGAGCAAGAACTCTGATCTCACGTTGGCGTCCATGGGCGATCACGGAAAGAGAAATCTCTCAGGAAGATAAGGGGAAGCACATATCATCTAATTACAGCAGGCCGGCGAGTGCAAGCTCAATGGCAGGACAGCCTGGCTCAGCCTCCTGCCGTTGGGCGGCCAGGGCAAGAATCAGCAGATGGGGCTTGGTGTGCCTTTGCTGTGGGGTAGACGCCCAGCAGCTGGGAGGGGCCCCTGCATGGAAGGGAGAGGGCAAGAGGAAGGGGAATATGGCCACCTCCACCTCTAACTTCATCCCCTATTTGTTCCCTACACCAACTCCCCATTTCCACCAGGCTGCTGGATCCAGGGGCCCCCAAACTCAGAGTGGCTTCGGAGCCTTTATTCTTGCTGGGTGTGCCTCGAGGGCACTGCGTTCCATCCTCACAGAAGTCTTATGCAGGAGGGGATAACATGACACCGTCTGACCTCCATCATCATCAGCGTGATGAGCTCATCACTGTGCGTCTGGAACCGCTGTAGGCACTTGACGCATATTGGCATTCTGAACTCCACCACAACACAACGAGGTGGGAGCCATCATGCTCCCCCTTGTACGGACAAAAGAAACGGAGACACAGAGTGAAGGACAGAACTAGAACAGGAGCCCGAGCAATGTGTTTCCAAAGTCTACACGCTTTACCTATTAGTCTACACTACCCCTCCTGAACACGATGAGGTGCCCCATCTTCTCTGCCAAGAACGCAGTGATTGGGTGTCTTTTTTTTATCAAGCACACAACAAGTTCTGGGAAAACGGAGAAGGAGGAAAGATGGGAAAGGAATGAGATAAGGGATGCAGGAAGGAGGAAGAAAAGTAGAAGAGAAAGGGAAGGAGCCGGCAGAGAGAAGGGGTCTCGTGTCCAGGTTGTGGGTTCTGGAGTCAAGAATCTAGAGCTGGGTTCCTGTTCCGACAGGTGCCATGAGGAGTCCCACCTTTCCCCCAAAGAGAGGGAGGCTGTAAAGGTCAGATGAGCAAGAACAGCAGCAGCAGGGACAGCGGTAGCGGCTTACAGCACGGGACCAGCCCTCCCCCCAAACCCAGCCCTGGACTAAGCATTTTATGGGCATTATTCCATGGAATTCGCCCAGCAATTCAATGAACTAAGGCTCCTCATCATCCCCATTTCACAGCTGAGGACACTGAGGATTCCCGATGTTAAATCACTTGCCCAAAGCCATCGAATGGAGATGTCCAAAGACATCTAACGTCGCTGAAAAGCACCCAGCCCGGTCCAAAATCAGTACTGACGTGTACATGGCTCTCCCCAGCTGCAAGCTGCCCACCTCCAGATGAACGGAACATGGAGCGCCTTTAACACCAAGCCACTCTTCTTAGAACACACACGGCCCAGGAGGTGAGGAATGCAAGGGGGAAACTGAAGACAACAAGGGGCCCGGGTGACATTCCTGATGAGGAGAGCCTGTCCAGAAGATGCCATTCATGACCAGTAGATGCTTCCACTGCTACCCAACAAAAGGCCACCTAAAAAAGGCTTACCACCCACTTGCACAGAAAAGTAAACTCCCTTGAAGACAGAATCATATCTTTCATTCGTCTCCCCTCCCCTGCTCCAAGCAGAACGTTCAGTAAGAGTTGCTGACCCACCGGACCAGCTCAGGGCCTGAGAAGGCTGCTGATCACCGTTCCCAGGGACTTCGATCTGCCAATGCCTATACTACATGGCATGACTTTCTGGATTCTGACCCTCTTCCCATTATTCCCTTCCTTCCTCTCCCATAAGTCTCACTGTCAGTTTAATCGCACTGGACATTCTTCAATAAACCCCACAGTAACCCAGCCAAGTCAGGGCTGTAAACACTGGGCACTCAGCTGCCACCCCAGAAGCAGATAATGGCCAAGAACAACTAAGAATGATGTTCCATCTGTATGGGGAATTCCCAGGAGTGACAAGGAGTCCTAGCAGCCATGCTGAAGACATGGAAACCAAGATAACTGTTCCAATAGCGTGTAGGACCTGTGTTCTGCTTCCATCTTGCTTAAAGCACTTTGCAACTGTCAACTGTACATAGAGTAAACATTAAGTGGTTTCCTTGATAGATGAGAGAAAATAAACATCTTTCTACATTTTGGATTTTGAGAGGGAATGCAGGGTTTCCTCAAGGACAAAGGGAATCACACCAGGAAAAGGTCAGGAAAAAATTATTTAGTATGCTAAAGGTTTAGTGATCAATATCAGGTTACAAGTTCAAGGGCTGGGTCTGGGCCTGAATTTACTGTCCGTCAGGTCAAGTCCTAAATTACCACGCATCATTTATGCCTATTGTTGCAAAAATACAACTGAACTTCAAATGACATATCCTAAAGCAATATAAAGTAGTACTGCCATCCCATGACAATGTTTCTGTATACAGCCATTCCTTTTTTTAAAATCTCTTTTATATTTTGAACGAGCCTCCAGTTTTTGTTTTTTCCTACTCTGCTAGTTTACCTTCCATAACTGTAACACAGACCTCAAGTCTGACCCATTTATGAAACTGATGAGTCCTCATGGTAAATCGGTGTCCATCGTCCATTCCAACAACCTCCCACAAGCTCCCTGCTACCCAGGCAATGGAAAAGTGAGGAGGGGCCAGGAAAGCATGTGGCTCTTTCGCAGCTACATCCTGCATCTCAGTTGAGTCCTCATGAAGAATCTATTTGCTGGAAAAGACGAAGGTGAGGCAGCAGCCACCAAGGCGCCTCTGACAAGGGCAGCAGGGTATGGATCTGAACCGTGAAGCTTCCCAATTGCCAAGTGGCTTTCAGGTGACAGAAAAGGCAGCAGCTACTCGAAGACCCAGATCCGCTGCAAGGCTCCAAGAGTCGTTTCCCAAAAGCACAACCTAGAGTTTTTTCCTCCATCGCCTGATGAATTCTGCCAGCATTTTCATGCCCTCAAACAAATTCCTTTCTGCTTAAACTAGGGAGGAGTGGATTCAGCCCTCTGCAGCTGAAACCAGACCAAAATGTGGCCTTTGTTTTTTTTTTTTTAAGATTTTATTTATTTATTTGACAGAGAGAAATCACAAGAGAGGCAGGCAGAGAGAGAGGAAGGGAAGCAGGCTCTCCGCTGAGCAGAGAGCCCGATGTGGGACTCAATCCCAGGACCCCGAGATCATGACCTGAGCCGAAGGCAGCGGCTTAACCCACTGAGCCACCTAGGCGCCCTGTTCTTGTTTTTTTAAAAGTAGATCAACATCCTCATTTAAGGAGAAAGGCACAAACCAGAACCCTGAAATTTCAGTTATGTTTCTGACTGGCTGAATGACCTGAGACAAGGTCCTTATTAATGTTTACTGGGCCCCAGTTTTCTCATCCAGAAAATGAGAGGGTAAAACCAGATGGTCTCCAAGGTCCCTAACATCCTAACCTTGAAGGCTTCTAAATTCAGATGCCCTTTACTTTCCTAATCTGAATTTATTTTTGCAATCAATCGGCTCAGTGCCCCTTGGTAGGAAGAAAAAAAAAATGTCTTCATTCTGAATAGAGTGATGGCTTTCCAATCATACTCTGGGACACCATGATTCCAGACCAAGAAACTCTCAGCTGTCACGTGGGACTGAACATTTCCTTTGAAGAACAGTCCACAGTGGTAGGGGTACTGGGGGGTGGGGGGGTTGTGTGTAGAGGTGGTGAATAATATTTATTTTTTTACGGTTTCTTCTGGAAAGGGAAGTGGTCGTATTGGTTTCTATATTCTTTCTATTTTTCCAAGCAGAAATTACTCATCGATTCTTTGTATAATTAAATACATAGGAAACAGGCAAAGCTTGCTTTCAAATTTCTGTTTATACGTACTCTTCCCATCTCTCCATCCCAAAAAGAAGAAACAGATCTGTACAATGGCTGTTGATTATCTCTGTTCAGTGAAGATTTCAGGACACTTGTTTTCGTTTTTATGCTTTTGGGCGTTTTCCAAATTAGCCACATTTATTAACCCAGTGAGTTATGAGGCCAGCGAGGAGCCCCCTCCTGTCTGGGCAGGTGGCTTTGTGGAAGGGTTACACTCCAAGCTCTGATTCACAGGAAAGCTATTTCTACCCTCAAACTTGAATAAATGTTAACCAAGTGAGACAGACAGGTGGGCTGGTCAGCCTGCTGGAGATAAGCATGTAGGTAAACAAATGAACTCTAAGGAGAAAGCTGTGCCAAACTGAACTAGGGAAGGGGGAAGTTCAAAGAATAAATACAGTGTAAGCTGAGCAGAGAAACACCAAGTCCTTCCAAAAATTACGCCCTGCCAGGCAGCAGAAATAAAGATATTGACCATACACACGTATCTATGTTTATAAAATCTAGTTAATTTTTTAAAATTAAGCTAATCACTCAAGCTTCCGGCAAGGTTATAAAGTGGTATCATTCTCCTCATAGAGTCAATTAAGATAAAAATAGGGGCGCCTGGGTGGCTCAGTGGGTTAAGGCCTCTGCCTTCGGCTCAGGGCATGATCTCAGGGTCCTGGGATCGAGCCCTGCATCGGGCTCTCTGCTTGGCGGGGAGCCTGCTTCCCCCTCTCTCTCTGCCTGCCTCTCTGCCTATTTGTGATCTCTCTCTCTCCCTGTCAAATAAATAAATAAAATGTTAAAAAAAGATAAAAATATATTTTATAAGGAGATTATAAATATTCAAGTATATATAGCACATTATGTATTTTTAAAAGTAAACATTATGTACATTTCAATACATTATATTTTTCCCCAAGGTAATGTTCTCCTTTAAAATATCTGTAACCTTTAGCCCAAAATTCCACTTCTAGGCAGATGGTATAAAAAGGTAGTCAGAGATGTTGATAAGGGGTCCCCTACAAGCCTTTTCCCCAGTGTTACTGGTAATTATAAGAAATCATGAGCAAGCTATTCAACAATAGGCGTTGGTAAATAAAGCTGTAAGTCACAAAACAATGTAGGCAATCAAAACCATGCCATAAAAAAATAGTTAATTATAAGAGGAAAATACTCATGGTATCGACGTAAAAGAAAGTTAGTGAATGATGTGCATTTAAGGGTCTGTTTTTTGCCATAATTTTTGCCATGAATAAAGGATGGAAGAAAAATGCACCAAAATGTTAACAACGGTCATCTCTATTTAAATAGTAAATAGTAGAGTTAGATTTTTACTTAATTCTTGTGGTTTTCCATAACTTCCCCCAAGTTTTTATAACTGGAGTAGAGCAGAAGCTGTAATAAATGTTCTAAATAAACAAACTGCCAGGTCTCTCCTTTCTGTAAATACCCAAGTTGGAGTCAAAAGCATTTTCTTATCACAGATCAATCTCGTAATTTTACCCCATCAACTGTCTGAATGGAACAAACACTACTCACTTGCCATGTTTGTGGCTGGGGTACTATTTTACGCTGTTTTTAAATTAATTAATTTGAGTCACAAGCATTTGAAATGAGACTATTTTATGGGGCTGGAAATTTACATTTATCTCCCTTTTTAAAGCCCATTTAGCAAATTAACACGAAAACAGCAATACTCAGGGAAGTTACAGCACCCGCCCACATATGTCATATAGAAAATACCAACTCCAGGATTCTCATGAGGGTCAAGTCTTATAAAGAACTCTGGAAAGAAAATAAAATGCTCTGTAAGTAGCAGTAAGATACTTTCACTATCCTTTTTTTTTAAAAATTTTTTTTTTTTATTTTATTTATTTGTCAGAGAGAAGGAGAGAGAGAGAGAGCACACAGGCAGGCAGAGGTGGAGAGAGAAGCAGGCTCCCTGCCGAGCAAGGAGACCATGCGGGACTCGATCCCAGGACCCTGGGATCATGACCCGAGCCGAAGGCAGCGGCTTAACCCACTGAGCCACCCAGGCGTCCCTACTTTCACTATCCTTAAAGTCCAGCTGTTTCATGACTTCGACTCAGGGTGTCTTAACTCTTTTAGTAAAGCCCTGTCCAAGCGCCGAGGGAAAACTCCCCATGATTAGGGCATCCGGCACTGCTCGGGGTAAACGCCCCCACATTCCCCATGCGATCCATAACCCCAGACAGGTCAGAAATACAGCTCACACGAGGAAAATCGATGCAGCTAGTTGCTGGTGAGTTTTATCTATAATCAAAGCAGGTCCAGCAGGGTCTTTCTATTTAAAAGAAAAATTAACAGAAACATCTCGTGGTCCATTGGCCCTCCTTGAATAACCCAGAGGTCTCACTGCAGAGCAGACTATTTTAGGGCTAAATTCCAATGACACATACCCCAGGACCCTGGTCTCTCTGGGCAAAAAGGAATACGAAAATGGAGGAGGCAGGTGGAAGGAACATCAGCCTCGGGTCAAACACGGCAAGCCAAAAGGACTCTTAGAGGGGCCCTTCTTCCCAGGGAACCTGGGTGGCTTGGTGGGTTAAGTTCAGGTCATGATCTCAGGGTCCTAGGATGGAGCCCCGCATCGAGCTCCCTGCTCAGCGGGGAGCCTGCTTCCCCTCTCTCTCTGCCTGCCTCTCTGCCTACTTGTGATCTCCCTCTCTGTGCCAAATAAATAAATAAAATCTTCAAAATAAAAGGGGGGGGGGCCTTCCCTCCTAGGGCTTCCATTTTATTACAAAACACAATGGTATGTCTTCCATTTGGAAAGATGTATGTAATCCAACTCCCTCCTGATCCAAACTGCCCTCTCCCACAATCTATCTGAATTTGTGACGTCTACGTGTTTAAGATATTTCGATTACAAATGAAAACAGCAGCCACCATAACAAGACCTTGGGCGCCAGGCAGGCCCGAGCAGGAATGGCACACGAATTTCCCTTCTTTGAAAGGAAGGGAAAGCTGTTTTCACAGCTACTCAAAACCCACGGCTTGAAATTAACTCGCTCAGTTAATAATTCAAACCTATTGGCCGGGCAAGTTTGAACGTTTCAATGTTGGTTTACAATTAACCCAGCAACAGTGTTTTAAGGTGTTTGATTTTTAATTAGTCTATTGATTTACCAGTCTGGTTAATGATACTTGATTCCTGCACCCTTTATTCTGCCTTCCGGTTCCTCTGGGGTGGTTCCGGTTCCTTTGCCTCTTTTCTCCCCTAAGCAGCTCCAGACGACAGCCCCTCCTTCTCCAGGGGCACAGGAGATGACATCAAGAACAGAAGGCATAAAGCCTGAATGCCTGGAAATCTGTTCGGCCTTGGGCAAACTGAGGTGCCTCTGTTTCTCCATCTATATAATGGGATGGTAGCACCTACCAACAGGAAATAGCGTGACCACTGAATGAGATGCACAAAAACCCTCAGATCAGCACCTGACCCAGAGTAAGCGCCCCAGGGAGCCCTGGCCTCTTCTTTCCCCTTCTTCCGTGGTTCAGAAGCCATCTAACGTTGCTAATCTGAACATTTCTGTATCTTTCTTTTGCAAAACCAGGATAGCTGAGAAGGTGGTATGGCCCCCTGGAATACTTTCTAAGAACAAACGCAGAATGAATTATTCATCAACAGGAGGGTCCCTCTCACTGGCACACTTAGTCATGTCTATTAAATAACGTCTGTCCAACACACTTTATTCCCAGGGGAACAGGCTCAGAGACATCAAAGCCTTCTCAAGGTCACACCGCTCAGCAGCAAGAAGGAAACGGATCTCAGAACACGCGGTCCCTGAACTACAACAAATGGCCCCTCTCATTACCTGGCATTCTCATCTGTTTCCCAGATGGAAGGGGACAGGGGAGGTGAGGAGGGAATGCTTGTTTCCAGCGACATCCGTTGCAATCCTACGGGACAGCCAATGGTGGGGCATGTCTTAGGCTTGCTGGCGGGGACATCGGCAATGTCAACGGCGATGTCAAGCTCAACAAAATAACGAAAAGTGGTATAAAGAGCTCCCGGTCATTTCCACCACCAGAAGTCAAAAGTGCCACCGTCAACAGATCAAGAGGCCTGAGAACAAGCTCTACCAGTATGTCCATACAGCTCACTATAAAGCAATTCCAAGATGCAGCCTTGGAAATCACGGGTAGAAAAAAAGTCTACGGGGAGGCCAATATGAAACCATTCCTGTCCCCCAGACTGGCGGGGAAAGGTCAACAGGTTATGATGTTTTCTACCCCAGTTCCTTCAGACAAGCTGTTCCTCCTTTGTAGAATGCTTTCCCCTTCCCTGTGTATCTGGGAAACTCTTCTTCAACCCTTCCAATACCCCTGTAACTCTCCTCGAAAGCCTTCCCTGACAATCCCCCACCCAGCTCACCTGTACCAGTACCTGTCATCTACCCAGTACCTCATACACAACTTCAACTTGTCACTTGCCTGCCTGTATTCTAATTGTGTGGTTCTCAAACCCTGGGGTATCGTGACACATTTATACTCTTAGAAAACCAAGGACCACCCAAGAGTTTTTGTTTATAGGTCGGTGTTTACTGTATTAGAATTTTTAAGCAGGAATATACACATCCCAGAAGCCATCCGAACAATGACATCAACACACATGTCACATGTCATGAGGCCTCCGGAAAATTCCACCATACGTTCATGGAAGGATGAGAGTGAAAAAGGCAAACAAAGTCTTGGGGTTACCATGAAAAAAAAGTTCTAATACCACAGAATCCTTGAAATGGTCTCAGGGCTGCCCAGAATTGAACCACAATTTGGAAACCACCATTCTAGTTTCATTCATTTGTATGTCTCTGTTTTCTGTATTCTGGGAGCAGCCTGAAGGCAGGGTCTACAGCTCACATCTCTTCTGTGTTCACCTCTCCTTCCCTGCACCCCAGCGCAGGAACCCCACAAAACCAACCACGGCTCCCCCTCACTGGAGAAGAACTTGCTGGATACCCCATCTCCCACCAAGACTCCTGAGGGCTGGAAGAAGAGGGAGGGCTGGTGTGAGCACAGGCCTATGCTGCAGGGACCCCAACCCCGTCTCCCAACGTGATGCTTCTCTGCAGATACGCAAACGGGGAGACGAGTCCTTGTGGCACTTATTTATAAAAGGTCATTCCCTGGAGAACGCAGGGATTTAAAATCTTGTAACTTGTTTTCCACCCATCCCCCTAACAAGCCTCCACGGAAGGACCCGGGAGCTCCATCCCAGCGTTCCCAGGTTCCCGGAGAAGCGTCATGCAGTGCTGGGGAAAGGGCTCCTGTGGGCCTGGTGGGGAGGCCACAGAAACAAAGGCCCAAGACTCCCGGAATCCCCAGTGAAGGCAACACTGTTACGGTGACCAGTCCTTCCTGCAAAGTCTCCAGCTCTGCACCATCCCATCCCATCTCCCTCTGCCAGCCACACCCCCACCTTCAACTACTACACACACAGAGTATTTTCTTTTTTTTTCCCCCCCCCAGAGTATTTTCCACCAGCCACCGGGTTCTCTCCTCCTAGAACTCAGGGGGACAAAAAAAAAAATCACGATTCAGGAAAACACACCCACGCATCTTGCTCTCCGAGCTCGAAGCCAATCCCTGCGGCGTGGCTTTGTCTCTGCTCTACAACTCATAGTGGAGGAGAAGGAAATGCCTTTTCAATACCAAAATGCTGCCTCATCCTTACCCTACAACAGGGCCCCCACCTGGGCCCGTGCTTTCAAGTCTGATGTCGATATCACTATTTGAATCCACGTCCAAGCTTGGAGAACAAGCCAAGAGCTCAGAGGCTCCAAGGCAAACTCAGTCTGACAACCACAGCCCTGACGGCTGCCAAGTCTGATTGACTAGTGGGATATATTTAGATTTGGGGAAGCGGGGGGGGGAAGAAGCCGTGTCGTGCCACTGAACTCGAGAATTCGGTGTTGGTAACGACAGACTAGCAAATAAACAGCCAACAGCCATCCAGCTACATCATCTGGCATCCCAGGCACCGAACCCGCGCCTCCCCAAAGACAGAATTTCAAAATCCTCCCACGTTATTGCAAAAAAAAAAAAAAAGGCAGTTAGAAAGGGTTCTGCCACGGCATTCCCCATAATCGTTCTTTAGAAATAAACAAATCAGTAAATATATCTGCTCCTTTACTACCCCTCCCCCCGCCCCTCCCCCCACATCCCCACTCCTCCTCCTCTGTTGTCCCTTTCTAGGACAAACCAAATATCAAGCAAGAACAAGGCCAAGGTCACAGGGTTCAAAGCCTTGGTCCTGGTGCTTCTGCTTTTGCAAAGGTTCTGTTTGAAATCTGGCCCTTTCCACCACTAACGGCTACACAGGTGGAAATAAAAGGGGTTTCTCTTATCTCTTCTTTCCTCGGAGGGATGGAAACACTTCGAGTAGGGGGCAGTTAAGGGCTACTCATCAGAGATCCCTTCACCAAGAGGTGAAGTTTAGCGGAGTTAGACTCGGCATGGAGACCAACCCTCCTAGAGGCTGCGAATGAATTGACAGCCTATGGGCCTCAGTTTCCTAGCTATAAGGTCATGGAAATAACTCCCATCATTGGGAGGATTCATTCATTCTTTCATTCACTGGACAAACATTTATTGAGACGACTCCAGGCCAGGCACTAGAGGAGCTCCGAGACAGGGCAAAGATAAAAGAAGAGTCAGATGAGACGGCCCCGATGAGGCTCTGGACAACACCCGGAACATGCGAAGTGCCCAGTGCTGGGGAGCGACGCTGCTGCCATGACACCCTCCACCTGCCCTCACACCATGTCCTTGCTCCCGTGGCCCTCTTTCGGCTTCTCTAGTACACTGGGCTTTTGGGCAGGCTATTCCCCTCTCTGCCTGGCCCTTTCTACCCCTTCTGACCTAACTCCATTCATGTTAAGTCACTCTTGGATGCCTCCCAACAGACGCCCTTGTACTGTGCTCCCAAGTCACCCTCTATCCTTCCTCTGTAGCACTGATCACAAATCGCACTGCTGCATCTACCCGGGAGATTCTGTTAGCGTCTGTCCCCCACAGTTTCCTGTAGGCTTCATGCAGGTGTCTTCCTCCACCACTGAATTTCACTGTAGCATCTAGAAAAGTAAGAGTGGGACCTGCATATCTGATCTGTTGGTGGAATGAATGAATGAATGAATGAACGAACCACTTAATGGAGCAGCCTCCTCTGTATCTCTAGCAACAATTTCACGGAACTAGTCCCAAGGCATATAAAAACCACAGCGCCTCAATTTTCTCGTCTGCAAAATAAAGTTCTGGTCCACATTCAAGCCCTCCAGATTTTTAAAAAATTAAGTCTCAATACAGGATACATTTCTCTGGCCAGGGTTGGATCTTTAGAGACAGCAAATATTTTCTTCTGGAATAAAAATAAGCTGGGTGTCTGCTATTAACAGGAAATCAGGAAGTGCCACGGGTCTTAAAAACAGCTTTTTGGGGGGGGGGTAGGGAATAAATAAATTGAGACTTCTGTTTTGGGCCAAATCCTATGCCATGAAGGATAAAAGCCAGAACTATACTAAAAAAGAAAAAGAAAAGAAAAGGGGAAAAAAAAAAAAACCTGCCCCAGCATCTCTGAGCAACACATCCGGGTCAGTGGAGCAGAAAGGACATACAGGCCTGAAGAAATCCTAGGGTTTCTTTTTATAGGACAAGACTCAATCCCCAAATGGAGGCTTGGGGACCACAGTGAAAGGAGCCAGAGGCCTTTCACAGCAAATAGTCAAGACCCAATCCTACAGTTGTTTGGGGGCACGACATGGGGTTTTTTTTCCTGCAGGGGCGAGGGAGGTGATGGTTATTGTAGGGGTGGAAAGCGGGCTTAAATGCAAGCCCATTAGAGAAGCAGAGCCTTAATTTATCAATTAGACGCCATCTGTGGATTGTGTTCCTTGAAATAATTGTTGAATTTGACAATGCACTGCAGCTTTACAAAGTTTCTGCCATCCTTGATGCCGTTTAATTAAATTTCTGCACTTAACTTTGATTGCGCTGAAAGCGCCGATGCCTTCCACAGATTGAGTTCCCCGGCCACCTGCTGTGAGGGAGCCAAGCGCCTTTCCAGAGAAAGGGAAAAATACGTATTTTCTTTTATTTTCAGCCTCGCCTTTTCTCAGTCTTCACAACCAAAGGGAATCAAGTCTGCGGCTGCACGGAGGGAAGCGTGTCTCCAAACCCAGTCAGCACAGCCTTGGGCCTTGCCACCCACGCGAGGCCTTTCTGCTCTTTTACTGTGTCTCACGGATGGAGCTAACGAAACAGGACCCCAGACGGTTACCAAATGCAGAGACACAGCTTAAAATAGAACACAATAATTATCGCAGAGAGCAACCAAGAACACAGGTTTCAGGTGGAAACTGCTTCTGTTTCCAAACTCCCCACCCAGAAGGACCATACTCTAGGTCAGCGCAGGGATGGACCCCCACACTGGGAGGCGGCCTGGGGTCCGTATTAGCTTGCTAATCCTGACAGATGAGCCTGGGCTCTGCCAAATTTTCCAAGGACATCTGGAGGGCAGTTTCTCACCTGCCTGGTTTCAGAGAGACAATGGTCCTACCACATAGGGCTTCCGACTGGCCTTTGTTGATTTGTGTGTGTGTGTATGTGTGTATGTTAAAATATACACAACATAGAGGTGCCTGGGTGGCTCAGTGGGTTAAAGCCTCTGCCTTTGGCTCAGGTCACGATCCCAGAGTTCTGGGATCGAGCCCCGCATCAGGCTCTCTGCTCAGCAGAGAGCTTGCTTCCTCTCTCTCTGCCTGCCTCTCTGCCTAGTTGTGATTTCTCTCTGTCAAGTAAATAAAATATTTAAAAAAAAAATATATATATATATATATACACACAACATAAAACCACCACTCCTTCTGTCTCCATGGATCTGACAACTCTAGGGACCTCACATAAGCAGAATCATACAGTATTTCTCTTTTTGTGCCTGGCTTATTTCACTTAGCATAATGTCCCCAAGGTGTGTCCATACTGTAGCATGGATCAGAGTTTCCTTCCTTTTTAAGGCCAAATAATATTCCATTGTATGCACACACACACATTTTGTGTATCCACTCATCTGTCAATAGACATCTGAGCTGTTTCCACCTTCTGGCTATCATGACTAACACTGCTGGGAACACTGGTGTATAAATATCTCTTCAAGTCCTCACTTTTTGTTGTCTTGGTGTATACAGCCAGATGTGGAATTTCTGGATCATACAGTAATTCCATGTTTCATCTTTCCAAGGATCTGCCATACAGTTCTGCATTGTGGCTGCACCATTTTAGAAACCCACCAGCAATATGCAGGAGCTCTAAGAGACTTCATTTTTAAACAGCAACGTTACAGTTATAATGCACACACGTGTGCCGAACATTGCCCTCTCCCGATTTTCTCTCTTCACACAAATAGTGTATGAGTGGGTATTACAAGAACATGAACACTTTAGTGGTTTTTTGGTGTGGTTTTTTTTTTTTTGGAGGAAATATCAGGAGGGTGGCATATAATGAAAGAAATGTGAGAAAGGCAGAGCTAACAGGTGTGAAAAATAAACGTGGCACCTTTTACTTTCCTAGAACCACATGGTTTCTCTAACTCAGACCCTCAAGTTCAAAAGATTTATGGACTACAACTTCAGAACTATAAAATACAATTCACAGGAAACACAGTCAATAGATCATTACAACAGCCACTTATGCAAGCCATAAACTCACGGGGCAACAAGAACTGGGTCAGATATTAATTTTCCACAATGGGCAGCGAGACTAGAGACAAGTTACTTCACAATGTCCTATTTCCTCTCATCCGGTGAGCATTCATCTCAAGAAAGCCAAGGGATCCTTGGTTTAAGAAAGGAAGGCTGCAGTCCTCCCCGTAGTACAAGCCAAGTAAAGACTTCCCATTAGAATGCCCTATCACACTGCGATATTAAAGTGGAAATGAAAATTTACATTTAATTTAAATGTCTGAGCCCAGCTCTGCTGCTACAAACTGCAGTTTCGCATCCACATTCCTTCTCTGACTACTGAAAGTCAACCTCACTTAGTTACAAAGATCTCTGGCCATCCACACACACATCTGGGGCCCAGGTCGAGGTAAGGGTTTGCTCAGTTTCAGAAGGGAAGTCAGGATCACAGGTCACCAAGGGATACCCCGTTCCCAAGAACCAATTACCCCAACCCCTGAGAGAAATTCGGACTTTTCTAGGAGAGCTCAGATTTTATCTTATTTTCCTTATTTTCAGCCAAGAAAATTTGTGGATCAGCTAAGAAAAGAAATTTCCTTTGTTCCACCTGTAAGACTGACGAAAAAGTGGGGGAAAAAAAAAAAAAAATATATATATATATAGATTGATTGATTGATGTGGGGAAGGGTATTATGGTAAGTCACATGTTCCAATTCTGGGTTCCGAAAGTTCATAAACCATTTACAACATACACCCCATTCAGTGCTACTGAGCTCCCTTTAGAAGGGAACCAATATGGGAGATACTTCCAGACCTTCCCCTGCACCGTACGCAGAGTCAATATTCCACTTGTTACAATCCATAGCAAACTTTATGGACAAGTTATAAATCATCAGAATTAAGCAGTTCACACAGAAACCGGTATCTTCACCTTAACCGTGCAGCACCTTCACAGCCCATAATTAGCCTCTGCTGAATGAATATTAAGTCCTGTGGAGGTATGAAGGGTCAATTACATCACTGAATGGAGAAAAGACAAGACACTTGTCTTGGACTCAGGCTCTGTCTTAAATTAACTTTTAATACGGAGCAAAATGTTATATGCGCTTTTCCTATATTCGAAAAATTTTCCTCTGTGGAAGCAATAAGATATTTTAAAAATCGAAGAGAACTGAGAAACAGGAGAAGAAGCATTCCACCAAGCATAAAGCTTCGTTTCAACATTTTTTCTTCGTAAGTTCATATAAATGTCTGAAAACAGCCCCCACCTAAGGGCTCCTGGATTTAACAAGGCGGGGTCCTGTGGGCCCTCGCAGGCCAGGGAAGATACAGGGACATGGGGCAGGTCAGCTCTGCAGTTGGAAAATGGAACTCAGGGCCCCTGGGCAAGTTTTCCTCTGGCTGACCCCCAGGCCACTTCTGCTTGGCCCTTCCAGTCTCCTTAGTGAAGCTGATAGAGCAGACAAGAGCCCCTCACCTCCTGCTGAATGGCCTCTCCTAGAGCCAAGAGGCTTCTGAGAAAAAGTAAAGAAAAGCAAAATTGTAAAAGTTTGAACTGCTGCACCCCTGGGCCTCAATCCCTTGTGACATGAGGCAGGGTACAAATCCCACTGACCATCAAATTAAATATACCAGCACCAGCATGTGACAGCAGCCCAGCTCCTTCCACAGGCCCTAAAGGCTCAGTGTATGGGCGATCCCTGGATGGCTGGCTTCTGAAGCCCTATCCTAACAAAACAACGGTCCAACCTTGGTGGTCTCTTCACCTGCTTCAAGTATCCATTTCTTCACCATGCGTGAAGGCAAAGAACATTCTAGAACACTGCATCTAAACCACTTCTCTGGCACTGAACCCTAGGACACCCTAAGGGGACTTCCTATGCAGTAAGGCAGAGGGCCAGGCTCCCTTAAGTTGCTGGAGAGGAGTTTCCCGAAATGTCCTAAGTAACAAATAAGAGTGCTAAGTCACATGCCATGGGCTAGGGAGCTAAGCAGAGGCACTGACAGGCCAAGACAATGACTACAGGAAAATAACAAGGGACTGAAAACTGTCTTCACTGCAGAGAGCACAGCAGGTCAACTCTAGAGGAAATGGTAGCAGGAGTCCCCACGGGCCTAGCAGCATT
Source organism: Meles meles (assembly GCF_922984935.1). Classification (NCBI taxonomy): domain Eukaryota; kingdom Metazoa; phylum Chordata; class Mammalia; order Carnivora; family Mustelidae; genus Meles; species Meles meles. The sequence goes on from NC_060083.1 coordinate 32,687,940, forward strand.
TCGGCAATAGGGAACCCCCTCTAGCTTGGGCTGTCACTGGCTGACCACAGACGTGGCAGATACAACTCCCCCATCCACCCTGCCATCAATTAGCGTTAATAATGCCGCCACCGGCTGTTCTTGACAGCTTACCCACACAACCTTGGGGGAGAGGCAGTACCTTCGGGCATTCTGGGAGGTCCATTTTATAGATGAAGAAACTGAGGCGCAGGCAGGGAAGTGGCAGCTGGTCCCTGGAGTTGGAACCCCTGTCTTTCTGGTCCATGCGCTTAATCGGCAACCTGTTTTTCTCTCCCTTACAGCTAGATTCATAATAACGTTAACAAACATTAACAGAATAGAGACTTGCCACGGTGGGGGGGGGGGGGGCGAGGGCCCTGACCAGCTTTTGACTGGGAGGCTCTCAGTAGAGATTTTCCCCACTTCTGCCTCAAGCAGGGGGATCTCAGGGGTTCTGGGACCTGGGGAGGTTGGATAAGACACAAAACCTTTTCTCTGGGCACTGGGTTGGCAGGACCACCTGCTAACTGTCTGAAGAGCAGTTCCCCTTCTCCTGTAAGTTCTGAGAGATAGTGGCATCGAGGGACCTTTGTGGGTGCCTATAGTTGCTCCCCATAAAACCATCTCAAGCATCAGCAACATCCCTCTAAGGATCCTAGTGCTGTACCACCTCTGAATTTACCAACACGGTTACATTTCACCATTTCAGGTACGGTAACTTCTACACAACAGTTAAAAGTGCTATGAAAATCAGTACTTCCTTTCTCTGCCCTAAAATTATTTTCCTCAAGCCTTATACTCACTGTATTCACAGAAGCACTGTGTGACCTTTAGTCTTCAACTTCACTGGGCCTGTTCATTTGCCTAATGAGTGTTCTGACCTAATCAATTTCCAAGGTGCCCTCCAAACTCTATTGATCAGGATCTCGAATCCCGTATTTACCTTCTGATATACCATCTTGATACTGAACCCAACCCCATCTCCCCTTTCTAAAAGATCTTTGGTACTTAAGCAATGCCTCTCCAGTGTGACCACTAACCCTTAAAACACCTTTGTGGGAATTAGAAAATGACGCTACTGTGGACACAGCCTTGCCTCCGAGTAGAACTTGGCTTTCAGCCCACAGCTGATCAGAAGTCTTGTTCAGTGGACCACCTGAACAACCATGCATGACAGCCTTGTACATTTTCATTGAAAGTGACAGAGGGTTACCAGTAACTCAATTCTGCCACCAATAACAAAAAGAGCAATTAATATACACTGATTGTATTATATGCCCCAGACACTGAGGAAACTGTGTTTTTGTTTTAAATGCTATTGAACAGACATAAAAAATATTACTAACATACATGTAAACTACACAATAAGTACCCAGATACTTACAGCCAGTTTGAGAAACAATCAAAATATTAACTTTGCCTTTTCCTAATCCCATACCCTTCCCTCCCTTCTCAGAGGTAACCATTACCCTGAATTGTATGCATACCACTCTCTCACTTTTCCTTATCATTTTGCCACTATGAATTCTGCATATTTTTTAATATTCCTATAAAAGGAATCACAGTATAAGTATTCTTCCATGCTTGCTAGTCTCCTTCAATACACATCTGTAAATCATCAGTGTTAACAGAAGCTACAGTAATAAAGCAAGTGCTTTATTACTACAGTGATGGAGTAGTATCAGTGATAACATGGATACCAACAGCCCCATTCTGCACGTGAGGAAACCGAGGCCTCAGGAGGTTAAATGACTCACCCAAGGTCACACAGATGGTTAGTGGTGCAGCTGGAATTAAAACTCAGAGATGCAAAATATAAAAAATTATAATGCACCCAGGCAGTGCGGCTAAACGGAGAGAGGTAACCAAGGCAGACCCAATCCTGCTCTCAAGGTACTTACAGGTGGGCCGGACTCTATATAAAGTTCTGTCTGAATGCAGACCCCTGGTTCTTCCCTAGTAAGTGATGCTACCTACCCCTGCCCCTGTCTGAGAAGCTCTGATCGAAACCACACCTGAGGACTCTGCAGCAAAAGCACCTTGATTTGTCAGACCACTTCTAAATTCTTTCTTTTTCTTAAAGGTTTTATTTATTGGAGAGCGGGAGAGAGCCCATAGGTGCAGGCTTACAAGAACAGGGGAGGGGCAGAGGGGGAGGGAGAGGGACAAGCAGACTGCATACAGATTGCAAGCCCGAGCCTGGGCTCGATCCCATGACCCTGAGATCATGACCTGAGCCAAAAATCAGGAGTTGGATGCTCAACGGACTGAGCCACCCAGGCGCCCCAGACCACTTCTAAATTCTAAAAGTGATCCTTACCATTACGTCTTATTCTAAAACACACTCACACACACACAAGAGTAAGAAAAGAAAAACAAACACCCACATACGGAGAATAGCTCTAAGTTTCCAAGAAAAGGCAGATTGTAGCAGATGAGGCTCCCACTACAGACGTGAGACATTAAACATGTTACCTGGCAAACACTTAACCTTAAACATCACTGCCACTGTCAGAAGAGCCACCTTCAGCCCATGACTGGAACCAGCCTGGAGAAAAACGCCCGAAGGAGATATTCTGGTTTTACAGGTACAAATGCTGTCCAGTAGAAAAAAGAAAGAAAGAAAAAAGAAAACCCCACAAAGGCTTTCTTTTCTTCCCTCTGCCCTCGATTTCTTGTTGATGCTCTTCTTCAGGAGCAAACGCTTGCCAAGGTCTGTGACTGGGAGCCTCATAACTCCCTTTGAAGCCAAGCCTGCCAAGTTGTGGGCCCCTGGAACGGCAGCCCCCCAGGAGCTACCTCCTTTGGGATACACAGAAATGCCATTCAGGAAAGAAATAAGAAAGCGCCAGTGTGACCAGCTGACCCCCAGACAGGAGATGGGCATGGAGAGGAATCCTGGCTGAGTGACCCAGCCCAGCCAAGGTCAAAGGTAAGGCCAAACCGCATACTCGGTCAAGAGAAAATAGCAAAGTGCCCATGGCTCATCGAAAATGAACAAATATAAATGAAAATTCATTTGTCAATGTGGACAGCAGGCCTTTCTCCTTAAGCGTCCTCTCTCCGTGTTTACTGATCAAATCTCTGTGAGTGAGAATACAACCCTCTTCCTAGATCAAGAAAGACACACACACACACACACACACACACGCACACACACACACACACACACACACACACAGGAGCCCCTCAACTGAAAAATCAAGTCCAGCAGGTCGTGATTTCACCTCCGAGTGAACAGGACGCAGCCACAAAGGGCTGGAAAGGGAGCCGGGGGCACAGCTCCCGCTGGCGTCATTGTTAGTAAGTAAGTGGCAGCGGCCTGTGCAGAGCTCGCCTCGCTTGGCGAGCACACCAGTGGGGCCGAGCAAGCACAGCCCACCGCTGCCAAAGCAGTCCAGGATTCGGGGCCGAGCCCAGAACATTGAGGCTCCGGGAGCTGCCCAAGTGCAACAGGGTGACAAGAATCCAGCTCCAATGCCCGGCATCCTTCCCTGGTCCCCTGCCACAATGCCCCGTCCTGCTGCTTCTCCCACCAACCCACAGACCCCGAAGCTGAGGAGGTCCCAGAGCTTAAAGCCATCTAGAAGCCGTCACTTGGGAGCCCAGAAGCTCAGAGTGCCTGGCCTGTGGTTCTTGGTGGCTCCAGGAGGCCACTCCACGGCAAGGGGCCGAGGGGGGCCTTTGTGGCTGTCCTCCTGGAGAAACGGGGCCAGGCCTGCTTTGTTTTCTCAGGAAGGCCTGAATCATGAGGGAGAGAGCAAGGGCCGAGTATACTAGCACTCAGGGTGGGGGGTGGGGGACACAAATCCATCTGGAGAACTGGAGCAGGGTCTGCTGAATGGGGAGGGCAGCTGGCCTGGGGAGGTGCACTGTTGGCGTATCTCACGCGCTCCAAAATAACCACACCAATTTGCACACGAATAAGCAAACACAAAACCCCAAAGCGAAGACATTCAAAACCGAAAGCAGCTGCTAATCACCTGTTTAATTTTTTTTTCTTAAATTAGCTGCAATGAAGAATTTTCAAACTCTCAAGTACAATACACAGCTTAACATTTTCATACACCTGTAAAACCACTAAGTTAAATCCCATTACAAAAGACTCCAACTTATAAAGGAGCAGTTCAAATACAGTTCTTATCAAATACAAACAATGGAAAATGATTTAGGCAGAGAACATCAGTCACTGGAAATTAACATTTGAAAAAAAATTTTTTACATAAAAACCATCTGTGTATTGAGACGGTGCACTCCGCTAAACCACAGGCCTAATTAAGGAACTAGGAATCAAGGCATTACATAGTAATGCAGTAAGTTTTGCGTGTTTTCTTTCCTTTTTTTTTGAATCTTGCTGAAATCTTATCAATACGGAACGGGTTGTCCTTTTTTCTCCGTAAATCTAAAATGATGTCTGTGTCAAATTGCTAAGCGCACTTGCTCACTTGCGGCTGACAGACAAAACACAACTTGTCTTAATCTGGGTGGTTCTCCCTGGCCAGCATCCCCATCCAAGGATAGCTGCTTAAAAGTCCAGCCCAGGAGTAAAAGTACCAAGATAAAAACCAAGAAGAATGCCCACGGAGAAAGAAGTTGCGCCAAGAGCAGAGAGCTAGTACAGAGGGGTTAGTAACAAGGTCCAGAATTAAAATGTTACATCTCTCCCCCAGCCACATTCTCTCCTGAGCAAAGGATTTAAAAAGACCAATTAACAGTTATCATCCAAATGGCACTTTACATCTACAATGCGCTTGGTGGATATCTTAGCTGATGCATATGGCAACTCAGTGACCTGAAGATAAGGAAATGAGGTCTCCAAGAGGTTACATGGCCCATTCAGGGTCCCCGAGCTAGTTAGGAAGAGACAGACCAGAGCCTGGAGCCCTGCCAGGCTCGGTCTGCCCCACTGCTTCTCAAAATAGCATTGCCAGAACAAGGGAGGGGATCTGGCCTGGCCCGTGGAGCAAGAGAATCATGAGATCTGAACAATGGTAACCAAGGACCCACACGTGATCGTACTTCACGATGAGTCTTTGCCTTGAGGGTAACAACATGGTACTTTTAGGAGCTCTGGCATGACCCCCAACAGAAAGGCCCCAGAGGAAGGAAGAGAAAGACAGACCAAAGGGATGATCCCTGTATCACGGACGTGGGGTGTTTGTCTGCTCAGCACCCTTACCGTTGGGAAAGCAGCCTTCCTTCACCCCATGCTGTTCTAATGGGACGGTCCATCAGAGACCGGTCTGTGACCTACGCAAGGCCCACTGGGGAACTTCCCTGAAAGGGACAGGCAGATGCTGAAGGAAGGCAGTAATATTTCCACTGGAGCTGCCAAGCTAAAACGAGAATCCAGGACTCCGACGGCCATCTTATCCAACTCATGGAAAACATGTATCTCCAGAAGGAGCGAATGAGGCCAACCCACAGAGGGACGGAAGGGACAGAGATTGATGAGGGTCAGAGAGAGCCATGATGACATCATCTGAGTCCTCTAGAACCGACTATGATGAAGGCAGGAAAACTCCTGGACCCGACAGTTCCATGGGTCACAGATTCCCTTTTCTCCTCAGGATCACTGCCGTGGGTCATCCATAACCCAAAGGACGCTGACTTACGACGCTTAAGACAATGTTAAATACACACTGACGACACACACGTCACATTTTCCAGACCATCTCCACACTCGATGCCCAGTGTTGTGGCTCCATAAAACCACTTCCACTCTCCCTCTCGCCTTCTGGAAGCTACTGTCGGCCCAGCAGCTGGAGTACTCCTCTTCAACAGTTAATCATATGACATCATTCTCTGGCTCAGATCCTTCCCATGATGTCCCTTCACAATCTCCTTTTTATGGGCTTCAAGGTTCCTCTTATCAGAGCCCCTGCCTTCCTCTCCAAACTCCACTCTTATCTTCCCCACCATACCCGGCCCCACACCTACCACACTGGACTTCCTGCCTGTGCCTCAAGGCTGCCCACCCAGAGCTTTGGTGGCTCCTTCCCCCTCTTAACTAGAGTCTCAGTCACCTCCCAGAGTCCCTTAAACACCTTTCAGGCATGACTTATATCCCCTTATTCCACTTCTTCACTCACTACTGTGGAATCACAGTTACTGGCTTACGGTCTCTCCAGTCAGAATGTCAGTCAGAATGTCAGCTCTCCAGGCGGTGACTTCAACCATCTTCTTCACTTCTGTATCCCCCGTGCCTACCCTCTCTGGTGCTACTTACTGAGCCAAATAAACAAAATGCCAGTATCACGCCGTCCACACATTTCCCAGGCACCCCAAAAAAGGCCAGCACGGAATCTTGGGCCATGCCATATCCTCGGACTTTCTATCCCAAAATGAAGATCGTCAGAGTGTATGCTCCTGACCAGGGCTTGGCAAAACTACAGTCTGTGAGCCCAGCTGTCTACTTTTATACAATCTGTAAACCAAGAATGGTTTTTTGTTGTTGTTGTTGTTTTTAACAGAGGAACAGTGTGATTGATTGGATGCTAGAAAAAAAATAACTTGGAACTCCAATTCAACAAAATGTTATCCACCACCCCCAAAATAATAATACCCGTTCTTCTCGCTATTCAAATGGTATTACAAAAAACTGTACTGTTCCTCATTATATTTTTTATTTCATCAGTAAAAAAAAATCTGCATAAATTTGTTTTCTCTCTTATTATATAAGTACTTATATAATAGCCTCAATATTGCTTCTTGACCCACAAAGCCTAAAGTATTTACTGTCTGGCCCCTTTACCAAAAAAAAAGTTTGCCAACCCCTGCTATAATTTTACTATTTATCAAGGGAAGAAAGATTTAACAGGTCAGTCCAACCCTGGCACTATCCAGAATGGACTAAGGAAACAAGACCAGGTCATAAATTGCTCCTGATGTCCTGGGACCCAGGAAAAAGCAATCAGATGAAGTCCTCTACAGAAAGCTCTTAAAATTCAAAGACACTCTGTATGAAATAGATATTCTGGTTCAGCAAAGACTCCTACAGGAGAAATGACCACATCCCTTGCCCCGCCCTCCATCGCTACCCACCTCCTAAATCAGTTAAGAACCACGCTTCACCTCAGAGTCTCCGAGGGGCTTCTCTATGTGTTCCTAAATGAGGCTCCTAACATCCGTGCCTTGAGTCTGCTGTAAGCCCTATGATCCTTGAGACAACCCCAAGAAAACCCAGCACTTCAGAACCACATTTAATCAACCAACATGCTTCCATCCAATGCGGAAGGCACAGGGCTCCTGCTCGACCCCAAGGTTGGTCCAAGAATGATTGAAACAGGAACAGCAGTCAAAGGCTAAATCCATTCCCACCCCGGGCAGCAAAAGTCCGAGAATGGTCTGGGAAACACAGGAGTCAGGACTCTACTTGAGTTGCCAGAATACGAAAGGAAAGAAACATGCCCCTCCCTGGAAGGGAGCACATTGACGGGGAGCTGTCTGGGGAAAGAGGGGCCAGGGGGTTGTTGATATTCAAATCATCATTAAATGACTCAAATTTCCAGAAATAAAAGGCGTCACAGTGGGAAACGCTCCATCTTAACTTTCCTTTCTGGCTTGGGCAGAATAAAGCCGCGGAGCAGAGAACCAATTAATTTTTAAGCATTTCTTTAAAATGACAAGAATCACCCTCACCCAGTCCAGTCATTACTAATTTCCAACTTTTCCACACCCTGATCCTTAACACCGCCCTGTAAAATTGCTATGTGCCCGTGACCGCAAAGAAAGCATCGAGGAGCCCTTCCCGGCCAGAGTAAACTGCTCGCCTCAGGGACCCCATCCAAATTAATCCCTGTGGCAAGACACAAAGAGGCTTCAAGACCTAAGACTTAGTCCAGGTACAGCCTTTGCAAGGTAACACCTACTCAGGAAGGAGCTGGCATTTATCCCATTGACCTTGGTCTCTTGTCCAGGGTCCCTCAATACCTCCTAACATTACAGACCCGTATAAGCCTAAAAGAGCAATTAGAGACACCCTGCTGTCCTGCACTGGGCAAGGCCACCCAAACATGCTCCCGTTAGGGACAGGGCCTCCAGCCACTATCACCGGGAGCCCTCTGCCTCTGCCTCCCATCTCTTTCCCAAAGTCTTACAGACCCAAAACATGGGGAGAAAATTTAGAGTCCTCTATTCAGGCTTCTACATTCCAGAAATCCAAAGAACCAACTGGAAGGGCAGCCACAGATTTTTTTTTAGTTTGCAGAAATACCAAAGCGGACCTAGGTCCCAAAAGAGAGACGGTGGCCCAAGACTCACCCACGTGCTGATGAACCTCAGAGGACAGCCCATTTCAAGAAGACACTGGCCAGGTCTGTGACTTAACATCCAGATTCCTTCATCCAACAAACACTCGCTGAGCGCCTGTGTGCTGGCACCATGCCGGGGCCTCGACAGCAACCAAAACACCGAACACCTGCCTTCCTGGGACTTACACTCAGATGCCTCCACACCAAGTGGATTGGAAAGGAACAAAAGAAGACGGCCCACGTCCCACCTGTCCCTCGGTGTTTGTTCTCACAGCAGATCTCATTCATTTACTGACGTATTCATTCCCTCAACCAGTGTATGTTAAACACAAACCTTGGGTCAGGCCCTAAGCCAGGTCAGGGGAGTTCCGGAACTTATAGGCAGCGGCACCGTCTGAAGTCGGAAGGGGGATCTGTCTTCGGAGCTCTACGAGCACTCGGTTTCTGCTTTGATGGTGTCCTTAGCAGCGGCGGCGGCGGGGAGGCAACGGGGGAGACTGGGGAAGACAGCAAAGCCCCCCGCCCGGCTCTCCACACTAATGGGCGCTGGCAATATGGAAATGAGGCCGATGCGGCTGATGTCCTTTCTGAGATACTCCCACAGACAACCTCAGGGTGTGCTAGTGATTCTGCACCTGACCCTCGAGAACCATTATCTGCTTTTTTCCTCTCCGCTCAGCGCCTGCCAAGACTGATATCTATGGGATGGGTCTCCCCTGGGCTCTCCCTTGCTCTCTGGCTTCTGCTTGGGTCTGGCCAACAGCAGACACTGTCAGGAGAAGGTGAGGAAGAGGAAAAGCGGGGTATGGTCCCATCCCTGCCTGCTGGGTCACCTTCCCCTTTCTCCTCCTCTGCCACGGCTCCTATCGGGAGTCTCTTCCCACAGCTTCATTCCAGTAACTGCACCTGTCTTGCCCCTTTAGACGGAGGGGTAGAAACTGCTCGGCGCTGCTGACAGCCCCTGGGTGCCTCATCATTCCTCACTGAACCTTTCGCTCCATCCATACCTCTGTAAATAGTCTTGCCACTCAATCTTTTCAATTACCCCCTTCCATGAAGCATCTGTTTCCTACAGGGACCCTGACTACTACACTACAGTGGGTGAACAAAAAAGTCTCCAGAATGTTGTGGGTATTGGCAGGAAACCCACCGCCCTCCATACACAAGAGGAGAAGGGAGGGAGGTTGAGAGAAGCTCATAGACGAGGGGACGCTTCAGCCAAGTAAGCAAGATGGAGGCAAGAGCATTCCAGGCCAAGGAGCCCCATCAACAAAGACGCAGAAGCATCACACACCGCAGGGACCAGGGAACTTGCAGCAGCTCCTGGTAGACGGGGTGTGGGGAAGCCAGGCGGCGGTGCTTGAGAGGAGGAGACCATGACGGCACGCCTTATTAGCAACGCTAAGGCAGCTGGACTTCATCCCAAAGCAATGGGCGGTCTCCCATGCCAATCACACGGTGATGCCATCCAATACTCCATGTGTTTCCAGACACATCCTCCCTTGGACAAACTGAAAACTGGCATTCATTTAGGACAAATAAACATAATCCCTAAAATGGCTATTTCAGAGCACCGTGTCTGGAATCTGAGGCAAAAAAATAAAAAAAATAAAAGCCATCAGACCATGAAATATGGTTCACTGTAATATCCTTCTATGAACACACACACACACACACGCACACACACACCCTTGGCACTGTTAACAACAGGCTTTGGAGCATTAACAACCTCAGGTGAAAACACACCAGTCATTAACAACAGATTTTGAGAAGATTACAACCTACATAACTATCATTGGAACACATAAGTTACTTAATATAAAGTGGTTCCATATGGTTCATTTATAATTCACGTGGCATCAGGCAGCAAGAATCCGTTCAGATGACAACCACTGGAGTCACCAGATAGGCTTTTAGTCCTCCAAAAGGGCAGTAAAGAAGGGCATATTCAAGAGATTTTCAGGTACTACCGGATTCTAGAATATTCTTGGATTTGAACATGATTTTCTTGGCCTCCCTCTCTTCTTTTGGATTTTTAGATAGATTTTTTTTTTAATTTTTTGAAATTGGCTTTAATTAGGCTTCAGATAGAATAATTTCTTAAAGTCCATCTGTTTGGTATGTTCCCTATGACCGGCATTCTCACTCTCCTCATGGCTCCCGGACTCTGCAAGCAGCCAGGAGGGAACATAAGCACGCATGTATACCGAACTGACTACTGTTGTTAAACTAATAAAAGGTAATCTTCTTGTCTCTTTAAATATTTATGCCCCTGTCGCTGGTTACATGGTACTTAAACACAAGTGTATACCATTCATGCTTCCAAAGCAAGTTACTCCAACGCTCTGTTTTTCCTCTCCCGTCTTCTCTCTTCTTCCCCCGGCAGACAGAATGGACTCGGAAGCGGAGAGCTTTCCCGTATTTCTTTAATCACTGTCAGGATGGCTCATAAATGTTAATTAAGAAGAAGATTTAAATGTTACTCCCCAACTGTGCCAAATGAAGAACCTCTGAGCGTCTTATGTTCTTCCCGTGAGCTCTCCCTCTCCGGGTCTGCTCCCCCGCCCCCTCCGACGGCCCGCGTGCACACGCCCGCCCACCAAGCACACACGCGTGTGCAGGGCCATGCACACATATCCTGACCCAACTGCGTCAAGAGGCGGGCAACAGTGGCCACCAGCGGGGAGAGGATGGCAGGATGGGGCGGAGGTGGGGAAAGCCAGCACCAGGAGGAGGTGCATTGGAGACAAGCACCCGGCCCCCCACAGCTGAGGCCTCTCCACCCAGGACAGAGGAAAGCGTGGCCCAGCCAGGAACCCAGACGGAGGGCTAGCCTGTGTCTGCTCTTACTTCAGAAACTTCAAGAAGGCTTCTCTGTACTCCCAGCAGCTCCTTACTCAGCCTGCTGATCAGGACTCTAAGTCTCTCAACTAAAGACAATGCCTTTGGGTCCACAATCTGAGATAAAAGGCTTTACTGGGAGACGTAACAAGCCAGAGTCTGAACCCTATCAGAGCCTTCCAAACTGAGGTGTAGTGGGAAACCGAGAAGACAGAATACCCCAGGATGGGGTATGGCTGGGGGAGAGGGGCACACCAACTTAGGAACGTTACCACTCCCCAGCAGGTCACCTTCGCTGGATACGAAAGCAACCTGAATGCTGAGCCGTGGCCTGAAGTCTGATACGGCTCAGGCGTCCATCACCACCTGCCCATCTCCCCAGAGCCGCCATCCCCGTCCCCCTTGGCCAGGAGCCCTCACACCGGGCGGCACAGCCATTGTGAGGGGTATCGGAATAGGACAGAAAGGGCCAGATGTGCGCAACCCCGGGGAACTGTGCCACATCCTGCATATGACCCAGGAGCTCCGGGAAGGCAGAAACCAAGTGCATTCATCTCACCTGGCGCTGGCCCAGGGCCTGGCAGAGGGCACGGCCTGTGAATGCGGCTTCAGTGAAGGAAGGAAGGAAGGAAGGAAGGAAGGAAGGAAGGAAGGAAGGAAACACCAGACATATGGAACCCCAAAGTCCTAAAAAAGACTGAAGGATCACTGAGACAACGTGAGGAGGACAAACTGGGAACATCCGTCCCAGCTAATTCCAGAGAAGCAGGCAATGTGGGGAACCTAGACACAAACATACTGTCAAGAGACCCAGGGACAAAATCCCACTTCTCTGCTCACCTCACACTGGGGGGTGTGGGGTGCTCTGGGTAGAAATCCTGGGAGGTGACCTCTCTGAACTCCCATTCACTCTCATGGAGACAGAACCACCCCCCACAAAAAAGCCACGGGGTACAACCCACAAGATGCTAAGAGGGACGATGGGGACAGAAGACCGGGCATCTCCATTACAGCAACACCCACACAGATGGGCTTGTGCAAGGGGGACAGCCCTGGTAAGCAAGGACAGCATGGAGAAGAGGGTGCGTGAACACTTGCTCTTCCTTCCCTTAGCATTGGAAAAGTACTGCGATTATGCTGCACCCATTATTACACGAATGGTTAAGACCGTTTTTAAAGAGCTCTTCTGGAATAAAAGTCTCACGCTTCGAATCCAGATAACACGGCACACTGTGGCGTGCTCCATTAATTCCCACTTCCTTTCTAGAATGCAAGTGCAGAACACGTCCCCTCCCTATTATCTATGGCACCGTAAGAACAAGTAGGAAGGGCCAGGACTGTCATAACTCATTTCCAGAACAACGGTGAAGAGAAGTATTGATGATTGGCTGGCTTAATTAAGAAATCTGCTACTGTAAAATGCTGGCAAATTCTCTTGTGGGGCTCCCTGACAAAGACAGGAGCAGAACTGGTATGTAACTGACGAGACTATGACATGGGACCCAGACTCTTTGTAAGGCACTATCGTAAAGATAACCAGAGTAAATTTATGAGACTGACGAACCACCTACTGTGCTAATGAGACACCCTATAGCCAGAGTAAATTTAAAATGTGTGCGCGCGCGCACACACACACACACACATACCTATATTCTGTTCAGATTTCATTATAAATGGGACACGGTGCAAAATGCTTAATTAATGGCTTCAACAACAAAAAAAGAAGGAATACCTTGTTTTAACGGCATTCAACTCATTCGTCTTGGACTCTAGTCACTCATGTTTTCATTTTATGCCCTCTAAGACACAGCTCTTTCTCACATCCCAACAGGCCCAGCCACGCTTTCTCACACATGAGATCAGTGGGTCAAATCAATGAACTCGACGGGTCTGCATCTTCATTAAGAAAAAAATTAGTACCGGGGCACCTGGGTGGCTCAGTGGATTAAGCCGCTGCCTTCGGCTCGGGTCATGATCTCGGGGTCCTGGGATCGAGCCCCGCATCGGGCTCTCTGCTCTGCAGGGAGCCTGCTTCCTCCTCTCTCTCTGCCTGCCTCTCTGCCTACTTGTGATCTCTCTCTCTGTCAATTAAATAAATAAAATCTTTAAAAAAAAAAAAAAGAAAAAAGAAAAAAATTAGTACCAAAAAGATGTTTATTATTATCTGTGCGTTTTGAGTCTAGCATGCTAAGTATAAACATTAGAAGGGGTTACATCTCTTGGAAGTTTTTAAACTTCAGAAGGTTGTGGTTTTTATGCGACTCTCAGCAGATACAAGTAGATGGTGGTTTCTCATGCGTGACAGTGACACCGAGTCTTCTTACAAAATGTCCTCTGGCCAAAAGTAAATCAATACAAAGCAAAGGATGAAGTTAAGTAATAATACGTGTAGCATGAGGATATGGTAAAAAATCACGGAGGTGGTAACATCTGGGGAATACGGACCTAACATTTTGCGTCTCTCATCGTGCCCTTCCTCTTCCTCCTCCATCCACCACCTGATCTGTCTCGAAAAATAAGATGCATCTGTCACCACCAAAGGGACCTGGAAACCAGGCTACTGAATGTCATGTGGTGTCCTGGATGGGGTCTTGGAACAGAAAAAGGGCAGTAAAGAAAAACTGATGAAATCGGAGTAGAGCGTGGACTTTAGTTAATTATTAAAAATAATAAGATGCCTTAGGGACACCTGGGTGGCTCAGTCAGTTGAGCATTGGCCTTCAGCTCAGGTCATGATCCCAAGGTCCCAGGATCGAGCCCCACATCGGGCTCCCTGCTCAACGGGGAGCCGGCTTTTTCCTCTGCCTGCAGCTACCCCTGCTTGTACGCTCTTTCTTTCTCTCTCTCTCTCTGTGTCAAATAAATAAATAAAATGATTTTTAAAAATAATTAATTTTTAAACAAAAATAATAAAGATGTCTAAAAGAAGATATACTTCGCTAACTCTTGTACAAGAAAAAAAGGGGATGTAAAACATGCAAGTATCTGTTTATCTTTACAAAATAAATGCAAGAAAGACAAGGTAAACCCTTGCTACCTCTCAAGGGTAGTAAGATGGGGCAGGATGGAGAGGATATGGGAGTAGCAGGTCTCTAAGTAAACTTCTAAGTATATGTATATATATGTTAACGTCCCATGTAGTAAACAAAATTCAACTAACAAAGATGGGAAGAGGAAAAAAATCATTAAAAAAAAACAACATTACTGGGGCACCTGGGTGGCTCAGTGGGTTAAGCCTCTGCCTTTGGCTCAGGTCATGATCCCAGGGTCCTGGGATCGAGCCCCGCATCAGGTTCCCTACTCAGCAGGGAGCCTGCTTCCTCTTCTCTCTCTGCCTGCTTCTTTGCCTACTTGTGATCTCTCTGTCAAATAAATAAATAAATAATCTTAAAAAACAAGCAAACAAACAAACATTAACAGCCATGAAAGGGAGGCAGCTGAGTGGGACAGCTACTCTAAGTATCTTAGGGACACAGGATCTGACTGCATACTCTCAGCTTTTAGCTGGGGTGGGCGGGGGAGGGAGATGGGAGCAAACGGCTAACAAATCCTGAACTCTTCTTAGTAGAATCTGGATTTTTTTATAAGTACTGGAATGGGTAGGCAATTCTGATTCTCCTGGAGATGTATTTCAGGACTGCGCAAAGCAGTCACTGTGCCAATGTTGTGAGCCAGCATTCTCACGGAGAAAGGACACAGGAATATGGAATCAGGGAGTGAAGGAAGAAACCAACCCAGAGGGACTGTAAACGGAGGTACGGCATGAACTCAAGATTTCTAAAACACGTATGTGTGTGGTGCAAGTTCATGTCCCCATGTACGTGTGCGTGCCTGTCAGTATGTCCACACTCCCGTTTCCTCCATCTCCCCACAGACATGACCTGTCAGCAAAGACACTCCGGTAGCAATAAACATACCTCGCACTCAGCCCGTGCTGTCTAAATCCAGTCCCCAGTCAAAGAAACCATCTCTTTGGAGAAATGACTAACTCCAGGGCTGGGGCACAGTGGACACAAGATAAGCCTGAACATCTTGTTATGCCAGAAAGTCGTGTTCCCGAAAATGTTTGTGGGGCATGTTCTACGGAAGCAGACAAAAGGCTCTCCCACTGGCCAAATCTGAGACAACTTTAGCACCAAAATAATTAAGCATGGTAATGAATTACAAGCTATTGAAAAAACAAGACTCCGTGAGCCCCTACCTATGCAAGTAGATCAACAGAGGAACGGAAGAGAAGGAAGGGCTCTTGCTTCCGGTAGAATGCCAAGGGCCACCTGGTAAACGCGGATGAGGTGTAGGAGTTGAAAAATCATTTGGCAACCATCATAGTAAAGACTAGCTCAGGCAAAAATCATCAGTGAACGCTCCTAAGTGGAAATTCTGATGGGTCTCCCCACGGGCTGCATATTAGGGAAAACATAGTAACGATATAGGGGAGAAGAACAAAAACAACAGCTGGATAAGACGGATCAAAATTAACACCATTACAGAGGGGGAGATGGACATCAAGTGCCTGCAGATGTGATCCCCTGGGGAGGATGTAAAAACATTTGTGTAGCATCCTGGCCAGGAACGCATAACTTGACTCTAATCATGGAGAAGTATTAGGCAGGAATGTTCTCCTGGACAAAATGGGATTACAGCTGACCCTTGAACAACGTGGGAGTCAGGAGCACTGAACCCACGTGAAGTCGAAATTCCACGTACAACTTCTGACTCCCCCCAAAACTGAACTATTAATGACCTACTGTTGACGCAAAGCCTTAACTTGTAACGCCAGCAGTGGGCTAAAAGAACTTTTGAACATTGTATGTATCATAGGCCGTATTGCTCACAATCAAGGAAGCTAACGAGAAGAAAATATTAATGAAATCCCGAGGGAGAGAACATACATTAACCATATCGTACTGTACCTATCGAAAAAAGCCCACATGTGAGTGGGGGCACGCAGTTCAAATCTGCATCATTCAAAGGCCAACTTATATATTGTTTATAGATGTCATAAAAGACCAGGAAAGTTTGTGGAAATATTCCAGATTACAGCAGACTGAAGACACATTTATTTATTTATTTATTTTTAAAGATTTTATTTATTTGACAGAAAGAGATCACAAGTAGGCAGAGAGGCAGGCAGAGAGAGATAGGAGAAAGCAGGCTACCTGCAGAGCAGAGAGCCTGATGCGGGGCTCGTGAGCCGAAGGCAGAGGCTTTAACCCACTGAGCCACCCAGGCACCCCTGAAGACACATTTAAAAACTCAACAGATTACCTGGTCCCGAGGAACATCCCACGCTTGAGGGAAAAAGAATTCTATAAGCAACAGATAGGGCCCGCCGATAAAACCGGAGTATGGACCATAGGTAGATCACACAGAAGGCACCGTAACCATGTTGAATTTCCTGAAATGTGTAATTGGACTGGAGCTGTGTAAGGGAATATCCCCATTCTTAGGAACACTGACGTATCTAAGAGTGAAGGGTCATGATGTATACATTTTTCCCAAAGGATTCAGGGCAGGAAATTGTCTATATAGAGACAAGAGGGCACTAAAAGTGCACCCGGGTGGCTCAGTCGGTTAGGCATCTGCCTATGGCCCAGGTCATGATCCCAGGGTCCTGGGATCTAGCCCCATGCTGGGCTCTCTGCTCAGTGGGGAGTCTGCTTCTGCCTGTCAATCCCCCTGCTTGCACATTCTCTCTCTGCAACAAATAAATAAAATCTTTAAAAAAAAAAAAAAGGCAAAAAAAGCACCTAACGGAGCATGGGGGCAGGGGGGTGTAGGCAGATTGCTAACAAAGGTTTGAGTGGAGGACATATGGGCGTTCTTCCTACTTACTCTTTAATTTTTTTAAAGATTTTATTTGTTAGGGCGCCCGGGTGGCTCAGTGGGTTAAAGCCTCTGCCTTCGGCTCAGGTCATGATCCCGGGGTCCTGGGATCAAGCCCCACATCGGGCTCTCTGCTCGGCGGGGAGACTGCTTCCTCCTCTCTCTCTACCTGCTTCTCTGCCTACTTGTGATCTCTCTCTGTCAAATAAACAAATAAAATCTTTTTTTTTAAAGATTTTATTTATTTATTTGACAGAGAGAGAGAGAGATCACAAGTCGGCAAAAGGCAGAAAGGCCGGCAGAGAGCAGGGTGGTGGGGGGAGCAGGCTCCCCACTGAGCAGGGAGCCCAATGCAGGGCTCGATCCCAGGACCCTGAGATCATGACCTAAGCAGAAGACAGAGAGGCTTAACCCACTGAGCCACCCATGGATCCCTAATTTTTTTTTAAGTTATTCCCTAATAAAAAGTAAGGGAAGAGGAGAAGAAGAAAGAGGGAGGAGGGAGAAGGAAGGGAGGGAGGGGAAAAAGGGAGAAAAAGGGGAGGAGGGAAGGAAGGGAGGGATCCAGTGGCTAAGCCCAGGACTAGGACTACCTACTGGCTTAACATCCTACCTATCACTCTTCTTCATCCATTTCCTCACCTGTAAAGTGGGGCAAGATGCCTTAACCCTGACCTACCTCACAGACTTTGCAGAAAGAGAAAATAATGAACACACAAAGACAGAATTTATTTTAATCCTATTTTCTGAGGGACGGCATTACGACCTGTACCCTTCTTATTTGACATCAGATTTTGCAAGATTCAATACTGAACTTTTGCAAATTCGGGTGACTTCAGAAGAGGAATTCAAGGTCACAGAACTCTTTCATGGGTATTATTAAATAAATATGTGCCTAACCACAATCCCCAAAGAAATCAACGTATCCTAGGATCGTTTTGAAAAGTGTGTGCGTGCACAGGTGCCTGTGTGAGTGTGTGCATGTGTGCACGTGTGCGTAAGTAAGAATTATGGGGGCAAGACTGGGAAGTACGCTAAAATTTAAAAGTTGCTTAGAATTATAGGAGTATAGCTATTCTATAGCTATTCTTCCCTGCTATTCTTCCAAGTTTATACAGCATTATTTATTTCGCTTTTTTAATTTTTAAAGATATTTCTGTGGCCACTGAAACATGACCGACTGTCTTCAAAAACGCACCCACTTTCACATAATTATAGGGCACCACCAACGCTGGTGAACTTCAGGGAGAGAGAGGACAAAGCTATTTCTGCCTATGAAATGAAGAATGGGCAATCTGGAGCTTTTCACCTGATTCACGGCCAATTTCCCAGTCCAGACTTGGATCTTCTCCCTCTGACCAAGGGAAAAAGTCATCTTCCAACTCACATCCCCACTAAAATCTTGCAAATCTACCAATGCACATTGCTTCACTAGAAGTCACACATCAGCCAAGAAAGCCTCCACTGAACTCGGCCCCACAGGGCCCCCCTGGATGATACCCAGAGGACAGAGGCCCAACCCAAAGGTCTGCAGAAAGATCAGACGCTCAGCAGAGGCATCCCATTCAGAAGGTAAACTGAGTTTCAACGGCACCTCCCTTTTACCGACCAACCCTCCTGCTGGTGCGGGGATGGAATGTCCATGTCCCAACGAGGTGTTTTGCCAACATCCCTCAGATCCACATCAAATATAATTTTCAAACCAATTAGCTCGAAAAGCCTCACAACCAAAGCAGTATCTCCCACATCCTCATTATGGGGCCGTCCTATTCAATTCCTAATGAGAGGAAAGACAAAGGCAATAGATGTGATAGGGTCTACTTCAAAAATTCTTTTTCTTTTAGAAAACAGATCCTCTTTTGTTCTGGTTAAACACCAATTACTCTGCTCTCTCTAACATGCAAATCAGCCGAAAATAGGGCAATATGGAGCTCACTCTGGTGCCACCAGCAAGTCAGAATGAAGCAAGGAAGCGACAAAGAGGGGACCAGGAGGAACAGGGCAAGAAGAGAGAGGAGCGGGAGGACAAAAAGGGGAAGAAGAGAAGAGAGAAAAGAGGAGGGACTCAGGCCAATCCGTGGGGGTCTTCGATTCCAAGTACTTTGTGCTCAGATAAAGCTCTTTTCAAAGGGCCTTCCTGTGTTTTCTGTGGCGGTGCCCACAAGCGGTGATGTTGCCATTATCCAGGAAAAGCAGCATCGCATTAACGTCCCAACACAGGCAAGAAAAGCAAACGTGGCCAGCAAGGTAACTTACCCGTAGCGCCCACTGGCTACAGGCACTTGCCCGTGAACCAGGGAAGAGGAGGGAGAAGGACCAAAGGACAGCCGGTGTCCTGGCCTCAGAGGGGGCCAGTGTCCAGACAGCTGAGGGCGTGAGGATCAAGCCAGGAAGGAACTCCGTCTTGACTCCGTCTCCCGCTCAGGCACAGCTGGGGCCTGGCTTTGTTTTGTGTTCCTTCACTCTAGTAAAGCTGAATTAATTTCAATCTTCCAAAACCACTGCGTTTTTAACTTTTCTTAATGCAGGCACATGAAAGGGTATAACCTGAGTTCCCGAAAGGTCCAGAGAAAGCCTTAGGCAGGGCTGCTCATGCCTCCCCCTGCACAGTCTCTGGGGGGCTCAGGGAGATGCAGACCCTGAAGCCTGAGTCTGGGGCTGGGGGAGGGGGGCAGTGTTCTGAGCAGGCTCCCAGGTGAGGCTGGGACCCCACAAGCCAATGGTCCCCTTCCCAGCTTCTTCTCCCTGGTTTAACTGTCCTCCCAGACTCTGTCCAGACTTAACCCCCTTCCCTTCCCTGGCCCACCCCAGCCCCGGTTCTGAGTGGGGAGTGCGCCATCCCTGTCCTCCACAACGTCTGTGTTCTAGAAAAACAACAAGGAGGGCCCGGGAAAAGTCAAACCATCTTCCCACGCCAGGTCTGGAACAGTCCCAGCCCCATGCCCCACCAGCAGCACCTGAACTTCTCTATAATGTACCACAAAATGGGATCTTTAGAGAGCAAGGCAGATCCAGGTTCGGAAGCCAGCCTATTCCTGCTGAGGCTCCCTCCTGGCACCATGGCAGGGAGAACTATGGGGATGCGGGGGAGCAGCCCAAAATGACAATAGTGTTTGGAGACCAGCCTCCGTGCTGAAGAGAGCACAGGATACTCTAGAAATCCTGGGAGATGGGCATGCACTCCATCTCCAGGGCCCAATGCCAAGCCCACTCCAGAGTCAGGACAAACACCCAATCTCCACCCCAGTAAGTCCCTAGTGTTTACCTGCCAACACTTCCTACTACATGTTCCTGCAGAAAGAAGTTTCTGGGGGCACCTGGATGGCTCAGTGGGTTAAGCCCCCGCCTCCAGCTCAGGTCATGATCTCAGGGTCCTGGGATCGAGGCCCAGGTCGGGCTCTCTGCACAACAGGGAGCCTGCCTCTCCCTCTGCCTGTCTCCTGCCTGCTTGCTCTCTCTCTGTCAAATAAATAAAATCTTTTTTAAAAAGAAAGAAGTTTCTGGCTGACCATTCCATGCCCCAGAACATCTCAGGCCAGTGCCGGGAAGACTTCTATGGTGAAATGATGACTGGCCACAATCATGGAGGTTCCCCGCGCTCTCCCCTTCTGGTCCTGCCTTCCTCCTAACAACCAAGGCGGCCAAGCAGGCCATGAATGTCCGTCTGTTTCCCGTGCCTCATCCCTTGTCCCAGGGGAACAAAAGAAAGGAAAGAACATTTGCTGGGCTCCCCTGTGTACCAAAGACTGAGCCATTACGTTCCATCTCATTCCATCCTCAGGAGAACCCCGCAGTCTTGACACTGGTCTCCACACCGCAGACAGGGAAACAGAGGCTCTGAGAGGCAAACCTTCGTGGCACATGGCGGTCAGGTCACGGTGCCGTGGTTGTCGGGGTGCGGCACCTGGAGGCACCCTCCACGGAGGGAGACAGACCTCCAGCCTCTGAGTGTGTGAATCTGGGCCTCGTTAAGCCAAATATAATGGGGTATGGGGTAAAGAACAAAACCTTCCTCATAGGCTTGTTGTGAGGACTACAAGGGACATCATGAAAGGAAGGTGAGCGAGCCTATGGCACACAATGGGAGAAATATTCATTATCACCCACGGTCAACAAGTGAGGCAGGGCTGGGTTCCAGCACTCCAGCTGTGCGTCATGTGACTACTGGTTCTGGGCAGGCCCACAACGTGACAGCAGCAGAATTCCTTCCTGTTTGAGGAAGGGGGTGGGGGCCCTTGGGGAGCCGCCTTCCACGAGACAGTGGTCTGAAACCCTAACACACGGAGCACAGACGGTGGAAGCTGGCAAAGGCACCATGAGAGACAGGTCCAAAGGTCCTCCTTGGCAATGGAGACCGCCAGCGGAATGGGCAGCAGCTCCAAGAAAGCACAGGAAAAGCATGGGGCACAGCCTCAGACGCTTATAAGAAGGATCTTTCCCGGGAGGGAAAAGGGCTGTAGAGGAGCCAGGTTCGAAAGCCACAGTCTACCCCTCTCCACCCCTGAGCAGAATCCACGACAGCACAGGCAGCGCATGCTGGCCCGGAACCCTGAAGGAGGGAAGGAGGGAGCATACCAAATCCCCCCAACCCGCCCCTCAGCCAGAAGAGGAAGACGGCACGAGCGGAGGCAGACACGGAGGGCTCTAGGCACAAGAGAACAGAAGTGGCGTTTATGTTTCTATGTGTCCATGTAACACGGAACACTTGGAAAACCGGTTGGCGTTGAAGACACTCCTGATCAATCCATGAGACGATGACCCAAATACGCAGCCCCAGAGCAAAGCCACCTGGCCACAGGACTGGCTGTGCCGCCCGCCTTTCCCAGGAGCGCATGGGCAATGGACAGTTCTAAGAAATACCTTGTAATTGACATGCCATTTGTCTCTTTGATACAGAAAATACAGATGTTTGCATCGTTTATTTTAACATGCGTGATTTATCTCTGAAAGCCACAAAGAGAAAGTAAGTCTGATCCCTGGCACCACCACCTTCCCCACCCCCCACCCCCGGTCCGGGCATTTCCCCCTTCTCCTTTACAAGACTCGAAACGTAAGGCCGGCACTCCAGACAAGCCAAATTGATCTGGAAAGGATCTTCACAGGCCAGCTGCACTAAAAGAATAAAGGACTCTCCTTGCAAAGGCGACAAGGAACACAAAGGCAGACGCATCTCCTCCCCCGTGGCTGGCCTCCTAGAGGTGTGGCAGGGGGTCGGAGGGAGGCAGGAAGTGGCCATGTCAACTGTTCATCCCACATTATCTGCCTTTGTGGTAGAACCCAATGGTGCACCCTGAAACCATAGCCTTGAACAAAAAGCCATACTGGAGGCCAAAATGAGGAAAAGAAGTTTCCTGGCCACTAGGAGGGAGAGGCCCGCAGGCTGGGGTGGCTACCCTGGGTCAGGCAATGACCCATCTCTGCAGGGTGGGTTTATCATCCCCACTCAGCCGAGGAGCAACGTGAGCCCAGGGCAACTGCCCACGATCCCACCTTCCTCCCACCACAGTCCCACTATCCTCCCGAGTCTGTACTCTAAACCTTCTTTGCTATATATTTCCATGGCCTCTGCTCAGGCTGGTCGCCTTTTTCTCTGGACATTTCCCTTTCCTCGGCCACCCATCCAGCACTCATTGGTTGAGCCCCTGTTCTATGGAGAACAGCGTTCGAGGCACTGAGAATGCACCGCACTCAACCGGGCAGGGGGTTCCCTCCCAGCAAACCTATCTTCAACGTAGAGAGGGACAAAAGGATCAAAACAAACAAAAGTGGCCCAGCGTCACCACACGTGAGTCCACGAATGCCGACATGTGCTCCTCCATCAGCCACAGGGAGCGCACACAGGCTCTAATCTCCCCTTCCTCTCTCGTAACTCCAGACCCATCTATCTATGCCTAACCCCTGCCACTGTCCCTTCTAGGGAAGCCCCAGCACAATATACAGGTGATGAAGTTACAGGACGCTCCTTGTTGTGGGAAACAGTCCTACGCAACCACCAGCTGGGGGCAGTCCTGCCAGGAAAGGGCTCTCTCTCTGGTTCCCTCCCCCATTCCCACCAGGGGCACGTCCAGAAAGATGATTCTCCCATTTATCTATCTGACTAGAAACAGTGTCGGGGAGCCTGGGTGGCTCAGTCAGTTAAGCATCTGTCTTTGGCTCAGGTCATGGTCCCAGGGTCCTGGGATCGAGCCCCACATTGGACTCTCTGCTCAGCAGAGACCCTGCTTCCCCCCTCCCTCTGCTGTTCCCCCTGCTTGTGCATGCTCTCTCTCTCTCTGTCAAATAAATAAATAAAATCTAGAAAGGAAGGAAGGAAGAGAAAGGAAGGATGGATGTTGAACCCATATCAAACAAACCTCAAACCACAGTCAGGGTCAAGCTCAGCCTGGACACCTCTTGTAACACCAGCCCCACGCGGTGACTCCCTGCACCTGCCCTAAGCTCCCCTCTATTGTCAAAACCTGGCACTACCTGCTCACCTAGAGACATCATCTAATCTAATAAGCTATTTCCCTGACCACCCCTCCGTAACTTAAACATAACCCCCTGTAATGGGTCTTCTGAAAACCATACCTACAGCAAACATCCCAAAGCCTTGACTCCAAAGGCGTGAGAGCGGGATGTCCAGGAGACTGGTATGGAAGAAATGGAACCAGGGTCTTGAACAAAAATAATACAACTTGTAGTTTATGAACGACTGGAACAGGCAATAGCTCATTAACTCCGCACACGATAAGGCATATAATATTATCCATGTGTGACAGGTAAGAAAACTCAGAATTCAGCCCTTATTTATTAAATAAGGAGGTTCAGAACTGAAATAATTTGTCAAAGTGGCAAAACTGGGACTCGGGTCCAGGACCTCCAACTTCCAAGCTGCATCATTTTTCTCCTCTATCCTGTGCCATACCCTGTGGTAGGAACTTAAATCCATACACCATTTTGTCTTTGGCAGTAAGGTGTATTCAAAATATACCTGTATTTTTCACGAGATGATGCAGTGATATGCCACAATTAAACTGGTGGTTTTACAACCATCTAACGACACGTAAAAATTATTATAAAGTGATCGTAAATGAGAAAAGCTGAACATGTATACACATACACACACACCCCTTGGTTTGACTCCAATTCTGGCTTTTTTTTCCAGTTCTGTTTTTTGGTTTTTTTTTTTTAAGATTTAATTTATTCATTTGACAGACAGAGATCACAAGTAGGCAGAGAGGCAGGCAGAGAGAAAGGGAAGCAGGCTCCCCGCTGAGCAGAGAGCCCGATGCAGGGCTCGATCCCAGGACCCTGGGACCATGACCTGAGCTGAAGGCAGAGGCTTTAACCCTCTGAGCCACCCAGGTGCCCCTCCAGTTCTGTTTTTAAATAGACATGCACACATAAAAATGATAAGACACCCAAACATTAAATTGTTGTTATCTCTAAGTAGCGGGATTATGAACTTTTCTTTATGCTTTTCTATAATGCAGTACCTCTTCCGTAGGGAGCAGACATTCATTCTCTAATTTGGAAAAAACACATTAATAACCGTTACTCCTAGAAAGACAGAAGCCACAGTTTTGGCCCGGCAGCAGGCCAACCCATGATGTGAAGTTGGATCCCCTCCCCGCCGGCCCAAGTCACTGCCCAGCGGAGGACTCAGCAGTCGTGCCAACACCGGCCGCTTGGGGCCAAAGGGGGCCCCACCATGGAACAGTCACCAGGGAGTCTCACCACACCTGAGCACCAAGGCTAGCCAGCGACTTAGGGACCAGTGCCTTCCCGGAGGACAGAACCCAGCTTCTGGGCCCCACCAGCCACAAGAGCTGGACACTGAGGAAAGAAAAGTGAAGACTGTGAGGCAGGGCCTGAGACCAAATGGCCTTCAAAGACAACAGACAATTTCTAAGCTGTGCCTCTTAGCATGGACCATACCAATGCTACCAAACAGCGCCAGCAAAACGTGACCCCAAAAGGGTTCCTGGTGTCAATCCTAGATCACAGCACCAGAAGATCATGAGCCACACGGTGGGGCCTTCGAAAAGAAAACGAGGTCCCTTTGAGCAAGGACGGTGTCCCAGTCTGATTAGCAGGCTTCTGTGTAGCCAATGCCCCCGAGTCTGTTTGCTCCACTGGAAACCTAAGCTGAAAAGCTGAAGGGAGAAGACAATTTTTTTTTTAAGATTTTATTTATTTAGGGGCGCCTGGGTGACTCAGCTGTTAAGTGTCTGCCTTCAGTCCGGTCATGATCCCAGGGTTCTGGGATCAAGCCCCACATCAGGCTCCCTACTCGGCGGGAAGCCTGCTTCTCCCTCTCACACTCCCTTACCTTGTGTTCCCTCTCTCACTGTGTCCCTCTCTGTCTAATAAATAAATAAAATCTTAAAAAAAAAAAAAAAAATTTTATTTATTTATTTGACAGAGATCACAAGTAGGCAGAGAGGCAGGCGGGGGGGGGGTGAGGGGGGAGCAGGCTCCCCGCTGAGCAGAGAGCCCGACACGAGGCTCAATGCCAGGACCCTGAGATCATGACCCAAGCCGAAGGCAGAGGCTTAACCTACTGAGCCACCCAGGCGCCCCCGGAGAAGATAATTTTAAGAGCTGGAAAAAATGGCGGTAGTGAAGCTCCAGGAGAAGCTGGCTGCAGTGCTGTGAGGACTCTCGAGCAGCCAAAAACCCTGTCCGTGAACTTGGAAGCAGACCCTCCAGCCCAGACAAGCCTCCAGATGACTGCAACCCTGAACCACCGTGGACTACAACCTCCTGAGTGAGCTTGAGCCAGAACCACCCTAATGAACCCACTCCAGTTTCCTGACCCTCAGGTGCTCTGGTGAGAGAACATACGTTTACTACTTTAAGCCGCTAAATTCTGGGGTAATTTGTTACAAAGCCATGTGTAACTAATTCAGATTTGGGTTCCAGCAAGGAGAGCCCAACAGACTCTTGGTTTTAGCTCAGGTCGTGATCTCAGGGACGTGAGATGGAGCCCTGTGTCAGGCTCCACGCTCAGCATGGAGTCTGCTTGGGTTCCTCTCCCCTTCTCCCTCTGCCTCCCCACTCTCTCAAAATAAATAAATAAATAAATCTTTATTTATTTATTTAATAAATTTATTCATTCGTTTATTTAATAAATAAATCTTTAAAAAAAAAGCCACTGTATTAATTGCAAGATGCATCCAAAGTGGAAAGGTTTCAAATGCTGAGTTCCACCTCCACAGCTGTTCCCTCCAGTTCCTCCCCAGCACTGGAACAGGCCCCGAGCGGCTCAGGCCAAAAACCTTGGCCTTACTCTGGATTCTCCTTTTCCCCCACTTGACCACACCCCAGTCTTCAAAGAATCCCCTAGGTTCTACCTTCAGGATGTACCTGGAATCAAACTACTTCTCACCAGCTCCTCCCACCACCAACCCCAGTCCCTGGACAACTACAGTGGCCTCCAAGCTGGCCTCCTTGTTTCCACCTTTGCCTCGTTGCAGTCCACGTGCCACACGGCAGCTGGAGGTCCTTCCAGGGTATGAGCCGTCTCTCGTCAATTCTCTGCCCAGATCCTACTGTGGCTTCCCCCTTGTAAGCAGAATGAACGCCCACATCCTTACCAAGGTTTTAGTAATCTGGTCTTCCTGCCTGTCCAAGCCAGGCTCCTTCCACAAGCCCCTAACCCAGGCCACACAGCTCCTCCTGCTGTTTGTCCCACAAGCAAGCCTCTGCCGCCAGGACTGTACCCTCCCTGTGCCCTCCACCTGGAGCACTGTCCCCAGGGAGCACTCACAAGGGTTTCCACACAAACGACACCTCCCAATAAAGGTCCTGCCTGGCAATCCTCCCTAAAAAAACACTCTCCACCCCATCACAGTCTCTATGCCCTTACTCGGCTTTATTTTTCATAACTGACATACGATATGCATTTCTCTTAATGTTCCATTGTCAAGATGTTGTGAAGTTTACTGCAACATCACCAGTGCCTAAACCAGCTCCTGGCACAGAGGACGTGCTCTTTATATACACCAACAGTCAGTGAACTTTTTCATAAAGGGCCAGACCAGTAAATCCCTTACAATAACCTCTGCTGCAACTACCCAACTCTGCCACGGGAGCATGAAATCAGTGGCAGAGGACACATAAACAAATGAGTGTGGACGAGTTCCAATAAAACTTTATTTAGGAAAACAAGTGGTGGGCCGCATGTGACCCTCAGGCTGTACTGTGCCAACCCTGACATACTTCATTCATTCATTCATTCATTCAACATACATTTGCAGCTCCAACACGACTGTTTCCCATCTTCAAGCTGGATAATAAGGGAAGGACAGATGGAAAACACATCTTAGGAGTCTGGGCAGAATTCAACAAGAGCTCTCTCGAAGTGAAATGCTTAATAAAAACCCAAATGGACAACGGGCTGTCTCATCATTTTCTGGGGTCTTTCAGCACAGATTAGATGTTCTCATCCAGTTCAGGAGGTGGCTGATCCAAAGCCAGGCAGTGGGCCAGCTTCACCTCTTTCATAGTCTCTTGAGGACTGCAAGGCAGGGCCAGGTCTAAGTTCCAGCATGTCCTACCTCTGCTCGAACGACATCAACCAGTTATTATGTTATCCACTTCGGGAGAAAACCTACGATTCACGCTCGCTAACGTGTCAAGAGTGGAGTCAGGGGTGAGCTGGGGGGTTCAGGAGGCCATCAACACAGCCAAAATATGTCCAGAGGAAAATAACCTGGCCACCGACGGGTTCCGGCGCAACGTCAAAGAATAAGCATGAAAACAAACATGCAACCTGGCAGCCAGGCTACTCGACAAAGATTACACTTATGTTAAACTCACCACTAAGAACAAAGGTGGATACCTACAGGGCACTGCTTAAAAGAAAAAAAAAAAATGCACATGCTCTAGTCTTTCTGCTTAATTGTCACTAAATTCATAGTTTGGTGTCTTCTACTAGCCTTAGCTTGTTTCTCTTTCCAAGCCCTTTTGCTCCAGCTCAATCCATTGGAGGAAACACTTTAATGAGATCTTGGGGAGTGCTGCTTTCAAAGGTGCTCCCCAGCCGCCCTACCAGTCCTCAGGCGCCCTGAAAGCTGAGCCTCCGTGCACATTCACCTTCGGTGGCCGCCCAGACAGCACCCCGGGGGAAGCTGTGAGTCTTGCCATTTTTAATCACCACCTACCCAGATGGCAGGGGACCCTGATGGGCTGTTTCATTTCATCCCACTCTCAGATTTTATCAGCATTTTGCCACTGTCAAAGAGCAGGGAAGAAACAGGAATCAAAAACGTTTTCATTCCAGAGTACTTCTGACATTCTAAACCCACTCTCAACTTTGGTTATCTTATTTCAAACTCAGGAGAAACTCACAAGCAGCAGAGCAAAGGCCTAAATCTCCATGCACCCACATGTTCTGCAAATACTGACCATGTGGCCACTGAGAATGTGTAGGGGTGAGGGAGGACAGTCCTAGCTTCCCGGGAGGTAACAGGGCGGTGGAACAGATCTCCATGGTACCATAAGGAAACTACGGCCCAGAGAGGAGCAAAGTGACCTTCTAAGGTCAAGTGGCCAGTGAGGGTGAACCCCTCACTGCCAAGCCAAACAGAGAAATGGGGGCTGGGCCAGACACACGGTAGCTGAAAACAAGGTAAAGTACTTTATCATTTTCTTGATCTTCTGGAGAAGTATGTGAAACCTCGAAGACAAATCTTTTTTTTTCCCCCTTAATAAAAAAAAATTTTTTTAAAAGGTTTTATTTATTTATTGACAGAGAGAAAAACTGCAAGTAGGCAGAGAGGC
Source organism: Meles meles (assembly GCF_922984935.1). Taxonomy (NCBI): domain Eukaryota; kingdom Metazoa; phylum Chordata; class Mammalia; order Carnivora; family Mustelidae; genus Meles; species Meles meles. Next base: position 32,716,628 of record NC_060083.1, read on the forward strand.
AGGCAGAGAGAGGGAGAAGCAGGCTCCCTGCTGAGCAGAGAGCCCGATTCGGGGCTCAATCCCCGGAAGATCAAAACCTGAGATCATGACCTGAGCCAAAGGCAGAGGCTTAACCCACTGAGCCACCCAGGCGTCCCTAAAAAAAAAAAAAAAATAGTTTTTAAGGTGCAACCACACCCTGGCTAATTATACCAGGATAAAGGGGGCTTGGTAGATCAAGAATTAGTCTAAGAAAAATCGGAGTTGGAGGACAAGGAGAAAAGGGATCAGATGTTGTGAAATTTCCAAGGAAATGGAAAAACTAACGTCAGAGAGGGGTGCCTGGGTGGCTCAGTCGGTTAAGCATCTACCTTCGACTCAGGTCATGATCCCAGGGGCCTGGGATGGAGCCCCACACATCGGGCTTTCTCCTTCTCTCTCTTCCTGCCACTCCCCCCGCTCATGCTCTCTTGCTCTCTGTCAAATAAATAAATAAAATCTTAAAAACAAAACAAAACCTAATGCCAGAGAGTAGTAATTTGCTAGTAATAGCTGAAACATTCCGGCTGTCCATACGTGCCAAGGCACAGTTCTTAGGGTCTTAGGTGTTACCCAATTCATTCGTCCTCACTACGACCCTATGAGGAAGAGATATTATCGACCCTATTTTGCAGATGAGAAAACTGGGGAATAGAGAAGTTAAATCATTTGTCCAGGGCACACAGCCAATAAAGTGATAGAGCCAGGATTTGAACTTTACTGTCTCGCTCCTAAATCCGTACTCTTAAATATTAATACTGATCAGAATTAGCCTCGGTCTCTCTCAGAAAGTTTTTGCATATATTCTTCCAGCAGCATGAAATCTTTGCAATCCCTTTTAGTGTATGTGTGTTTAAAGTATTTTTTTACCCCAACTCTTTGCACAAGGGCTCTGAGATGTTGAACAAAAAGAGACATAAAACCAACAATAAAATTAAAATTTTTTTTAAAATCCTGCACAAGCCAAGGTATGTTATCAAGACACCAATAATGAGGCTGACGACTATTCACATCTGGTGCTAAGCTTCCTGGCAGCCCAGGTAAAAAAGGCAACATGATCAGTTAGAAAACTGTCTATATCAAAAGGAGAAAAGCTTATCAGTTTCTCTAAGAGAACCAAACTTTTCTTATTACTAAACTTCTGTAGAATTTCTCACTGAGTAATATGAAAAGAATACAGTGAGGTTATAGACAAATGTCCTCGCTGACATTTTCTTTGGTAGGCTTTTACAAGGTTGTAACACTAAAAGCAACTCAGGACAAGGCAATTCTATAAACAGCTGGGGTCATAGTGGGAGGATGTGGCTTTCTGGGGAGACAACATCACCCTAGATTCTAAAGAGGCATAAAGTTACAAAATCTAAAGAATTACAAAAACTTTTCTCCATAAATCAGCAGACCCTTGGGAGTGGTTGATGTGCCTTCATTGCTCTAAGAAGCCCCTGGGGAACACAGGACAGTGAGGCAGGTGAATAGAGAGGAAGCTTACACACCAGGCAGCCCCATGAAACAGGGCTTCAGGAATCAGCAGGGCATCCATGCCCACATCCCTACAGCTCGGCTGCATCTCCCGGGGTTTTCAGGTCTTGCTTGGCGGTGGCAGAAGGAAAGCAAAAGCTATCTGCATGACCAAGCCCCAACATGGTTTATCCACAATAAGTGACAGCCTACCCTCGCAGCATATTCCTTCTGTGCCATCTCAACTCCCCCACTGAAGAAGCTACTGGAAACCCAAGTTCCTATCTCCTCAGCCTGGCTCCTTCCCCAGCTCAGAGGCCTGAAGAAACAAAGTATCTGCATTTGGTTCAGGGTTCATCAAGAAACGCCTTGGAAACACAGATGGGAAGACAGGCCAGTGGGTGTCCTGGGTCAGTACTTCCAGAAGTTTCATTATTTGGTTTCAAGTGCTTTGAGACACAAAGACACAGAACCTCTTTGAATTAGGAACCGAATGTGATCCGATCTTCCATTTCACCAAGAAAAGACATCAAAGTCTTATTTGAGGTCACATGCACTGGAAACTTGAACTCCAGGGTCCCCACCCCTGGCCGGTACTCCTTCTACCACATTATCATGCTGCCTTGAAACGTGAAACATGAAACCCAAGTGTGTTTGAAACTCCCCATCCTCTTCAATACTCTCCTAGGATAGAGACCAAGGGCTCCTAGTGCCTGGGGATGAGGAACACTTGAAACAAGTCTTACCAGGCTCTGAATCATGCAGGGGTCCTTTATCTGTTTAGAAGGCAGAAATGCATTGAGGCTTTTTGGAGCACAGGTGGGGAGCAGAGGGCAATCAAGAGGCACAGACATGCTGTGTGCAACATGCACTTGGCCCAGAGCTGCGGGAAACCACGGCGGAGCTGAACGCTCAGGGCCACAGCTTTCCCCTGCACTGGAGGCCTTCTGTCCAGATTGCTGACTGAAAGAAGTTGGAAACTCTATCATCCACCCTCCCGAATCATTATTCAACAACAAACAGGAGCTATTTTTAGAACTTTTTCCATGAAGGCGCCATAGGCAAAGGCCACCAACCTCTGAGACGCAGGAAGGTTAAACAAGGCTATCGGACCAAAAAAAAAAACAAAAAAAAAATTAATAGGCAAGTTCCATTTCATATTCCTCTGCTCAACACAGCTTCTGATTTTATAAATGGACCTCAAAATTAACAGGAGGACAGGCAGCTTTTCCCAGGAGCCTCTGTGTCCGTTCTGCAAAATTACATAACTCAGAAAACGAAGGCTCTGATTTGATTATGCTCTCGGCAGCCGGCTGGCTGAGCTGAGTTCACCGTGCACGTCGTCGTTCCCCGAAAGGGACTCAAACGCAGAGAAGCCGGGCAGGAGACGGGAAGCAGCACAAACCCTTTTTTCACTAACTCGTGTAAATACATCTTTGAGAAACCTCTTTACACCCTCAGTGACCCCTCCCCAAACACCAGCAGACTGACTCCCCAGTAAAACCCCACCACGCATTTCTGGGCCACCCACACTGGGTAAGAAATGGCACATTTTGGAGCTTGGGTTCACGGTGCTGTCTGCCCCTAATGGAGGTTTATACGTGCCTCCCACATAGGGGCATCGTTAGAAGGAATCAAATAATTTACTGTTGAACACTCGGAGGTTCAAGGACAGAACATGCTCTTGGGAATGCAAAATATTGCCATTTACCTTTAAAAAAAAAAGTTTATTTACTTGTCTTTTACAACCAAGCCAAAGGAAATACAGCATTCTCCAAATGTAGTTGGAGGTGCTGAAAACCTCTTTAATAATCCCATTTCTACAAAATGTAGAGCTGTTTTGCAAGAGGAAATTCAAATAAGCCCCTAGAGTCATTTCCCTCTGTAGGTGAGGTAACTTGTGTTCCCAGCATCCTCCAGGTATCTCATTGGTTGGGAGGGGGGACAACCCACAGCACGATTCCTGGGCACACACTCTCTGGTGTCTCTCGTCCCCTCCTGCCCATGACAGGTCTCCTCTCTTAATCATTCACAAATATTGAAATGAGCTTAGATTCCTAGCAGAGGGCCCCGAAGCCAAATGAGTGAGGAACTGCCAGCAAGATAACCAAATGCACTCACATAATTTGGCAGAATACATCAAAAGCCCTCGCTCCCCACCCAAAAACACACAAACTCTGACCCAGCCATTCCACACAGAGGAATGTCTCCTCAGGCAATAATCAAACAAGTTGTTTTTTTTTTTTAAGTGGGGGAGGCTATTCAGGGAACTACACTGTCACACTGTTTATCCAAGCAAAGCTGAGCCACCCAGCTGTCCAACCCCAGAGGATTAGTTAAATGAGGTTATATCCATACAATGGAGCTTTCTGCAGCCACTGAAAACCTTGCCGGTGAGGAGTGTACACAGGGTGAAAACGGCAGGCAGAGCAAGTTAGAGACTGTGTATAATGTGATCCTTTTTTTTTTTAAGATTTTTTTTTTTATTTATTTACTTGACAGAGAGATCACAAGCAGACAGAGAGGCAGGCAGAGAGAGAGAGAAGAAGGGAAGCAGGCTCGCTGCTGAGCAGAGAGCCCGATGCGGGACTCGATCCCAGGACCCTGAGACCATGACCTGAGCCGAAGGCAGCAGCTTAACCCACTGAGCCACCCAGGCGCCCCGTGATCTAATTTTTTAAAAGAGAACGAGATGCACATCCGTGAGTCTGGAGAAGCCAGGGTAAGAACAGCAATCTACTGCATGATTCCAACCAGACCACACGTTGGGACAGGTGAAACCAGCAAGACGATAAAAAGAGAAGTAGTCGCCAGTCGCCAGGGAGGGCACGGGGATGAATTTTTGTAGCAGTGAGAACACTGTATGACACTTTCATGATGGCTACATGTGTCATTTTACATTCGTCCAAACCCACAGAATGTACACCGCAGAGTGAACCCTAAGGTGACTTATACGCGTGGGGTGATTGCGATGTGTCGGTTTGTAATCTAACAAACGTCCCGCTGTGGTGGGGGATATGGATGATGGGGGAAATCTGTGCGGGTGTGGGGTCAGGGGGAATAAATGGGAAATCTCTGAATCTTCCTCCCAATTTTATTGTAAACCTAATACCACTCTAAAAAACTACGTCTTGGGCACCTGGGTGGCTCAGTTAGTTAAGCGACTGCCTTCGGCTCAGGTCATGATCCTGGAGTTTCGGGATGGAGTCCCGCATTGGGCTCCCTACTCAGCAAGGAGTCTGCTTCTCCAGCTGACCTCTCGCCTCTCAGGCTCTCACTCTCTCTCTCAGATAAATAAATGAAATCGAAAAAAAAAAAAAAAAAACCACAACAACAACAACAACTAAATCTTGGGGTCCTGGATGGTTCAGTTGGTTAAGCATCTGCCTTCCGCTCAGGTCATGATCCCAGGGTCCTGGGGCATGCTCTGTCTCTGTCTCAAAAAAATAAACAAAATCTTACAAAAAAAAAATTAAAAATAAAGTCTTATTTTTTCTTAATTTTTAAAGAACAGAAATATATACAAAGTTGTATCTATATTGACACTGGAGCACCTAAAAGGACAGAAATACGGAAGTCAACTAGCCAGATGCACGGACTACACAGATAGGTAAGAGCTGATATTGGTATTTTGGGAGATTTTATCATGGATCTTTTTATGTTACATTGCTTTTGAGCCCATGTATTTTTTTAGAGCATGAACTTTGCTGAGGACAACGGGCAGTAAAAAATATGAATAAAGATGGGGCGCCTGGCCGGCTCAGTTGGTGGAGCACGTGACTCTTGCTCTCAGGGTTGTTAGTTTGAGCCCCACGCTGGGTGCAGAGATTACTTAAAAGTAAAATCTTTGGAAAAAATACATTAATAAAGAAAATAAGAAAAAAACAAATCTGTGCCCTGCCCCCACCCCCACTAACAGCAAAGCCTCTGCATGGTTAATCTGCTAAGGGTTGAGGGGCAGGCAAGTTCTCGCCCATTCCGGAAAAAGGCAGTTGGTCTCTACCTATTTGCAGTCAAGGGCAAATTTCTGGTCCTGAACAGAATGAGGAGCTTGTGCCACAGGTCCCTCTTAGCGGGGTCTACTCACAAACTAGGGCCTTCCCAGCACAACCCAATCAGCCAGTGACCTCGAGGGCATCTAGGAGAGGCTCGGGTTTTGTGACATGATTATAAAAGCAGCTGCCACCGTAACTGTTGGAATAGACATGATCAATCCTCAGTTTTGTCTGCACTAAGCTCAGAGAACAGATCCCACCCGTCCCCCCAACATACACACCCCACACTCCTCCTTGATGCTGCAGAGAAGACAGTGGTGAGTGTGGAACATTTCTTGTGTTCTCGGACTCTGTCTGCTACCTATTCAGGACTAAGGTGGTCAGCCAACGAACTAACGGATCACCACAGCATTTCCACAGTCAGGGCTGAAAACCACACAGCCTAGCCCTCATCCCCAGGGGCTGTCCTGGAGCAAGAGAAAAGGCACCTGCCCACTGAGCGGGGCATCAGAGTTGGGTCCCTGCAATGCACACCGGCTGTGCAACCTCAGACAAGTCACTCTACCTCTCTGGGTCTCAGGTTTGTCATCTTTCTAAATGTTGGACAAGGTGAATGCAAAGATAGTTATTCCTCTAGATGATCTATTTCTGCAAGTCCATTTCATATTCAGGAAAACACTCAAAGACCATGGAGATTTTTTTTTCTTTTTTAATTCCTACATCCAATCCCTTTACTAGCCTATTGAAAATGCTCCAGGAATGAAACATATTCTTCCAACTCTGCGGCAACAAGAAACCGTAAACCACCGTAGTTAAGACAAGGCAGGGAGTGAAGATAATGCTTCCATGTTCTCCTACAATTTTGCATGAGCTGCTAAGCACAACACCCCAAGCCTCCACAGAAGCAGAGAAGCCCAGTGGTTAAAAATTCGGCTGCCTCACTTTGGAAAACAGTACGGGGGTTCCTCAAAAAGTTGAAAATAAAAAAAATAAAAAAAATAAAAAAAAAAAAAATAAAAAAAAAAGTTGAAAATAGAGCTATCCTACCACCCAGCAATGCACTACTGGGTATTTACCCTAAAGATACAAATGTAGTGATCCGAAGGGGCGCGTGCACCCGAATGTTTATAGCAGTGATGTCCACAATAGCCAAACTATGGAAAGAGCCTAGATGTCCATCGACAGACGAATGAATAAAGAAGATATGGTATCTATATACAATTGAATATTATGCAGTCATCAAAAATGAAATCTTGCCATTTATAATGACGTGGATGGAACTAGAGGGTATTATGCTAAGCAAAATAAGTCAGTCAGAGAAAGATAATCATCAAACGATCTCACTGATATGTGGAATTTGAGAAAAAAGACAGAGGATCACAGGGGAAGAGAGGGAAAAATGAAACAAGATGAAACCAGAGAGGAAGACAAACCATAAGAAACTCTTAATCGCAGGAAACAAACTGAGGGTTGCGGGAGGGGAAGACAGTGAGAAAGTGGCTGGGTGATGGACACTGGGGATGGTATGTGCTATGGGGAGTGCTGTGAACTGTGTGAGACTGATCAATCATGGACCCGTACCCCTGAAACAATACATTATACGTTAATAATAAAAAAAAAAAATCTGGCTGTCTGAATTTAAATCCCACCCCTTCACTTCCTGGCCATGCGATCCTGGGCAAGCTATGTAAGCAGCAGCTGCCTCAATTTCCCCATCTATAAAACAGGGATAAAATAAGTACCTTCTTATCAGACCATTGTGAAGATCAAATGAGCGGAAACAAGCAGGCATTTAACACGAAGCCTGGCACACAGTGAGCACTTAATAAATGTTAATAAATGCTAGCTGTTATTATCCATTCATCCAACGGACTCTTACTGTGTATTTATTCTAACAGTGCCAGTTACTCTTGAAGACTCTAAGGGAACACAAAAATGTTGAACAGGACACAGTCCAAGACCTTTAGTGTCTAGTGGGAAAAAGCCAACTTGAACCAGTCAATACAGGTCCATGCTCCCTTACCCAAAGCCCTTGGGCCAGACAGGTTCGGGCTGAGGCGGTTCTGTTCAGACAGGTAACAGGTGCACATGCCATATATATATACATATGGCAAACTGATGCCATATAGTCACAAGGTATCAGGGGTCCTCTAATAAAGCAACAGCAAACCAAATGCGGGCAACAGAAAAGGCACCACTGAAGATGAAACTTGAATAGGCAACAGGAACCCCGGTGAACCAGGTGGGTGAGTATTTCTGGCCAGCAGATGCAAAAGCGGGGAGGTCAGAGCCAGCAGAGAACGCTCAGAACCGGCAACAGGCTGAAGGGTCCAACCTTAGACGTGTGTGCAGGGCGGGCAGAAGGAGAAGCTGGGAATGAGGACAGAGTCAGATCCTGAATGGCCCAGGAGCCCTGAAGAGCTCCCATCAGTGTCCTCAGTTTCAGAATCTGAAGCAGGGAGAACAGGACCAGATTTGCATTTTTGTGAAATCCCCCTGGGTGGCCGCCCAGTAAAAAGGCAGGAAGAGGAAGAGAGGGAGGAGGTGCCCTGCCTGTGGTCAGGGAAGAGACAATGATGTCAGTGCAGGCCACGCAGCAGGGAGTGAAGGGAAGGGAGAGCACCTGTGAGGTGCACACACTCACCTCCAACTGCACTGAGGAGGTAATTAGCGCCAGACAGCCCAGACCTGTCACAGGCAAGGTCTCACCGAGGCCCTTTTTCCAGAGGCCACGTTCTGATGTACCAAGGGACAAAGTGACAACTGTAACAGCCCCAGATGTGAGCTGCAGCAGCCGGAATCCTTACTCCCTCTCCCCTCCCTCCTCCAGGTTACAGCTGGTTGGGAAAGTACACTGGTCAGGTACACGTGACCTGAGTCCGTCCTGGCGCCTGCAGCTCAGAAGTCTGAGAAGACCCAGCAGTGGGTCACAGAGGTGGGGACAGCATCTGCCACCGGTCCTTCTGAGCCATGGGGCTGATATTCCATTTGCTGAGCAGGGCGACCAGGAGATACTAGAGGTGAAGGTCAAGGTTGGGATGGAGTCGGCCTCTGCTGACCTTGCGGATGACCTACAGCCATCCACTCGGATGTAGTCACTACCCTCCCCCAATGGAAAGCAAAACCAACTAAACAGAACCCTAGCCTGAAGCCAGGGAAGAGGAGTTATTTCAGGGAGACGGGAGAGCTCCGAGCGGCATCTGGGAGACCGCTCTTCCCACCCCCAGTCCCCCAACTTACCTGCCGATACCTCTAGGTACTGAAAAGCTGAGGGCTGAAAAGAAGGGTCCACCATCAGAGGACGGAGAGGAAGTGATGGACCAGGCCAAGGACCGCTTGGAGGAACCACCTCGTGACTCAAAAGTCCCGCCTGCCACCCCGGGGCCCCCACTCCATCCCCAGCTTCAGGCTCTGCACACAAAACCTCCAGATCCTTTAGAACAGGGACCACCCATTCCTCCTTTCATCATCCTAAACATAATCCCCTGCGAAACTGAGCCATCCCCCAAAAGAAAACCGTCTCAGGAGAACCTGTGGGAAGAAGGCTCCTTGTAGAGCAGGAACCAACGGGGGCGATGAGTAACTGAATGAAAGCACACACGCACATAAGCACACACACGCTCAAATTCAAAGCCTAGAGAGTGTTTCACATTAGCGAGCACTGGTGTAGCCAACAGCCAGTGCACGGTCCGCCCAGAGGCCTCTCCTGACCACTGCAGGGGCAGAAGGTTTGCCAGCCTCCATCCCTCCTGTCCTACCCACCCTGGCAACTGGAAAGAGTCCCTCCTGTTGAGGCCACAAGGCACTGGCTTGGACAAGAGCCCTCCACACAGCCATGGTGACCCCTCGGGAACCTGGGCCCCAGCACCGCCAAGGAAGTGGTGCCCGTGAGAGGAAGCGCACATCCCCCAGCAGGCTGCTGGGGCAACAGCGAAGGCCTCCTCTGGAACTGGGAACTTGGAGCTTTGGCAGCATCTACCCCGTGTCCTGCTGGCCAGGCGTTCTCCTTCCCCGGACGTTTACCCAACTCCATCAACCCTGGGGGCAAGGAAAAACCAAAGTACTTCTCCAAAAGCATGGATCTCCCAAAAGTCCAAAGGGACAAAGTGATGCTCTCGGTCAAAACCCTGATAAAAGGGTGTCTCATGTTTTTTTTTTTTTCTTTCCTACTTTCCTCCAGGATTTGGGACCTGCGTCTTTAAAGAGTTGGTCTGTGTAGAAGAGATGAAGAAACAGACTTATAGTTGACACGAGGGGGTGATTTCTAGAGCGGGGTGGGGGGTTCTTGGGATCAGCCACTTCTTTTATTTTATGACCTTGTATTATGGACGCTTGCAAACATTCACAAAAGTAAAGAGATTAATGCGATAAGCCCCCTGTACCCACCACCCAGCATCAATCACTACCAATGCCAGGTCCACCTTGCCTCATCTGCCTCACAGCAACCAGATTATCCTAATCAATGGCTTCTTTCTCAACCGGTCTTTAACCAACACAACACACAACTCCCAAGTGGGCTCTGCTCCCTGCCATGTGCCTGGAAACCCTCCAAGTGTCCAACTAATCGAGAGACCTATGACCTTCACAACCGGGTTTTCCAGCTTGAAAACAGAGCAGGGCTACGAAGGAGTGGGTATGTTTCTGAGCACTCCGAGAAGCTGCTATCAACAGCTCCCTTGCAGGAGAAGGAAGAAAACCCAGGACTCCCCAGGTACCCGGAGCTCTCCCACACGACACCTCACTCCGATAACCGGGCTCAAAACCGCACCTGCCAGTGATGCCAGAGAGTTGCACGGGGCTGGCTGTTTATGTTTGATTAAGGGCTGGTTTATGTTTCCTCGGGGAGTTTTTATTTCTATGCTGTTATTTCACCCCTAAAATTTACAGTGCCTGAATTCTTCCGCCCTGTTTGAGTCAACCCACTCCCGCCCCTTCCTAGTCTGTGAATGGCCAGAAATAGTTTCCATTGTCATTGACTTAAATTTCCCCTTTGATGATGGGAACAAATATTTTTCTTGCCCTTTCCTGAAACAGGAATAAATTTTTCCATTCAAGTTCTTCTAATCGGACTGTGCAGGCCAAAACCTGAGCACAGAGTGCAGAGGACACCCAAAGAGACGGGATGAGGTCCGTCTGCTGCCTGCCCCTGGGGCTGGAGGAGCTCGCAGCAGCTGCCTGCTTCGTGGCGCGTTGGGTCCATTCCTGAATCCTGCTCTCACAAATACTTTCCGAGCTCTGGTCTAGGTCCTGCAGGTACAGCTGCAAACAACACCCAGCCTGACCTACCCTCACAAACTTAAAATTTAAAACTACGGGGGCGCCTGGGTGGCTCAGTGGGTTAAGCCGCTGCCTTCGGGTCAGGTCATGATCTCAGGGTCCTGGGATCGAGTCCCGCATCGGGCTCTCTGCTCAGCAGGAAGCCTGCTTCCCCCTCTCTCTCTGCCTGCCTCTATGCCTACTTGTGATCTCGCTGTCAAATAAATAAATAAATAAATCTTTAAAAAAAAAAAAAAACTACGGCAAAGCTTCCCACCCCAACTCAAAAGGATTTCTTTGTTGCCTGTTGCTTAAGAACAGTCAACAGTCAGGCCCTTCCCTGTAAGACCACATCTCCCTCTCCAGCTCCCCTCCCTTCCCGGGTGTGCTCCTTTAGCACAAATCTGACAGCTCCCCAGGGGAGCAGGCACAAGCCCCCCCCCCACACACACACACAGTGGGGAACATCGGCAAGCCTCATCCAGAAGAAAGCACTGAACGAATCTGACTATGACAGCGCTCTGTGTCTCCAGAGAAGCTGCTCTATTTCCACGACTGATATTGTGGCCAGGCCACGGGATATTGTGGACAGACCACGGGAGAGCTGGGACATCACAGGAGGGTGGCATGGGGGGGCTTCCTTGGATCGCTGTTTCTCCTTCCCTAATTCTGATCTAATGTTCTGAGTCACCTTGCCAAGCGAGGCGAATGGCGGCTCTCAAAGTGTTTATAATTACCACTGCTATCTGCTTGGTGGTGCACAGTAATAATGGAGAGATTAGGCCTGGAAGCCACAGGAGTGAGCTCGACGAGAACACGGCTTTCTCAGAAGCTGAAATAAGAGGCTCCTTCGTGGTCACTCCTCCCAGCCTGTCTGGCCAAGCCACGCTCAGAAAGTTCAGGGTTAATCAGGTCCATGGGAAGCAGGGAGTGCCTCCAAACTCCCAATCAATGGCTCCCCATTATAGCCCAGAGTAAGAGAACCAGTGGAGTGTCCTTGCATCCTCCTCCCCGTGGTCCACACGGGCTGGATGCAGGGCAGGAGGGAGGAAAGAGGACCCAGATGGAAGTCGGGCAGTGCAGAAGGGAACGGGCAAGGGGGAGGCTTAGATGCCCCTTTTCCATGTCTAGGTATAACTACAGGGCTCAGGCAGCTGCCAAAGCCCTTTAGGCCCCCATGTCTCTTCCTGTCCCCTCCCCTCCCCGGGCCATCCACTGTAGGGCCCCTGCGTAGTTACAAAGACAGATGGCAGTCTGCTTATTATCTTCTTCTATCGGCACCTTAAGCTGGGGACCAGAGGCATCCCTCTACGACGATCGCCTATTTCGAAGAGAAGAAAGCAAAGGAAGCTTGGGACTCAGAATTCTGGAAGAATTATTCATCCCCTTTGGGTGTCACTTAGCTCTTTGATGAGACTCTAAGAGTAGGAACCTCTGACCCTCCCCAGCTGTCTTGAAATATTACCTCCAAGCACTCTGCAAACCGGCAAGGAACATCTGACAGCACCTCCCCCTGCGGGCCCCTCCCCGGAGGCCTCTCCAAACAGCCCCGGCATACCTAACAATCCCCTCAGCTACCTTCCTACAAATTGGCTTGCACCTAAAGGAGGTGAGGTATCACCTCGGGCCCAGATTCAGGTCCCCACATTAACGCCTAAATAAAAATAACTCTCTCCCCTCCCCCTGCAGAGGCACAAAGCTGACCATCCCAGTCCCCACGACAGAGCCAATGCCGCACAGGTCATTCTCCACCCAGAGACAGCTTCCCAGTCCTCTCAAGAGAAGACACTCCACGAAGTATTGAACAAGAAGGCAGACTGCAAGTGTTCACAATTGCCCTCAAGTCTCAGAGTAATTGTGTTTCTTTCGATCAGAACACAGTTCAGCAGCGAGTGTCCTGAAAAGTGGCAGGCGGCAGCCTGGTGACCACTTGAAGGAAGAAAGAAGTCTCATGCCAGAGGAGAGAGCAAGACGGAGCCGAGGCAGGGGCCGGCAGGGGGGGTGGACGTGGCGGAGGACTCACACCCGCAACCCGTCTGAGGCCAGCCTTGAGGAGCGAGCCCCCCGCCCCTCCGAAAGGCAGCCACGGACCAGCAGCGTGTCTGGAAGAGGAGCTGAGGCTTCCCTCCTCTCAGAAATGGGCATCAAAAAAGCCTACTCAACAGGGCTCAGTTTTATTGAGAACGGAATCAGGCAAACGCGTCCAAAGCACTGTGCCCAACACCCATCATCAAGCAAGCTCTTGAAAAAACCATCTGGTTGAATCGAAGGCCCCCTGGATTGCCAGATCCACCATCCTGACCCAACGCCTCCTGATTCTCTAACACAAATGAAAATGCCTCTTGAATTGAAGTGATATGTGCCACCAAACCACTTGTGTGAGCTTGAGAAGGTCACTTTGCCTTCAGTCTCGGTTTCCCTGGTGTGAGCTGAAAGAATAACCGTTTAAACCTTCTGGGGGCGCCCGGCTGGCTCGGACGATAGAGCACGCGACTCTTGATCCCAGGGTCTTGAGTTCAAGGCCCCACATTTGGCACAGAGCTTACTTTATTTTTTTTTTTTTAAAGATTTTTTATTTATTTATTTGACAGAGAGAGATCACAAGTAGGCAGAGAGGCAGGCAGAGAGAGTGAGAGGGAAGCAGGCTCCCTGCCGAGCAGAGAGCCCAATGCGGGACTCGATCCCAGGACCCCGAGATCATGACCTGAGCCGAAGGCAGCGGCTTAAACCACTGAGCCACCCAGGCGCCCGGCACAGAGCTTACTTTAAATAATTTTTTTTAAAATAATAAAAATTCTACCAAGGATCCCCAGTCATCGGTGACGGCACAGGATTTGCGTATTTTGGAAGAATGGAAGAATGACCTCAGCCCAGCCGGCCAGAAGGTGCTGTCTCTGCACGACCACCAGCCACCCCCTCACCAGCTTGGAAGGTGGCACCACCAAGGCCGCCGCTCCCACGCATTCTTGTCCTGTCAGGGCCCACACACCGCACAGCAGAGGGCCAAGCTTGGGGGAAGAGGGAGCGGTGGCCTTGTACTTGCCCTTCCTCAAGGCTGGCCCAGGAGCCGCAGGCACCGCACGAAGCCTGGTGGAGAGAGCTGTTTCCCCAGCCAGCATCTCTGCTTCTCTGCGTCTCTCCTCCACCAGCTCCATAACCTACATTAGGACATTTACATTTAACAAATCAGCCACAGAATCCTAAGGAGCACAGATGTTCCTGCTGTGCAGTTTCTTCTTTGCACTTAAAAGGCAAAACAACACAAGAAAACACAAAAGGGGAAACTTGCAACTCAGACACTCCCTTTTCTCTAAGACCTGGATTTGGGTCTTTGCTTTGATGTCTGGCTACCCCCCGAGACCCCCCACAGGTACCTTTTCCCACCCGGGGTTCAGACAGGAGGTCCCCACGGTGGTTTCGGCTCAAGCTACTCATGGACAAGGCCAGCACCCTCAAAGCCGTCCACCCACCTGGGTCAGGCCCCCCCGGGGGCCCCTGTGACAAGGTGGAGGGGAAGAAAATAACATTGGAGAAGCCCCCGGAAGGCCATTACTTCTTACTTCTGAGGTAAGGCAAGAGCCCCCAGACTGCCATTCAGAACACTGCCTCCAGAGGAAGACGCAGATAAAACCAGGGAAGAGTCTAGAATGGAAGGAAGGTTCCAGAAGACTATCCAGTGGAGAATGCCCACCCACCAGCAGTGAAAACCCTTGCTGGACCTCCTTCCTCCCCTTCGGGGTCCCCCTCACCCACCTGCAATCCTGCTGTAAACCCCAGCTCAGGGCACCTTTCCCAAGAGGCACACCAGAGGCCATGGGGCTCCACGGCCCCACACACCCTGGCCTCCATGGCTGCCAGCTGTGTGGCCTCAGGAACGAAGTGCCTATCTCAGTGTCTTGACTCCTCTGTCTGTCATCAAACCCCATTTCTGTCCTACCCACTTCATGTGTCAAAACTACAAAATGTGATCTAGTCTTAGAGGGCAGTTATTACTAAATTATGCTAATAGTGCTAATTGAGAATGTCGAAATTCTTTTAGGCATCAAGGCCTCTTTGTGCATATAGTCTGCCTCCCTGATGGGACTATAATTTCCCTCAAGGACAGAGGTTAGGTCTCCTTCTTTTTTCGAAATGCCACACATCACAGTCTCATCTGGTGACCAGGCTGAGGAGCTGTCAATGGAGGGCAGGCCCGCTGCTGCCCCACCCCCTGGCCTTGACAGGCATGACTAATCGAGCGTGTGCTCCTTTGGCTGATCAGTAGCACTCCGGCAGGCAAACCACTTCCAATCTATCGGACATGGCAGAGGGGAAGCAAAGGGAATCTAAGCCCCTAGTCTAGAAGGTACCCAAGAACACTGACGTGAGCAAGTCCCAAACGTCGACAGGCACTCCAAAAACACAGCCCACCTACACAGATGGCCTCTGGGCACGCCTATGAACGGTGGAGACAAACAGCCTGATTCTATCTACCTTCCTTTTTTGCTGCCTCAAAGCCTTTTGAGAAGATCAGCAGGATGTAAATTATTAAATTATGATGCCTGGTGTCATATCACTAACAAGCAGTCTATAATCTCTGACACAGGAGAAAGGGAACAAAGGACAGAATTTGTGATGAATCCATAAAACCGGACCCCACGCTGTCACTCCAATCCTACAGCCGCCTCTCAAATATCCACACAGTCAGATAAAACCTCCCTCCCTGGCTTCATGTCCATCTAAAGACAAGAGGGGTCGGGGAGAGGCAAGCACAAGGAAAAGGAAGCAAAAATGCATATGCTCTTCCAAAGCCAAGAGCAGGAATGACCCCCGGCCTCATCCTCCTGGGCTTGTGAAGGACAGAGTGGCAGAGAGCCTGCTCAGAAGGTCCCTCTCAGTTCCAAGAGGTTGAAGGACGGTGCATTTATGACTCTGCATCATCTCCAACTTTGTGCCTTCCAAATAGATTTCTCCCGTCGTCACCGTTGCAACCTTGGGCTGACAAGACAACAGGACATCGGCTGTCTTTCGAGAAGCACGTAACAAGGCCACAGGGTAGTCACAGGCTGCCCTTCTCTGAAGAATGCCTCCATCCCCTCGGTGGGCCCTCAGAAACTCCAGAATGATGATGATGATGACAAGTGGTGCTTTCAAAGCCCTCTCCTGTTTACTGTCTGGAGGCCTCTCCATACCCCTGTGAGAGTCCATATTCACATATCCCACGAACACCCTCCACCGTGGCAAAGACCTAATTTAGACGGAGGCAAATTAGCTCCGTGGGGTGAAATGCATTAACCAAGTCTCCCAAACAGCACAAATCTAATTAACTGAAAATCAAAATTGCAAAGCTGCCGAAAAAGATTTCCACGGAAGAAGTCTCCCAAGGATTGAAGAAAAGTTGTGGGCCATGTGACCTGCCTAATCCAAGTCTCACCGCTAAACTGGGATAAACGCTGTTTGGGTGTTTGGGTCTGTTTGCTTTTTCACTCATGTTTGTTTTCTCTAGATCACCTTTATCACCAGTGGGCTTTAGAGAGCTTATCTGGTGCGTGCAACAGCCATAAAAAGCATCCTTTCCAAGGAGTGGGCTCAGCCTTCAAGAACCTTCAGTGCTGTGGGAAATAAGAAATACGAATACCATTTCCAGAGAACCGGGCTGGGAATTCCTCTTCTAGCCATGCACATCTGCCCCACCTCCCCCATTAGAGGCTCACCTCCACAGGACCTCCAAGACCCTGAAGTGCTGGCAGCAGTGGACTGCAACACCGCGCCCCCTCGGCGTCCCTGAGATCACTGAGCCACGTTCAAGTCAGGGCTTCCTCTCCCCCCATCCCCGGACACAGGCAGGTGAGCAGGGCCTGGGGTCCACCCTTCACTTTTCTGACCTGCCCCAGGCAAAAGACAGCAGGACCCTCACTGGGGTCGGATGGGGCTCCTTTGCCCTCTGAAGCTTATGAGATCCTGCTCTTAGGGTAAGAGAGGACAGGAGCCGTTTCTGTGCCTTCTACCCCCACACCGCACCCTGCCGTGACTCCCCACTACCCGAAAACAGTGGTTCTCAATCCTGGCAGCAGACACACAAGAACATAGAACAAAGCCCAGGCCACACCCCAAGCCAAGTGAATCAGAATACTGGGAGGGAATCCCTACCACTCCCCAAACCCCCACCCCCTCCCCCGCCCAGGCGACTGAGGCTGAGAACCACCGCCCCAGACCCCTTAGACCGGGGCTTCTCAAACATGAACGTGCAACTGAATTTCTTGGAGATCCTGTTGAAACGCAGATGCTGACTGAGCAGGTCTGGGGTGGGGCCCAAGATTCTGCATCTCACAGGGGGCTCGCTGCTGCTGCTGCTGCTGCTGGTGGTTCACAGACCATTCTCCGAGCTGCGAGGCTCTAGAATCAAAGCCTAAACTCTTTGGCTCAAGACACCTATGATCCAAATTCTCTATTTTCCCTTTTCCATCTCTTGCCCCTGCCCAGCTCATTTACCCCAAAATGCATACAGCTCCCAAAATAAATGGAGCTATTTCTCTCCTTGTTAGCTGTGCACCTGCTATCTCTTTGGTGGGAAAGCCCTTCTTCCCACAACTTCCCACAACTACCCCGTCTCCTAGAAAACTCCTACCATCTGTTATAGGGCGAACTGTGTCCCCATCCCCAAAATTCCTAGGTTGAAATCCTAGCCCCGTAGCACCTCAAAATGTAACTGTTCAGAGGTAGAGAGAGAAACCTTAGAGAGGGAATTAAGCTAAAATGGGGTCTTCGAGGTGGTCCCCAACCAAGATGGCTAGTGTCCTTACAACAGGAAATGTAGACACAGACATACACTCAGACATGTGCGAGTCAGGGAAGACAGGGGGAGAAGGCGAGGAGAGGACTGCTGCACAGGACAAAGAGAGAGGCCTGAATGGGTCCCTCCCTCCCTGCCTGAGGAGGAACCAACCCTGCCCACAGCACCGTGACCTCCCGAAATATGAGACTATATAACCTCCTGTTGCGTAAACTACCCAGTGAGCTGTACTTTGTCACAACAGTCCCAGGAAACTAAGTCCCCTTCTTGCTCGACCCAATCCGGGCACTGCCCCCTTTGGGAGGTGGCCCTGCTTGACCCCAGCAAGCCCATCACCATGGCCACCCTTCGTGCCTGCAGGCACGGCTGCCTGACCTGCCATCACCTGCTCCTCAGACTCCCCACTCCAGGTGAGTTGTCCCCCCAGCATCCGGGGCTCGGACACCTCGCACCGCGCAGGGCACGGGGAAGGTGCCCACAGATGTGAACCGGACAGAACTGCAGGACAGCAGCCCTCACCTTGCAAGCTGTCTCTTCCGGCCAGGTCCCCTGCCGGCCGGCTTGGGGGTGGGGGCACCCAGCAGCCTCCCCGGTTCTGGTTCTGGTTTCCCCAGAGGCAGCCAAGAATGATCACTGTTTGGAGCTGGGTTTTGTTTTTATTGTGTGTGGTTTTTAAGCCACCATATTGAAATGCAAACTGCCAGGTGTTAAAAATGCTGCCCCCAGCCTCGAGGGGCAGCTGGTTTCTACAGACTAGCATTTATCACATTTGCAGTAAATACACAAAAGGTCCTGATTCAAAACCAGGAAGAGAAAGTAATTCTTTTGTCAAAAGGCAGTGGTAACTGAACGCTGGGCAGGGAGGGGTCTGGGCTGCTGCTTCCCGGCCTGCAGGGAGAGGAGAGCACAGAAAATCAGATGGACGCATTTTAACCATGTTCTCCAAGACCGAGCCCTTGCCTGACCCCACTGCGTTTAAATTTGGCCCCAGTCTGCAAGCAGGGCTGGCATGTCACAAAAGGGGCGTCCACCTTTTGCAAAAGGGAAATCTTACTTCTTCTTCACAACTAAGACGGTAGCCCGGAAACCTGGGCTGTAAAGGGGGATCCAAAACAGGTCCATTAATTCATACGAATATAAAACTGCAAGACCCTTCTTGTTTAAAGAGAAGAGGGGCGAGTCGAGTTAAAAGGTATAGTGCCCTCCACACCGGTAAGGAACAGCCCAAGCACCATCACAGAATTTTTGTTTTTCTTTTTCACACAGAGCCTGAAATATGAAAGGGTCACTTTTTATTTGGGGTCGATTTATACTCTGAAGACTGCAGGGTTTGCCCTTTTGAAGGTTATGAGGCTGGCCAGCCTTGAAACTCCCACACAGCATTTCATCCCTGGGCCGGCGCCTCCCTGGGGAAGGTTTCCAACCTGGGGCCCCCCCAGGGAAGCCTGAGGCCTTGAATCCAGAGGTCTGGGCCCACCCAGAGCCCCCCAGACTCTGCCAGAGCGGTTTTCCTCCACTTGCTCGTCTGAGAGCAAGAGATCTGGGAGGGGATGTAGAGGGGAGGTAGGAAATGCTACCCAACCCGACACAGGCTTCAGACTTCAGGCACTTTTTCTTGTGAAGCTGCCTTCAGGCACCAATAAACCATAAATGAATGTGGTTCGCTTCCCCGACGTGGCGCTCTCCGTGACTCCGACGGCAAAGCTGGGGCTCCCAGCACGGCTGAGGGTACAGCTGCTCCCACCGAGCTCTGCTCCCACCTGAACTCAACAGTTGCCCTTCCAGATGCGAGCATGACAGCTTATCTTCTGACAAAGCAGATGTCAAAGACACTACTATGGCTTGAATTCTTTTTTTTTTTTCCCCTTGAAGATTTTATTTTATTTATTTGAGAGAGAACACAAGCAGAGGGAGTGGCAGGCAGAGGGAAAGGGAGAAGCAGGCTTCCCCGCGGAGCAGGGAGCCCAATGTGGGGCTCGATCACAGGACCCTGGGATCAGGACCTGAGCCAAAGGCAGATACTTAACCGACTGAGCCACCCAGGTGCCCCTATGGAGAGAATTCCCACCTCTCTTGAGCAAAGGGCATCACCTCCAATCCTCAGCCTGTCGGACCTCCTAGAACCCAAGTGCAGGGTCTCTTACTGCACGGGGAAATGCTATAATTTCCCTCTTTCCTCTGTTTATCCTTTGCAAGATGGAATTTCAAAATCCAGGGAAACCTGCTCCTTAGCTAAGAAGCATGTCCATCCCTGAGCTACTCAATCTCCTCTCTAGCTCCCCTCCATCATGCACTAAGGAGGGACCGCAGACATGATGCCTCACACGCACCCAAAGCTGGTCTCAATGGCCAAAACTCTCCTCGCCTCCGTGGGCACCAACCACCACGGGAACAGGCTGGCAAGCGCGACTTTCTGCAGACCACCAGCCATGAGAACAGCAGCAGGAGTCCTCACAAGGGTCACTCACTCCTGCCTGAGCATCTACTGTGTTCTGGGTGCTGCAGGAATTTGACATGCATTACCCAGAAACTGCTGAATCCTCACGGCACTGAGAGGCAGGCATCACCATTCCACTCGATGAAACTAGCTGTTGGTTTTATTCTTACTTTCTTTTTTTGCCTAATATTATTCTTTTTATATGGGGAAGAAAACCGAAGTTGAGAAAGAGCAAGCAACTTGTCCCGGGTCCCCAGAGAGTGAAAAAGCAGAAAAGGGATTTGAACTTAGCCCTATCTGACACCAAGATTCCTCTCGTTGGCAGCACCCCGACAAGGCTTCTGGGCCTCTCCTTGTCCGACCTTGATCTGTATGGGACCCCAGTGGGGGAGAGAAGCAGGTGGGCCACTCACCGATAGCCCCCCTTTGCCCTGATGGATAAAACAAGGACTCACGAAGCAGAGTGCTCCTCACCCTCACTTGGAGGGAGAAGACCAGTCCCTTCCAGTGCCTCAAAGCCAAGAGGCCAGGGTCTGCGGGGCCCATGCGTCTCTGCTGAGCTCAGCTCCCGGGCGGGCGGCGGGCAGCCTGCAGGTGCTCCACTCAAGCCCCATCCAGGATAAGGGGCCGAGCGACACCTGGCCCCAGCCCACCCAGGCAGGAGGCAGCAGGCGAGCAGTAGCCCACAGGGCTGAGGCGGGATACAGGTCCAGGCAGGACTGCCCGGCCAGGGAGGAGGATGGAAACAGTGCCAGGGAGAGAAGACACGCCCCTTCCCACCCCAACGTCCGGGCCAGCACCGGCTGCACAGACATACACATGCGAGCGCATACCCTCGCTGAAGCCCACGGCGTCTCCCTGCCCCCGACCCCACCACCACGTGCGCCAGGACAGTGGCTGACGCCACCGGACAGAGACTGCCCACCTGTGTCTCACGGCAGGCCCAGGCTCTTCTTGAGTCTATTGATTACTAACAGCACTTTACTCTGGCCTCAAGAACCCTTCTGCCATCGAGTCGTGACTTCTCCCTCCTCCAGCCTGGCCGCCCTCCAGCGAACCTCCCCAGGCAAGGCCTGCCCAGCCTCCCCTTCCCCAACGGCTCCTTCCCAAGTGGCTCAGATCTCAGGGAACTGGCACGTGACCATCTGGAGCCGACACCTGCTTTTCTGAGAAGGAATTCCCCTCAAGGACGAGCAAGTCACAGAGACTACATCCACTTTTGTTTGTGCGAATATTTCCGGATGCTTGTGGCATACACCTTCTTTGCAATACCGCACACGCACATACACACACACACACACACACACACACATATTCATGCTTTATCACACAGTCTTCCCCATGGTGGGGACCTACAACGAGTGCCCGAGAGAGGTTTGAAGCCGCTTCTTCTGCGAGCCCATCCCGAACATGCCTGGCGGCAGAGCGGAAGGTGAGCTATCAGAAGGCCCCAAGGTATTTCCGAATAAACGGGCAAGGGCGGTGGGGGAGGGGGGAGAGGGAGGGAGGGGTGATCCAAGTAACCAGAAGAGCCTGCTCCGAACACAGCTTCTACTTCGTGGAAAAGAAAGAAGCAGCAACAAGTTCCTTAGCTCCCAACTTGAGGCTAAAATTCCCTGTGACGATTAAGCCCAGTAGAACAGATAATCTATAGACTTGCTTATTTTCAAGAGTCTCTGTGCGGTACATTTTAACTTATTAAAGAGCATTAACGTTTCTTTTCAAAGGCTTTCTCCAGTCCACAGACAAGATGGGGTAGCATTCCCCAGAAGGATCACACAGGCTCCCAGCCGAGGATGCGCTCTCCCCACGCTATGACAAACATACAGGCCGCCCTCAGTACAGGAAATCTGCTAGGTGCTAGCAGGTGACCTTGGACAAGTCACTTACCCCAGCACTAGGCTTTAGTTTCTTGTCATGAACAGTGGGCAATTAAAACTGCCTCCTTGGATTTAAACAGAAACTGATGAAAATATGCCTAGGAAAGAGCTTGGTACTTAGAAGGGAACCAGCACTTAGGAGCCTCTATTGTGGGCTAGGAAGGTTATATTCATAATGTCACTCACATGAATCCTTGAAATGACCTTGAAAATGATGGTGGGTGGCAGTGACGGTGGTGGTGGTGGCGGCAACAGGACTCGCTATGACTGTTTGGTATCCTCTGGCTTACAACGCCCACAGGGCAGACACATCATCTCATCTGGTCTTTACAACCACGCGGGGGACAGATACTACTGCCCCTCGGCTACAATGAGGAACCGGGGAGCCAAGAGCTAATATGTGGTAGAGCCAGGACTGCGACGGAGGTCTGTGTGACCAGAAAGGGGCAAAATTCCACTGCCTCTCAGTGCATGCAGACACCTTCACTCACCCTTCATGGATCTACTAACCATGTTCCATGGGTCAGGCTCCGGGGGGGGCACCTGTAGTAGTAGCACAGTGAACAACACAGACACTGTCCCTGCTCTCATGTAGCTGACGGTCCAACAGGGAGAAAAGACAATCAAACTAGCAATTACTGGGATGGGGGTGGATTAGTCAGGGGTCTCCAAAGAAATGGAACCCAGAGGAGATTCCTATTATATTACATTATATTATATCACACTGTATCATATTATATTATGAGAAGTAGAGATTTATTTCAAGGAATTGGCTTACAGTTACAGGAGCAGTCAAGTCTAAAATTCATGACAGGCCAGCAGGATGGAAAATTCATAGAGGGTTTTTCTAAGATGTAGTCTGAGAAGCAGAATTGCTCCAGAAACCTCAGTCTTTGCTCTCAATGTCTTCAACTGATTAGATGAGGCCCGCCCACAATTGAGGGTAAGTTCCTTTACTGAGAGTCAACTGATTAAAAATGTTAACCACATCTGGGGTGCCTGGGCAGCTCAGTCAGTTGTACGTCTGACTTCGGCTCGGGTCATGATCTCAGGATCCTGGAATCAATCCCTGCATCAGGCTCCATACTCAGCAGGGAGTCTGCTTCTCCCACTCCCGCTCCCTCACCCCCTGCTCATGCTTGTGTACACTCTCTCTCTTCTCTAATAAACAAAATCTTTCAACGAAACTGTAATCACATCTACACATGCCTTCATAGCAGTACCTAGACCAGTGGTTTGAACAAACAACTGGGCACCATGGCCACTAACCATCAAGGGGTATATGTTAGTGTTAAGGAAAACACAGAGAAAAAACCTGGGGATTTAGGGGGAAATACTGGAAAGCCTAAGGAATACACAGACATCGGAGCTCAAAATATTCCTCAAAACTCAAGGAAACGTACTCATCAAAGAACAAGTCCTCATATAATTGTATGAGGGATGCCCTGGCTACAAGAGCCCCAGCGAATCCTTCTGAGAACCAAAACATTACTTAGTCCATCACTTGCTTTTTAACATGATAGGGGAGGAGTACTTATACCATATTCTCACCGTAAGTCACAGTCGTGTCCACCAAGGAATGTGGAGGCTTGCAGCAGAGCATGTGAATAGTGACAAGCCAAAGAAGATGGGGCCTGTGTCTGTCCCTATCACCAGGTGTCCCCATTTCCTGGGGATGGGAGGGCTCAGCAGACTCCCTGCTGCCCACCCCTTGGGACAAACAGCAGCACCCCATCTGACCCTTCCAACCTCACCCTCATCTGAGCAACCACAGACCCTTGCCCAGAACTCCAGGATCCACACCTGAGGAATGGGAGCACAACGGGGGGGGCGGGGGGAAATGTCCCCAAAGGGGACACGAAGAAGCGGACGAGACCCCATCTGGTTACTCAGTCACAGTAAGGTCATCATCTGTTTGGTGAAACTGCAGATGAGTCAAACTTTTTAACAAGCAGATCTCAGTAGGACTCCCTCTCTCTCTCTCATTAGCAGGCAGGAAAGGTCCTTCTCTACAGGCAGCCGTGAACTCCAAGCCCCAGAAGGCCTGCGGGCGGTAAGGGACAGCAGACTCAAACACGAGATGCAGCCCGAACACCACATCAGCTTGTCCTCGTCCAAGGGAGGAAAGGGTGGGGCCTGCCGCAGGCTCCCGGGTGTCTCCCCACCCAGGAAGGCGGGCACCGGGCCTCTCTTACTCCAGCAGGGCTGGACTGGAGGCAAGGCCCACCAGCTGGGCTCCTTGCTGGTGTCACTCACACGGCCAACATTCTGTAAATATCTAGACCTTAATACAGTACTGGCATCATATATCCTCTCCAAATAGAGAGCGGATGTTTGGAAATGCCTTTCCAGCTGGAAGAGACAGTTCACACAGAGCCTTTCATGCTACCGTGTGTGTCCTGCCACCCATTTACACAGAGCTAGAAGAAGGGGATTGAGGGAAGGCCAACCAGATGGTGGAAAAGAAACAGAACATACAAACCTGGGCCTCGGGGGAACCATGGCTCTGACTTATAAGCAAGGGAGTCTTAACCTGTGCGTCGAATTCCACCTCTGGAAAGTGGGACCATCTCCCCACACGGCTGCCATGAAACCCAGCTTTAACACCCACTGGCTGCCTCTCCCCTCCCCGGCCCGCGCGGCAGACTCACAAGGAGGAGGGCCTGACGTCCGTGGCGGGCGGCCAGCTGCCCTTCGCCTCGTCAGCAACGACTCACTGTGATCAACGTGTGTCTGACGACATGAGCTAGGGGCCCGCCAGGGCTGCTGAGGCAGATTCTGTTCCCAGAAGATTAATTTATTAATTCTTCCTGAAAGCTATTTGTTTGGGAGAAGAATGCGCCACCAGCTCAGGTAAGCGGGTGTTGCTAAGGGAGAAAAAAGCCCAGAAAACAACAGCGCGCCTCCCCTCATCCTCGACACTGCAGGCCCCAGAGACACCTGCTTTCTCCGAGGCCCTGGCCGACCGGTTCACGCTCCTGCACGCTGAGCCGTGACACGGTTCGCCAGACACACCCCAGGTCCCTCCGGGGATCCCCTGTGGGAATCTGCACCACCGAACCCCACCCATCCCAGCCCTGAATCCTGAAGGCACCTTCCCAGAGGCCAAGGTGACCTACGGTCCTTCTCAAGCATTCAGTGTGCCCCTAAGAACACGGTCTTGCCTGGAATCGCCTCCACACAGGGTCTGACCTTCCCCATCAGACCAGAAGCTCCCCCGAGGGCAAAGACCTGGCCCATCTAGTTCTGCCGCACACCCCAAGCCCGACAAAACGCTGGGCTCACAGTACGTGCTCAATACCGGTCTGTTACACTGAATTGGGCTCCCCAAGGGTGGAGTCCTCTCTGTAGGCAAAGCCCTCTGTGTGGGGGCCTCTTGTGGTTCTCGGTGCTTGCGTATGCGGCCATTTTTCTTAGAAGAGGGCCCAAAGGTTTCGCCAGACGCTCACAGGCCACCTACCCAAAAAGAGCCTAAGACTGCTGACTCAGGCTGAGCCCCACAGCAGGAGCTGTGGGTGAATTCCTACCCATTCCGCTTTGCCCTAGCCGTCAAGGAGTCCTTCGTGGCCTCTTCCCTTCATACGACACTCCCTTCCCCTCCCAACAACCTTCCCTCCTCCATGTAATTCAGATGCCCAGGTGCCCCCAAGGGCTCGCTGGAGACCATCTCCTCGGAGAGGTCCTCTGGGAAGCCCCCAACGAGAGCTTACACTCTTGTACCCTTGTATTCGCAGTGACCCAGCTATCGTCTTGCATGACACGCAGGACCCTACTGGGAAACCAGCGCTTACATCCTGGGATTTTACATTCCAGGATCCCACAACCGTGGGTGAGCTTCTTCAAGACAGCAACTAGGCTCTTCCTCCTCCAAGTGCCCATCACACCAGGAACTCGGTAACTCCACGTGCCGACAGGCATTCTGAGCGGGGAATCCTAAAGAACAAGCTGCTGAGGCCAGGTTCATTTTAGCTAAGTCTTGCTCTTATACGACAATAATGCAAGAGCTTCTACAACGTTCACTATCCCTCACACAAAATCTACTGGTGTGATTTCTCCCGGCTCCCTCCCAGACCTTGTCCACAGCACAGGTAAGATTTATAAACATAGCTGTGCTCATAACATGAACACAACGTTAGCCTCTGATCGTTCCCCCTTAACACTATGTGTCTCAACAGGCTTTCACTGGGGACTGGAAGCCTATATTTTGTCCTGCGAGTCTCCTCATGGGGTTACTAGAACAACCAACACGGCATATGTCGAGTTGTGCAATTCCATTCTTTCATAACAGAACATTTTTTTTTTCCATAGGCAGCTTCTCTTCCCCAGGTGTTAAAGCAGATTTTCTTTCTCGTTTTCCAAAACATCAAAGGTCTATTTTCACATGAAAGCACTCATTTGAACACGAAGTAAAAGTCTGCCCTCCCCCAGAAGCCTCACCCATGGCAAGATCCTCTCCAGTCAACAAGTCCCCGGTGCCCATTTGGCAACCACCCCATGAAGACCCAAGTCCTGTACCCCAACAATCCTGCCCAACCCTTCATGGGTCTCTGACCCTCCCCCTCACCTCCCCCCTCCCACCCCCCAGGGGTGGCTGGTCCCATTTCTCTCTTGTACCCACATACAAGCGCATGACTTCTCCCTCTCTCATCTTCCTCACTCGAGAGCAAGCCAGTCATCACCACCGTTCCTGATGTTTGCCTGGGACTATCCCCCAGGGCCTCCGGAAAGCCGCTTCCTTGCCCAGGATCTGCTGCCACCACACACCCCAGGGATTCTGCCCGGACTCTCCTTTATTTGCCAATTTGCATGAAAAGGAACAACACACTTCCATCAAACAAGGAAAAGGCCGCCTTGCTGTCACTCAGGAGCTTTTCATAAAATAAAAGGGTCAACAAGACAGGGCATCCACTGGGTTCCTCAAACACACTCCACAGAACCCAAGAAAAGCATCACGAGCTAACAGATGCTCCCCCAAGTTCTCCCACTAAATGAAATGAATGCATCTGATTCTGTCCCAAGGCAGGAAAACAGCATTCGGGAAGATGAGTGCTACCAAAAGACCGGGTTTTGCAGCGCTGAATAAGAAATATGTTTCAGGAGCACCTGGGTGGCTCAGTGGGTTAAAGCCTCTGCCTTCGGCTCGGGTCATGATCCCAGGGTCCTGGGATCGGGCCCCACATCGGGCTCTCTGCTCAGCGGGGAGCTTGCCTCTCCCTCTCTCTCTCTCTCTATGCCTGCCTCTCTGCCTACTTGTGATCTCTGTCTGTCAAATAAATAAAATCTTTAAAAAAAAAAAAAAAAGAAAAGAAAAGAAATATATTTCAGTGTTTCTACCCCTTTCCCTAAGAAAACAAGCATGCCACTCGGCCTCATTATTGATTAGGGAAATGCAAATTAAAACCACAAGGAGATACCACAAGATTGGCAAAAGTTTAGATATCTGATAACTGTTGGTGAGAATATGGAGCAATGACAATGTTACCATCCTGCCAGAGGGCGAGGGGTGGGACACCTGGGTGACTCAGTCAGTTCAGTGTCTGCCTTCGGCTCAGGTCAGGATCCCAGGTCCTGGTCAGACTCCACACTCAGCAGGGAGCCTGCTTCTCCCTCACCCTCTCCCTCTGCCTCACCCACCGCTCATGCCAACGCTCTCTAAAATAAATAAATAAATAAATAAATAAATAAATAAATAAAATCTTAAAAAAACAAAACAATGCCACCAAGGGGGGATCTTTAGAACACAATTTCCAGTAAACTAAAGTTCTACATACCCCAACTCAGCAGCCCCGCTCCTACGCGTATCTTCGGGGACACTGTGGAATACATACAGGGGGAGATGTGGACAAGCAGATGCACTGCAAGACCAAGTGGACAAAGAACCCCACCAAGAACTCGAATGTCCATTTGAAAGGGAAAAGAATGATGACCCACGGCTGCAGAGAACCCTATCCAGCACCAAACGCAAATGGACCACAGCTACGAGCATCAACAGGCGTGGAGGCACAGACATTCAGCTGAATAAAACAAAGTTACTCTTATAAAGGCAGGAAGCAGGCACACTTACCCCCGGCGGGTGGCTGGGGGGCTCCCACAGGAGGTACGTGAACGCCTGGCAATATTCCATTCCCCAGCCCTGCGGTGAGCATGGAGGTACCTATCGTTGTTCATACTTCACGCACGCACTTCACATGTGTGTATATAAGCAACATTTTATAAGTGGGGGAGAATAAAAACCAACTACACTCCAGTGAAACGCCTCTCCTTCTCCCTACCACCACTCCCCCTCTGGGACCTCTCGCTCTCTCTAAAGGAATTACCTTGTGAAGGGCTCTCAATACTTACTTACCACCCTTTTCCCCCGAGTCAAGTCAAAATTCTATCAAGGAGATGCAAAACCAAAAGGGAAATGAATCTATTCATACCACAAAGCAGAATCTACTCTAGCAAAATCTCTGCAACCACAGCGCTTGGCTCACAGGGGTCCCGTCAGCATGGACAGTGTCTGCGATTTCTCCTCGCAAGGATTCCCACCCTTGGGCACTCCAGGCTGCCGTGCCTCTTGCAGAGAAGAACCAGGACTTTGCAAGACTTCTTAGGACCCAGCAGGTCAGAGAAAGACCCCATCCCCCGCTCTGCTCTGGGGGCAGGACACCTTGCAGGCAGTTCCTAGAGCTTCCTTTAGCAAGACTCTCTCATGGAGCACTGCCAGTGGAAACGGGCTCCCTCACCAGGAGAATCTTCAAAGGGCTCACCCTCTTGATACCAGCAAATTCCTAATCATTTTCTGCTCATTCACCCTTCGATCTGGCAAAACCTTCATATCACTACTGTCCCCCTCTGCTCCGGGACACCCCCAAAACTACTGGTGGCCAAATGTCCATCTCTTGTGCCTCCAGTCATCTTCTCGAAGTGCCAAGAATCAACCCCTCAAGCGATCCAGGATTTGAAGCATCCTCTTCCCTGCCACAACTCTAGCTCCTGAAATTCTAATGCTGTATCTCTTCCAGGAAGCTGATCCCAGGTACCAAGCGCATAAACACATCTGTCTCCCAGGGAAAACAAGACTATCATAAACCATTCCCACATCTCCCTGCAACTTCTCATCGGAGCACACACGTGCTATGTGTCCTCAGTCAAATCATATAACAATAACAATAATAATATATACCTTTGCACGTTTACAGCCTAGCAATGGCACTCTTCAAAATGGGGGTCACCAAAAAGGGGGAGACAGGGTGCCTAAAGGCATAGCCATACAAAGGGATTTTGTTAACTGAAACAAGTAGGCTGCAAAGTGATATGTATCACAGGATCTCATAGTTGGAAACCATAATACATATTCACAGTTCACACATGAAGAAAAAGTTATGAAAGAATGTATCCTAATTCATTAACAGAGGTAGAGAGGGGAGGGCGCCCCATGGAAAACTTTTACTTTGGATGCTATACATTCTCTAACGTTTCATTTTTTATTAAGAAGATGCATTATTTATGTAATGAAGAAACTTCTAAAAAATAAATTTTAAAAGAAAGAGAGCAAGACAAAATTCCAACTCTCAGGGAGCTTCCAATCTGGCTTTGAAAGTCAAAGCTAACACATGTGGGGGGAAAAGGAATGAGACAACATAAATAATCCAATCACAAGCTCCTTCCAGGAGAAGCATGGGGTGTCACAGAGTAACAGCTGTCCATGTCAGGCCATGAATGCCAGTGGAATGAGAAGGACAGGTCAGCTGGCCACAAGTTTTCAGAAGGGTATGGAGGCAGGGAGGGATCTGCCATGGGGTCTGACGGAGAAAGGCGGGGATGAACGGCATGGAAAGGGGGACAAGCCAGGAGTGAGGGGCTCCCTCATACCTTCAGGACTTTCTAAAACAGTAATGGAATAACTTGCCCTCCCTGTAGGCAGATGGTATCTGGATGCCTCCGAGACAAATATAATCCCAACCAAGCCAAAAGGAAAACCCCCAATACACCTTCTCTTTGGAACTTAATATTCTGAAATAATTTTAGAGTGACAGAAGAAATGCAAAGATAGACTATCCCCCCATACCCTTCACCCAGCTCCCCCTCACGTTACTACCTTACATTAACCATGACACCTCTAACAGACGAAGAACTTTGATTCAGTACTATTTACTACAAACATTTTTTTGGATTTCACCAGTTTTTCCACTGATATCCTTTTTCTGGCCCAGGATCCAATCTTGGATACCACAGTTGCATCTAATATGATTCGTCTTCAAACAAGTAAGCATTTTATGATCATTTATTCTTTCTTGGTTAAGAAAACGTCCTGGCACTCGGGGCAAAGACTTAGCCCTTCTCCTCCTCATCAAAAAAAGCAATCTTTGACACAATCTGCCAGCCTCCAAAGTGAACAGAATTTGATCTACAGTGAGATTAAAACCCAGACAATGACCAAACCTCTTAACCCTCCCTAAGCAGCCACAACCCTGCCTCTCTCCACGGCAACTAACTGGTATTTAAAAGTAATTTATGTTAATTACGACCGGGCATATATGAACATTACAAAGGAAGCGGGCTTCAAACAAAAGGGCTCAAGAGAGGAGCTTAACAAAAAATTAATTTTGTAAAAGACCTATTTCTTATTCCAACTTGTTTTTAAATATATGTTCTGAGTCACACACCATTAACCGTCTCAATTTATTAATAATCTCAGGGCAACTGACTATCTCAGATCATGCAAAGATGAAATCTTGCATAAAAAAGAAAATGGAATATCTACACACAAACATTAAGCAGGTAGTCAGCTGTGATAACCAGAGAGGATGAGGATTATTTTTTTTAACCAGAATTTGCAGAAGGGCAGAAAGAGGAAGGTACACAAACCAGCAACTCCAACTTCGAAAATTTTTCTCCACCGAGCAAAAGATTATGTGAGAAACAACTGGTTCAAAGAAAGTTCTTTGGAATTCCGTCTTCCTCTCCCCATAAGAGAGGTTTGTGATTGGGAAAAGGCCCCCATATTCTCAAAGACCCTTCTTTTAGCTGAGGAAATGACAGTGCTGTTTTGGCATTTTAAAGCAAGAACAAATGCTTTAGCTACAAAATCCACTTTGTAGATTGAATCAGCAAGACAGCTGTTTATACAGAAACCCTTTCCTCTCCCCCTCCGAGCCCCTCCGTGATTCCTATCAGTAATAAAACACTGGCTGGAACAAAGAAAAACAGAATTTGAAAAAGAGAGTGAGGCACCCCAGCATCAGAATACCAACTTAGCCCCCTTCCCTCTGAATGATGCCTTCGCAACCTATCCCACTTGTAAAACAGACAAACAAACAGAATCTCCCCAAAGCAGACCAACTTTTTGTTGCAGAGCCAGAAACCGGGTTCTTATTTGTGTAAAACGCCCAGTGGGTGTGACACAATTCATCTTTGATATGCCTCGGGCTTTGAAGTCTGCTCTCTTTCTAGCCACGGGGAACCTGGATGAGTCATCGGCACCCTTCTCTCTCCCTTCCTCTCTCACCAGGAGCAGGACCACCAGATTAATTCCCCCTGAGTGACACAGGCTCCAGGAGGGAAGGAGGACAGGAAGGCACATGACCATCCATCATGGGAAACAAAACCCCAAGAACCGTGTTTGCCCTGGAGGGTGAGCACTTTCCCCCACTGTAATTCTTTCCTGTTTGCTCCCCAAGGCCCAAGTCAAATGTCACTTCCTCTGTGAAGCCTTCCCCCACTCTCCCCAACACGGACCCCCCCTGGGAGGACCTGTTACACCTCTAGCATCCTTCGGCTGTTGATTCAGCACTGATGCCTGTTGGTGACCTGCCTTCCTGAACAGACCGCACCCACCAGAGTGGAGGAGGCCCCTTCCCCATCTCTGCAACCCTCGCACCATGCCCTGCACCCAGCCCAGAGCAGGGGATCAACAAATGTTTGTTCAATGAATGAACACAACTCAACTACCCCCAGAAACCACATTACTCAATGCTAATCACCACTCGCTGCATGAATAATGAATAAAGAAATGAACCAACAAGTAGCTCCTTGTTAGCCAAGTTGCCAAGTCCTCTGGGAGCACAAAGAACGGATCCACTGGCTTGTGGCTGTGATCCGAAGGTTCAAAGACAAGACAACTCCATCTTGAAGGGATGCAGGAGAGGCAGGGGGGAGGGGAGCCACCCCCCACACCCCTGCCCACCCCCCCCCCGCTGCAGCTGGCAGTGCCCTGAGACTTTACCAGTCAAGTTCACAGCCCCACAGCGAGGAGCCCCCTCGGGCTGGGCTTTGTGAGATGCACTCCAGAGAACCAACCAAGTCACCCAAGGACAAATTCAACTCGGTCTTCTCCCACGATGCCCACCCTGATGGGGCCACGCCTCGACTCACTCATCCGCCTCCTGCACCTGCCGGTTCTTAAACCCCAAGCCAGATGCTCAAACAGCACCCAACTGGAGTGCTGTGTCAGAGCAAACAGCCAGGCAAGATTTATGATAATGGGAGCACCCGATCTCTTCCCACTCACAGGAATAAAAAGGTCAGACGAATATTCAATTTGGTGCTGGTCCGGAGCCGATGCTCCCAAGGCTGGGATTCATTCTACCCATCAAAAATAAACAAGCCCACCTTCGGGAAAGCCTTCGTCTGGGTCATCTGTAGGGCCTGGCTCCCCACCCCACACCCCTGGGGAGAGGCAGGACCAGAGATGGAAACAAACACAGATGGAACCAGAGGTAGAACCAAATACACTTGAGAGAGACACAGAAACTTTGTTCAGTTTCTCTGACCGATCCTCAAAAGAGAGCAGTATGGATCACCTATCCACCTGTGACATCTAACGTCCCGAACTCCTTTAAAAAAAATAAATAACGGAAGCGCTAATTATATATTCACAGATGTATTATGTACCCGGGAAAAGAATGATGGTCAGATACTGAAGCCTTTTCTAATGCTGCAAATCATCAAATAATGGCAAGGTAGAACCAAGCACTGCCCTGGCCTCGGGGGAGTGAGGGTGGCGGGGGCGAGAGGTGGGAGGGAGGACTTCACAGTCCGGGAGCTCACAGCAGCCCCTCAGAGCAAGGAGCCCCAAACTCTGCCTGTACCTCTTGGTGGGTCCATACTCCACGCCAGAAGCGGGACATGTCGCTTGAAGGTCCCTCCACCAGTAAGGGCCCTGATCTCTCTCTCCCCATCCTCAGCTGCGCCCCAGGCTCCAGAGCAAACACCACTCCAGATTCACCCAGGAGCGCCCAGGAAAGCCACTGGCACTTGAGACCTCTGACCACGTAGATGGACCTTTTTTTTTTCTTTAAAACCTTGTTGAACATAAGCAGTAAACCGCCTTGAACGTCTTCCGTTTTGCAATAGAGACCCTCCACAGAGAAAACAGAATCTCATGTTTTGGTTTGAAAGATTGGCTCATGGCTCAAAAGGGTCTTATTCTAAAACCTTTGGTACCTGGAATAATGAGCTCTCCTTCACTTTGTTCGTTCCAGAACTCAAGGTTTTTCTATAATGGGTTTTCTTAAAAGTGGGGCACACCAGTGAGAGGGAAGGTCCTTTCTCAGAGTTTTGGGGTACATGGGCCCTTCCTCCAGCTCCCTAAAGCCTGAAGCCCCTAAGGCAATTCACAGAGAGGCGGAAGGACTCTTCCATCCTTCCTGGCCCCAAACACTCTTTGTGGAATAACCCATTTGATCCCAAGGGAACCTTGGAGCTGCCTCTCCAGGTGGCATCTCCGGGGGCCCTGCTTACGGTCCCAGACACCAGGGACCTCAGCATCTGGCGATCCCAGGGGAGGGCCCCCCCCATCTCTGGTTCTAACAAGCTCCCAGGGGAAGTTCTTACAGCAGCACTGGCTCAGCACCGTTTCCTCCCCTCGCCAGGTGCTCCCGCCCCACGCACCTGCAGTCAGTAGGTCTCGGGCACATGGGGGATCTTGGCCCTCACCCCGTTTTCATACTCACTGGCTCCAGCTCTCGTGCAGACCCTGCTCTCTCAGCCAACTGGTCTCCCCCGATCCCCACGATGCTGCCAAGAACTTTCTTTCTAAGACAGGAATTTGGCCCTGTTGGCACTCACAAACCGTCATTCCGGAACTGCCTTCAGGTACAGGCTCTGTATCTTGGTTTGAAACACAAAATTACCTGCTCTTGCCCCTAACCACCGTCTAGCCTCCTCTCCCGCCCAAACCCTGACCCCACCAACCTTCCAGCTCCCTTCCCCCGGACCGCTGTCCCACTTCTCTGGCCTGCACTCACGGTACCCCCAAAGGTCTTCCCAGTCCCCAATCGTTCCCCACAAATGCACCTTCCCTATGACGTCACCCCCTCCCCTATTCTCCTGCCTCTGCCTTGACGACAGCATTCTCCAGGCCCGAGGAAAGGGACTGTTTTGCCTCTGTTTAGGGTCTCCCCATCTCTAGCACAATGCTAGCCCATGGGGGTGGGGAGGGCGGGTCAGTGGGTCAATTCACCCACCCTCTCTTGTCCGGTCAGTTAGAACAGGATGCTAATGAGGCCACGGTCATGAGCTCCATACCCCTCGGCAGCCTGGCCCTTCGCTTGCAAAAAGCCTTTTCCGTGGCTCGCCACCTGACCACTGGTCACAAGGGGGGTGAGGCCAGAGTGCACACACAGCTCCACACAACCCCGTGGGAGTGCAGGGGAGACAGCTCCCGTGCACGCCCTGCTGACAGCGGGTCAGGCATGTCACGGCCACGCACGGGAAAAAGCAGCAAAGGGAACCCATCCTTCAGCAGCCCGTGATGGTACTAAGCAGCATGTTTAGCTGTTATTTCAATAAGCCTTATTAAGACCCAATTTTCTTGGGTCTTCTTTCAGATTCTGCGGCATTAAAAGGCTCGCTGCTTAATTACATTAGGAGCACCTGTATATATTATGTGCAATAAATCAACTTTAATTTACCACCACACAAGGCTATTCATCTTCTCTGGGTTATTTATTGCTCGGTATTATTGGTGCTGAATTGTATCCTCTCCACTCTAAGAAAGAACAGTTGGGGTAAGAAAAGCCAAAGCTATATTTCAGAATGCTCCGGGATTCTGATCACACATGTACCCAGCAAGAAGGAAAGAAAGAAACATATAAGCGAGTCTTGGCAATCTGCTCCTTGCTATTTTCCTAAAACACTCCCCAAACATTTTGATGTTTTCTTTTACACGCGTGCACACACACACACATACCAGCGCCCCACTGAAACGACACAGCCTGCAACACAGGCCCGCCGCTCTCACCGGCAAAGTGGGGTGTGGGACGCTGGCCTCGCCAGAACCGGGACATGTTGCAGGCCAGGCCGGCCGGTCCTCCCCCGGCCCACCGCTGCTGGGGCCGGCCCTGTGCTCAGATGTCGCAGGTGGGACCTGGCCAGGGCAGAAGACGGCGGCTTGTAATCGTCCACACCCATCACACCCCGCAGGGCCCAGATCTGGCAGCCAGTATCCAGACCAGGAGAGATAAAGGAGGACACCGTGATGACCTGAGGGAGCCTCAATCCTTGAGGGTCTGAGAAATGCTGCCCTTCTAGAGAGTCAGCAAGTTCTCTTCAGAGCCTCGCCTCGGTGCCCCCCAAGACGTTAAGTGCAGATTCCTGGGTCCCTCCATTGAGACCCCAATTTCCACATGTCCACGGAAAGGCCCGTGTGATTTTTTCCCAGAGTGCCTTGTAAGAACCACTGTCATAGAACCAAGGAAGCAAAGCTAACCGTCCATTCCAGAATAACAGAACTACTCACGACGTAACAAAGAGTGACTTCCTTACTCCCCGCCAGGCTCTACGTTTGCCCCTTTACTTCACTTAATTCTTCACAAGCCCCCGGAAGCTGGTACTGTGACCCTCACCCCATTTTACAGATGAGGAAACTGAGGCAGAGGGATGACATAATGTGTCCAGCGTCCTGTCTTTCTACCTGGCTGGCCAGTCCAGTCCCTGCATGTGCGCTCTCAGCCACTAGGCTAGCCTGCCTCTCGGAGCCCAAGTGTGTTTGGTTCTAAATAAACGGAAGGCAAAAGTCACTGAGACGTCACGGGCACCACCTCCAGCCCATAAAGCCATCTGGTTCCCCCAAGTTTAAGATCCAAATCTACAGCTTGGCAACTTGCAGCAATACCTCAGTCCTGGCTCTAAGCTCCCCGCCGACCAGATGACGCACGCCTCTCCCTCACTGGCTTACCAAAACTAGAAAACAAGATCCCCGTACGCTGTGCCGACGGGCCACCCTCCTCCAGCATGGAAGCCAAACCATTGGAAAGTAAACTAACATCACTATTTCCCGGCCCTCTTCCCTCTCACCAAAGGAGCCGTAATGGGTTTTTCCCGCACACAACTGACTTTTTTACAAGCACAGGAACAACACGCAACTTCCATCGGATAATTTGCCTTTAAATCAGGGTCTAGGAAAACCCTTGGCCCACCAGTCTCATCAGACAGCACCTTCCAGGCTTGTCTTAACAGAAGACGGAGAAGGAAGAAAGGGGGAAAGCAGAAAGCAGAGTCCTGGCCAGAGAAACTTTTTTTCCCCCAACTGAATTCATTTCAAATAAAACTCCATTTTGTGTGCACAGAGGAACCCGTTCTTCTGAGCTCCTCCAAACCCCTGTACGCAGGGGTGGAGAGGGCAGAGCAGACTCAGAACCCGCAGCCCCTCTCCCGACTAGAGGCTGGAAACATGGCAGCGCCAAGAGCCCCGGAGCAGGACGAAGCTGCTGCCACAACAGGCTGGCCCAGGGAAATGTCCCTCTCCCCGCCCTTTCCCTTGGCCATAGAGAGGACCGTCAGGGTCTGTGGCCCGGCCCAGGCAACTTCTCTGGGTGCCTTCCAGCTCCTAAAATCCAGAATATTTCATGGTCCAGGTTCTAGCTCATGCCGAACAGAACCTCAGCACACACACCACCCCTTCCTCTTGCCCCTGTACAGAAGCCTCCTGCGAGGCTGTGCCCATGACTCTCACCCAGAGGCCACCGTGCACCCCAGGAGGCATTTTTAATCATCACAGCTGGGAAGGGGTGCTCCTGGCATCCGCTGTGTAGAAGCCAGGCAATGCCACTAAGCATCTTCCCATATGCATGACACACCCCACCAGTCCCCTCTCCCTAACTTCGGCAACACAAAATTCTCCAGCCCAAAATGCCAACAGTGCCAAGTTCCAGAAACCCTGGGCTAATTACTGACAGTAATGAAAGGTTCAGGTTCACACCCTCTTCCCACGGCCTCTGCCCCTTGCACCACCTCCATCTCCACCACCCCCACTAAATCAGGCAGAGTCAGACCCAGCCCAGAGCCACCTGTGACCTGCGTGCAGAGCCCTAGCCTCCCTCGGGCGCTGGAGCAAGGGGAGAGAGGGAGGGCCGCCCAGAACCTGGGACGGTCTCAGATCGACTGGGAGGTGAATCCTCATTTCGGCCAACCCCGAGGGGATGAGAGTGCAGGGAGATTCTGCGGAGAAGAGAGGACGGAACAACTAACCTTCCAGGGTCCAGAAGCCTCAACAGCACGCTGTGGACCCTCGGTCCAAGTCAGCAGGATGAACCAACTAGTCTACGTGGGACTCCCGCACGACCTCCTGCTTTTCCCGACAATGGCTGGATCCGCCCCGCTGAACTGGCACTAAGTAAGCACCAACTGAATGCCAGGCACGGTACCAGGTGCTCTACTGAAGGTGTGTACCTGTCCCCACAGCCACCAAGTAAGTCTTAACGTCCTCATTTTACACACGACACACATGTGGCTCAGAGACGTTACGTAATCTGGCCGGGTCACACAGCTGGGACTCGATCCCAGAAGTGTCTTCAAGAATAAGCCCTACCCACCAAACTGCATTGCCTCTCTTCTCCCAAATATCCCACCACAAAGGGATAGAGAAATAGAGAAAGAGGATGTCCCAAATCCCCTGGGCTACTCTGCTGCTCCTGGCACCCACCCCAAAACTGCTCTCCTACAACCAGCCCTCTGGCTGCTTCCAGAAGGGGTAGTCTGACAGCCTCTGTCTCGATGACAGGGTCCCTTTAGGAAGATGGCCTGGTGTGACCCTCCAGTCCTTTGACACAAGGCACTGTCAAGTAGGGGCTCTCTGGCCAGACCAGGAGCAAAGGACTGAGCACGGGACTGGTTTCACTGATAGCCCACCAAAACCTACATCCTGCGTCCCCAAGGCCAGGCCCGTGGAGGGAGCCCATTTGACGGCTTGTAACTCACAAAAGGAGGGGCTAGGAACTCAGGCTGGCCATGAGTCCAACTGGGCAGTTTCAGTAAGGCACAGAGAGGGCTTGCTAACGCCCCAGGTAAGAATAAAAAGGCCTGAGAAGCCTGGTGACCCTCTTCCGTGCACTGAAGCCCCAGCTCCCAATGGGCATCTGGACACCCAAAGCAAAGCAGAACATCAAACACCAGATGCAAAGCAACAGCTACAGCATAGAAGCATTCGGCCAACTGAGTCATGGGAGAATCAGCACTCAAGGCCCAAGGACCCAGGATCCAAATTCAGACTGACCCTTCTCCGCTGGGGGTCTTCCATTGGAAAACCCCCTCTGACGTGCTCTCCTTCCTTGCTACACTTCCCCCAGGGCTGGCCACAAAGGATTTGTGGAAGAGATGAAAAGTCAACAAATCGTACGATACCCAAACTCAGGCACGAGGGGGTTCCAAACTCACCACCTTCCAAGACACTCAGGTGACCCCGCCGGGGCTGGGCGTTCATGGAAGGAAGCATGGCACTTCCTTTTCCCTAGGCCGCACCGACTTTCCACACTCACACTGCAAGGAGCTACTCCGGGGCTCCTCTCAGGACGCCCTAGGGAAGGGTCTTTATACCATAGTTTAGCCAAGGGGAAAAAAAAAGGAAAGATAAGGAAAAAGAAAGACAAGGAAAGGAATAAAAAAGAGCTTTCTGAGACCACAAATTTGCAGTCCATAGAAACCATGAATATGGGGACGCCTGGGTGGTTCAGTGGGTTAAAGCCTCTGCATTCCACTCAGGTCATGATCCCAGGGTTCTGGGATCAAGCCCTGCATCGGGCTCTCTGATCAGCAGGGAGCCTGCTTCCTCCTCTCTCTCTGCCTGCCTCTCTGCCTACTTGCGATCTCTATCAAATAAATAAATAAAATCTTTAAAAAAAAGAATGAAACCATGAATATGGAGCCAATGGAGTTGCTTTTTTTTTTTTTTTTTCCTAATTCCCAATGCCAACAGAAATGTTGCTTCAAAAATCCCTGCACTGTTTCTCTGCAGGCCAGCCCTCTCTGGGCCTCCTCTTTGTCCCCGGCCTCTCGTTCTAATGTGCAGGGCCCTGCACTTCCCATCCGCCTAACCCTACCTTGGCATTTTAATAAGCGGCTACTGGTTTTTCCTCCCAAAGCTGCCTGCTTTCTACTAGAACACACCTTTCCTAATTTTGTTTGTTCACTTTAAAAAAAAAAGGGCAGGTTTAC
Source organism: Meles meles (assembly GCF_922984935.1). NCBI lineage: Eukaryota > Metazoa > Chordata > Mammalia > Carnivora > Mustelidae > Meles > Meles meles. The sequence continues at coordinate 32,755,862 of NC_060083.1, forward strand.
TGCGAGGTCATTTTGCCCTAGGAAAGGAACAAATTAAGTTGAGGCCACAGTGGGCTGGGGAATCCACTCCCCCTCAGACAAGCGACCCTGGGAAAGGTCACAGGCAGCTCCTTGTTCCTGGGGCCCGGAGACCAGTGGTGTGGTCCCCTCTGAGAGCACAGCCAGCAACACTGGCACACCAAGCTCTTTTATGGGGTACCTCTTAAACACTCCAGAAATCCGTCCAATTCTCCTTCAGAACTCGGAAAACAAAAGTGCTCTCAGCAGGAGGGGGAAGCCAGGACTCGATTATGAGCAATTAGTGAGTCAATGATTCTCAGAGACACTGATTTAGGCCAGCAGTTCTTATGAGCGACCCTCGAGGAACACGCAAGGGCACACAGCTTCAAGGAGGGGGGGCCCCCAAAAATCGCCAAGACCCACCTTCAGAGTTTTCTTCCTCAGACCCTTAAAAAGTCTGTGCTCAGCCTTGAAAGAAAAAGCTTTGGTAATGTGTTTCCTGAAAACGCCAAAAAAACAAGTGAAATTACAGTCACCTGTGCTGTTGGCCAACATGAAATCATTCTCTCAAAATCCTGCACACGGGACAAGGAGTTAGGTATCTGTCAAAAGAGAGAAAGAAAAGAAAAGAGAGGGAGGGAAGCTAGCTGGCTCTGATGAGCAGTGTGACCCCTCTTCATGCCCTCATCAGGGAGGCAGGGACAGAAAACAGATTGGGTCCCCACTCCCACTGTATCCGTGCAGGATGAAAAGGTATTGATTCCTGAGACAAAAAGTATCCTGCAGTATTTTTTTTCTTTCACGTCCCCCCTCACCCACCCAAACACCTGTTCAGGAAGTCACAACGACATGGCCGAACGTGCTCGGAGCCTTGCTAACTGACAGGGCAACGAGAAAAGGAAACATTTCTAAAAATATAATGATGCTTGCTGGGAAAACAGGGTTCCGGGTACACAGAAATCCGCGGGAATATCTCTTTGGGGAGATGTTCCTGTAACTGCTTCTCAACAGTCAGCTCTATACCACAGAATTCAAAACAGGCCCAGAGGGCACCGCAGCTTCCCAGATACCACTGGGGGTGCGCCCCTGTCCTCCACAGCTGACTCCCCTTGAAGGTGGCTAAGGGCTCAACAGCTCCACATGCCTCCCCCACCACCTGGGCCTCTGTCCCAAACCCTGTGGGGACGTGCTCTTCTCTTTCGGATTTGCAAGTACTAAAGGGAAGCATGAGGGTCAAGGGGAGACTGTAAAGATACAAACCAGACAGACCCCCTACCTCCCAACACCCCCCCCCCCGCCCCAGCACAGAGCACATCACAAACTTCTTTATTCCCTCAGTTTCAGCCCATTTGCTAATCTATTTACTCTAAGCAGTTGGAAGAAGAAAGCAAAGGAAAACAAACCCAGGCTTTCTTCCTCGGAGGGGGGAAAACGCGTCTCCTTGAACCCAAAGAACTCTCCCTGATACTCGCCTCCCCTGCGTGTCTGTTGCTCCCTAACCTTGAGAACAGAACGTGTCTGGGGCCTCTGCGCTCAGCTCCAAAGGCCTAGTCGAGGAATCCTTATCTGAAAAGACGGGTCCCAGCTGAGAGATGCAAACCATTTTGTAAAAGTTGCAAAGAAGAAAGTTCTGAGAAACTGAAGCTAATCTGGGCACAGAAACCTCCCCTCCTGCTACGAGGCTTCTAGAAACATAAAGGCAAAGGCTCATCCAGAAACTGATCACTCCGGGGCTAGGCAGGTCACCAATTTGCCTCCTCGAGGTAAAAAAGGCAGCTCTCACGCTAGCAAAGAGCACAGAGGCCAGAGCCAGCTGGAGCCCTCTTCTTCACCCCCCCACAGATGTCCCTGAGCTTAGCTCAGCACCCCCAACCCCCGCCTCGTAGGGGAAGAAGATGGCACAGCGCAGCCCCATGCTTCTCATCTCTACAGCAACCGAAAACACACTGACCACCCCTCAACCAAGATAAACAGGAATCCTGAACAAAAATTTCCTTCTCAAAAACTGTCATTTACAATATTCTAATTAAGTGCTTTCTTAAAAAGTTGGGGTCCGCGTGTTTGAGGTGTGACTGCAGTCAAACCCCACCGTCCCATCTCCTCCTCCTTCTAGCCTTACCCCCAGTCACTTAAAGTTAAAAAAAAAAAAAAATTTTTTTTTCCAGATTTCAAAGCCAGCTGCGGCTGCACAGCTGTAGGGAACAAACCTGTCACGAGAACACACACACACCCACCTCGAAGATACATACAGAGAGTGGGTTTATTTTTTGTTTGGAGTGAGAGACACAGGACTAGCAGCTCTGGGCCAGCAGGTGGCCTGCAAACTTTGCGCCAGGGCGGGGGCGGGCAGGGGGTGTCAGCACACACGGACGCAAGCCTTAAAGACACCGAAGTGAGGGCCACTGCGCAGCGACCCAGGCCAGGCATCAGCAGGACAACCACGCCGGGGTGCAGGGCCCAGCGGGGCCCAATGGAGCACTAGCATTAAAGAGAAAAAAATTCGACAAGGATGAAACGACAGTGATACTCGGACATGGTCAACTCCGCGGGCCCCTTTTCAGAATTAAAAAGGAAAATAAAATCTGGAGCCATGCTGATCCACAACATCAGAGCAAGGGGCTTCCCTGGTGAGAGCCTCCCCGAACACACTTTAATCGCCTGAAGCTGGCTATTTTGGTTGGCACTGGGTCCCTTTAAAGACTGTTTACAAATACAGAGCGATCGATATTTCCTAACTCAAGGGTATCCTGAACAGAAACAGAGTCCTGCTGGGCACGATGGGGGAGGGGGGGGGAATGCTCCCAGTGCGTCCCCACCAACCTGCCACCTCTGCTGGGAAGCCTGGGGCACACACAGCCCCCCAGACCACGTCTCTAGGTGGCCACGAGCGTCCCCCACCCTTTGCACATTGTTCACTAATTCTGCTGGCTCTGGAGCAAAATTTTTGTTTTGTTAAAGATTTTACTTTTTCATTTTGAGAGAGAAGAGAGAGCATGAACAGGGAGAGGGGCAGAGGGAGAGGCAGGCTCCCTGCTGAGCAGGGAACCCAATTCGGGGCTCAATCCCAGGACCCCGGGATCATGACCTGAGCTAAAGGCAGAACTGACTAAGCCACCCAGGCATCCCAGACAAATTCTCTCTTCCTATGCTTTATTGGGACCTGGATCGAAGCCTTTTGTTGTTGCTATTATATATATTGTCATTTGGGATTTTTCTTTTTTTTTTTTTTTTTTGGTTGGGTTCAGGGGTATTTGGAAGAGCCTGTCTCTCTCCTTTCTTCCTTTCCTTCTTTTATCTAAATATATTTTCACATGCTCTTTACATGGCTTAAGGCATGGCATCCATCTCAAACACATCTATAATGGACCAGGAGCCAAAATCTGTTTCTGATTATCACAAACAAATCAAGGTCCCCTGAAGCTGGGGGGCAGATGCAGGCAAAACCAGATACAGGCCCCCTGAAAGGGTCGGGGACACAAACTGACTTCTGGGCTCTACCCACAGAGGAAGCAGTTCAGCCCCAGGGGCCGACGTTCCTGCCTGACCCCACTCGGCCTTTGCTTATAAACTTCCCAGCCACTCACTCTGCAGAGCGTACAGGTGGAACTCCACATCGAGTGGAACAGAGCTTTCTAGAAACCCTGATGACTCTGAAAGGGAAAAGGAGGGGAGTGGAGAGGGTCACATGAGCTCCTTCTCCCCCTCAAAAACGGCAAGCCCCCACACAGAGAACGCAGCTGCAGGAAGATGAAAAACATTTTATTGTTTAAAGAGTAGCAGAGGGTTTCTGGACATGGGCAATTTAAAATTAAATACCACTCTGTCACAGCCGTTAGCAGTTAAAGGTGAACGCGTTACTTTAAAAGCAAAATCATCCCCGCCAGAAGGGCTGCCTTCCGCGGAGGGACCCAGACGCCGCCTCCATTATTCAGACGTTAATAGTCGGCCACCCAACTGCCCTGGATGGCAAGCCTCTCCCATACACATATTTTTCCAGGAAAAAAAAAAGAAGAAAGAAAAAGAAAGTCTCGCTCTCTCCCTCCCTCCACAGAGCATGAAGTAAACGCTTTAGGGAAAGTGAGTAATATCTTGCGGCTGAGGTAAAAAAGACTCAATTATAAAACCTTCAGAAGGATTCTCAAGGAACGTCTACCCACTATGACAGCAAGTTATGCAAAACCCAGAGTGGAGCTCAAATATTTCCCCTCTACCCGCCACCCCCGCCTCCTCCCACCCCTGCAAAACACACAGGAGGAGGAGGAAGCAGGCAAATGGGGGAGACACTGCGTAAAAAAGTGGTTTCTAAGGCCTGGACGCTCATCCCCCAATCCTGAAAGACAAGCCGGCCACACACGCTTCTTTATCACCTCAGCAAGAATTACGGCTCGGGAGGCCGGCACTAATTTTAGTATCAGATTTATTATGCAGCAGGGGGCAGGGACTCTTCAGGCCTGTCTCTTGTCTCCATGCAGAAATACAGCGCCTTCAGGACGGCCCCTCCGAGGAGCAGTGTGGCTAACACACAGAAACTTCCAGACTCCTGAGATCTGGGAATCCTCGGAAAACACGGGGCTGGCCCTCCAGGGTGCTTCCCAGTCCTCTCCGAGTCCTTTCCAGGCACTCCTAAGAGCTCCCTCTAACTACAAGACTGCAACATACCTCCTACTTTGTGTCTGAAACAAAGTCACCCCAAGCAAAGACATGAAACCCCAAGGTCACAAAGCAAGGGACACCAACGTGGACTGAAACTGAGCCCGGGGCTGGCAACTCCGGTCTCCCGGCTTTGATCTCAAAGGAAATAAAGCCAGAGAAGTCAACGCAGGGACAAATTGTCACTGTTGACGTCCTCGGTCGGCCACTTCAACCCGGCTCCGTGGAACAGCCGAACTGAAGACAGACTCTCGGGCTCGTTTTATCTCCATCAGGCTTTTCCACTTGGGGTGCTGGGCGTCCTTTGGTCTGCCGTTGGCCCCGGTTTCTCTTGGCGTCCCCCCACGGAGCAGGTCTGTCACTGGGTAGCTCCGGCGGTTGTCAGTCATCCTGACTGCTTTACTCCAGAAGGGCCTTTTCACACAAAAGGCCTCACTGAGGCAGAACGGGCTCACCTTTGATTTGCTCACCTCTCACATGTAAAAACAGCTCAGAGGCCTCTGCTGAGCATGGCTGCGCTCGGGGGAAAAAGACTGAAATTCAGTCTGTTGGAGAAACAAGGGTTTTCTAAAGCATGCTCTGGAAGGTGAGATCCCCCGCTCGGGTTCTGCTCGAAGGAAGAGCTAAATGGAGCGGGCTGGAACAGAATTAGCCTCCGAGAACCCAGCCGTACCCTCCGAGTAGCAAGACCAATTTGCTGGAAGCGACCGGGAGAGGAAAGTCAGAGGTGCGTTTGAACTGCAAAGACAGAAACAATTCACTCTGAATCATTTTCAGCCTTTGGAGTTTGATAGGAAGGTACCATTATCATCCCAGCGGACGGAAGGAATGAGAGGCCCAGGAGGACTCAGAATTGGCTGGGGTCACACCGCAGGTAGCAGAAGTGCCGGGGCCAGAATCTACATCCCTCACTTATGCCAAGCTTGCTCTGATCTGCTCTTAGTGGCCAAGGGTGCCCCTGGCCCTCTCGACTGAACGGGACAGGCGACACCAGGTCCACATGCAGTGTGCCTGGGTGTCTATGTATGCAAGAGGATGAGCCCACGCAGACCAGCAAAGGCTGAGCCGCAGGGAGTCTTCCCTCCTGGGACACACAGCTTCCTCTCCGGGATGTTACCACGTGCTCCCACACCCAACTGGGCAGGCCACGTGGGATGACCAAACTGTGTAGGGACTTCCCCACGGACCCCTGGCATGCACAGACCTCATCCAAGGACCCCTACACTGCAGAATGCTCTTTCCCCAACACCCACCTGACCAGGACACCCCCACCCTAGCTCCTTAATGGCTGTCCACGGCCTAAAGCTACAGCCCCCAAAGTAGGGTTTAGGGGGAAAAGATGAACTTTCCTTTGTGTTTAGCTTTTAAGATTTATTTATTTGAGAGAGAGAAAGTGAGAGCGTGTGCACAGGCAGGGGGAGGGGCAGAGGGAGAGGAAGAAGCAGGCTCCCCGCTGAGCAGGGAGCCCGACGTGGGGCTCAATCCCAGGACCCTAAGATCATGACCTGTGCTGAAGGCAGACACTTAACAGGTGCCCTGTGTTTAACTTTTTTCTCATCCTTTTTCATTTTTAATTATTTGCCTATGACTTACAGGGAACGCAGACTTTCAACACAATAGCACATGCACGTCGTTTATGAGTAAGTATACAAGTATACATTCAAATAAAGGTCTACCAAGAGGGGTACATCACCACAAGTGTGCAGAATTCCCACCAGAAGGTGACATTCAACCCTGAGTCAGGCCCATGTGCCTTGCCCATCTGCTGTGGGCACCAACGTTCCTGATCTCAGCAAGGGGCAGGGGGCTGTGTCTACACACACAAGCCCAACCTGCCTCTCCCCTTTAGCACCACCCACTCAGCTACCAAATCACCCTGCTGCTGTGCGAATTCACCAACAAGCCTCGGTCGCTCCGCCCGCCTCCACCTCCAAGAACTCAGTCTGGCCACCTCCCTCCTCACGCAAATCACTTACCGGTCCCCCCACATCAGCCCAGGGCTCCCATAAGCCCTCCTCCACACAGACTGCCACACAGATCTTTCCAAAACTCAGAACTGATCATTTCCCACCCCTTCCTGAGCCCTAAGTGGGCTCCCCCCACAGCCCCCTTGGGGTAAAAATAAAACCCAACCCCACACACACGGCCCAGACTCGCTGTGCTGCTCTCCTCTCCCTGCCCTCTGCCCTCCAGCACATGAAAACGCACCCGGATCCTCCATCCTGAGGTCATGCTTACACTCGGCCTCTAGGTACTCCTCCAGGAAGCCTTCCCGAAACCCTACAGGAGACCCGGTATCTCCAATACACCCCCCGAAACAGCCTCCGGGTTTTCACTGTAACTGTACTCCAGTAACGGATCCCATGATAGGTTGTTGAACCAACGTGTCCCTGCCAGATACAAACGCAGGGACCGGGTGAGCCTCCTCATGGCTGGACCCCACTCGCCAGCTCCAGGGCCTGGCTCGGGACAGGGCAGACATTGGCTGCGTGGTGGCGAATCGCTCCTTCAGGCCTCCCTCCTCTGCACACTATGCTCTGGCCTGTGAGGAACAATCTGGCACACACCCCCCAAAGGCCAAGCTTCCTAACTGCTCCCACAGGTTCCTCACCCGGAGGCTCTTCCCGCTCTCAAGATTCAGCTCACGGGGGAACTCCTCCGTGAGGCCTGCCCTGCCTGCTCCCTCCTCTGTGTCCCCTGAGTGTGGCAGACACACATGGCTGCCATCTCCACACTAGCACACGGCCTTGTTTCTACACCTGCCTCCCTGCGAGCAGCCAGAGGGCAAGGCCAGCGTCTACAATGTCTCCAGCTCTGGCTCCTCAGGGCCTGAGGGCACCCCCAAGCAACTCTGTCAGCCAATACCTGGCCTGCGTCGTGGGCAAGGGTATCCCTTCTCCTGAACCCACAAGATGCTCTCCACACAGTCCCTCTTTCCACCCTCCCTTCAAGAAAGTAATACTAACAGTCTAACGACACCTCCTAGGATTTCCCCATCTTCAAAACCTACTCAGACCTGCCCCCGGAAAGAGACAGATGAGCCTCTGAGGGGACCCGGCTGCCCCAGGCCCAGACCCACCCCCACTCCGGCACCCCCGACGCACACACAGGCCTGAGAGGCTGGCGCGGCTGCCGACTCAGCATCGCCCCACCAAACTGGGGGAGTACCGTGGGAGCGGAAGCCATCTGAACACGGAACTCCGTCTGCCAAACACGCTCCAGAACATTCTGAAATTGCGAATGGCCTTTGATCAGTCCTGCCTCCGTCACACAAAGCTTCTATATTTCAGACAGTACCAGACGTGGGTTTCCAAAAACGAACGTGGGTCTTCACATCCCACGGCCATCGGTTCCCCTCCACTTCTCCCCCTCCTCCTTCTCCTGGGGCACTAAGATGTTGGGCAAAGGCGGCCCCGATCCCCATGCCCACAGTGCAGTTGGGTACCTCTAGCTGGGGACAGGGGGCCGGCCGACTCCTGATGTCCCTCCACCCCGCAGGGCTCGGGGGCCCGTTACAGGCCCTCCAGCACCCAAGGCCCCAGACCAGGCAGTTCAGGGGGCCTTGCTTCTCTGAGCACAAATCTGCCTCTGTGGGAAGCTCCATCCAGATCAGAAAGCCAACCTTCACAGCCCAACTGTTTTCTTGCTGTGGCCCTTCTGCTCCACACCTTCCTGTCTCAGGAATCTTTGGCCAGATCCCTACATAGCTATGAGAGCAGCTCCCACAGAGAAAGCGCTAACCCCCTTTTCTTTTTTCTTTTTTTAAAGATTATTTATTTATTTATTTGACAGACAGAGATCACAAGTAGGCAGAGAGGCAGGCAGAGAGAGAGGGGGAAGCAGGCTCCCTGCTGAGCAGAGAACCTGATGTGGGACTCGATCCCAGAATCCTGGGATCATGACCTGAGCCGAAGGCAGAGGCTTTAACCCACTGAGCCACCCAGGCGCCCCGCTAACCCCCTTTTCATGAGCGGTGCTAAGCGCTGTCTGAACACTGTGGCACGCAGTCCTTGCAACAACCCTGTCAGGTAGATAGTAGTATCGCATCCCCCCACTTTACAGGTCGGAAAACTGAGGACTAGCAAAGTTAGGCGAACTTCCTGAGGTCACCCAGCTAAAAAAACACTAGGCTAGAAACAAAACCCTAATGCTGCCTTCTGAGCCCGTTCTCTTAAACCCTCAGCACTGCTGATTCCCACCATATATTCCCTCATTCTCCTTCAGTCCACAGATGGGGGAAACTGAGGCACAGAGTGGCAAGACCACTGGTACGAGGTCACATTCAGCTATTCGGCATCGAGCTAAGAACCAGAAGTCAGGTCTCTCCTACCGCAGTTGGAACATTCACACCCACAGTCAGCATTCCTTCCTCCGTTCCCAAGCACCCCATCAAAAACCAACCCAAACCCACAGGCCAAAGAAGAAGAATCCCTAACGTGATCCAACCTAAGGAGAGCAGGTCACTTCCTCTCTAGGTCTCCTGTCTCATAACTGTACAGCAGAGCTCGCCGGCTGTCTGTGTCCTTGTCCTTTCCATCACCCACCCTCCAAAGACCCAGTCAGCCCTGGGAAAGTTGGGAAGCAGGGATCTGGAGCCTCCGCCCACACTAAGAGCCTCCCTGTGACCTGGCACTGAACAGGGGACCACCTCACAGAAATCTGAGCATCATCCGATTTGGAAACTACAGACCTGAGTCGTTGCCTCTTATTGAAAGCCAAAGAAACGCACCTGCGGGGAAGGAAACTGAGGTAGAGAGCGGCAAAAGCCATCTGGTCAAGGCGAGAGGGAGTGGGTAGGTGGAGGCAGAACTTCCTCGAGCCCCAGACTCCTCTGCAGACCCATCCATCCGGCTCCTCCCTGAAGGCCAGGAAAGGTCTGTCCTGGTTCTCTTAGGGGCAGCCCTTCATTGCCTTTCTCTGTATTTACCCCTTTGGCTTTTAAATCCAGAAACTTCCACAAGAAGCAGGCGCCCGCGGAAAGGAGCTGCTACCCTTATCACCACGGCCTCAGCTCCCCTCATCAAGCAAGCGAGGTCTGAACTGGCTCCTAATTAATATTAACCCTCCAAATCAGAGTCATGCTCAGAAAAGCCTGGATTCAGAGACACAGGGCGGGAGGGGAGTCTCCAATTTTCTTTTTACTTCATCTGGAAAATTAAGAGCACCGCTGATTTGAACAAGAAACCATCAAGGAAAGCAATCACAACTCCACACGGCCCGTAGCTCGATGGACTTGGACGTGTAACCTGCCACTTTCATGAGCTGAAATTAAAACGGCTGTGGCGAGAATAGCAATGACGGCTCAGGTCTGGCCCTCCTCCTGCATCCTCAGAAAACAGAAAACCCCAGCAGAAGATTCTGCGGGAGATCGAGCAAGGCATCCTCCTTGTCTGACAAAACCAGGCAGCAGAAACCTGGTCCAAGTCTCCACCTCGGTCCTTTAGAGGAAGGTGTCCCCCAAGACTGTTCACCTCCAAGGATAATGAAGGGGGAGCAGTGAACAGAGAGCAGCAGAGGGGGCAGGGGTGCCTGGAGACCCTCCACTCCAAACTTAACACTTATTTGCTGTTTCTGCATTAATTACAATAAACTGCTTCATAGCCTAGCGATCACTTAATGGAGCAGCAAATATGGCTTTTTCCCTATAATTAGTCAGTGTAATCTTCCACTTTTCCCCTCCTCCCAGCCACCCCCTTCCATCCTCCACACACTCACATTCATACAACCCCATTCCCAGCCTAGCATCCACTCATAACCATCATCTTGCTCCTCGTTCCCGGAAACATCCAGAAAATTCCTCTTGATGGGCATGAAGTGGAGAGGGCTGATCTGGAAAATGAGCACCGAGATCTGGACACACAGACTGCAGGTGCCCCAAGACCTTGGGGGGCCTTCCCAGCCCAGTTGATCGGAGGGTCAGGGTTCACCAGACTGATGGCCAGGCACAGGGGGCATTTCCCGGAGCTCTGGTGCTCACGTCTGTAGAGCAAAACCCTACTCCTGGTCTGTGTCCCCAAGGAAACGGTTCTGTGAAAAGACACCATCCCCCACCCCGACTCCCCCCCCCCAACTGTCCTCAGTCGAGGTCGGAAATCCAAGCAACCCCCACACCTCTTCAACTATACTGCCCTGTCCTTCCGGTTACCACCAAGTGTCAAAGGAACAAACAAAGCCACCTTCAAAGGCTTGTGGACACCATCTAAGGTTCCTGACCAAACAAAATCATTTCCCCACCAGTGGAAAATTCGGGTTTTGTGAAACAGAAGTCCCTAAGACAGCCCTTTTGCGTGTAGATTAACAATAAGAGCACCCCCTCTTACGGTCAGCTTATCAGGGACTCAGCCACTAACTCCAGAATCTCCAGGAAGAGCAAACAGAGTTCTTTGTATCTTCCTCACTTTCCAAGATACCACAAAAACATAACAGAACAAAACAAAACAAAAAAAAAAACAAAAACAAGGACGGAACCCCCTTCCGTGTGGAGAAAGGAGTTCACCTGTTCTAAGTGCCGACCACATGCTGGGTGCTTGAGTGACAGCGTCTCATCTCATCCCACAACTCTGTTAGCCCTGGCTTTCAGGTGCAGAATTGAAGCCTGGAAAAGTTTAGACACTCTGCCAAGGTCACCGGGTTAATGGCAGCACCAAATTCACTCCAGAGGCTGGAGCCCCGGGGCCAGGCGCCTGCCAAACTACACACCTCATGGGTGATGGGATGGCACGGGACGCCTCTGAACCTGAATTACACCGTGATTCCACCCAATCACATACATTCTCTCTCTCACATGCACACACACACGTACGCTCTTCTGAATTCCTCAACTGCTGAAGGAAAAAAAAACATATAAGGCGGGGGAGCGCGTCACTGAACCATCTTCCAGCTACCAAGCAAGGCAGACGGTCAGCATTTTGCCTGACTTTTCCTCACAATAGTGTAACTCACACACCCAAAGTGCCTACTACGTGCCCGACACCGGCACTTTCTCTGTCAGCTCACGGAACCCTCACAACAACCCCAGGAAGGAGATCCTATTCTTGCGTCCATTTCGCAGACAACAAAACGAAAGCCTGGAATGTTTTGGTGACTTGTGGAAGTGACAGAGCAAGGATTCAAACTCAGCCTGCTTCCGGAGTCCAGGCTCTTCAACACTGAGCCACACCAGTGCAAGAGAAAGGAGTAAGAAAAATGAAGTGGCGGGCGCCTGGGTGGCTCAGTTGGTTGAGCGACTGCCTTCAGCTCAGGTCATGATCCCGGACTTCCAGGCTCGAGTCCTGCATCCGGCTCCCAGCGCCTTGGGGAGTCTGCTTCTCCCTCTGACCTTCTCCTCTCTCATGCTCTCTCTCACTCATTCTCTCTCAAATAAATAAATAAAATCTTTTGGAAAAAAAAAAAAAGAAAAATGAAGTGGCTGATTAACCATGGGGTGGACTCAGGTCTACTGCTGGAGCTTTATTTTTCCCATTTTCAGGCCCCGACCTAGATGACGCCACCTCTCCCACAAGCTGTTTCCAGGATTTCTCTTCAGTGAACAATTGTTCTGCTCAAGCTCGCCTGTGAAAATCTGAGACAAGAGCCCAGGAAGACCAAGGAGTCAGCCTCCAGGCAGCTCTGAAAGCCCCTGCACAGAGGGAGACATTTGAGGATGCTTGAGTTCCAACCTCAAAGCATTTCCCTGACACATGGGGGTTTTGTCTGGATGGCCCTGAGAAACGGCCATTTCCCATTAACGCAGTCAGCCCTTCTCCTGGATGCCCGGGGAGGGGGGGGGGGGTCTGCTCATCCCCTCTCCATCATCTCTCTGCAGCTTAGGGAAGAACTCAGGTGACTGTTTCCACGGTGCCTTCTGCTCTAATCCACTGGGGTCCTGCTGGAGAGGGGCAGCGAGAAGAGCTAAAATGCTGTGAATGCACAGGCTCTGAGCAAACAGGGTGACGGGGTGATAAAGGCAATCACAACATGCCAACGTGGCAGCGTGCCAAACACAAGCTGCCCAGGCAGGACTTGGGCTCAAAAGCACTTTAATTGAATTCTTTCAGCAAGTGCAGCAGAAAAATTCATAATGAGGTACCACCCCCCCAAACGATGTCACTCAGTTCTCCACTTCTGTGGATCCACTGAAAGATCACTTTTAACAAGGATATGGGAACGCGTGTGGACATGAACCCGAACAGCGTGTTCTGCAGGGAAAAACAATGATCCAATCCGTGGATTTTTATTTTCAAAGCGATTTAAGTGAGGCATTCTGCCATAATCAGCTTTACTACCCCTATTAGTATAGGAAAACAAGTTCTGAACCTAGCTCCCTAGTGGAAAACGCAAAATTTGTATAATTAAAATTATACTTGTGAAATTCAAACACACTTTAATTTCCTAAGGGTCCCCTAATCAAGTCAGAAGTTCTTACTAAAACCAATTATCCGCTTTGAAAACAGAAGAGGAAACATACACATTTAACAGTCTTGTGGAGATTCACAGCCCGGTTTCTGCCCAGGCTCAAGCAACCCCAATTGGATCCTTTTTCCCTGAGTGGAAGAGAAGGTGAACCTCCTGACTGGTTTTTATTAAGCGTTATGTGTGTAAGTTTAAACATTTTTGTTTGTTTGTTTGCCCTTAACTACAAAAAGGACACACTTGAGAGAGATCCCAGAGGGAACGGAATTGAAGGGATTAAAAAAATAAACCAGGGAACCATCAATAAATACACTACTTCCACACACCCCTCCCCACTCCAGGCTCCCTCGAGCTTTTTTGCTTAAGATCTCACAGCAGTTTTTCAAACCCTTGCCCGGGACTGTTGGGGACACTCAGGATGCTTACTCCATGCCATGCTGAGGAAAGAGACAGAGGACAGCAGGTTCATTCCTGGAACGGGCGGCAGCAGACTGAGAATCCCAAGGTCCTGTCGGGAAGGCAGCAACAGCAGGTTCCTCACCTTCTGACCAGCTCATCTACCTGAAATGTGGCTGCTTTCTTGAGGAACTGGAAAGTCTTGCCCAAGAGCAACATGGAAATACAGAATGCACTCCGGGGCACTAAAATATTTAAGAAGGAGTGGCTGCAATGTTCCATTTCTACCACCAATATGAAACGTTATCGGGTAGGGCTTTAAAAAGAGAAAGAAAGAAACATTTTAAGTGAGCAGGTTTTCTCCTCCTGCCTCCCTGGAATCCATTTCCGGGGCGACAATACTGACTCATCACCCTCTTGGCTTTGGTGTTCCCAAGAGTTGGCCCAGAGCTGTGCTGACAGCTTCCCCGTCCGCCCACCCAGGCTCCTGCAGGTACCCGGAAGGTAAAGCAAAATGCCTCCCAGGTTTAAAACTTTACTTTTCAGTAGGTGGAATTTGAGAACCCGCCACACATGGCCTCTCTAGGATGGAGAATATCGCAGCCAACAGAGCAGGGTTTGGTGCTCCAACTTTCATCGCAGGTCCCTGGGAAGCAGAGCGTGTGCACATGCACGCACGCGCGCACGCACACACACACACACACACACACACACACACACACACACAAGCGCATGCAAGCATGCAGAAGGAGACATACTCAGCAGAGAGCCAGTCATGGGAACTGCTGCTTTGCTGGTTCCTTGCCTCCCTCCCACCAGAGCGGTCATCTCATTAATGTCACTCAGCATTGGGTTTTGCTACACTAGGTCTTTCTGCACGCTGTTCCCGTGGGCAGCCCAAAGCCGGCTTCCATTGTAAACTTCTGTTCCTTGGGAAACTATCAAAAGCTTTGACTGGAGAAGAGAAAAAACTTCCAGAGGCCCTCTCTGCTCACCCCTCCAAGTTCTTCCTCTGTGGTTGCTTTATTCAAAATCACTACACACACAAACCACGCTCTGAAAGTCATTTACAACACGGCAGCTAAAAAGAAAAAGAAAAGAAAAGGAAAGGAAAAAAGAAAGAGCTAGTGATCGCTGTGGCCCGTCTACCTGCAACGGCCCAAAGAGAATAATTCATTTCGCTGGAGGATATGGATGAAGCCCTGAATACATTCCAACACCATTTTCTGCCCTTCAAAACAATAAAAATGTAAAAACCCCCCAACAAAAGAAGGCCCGAGGTGGCAGGAATGAGAATCTCTTGACCCCAACGAATTTATTCTCCCAGATGTTCTAAAGCACTCTCTCCCCAGAATGCATCATCAAGACCATTTTATTAGATTTTTCTAAACCCTTGAAATTGTCACATAATTGAAACAGAAACAGCAATTGAGAGCTCGAATGGATTTCTTAAAAAGAAGATTCTGGGCTGGGCCCAACATCCCCTCCCTGGCCGCTCTCGCCCCTAACCTAAATATAAGACCCTTGCACACAAAACCCTATTTATCTCTTAAATCCTCCCTTGCCATAAAAGTTACACATTCCCCTAATGCCTTAGATTTCAGGACATTTGGGAGAAACTCATCCCAGACAACAGGCTAAAAAAAGAATCCATTAGCATTAACTTGCCTGTCACAGTCAGTGACAAATAAATGAATGTGATGCTTTCAGATCAGTCATTGGTGGAACTACCCCCAGGCAGATAAAGACCGGGCCTGGGAGAGAGAAGGCTCATGGAGAGACCTCTCACACAGCAGTGCCTTAGCTGTCCCCTAGCCGCGCCCCAGGACTTCACTCCCAAAGGCAGCAAAAACAGCCATCAGATACAGAAAAGGAAATGCATTCCCTATCACCAAAGCAGCCCCACAATGAAGGATGCAAGCTATCTCCCCCCTCGAGAGCCAGGACCCTGGGAGCAGATACAGCCAATTCCCAGACCAGACCATTTCTCAAATCTCAACGTGCTATTCTATACGTCACCCTGAGAAAGGACAACAGTACCCGCAGCCATTAAGTAAGACCCTCGTGCAATCTAGCCAGCGCCATCCTTGGGAACAGTAACAGACAACCAATGCTTACACCGGGTCACCCTAGGCCCTTCATGTGCATTAACCCATGTAATCTCCTGGACAAATCTAGGACGGAGATACCGTGAAAAGCCCCATTTCACAGGTGAAGAAATAGAGGCACGGCACCAGTAAGCGGTTTGTCCACAACTCCTTAGTGGAGAAGTGGCATTCAACTACGCCGAAAAGGTTCTTACAAAGCAAGCAACAGAAACTAACAGGAAGCTTCCCGGCCCGACAACACCAAAATCTATTTCTATTCCTCAGCCTGAACACTTTACAGCCGTCCAGCAAAGCTTACGAACCTAAAATCTAGCTGCGGAGGTTGGGTTCAGCGGGGCTTTGAGGTTAAGAGAGCAAGGACTTGGAACTCAGACAGACTTTGGTCCAAAGGCCTACACTGACCCTTCCGAGGAGTGCGGCCCCGGAAAAGCTGCTTACCCTCCCTGGACCTCAGTTTACCATTCTGCGAGGCAGAGAGAACACGAGGCATGGCAAAGGACTGTGTCAGGACGAAATTGAAGGAGATGAAGCGTACACAGGCTTATTAGTACACTGCCTCCAACATACCGACTCACAACAAGTAACAGCCATTATTTTGGGCTAGGATTCTTCATCACTGAAGGTCTCAACATAAAATAAAGAAGTGTAGCAGGCAGACACACACCCTGAGAGTAACTTTCCAGATCACTGGGCACTTGATGTTATCTACCCTTGAAAGAGAGAGAGAGAGAACAGAGGTATCTTGTTTTACACGTGGGGCCCAGTGGGACATGTGCCCCAGCAGGATCAAACGGCCTAGAGCCCGCTGCCCCTACCGTGCACCACGAGGTCTCAATCCCAAGACCACACGTGCTCACACCTCTCATATCACGTGGCAGGCACAGCTCAGGATTCCAAAATCTCATGGTCCTCACACCGGGGAGCCACGCCAAGCAAAATGTGACCCCAAGCCACTTCGATGTCACAGCTCAGGCCGCTCTGAGCCATGGGGTACATACCCTGGCAATAAACAGAAAATCTGTGATTTCCACACCAAGAAATGACATCTCATCGTCTACACACAGCAAGGTCAAGATCACGGCTTAGGCAAGGACAGAGTATAGAAATCTGGGCTTTTGTGTTTATCATGGCCCCTCGTTAAGAAGGTGAAGCAGAGAGCAAGGGAGAGGACAGAAGCAAGAGAAAAACACAGTTCTCTCTCTGCAGTTGCCACACACCCCAAAGAGCAGGGGTGGTTATCTGCCAAGAACATCACTCCTAGATAAGGGTCTCCAGCCAGAGAGAACACAGTATGAGTGATGCTGAAGGCACCAGTCCAGAGTGGGAGGGTCTCCGTCAGTCTCATCCATGACCCCAGCTTCCAGATGGATCCAAAAGAGCTCAGAACATTGTACAGGGCATCTTGGTGATCGTGCACACACAAAACAGGTTCCCCGGCACATGACAAACAAAGGCCAGACTCATTTGCTTTGCCTGGCATTCAAGGCAACACGACCTGGCCCCAGCCTGCTCTCCACGCCTCCGCCCCGAGTGCCGTGCAACACACACCCTTCACTGCCCTGGCCCGCTGACCTCTCTTAGCCCCTCACATTCCTGCCATTCTTCCCTCCTTCCTGTTCCGCAGGATGGAGGGCAAAGACCACCTCCTCCGAGAAGCTATCTTAGCTCTTCCTTCCTCTGAAGCCCATGCCTGCAGCTCTGCTGTGTTTTTCACATCCTCTCCTGGACCACAGGTAACACTCCCCCTCCAACTGGAAGCTAAGACCCTTGAAGACAAGAACTGAGTCACCTTTGCCATTCTGCATTCATTCCACCTGCACGGAGACGGATGGTACACGAAAGAGCAGCAGGAAAAGCTGAGGTTTGTTTTTTTTGCAATTAATAAAACATGTTTGTGTCCCCGGAATTCATCGTCCAGTGGAGGCAGTAAGGCATGAACCTAAAGAACCATAAAACTCAGAACAAAGTGCCTAGCACAGTTCCTGGTGCTAAGCAGAAACTTGGTAAATAATTGCCAAGGACCGAGAATGGCAACAGAATGCGCCGAAGATTCAGCCTGTTCCCACCCACTAACCCTCGCACTCACCCTACTGCCGCTGCGCACCTGTCGGCATGTCAAGTACTTGGCCACTCGCTCGTTACTCATACAACCCCCCCCCCGCCCCCGCAGAGTGAAAGCCCCAGAAGGGCAGGGACTTGTGGTCTTATTCTCCCCACTGTCCCCAGAAGCTCGCACAGGCCCTGGCACACAGTAGGTGCCCAAAACCGTTTGCTGAATAAATGAATGTATCCGTGCCCAGTACAGTGCCTGATGAGAGTGTCATACATTTGCGAATGTATTATTTCTTATTCTTTGCTAACTTAGTGTTACTGTTGTTATGATTATAGTTTGCCATAGCCAAAGAAAAGGGAAACCGCTAAGGAAATCCAGAGAAAGAAGTACTACGTCGAAGAGAGAGCAGAAACAGCTCTGTGGAAAAGGTAACCCAAGTCAGGCTCTGAAAGAGAGGTGTATCATACAAGGGCCAGAGGAGAGAGGACGGCGCAGGTGGGGATACCCATGAGGGTCGCTCTTCAGAGAAGGGGGAAACGTGCAGTTTCAAGGCAGCAAAAGGCAGAAGAGTCATGAAGTACGTTGGAAGATGAGACTCCTTGTACCAATCTTGAAGGACCCTAATTGGCCAGCTAAGAAGTTCAGATTTTGTTGGATGGGCTTGGAAGGGTTCCTGAACCCCCCCCAAAAGTGGGTGCATAGAGTCAGCCATTAAAAACAATTAAACAAGCTCTTATTCAATGAACACACCAGATCAAACAAAAGAAAAGAGATGATGAACTACATCTCCCTTTTGGGGTCCTGGGACTTTTGGCCAGAGAACTTTAAGGTTTTAAAAAATACAAAAGGACAGGAAGGACGGATGCTGCCTCAAGGGGCACCCAAGAGGGTCAGCTGGTTCCTCGGAGAGTCCCTCCTGCCTCCTCTCTTCTCGGAGAGGCAGAGGGGTCTCACCCGCCTGCCAAAAACGTCTGACACAGAACAGAAGCGCTCCAGCTTCTCGGCAGACTGACCTTCACGCTGAAAGGAAAGCATGCAAGGAAAGGCAAAATTCTCGAGAAAGGACATTTGTAGGACGAGATGCCCCTCCTCCTGAGCTAACACCTGCTGCTGACCGGGACGCAGGACAGGACGGAGCCGCGCTCCCCGACAAGAAAGCAGCTAAGCCACTAATCCCCCAGGGTCTTCACGGTTGTGGACGAGGCTGCAGACACACCACCACGTCCTCCCTGGGAACCAGAAACCCACCGGCAGGCCGGCTAACGGTGGCCAGCGAGGTGACAGCTGCAGATCACCCAAGATGGCACGGCGCTAGAGTGACCCCACCCACGGCGCCAGGGGAAGGCCAGATGCCGAAAACTCACCCCTCGCCCGCCCTTGAGAGGCGGCCAAGGAACCACGCCCCCGGACCAGGAGGCACGTGTGCAAAAACGCTCATGCTGTGCTGCACCCAGCTGGACGGAGACGTGCGTCACAGAGAACCTTCCAGGCCCCAGGGCCTCATCAGTGGGTGAGACAAGAGCAGGAAAACCTGGCCCTCGCTCAGCCTTGCCACACTTAGCTGTGTGATCTGCAGCTGCAAACCTCACTTCCCTGCCTGTTCAGCTGCCTCCGCAGGAGGGCAGGCTGGATTCCCCTGGGGGACGGAAGTCAGCATCTGGTGATGTCGGCCATCATCAGCCCCCTGCCCACAGGGGACTTACCTTCCTATCAGGACTTTTCTTGGGTCATTTTCCATTGTAACTTTTCTTATTTGACAAAGATAAGTTGATAACGGGGTGGTGGGGGGCTGGCTGGCTCCTTTGCTAGAGCACGTGACTCTTGATCTTGGGGTGAGGCTCGGGCCCCCCACTGGGTGCAGAGATGACTTAAAAACCATAGTAATGATAGATAATTCTATACTAATGATACCAGCGGACACCCGCTGGCAACCCCTTGTGCCAAGCTCCTAGCAAAGAGCTCTGCATTCAGGCTGAAGACCACCCCATGTTGGGCACTACACCCCTGTTGTGAACAGGAAGAAACTGAGGCACAGAGGGGCTCACGTGGGGTGCCCAATGGTTGCCCGGCTGCCGCTGAAGGCAACTGGAAATAGGCTGAAGAAATGAGATCTCCGTTGATCAACAGATAAGGTTTTAGCCCCTAACATGTAAGGAGGAAAATGGCAAGCCGGGGAGCAGAGAAGGCTTTGTTACACACGAGGATAATTAGGGCAGATGGGGAATTACACCCAGACTCGCCTGTGCCCTAAGAGGTTCCACAGCCTCTTGGTTTTTCCACACGAGGAAAAGAACCCACAAGCTTGAGCAAAACTCTTGAAGGCAGCCAACGCTTCTGCCCAGAGGGACTGACAAAATGATATGACATGATTGATCCCAATCATGCCCGTTCCTCCAACAGCTTCAAATTAATTCGTCCTTTTTAGACGAGCACGACCACTTTAATTTTTTAAAAGACAGAGGGGAGGAAACTGTTACATATTTAACAAAATGAAATAATCATCCGGCGAAATAGGAAGACACAGAACGGACCCATCGTCTTGTGATCAAAATGTACTCCGCTAATTAACGGCCACTAGTCTCCAAAGAGTCGCCCCTCGACTAGTTAATAAAGCCCCATTATACTTCACTTGAGATGTGAACATTTACATGGCAAAGGGGTATGAATGAAATGCGGGATTCAAAACCCTTCCTACGGGTCGCTCATTGAAATTCTGGTCAAAACGGGTTTTTATTTATATGATACATTAAAGAACAGTATGACAGTACTAATGTGAACTCTGCTCAGTGCCACGGCTTTGCTTTCGTATTAAGTTACAGTTTCTTTCCACTAGTCTTGTTTTTAACACCTCCACGACTATTTCTCTGGCGAGTGCGAGCAAAAAAGGGACAGCCAGAAAGCAGAGAAATGCATTTTAACCGAAGCCCACGCTGACGTATCATTTACAAGCTCCTCACCCAGCCCCGGAGGAGGGGCGCAGTTCCCCTCGCACCGGGACTCCGACAGTCACACACAGAAGTTTTATTGAAGGGAGATGCATAAAAAATAAATAAGGCTTGACTTAAACTCCTAGACTCCCCTGCCAGCCAGGGTTTGGCCTCCAACACCAACTTCGGTCTGAAATCCCCACGGCCGGGCTCAAATTCTATTGGAAAATAACCACTGACAAGAAAGGCACTTTCTCCCCACTCGGCCCCAACTCCCAACCAGTGCACACCTCACCAATTCCCCAGCCGCTTCCCTGGAGCTGAGCAAACCCAGAGCTCTGTGGAAGGGTTGCCTCTCCACACTGCCGGCCCGAGTCACCCCACGGGATGACATCATGGGGGCTGGGCCAATCACCCAACCAGGGACCTTCTAAGTCCGCACGCGCTGCGGTTCTGCTCCTCCAAGCCTGACCACCATCCTGAGCTGCGTCCTCTGCCCGAACGGACAGGTGACACCCCTGGATCTCGCCACAGAACAGCACACTGGGCGGGGGCCCGGGTCTGGAGCTAGGCTGCCCACACCCCACTTCTCAGCCCAAGTGTGCCTCGGTTTTCTCATCTATAGACTGGACATAATCCTAGTGCCCACTTCTCCGGACACAGGGGAGGACTGGGTGAGTTGATATACATAAGCAGCCTACAACAGTGCCTGGCACATAAGCTCAATTAGCGATCACTAGACCTCTCGTGGCCATTGGTATGAGAGCCTAACAAAATTCACGGTAAAAACAGCAGGAAATGTATATGGTACTACCACGCACCAGGTCCCTTTTTTTTTTTCTTTTTAAGCACTTTACTTGTATTAATTTATTTAACCGATTTATTTAATCTGCTTAATCGGTTAAGCAGGGGTGGGAGGTTGAGGAACCAGGTGGTGGGTAATAGGGAGGGCAGGTACTGCATGGAGCACTGGGTGTGGTGCAAAAACAATGAACACTGTTACGCTGAAAATAAACAAACAACAACAAAAAAAACTCGGTTAAGATGGGGTATAAGAAATTCCAAAAAGCAAACAATCTGCCCACATCCACACAGCGAATGAGGGGCAGAGCCAGGATCTGAACCCAAGCTGTGGTGCTTGAATACAACAATAAGGATGATTAAACCGATGGAAATTAATGATAGCGGCGACAATGAGGGGAGATGGGTTCCTCACCCCTCCCCGAGCTCTTGCACTCTTCACAGCAACCTTGCGAGGGGTACTCCCATCACTCGTGTTTTACCGAGGAGCAAACAGGCCAGGAGAGGCGGTTTGCTCAGTGTCTCGGGACCTGAGATGCAGATGGAGATAACAGATAGGAAAGTCCTTGGGAAAGGATGCCATAAAAAGCAAGGTATTGTTATGCAACCTCTAGAACTCCACGGAAAGATGTCCTCCCCCAGCTGGTATAATATTTGCTCACATCTGAAAGTCTGACAATCCACCTAAAACATCCCAGACTCCGGGGTGGGGTGGGGGGAGGTACACACTTCCACAAGTTCGAGAAATAGTCTGTCTCGTTTTCAAGTTGAATGCATCACTGAGAAACCAAATGCCAGAGTATGTTAAAATGAAATATAGCCTTCCTAGTTTAAAAAAAAAAAAAAAAAAAAAAAAAAAAGTGGCGGGGGAGTGAGGGGTGGGCAGCAAGAGGGAAGAGAAAACAGGTCAAACCCATGGTTTGACCGAGTCAGGGATTTTTCCAGTTTCCCTTTAGGGTAATCTGATCCTAGTTCTGGGTGATCAAATGACTAACCTGGAAATTTGAAGATTCACACTTATGGAAGAAACAGCAATTATTCCAAACCCAGGAAATACTGCTAATTCTGGAAAGCCTCTGAAATGTCAAGGATCACACACAGTTTGAAAAGCAACCTTTACGCAGTTAACAGTCCCAAAGTTTGTGCTCAGTACAGAAATAATGTAACCTCTTTGGTTCATTGATTCCTATGATTTGCTTAATCATTAGGGGGGAAAAAGGCCTTAAGAAAGTATTTCTGCTCTATTTACTTAAGAGATTTGTGTTTCCTTCGAAAGAAAAGGAAAAAAAAAATTACAAGGGGGGGGAAATAAAGGGAAGGATGGATGGATCACATGGCAGGCTCCAGACCTGAAATTCTCAAAATATCATCCACAAGTGCCAACTTTTTCTTCATTAAAGTGCTTCATCCTCCCTCCCTTTGCACAATTAAAAGGTTCCACTTGTGGGAGACTATGCTTGAAGAAATATGGGGACTCTGCAAAAGCAACAGCGCTTTCCCCTTTATGACCTGTAATCGGAAGCTTCACCTTTTCCCCTCTTCCCTAAAGGAATGCCAAGGCCACAGGCTACAGAAAAAGTGTCCCTCTCCATATTACATAGGGAAGAAAAAGTATCCACATAGGGAAGAAAAAGTATCATTAAAACGTGAGATTTTAACATGTCAAGCCTGTAAATTCCACCTTCAGTTCCAGGTAGCTCTGTTCTCATACCCAGTGCTGGCAAGCTCAGCGAAAACTGTGTTAGCCACACACTTGTGAAAAAGTGAAGGCCGATCTCAATCCTCCAGGCAAATCTCGTAGCATCACTCCTCCAAAGTTATAATAGACTCAGAACTTCTCTCCCAGGCCCCAGCACTTGCATACAGAAGCAGCACAGATGGTCTCAAACATGGCCTGATTGATCCCACCAACCTGAAACCAAGACTTCGGCTGCGGCCTCTGTCCGATTCAGGGCTTCATGGGCCTAGGAAGTTGTTTTTCCAAGAAAAGACAGGCTGTGTACTCAAATTCTACTCCTCTCCATAAACTCCAAGTTGTAAGGGCCTTCAAAGAGAACCCTCCAAAAGACAGTCACAGGAAAAATAATTAGGGTCCAAGTTCTCCCGATAGGATCTGGCAATGCTTAAAAAATAAATAGAACATTTGCATAAATATTGCAACAGACGGAGCTCTGTCCTGCCATCAAGTATCAGGCTTGCCCCTGCCCCCTGTTGGAGGCTCAGAACCCACCTCGGGAGAGCTAAATTGCAGACACACGCAGTTATCTCGCAGAGCTCCTGGCCTGGCCTGGACTCTCACAGCCACGTGCTGACACCCTGAAGGAATCTGAAGGCACCAGGTTTCAACACTTCATTGCCAGTACTCTGTTTGAAATTCGAAATCCTTGGTAACCATCTCTGAGGGCTAAAATCCTATTACTGATTCTCCTACTTACCTTGGGTTGCGCCCGACGAGGAAATGCAACTTTAGGGTCAATCTGGAGGGGGAAATGGGAAAGGAAGAGTCAATCCCAGTATTTGGAGGCGAGGAAGAAAAAAAATCATGATTAATCACCTAATTATTAATCACTCATTTCTCAGGCTTATAACTCAGCTTCTAGTGACTTCTCAGGCAACTCAAAAGTTCCTTAAACTTTGATCCAAACTTTACTCATCCCTCCCGCAATGTAATAAATAAAGCTAGCCTCTCTGAAACATCCTACTATGTATTTCAATGTGCGATGGTCTTAATAAATCAGATCTCACATGTCCTTATCTAAGCAAAGGCTTCTCTTCCACAGATACTGAACACTGAATGGTACCGACATCTAATTTGCAGTGCATGACTGGGAGAAAAGATGGGGACATCATCCCTGAAAAAAAATCATAACCTGAAAAATTAAACATAAGAATTTTTTTCAGGGGCGCCTGGGTGGCTCAGTGGGTTAAAGCCTCTGCCTTTGGCTCCGGTCATGATCCCAGGGTCCTGGGATCAAGCCCTGCGTTGGGCTCTCTGCTCAGCAGGGAGCCTGCTTCCTCCTCTCTCTCTCTTTCTCTCTGCCTATTTGTGATCTCAGTCCAATAAATAAATAGAATCTTTAAAATTTAAAAAAAAAAGAATTTTTTTTCAGCAGTCAGTAACTGGATAGGAGATCTTCTCCCCAAGGATAACTAAACAAGGCAGTTGGAAAAGGGGATTCAAAAAAATTTTTTAAATCATCAACATCTAAAAACTCCCCAAAGACATCCAACACGAGGCTCAGCTTGAGTTCATTCATTCGTGTTGCCAAAAGTACAGTCACCTGAGTTAGCCAAAAAGTTCGTTCTGTAGTTAGACCGCAAGAGGAAGCAGGTGTCAAAAGCTGCGGAGCCTAACCCAGTTCTTAAAAAAAGAAAAAGAAAATAATAATAATAATAATACAATAAAAGAAAACACATAAGCCAAAACCACCTGGATTTTAAAAATCACTGGGGGTAGAATTCTATGAGCAACCTAAATCCAAATTATAAAAGTAAGGCCATCATGGGGAGACGATTTAAAAAAAAAATTACTGAAAAAAAGAAGTCAGAACCTACTGTAACAATTAGGGTATTCTTTCTACCCCAACCCCAGTCAGAATGGAAAAACATCCTCCACCCCAGATCAGACACTCAGCAGAACACATGATTCTCAAAAGGGGAATGGCTTTAAAACGCAAAACAATTCCCACGGAGGCATTTGAATCCAATAGGCTGATCTGAGGTGGGGGAAGTTGCTGGACAGAAAATATGGGGAGGGAAAGAATTTTTTAAATTCCCATTACCAGTTTTCATTAGACTTCTAAATGTCACAAATTTGGGGGTAAAACTCAACACAGAATATTGCTACCAGTTATTTATTTATAGGCTCTGGCTTTCAGAGTACAATCTTCCCCCTTTTAAAATGTAAACCTGAACCTTGTTTTCAGTTCTGCTGTGGGGCAGCAAAAGGAGTAAGGCTGTGGGATGAAGCACGGATCAGGGACAAAGCACACCAGAGAGTTCCTGAGCCCAGACCTCCGTCCCTTAGGACACCCCAGCTGGTAAAACAAACCAAGATTTACCACTTTAACTAAGGTGGTTTAAAGACCTAATAAAAGTCCACAGCATGGTTTTGTTGTTTTGGGGTGTTTGTTTGTTTTTTAACCTTCAAACATCACCTGAGAAATGAGGGATTACTTTTCAAAAACTAAAATAGACAAAAATCTCATGATCTAGGAAACTACCCTCTCAATCAGGATTAACATTACCGCATCTACAGGTGTGTTCAGCACTGAGTAGAGCTGTCTACGAGAGAGATACAACAGGTGTGGATTTTCCATTCTGTTGACCAAACGGAAGACAGGTGTGTCTTTTTATAAAACACGCCCCCAGACTACGGCTTTTGAGTTGACCAGCACACAATTGCAGGTAAGAGGTCACCTTGTTCGTGGAGTAAAAAGTGAGGGACACGGTCAGTAGAGAGACCAGGAGCTGGAGGGGAGGGACAGGAAGACCTGAAGACAGCAAGACACTCAAAAAATAACTAAAATTACAAAACTCAAAGCCAATTCAGAATTCCTGGATGGCGGGTTTGTGACAGCAGCGTGTCAGACCACCAGGCATGTTTATCGGAGTGCCAAGTTTACACGCTGCGATCTCTAAAGGAGAGGCCAGGTCAAGGTAAGTATGGCAAATCCCAACCTTTTGCACATCCCTGTCGACTATTTTTTTTTTAAACAAACAAAAAAGAAAGCTACCAAAAATTAAAACATTAGTTAGTTAGGTACAGCTCTACTTACTGTAGCTACAAATCCTCTAGGAAAAGACTAGGGTACTATTTTGGATGTGAATGGCCGTTACCTAAACAAAGCTTTTAAGGTAACGGTAAACAAGATCCTCGTTTCCATGTCAATAAACCAACCGCTTCTGCCTCCTGCACTGAACGTTGAAACAAAGTCAAAATCTAGGTTATACTAAATAATAGTGACCAAAACATATCCACAAACAATTACAGAGGGAAAAACCTCACGTTTTGCACCTGACACTGAGGGCTATGACCCACCAGGCACCATAGAAACCATACTATTTCTCCTACCCAGGGTGGGGAGACGGAGTGAATAATAAATTCCTGAATTTGCCTTGAAATATTTTCCTCTTTAATTTTGTTCGCTTTTTGAAACATCTGACCAAGAAGTCAAGGGGAAGAAAAAATTCTTTAGACATCCATTATCACCCTACAAATGACTGTTCCTAAAATTAAATTATCTAAAAGCGTAAAAAGGCTGGGCTGCCAGCTATGACAAATCCAGCACAATTCATAAAGCAACTTAAAAAGTGTCTTGGGTCCTCTCTTGGGGGCCAGGGAACATGCACGTGACCTCTGATCAGAGAAAGGGGGTTAATTTGCAAAATGTATCCACCTGCACCAAAGGTGACCAGGTTTCTTGCCCTTTTCCCCCTTCCCCTCAATGTTAAAGCCAAAAGGGGCTTGAAGAGCACCCTGTTCCACTCCTGTATTTTACAGAAAAGGAAACTGAGGGCCCAAGGCAGGGAACAACTTGCCCAAGTTCATAAAGGGCAGCCGGGACTAGAACCTGATCCTTTGCCTTGCCGCACCACCTACCCCAGTCCTAAGCAGCCCAGCACTGGATCCCAATGTCACCTCTGGGCCCCTGTTGTGAGGAATGTATAAAAACCAGGGGGAGATTCTCACAGGCATAAAGGGAAGGGGGAAAGCCACAAAGCCAACACAGGCGTCTAAATAAAACACTAGGAGCCGTCCGCGCCCCCCCCATGATTGTACTAATATCTCTTCCCTTCTTCTCTAAGCTCTACCTAAAGGCTTTCCCCTCCCCACACACGTCTCTGAAAGCTTCTGATCCTATAAAAGTGCCCACACTCAAAATAAAGGATCTGAGGGAAAAAAGCAAAACCAAATCACTTGGAAACCCAAGGCCTTATCAGCGTTAGATTTCACTCCATCTGGAGTCACCCCCTGGACGCCCCACTTGGCTCTGGGAGGTTTCCTTTCCCTCTCAAACCGCATTCTGAATCCGGGGTGCCCCAGGAGGAACCTGTTGCCTGGGTCTGTGATTAGCGCCCCCCTCGCCTTCCTGCCGGCCCCCGTCTCTCTCTCGGCTGGCCATGAAGCGGGCTGTGCCTTCTAAAAGCCAATGCCCACAGCCACAGTTGGTAACGCGTGCTGTGCTCTGCTGACAAAGAAAAGTTGCCTTGGCTCTGTCGTGCAGTTTCTTTGCATGCTCCCTGGGCCGGCGAGATGCCTCCCCCCAAGCGGACCCCTCCCCCAGGCCTGCGATCGGCAGCATCTGGAGTTGCAGTGGGACAGGCTCTGCACAGAAAACCCCAACCCCAGCCATGGCAGCAAACTTCAGAGCCAACTCGCCAGCCCTGCTCATCACTGCCCGGTTCTCAGCACAGAAGCAAAAGAAAGCACGGTCCCTTTAAATGGGGCTGTCAATGCCCAGATGGGTCCTGAACAGGGGCGAACAACAACAACAACGAAGGAAAGCAACCTACCGTCTTGGAATCTAACTCATGGTGGGGCTGACCTAATACTTTATCTACACTTGCTGGGTCTGCGAACGTGACGAAACCGAAGCCTCTGAAATGAGACAAAGAGGGAGAAAAACAAACAAGAAAATGTGACACCATTGAAAGCAACAAGGAGTGAGCCCTCCTGCAGAATGGAGAGCCAAAGTTGCCCCCTCTCACCCTGGCTGCCCACGGCCCTCCCCCCAAGCCCCCTCCCACCTCGCAAGAAAACCCATCAAGGTTAATGGGGGAAGTGGAACGGGGGCAGGGCGGTGGAGGTAACTTGGAAAATGCTGGTGTCTCCACTCTTTCGCCACCTCAGTCTCCTCTCCTCCTCCCCTTCCCTTTCTTAACGCTTTGTTTTATTCTGAAGAAAACCCGGCGCTCAGAAGAGATTCATCCAGCTTTCTAAAAGGGGCTGAAGAGTTTAGGGAGCTGGGAGTGTGGGAAAAGCATACATTAAAAGAAAAAAAAAAAAAAACTATGTAGAAAGTGAATGAAGCTGAATGTCATTTTAAACCGGAGGAAAAGAAGCGACGGGAAAAGGACTTAAAGCGGAGGGATGGGCATCTCTGTATCCAGAGTTCAGACCCAATTAACAATAACCTTTCGGGTTATGGGGGCGGGGGTGGGGGGTGGAATAGAGAGACGTTCGAAACCAGCCACATGCCTGAGCCCCATTCTAAATCCGCTTAGCTACTTCCGAAGACACCTCCAAAAATAACACTTAAACTTTGTTCTAAAATAAAGACAAAATCCAGAAGGGAATGGTTTACCTGGAGCGTTTCGTAGTGGGATCTCTCATGACCATACATTCTCTAATTTCTCCAAATTTGCTAAAATAGTCTCTAAGGCTATCTGTAGAGAGAGAAAGAGAGAGATGGGGGGGGGGGAGAGAAGGTGTGGAAAAAAAAAAAGCAATGCAAATTTTGATCAAGGACAAAAACCAAAAGTAGTTTTCTGTTGTTATTCTGTTTTGTTTTTGCATTTTTTGCACACGCGGGGGAAATTCGGCAACAGAGGTCGCGTAGAGGGCTCGGAAAGGATTTGCTATTTAAAAAAATAACCTTGCACAGGAGAAGTGGGGAGCCAATGGCGGGGGGGGGGCTCCTACACCGGGATAACAAAGAGCAATAAAGAAGCCAAGAAGGGGGGGACCCAGACGTCCCCCCCTCCCTCCCTTACCTGGTGAGGTCTGCCAGCTCAGTCCACCGATAAACATTTTACTAGAGGGAGAAAACATAACAGAAGTGAACACCGATGTCAGATCGGCCATTTTGACGTGTAACTTACAAAAGCTAAAAGGAAAGCGGGGGGGAGCGAGCGAGCGAGAGCCGGGAGGTGGGGTGGGGGAGAAGGTGACGGCGAAATGCAACCCAAAGGTGTGTAACTTCCACGGGGGGGGGGCGCGCGGGAGGGGCGGGGGGGTGCGGGAGATGCCCGGCTCCGCGCACCGCCGTCCCCGCCGCTGCAAGGAGAGCGAGCCCGAGGCGGCGCGGTGGGCAGCGGCTGGAAACTTACCCGGGGTCGTGCTGGGAGTCGTTGGCGCTGCCCGAGGTGCCTTGGCTCCCATTTGCCTCCATATCTGAGCCCCCCCGCCCCCCCACCCCCAAAAAACCGAGCCCCACAGCGATCGGAGCGGAGCGGCGGCCGGCTCCGAGCCCCGAGATCTCCCGCTCCCTCCTCCCCCTCCTCCTCCCCCCCGCCCGGGCTCCTCCGAATCTCTCTGCGAGCGGCGGAGCCGGGGCAGCGGCGAGAGCCGTCACACGTGGGCTCGGCTTAGCTCAGCCCCGCTGCTCGCACACCCCCCCCGTCCCCGCCCCCCCGGCCCATCCCCACCTCTCCCCCTCCTCCTCCCCACCCCCATCTCCTCCTCCTCCCCCTCCTCCCCAGCGCACGTGGGGCGGAGTTCTAGAACGTCGTGTAACCAATGCCGGTGACGTCACGCACCCTGGTGCGGCCCCCGCCTGCCCGCGAGCGCACACACTCGGGCCCCCCGCGGCCGGACCCACGGGGGCGGTGCGCGAACCCCGCGGCCGGAGGGGGCCCCGCCTCTAGGCGGGCCTGGCGCCGGCAGAGGGGGAGCGCACCCCGACTTCCCTGGATCACATGGGCTGCGGGGGGCGGGTGGATCGGGGGAGGGGGAGGCGCGGGGAGCTCGCCGCTGCTCCTTGCTCGGGCAGGGGAGAAGACGCCCCCCACCCCCTCTAGTTCGGCCTCTCCATTCAAGTTCGCCGGCCCCGGCCGCCGGGATCCGGGGATGGCACCAGCTGCCCGCCCAGCTCTGCGCCCTTTTTTCCAGCCACCGCGCAGAAATTTAGGTCAAGGACGTCGGGATCAAACCCAAACCCTGGCGCTCCTCGGCGGGCCCCGAGACCCCCCAGGATCGGGGAGCTTCAGGATTGCGGAGACCCTCCCGCACAAACAGCAGCCACAAGTTTTATTTTCCTTTGGCGCTGGAAGTTCTGTCTGGCTCTCGCTCCACACCGGCACGTCTTGCGCCGCTCCCCGCCCTTCCCCGGCAGAGGTACGAATCCGTGCCGGGGAAAGGTTATTTTGGAACTTTGAGAAACTGACGCGATTCCAGGGGTGAGAAAGTGCTGAAGAAAGGGTGTCCGCGTTAATCGTACAGAGTTTTAAAAATATAATAAAATAGGTTTATAGGGGTCAAGGTCAAATGATTGGGGTTCAAAGTAAATTTTTGCATATAGTGAGAAATAGTTTTGAAGCATCTCTGGGATGGCTGGGAAGGGTGGTTGTTTTCAGGAAACCCCTCTCCAAACGGTTCGTTGTATATGTTTATTATTTCTATGCTGAGATAGTAAAATGCATGAGGTTGAAATAGCCTAGGACCCCCACCCCCATCTGGGGAGGTGGCTGAGCATAGCAGAAGGCTTCAGACACTCTCACCCTCTACCACCTTGGTAGCAGTGTGGTGCTGCACAGGTCCTGGTACACAGTAGGTGCTTAATAAGTACTGGATTCATCTTTCCCAGCCCTGAAAACCCCCAAAAGACGATGCTGGTAGCTTCCCAAAGTCATCACACTCTTCTCCAGCAGTTTCCAGGCTGGCCGGATTCAGACTGGATTCAATTTATGGGGTATTGAAAACAATAAGGATACAATTATCCATATTGTTTTAAATTATTACAATAAATTGAGTTAATATGGCATGAGGGGCAACACAAAGTTGTGGTTCATCAAATACTCAGATTAATGTTAAGTATGAATTGATGCCCAATTAACACTTTTTCATTAATTTTCATAGGATTAGGACACAATGGAATACACTCAACACCAAAACTATACCAAATCCACTGTGGGTCGTGGCAAAGTGGAATATTTGGAAAATCCCAACACTAGCCAAAGCCTTGAATGACCAGATTCTTAATCTCCCTGCCTCCTAAATTTGGGATAATTCCTCACTGACAGGATTAATGGAGTGAAAGGAGAGATTGAAGTAAGTAAATATAAAAGTCTATTTTTTATTGCAAACATTTGCAGATTGTGCTTATTATCAATCATCACTTACTGTGACTTTTTGGAAGGCACTTTAGAGCTTCAGACCACAAACCCAAGCATTTTCCCGTCACTCCAAGCTGCTTCCCAAATCATCTGGGGTCTCCGTGTGTTGAAGAGCCGCTTATTATGGTGATTGTTTATTATGACTATTCTCAATAACAAAATGCAGACAACAGAGCTAATTGGATTTTGTTTGGGATTTTTGCGCTAGAACCACAGACCCTCAGAGGTAGAAAGGCCTTTCCTGATCCAACCCTCTCAGTTTTTTC
Organism: Meles meles; assembly: GCF_922984935.1. Classification (NCBI taxonomy): domain Eukaryota; kingdom Metazoa; phylum Chordata; class Mammalia; order Carnivora; family Mustelidae; genus Meles; species Meles meles. The sequence goes on from NC_060083.1 coordinate 32,787,510, forward strand.
CATCAGGGTCCCAGAGGAGCCAAGCTCACCAGGGTGCACCCCACCCCCATCAGTCAGGCAGCTCCTTAGAGGGGCTCCCGCCCTCACTCTGATGCCCTTTGGCTCTGTTACATGCATATTTATTCTGTCCTTCACAAGGCAAGAGTGGGGTGTCCTTGTTCCCCGTTGTCGACCTACACAGGCTGACAGTGAACTGAATTAAAACCCTGAGAGGGGCTAGCACTGCAATTATAAAGTCACTGGTGGAGAGAGAGCTTGATCTTCTATTTCCATGATTACATTGTTTTTACTTATTGATTTTTCATTTCTGTGGTGTAATACTTCCTCTTCCTGGGCTGTAATTCTGTGAGTTTTTGACAACTGCATAGGATTGAGCTGTCTCCATGATAACCCATCCGAGATGCAGAGGAGTTCCATTGTCCCAAAAAATTCTCTCTTGCTGCCCTTTTGCACTACGTTACGTGAAATAACTTATTATTTATTATGCATTTCTTCTCCAGCACATTTGCTTAATGCAGCCCCTGGATCAGGAGAATTCCAGCAGCATGGGATGTCAGTCCTCGACCCTCTTTACTGCCCACTCCCTGCGCGTAACTCACTCTTCAGTTGGCATCCTTGATGGCCACATTCTTTTGGTTTTCCTCCTACCTCTCCAGCCATTCGTTCTGTCTCTTTACCCTGACTCCTCCTCTGCCTTTCCTTTAAATACCGGTGTTCATTCTCTTCTCCAGCTACACACCCTCCCCGGATGAGCTCCTCTGCACCCAGGGTTTAAATACTACCTACTTGCCGATGCTACTCAAGTTAACATCTCCGGCCTGAGCTCTCCACAAAGCTCCAGGCTCTGGTTAATTTCCTATTCACTGTCTTCCACTTCACCTTCCTGGAAGTACACCAAACTCAACACGCATGTCCAAAAATGCATGCATGTGTTTTCCCCTTGAACCTAAAACTTTTAAGTTTCACTATATGGGTCAGCAGAATCCCAGCCATCCTAGAGACAAGGTTGGCCCTACTCCAGGTTGATGTCTTCCCATATGCAATCCGTCATGGAAGTGTGTGGGTTTCACTTCCTAAGTGTCTCTCAAGTTCGTCTTTGCTGCTGCTGCATCCCACATTTCCCACTTGAGCCCTAGAAATAACCTAAGCATTCTTCCCAAACCATTTCTTACTCCATTAGTGTACCTGGAAAGCATTCTCTGACCGGGTCAAATCCCCCTTGGAAGGTACCGTTACCTTACCTCCATCAAACCATTGCTCTGCCTTCCACATTTTGGCACAGTGCCTGTTAGTGCATGGTTGACAATCAATAAATAGTTGTTAAACAAATGAAAGGGTGAATGAATGAATGAACGAAGGAATGAATGAATGTCAACATCTAATTTAATTGTAGGATTTATTATATCTGTGTCCATAAGTCAAACTGGCTGCAGTTTTCCCTTTTTGTATTGCCTTTGTCTGGCTATAGTGGCCTCATAAAATGAACTAGTAAATGTTTCTTCTTTTTTCATTTTCTGGAACAGAGTGTATAAAACTGGAATTGTGTGTTCCTTGAATGTTTGGTTGAACTTTCCAGTAAAATGTCTGGGTATGGGATAAACACTTCCTAGGTTGGTTTTTAAATACTGATTCCATTTCTTTAGTGGCTGTGGATCTCTTTAGGTTTTTTTGTTTTTGTTTTGTTTTGTTTTTAAGACTTTGTTTATTTATTTGACAGACAGCACAGTGGGCAGAGAGGCAGGCAGAGAGAGAGAGGAAGGGAAGCAGGATGCAGGGCTCGATCCCAGGACCCCAGGACCATGACCGGAGCCAAAGGCAGAGGCTTTAACCCACTGAGCCACCCCGGCGCCCCCTCTTTAGGTTTTATATTCTTCTTGAGTCAGTTCTTACACATTATATTTTTCAAAGAAATAATTCATGCCAACTAGGTTTCCAAATGTATTAACAAAATGCTGTTGATAATTTCCTCTTAATATATTTTAATCTCTGCTGCATCTATCCATCATGTCCATTTTTTCATTCTTAGTATTATTGTATATGTGTCTTCTCTTTTTCTGGATTAGCGGTGCCAGAGATCTCCCTCTATTTAATTAATATGTCTTCTTTCTGCTAGTGTTTTCAAAGAATCAGCTTTTAGTTTGTCTAACACTATTTTTTGGTTTTAGTAATTTTTGTCTTTATATATTACTGTATATCTTTTATTCTTGAATAAGAGAATAAGAGCATATATACCATATAAATAGTATATAGCAGCTCTAAGAATATAATACATTAATATGTAAGAATATAATACATTAATATGTAAGAATAGAATACATATCTGGTGTTACTTTTTTTTTCTGCTTTGTGTTTATTCTCTTGCTCTTTAAACATTTTTTTTAATTGGTGGCTTAAGTAATTTTCCCTCTTCTGTTTTCTGATTGTAACATGGAAGACTCTGGATTTCACTCTGAGTACCACTCAAACGACATTCCACAAGATACAGAGGATTTTTATTATCATCCCAGGCAAAGAATAGATTTCAAATATGATTTCTTCTTTGGCTCAATACCTGTATATCTTCATATTTCTAAACATACGTTTTTTTTTGTTTTGATTTTTAGTTATTTATAGCTAACGTAATTGAATTAGGGTCAGAGAAGGTAGTCTGTATAAAACAGATTCTTGTTATTTGTTGAGACTTGCTTTGCCAAACGGTCAATTTTTATAAATATTCCATGTGGCTTTGAAAAGAATGTTCCATATGGCTGGCTCAGTTAGTGGAGCATGCAACTCTTGATCTTGGGGTCAAGAGTTCAAGCCCCATGTCAGGCAGAGAGCTTACTTAAAAGAAAAAAACAAACAGAATGGGTATCCCTTAATTGTTAAGTGTAGCATACTATATAGACCTATTATATCAGGCTTCTTAATTATGTTTTCCAGATTTTTCTCTAGCCTTACTAATATTTTATCTGTTTGATCTATCACGTTTTATCATAGTATGTCAAAATCTCCTTTTATGATAGAATTTGCCAATTTCTCTTAAAAATCTCCTCAAATTTTTATTTATTTATTTATTTTTTTAAAAAGATTTTATTTATTTATTTGACAGACAGAGATCACAAGTAGGCAGAGAGAGAGAAAGAAGCAGGCTCTCTGCTGAGCAGAGAGCCCAATGCGGGGCTCGATCCCAGGACCCTTGGATCACGACCCGAACCGAAGGCAGAGGCTTTAACCCACTGAGCCACCCAGGCGCCCCAAAAATCTCCTCAAATTTCATTTTTTCAACATTTTAAAAGTATGTGATAAGGCATGTCAAAAGGTCTGTTCACATCTCCTACTATGGCTGTGCAGTTTTTCTATTTTTTACATTTTATTTATCTTACTTTTTGCTTTGTGTATTTTGAAGCTATGTTATTAGGCACATGCAAGCTTGATATACTGTTTTCCCAGTGAATTGTTTCTTTAATATGTACAGTTGACCCTTAACCAACACAGTTTTGAACTGTGCAGGTCTGATTATATACAGACTTCTTTCAATAAAGATGGTACAGTACTGTGAAATTACTGTATATTTTCTCTTCTTTATCCTTTCCCTAATATTTTTTTCTGTAGCTTACTTTATTGTGAGAATACAGTATAGAATACATATACAAAGTATGTGTTAATCAACTTAATGCTATCTGTTGTAAAAATACCATATATAATACATATATAAAATATATAATTGTTATTTATTGTGAGAATATGGTATAAAACACATACACAAAATATATATTAATTGACTGTTTATATCTTCTAGTCACAATAGGCTATTGGTAGTTAAGTTTTGGGGAGGTAAAAGTCATATGCAGATTTTCAACTGCTTAGGGGTCATCATCCCTAACCCCTGCATAGTTCAAGGATCAACTATACACAAAGGATCTTTAACCCTAGGACTTTGGGATTAAAGTCTGCTTTGCCTGTGAAAAATATAACTACTCCAACTTCTAACAAGCATAGCATTTGTCTGGCATATCTTTTTCCATCCTTTACTTTCAACCTTTCTATGTCTTTAAGTTTTCGGTGCGTCTCTTATAGACAGCATATAGCTAGATCTCGTTCAGTTATTTATTTGACTAGTAAGTTTTGTCCATTTACATATAATGTGATGTTTTTAATGAAACTTAGGGGTACAAAAGCATATTATCCACAGTCTCTGGGATTAACATAACACACTGTCATCATTGGGTATATTCATGGCCTTATTTTATTTTTTTAATATTATTAACAGCTGTAAACCCGTTATTCAATTAGAAAACAACAACAACTTACAACTACCTGTGTGCTTCTCTCCTACCTTCTCTTCCATCTGAAGTAACCACTAATCTCAATCTTGTATTTATTATTGTTTTGCTTTTTATTAAAAATTTTTACCAAATTTTTATCACACATTTGTTTTAAGCTCTTATGAAACATTTCTGAGTTTTATATTTTCTTACCCAACATCATATTGTTAAGATTCAGCTAGAATATTACATCTGGCTGTAGTTCATTCTTTTTTTTTTTTTTTTAAGATTTATTTATTAGAGAGAGAGAGAGCGAATGCGCACACACAGAGGGAGAGGGAGAAGCAGATTCCCCACTGAGCAGGGAGCCTGATATGGGGCTCGGTCCCAGGACTCTGAGATCATGACTTGAGCTGAAGGCAGATGCTTAACTGACTGAGCTACCCAGGCGCACCTGGTTGTAGTTCATTCTTATTTCTGATTGTATAATACTCTATTGTGTGCCGCGACCACAGTTTATTTTGTCCATTCTTCTGTCACAGGACTTTGGGTTGTTTCCATTTTTCTCACTGTTATGAGCAGCACTATAGTGAACATTCTTGCCCTCTGGTGCATGTGGGCAAGAATTCTTCTTTGGAGTGATGACTGGGTCGTAAGGTATGTAATGTAAAAGTATATAAGATAATGCTAACCAGTTTTCCAAAGCGCTATTTCAGTGTGTGCTCCCACTAGCAACATGTGAGAGAACATGTTGGTCTACTGATGACCGATGTTTTGGAATTTGTGCCTTCAGTCTCACTTTACACCTTTTGCTTATTTGGTTTCTCTCAGGTTTTTGTTTACTTCCTTTCTTCTTTTCTATTGAATTGATCAAGAATTCTTTGTCCCCCTTTCCTCTTAATTTAGAAATTGTAAGTTCTGGGGCGCCTGGGTCGCTTGGTTGGTTAGGTGACTGCCTTCGGATCAGGTCATAATCCTGGAGTCCCGAGTTTGAGTCCTACCTCGGGCTCCCTGCTCAGCGGGGAGTCTGCTTCTCCCTCTGACCCTACCCCTTCTCATGCTCTGTCTCCCTCCCACCCCCGTCATTCTCTCTTTTAAATAAATAAATAAAATCTATAAAAAAAAAAAGAAATTGTAAGTTCTACTTCTATTCTTATAGTGGTTATTTAAAAATTTTTTTTAAGATTTTATTTATTTATTTGACAGAGAAAGATCACAAGTAGGCAGAGAGGAGGAAGCAGGCTCCCTGCTGAGCAGAGAGCCCGATGTGGGAGTCAATCCCAGGACCCTGAGATCATGACCTGAGCCGAAGGCAGAGGCTTTAACCCACTGAGCCACCCAGGCGCCTCTATAGTGGTTATTTTAGAAACTTTTTTTACTTTAAGAAATTTTAACATATGCACTTGGTCGAACCCCACTACAACTATACGCTAAGAACGATCCCCCTCTGGGGCGCCTGGGTGGCTCAGTGGGTTAAGCCGCTGCCTTCGGCTCAGGTCATGATCTCAGGGTCCTGGGATCGAGTCCCACATCGGGCTCTCTGCTCAGCATGGAGCCTGCTTCCCTCTCTCTCTCTCTGCCTGCCTCTCTGTCTACTTGTGATCTCTCTCTCTGTCAAATAAATAATAAAATATTAAAAAAAAAAAGAACGATCCCCCTCCAGCTATATCCTTCCTCATACATGTTACTGTTGCTTGTTATTTTTTTTAGACCCCACCTTTTAATACCCCTGAATTTAATGACTGTGGTCCCTTTAATTTTATCCCGTTCTTGTATAGATTTGTCCATGTTTACCAATTTCCTCACTTTTGTTTCTGGCATATCATTCCTTTTTTTTCTAATTACTAGCCCTTTTCCTTGAAACATACCCTTTAGTATTCCTTTCAGGGAGGTTATGTGAGTGACCTGCTTTCTCCATTAATATAAAATGGTTTGACTGCCCTCTCATCCTCAAATGATGATTTCTCTGGGGAGAGAATCTAGACAGAAAATTATTTTACCCTCAAGACACATCTCATTGTTCCTCTATTGTTGAGACATTTGCTATCATTCCCTTGTAGGTAATCTGGTTTTTCTTTCTGGTTTTAAGATTTTCTCTTTGTCTTTGGCTCCCCATGGTCTTAACATGCTGTGTTGACATGTGAATTTCTTTTTATTTACCCGGTTCAAGATTCAGTGTACGTCCAGAATCCCAGGTTTCATGTTTTCTTAACAAATTTGCCAACAGTCTTTGTCTGTATAAATCCTGTGTCCCCTACATTCTACGTTTTCCTTCTGGTGCCTGTAAACGTGACCCTTTCTCTCAGACTTTCCTTCATTTCGTCTCTCTACGATGCTTCCTGGACAATTTCCTCAGTTGTTTTCTTCAGTGATGGCTAATCCGCTGCGCAACTCAACCACTGAGCTTTTCATTTCAGGAACCATATATGTCATTTCCAAAGGGTCCATTTAGTTCTCTTTCCAATCTATCTTTTTAAAATACTGTTATTTTCTTGTGGGCCAAATGCTCTTTTATGTCTTTCATAATTTTAAACTTACATACTTTATAAGTCTGTCCAGTAGTTCTGTTTCCTGAGATTCTTGGAACACTTGTGTCTCCTACATCTTGGTTAGGGTAGACTACATCCATGTGCATTCTGTAGTTTGGAGTAAGTTCTGTGTCTTTATCTTCGCTTTTCAGTTTTAGGGTTCCTGATTCCTGGATCATACAGGTAAAGTAAATTCCAGCCCCAAATTGCTATGGCTGTAATTTCTCCACTTTCAAGTCATGACAAGACAGTGAAATTTTCTTATCTCCCTGCACCCCTAGGGCTATTTCTTCCCCCAGTGAATTATTTCTAAAATGACTCATCCTTTTGAGGGTTCCAGCTTAATGTGGGATCTCGATCCCAGGTACCACCTTCTCACTTTGAATGGGCCCAAGCCACAGTCTCCTTGCCATGTGGATTTGCCCAAGACCTGCTCCATCTCCACTTACTAGCTCACCCATCCTAACTGCCATTTCCCTCTTGCTTCTAGCACCGGGGCCCTGTCCTTACTGTCTCATGAGCTCACTTCTGTGAGGGGTTATTGCATTTTGACCACTGGTTAGAGATGGGCTATAGTGGGAGGGTGACTGACATCATTTCATCCGCCATCTTGCCAGAAATGGAACTCATTTCCATTTCAAATGTTTAACGTCTTCCATTGCAAATGCATTTTTTCTTCCTGTACTGCGGTACCTAAGATTTCTGAATAATTTCTTCTCTAAATAATCTTTTTTAATTGTTATTTTAAATTGAAGTATAGTTGAACTTGTGAATAATCTTTTATGGGTGAGGTGGCCTTGGAATTATCTCAAATGAGGCAAATGTAGGTCAACGCAGCTATCCATTCTAATAACCTGGGAACTTAAAAAAAAAAAAGGATGCTTGGCTCCACCCACAAGATTCTGATTTAATTGGTTCAGAGACCACCTGGGCAGGGGGTCTTTCTTAAAACTTCCCAAGTGATTCTAATATGCAACCAAGGCTAAACACAATTATTTAAAACATACTGATGAAAACAAGCAAGCCATCATGATCCCTGGGCTCTACCCCAGAATGTCTGATGTATTTTGCCTGGGGAGGGGCCCCAGGCATCATATTTTTCTGACATTTCCCTGATGATTGCAGGCTTGAGCACCATTGATTTTCCTGGGCACACGCAGTCCAAGGGAGGCGTTCAAATAATGTCTGAGCTGGAAGCATGAGAAGTAATCTAGCTCAGCATACGCATACACCAAACTGTCCATCTGACTCCCAAGGGCCTTTTAATTATAAAGATTCCTGGAGATTACTGGGGGCCTGGGTGGCACAGTCAGTTAAACGTCCAGCTCTTGATTTGGGCTCACATCATGATCTCAGGGTCATGAGATTGAGCCCCACTTTGGGCTCTGTGCTGAGTGTGGAGCCTGCTTAAGATTTTCTCTCTGGGGGCACCTAGGTGGCTCAGTGGGTTAAGCCTCTGCCTTCGGCTCAGGTCATGATCTCAGGGTCCTGGGATCGAGCCCTATATCGGGCTCTCTGCTTGGCAGGAAGCCTGCTTCCTCTTCTCTCTCTGCCTGCCTCTCTGCCTACTTATGATTTCTGTCTGTCAAATAAATAAATAAAATCTTTTAAAAAATAATCTTAAAAAAACACAAAAAAATATTTTCTCTCTGTCCCTTCCCCCACCCAGAGGCGCACACGCGCACATGCTCTCTCTCTCTCTCTCTCTCTCTAAAAAGAAAGGGAAAAATAAGATTCCTGGAAGTTACAAAGCCAGTGAGTCTTTCATTCCCCCAAAGACTGAGATGGGAAACCAAGTTTGGAAAACATTTAGCTAACCCATGTTGTTTTACAAAGGAGGAAACCAACCCCGAGAGAAATGTTTTCTTCACAAAGTCACAGACCTGATTCAGAGGATACCCGACTCCTACCTCCCAGTCTAATGTTCATTTCACCCATTTCTAAACCTAAAGTCCACTACTGCTTTTAGATGATCTTGGCCATTTTAAAGAGAGAGATTTTGAATTTGTGTGCAGCGATGCTTGGAATGTGAGGTTTTCTGCTTTGCTTTGCGTGTAGATGGCACGGCGGAAGGAAAATAAAACAGCCTGCCACCTGGCACGTAGGACCATACTAGTAGCTTGGTGACCTTGAGCTGATAAGCCACCATCCATCTCAACTGCCCGATCTGTAAATAGGGGGTCGTGGTGGTTTTAAAACAGGACCACAACTTCTTTAATACTCCTCTAAGAAATGGAGCCTGGTTCCCCTCCCTCTGAGTGTCTGCTGTACTTAGTGACTGCTTTCTAATGAACAGCATGTGAGGGAGCAGATGGGGGGTGAATTCCATGGCTAGGTCACACAAGACATCCAGGCTCCCGCCTTGCTCTCCCTTAGATCACTTGTTCTGGGGGAAGCCAGCTGCCATATCATGAAGGCGATCAAGCAGCCCAGTGGAGAGGCCCACGTGGAGAAGAACTGAGGTTTGCTACCAGCAACACAATCTTGCCAGCACTGTGAGCTAGACACATTCCAGGCAGATCTGCCAGCCCTGGTCAGACCTTCAGATGACTGCTACCTTGGCCTATGCCTTGACTGCAACTTCGTGAGAAACCTTGAGCCACAACCTCCCAACGACGCCATTCCCAATTCCTGACCCTCAGATACTGCGTGAGATAGTCGAGACTTGTTGTCCGAAGCTACTAAATTGGGATAATTTGTTGTCCAGGATAACGAATACAAAGATACTTCACAATGCACTAAAATAGAGCTGCTCACTTTATAGGCTTGTGCCAGGATTCATATGCTAACATTTATAGAGCGTTTTAGTTAGACTCAGGCCAAATGAACTGCATATTAGATATAAAGTAGCGATTGCGTATTATTAATGTTATCAGATTGCAACACATTTCATGTTCAATTACCTAAAATGCTCTTTCTGGAGCATCGCTTTGCTCATCATCTTATCCCCACTGCACAGTTATAAAAGGTCACTGTCAAGATATAAAAGTATATATATGATTTAAATGTCTTGACTCAGTTGCTAACAACCGTGAGCACGTTTTCAAATTGGAAAAGCAAGATTAATCTAAACTTGCTCTTTTTCACACAACGTCCTTTGTTTACTTTTAGGATTGCATTTCACTGCCAAGCCAAGTGCGTCTCTGATTAAAGAGTGTGTTCACTTCATCTCTCATAGTCTCTTTACAAGCCCCCCTTTAAGAATAGACATGGCAGACTTTGCACCAAAAAAGCAAACCATGTTTTTACCAGAAACGACTTAGTGGAATGAGTTTTTATTCATGAAAATTTCACTAAGTATAAATTTCGTGTCTGAAAGTAATGGGCCCTTTGTATTTCCCTTCAATAAATAAATAGCTTCTTCCCCTAAGAATTACAACTTCTGAGCATGCTCTTAAATTCAAAGCTAGTTTGTTTTCTTCCAAGAAACGGAAAATATGCATGTGCATACACACCCTTCGTTGGCTGGTCCTTATTCCAGATCGGCGTAAAACAGGAAAGTCAAGACGGTATCTTTCTAACAGTCGTAACTGGAGGTATAAAATATCTGGGAAGAACTAGAACAAAGGCAGAGGGTATGAGGCTGAAAGTGAAACTATTTTTCAAACACTCTTTACTTACCTAACATATAAATATCTTTATGTGGAATTTACTCTCAACATTGTCTGGTATACTTAGAGACATAAAAGTCTATTTAAACGATAGAGAAAATTTGCTTTGCTTTGTTATTTCTTTCCCAGATTAGGGAAAGAAATGCAAACAAAAAACAAAAAACAACAACAAAAAAGCTCCCTAACGGAAGGAGGGGTAGGGGACACATATTTAGCCGAAATTTTTCCTTTTTGCCTTTCCATGTTCCCTTAGGACACAGCTAGGAATCTACTGTGGTGGCTGAACACTTTTGCTCCTTTTTGTCCCCTCTGCCTTCCACATTCCTCGTTCCCAACTCAAAATGATCACATCCAATGGGGCAGATGCTGCTTACAAGTTTAGCTGAGTGAGAAAAAGTCAGACTCCTAATAAATGTCAACATCATTTATGGAGTGACCGCAGCGAGTCTCCTTCTAGGTGCAGTGGCAGACAGGGGCTCCGGACATCTCTATTCGTCAGGAGTTGTAAGAGGTGGACAGTAAGTAGCTTGGGGTTGGGTACGAAGCAGGCTCCAGCGCCTCTGGGTGGCATCTCCCTGCAGGGGACACCCTGTGCCAGGCTGCAGAGCCCCTCCCCAACCGTGGCTTCCTCACCTGAGTGTAGGCGTGGCAGGCACAGGAGAGAAGCCTCTGGAATCAAAGAGAAAGTTCCCGTTTTCACGGGTAATATCCCAGAGCAGCTCTCCCCTGCAGCTAAAAGCTGGTTAATAGCCGTTTGTCATTCAGTCATCATTATTCTTATACGTGTAGGTAAATATTTTATTAAGCGTCTCCGCATCTTGGCAGTTAGGGAGCCCTTTGCCTCTAGACCTGGCGGGTGCCCACCGCTGCCAGGGAGGGTGGGAAAACAGCGGGCTCCTTGGTGTTAATAGAGCAGTGGTCCTACCCACCTGGAAACCATTTTCTCCTCTGGCCTCTCGGGCTTAATCTTCCATTTCTTCTTCTTTTTTTTCTTTTTTTTAATCAGTTAACAATTTGGTCTTGATGAAAGGTGCCGGGGCCTGCAGGAGAAAATGGCTATGGCTTTCAACTCCACCTGGAAATGGTTGACTCGGTGCCGCAGTCACCTTCCCTTAGGCCTCTGCATCCGTTAGAGCACTTGCTTCATCCCCACGGCGCTCTGCCTTGCCGAACAGAAACCTCGGTGCCACAGCTGGAAATGTGCAGGGGTCCCTCCACCCAGGCCCCCTCACACACACCGCAGTTATGTCTGGGACCTCCAAACATTCCCCTAGGCTTTCACTGTCTAGCCCCAGAGCCCATCAGCTTGCCAGGGTACCAGCAACCAGCTCCTAGCTCAATGCACAAAACCACCCATTAGTTTGGGCCTATGTTGGGTCCACGGCTTCAAAATCCTTTGCTTTTTACCATTCATCCAGTATTAGAGGTGGCCAAAACATCAGTAGGAAACACGGCTGCAGTATCATCCCATCACATCTCTGGGTCTTCTAGAGGCCCACCCCGACAGGATCTATTTCTTGTGTGAGCACTTCCAGCTTTGGAGGACCGTGGGTATGACGCCCTCTTCTGGTGGATGCGGGGAACGCCAGTTGCGCCCATGCGTTTCAGTTCCCTCTGCTGGCGGTGGAGAGAGAGAAGCTGCCTCTCGCCTCCAGGCCCCAGATTCCAGAGCTGGGGGATGGGGCTGGGGCCTGCCGTCAAATTGTGAGACCCAAGCCCCGCAGATCCTGAGGTTTCCTGAAGTTGAAACCGAGACCCACCACTGCAATTTCTACAGTTACCAAATCCAAGTGGCTGAAAACAAATGAAGGGAAGGGTGGGGAAGGGAGAAAGCACTGTAAACGCTGAAGGGGGTTCAAATTGGCCGAAATTACATCTATTTAGCTACACGTGGTGCGGACACACAGAGACAGAGGGAAGAAAGGAATCAGAAAAGATCAGGAGTGAGGACAATAGAGGACAGACTTTACAGCAAATTGCTGAGTAAGATACTCGTGCTAAAAATAATACCGCTTGGAGAGGGCATAAGAAACAAAAGTGTGGCTGCTGTGCCCAGGGGTGGGAGGAACACGAGGCTCTGTATATAAACACCCAGAATTAGAACAAGATGAAGAAAGGATCCTCACCCAGGAGGAGAAGGAATGAGCATAAGAATAATTTGAAGCGAACCAGAAAATTAATTTTGTCACCATCCTCTTGCTTCTGTGGATCCGATGATGCTGGAGGGCCCCCAGCAGTGGATGGCCACGCCTCTGGGTTCTGAGCAGGTCCCAAGACCCCATCACCCACTCGGCAGATGCTACACAAGAAAGGAGGGCGAGCCCTGGCTTTGTATCTTCTCGTCTGGATCACAGATAATCATGAACATTCAAAAAATCAATTGCCCAAGTGGCTGATGGGGAGGTCTGGCTTGACAGAAGGCATTCGTGAGGAAGACCCGGGGGGTTAGCTGATCACAAGCTTGATGTGAACCCACAGCGCAAGGAGGCTGTTGAGAACCCTAATGCAATCTTAGGCTCTATTAATAGAACGGCGGAGTGTGGAAGGAGGGAGGCCGTAATCCCAGCGCGTGCTGGCAGGTCAGGCCACATGCAGTTTTATGCTCAGTCCTGGGGCTATATTTTAAGAGAGGCACTGGCAAATTTGAGCCTGTTCAGAAGAGCATGAAAAGGACTGGATGCCAGTATTTAGACAGCATCGAGATTAGCTTGACAGTCCTTTTACAACTGGCAAAATCGGAATGCGTATTGCATTGAAGACAGAATTTCAGCAGCTAGTACCCAGAATCATGCTTGCAGTGTTCACTTAGCCTCCCTGAGCCTGAAGGGGTGCCCTTTCTGTAGAGTGGGGGTACTACTCTTCCCCCGACCAGGAAGGTCTGCTCAGTTGGGCTTGTACACTGAGCGTCTCCTTGCTCCCAGCTCGGGGTGGGGCATGAGGGCACCTGGAGTCTAGTCTATGTTAGAGCCACAGGCCCATAAGCAGGCATCTTGCATATAACATGACAGATGATAATAGATACATGCATTGATTTGAAATGAGATGTAATTAATTTCTTGTCGGGAAAGAATGACAAGAGACAAAAAGAGAGTCTTAGGGCATATGTACTTGCAAGTGCAAAGGAAAAGAATTGTTGGAGGTCAGAAAGGAGAGTCCACTAGTGAGGAAAGATTACAACCAGGAAATTTCAGAGTCACAGAAGACTGCTGAAAGTTCTCCACACTGTCAGGTGCCACCAAGAAATCCAGGAGGAAGAGGAGAAAAGTTGAAATAGTTCCAGACCACTCCCTGGATGTGGAGGTTAGGAGTTCATCCTTACTGGTCAAGAAACACCTTATTGGAAAAATTCTAGAGGCAGAGATGGACTTCATTTAGAATATTTATGGAAGGATGCATTTATTGGACACCTACTGCACACTTAGCATGGTGCTATGAACTATGGAAGTTGGAAAAGCATAAGACTTTGTTGGAACCCACTGCAGTAATGACTAGTGAGTTAAAACTAACACCTACACAATCATTAGAGAAGAGTAGAAGATTATTACACAAATTGTCCAGCTGGGTAAGGTAGACAATGGCTTAAATGGCCAGTTGTTTGGACCATGATATTCCTTATGCTTATGAAAGCCAGAAGAAAAGATGGCGGCAGTGCGTTCCAATATGGTGAACCTGATCCTAGTCTTCCACTTCCCCATGTCCCTTGGGAAGTTTCCTTTCGTACAAGTGTTTGGAAACACAATTCTTGTCTTAACATCCCTCATGTTGGCTCCCATTTTGATGACTAGTGAGTTAAAACTAACACCTACACAATCATTAGAGAAGAGTAGAAGATTATTACACAAATTGTCCAGCTGGGTAAGGTAGACAATGGCTTAAATGGCCAGTTGTTTGGACCATGATATTCCTTATGCTTATGAAAGCCAGAAGAAAAGATGGCGGCAGTGCGTTCCAATATGGTGAACCTGATCCTAGTCTTCCACTTCCCCATGTCCCTTGGGAAGTTTCCTTTCGTACAAGTGTTTGGAAACACAATTCTTGTCTTAACATCCCTCATGTTGGCTCCCATTTTGTTATTTACCAGTGAGATTAATATTACTCTTTACCCTGCTCACATTCGAGATCCAACATGTGTTTTTTCATCAGTGGGTTTGTGTTTGGTTGATTAGTTATTCATGTATAATGCAAGATGACAAGAGCTGTAATACAGAGAAATGATTGTGGAGAATACAGGCATACAAGCTCTGGGGTTGGCTTCTTTTTTCTTTTTAGGGGGTGGGGTGGTGGTGGGTCGGAGGGCAGGTTAGTAAGGCTTTTGGATTATTTGCAGATGGTTGAAATTCTCTTCTTACCAAACTGGTAACTGAAGCAAAATTGGGGAAATTAAAGTAAATGGCGCCCTTTGCTGTGTATCCCCCAGTCTCCTTGATCCACGTCATGAGTCCCACGTGAACTCCTGGATCTGTTCTCTACAATCGCTCCCATCATTCAACTTCTCTGGACGTGAGTTTCCCCATCTGTATCCCATCCAATGTATCTTTTTCTATGTTGGCTTCTTTCATAGGTTAAATATTTGCAAAGGGAATCACCTGATAGATGAGTTCTACCTCTTACTTACTCTCTGGGACTTCCCTTGGAATAGCCAGAGAGGTCCCTATAGGATACAAATACGACCCTTCCAGTGGCTTCCCACTGCAACCAAGCCCTTTGGTGTAGCCTAAAAGGCCCTACGTGATCTGATTCTGGCCTGGTTTTCCAATCTATGTCATGCCATCACCCCCTACCAGTTCTCAAACAAAATGAATGACTTTCGCTCCCAAGGCCCTCGCACATGCTATTCATCCTGCTTGGAATGTTCTTTCTCCACTCACTGAATGGACAAGTCCCTATTACTTTCCAAATCTTAGTTCAAATACCACCTCCTCACAAATGCCTTTTCTGCTCAGCCTCTCTAAAGTCACCTCCCCATCCATCGCTTTCTAATTCATTGCCGTATTTATTTCCTGCTGGGAGCCCAGCTGAGGGCCTCAATTAGCCTCTATTTCTGTCTTTCCATGTGGCAGCATGGGCTTCCTAACAGCATGGAAGCTGGATCTCAAAAGGGAAGAAGAAGAAACACCCAAATCCAAAATGTTCTCCAGCATCCCCAAATCCTTTTCTAGCACATTATCCTTGTTTCTCTTCTTTGCCCTTCTCACTCTCTGAAATTATTGTGCTAATTTCTGATTCCTTGTTAATTGCTGGCTCCTTCCCCCCCCATCCACGAGGATGTACAATCCATGAGGGTAGAAACCTTGTCTGTCTTGTTCACTGCACATGCCCAGCACAAAAGAAGTACCCAGTAAACAGTTGAACAAGTGAAATTTAAATGTTCAGAAATAAAGAGAAATAAGAAATTAAGATGCACATGAAATGTAATGAAACACACAAACATACACACATTCACAAAAAATCAGGTTGCAGAGAACTTTTCAGGATGACAACTGTGGACTGAAGGGCAGAGAGCCCACCACACAATGACCCAGGCATGAACTGGATCATAGTTGTAGCCCATCTGCCTCCTGCTTTTCAGAACTCATCACAGAGCTGGCCTGCGAAGGTGGTAACTCAGGCACAGGGACCCAGGACCCCAGGACCCCAGAATCAAGACCTGGAGAGCTGGACCTTAAGGGGAAGTAGGCTATGCCCAGACATCACAGATCCCCAACAGGTTGATGTCAGGAGCAATTCCCTGAGGTCCTGTGCCTACAGTGGGAGGGCTTTGGGTGCTTTACTTGAACCCAAGCATGCAGAGGAAGATGATCTTGGTTTAACACAATTCAAATCAGCAGCTACTATGCAAAAAACACTGTGCCACCTGCAGTGGCTGATGGAGGGGTGAGAGGCAGGGACAGTGCCCAAGCAGAGTGGCTCTTCAACAAGAGTGAGGGGGTGAGTGGCAAGGGAAGGAGACCAGCAGCCCCGCAGTTACAGACAAGGGAGAAGCAAAAAGGCTTCCAGGAGGGGCCAGCACTGAGGTGGCTAGCCAGGAGAGCTTTCCAGAGGCAGGGAGGCCAGGGCAGCAATGCCCAGGAGCTCCATTTTTAGGCTGGAGGAGGGTAGGGTCTGCAAGAAGTGCAAGAAGAGCAATTTATTACCAAAAGTTCCAGCGAAGTCCCTCAGAACCGATCCGAGAAGCCAGAACCAGAGAGCATAGAAGAGTGAAAAGCAGTCTCACAGCTTTCTGGAGAGGAAGAGGAAAGGGGGGGTGGTGCTGGGCAGAAGCACAAGCCATCCACCCTGCAGTGATGGAAGAGGAATCCGGAAACACATTTGGGGCATGGTGTGATTGAACAAAGTATAAGTAACCGTTGGAAGGTGTATGTATGCGGGGATTTGGGGTAGCAAGTAATCCTGAACAAACTGATTCTGAAATCAATGTGGAGCACGCCCAAGCTCTTCGCAGCACTATTCACAACAGCCCAAGGGTGGAAACAACCCCGTGTCCATCAACAGACACATGCATACACAAAATGGGGCACATACATGCAATGGAATATTATGCATCTATGAAAAGCCACGAAGAAGTGATACAGGCTAGAGTGTCAGGGAACCTTGAGGACATCATGCAAAGTGGAATAAGGCAGACACAAAAGGAGAAATACGGTATGAGTCCACCGATGACAGGTACTTAGAATAGTCAGATTCATGGGACACAAAGTAGAATGGGGGCTGCCAGGGTCTGAGGGGAGGGGAGAACAAGAGTCATTGTTAAATGGGTATAGAGTTTCGGTGTGGGATGATTAAAAAGTTCTGGAAATGGATTAAAAGTAAGTTCTGGAAATAGTGATGAAGACAGCACAATACTGTGAGTATACTTAACATCACTGAGTTGTGCACTTAAAAGTGGTTAAATGAGGGGCGCGTGGGTGGCTCAGTGGGTTAAGCCTCTGCCTTCAGCTCGGGTCATGATCTGAGTCCTGGGATCGAGCCCCACATCGGGCTCTCTGCTCAGCGGGGAGCCTGCTTCCCCCTCTCTCTCTGCCTGCCTCTCTGCCTACTTGTGATGTCGCTCTCTGTCTTGAAAATAAATAAATCAAATCTTTTTTAAAAATGGTTAAACGGGACACTTTATATCATGTCTATTTTACCACAGTAAAAAAATTAATGTGGAAAAATAAGTAAGTCAAAAATATCCAGGATAGCTCTGAGAAAGGAAAGTAATAGGGAGATAAAACCCTACAAGATAGTAACACAAATTATAAAACCTCAAGAATTAAAACAGTGTGGCGCCAGCACTTGACAACACAGACAATGGAACAGAAAGTCCAGAAATAGGCGCACATCATTCAAGACTTTCATGTGTGGGAAAGGTGGCATCTGGAAACAGCAGGGAAACTGTGCTGGGAAGAGCTGGAGCCACCAGGGGAAATGGAGTTGGCTCCTGATCTCATCCTTATACCAGGAAGAACTCCAAATGGAAAAGAAATGTAAGTGTGAAACACAGCCCCACACCAAGACTAGAAGGAATCAGGGGAGAATTCTTTTTTAACCTCCAAGGGTGAGTACATATCAGCTCTGACTTTGGGTCCCAAGCTCCCTGTACCTGTGTCATGGGCTTGTTGTGAATGCTGTAGGAGTCATACAGGCGGAGTACTGGGAATAATGCCCAGCACACACACAAAACTCAGTAAGGGACCACCATTGCCACCCTCCTTGTTGGCATCATCACCATCCAAAAGAATTGAGGACATTTACAAACTGATACAGAATAAGTATCAAGGTCTATTAAATGGAAATAAAAGGCAAGGTAGAGCAGAATGCACATAACATGCTAGCCTCGGTTTTGAAAAGGGGGGTAGAAAAAATATACATGCACATACATATCTACGTGTATGTGTAAGCATGTATTTACACACACATATACACAATAAACTTCTTTGGTCAGACCACTGCATGGCACAATTCCAGGGGACACGATTCCATTGTATTCTATCAGTGGCATCCCAGGAGCTCAATATAAATGGTGTCTCTTGGACACCTGACTGCACATGGTAACATGTCTCTGGGAACATGAAGAACAGAGTAACACTGCTCACCTGTGGGGAAGAGACATAGGTGGCTTGGAACAGGCGTGGGAAGGAGACTCTTCATAATACGGTCTTTGGGCCTTTTTACTCTGGACTATGTCCATGAGTTATGGAATAGGCCTCATTCCAGAAAATAAAGGGACCTGTGAAAATAAATCAATGCACACATATAAAAGTAATGCATAAAAGTAACAATACATGTTCGGGAATTTGGGAAATACAAAGAAGTACAAAGGGGAGAATTATAATGATTTTTCTGGTTATCTCTGTGGGTCTGTCTGGAGTGCTTAGAAGGGCATGATACAGAGCAGGAGTGGGGGAACAATGGCCCCAGGCTATCTTTGGGCCCCTATCTGTTTGGTTTTTGGTTTTGTTTTGTGAATTCAGTGCGTGGCCTGAACTCACAACCCTGAGACCAAGACCTGAGTTGAGATCAAGTGTCCAATGCTTAACCAACTGAGCCACCCAGGCGGCCCTCACCACCTGTGTTTGTAAATAAAGTTTTATTGCAATGCAACCCTCCATTTGGTGATGTATCACTATGGCTGCTCTCCTGTTACATTGAGTTATTGAGTAACTTTGATCTTGGCAAGTTATTTGTGGCTATTTCTAGTTCAATCTATAAATGCCCTGGCATGATGCCATTATGAGGCATAGTGAGGGAGTAAGATGACAGCAATGGGTCATAACAAACATATTAGTTTGGAAATGGAACTTATGAAACAAGAAGCAGAGGTGTCCACCACAATGAAGTTAATTTCAGGAGAAGTGGTAACAAACTGAATTTGTAGGCATAGGATAAGAAACAGAGATCGAACCTGAATTGAAGCAAGAAAAACATACCAAGACAGATTAAAAATTATCAAAGTGGAGAAAATAAAAGATATTCTCCCAAATAAGCTAGGCTCTATTAAAAAGTATAGTAGTAAAATAACTCCCTATATTAGGACATGGGATAAGGTATTTAAAAATATGAGGAAAAAACACACCTCCTATCTTGAAATCTCTCCAGACATTCAGTGTCTCAAGGTCCAGGGGATACTCAAAAGCCATAGGAGACCAGAACAATTATCTTTCGGGCAGGACTCTCCTGTGCATTGTAGGAGTCTGATGATGCTCACCACCCACAACCCCCCTACTGAAGGCTGCTAAAGGTCCAGTTCATAATGACAACCAAAACAACTCCTTCGGGTTTTCAAAACTCCCTTGAAGGGCAGCACCACCCCCCTTGAGAACCACAGATACATGTGAAAGCAATTTGAAAAGTTAAAAGCACTTCTCAAATACACAGTATGATTAATCTACAAAAATGCCATGGATTTTCAATGGATACTATCTGTACTATTTACATGAAGACTACTGAATAATAAAACATGAGTGTTTTCTTTTTCCATGAAACTAATTTCCATTTCCATTTTACTATAAGTAAATCAATATACTTACTGAAAACACCTAAACATTATGGATTTAAAATTATTGAAGGGCATCAATGAATGAACAGAAAAGTTAGGGATCCTCAGCCCAGGGATTGAACGATGTGGAGCTCAGAGTTGTAAACTGAGCACAGCACTCCAAGGACATTTGCTGAACCTGGTGAACTTGAACTTTTACATTCAGGGCCTCAAAGACTTACAAAAAAAGGAGCCAAAGCCCCAAGTATGCCCAAGATGGGGAGTCTAACAAGAGATCCTCCATCATAAAGATGGGATATCTCCAAAAGCATGTAGTAAACATGGATTCAGAAATACCTCCAACTTCCTCCTGGAGGCAAGGAAAATTTCCTCAAACCTTACAATTGAGCGGATAGATGTGTATGAGTGTGTGTGTGCGTGTGCACTTACATGCCAGGAATCACCACAAACCTTTTTGGGGGGAGGATTTTTTTTATTAACATATAATGTATTATTAGCCCCAGGGGTACAGGTCTGTGAATCATCAGGCTTACACACCTCACAGCACTCACCATAACACATAACTTCCCCAATGTCCATCACCCAACCACCCTCTCCATACTCCCCTCCCCCTGGCAACCCTCAGTTTGTTTTGTGAGACTGACAGTCTCTTATGGTTTGTCTCCCTCCCGATCCCATCTTGTTTCATTTTTTCCTTCCCTACCCCCCAGACCCTCCACTTTGCCACTTAAATTCCTCAAATCAGGGAGATCATATGATAATTATCTTTCTCTGATTGACTTATTTTGCTCAGTGTGATACCCTCTAGTTCTATCCACGTCGTCACGAATGACAAGATATCATTTCCTTTGATGGCTGCATAGTATTCCATTGTATATATATACCACATCTTCTTTATCCATTCATCTGTTGATGGACATCTGGGCTCTTTCCATAGTTTGGCTATTGTGGACATTGCTGCTGTAAACATTCAGGTGCACATGCCCCTTCAAATCACTGCATTTGTATCTTTAGGGTAAATACCCAGTAGTGTGATTGCTGGGTCGTAGGGTAGCTCTATTTTCAACTTTTTGAGGAACCTCTATGCTGACAAAACTTAAAAAAAAAAACAACTTTATTTATTTATTTGAAAGAGAGAATGAGAGAGAGAGAGAGAGAGAGCACAAGAGGAGGGAGGGGCGGGAGAAGAGACTCCTGGCTGAGCAGAGAGCCCAAGGCAGGGCTCTATCCCTGGACTCCAGGATCATGACCTAAGCCAAAGGCAGTTGTTTAACCGACTGAGCCACCCAGGTGCCTCACCACAAAACTTTCAAACTACAAGTTGTCCATGACAGTTTATAGCAAAAAATGCACACTATCTGGGTGGCCTGAACACCGCAAGTGGAGAATGTAACTGGAGTCTTCCCAGGATACAGAAACGCCTCTGGCACCTGGCAGAAGACAAAGGGAGTCCTCTATAGAGGAAGCCACATTTATCCCAGACCTCAAAGTAGTCCTACCTATAAAATGTCAAGGCAAATTATCAGGTTAAAGTTAAATGACAGAGGGAAGGAAAGAGAAAGAGAAGGAGGGAGGGAAGGAGAAAGGAAAGAAAGGAAGATACTAAATACCCATGGACCAGGGCACTGAGAACTAAGAGTAAGAAGCAGCCAGTACCTGGAACGACCTGCCTGAACAACCTCAGATCCTGGAACAGTAAGATGGAGACTATACAATAACCATGTCTGCAAGTTTGGTACAAACAAAGTCCGTGCACGAAAACACATACAAGAAAAAAGAAGCTATAAAAAATGATCAAGCGAGTTTGGAAATGAACCAAAAGAGCCCTGTGGGTCCAAAAAATAAACAAACAACTCAGTGGACAGATTTATTTGAAAAATCACATGTGAAGAGAATGGGTAAACTAGAAGACTGGTCTGAAAAACATTTCCAAATTGCAGCACAGGGAGACCAAGACAAAATGAAAGAGGAAATAAAGACAGGAAGGATAGATCAAGAATTGTAACAAATGTCTAATTACAGTTCCAAAAGGAAAGGAAAAGAGGATGGGGCAGAGGCAACATCCAAAGAGACGGGACGGAATATTGTCTGAACTCAAGAAATAACCAACCCACAGAATCAAGAAATCCAAGGAATCCCAAGGAAAAGCTATGTAGGTAGGGAGGTAGATAGGTAGACGCATAGGTAGGTAAGTAGACAGATAGACAGACAGATGTATGTCTTTGGTGTTCTGCTATTTCACCATCACGATATATGAATATCCATCACTGTGAAATTGCAAAACACCAAAGACAAAGAGAATATCTTAAGAGCAATAAGAGAGAAAAGACAGATTTTATTTTTAAGTTTTATTTATTTGAAAGAGAGAAAATATGAGCATTGGGATGAGGGGCTTGAGCACAGAGAACAGAGCCCGTCAGCGGACTCTAGCCCACACCCCATGAGATCATGACCAGAGCCAAACCCGAAGTCAGACACTCAACCAACTGAGCCACTCAGGCGCCCCAGGATAGATTATTTTTAAAGGAGTGAGAGACAACTTACTACTCACTGGAATCAACAGAAATCAAAAGACACGGTAGGATATCTTCCGTGTGTGGAGAGAAAATGATGGTCGTTGTCAATTCCGTATCTGTAATGAAAGGGGAAAAATCACTTCCAGACAAACAAAAACTGAGAGACTTGGGTACCAAACCTTCAGTCCTGGCAAAAGAAAAATGAGTCCTGGCGTAAGGTGTGAGGAGCAAGAGGGAATAAGGCACATACAAGGTGAAAAGCAGGTAGAATGTTGACTACAGAAAGCAACAATGTAAGAGGCATGGAATTGTGAAAGGAAAACTGAGGGAATTAAGGAGCACAGCAATAACAGAACAGACGTCAGGAAAGTGTAAATGGAGGTGGTGAGGTTTTTATATATTTCAGAAGAGTGAAATTATTGAGTAATTTTGATGTTGGTAAGTTATTTACTGCTGTTTCTAGAGAAACCACTTACAGAGCAGAAACAGTTCTTATGCCAGTGGAAAGAAAAAAATGAAAATGGAAAAAACAACAAATCAATCTAGACAAGGGCAAGAGAAGATAGAAAGATTAAGTGGAACTTGTGGGAAAAACAGAAATAAAAAACAGGAAATTAAAAACATGATAGCCATAAACCTGAAAATATTAATAATTATAACAAATGTAAATGAATTAAATGCTTCCCCTAAAATACAGAGCTTGTCAGACTGGATATATTTTTTTTTAAAACTAACCATATGTTGCTCCTAAGAAACACATTTTTTTCCTAAGAAATATATCTCAAGCGAGAGCATACAGAGTTTGAAAGCGAAAGAATGAAAGAGATTACTAAGAAAAAGTTTAGCTATCTTAATATTAAACAAAATAAACTTAAGGCAAAATGCATGCTTCAGACAAGGAAAGTAAAGCAATTCAGCTAAACAGGATATTAAATTTATATACTCAATAAATTTCCAAATATATTAAGCCAAAATTGACAATTACCAAGAAAAAGAAAGCAGTAATCATAATGGGACACTTTACTCACCTTTTCCATTAACTGGTGGAACAAACAGTAAAAAATCATCAATAAGGACAAAGGAGATCTGAACAACCCGACGGACATTAGGTCAGTTCAGGAAAATAGATCCCAAGATGGGATTAGATGGGCCAGACATTTACTGAGGAGACTGCCTGTGAAGAAGGAGGGAAGGAAGCAGTGGTAGACAGGTCTGAAAGGAGGGGGAGAAAGCAGGAAAAACAAGCAGGAAGAGTTTCAGATTCCAGTGTGGTTCTACAAATGTGTTAGCCAGACTGATGGGGTAGCTCTCAGCCAAAGTTGCCCATTAGGGGAATGAACTTGCACTACAAAGCCCTTGATCTGCTCAGTTACTCGCTGGGAACAGCCCAGGGGAAGAGTGTCTCCGCAAAGATGTGTTGGTAGATCCAGAGGCGCGTGGTAAGGAGGGCTCCGGTCAACTATGCTCCCCTTAACAAGAGAGCTGAATTGTACACAATCATGACCTCCATAGACATCTTTATCAGAACGGAGTGGCACCTTTTCACGGCAGCACAGATGAATTTAGAGCACCACTTCCCAAAACTGCAAAAATACCATCTTTTCAAGTATACTCAGAACATTTGCAAAAATGGACTATATACTGGGTCATAAATAAATCTCAGTACCTTTCTTGAGAACTGAAATCACACAGACTGCATTCTCTGACAACAACAAAAAGTTACTACAATACCCTTTCTATGCATAGAAACTCAGAAACACATATTCAGATAACCAAGGGATCAGAGAAGAAAACATAGTAGAAATCAGAAAATATTAAGAACGAAGCTGTAGTGAAAAGACACAGCAAGATCTTTGAATAGAGCTAAATAGTATTGAGGGAAATGTAAGACCTAAAATAGTATGTTTAAGAAAAGAAAATCACCATCCAACTTGGTCTCCATTTTATGAAGCTAGAAACAGATTAGCAAAATAACTCGAGAAAGGTAGGAAAGGAAATAACAAAGCCAAGAGTAGGAATTAATGAAACAGAAAATAAACACAATAGAGAAAATTAACAAAGCCAAACATTGATCCTCTGAAAAGACTAATAAAAGTGACAATCCGGGCGCCTGGGTGGCTCAGTGGGTTAAGCCGCTGCCTTCGGCTCAGGTCATGATCTCAGGGTCCTGGGATCGAGTCCCGCATCGGGCTCTCTGCTCAGCAGCGAGCCTGCTTCCCTCTCTCTCTCTGCCTGCCTCTCTGTCTACTTGTGATCTCTCTCTGTCAAATAAATAAATAAAATCTTAAAAAAAAAAGTGACAATCCTCTGGTAAGACTGGGAAATAAAGAGAAAAAGCATAAACCTTACCAGGAATGAAACAGTGATATAAATCCAGAGACTACAGACATAGAAACAAAGTAAGAGAACATTGTTGAAAGTTTTTATGTCACTACATTTGAGACCTTTTATGAGACAGGCACATTCTTAGGACAATCTTATTCAAGAAATAGAAACCCTGAACAATTCTGTAACCTCGAAGAAAATTGAGTTTGCAAATTTAAACCTGCCTACATAGTAGACTACAGATCTGGTGATGTGGGTAAATACAGATATTCAAAGAATAAATAATTATAATCTTATATGAGCTATTTCAGAGAATTTAAAAAAGAGCTCCCATTCCCTCAACTAATTTTATGAATCTAGCATTAACTTGATATCCAAGCCTAAAAGTATAAAAAAGGAAAAATTCAGGTAAATCTCTCTCATGAACATAGGTTCAAAAATAATAAGCAAGGGGCGCCTGGGTGGCTCAGTGGGTTAAAACCTCTGCCTTCAGCTCAGGTCACGATCCCAGAGTCCTGGGATCGAGCCCTGCATCGGGCTCTCTGCTCAGCAGTGAGCCTGCTTCCCCACTCTCACTCTGCCTGCCTCTCTGCCTACTTGTGATCTCTCTCTGTCAAATAAGTAAATAAAATCTTTAAAAAAAATAATAAGCAAAATATTAGCAATGTGAAGGGCGCCTGGGTGGCTCAGTGGGTTAAGCCTCTGCCTTCGGCTTAGCTCATGATCTTAGGGTCCTGGGATCGAGTCCCGCATCGGGCTCTCTGCTCAGTGGGGAGCCTGCTTCCCACTCTCTCTCTGCCTGCCTCTCTGTCTACTTGTGAACTCTCTCTCTCTGTCAAATAAATAAATAAAATCTTTTTTAAAATATTAGCAGTGTGAATCAGCAATATATGGAAAGGACAATGCATTACAAGCAAAGCAATATAATAAAAGAGAAAAATCATGTGATCATTAGTTATATTGGCAGTTGATAAAATTCAACATCCTTTTTTTTTATTTTTTAAGATGTTATTTATTTATATGACACAGAGAGAAAGACAGTGAGAGAGGGAGCACAAGCAGGGGGAGTGGGAGAGGGAGAAGCCGACTTCCCACTGAGCCAGGAGCCCAACATGGTGCTCAATCCCAGGTCCCTGGGATCATGACCTGAGCTAAAGGCAGGCGCTTAATGACTGAGCCACCCAGGCGCCCCCATCCATTCTTTTTTTTTTTTTTGAGATTTTATTTATTTATTTGACAGAGAGAGAGATCACAAGTAGGCAGAGCGGCAGGCAGAGAGAGAGTGGGAAGCAACGTGGGACTGGAAATCACAATCCCAAGATCAAGAATCAATTTAATCCCAATCAAAATCACATCAGGATCTTTAAGTTTCAATTTTTAATTTTTTGTTGCTAAAAGTATGGGTACACAATTGAATTTTGTGTATTCAACTTAAATTCCGTGACCTTATGGAATTTATATTGGTTCTGGTAGCTTTTCTGTAGATTCCTTAAGATTTTCTATATAGATAATCCATTATCAGTGAATAAAGACAGTTTTATTTCTTCTTTTCCAATCTGTATGCCTTTTTCTCTTTCCTCCATTAAAACTTTGAATACAGTGGGAAGAGTAGACACACTTGTCTTGTTCAGTCTTAGGAGGAAGGCATTCAACATCTCACCACTAGGAATAATGTTAACTGTAGATTTTCTGAAGACATCATTGACCAGGTTAAGGGCTCTTTTTTATTCCAAGTTTGCTGAGAGTTTATATCATGAATGGATGTGGGGTTTCGTGAGATATTTTTTCTATTTAGATGAGCATATGGCTTTTCTTTTTTGCTGCATTAATATGAATTACATTGATTTTTGAAGGTCATATTAATCTTACATTCTCAGGATGAACCTCACTTGATCTCAGAATGTATTATCCTTTTACATGTTGCTGGATTCAATTTGCTAAGTATTTGTCAAGGATTTATATTTCTATGTTCCTGAGGAATATTGGCCTGTAGTTTTCCCTTCTTGTAGTGTTTTTGTCTGGTTTTGTAATGCTGGCCTCATAAAATGAGTCAGGAAGGATTCCCTCATCTTCTATTTTCTGAAAGAGATTGTGTATAATCGGTATTATTTCATCCTAAGTGTTTGTTCGAATTCATCAGTGAAGATATTTAGGATTGGTGTTTTCTTTATGGGAAGACTTTAAGTACACATTTCTTTCTTTTTTAGAATTTTATTTTTAAGTAATCTCTACACCCAACGTGGGACTGGAAATCACAATCCCAAGATCAAGAATCGTCTGCTCTTCCAAATGTACCAGCCACATGCCCCTAAGTAGACATTTCTTTAATAGATTTAGAGATATTCAGACTATCTATTTCTTCCTGATTGTGCTTTGGCTACTCATGTTCTTTAAGAAATTTGTGCATTTCATTTAAATTACTTGAATTTATTGGCATAAAGTTGGCTTAATATCCCTTTATTATTCTTTAATGTCAGCAAAATGACATCTTTAACTCCTGATACTCTTTTATTCCTGATGTTAATAATTTATGTCTTCTTTCTCTCTCTTTTTTTTTTTGTCATTAGTCTGCCTAGTTTACCAATTTTATTGATCTTTTCAAGAACCAGCTTTTGGTTTCATTGATTTTTCTCCACTGTTTTTTATGTTGTATATCAGCAATTTCTGGTCTTATCATTATTTCCTTCCTTCTGCTTACATTGGATTTT
Organism: Meles meles; assembly: GCF_922984935.1. Lineage (NCBI taxonomy): Eukaryota > Metazoa > Chordata > Mammalia > Carnivora > Mustelidae > Meles > Meles meles. The sequence continues at coordinate 32,814,923 of NC_060083.1, forward strand.
CTGCTTTTAACATATATAACTCTTAAAGAAGAAATATCCCGGATATAGAAATAACTGTTATGAATTTTTAAGAAAACAAATAATCTTCCCCAAGCAAAAGACTTGAACTTTACAGGCTTTACCTAAGAGAAACATGAACGACGAATAAACATACAAAAACTGGCTCAACCTCTGATTAAAACCATATGAAGATCTCATTACATACCTACATGATTGGCAAAATTTAGTCTGATAATTACAACTGCAGAAAGCGTTTAGCCATGGGATTGTGCACTATTCATCCATGGCAGATGGGAGTGTGAATTTTTCAAAGCACTTTTGGAAAAGTTCATTCTCAAGTAAAGTCAAATATATACATGACTAAACAACCCAATAATTTGACTTTCAGGTGTAAATCCTAGAGAAGCTTTCCCAAAAATATGTCAGAAGAAATGTAAGGAATAATCAAAGCAGCAATATTAGTAACAGCCAAATGCCCAATAACACTAAATATATAGAATTAAAATGAAATACCATATAGCATTGAGAAGGAATGGACTACAACTCCACTCGTCGACAAAGAATCTCAAAGCACAATGTTGAAGCAAAGGATGCCAAACAACAATGACTGCATACAGTAGATTCTGATGTCTATAGAGTTACAAAAAAAAAGATAACTATATTATTTGGGGGTGGATATGTAATTGGTAACACCATAAAGTAAAACAAGAGACTAATTATCTAGAAAACATTAGAATAATGGATACCTCTGCTGGATAAAGGAGACTGCAATTGGGGAAGGGCACCAATTTTCATTCTTGACCTAGCTGCTGGTCATTTGGGTCTCAACTCATTATTTTTCTTTAGCATGTACTTGCATGGTTTTTTTGACTCACTTATGTGTATGACACATTTCAAAATAATAAAATAAAATTAACCTAAACTAACAAATCTAAAGTAAAATTAAACCAAACTATGTATACTTTAAAATATATATACATACATATATATGTATATATATGTGTGTGTGTGTGTATACTTTCTTTATAATCAGAGATAATGTGATAATTTCAAGGTTTCATGTGTCCTTATTCATCCATTCATTTACTCCACAGTCGTTTGTTACATATTTACTATGTGCTAGGCATTATACCAGATGCCAGAAATACAGATATTAATTTATTGTTAGAGAGTTTTAACAAAAATAGTAACAATTGATGTTATTATTATAACAACTGACATTTAACTGTTTACTATTTGTATTAAGCACTTCACATAGATGACTTGATTTAATCCTTTGACTTCCTTGAGCATCGACTACTATTTCCCCCGATTTTAAAAATGAGGAAGTGGCACAGCAATGTTTAATAACTTGCCCAAGCTGGCAGAGCTCAGAAAGACAGAGCCAAGATTTGCTCTTAACAGATGTTAAGTTTTTCTGCTCAACTTCCAGTCACTTTCTTCCAGGTCACAATACTCTGTTTTCCTTTGGGGAGTCTCTCCCCTTCTCACATTTGGTCCTGTGGGTTAGTTGGAGCTAACTATCTGTTCCTGCTTTCAAGGACTGGGGATATGACCATTTATTTTATTCCAGCCTCCTGGATGCAGTAGTTGGTTTACACATGAAACTAAAGAGAGAGAATTTAGAGATTGAGTCCTGAAGCCTTGATTTAAACCCCTGGATCCAGTCATGCCTGAAGCCTGCCCCAATGTCTGGTCTTTTTAGTTACATGAGCCTCAAGTTGGATTTCTAATATTTGCAAAAAGGAGTCCTAGCTAATACAAAGACACATAAAAATAATTCAATAATTATTGTACCAGCTAAGTGATGAGGACTCAAATTAATGTGGGTGTTTAGGATTAAACACTCAGGACACACGTAAGTGAGGTGTTTTTTTAATTTTTTTCCCTATCCCATCCTCGGTCTGAAGCAAATCTCAGAGGAGATAAATTAACACAAAGAGAGAAAGTCATGGATTACCTGATGCCTTCACAGACCAACGCAGTCATCCTTCACGGGGGAGATGGGGAATGAGGTGTGGGTGTACCCAATGTCATGAAAGAGTATCACAAAAGACCAGATCTCAGGGATGACAATCACAACAACAAGAGTAATTTAGCTTCTGGGATACATTTCATCATATGTTTACGAAGCCCTTGACAGCAAAATTAAATCTGACATCACTCTTGGGGTTGACAAACACTGTTGCAGTGTCCCAATAAAGTAAGCTCAGACACTTGAGGGCTCTCCCTCTCTCTGAGGGTTAGAATCACCTTCTTCCCTTCCACAAATGATACCTCAGTCACCTCCGAAAGTGATAGAGCTCTAGAAGACCCCTGTCATGAGAGACTAATGCAGCCCTTGGAGAAAATGGAGTTACTTACAGGAGTTCAATCAAGCCATGGGCTCAAATCCATCCTTGGGTTTAACTCCCTGACATTTCCTCTTTATCCTCCTTCCCAACCAGGTTCAGAAAGAACTTTACCCTCCTACCTTCCATCTTAAGGGCAGAATTCCGAATCAGCATGTTAAGTCAAGCAAACCACTAACATCCTCTTAAAGGAATGTAAAATTTGACATTAAGATCATCACAAAAAAATCGTATATTTTTTCTCTCTGTGGGCGAGGACAATTCGCCACTTTCAGGCAGCATAAGAATAAGAACATTATCATTCAGGACAGACACAAGCAGTATGTAAATAACCACAATGTTTAGCACCCTGGCCCATGGTCAGTTCACCTTCTTCCACAATTAAAAGTGACCACGTCACTCAGTGTTTGTTCCACTGAGCAAGGTGAGGTCATACTTCCCTCCCAGAGATGGAGACCAAAAAATGTTCTATCTCCTTGATAAATGTAGAGCTGTAATAAAACAGAATTTAGGTCTTTGGTGAATAATTCATGTTTATCTAAAAGAAAAAATAATGACTTACATTATACTTCATCTCTGACTGAGTTCTAGAAACTGATTTCCTGGTCCAGAGTTTCCAGAAATCCATTGCAGGTTTACCTGATGATTTTCCCTTGAGGGTTCCTCCCATCACCTCCACTCACCTCACTAAATTCCCTTTGCCCCCCAAGGTCACAGGGATGAGAGGATAAAAGATCAAGGGCAAGAAAGTTCTGATATGACAGTGGTGCCACTGGGGCAGATGCCTAGGGCTGGCAATTCTTCCATGGGCTTCCATGGGGTTCTCCAGGTTCCCCTACAACTGAATCTTTTGGTCCAGCTAGTACGTCTTTTAGGCTAACTGCTTATGTACCTCCTTAGGTGGGTACCTAACAGTATTCCTTCTACCTTAATTACTTTTTTTTTTAGTAAAGATTATATTTTTAATTAATATCTATACCCCATGTGGGGCTTGGACTCACAACCCGAAGATCAAGAGTCACATGGTTGGTAGACCAACCAAGCCTGCCAGGTGCCCCCCAACTTGTCAATCTCTACAAAAAGAAATTTCCTGGATTTTGATTGGGATTGCACTGAATCAATAGATTAATTGGGGAAGAACTGCCATCTTAATACTGAGTGTTCTAATCCATGAGCCATCCATTTATTAGGTCTTCTTTTTTATTTCATGAGTGTTTGGTAGTTTTCAGCATATAGATCTTGTACAAATTTTATTGGATTTATACTTAAAGATTTTGTGGTTTGGGATGCTATCAGAAATAGTATTTAAAATCCATAAGTTTACAACTGTTAATTGCTAGTGTATAGGAATACAATTGATTTTGGGGTTTTAATCTTTACCTTGTAATCTTACTAAACTCACTTAGTAGCTCTTGTAGCTTATTTTGCAGATTCTTTGAGATCGTCTATGTATATAATTATGTCATCTTTGAATAAAGACAGTTTTATTTCCTCTTTTACAATCTATGACTTTTTTTTTCTTGCCTTATTGCACTAGCTAGGAACTCCAATAGATGTTGTAAAGTCATGGTGAGAGCACACAGTCTTGCCTTCTTCCCAATTTTAGGAGTTAGAGTTTCCTTGGAACCTTCTGATCAAACTTGTAGTGGGAGTGAGACATTCCCTAGCTCTCTCCCAAGGGAAGAGTTCAACCCTTACCCAGGGACAAGTCTATCCAAAGAAATCTAATTTCAACTTCGGGCCTTGACAACTTCCAGCTCTGTATATTGCAAGGGAGGTAGCGGTAAGTAGAGGATAGGGATCACAACACTGGTTCCAGGATGCTTTCTTATAAGTCCTACGTATGTGTCCTAGCACCTCACTTTTGGAATGAGGGGGAGTCTTGCCATCTATTTTTTTTCTCAGCATTTTGGGGCATTAGTCAAAACTAAGTCATCCTTATCCTGATGGTATTACCACTTCTCTTTTATAAATGAGGGAAGTTAGTCTTAGAGAGTTTAAAGAACTTGTTCAAGGTCATATAGCTAGGAAGTAGCAGGATTAAAACTCAGTTCTGTCCTGTCCAAAGATAGTGTTCCTCCCACTAGGTCACATCAGTACAGACAGAAACATCTGGACACATTACTGTTCCCTAAACACACATATAAAACCAAGAGGGCTAAGGTATTTCAACATTTAATTTAGCCATTGTGGAAGACCATACTTGGGCCAGTGGAAGAAACAGTGTTGCATCTAACCTTCAAATGACCATGGAATGATAATCATTCTACATCCTGAAGCAGGTGCTGAGGTCAGAAGCTGAGAGTCTCTAATTATCAACACTGGTCCCCTCAGGCCTTATTTGAATAATCCAGGAAGGCAAATCAGGACTGACAATATGGACTCTGTTGTATTCAAAGAATTTGACCATATGTTTCTAGGTCAAGGAATCTAAGCCAATTTGCTTCCGCCACCACTTCAGAAACCCAAACCCTTCCTGAAGATCACTTCTTGCTGATGAGAGGGAGGCAGGCCCTAGGCAAAAGTCTAGGATTGAAGCTGATACCAGTAAAATCATAAACCAAAAGAAATGCCACCATTGGCATTTATAATCTTTAGGCAGGTGAAGAAAACTTTCCTGTAAGTGTTCCAAAAAGTAGATTTTTCCGGGAACTAAAGTGTTTAAGTTAAAAGAAGGGATCTCAGCAATTCCACTCTTTGGTATATGCCCCAAAGAGCTGAAAACAGGAGTGCAAAAAAAAAAAGCAATTAAAAATTTATACATTAACATTTATAACTTCATTATTCACAATAGTAAAAATGTGGAAACAACCTAAATGTTCATGACAGAGGAATAGATAAAGAAAATGTGGCATATCCATACAATGGAATATTATTCAGCCATAAAAAGTAAATGAGCTACTGATACAACAATGTGGATAGAGCTTGGAGACATTATGCTAAATAGGAAAAAAAAACCAGACACAAAAGGTCACCTATTATATGATTCCATTTACATGAAATATTCAGAGTAGTCCTATCCATAGAGATAGGAAGTAAATTTGTGGTTTCCAGGAGAAAAGAGAAAGGGAATAGGGAGTGATTACTTAATAATTATAGGGTTTCCTTTTAAGGTAAGAAAAATGTTCTGGAAGTAAATAGTGGGGATAGCTGTACAACTCTGTGAATGTACTAAATGCTGCTGAATTGTACACTGTAAAATGGCTAAAATAGTATATTTTATATTATATGTATTTTATCATCATAAAAAAGGAGGGGTCTTTGTTAAAGAGTCAGGTTATAACTGCACAGCCAGATCACTTCCTGAGAAACATCTCCTGCCTAATTAAATCCTTTGTCATACCCTACATGGATTATCACCACAGCCTCCCACCTGGCTTCTTCTCCTTGGTGTTACCTATCTCCAGTCCATCTTCCACCAATTAAAATGTTGAAATGAGTGTGACTTTCTTTTGTTCAAAATCCTTCAACAGTTCCTAATTTCCTACTGCAAAAAAACCACATTCCTTCACATAGCTTCTGAAGGCATTTCAGGGTGGGGCATGGACCACTGGATTCCCTGTGTCTCCTTCATGATGGGTGTGCCCTGAGCAGGCAGGGACCACACCTTGTTGCGTCCCCAGCACATGGTGCGATTGCTGGTGCCCAGGAGGTATCCAGTGAACATTTGTTGAGTGAATTGATCAGGCTTCAGCCTGTCTAGCTCCAGCTCTTGCTCTCTCCTTAAAAACCCTGTATTCTAGCCAAACTGACCTGGGCATGGGAAGCCTTGGACATGTCAGTCTCTCCATTGGGTATGTCTTCTGCCCCATCTGTCAATCTGGGCAAGCTTGGACTCACCCTTGAAGACGCTGTCCAAGTGTACATCTTCTTCTGTGGCCCTCAGTCACTCATTTCTCCGTGTTCCCACTGCACCTCACACCGCACTTTGTGGCAGCCCTTAGCACATATCCTGGATCATTTATTTACCTCCCTGTCTCTCCTATTGGGCCATGGGGATGGAGTAGCTCCTCTTACCCCTGATCTCTGCATGTGATTTGGGGGAATAAACAAAAAAGTAACCAAATAATTTGTCTGGAAGGAGCAACCTGGGAAATTTTCGGTACTATCTGAAACTAATAGGAGGAAACTATCTGAACTAAATTGAAGATTGAGAGCAGCTGTCACTGAATCTCTGAGTCATTCTATTTACTTGGCTGTGGTGAAAGGAGAGAGGTAGAGAAGGAATCAGAAATGGAAGCAAGTGGGAAGGGTGGGAAATTGTAACGACATAATGGACACCTCACCTTCACCGAGTACCTCTCCGCCGGAAGGACCCTGCCCTGTGCAACACTGAACTGATCACACAGTGAATCTTACCCACGTCTCTGAGAAAGCCACCGGTGCTCCATCCTGTGCGAGGGGGAACCTCCCATCCAGCCTGAGGGACTCCAGACCCACCTGAAAATGAAAATTCCATTTTCCTCCACCTCCCTGTCCCTGGGTCATTTCATCCCCTTTTGCCCACTCACGTCAGCAGGAATATTCCATTATGACACTTCCTAATAATGGGGTTCTTTTCACTTTGGTTGAAATGTGCTGCACAGCCCGTGCCCTATTCAGCTCCCTGTGTTCCACGGCCCTTAGGGTTAATGTGGCTCTGCCTTCCCCAGGGAGCAGGAGAGGGGGGACCCTCAGGAGAGCTCAGCTGTGCAGCAGGACTCTGGGAGAGTGCTTCTTTTTCCTTTTCTCTTTCAGACCATGAGGCATTTTGAACCCTGGCCTTCAAGCGCCAAGAGGGGAAAGGGAGGGAGAAATCTAGGAAAAGGTGGAGCCCCCAAAACAGAAGGGAAAGAACTGATGCTGTTTTGCGCATCTAAGTGACCTCACTTAATTCTGTCTTTCCTATGAGACAGCATTATTCCCATTGGCGGGTGAGGAATTGGAGATGAAGCCACTTTCCCAAGATTCCTCCCACTGGTTAGTGCCAGGGCCAATGTCCAACCAGATGGGTCCACTCCAGCATCTTTTCCGAGGGGAAAGACAGAGACACTGTGGGTATCCAAAGGGGTGGGTGAGCGTAGGTCTGAGCAAGGCTCACGTCCAAGTCCAAAGGGTCCAGTCTGGCCATGGGAGTTCATGGTGCTCCTCATCTCAGGATACCTACTATCTATCAGGCTTGGGTATTTGTTTTGTTTTGTTTTTTAATTTTTGTTTAGAGAGAGAGTTTGAGTTGGGGGGTGGGGGCAAAGGCAGGGGCAGAAGGAGAGGGAAAGAGAGAATTTTTTTTTTAAGATTTTTATTTATTTATTTGACATACAGAGATCACAAGTAGGCAGAGAGGCAGGCAGAGAGAAAGGAAGGGAAGCAGGCTCCCCACTGAGCAGAGAGCCTGATGCGGGGCTCGATCCCAGGACCCTGAGATCATGACCTGAGCCGAAGGCAGAGGCTTTAACCCACTGAGCCAACCCAGGCGCCCCGGAAAGAGAGAATCTTAAGCAAGCTCCATACTAAGAACAGAGCCCAATGTGGGGCTCATTCTCACCACCCTTAAATCGGGACCTGAGCCAAAATCAAGAGTCAGATGCTTAACGGACTGAGCCAGCCAGGCACCCCAGGCTTGGGGGTTTTAGAGCTGGGAATTCAGGGTGTCATAAGAAGCCCTCAGAAGAGGGGATTGGAAAGGCTAGCCCCAGCCAGTAATTGTAGCTACAGCAGAGCCAGGCTCCTGCTCCTGGACATGGAGGCAGAATTCAAGTTATCAGATGGTACACTCCAGTGGGAGTTGGGAACGCCCCCATCTGGGAGCCCAGACACACAGAAAAGAGACTGAGACAACGTCTCCAGGGGCCATTGCTCCCTCCATCCATCTAGCTTCAGTGAAGTTTCACGGAGCTCAGTGGCATCTGAGGAGGACCGTTTTTCATGTTCCCGCTTACGGTTTTGGCGTCTCTGCTTTGCTGGTGTAAGTATGCACACACTTTGCCTAGAGGGGTGTGCGGCCGGAGGGTCACAGCACGGGGCTCATGTGTGCAGAGCCGCCGACTGCATTTCTGTTTTCCTTCATTCACCCAGCAAGATTTCAGGAGCTACTATGGGCAAGGTACTGGGTATAACCAGACAACTGAAGCCAAATCCCTGACGGAGGGGAGGCCAGAGGTAGCCAGGAAACAGATGTGTATGTGAATAATTGTAGCCCGAGGGATCAGTGACCTTGAAGGTGTGTCTGAGGCGGCCTGGGAGCAATGTGTCCCTCGAAGACAGGGGTAAGAGAAAACATCACAGAGGAGAGGGAATGTTCCTGGGCCAACAGGGATGACAGGAATTTGCCAGACGGAAAAAGGGGAAGGGGTCTGCAGGCAGAGCAAATGATAGAAGGAAAACAACAGATGAGAAAGTGAGTGACACTTATAACAATGGGGAGCCAGGTGAGTGGGGTTGGGGGGTGTTGGCAGCGGTACAGGGTCTCGGTCAGCCCCAGAACTAAATGCCAAGCGTGCTTGATGGTGCAGCGAGGGTTAAGACATAGAGCTAAGAACAGTGGCAAAGAAAGAAAATAATGTTTTCTTTTTTTAAGTAGGCTACACACCCTGCATGGAGCTTGAATTCATGACCCCAAGATCAAGAGTCGCACGCTCTCTTGGACTGAGCCAGCCAGGCACCCCATAGAGAGAAAAAGTTGTGATCGTGCTAAGGTGGAGCTCTGCGTTCTGAGAGGCCCCCTCGGTGAGGTCTGGGGGACATGAGAGAGCATCCTCAGTTCCTGCCGTCACCCACGCTGACCTCATCTTTCTCCCTTGCACTGATCGCCTGTGGGTTAAAGAGTAAAACCAAAGGAAAGTAAGCTAACAGGGTCAAAGCGACTACTCTTCCCAAGCCTTTAACTCAGGCTAACCTCTCTTTCTGGCCTGCGTAGATGCCAATACCAGCACTCTGCCCTTTGGGACGTGCCTGGGGTGCAACTCACACTCCCCTGTGGGGTCAGGCTGATGCACCACCCCACACCGCCTGCCAGAGCCTGGCTCAGACTCCTCCCCTGTCCTGGCCTGCCTGGACCTCTCTCTCCCCTACGCTCCTACTCTCCTACACACACCTATGAGTCTCCCCTGGGAGCACTTCTTTAAATAAATTACTTGCCCATACATCCTCATCTTAAGATCTGCTTTCTGGGGACCCGACCTAAGACATTTAGCCCCAGGAGCATGGGAGAGAAGGCTGCAGCTGTGGTTGGTGCCAGCTGGGGCCCCAGGAGGAGGAGTTTGCAAATAAAAGCTTAAACTTCAGATACACAGGATGCCCAGTTTATCTGAATTTCAGATAAACAACAAATACGTTTTTAGCATAAGTATGTCCCATGCAGTATTGGGAGTATACTTATACTAAGAAATTATTCATAGCTTATCTGAAATTCAAATTTAACCAGGCATTCTATCTTGTATATGGTGATCTTAGAAAAGTCCCTACATACTTTTGCCCTCTTGGGCCTCTTCATTTATGAAATTAAAAAAATTATATTTATGACAGCATGGATACAAAGTTGAATAAGAGTGAGGTTGGATTTATTATATATTCATTATTATTACTATACTCATTTTTTTCCTCCTTTAAAATAAATTAAAGCATATTCTGAGGCTCCTAAAAGTCTCGTGGGCTCCAGGCACTATACATACGAGGCCTAATGGAGAAGTCATCCTGCTACTGGCTTAGAGTCTTGAGTGCCGTGATTAGATGTGATTGGACTTTTCTTTACCGGCCATTGTTCAAGTAAGAACTCTGTGATTGGAGTTCCATTGTGTTCCAGAAAGCTAGCCCTGGTTGAGAGTGTGAAGAGGAGGCCAAAGAATGGAATTTTTGGAAGGGGAAAGAAGCTGATCACCATGACTGAGGTGGGACATTAGTAGGGTCTCAAGGAGAACAGCTGGCAAGCTCATTAATCCAAGGGTCTCTCTGCTATAACGCCCACCAGGTCCCCATCAAGCAACGGTGTGGTCTGGGCACAGGTCGGGTGGTGCAATGGGCTTATCTGAAGGGGTCAGAACCACTGTTGGGCCAACCGCCCCCTTCCATGCGAGCAGGCAGGGCACCATCACTCAAAAAACTATGGCTTGGGCCCCCCCATCAGGCAAACCACTAGGAGATGGTCCAAGCCAGACCATGACCTGTTTTTGTAAATAAAGCTTTATTGAACACAGTCATGCCTATTCAGTTCCATGTCCTTCTGGCTGCCTTTGTGCAGCCTTGAGTAGTCGTGAAAGAGACCAAATGTCCCACAAAGCCTAAAGTCCTTGCCATCTGGCCCTTTACACAAAAAGTTTGCCAGCACTGCTCCAGGCTGTGGGGGATAATCTCAGGGGATTTTGTGAAAACTTGATATTTCCTAGTATGTGAAAACTGAAAAGAAAGCCCCGCCCATCAGTCTTTGGGTGGCTGCACAAAGTGTGGGCTGTGTGTCCCCTTCCCCACGCCCAACTGAAATAAAAACTCTACACATTATCTCCAAGCAGACGGAAATGGCTCATCTCTTTGGTTATTGGGGGAATACAGCAGAGAAACTTGTCCAGATGGTGTTTAGAAATCCAAATGAGAAGCCCACCCCACAAAGAGCAGGGGGAGCCATGCAGGGTTAGGGAGAGGAGGAGGAGAGAGATCTGAGAAGGGGGGAGATGCTAGTCAGAAATTCCTGCTTGCCCCTTTGCAATCATTTAGATAATCTGTGGTGCTCAATGGGTAACTTACCTGACCTAATTAAAAATCAGATTGCTATTTTTTTTTTAAAGATTTTATTTATTTATTTGACAGAGAGATCACAAGTAGATAGAGAGGCAGGCAGAGAGAGAGAGGGAAGCAGGTTCCCTGCCGAGCAGAGAGCCCGATGCGGGACTCGATCCCAAGACCCCGAGATCATGACCCGAGCCGAAGGCAGCGGCCCAACCCACTGAGCCACCCAGGCGCCCCTCAGATTGCTATTTTAACTGAGAAAAATAGTACTTCAACTGTTTTAGAAAGAAGAAAAGAATAAACATTATCAAGAGAATCTCTTAGAAGATTAGGACAAAAAAATCCAGAAGGAGAGGCTTCAAAGCTGTTTTTGTTTTCCTTGGCTTTGAAATACACAGACAGTCCTGATAATTTTATCTTCCTCGAAATATAGCAAATAAAGTCTATTTACTACTCCCAGGCAATTCCATACATAAATTAAACACACACACATACACCCACACACACACACACACACAAAGCACTTTAAACGAACCCTCCTGTGAGTCTCAAATCCATCATTTCCCTTCCTGTGGCAAGGGCTTTATGCCACAGATCAATGCAATTTGAAAGTTTTGGAGGTGGTTTTGTTTTTCATACCTTGCTATTTGATGAGTTTTCAGATGGCCATCTGAAGCACAGCTTACATGCTGTCCCTCACGGATCTCAGGAAGGCTTCACATGAGCTGACATGGTGAGAGATGGTTAGCAGAGATAGGAATATATTTTATCTAGTTTCTTAAGTCAGCTTTTAACTTAGTTCAAACACACTACTTAGTGATTCATGGAAAATCTTTTTTTCTTTTTTAACCCTAAGAATATTTCCGCTTCTCATCCTCTCATTTAGGAGCAGAGTTGCTTTAGGAAGCATCAACCTTCTCATAAGAAAAGGCTTTCCAGGCACAAATATGCCACAAAAAGCACATGGAAAGATAAGCTGATTCCCCCTTGAAGTGCATTTTTAATGTCTTGGTTTTAAAAATGGGATAAGATATTCCATTATCCCTAATTAGAATTTTTTCAGGCAGCCAGATAGAAAGTAAGTTATTCTGTGGCCATAAAAGTAATCTACTCTTGGCAGGATGTGCATTTTAAAATAATTTTGTACATAATACGTTCTTTTTTTCTTTCAACAAATCATCTATCAAGTACCCTGTATGGGCAAGACCCCATTGCCAAACTTAACAGTACAGAGATTAAGGATGTGGTCCTTGCCATTAAGTTGCTTACAGTCCAACAGGGAAGACGGACCCAGAAAAAAATAATTACAGGACAATGCAGTCAGCGGGTCCATAGACCTTCACCCTGAAGTTGTTTGTTCTACCGATGGTGTGCATCAACGGCATTGATTGGTTGTCTGGTTGACTGATGGATACCCAAGCCTCATTCCTAAAAAGGACATTATCAATATGGCTAATCAAATGGTATAGCAAAACAGCAAATGGACAGATTAAGTAGAACTTAGCTAAGTCTCCTACTTTCTGCCAAAGAGGATAAATTTCTATCTCAACCCTTCCATGAAGAGCAGATACAGCACTCTGATAGAGCTGCGATAGCTTCCTTTTCCAAGCACAGATATTAGATAGCTTGTCTTTACCCCACCACCACTGCCTTTAAATATATATACATATCACGGAGCCAAAACATGGGGGGAAACATTATTGTTGCCCAATATTTGGAAATGGGGGTGGGGGAAGGAATAGGGGAGTTGCTGACAGGGCTACCGGCCCCCAGAGCCTACAAGGGAAATATTCACAGTTGACAGACATGTTCAAGACATGACCAAGTTCCCATGATCCCTAAGCACATCAGTTAGAATGCTTTTGGCTCTAAGTAACTGAATACTCAATTAATGTGACTTCAGCGAGATTTCAATAAATCCAGAGGCACTGGTTCCAAGCGAGGGACAAGGGTGGTATTCAAAACACTCAACAGTCAGTATCGCACAGTCGCTGACAGATCAGAACCAATGCCTGACCAGACAGCGCAGTGACACACACCTGTTGCTGCCTCAGAACGTCTGCAGAATCCTGGCCCTGCTTCCAGGTTGCTTCCACCGTTCAGTGACATCAGAGCGCAGGTCAGCTTGAAAAGATTCTCTTGGCCTTCCCTCTGCGGTGAGCCACTCAGTGCCATGCCTCAAAACATCACTTCATCACCTGACGACGAAGCCTAACAGCAGGAAGGAAGGAGTGAAGGTTTTGCTCGCTGCATCTCTCTTTTTATAAGGGGGAAAATCTCTCCAAGAAGCCCTCAGCTGACTTCTTCTTAAGTTCTATTGGCCAGAAACTGGGTCATGTGTCCATCCTTAAACCCATCACTAGCACGGGAATGCAGGCACAAATATGCCACAAAAAGTGCAGTGGTTGGTTTGGACCAATCATCATTCATTCTCTGGGGTGGGAAAGAGAGTACCACCTTGCCGAAACACAGAGCTTTTGCTAACTGTACTGGCACCAAAGTCATGTTCTGTTGGCATGGGAGGGGAGGTAGTAAAGAACAGCTTTTTGGCAGGCAACCAGCAATATCTGCCATTTTGCCCTTTTGGTGAGAAGATCTTTTCATTTTTCCAATAGGCTTACCATAGGGTAGAAGTGGGGTGATCAGGGAATCTGGCCCCACCCCCGCCCCAGTGCTGCTCCTTTTGTCTCAGAGATGGAGTCATCATCAGCCTGTGCAGGTGGCCCTAGAATCTTCAAGGTCATTTCAAGACCAACTCACACATATGAGGTTAATGATGGAGTGCTCTGATCTTACCAACTGTGGACAGGGCACCGTGGTTCACTACTGTCCTTGGTAGGTCACATCTGTGACCTAGATTTGCGAAGCTTGATTTACAGCCCTTCAGCAACAAGCCTTAGTTTACTCCTCCTACCTCTTCCATGGGTAGAGTGTCTTAGGAAGTCAGCAAGAACCCATCAAACTACAGAGCAGACATACTGTGATGGGGTGTTTGCAAAAAACGATGCTTAGTAAGTTCAAACCTTGAGTCAAAAAGAAATATTCATGAAAAAACAATGCCTTGATTTTATGGCCTCCCCTTCTATAAAATGCAAGAAGCACTCGGGAAGGTACTGAGAGAAGAAACCATAGGTGATATTTTTTGTTTTTGTTTTCTTTTAGGATTTTATATATTTATTTGACAGAGACATCGCAAGAGAGGGAACACAAGCAGGGGGAGTGGGAGAGGGGGAAGCAGACTCCCCCCTGAGCAGGGAACCCCACTGAGGGGCTCCATCCCAGGATCCTGGGATCATGACCTGAGCCAAAGGCAGATGCTTAACAACTGAGCCACCCAGGTGCCCCTATAAGATATTTCGAATGTGGGACATCCTTTGGCCCTGCCATTGCTTGCTTAGGGAGATTACCCCATGGAGTTCAGGGCTGTGGTCTGATTCCTCTGCGGGTCTTCTCCCTTCACACAGAGATGGCTTGGGTTCCAGGTCACACGACACACCCATGGTCTGGATCGGCCATCTCACAGCCAATTCCTCCATGTAGGCTGATTACAAATATGTCCCTAATTCTCCATCTGCCTGCACCTCTGCCACTGCCAATGGGACTTCACAGCTCCTCCAATCAAGGGATGGGGTTGACTGCCCCAATCCTTGAATCCAGGCTGACCACAAGACTTGCTTGGGCTGATGGAACATAGTAAGTGACACTGAGCTGGTTCTTCAGAGCCTCTCACACTTCTTCTCATTCTCTGGGAACCCTGCCACCACCCAGAGAACAAGCCTGGGCTGACCTGCTGGATTCTGAGAGACTCATGACTCAGTCAACCCTATTGCTGCGGCCAGGAATGAGCCAATCATCTAACATAGGAGTGAAGCCATCCTAGACCAGCCAGTCTCTAGCCATTGCACCAGCTGAGAAGAGAGAAAAGAGCATGAGCGAGCCAAGCCATGATCAGCCTCATCTAGGCCACGCCAGAGAACAATAGTTTTTCTACAGACTTTCGAGGAATAACTAATGCTATTGTTTTGGGGTGGTTACACAACAGGCCTTCACTCATACCCCATCTGCTATAGAGGTGACTTGAGCCTCTTCCCCACCCATCCTCTCTTTGGGAGAAAGTGCTTTAAATACCAGGGAGAGGGGTTTACCATCTCCTCTGTTTCTGCACAGTATGTGCTGAGGAGTCCTGCTGAAAGTCTTACTGGTGATATTGAGGTTGCTTGAGCCTTTATGAAACCCACAAGCTCTAAAGACATCCATGCATTAACCCAGAGTAACTTCTCAGGGCCAGCGACTCTTCTGTTAAATCTGTCCCTGGCTACCTGATAGGGTGAAAGGCCGAACATGAAGAGGTTAAGCCTGGAGTTCAGTGAAACCAGTCTCAGTCTTCTAGGATTCTGTGATCCATCTTGGTGCCATGATTCTAGATACCTCTTAGCATCTGACTTCTGACTTTTTTTTTTAAGATTTTATTTATTTATTTGACACAGAGAGAGAGATCACAAGTAGGCAGAGAGGCAGGCAGAGAGGGGGGATGTAGGCTTCTTGCTGAGCAGAGAGCCTGATACAGGGCTCGATCCCAGGACCCTGAGACCATGACCTGAGCTGAAGGCAGAGGCTTAACCCACTGAGCCACCCAGGCGCCCCAGCATCTGACCTTTCAAGTCATCTCAAAAATCATAATCCAAATCTAAACCACCATCTGATGGCCCCACCCATCCTGGGGCACCCACCTCTCTCATGGGTGAGCTGGTAAAAGCCCCTTCTCCACCCTGCAGAGAGCAACCCAAACACTCCAAATGATTTTTGACCTCTGGTGCTTCAATACCATTCTTGGCCCACCCTTATTCTACCCTTTCCAGCCCACCAGAATTTTCCCACTAGTCCCTAGAGTGGGCCTGTGCCCAGCCTGGGGGAGGGCGGTCTCTAATTTGTACAGCTCAGAACAGGCATGAAGGTCAGAAAAAGCCTTGATCAGAAAACTGCACTGTCTCTGAAAAGAAGCAGGAGGCAATAAATCAGCTTTAGAGAAGCAAAGCTTTTGAATGTGCTTTGGTCCAAGCCAACTTTTTTCATGACGAAACAGGCCCCAAATTACAGCCCAGAGATCCAGAAATCCACTTACATAAAAATTCAGCTACAGAAAATATCAAGATAAAAACGGATGGTCTTGTCTATGGAAATGTTGATGCTTTGCCCCTGCTTCCCTCCCTCCCCCATCAAACTGAAATTTGCACAGAGTTCTTGCTCATGTTCAAAATCAAGTTCAAGGAGCTCCTTTCTTCTATCTTCTCCATGGGGTTCCCACCTCCTGCTTCCCCCCGAGAAGTCCTGTGTAAAAAAATCTGTGAGGGGACCTTGAATGGTTAGGTTTATGCCACTGTGAGGTTTTGGATTATTTTTTTCCCCCTCATGAAAGGCGCCCTTGACAAAGTGTTGCTCTCTCCCAGGGAGACGGCTGGGGACGGCCTGAGTTTCCTGAAGGAGGCAGCCATTCTGCCAAACTCAGAAGTGAGAAGCGGGAGAGTCAGTGAGCCTCAGGCTCCCAGATAATGGGGACCCTGTTCTGCTAACTACACACCCCTGAGATCTGAGTCTTGCCAGAAGCCTAGAATTACTGCACAAAGGTGAGCCTGAGGATAACCTCCCCCTAAACTCAGAAAACTAATTATTCAGGCTTCTAATTCAGAGCGTAAGGGGTGCTTGAACTTAAATGTTCATTTTTATGCCCAGTTTGGCAATGGGAGTTGGGTACACATAGTTAACTTTTTTGTCTTTTTTTGAAAAAGCATGGAAAATTTGGGGGCTGGAGGATCCTTATCTTGTGATAAGTCAATCAGACTCCGAGGGTAACCATCAGAAACTGAAAAACATGAGTCACTCCAGGAAAAAGGACCTGGGTGAGAAAACTCGAGGCTTGTGATGCTGGAGAGGCTGCTCCTGTCTTGTGAGGTAGCTGCTTGCAGTAAAATGATCAAGGGATCAAGTCCTGGGTTTGAAATCTGGCTCTGCTCCCCCGACGGGCTTTGTGGTTCTGGGAGGTGACCTAATCTCTCCATGTCCCTATCACTGCTTTCTCGGGAAATGGGGGCAACTGTAAGCCCAGGGTGATGATTACATAGTTAGAGGACATGATCCATTGTTGAGTAAGATCAATTTTAGGAACAAACACCAGTAACTAGGATTATGTTTGAGGATTATATTTGTCCGAATAGTCTGGGTTATATGTGTTAACAAGTGACTCCAAAATCTCAGGGGCTTACAAGATGTAATTCTTGCTTAAACAGCTGGTCCATGGTGGGGGCTAAGGCTCTGTTCCATTTGCATTCCACCTTGGGACCTGGACAGTGAGACTGTCTCCTCGTGGGCTTATGGCACAGGAAAAGGGAATGTGGTGGAATGACACAGTGGCTCTCAAGGCTTCTCTTCGAAATGGCACGGGTCACTTCTTCTGCCAAGTCTTCACTGGCCAAAGCTAGACATGTGGCCAGGCCTGCCCTCAATAAAATGGGAATATTTCATCCTTCCACATGGACAGAGAGGAAATGTTTGAACAGTATAAACCATCATTGCTGCCTATAGCAGAAAATCCCAAATACCAGAGGCAGATACAGAGGCTGTTCCTTTTTTCTAAAATAAACCCTAAAGTAGGTGGTCGTGGGAGCACAAGGAGGCTTCTCGGTCACTGGGGACCCAGACTGTCTATATGCGGGTTCTGTTGTCCTCATTTGGCCTGTTATTTTCAAATAATAGTAGAGAAATGTGTGCTCTTTTTGAAATGAAAGGAAAGGGAGGGTTCCCTCATTTAACCATTGCACTTTCCTAAATGGAGATGTGCCCAGCACCCATAACCCACCACTCCCCCACTGCCTCGGGGGCCCCTGTGCTGACCCCTGCTGCGGCAAAACCAGTGCCCTCGAGGAAAGCTCATTAGGACTCCTTAGCTGAGCGAGTGGGAAACAGAGTAAACAGGAAGCTGACCCAGCCAGTCGCAGTCAGGGAATAGGAAACAAGGACGCACCAACGTGAACATTCGATCCACACAAACGGAAACACTGAAAGCCCACACGCGGACTTTGGCACTGAGTGGGTCCACGGCGAGAGGATGGAGGAGGAGCTGTCGTGCTCAGAAGGGACCTGTGCCATGAGCCCCACTGCACCTTCGTTGTCGCAGGTAGTGAGATCTGGGAGCCAATCCACCTTCGTACTTCCGGAGGCCTCTGGTGGATTTGTTGTTTTGTCAGTTTCTTCCACGTATTTCTCACAGATGGGGCTGGGAGCCGTGCACGCTGGGTTTTGTACATCCACGTCTATTTCTCTTGTGCTTCTCCTCTGTCTCAAGGTGCGTATCACTGTTTGGCTAACACTCACACCTGTCTCGGTTTTGCTTGGCACAAATTCCACTGGTTGTGCCTGATCTCCCCAGGAGGACCCAAGGACCCAGACAACCCACCCAGCTCTGGCCCAGCCTCTTGCATCACACGTAGACAGAAGCCCGGAATCCTCTGCCCCCTGAGGGCCAGGCTGTCTCAGGCGCCCTCCTCACCATAGCCTCTCTGAGGCTGATCACCCGCCACTTTCCCAGAGCCTCGCCACCTCCCCAGACCATCCCGGTTTAGGAATGCAGATGGACAGGGGGTGGGCATAGCAGGGGAGACAGCCTTGTTCAGTCGCCATGTCTATAAGAGACAGTTTGAACAAGCGAGGGTTTTGTCCCTTCAAGGCATACATAGAGGCAGGGCCCCAATGTTCTGTGGCTTCTATGAAGAGATGAATCAGTAACTATTCTCATTTCTTGAGGCAGCTTGTTAAGAAACCAAATTGCCACCCCAAGGCTGGGCCAGCCAGCTCCCTAGACACCAGCTCCAAGCCTGGGCCTCTGAGTTCAGGCTCTGGGCATTCCTTCCCCTTCTACGGAAGATATGATCAGTTAGGGTGATTTTGTGACCCACCAGGACAGTGTCAGCTGGGTCTGGAGGGCAGGCCTGCCCTGGGTGGGCCCTCTCGTGGCCCCCAGCCTCTGGTGACAATGCGTGGAAGGGTTCAACGTCCTGGGAGGATCAGGGCAGATCCTGGAAATGCCTTTTTAAATGGCCTGACACAGCAGGCCTGCTCAACATGGCTCTGCACGGACCTGATGGAGCACACATGTGGTCGACGAGCACGAGGAACCTTCTCGTTTCAGTCCCCACCCATAGGGCTGGAAGGATCACGCAGGCAGCCCTGTCCCGAGGTATTGACTTTCAGTGCCATGCTCAATGAAGTAAAAAACTACAAGGATCCCATGGATGCCGTGCCACTCCAGCTCCATGTAGCCTGCGGGCCATCCTTTAAATGCCAGCTCTGAAAGTCATGGCGAAATGGGCCTTAGCCCAGTTCAACCCCGTCATCATGGAACTATAGGTTCAAATTGCAATCTACTCCCCTTCCCTCCGTATAATAAAATTAGAGCACATTTTTGCCACACCCAGTCCTCGGATATTATGCCTTAATCCTAACCCAAAGTCTCTGCTTGCCTAGAAATGTCACAAGGCAGGAGGGCTCCACAGGCTTCCCGCTAATCTTTTTGCAGATAAACAGTTGATTGTTCCTGGGTCCCCTGCTTCTCTGCCTCCTATCAGAGAGAAGCTCGGGATTCCCTCACTCTGAATCATTCTCAAAAAATAAGGCTGGGGCGCCTGGGTGGCTCAGTGAGTTAAGCCTCTGCCTTCGGCTCAGGTCCCAGGGTCCTGGGATCGAGCCCCACATTGGGCTCTCTGCTCCGCAGGGAGCCTGCTTCCTCCTCTCTCTCTTCCTGCCTCTCTGCCTAGTTGTGATTTCTCTCTGTCAAATAAATAAAATATTTTTTAAAAAATGAGGCTGGAACTCCCTGGCAAGGGAAATCTGGACTTGGCAGGAGGATGTATGCACCAGCGCACAGACACCTGCTTCAAGGTGGGCGTGGTGGAGGTGAAAGGTGCTGTGTGTGAGGACGAGGTCTCCAGGTTGCATCACTGATCACCACAAATGTAGTGGTTTAGAATAACACACTGTTAGCTCACGGGGCCCCGGGGCCGGGAGTCCAGGCATTAGCTGCGTCCGGCTTAGTTGCTTCTCTGCTCAAGGTTTCCCAAGGCTATAAACAATGCTGTGAAGCCGTGTTCTCATATGGAGGCTCAAGTAGGAAACCATTTGCTCCCCACCTCATACGGGTTATTGGCAGAATTCACCCCTTTGAGGCTGGATGAGGGAGCGCTCTAGCTTCTTACTGGCTGTCGGCGAGGGGTGGCCCTCAGGTTCCACAGGCTGCCCACAGTCCCCTGCCATGTGGCCCTCTCTGCAGACAGTCCACAACAGGTCCTCGCTTCTGTAAGGCCATCAGCAGACTCTCTCTTGCTCTAATGGGCTAGGACAGAGTCTTATATACTAAGGCAGTGTAATCCTAGGAGTGATGCCCATCACCTTGGCATTTTCTGTGTATTACAGGCAAGTCATGGGTTCTGCCCACAATTAAGGGGGCAGGATTATGCAAGGGCATGACTCATTGGAGGTCCCCATAGGGTGCGGCCACCACCACCCACAAACTGCTGCCCACCTCCGCCACTTACAAGGTGGGTGACCTTGAGCAAGTTGCTTGGCCTTATTTACAAATAATCTTTCTTATTTGTAAGATGGGGGTAAACCCCATAGGATTCTTGGGAAGATCAAATGAAATATTCCATCTCAAGTGTTTTGCAGAATGCCTAGCACATAGTAAACATTCAAATGTTAGCTGTGATGCTGCTGGTGGTGATTAATATTAATATTATTGGCACTGTGGGACTCTCAGGTCTGTCTTGGATACTAAGAAGCAGAAATGTAACTCAGACTACAGCCACCCTGGCTACAAAAAGACCCTTTGTGAAGACCAGATCTGTATCATTGGCTGCTCCAGAAATCTCAAGAGAGACCAGCTCCAGTCTCAGCTGGAAGCCGGGGCATCTTAGGACACCAGGCGACAATGAGAGCCTCCCAGCCACTGTCACCTGTTAGGTGACAAGTGTGCAGCAAGAGATGCAAGGGCGCCTCAGCAAGAGGGTCTGCTCATCTCCTGGGAGCCCCTGGGGCAGCTGAGCTCAAGAGGTGGGCCTCAGCAGACCCCATGGGACAAGACAAGTTGAGCGTCTCTCTCAGGTTGGCCATGCTTAGTCACCTCACTTACATGAGGATACAGGAAGTTCTTCTATAGCCTGATCCTTCCTGCGCCTATAACTGTAGGATTCACTCACACAGAATAACAAGAGCCACTGTTCACTATTCAGCAGAATCCCATGAATCCCAGGAGAATTAAAAAATAACAAGCAGAAGACACAGTCAACCACACCATCACTGCTACAACCACCTAAATACATGCTGTCAAGCACACAAGCCAAAGAAAACCAACGTTAGAATAGCTCACACCAATGATAGGAATAGTAACAGTAACCTACAGTGAATTTTTCAAGTTTAGTGTTAATACACAGATCCGGACATTGGCTCACAGGAGGCTCTGCTACTCTCGGGGCCCCCGGGTGGCTCAGTTGGTTAAGCATCCGACTCTTGGTTTTGATTCAGTTCATGATCTCAAGAGTTGTGAGATCAAGCCCTGCATCAGACTCTGTGCTCAGTGGGGAGTCTGTTTTTTTTTTTTTTAATATTTTTATTTATTTGACAGAGAGAAATCACAACTAGGCAGAAAGGTAGGCAGAGAGAGAGGAGGAAGCAGGCTCCCTGCGGAGCAGAGAGCCCGATGCGGGGCTCGATCCCAGGACCCCGGGATCATGACCTGAGCCGAAGGCAGAGGCTTTAACCCACTGAGCCACCCAGGCGCCCCTGGGGAGTCTGTTTTAAGATTCTCACCCTCTGCCCCACCCTCTCCCTCTCTCCCCCTCTCTCTAAGAAATAGACAAATCTCTCTCTCTCTCTCTCTCTCTTTTTTTTTTTTAAGGATGTACTCCCTTGGCTTGGCATCATGGGAGTTCGGTTGTTCTGCTCATGCATTTATGTGGGGCCTCATTTGGGCAACATTGTTCTGAAGGATGCTTGGAGGCCTACCTCAAGGTTAGCTTCTCGACCCTAGGGTGTTCCCATGCCAGGAACACGTACTGGACAGCCAGTACATCTTAACTTTTTTCTCTTGGAAATTTTGGAAGCTTCAAGTTATTTATTTCACAGGGAAGTAAAAATATTTTTCTAATTATTTTTATTTATTGAAAGAACAGCTGCACCACCCCTGGAACCTGAGGGGGTGGCTGTTTTGAGACTCACAGGCTTGAGGGGGAAAAAAAAAACACATCGTGCTTTATTTCAAGGAAGGATATGACTTCTGTAATATCTAGGAGAACTGAATGGGTGATAATCATCGGTTCTTTGGACTCTATTGGAAACTCAACTGTGTGAAGATCTACTTAGCTTTCTACTTGGGGAAATTTCCTCTAGAAGATTTTCTTTGGATCCTGAAAGCTGTGTGTTTATGAGGTGTATGTAGGGATAGCAAATAAGCCAGGATACACAGTGGAGGGCTGAAGCTTGGGCTTTTGACTGGAGAACCACATCTCACCCTCCTTCATTCTTTCATACGACAAATGCTGTGGGCACTTCCCATGTTTCCAGTCACACGTAGCCTCTGAGGATGGAGCCACGAAGCCATGACGGAAATAAATATGGCTCCTATTCTACGAGTTCGCTACGAGAGTAGAGTCCCATTGTGGTGTAACGAGAGTTAGACCTGGGATCACACAAAGCAGCAGAAGAGCATGGGGAAGGGAGGAACACACAACTCAGCTTGGAAGAGGACTCAAGGAAGGCTTTCCCGAGCAAGCAACCCGAGCAAGTAAGTTCAAGGAGAATAGTAGAGTGCAGGGTGGAGTCTGAGGCGGTATTCCTGGCAGAGGGAACAAAGAATGAAAAGTCTCCTAAGCATAAGAAGGCAAGGTGTGCCAGGAGCTAGAAGTTCTGAGAAGCTGGAGAACGGAGATGGGGAGTGGAGGGGGAGTCTCTAGAGAGGCCCACAGGGGCCACCTCACAGCCCTTCTCCGGCAAGTGCCTTCAAACTGCGGCCTCAGAAAAGCCCTAAGAAAAGATAAGGCCATCTGGCAGTTGTAGAGCCTGGACAGAGGATTACAGTTAAAGTTAAATATTAAAGCAGCAAGTTCCCTTATTTTTACATCATTAAGCTTTAAAAAAGATCTTTTTATGTTTTAATACATGCTCGTTTTGACAAATTCAAACAGTACAAAACTACCTTGATCAGAAAGAGGAAGGGCCCTCATCCCCTTCTAGTCCTAGTCTCCAGCAGAAATTCCTGTTACTATTTGTCTTTCCTTACCCACTTTTTATCTATGCATATGCCAGTGTATAACTGTATATCACTGCTGTTATTATTATATGAATAACAAATACTAACAAGCAGTTACAGTGTTCCTGAGCACTGTTCTAAGCCCTTTGCATGGACCCTCACTTCTTCCTGACTGCAATAAAAACAGGTTATTTATCTCCAGCTCAAAGGTAAGACTCAAAGGTAAGAGACAGGGAGAGATTAAGTAACTTGTCCATGGTTGTACATGTGATATCAGAACGAGGTTACAAACCAGGCAATGTTACTCTAAAGTCTGTGCATCGAACCACTATGTTCTATGCATGTATACACACATATGTGTGTACACATATAACCCACAATGTCCGTTATTTTACCAAACTGGGATCGTAGCATACATATTAACTCTTTTCAGTTAAAATACATCATAATTTAAAAATGGGCAAAACATCTGAATAGCCATTTCCTCAAAGATACACAAATGGCCAGTAAGCACATGGAAACATACTTGAAGTCATTGGTCATCAGAAAAACACAAGTCAAAACCACAAGGAGATACCACTTCATACCTACTAGGATGGCTCTATTTTTTTAATGGAAAATAACAAATGTCAGCAAGGAAGCAGAGAAATTAGAACCCCTGTTCACCCCTGATGGGAATGTAAAATGGTTCAGGTGCTGTGGAAAATAATTTGACAGTTTCTAAAAAGTTAAATATAGAATTACCATATGAGGGGCACCTGGGTGGCTCAAGTGGTTAAGCATCTGCCTTCTGCTCAGGTCAGGATCCCAGGGTCCTGGGATCAAGCCCTACACCGGGTTCCCTGCTCAGTGGGGAGCCTGCTTCCCCCTCTCCCGCTGCCCCTGCTTGTGTTCCCTCTCTCACTGTCTCTCTCAGTCAAATAAATAAATAAAATTTTTAAATTAAAAAAAATTACCATATGAGCCTGCAATTCCACTCCTTGGTATATGCCCAGAAGAACTGCAAAGAATTCTCAAACAAATACAAGCACACATCTGCTCATAGCGGCACTTGTCACAGTAGCCCAAAAGGAAGAAACAACCCAAATGATCATCAACTGATGAATTTGGACAAACTGTGGCATATCTGTACGATAGATACATAGAAAGGAATGGAAGTCATAGAAAGTCATAGAAAGGAATGGAGTGCTGATCCATGCCACAGTGTGGAGGGACTTTGAAAACACGCCAGGGGCAGAAGCCAGACACAAAAGGCCACGTTACCACATCACTCCACGTACATGAATTATCCAGAATGACTAAATCCATAGAAACAGAAGAAGATTGGTGGTTGCCAGGAGCTTTTTAATGGGCACAGGGTCTCATCTGGGAGTAATGAAAATGTTTCGGACCTGGACAGAGGTGGTGGTCATACAACAGGGTGAACATCACTCACCCTGGAATGCCACTGGATTGTCCCCTTTAAAATGATTCATTTTTTTTTTTTTGGTGAATTTTACCTCCATAAAAATAAATGAATAAATAAAAATATATCACGGGTTTTCTAGTCCTGGCCATGACTTAGTAGCGGACATCAGCCTTAACTTCTCACTATAAGTAACTATCAAAGTGAGCAAAAGATACGAAGCAACTGATTTCAGGCATTGAGCAAGGGCTGAGCTGCTACCTTCATAGAAGGGTAGCGTGGAAGAAAAATCCCATAGTTACCCCGGCTTCCTTCAGAGGAAGATAGTCTCCAAGTTTCAGGGAGGTAAGCAGGGCCCAAGCCCAGAGCAGTGGTTGGCCTGGGAGGAAAGCAGGGGCCAGGAGTGGGGAACAGGTGAGAGCGCTGGGCTGCTGAGGGGCGGGGCTTACAGGGTGGGGCTCTAACCCTAACTGCCCAGCCCCCCCCCCCCCCCCCCCCCCCCCCCCCGCCCCGCAATCTGTGAAGGGCTGCCAGGACCCGGGGCCATAGTTCACGAGGTCTAGCGGAGAACAGCTAAGGAGCTGAGAGATATACAGAGATCGTGGACAGTGCAGAATACTGAAGAGAAGTTGGGAGGCCAGACATGGCCAGAGTGGAGAAATACACGGGGCTCACGGAAGATGGTTCTTGTGGAGAAATACACGGGGCTCACGGAAGATGGTTCTTAGGAATAAGGACCACGCCCTAGGAGTGAGCACTCTGCCCCAGGAATAAGAGCAACACTGAACTAGACCCACCTTAACAAAACAGTAAAACCACGCCTCAACAAGGGCAAGGTGACCCATCAAAAATTTAACCGCCCTCCAAAATAACATTCACCACTGGGTAGCAGAGGATTTTCAAAACTGCACAGTCTCTATTCTACATCAATCATAATATCCAGAGTGTAATGAAAAATGACTACCCATTTTTCTATTCCTATAAATATGCTTGACCTTTGTTCTGTGATGTGATTAAGTTAGTTAGACACGGTTTGATTCAGGTTTTGTTTTTAAACTTCGTCAGGTGGGAGCTGAGTAACGTTTAGTCTAGATCTGAGGCTGCCCCACTATGGAGGAAAGACTTTTCTGAGGACACCGACTGGGAATGCTTTTTCTGAATTAGTCCCTTTCGGTGAGAACAGGTCCTATTCCAAGCCCCATGCAAACTTCTGGGATTGTTCTCTCTAATGCTTTTGGGTAGTTCTTTCTTCCGCCTCAGATAGTTTCCTCAGTGCATGCAGTAGCCAGGATTTAGGTGAAGACCTGTGTGTGCCTGTGTATGCACACCCGCGCAGCTCTGTTTTCTCTAGTACCTTGCCCTGCAAACTCTCCCCGCCTCTACCTTCCCAGACTCCCAGCTCTGTCCCCTCAACTCAGGGAAATGGCTGGACTCCACGTGGGTCTTGAATCTTTCCAAAGGCAAAAGGTTCAGGTAATTGTAGGAGGCTCACCTTTTTGTTTTCTTACTCTCTACTGTCATTAACTATTGCTGCCTGATGTCTTATCTAATGACAACCATTGTTTCACATATTTTGTTTGTTTGGTTGGTTGGTCCCTGTTATTCCATCTTGACTTTGATTTACAACAGCAAGTTCAATGACTTAAAGGAAATAGAAAAATTCCTTGAAAAACAGAACTTTCTTAAACTGCCCTAGGAAGGAGTAAAAAATCTGAATCATCCTATATCTGCTAAAGAAACTGAATTCAGGGGCACCTGAGTGGCTCAGTGGGTTAAAGCCTCTGCCTTCAGCTCAGGTCATGATCCCAGGGTTTTGGGATGGAGCCCCACATCGGGCTCTCTGCTCAGCGGGGAGCCTGCTTCCCTTCCTCTCTCTCTGCCTGCCTCTCTGCCTACTTGTGATCTCTGTCTGTCAAATAAATAAATAAAAATCTTAAAAAAAAAAAAAGAAAGAAAGAAAGAAACTGAATTCGTAATTTAAAATCTTCTCACAGGGGTACCTGGGTGGCTTAGCTGTTAAGCTTCTACCTTCAGCTCAGGTCATGACCCCAGGGTCCTGGGATAGAACACCAGTCAGGCTCCCTGCTTGGCAGGAAGCATGCTTCTCCCTCTCCCACTCCCCCTGCTTGTGTTCCTGCTCTTGCTGTCTCTCTGTGTGTCAAATAAGCAAATAAAATCTTAAAAACAATTTTTTTAATAAATAAATAAAAGTAAAACCTTCTCACAAAGAAAACTCCAGGCCCCTATGGCTTAACTGGTGAATTCTATTAAAAATTTAAGAAAGAAATAGAACAAATTTTATATAAACATTTTTTAGAGAACAGAGGAAAACAATTTCCATCTCAGCATAACCCTGATATCAAAGTCTGACAAAGACATTATAAGAAAAGAAAGTTTACACCAAAATCCCTTTTGAACATAAACACAGAAACTCTAAACAAAATATTAGCAAATTAAACCCACTAATTCATAAAAAAATGCATCATAGCTAAATATGGTTTATCCCAGGAATGCTTAGACTGGTTTAATATTCAAAATTTAATCAGTGTAATTCACAACATTAACAGAATAAAAGAAAACAAACATATGAACATTTCGACAGATGCAGGAAAAACATCAATTCAAAGTGATTCAAGATAAAAAATAATAAAGACAGACAACTCAGCAAACAAAAATAATATGGAAAATTCTTAACCTAATAAAGGACACTTATGAAAACCTATAGCTAATATCTACCTAGTGTTGAAAGACTAAACACTTTACCTTAAGACTGGGAACAAAACAAAGATGTACATTTTACCACAACTGCATAGTTCTGGAGGTTCTAATCAGTGCAGTAAGGCAAGAAAAAGAAATAAAATATATAAAAATTGAAAATGAAGAGTAAAACTAACTCTTTCATGATAACATGATTTAATACCTAGAACATCCAAAGCAGTCTATAAAATCACCACTATCACTAATAAGAGGATTTGCATGATACAAAGACAATGTACAAAAATCAACTGTATTTCTATATACTAGCAATGAGTAATTGACAAACAAAATTTAAAAAACAAAAATACCAAAAGCAATTAAATACTTAGGGAAAATTTTAACAAAACTGACAAATACAAGGAAAACCACAAAATATACCTAAAAGGAATTTATAAGATCTAAATAAATGGAAAGGTATACCATGTTCATTGAATGAAATACTATTGTTGAGGTATCGATTTTCTTGCAAATTGATCTATACATTCAATGCATTGATCTGTAGATTCTAATTAAAATCTCAGTAGGCTTTTTTTTTACATGCTTATTCTAAAGTTTATATGGAAATGAGAGTATCCTAGAAGAGTCAAGACAGTTACGAGAAACAACAAAATTGGAAGACTTATATTACCTGCTTTCAAGATTTAAACTCTGGTATAGACATAAAGATAAATGGCAGCAGAATAAAGTCCAGAAACAGACCACTACACATGGTAGGATTGACTGAATTTTTACAGTTTCAAAGGTAATTCAATGGGGAAAAGATCGTCTTTTCCACACATGTTGCTGGAACAACTGGATATCCATACTGGAAATAATAAGCCTTGACCTGTACCTTACACCATACACAAATATTAGCTCAGGGGCACCTGGGTGGCTCAGTCATTAAGCATCTGCCTTCTGTTCTGGTCATGATCCTGGGGTCCTGGGATCGAGCCCTGCATCGGGCTTCCTGCTCCTTGGGAAGCCTGCTTCTCCCTGTCCCACTCCCACTTCTTTTTTTTTTTTTTTTTTTTTTTTTAAAGATTTTATTTATATATTTGACAGATAGAGATTTCAAGCAGGCAGAGAGGCAGGCAGAGAGAGAGAGGAGGAAGCAGGCTCCCCACAGAGCAGAGAGCCCGATGCGGGGCTCGATCCCAGGACCCTGAGATCATGACCTGAGCCGAAGACAGCGGCTTAATCCACTGAGCCACCCAGGTGCCCCCCACTCCCACTTCTGTGCTCCCTCTCTTGCTGTGTCTCTCTCTGTCAAATAAATAAATAAAATCTTAAAAAAAAAAGAATATTAATTCAAATGGATCAGAGGCCTAAGTATGAAAGCAGAAACTAAGGTTTATAGAAAAATCTTCTAAATCCGGAAATATCTTCATGACCTCTCAGTAAGCAAAAATTTCTTAGGGCACAAAAGGCACTAACCATAAAAGAAGCATAAATAAACTGTGTGTCTCTCTTCTTCAGAGACACAATGCAACAAAAAAGGACAAAATACTTAATAAAGTATTTTCCAAAATATGAAAACTTAATAATCAAGACAATACCTATTCCACATCACGTGTCATCAGGAATTAAAACCACAATAAGATAGACTGTTATACACAGTGAAATGGCTAAAATTTAAAAGACTAAAAATACTCAGGGCTGGCAAGAGCAGCTAGAACTCTTGGTTATTTCTGGTTGCAGTGTGAAATGGTACTATCATCTAGGGAAACTGACAGTTTTTAATACAGTTCAACATATACTTATCATATGACACAAAAATTCACTCCCTAGGTATATACCCAAGAGAACTCATGTACACACACACACACACACACACACACACACACACACACACTTTATACATATGGCCCCACACTGGAACAGCCCAAATGTCCCTCCCTAGAGAATAAAGAAAACCATAGTACACAAACAAACCACATAATACCACTCAGAAAGTCTGCTCGTGCTGCCATAAAATACCAAAGGCTTAAATAACAGAAATTTATGTCTCACAGTTCGGGAGCCTGGTAAGTCCAAGGTCAAGGTACTGGCAAAGTAGGTTTCTGAGACCTTTTCTCTTGGCTTATAGGAAGCAACCATCCTGCTCTGTGTTCACATGACCTTTTCTTTGCGCCTTCAGAGAGACAGAGAGAAGGGGCGGGGGGGGGGGGGGGGGGGGGGAGAAGAGGGGGAGGGGGAGAGGGAGAAGGGAAAAGAGGGAGAGGGAGGGAGATGGGAGATAGTGAGGGAGGGAAGGAGAGGGAAGGAGAGAGAAGGAAAGGGGGGAAGAGGGAGAGAGAGGGAGGGAGGGAGAGAGACAGCAAGCTCTCTGGTATCCCTTCTTTAAAAAAAAACTAATCCTATTGGATCAGAGCCCTACCCCTATAACCTTTTAACTTTAATTACTTCCTTAAAGGGCCCATCTCCAAATATAGCCACACTGGAGGTGGGGTATTGGAGTTTTAAGATTCAGGGTGGGGTAAGGGTTGGGGGGTGAGTGGGACACAAATATACTGGGCACAACAGCAACAAAAAGGAAACTACTGTTACTCGCAACAACATAGCTGACTACTTTTTCTAAAACTATAATTCCAAAAACCCCGAGTTTAAGAAAAGACAAAACGAATCTATGGTGTCAGAAGTCAGAATAATGACTGAGGCACCTGGGTGGTTCAGTCATTGGAGCATCCAGCTCTTGGTTTTGGCTCAAGTCACGATCTCGGGGTTGTGAGATGGAGCCCTGAGACAGGCTCTGCCCTCAGCTGGGAGTCTGTTTGCAGATCCTGTCCCTCTACCCCTCCCTCCATTTGCACTTGCTCTCTCTCTCTTTCTCAAATAAATTTATAAATCTCAAAAAAAAAAAAGAAAGTAATCAGAATAATGATGACTTTGGGTGGGTGGGGAGGGATTGATGGAAAGTGGCATAAGGGAATTTTTAGAGGGATGAAAATCGTTTTTTTAGCTCGATGGGGTAATGGGAATGGGAATACATTTGCCAAAAGGCCCAGAGCTACATGCTCAGAAGTGGGTGCATTCATTGCATGTAAGTTTCGGCTCAACAGAGTACATTTCTCCATAGCAGCTCGCATGGATTTACCTCTATCTTTTTAGCGGCGCCATCGCCTTCCTTCCTGAATGTCATAATTCAGAACTATTTCCCCATTGATAGTCGCGAATAGACACACTTCCAAGTCTGTGCCATTATAAACAATGGGGAAGTGGACACACTTGGAGGATAAACTCCTAAGTGAGACTGTTACAGCCTTTACTTTGTGAAAGAGGAAGAATCCGAATGAAGTCAGTCATGGGGACAACAGCTACAGCACAAGGAATCTGGCTGCAGCAGCACTGTAGGGTGGCAGATG
This sequence comes from Meles meles, assembly GCF_922984935.1. Lineage (NCBI taxonomy): Eukaryota > Metazoa > Chordata > Mammalia > Carnivora > Mustelidae > Meles > Meles meles. Next base: position 32,845,769 of record NC_060083.1, read on the forward strand.
GGACCCCCCACTGGAGCTAAGCCTAACAGAACACTGGACTGGTTGAAGTGCTGTGTGGTTTATACCTGAAACTAATGTAACATTGTGCGTCAACGACACTTCAGTTTAAAAAAAAAAAGGAGAATCCGAATCTCAGAAGCAAGAAGGGATTTCTCCAAGGCCTACTGTAATCACACACAGTGTTACGCTGGCGGAACCTGGAACTGAAGAGGTGTGTGTTATCACACAGAAATACTAATGGGGGGCTAGAGGCCGACGCTGCGCTTCTGACCAGAATAACCATTTATCCTAATTCTACTTTCTCCCTTGTCTCCCAGTAATCCGGTGAGTGTTAATGCCTTCAGGTAGCCTTAATTTAATATAATCCTAAGTGAATTCCTGGGATCCCATAGTACCTTAGTAATAGTACCTTAATGGTATTAGTACCTGTTACTTAATAGTAATAATACCCAGAGTACCTTAATAATAACTCATCACATGCCAAGCACCATGCTACCAATTTATATGCATTATCTTCTTTAATCCTCATGACTCCATAAAGTACAGCTGTTATTAATTCCTTGTCCATTGTACAGATGGGAAAACTGAGGCTTCAACAGGTTAAGTACTTTGCCCAAGGTGACACCACTAAAAAGTGATCTAAACAGGTTTCAGACCAGGTCCCTGACATAAAAGCCCCTACTCTCAACCATTACACTCACTTCCTCTCAAGGATAAGATTTCACAGGGATGTTGTTGTGAAGGTTACACAAAACTATTACAATGTCGGTTACTGGCCTCTCAACAACTTGAAGGCAGTTCATGCATTTTTATTTCTGTCTTCCCAACATCTGGCTCACAGTAGAGTGCAAAGGGCTTAGCGCTGTGCCTGACACGGAGTAAGCACTCAGTGAGTGCTAATTATTATCATTCTTGGAACTCAATAAATGTCTGTTGAGTAAGTAAACATTTGCATGAATGACTAATTATCCGAAGTATTCTTTTAGCAAATAAACAAGGAACACGGGGACAACAGGTTGCAAGCCTCCTCTCCTGCCGAGCTCCTCTGGAGGTGGCTGAGCCAGGAAGGAATGGTCAACCTCCTTCTGCCCATTTGTCTGCTCCCCCATGGGACACAGCAAGGAAGGGCACCCACTTCAGTGTGGGACGTCAGCCCCAGTCTGTGCGGACACAGCGTGGGGCAGACTCTCGACGATGAAGGAAAGAATTAGCTGGTACAGTGGTGGAGGTGGTAGTGGGGTGCACACGTGCGTGTGTGTGTGTGTTTGTGTGCACACATGTGCGCACTCTCAAGCACACGCTGCTTCTCGCTCCCCCTCACGGTGAAACCCGGCTACAAATGAGGAGAGGTTGGGGAGGCGCCTAATACAAAGCTTCGGACAACGTCACAGTGTGCACACAGGATGAACACGGGCTTAAGGGTAAGTCATGACTCAGGGTCCAAGGACATCAGAAAGTCTTTGAGCCTCTGCTGTCTCCTCCTATTCTGTTGCCTCATCTTCATTAGAGGAATGCACTGCAGCAGGAGTTAACAGGTTTAGGGTGAGCAAAAGCCTCAGCCCCAGGAGCCAGGTGAGCGCTGCTTCCCTTGACCCACAGGCCTTGTGTGTCCCATCCTCATTCAGAGCCTCTATCAATTTCTTGGCCAGCTGCCAACATCCACTCAAGCAGCACTCTGGGCCCTGCTCTGAGCCCTGTTCTCCATTTGTCTGCCTGGTTCCTACTTCCCCTGTCTCATACCTTGATCGGTTTCCGTCCTTGGCTGGAAGACCCCCGGCCATTCTCAGCCCAGCTGCCTTGCTTGGGGATGCTCCCATCACAGATGGGATTTGACCCTTTCGGCTCCTCTGCCTGCCTGCATGCTGACTCTCCTACCCTCTTCTTCCATGGGCGGGGAGCAGAGGGCAGCATGTCCCCAGAGCCAGGTGAATTGAGGAAGCACCCAAAGCTCTTGCTAAGGTCACAATTTTTTTTTTCTACCTGGCTCCTGCCTTGCCTACTTGCCCAAATCCTCATTTTATGCCTCTCAAAGTCCTTGTTCTCATCTCGTAGTTTAACTTTCAGAGCCTTGCTCATTTGAGGCAGTTTTGATTTATGTTTTATGGTTATCCTTAAACTCATAAGTGAAACTTGTTTGAAATGCCAGTCACTCTGTTATTACAGAAACAATATAACAAATATTTTCACATAAGTCTTTACGCTGAAAAGACAAATTGTTCTCAAGCTCAAATATACTTGCATGCTTTGAAAATATCAAGGCAAAAAGATGGAAAAAAGGAGCCAACGGGTAAGAGACATAGAGGAACAAGTGAGGATTCAACAAATCGAAGTTTGTGGAAAAAGAAGAGAAGGAACAGAGGAGGGGCACCTGGGTGGCTCAGTCAGTTAAGTGTCTGCCTTAAGCTCAGGTCATGATCCCAGGGTCCTTGGACTGAGTCCTGCTGCTCAGCAGGGAGCCTGCTTCTCCCTCTGCCTGCTGCTCCCCCTGCTTGTGTTCTCTCTCTCTGTCAAATAAATAAAATCTTAAAAAAAAAAAAAGAAAGAAAGAAAAAGAAACAGGGGAGAGGAAATTATCAAAGAATATAGGAAAATTTCTGGGCTCCTGGGTGGCTCAGTGGGTTAAGCCGCCGCCTTCGGCTCAGGTCATGATCCCAGGGTCCTGGGATCGAGTCCCACATCGGGCTCTCTGCTCAGCAGGGAGCCTGCTTCCCCCCCCCCTCTGCCTGCCTCTCTATCTACTTGTGATCTCTGTCAAATAAATAAATAAAATCTTTAAAAAAAAAAAGAATATAGGAAAATTTCTGATAGGTGATGGATACACTATCAGAACAATGAATGAAGCAAGGCCCACACCTGGGAATGACAATGAAATAACAGGTCACCAGAAATAAGGAGAGGACCCTAAAAGCTTCGACTGAAGGTCAGGGTCCTTATGAAGTGATAACAATGAGAGTGGATCAGGATTTTCAATGGGAAAATCAATTTTTTTCAATTTTCAAAAGGGAAATAGAGCAGTGCCTTCAAAGTTATAAACAAATTTAAGGGAGCCTGGGTGGCTTAGTCAGTTAAGCAGCTGCCTTTGGCTCAGGTCATGATCTCAGGGCCCAGGGATCAAGGCCCGCGTCGGGCTCACTGTTCAGCAGGGAGCCTGTTCTCCCTCTCCCTCTGTGCTCTCTATCAAATAAATAAAAAATTTTTTAAAAAAGTTATAAGCAAATTTGATTTACAACCTAAGATTCAATGCCCAGTGCAATCATCAATCAAGTACAAGAGTAGAATACATAAATTCCTTCTTTTTTTTTTTTTAAATTTATTTATTTGACAGAGAGAGATCACAAGTAGACAGAGAGGCAGGCAGAGAGAGAGAGAGCAGCAGGCTCTCTGTTCAGCAGAGAGCCCGATGCGGGACTCGATCCCAGGACCCTGAGATCATGACCTGAGCCAAAGGCAGCGGCTTAACCCACTGAGCCACCCAGGCGCCCCAAATTCCTTCTTTTTTTTTAAGATTTAATTTTTAAGGGCCACCTGGGTGGCTTAGTTGGTTAAATGTCTGCCTTCAGTTCGGGTCATGATCCCAGGGTGCTGGGATCAAGCCGCACATTGGGCTCCCTGCTTGGTGGGGAGCCTGCTTCTCCCTCTTGTTCTGCCTGCCACTTATGCTCTCTGTCAAATAAATAAAATCTAAAAATTAAAAAAAAAAAAGATTTAATTTTTAAGGAATTTCTACACCTAACATGGAGCTCAAACTCACAACTCTGAAATCAAAAGTCCCATGCTCCTCTGACAGAGCCAGCCAGATACTCCTAAATGAATTTCCAAAATAAAAGATTTGGCAATTGTACTCAAATACACCTCTGCCTAGGACATTATTTACTGGTCACTCTGGCAAAATAAGGGAGGAAAACTCAAGAACAATCACCCAAATCTCAGGAACTTCGGGTTGAGGTCAGGGAATCAGTGAAAGGAAGCTCCCAGATGGTTACTGTCCGGATTGAAGCAAGATGACAGAAGGTTCTAGAAGGAAGATCTTGGGGAGAGGGAAAAAAAAAACTCAATAGAATGCCTGTTAGGATGGATAGTAGGGGGAAATGGAGAATATGCTAAAGTCAAATAGTGCAAGAAAGAAAAAAAAATGCTATTTGCAATTCCAGCTCTAAGAAAAGTACTCCGAGGAAGTAAGCATTAGCGGGAATACTACCTGCCCGGCACAGAACCATACGCGTATGTAAATAAGTGTCAATAATGGCGGTGTTGTTCATTGATTTTAGAATCAATCTTTAAGTAAAACATTGATTCCAGTTATGGAACAGAATGAGGATGCCATCTATCAGACCTGTTAAAGTAGGTGTGACAGAGATGTGGAGAAGGAAGGATGGAATGAGGGAGGGAAGCCTGCAGCATTAGGTGGGGGACCTCAGGACTAGTAAATGTGAACAAAAAGAGTGTCATGTAGTTCTTAAAGTGACAGTCGTATACATATACTATACCAATTTTTTAAATTATACATATACTATACTATTTTTATTATCCATTCGTATGTCAATGGACATTTGGGTTGTTTCAATATTTTGCTCACTGTGAATAATGCTGCTGTAAACATTGGTGTACAAATATCTGAGTCTCTGCTTTCAATTGTTCTGGGTAGACCCGAATTCACCCAGAAGTGGGTGAGTTTTCAAAAACAAATCAAAACTCTCCACTCTGTTTCCAGCTTTTCAGAAGGCTGGGAGGGGAGGCAAGCATTACAGAAGAGTGGATGGGCAGGAGAAAATATTTGCACATCACATATCTAATTAGGAGCTTGCACTCCAAATATATAAAGAACTCTCACAACTCAATAATAAAAAGACAACCCAATTAGGGGCGCCTGGGTGGCTCAGTGGGTTAAGCCTCTGCCTTCAGCTCAGGTCATGATCTCAGGGTCCTGGGATCGAGTCCTGCATTGTGCTCTCTGCTAGGCAGGGAGCCTGCTTCCTCCTCTCTCTCTCTCTGCCTGCCTCTCTGCCTACTTGTGATCTCTCTCTGTCAAATAAATAAAATCTTTAAAAAAAAAAAAAAAGACAACCCAATTAAAAAATGGGCAAAGGAACTGAATAGACATTTCTCCAAGGAAGATACACGAATGGCCAATAAGCACATGAATAAATGCTCTGTATCATCAGTCATCAGGGAGACATAAAATAAAACCACATTGAGATACCACTCACACCCACTAGGATGGCTGGAATAAAGGAGTTGGACAAGAACAAGTGTCACTGGGGTGCCTGGGTGGCTCAGTGGGTTAAAGCCTCTGCCTTCGGCTCAGGTCATGATCCCAGGGTCCTGGGATCGAGCCCCACATCGGGCTCTCTGCTCCGCGGGGAGCCTGCTTCCTCCTCTCTCTCTGCCTGCCTCTCTGCCTAGTTGTGATTTCTCTCTGTCAAATAAATAAAATATTAAAAAAAAAAAAGAATGAGTGTCACTGAGGATGCGGAGAAATCGGAAGCCTCATACACTGCTAATGGGAATATGAAACAGTGTGAACACTTTGGAAAACAGTCTGGCTGTTTCCTCAAAATGATTAAACATAAAGATAGCATATGATCCAGCAACCCCACTTCTAGACATATACCCCAAAGACTTAAAAACAGATACTCAAAAATGTGTACAGGAATGGTTTGTAGCTGTATTAGTCACAGTAGCCAAAAGGTGGAAACAATCCAAATGTCTATCAGCTGATGAAAGGATAAGGAACACCTGGGTGGCTCAGTCAGTTGTTTATGACTCTTGATTTCAGTTCAGGTCATGATCTCAGGGTCATGAGATCAAGCCCCATGTTGGGTTCTGTGCTCAACATGGAGTGTGCTTGAGATTCTCTCCCTCTGCCTTTACCCCTCCTCCCCACACTATTTCTCTCTCTCTTTCTCTCAAAATAAATGAGTAAAATCTTTGAAAAAAGGATAAACAAAATGTGGTATATCTATACAATGGAATGTTATTTGACTGTAAAAAGGAGTACAGCAGCCTTATTCATAATTACCCAAGCTTGCAAGCAACCAAGTTGTCCTTCGGTAAGTGAATGGATAAATCCACTGTGGTCCATCCAGACAATGGAAGGTTATTCAATGCTAAAAAGAAATGAACTATCATGTCATCAGAAGACATGTTACTAAGTGAAAGAAGCCAATCTGGAAAGGCTACATACTATATGGTTCTAGCGAGGTAACATTCTGGAAAACACAAAACTATGGAGACAGTAAGAAGACCAGTGGTTGACGGGGGTTGGGGCTGGTGGGAGAGAGAAATAGTTGGGACATACAGGATCAGTGAAACTATTCCATATGAAGCTATTATGGCAGGTACATTTATTTTATACTTGTCCAAATCCACAGAATGTAACACTGAGAGTGAGCCCTAATGTAAACTATGGAGCCTGGGCCATGTGTCAAAGCAGGTTCCTCTTTTGTAACAACCGTCTCACTCTGGTGTGGGACACTGATAGTGAGGGAGTCTGGTTTGGGTCAGGGGTGGCCCAACTCTGGGTTGGGTCTGGTTTGAGTCTGGGTGGGCCAGGGGTGGAAACTCTCCATACTGTCTGCTCAATTTTTCTGTGAACCTAAATTTGTTCAAAAAAATAAAATCTGGAAAAATAAAATGAAGTACTGACGCATGTTCCAACACGGATGAACTTGGAAACTATTTTACTGAGTGAAAGAAGCCAGTCCCAAGAGACCACATGTTATTTGACTCCATTCTATTAAAGGTCCAGAGCAGGGAAAGTATCTATAGAGGCAGAAAGCCAACTAGTGGTTGTTTAGGGCTAGGGGATACAGGGTATGGGTGCGGATGGAGAGGTGGGAGCCTAAGGGAATGGGATTTCTTTTTGAGATCATCAAAATATTCCAAGATTGACCATAGTGATAGTGTACCGATCTGTGAAGATACCAAAAATGACTGAATCCTACACTTTAATTGGATGAATTGTATGTTATAAAAATTATATCTCTATTAAGCTTTGAAAGAAAGAAAGAAGGAAGGAAAAGGAAAGAAAAGAGAAAGGAAAAAGCATGCAGGACGACAGTCTTCCAGAAGCCCTTTCTAATGACCATCCTCTGTGGCCAAGGGGCTGCCCCACCTCTAGCCCAAGCCTTTCTCTAAAAGAAAATGTTGGACTCAGCATCTTGAGTGATGAAGGGTGGGGCCCAGGTTCCCACCAGACCCGAGAGGCAGCAACAGGCTCTGCTCAGCTGTCTGCCAGGCGTTTTCGCCTCCGGTGGACACCTAGACAGCCACACCCTCGCCCTCATGACAGGGATAGAGCCCAGCGCGGAGGGGAGAGGGCTGCCCTGTTGTAGGGGAATCAGCCAAATTGGCCAGTGTGAGAGAGGGCCGGGCTGTGATTTAGGAGCCCTTAAGGTAAGAGGAACCATCCCTCCCTCAGCCTAGAGGCAACTGCAGGCCCAGGAGGAGGCCCAGGAGCCTGTGGCTTGACCCCTTTAGACTAGAGAGAGAGAGAGAGAAAGAAAGAAAGAGAGAAGAAAGAGTTCTAAACGTTCAGACCTAAAAAAGACTTTGGAGGTATGCAGACAGTGGATTCTAGACTTCCAGAGTTCATAGCCAATATCATTCCAAAGTATCTGGGAAGCCTGACAAGTTTGACAGCTTCTTATTTTGCTAAATAAAGACAATTTTTAAAATTAATATCCTTATTTGATTTTTTAACAAATCGAGGAGGCAGAATGTCAGAATAAAGAGAAGCTGTTTAAATGGAACAAATTTAGCTTGATGAAAAACTCACTACATTCCCCAATTCCATGAAAACTTGCCAAACACAAGGAAAACTTTATCTTGGAACAAGGTGGCTTTGGGGCAAGGCTTTGGGCACCCCTTCCCATTCAGCACTTGAATCTTCTTGAAACCATCTCTGGAAAACAGCTTCTCAATTGATAGGGTTTTAGGGCCACTGAGCTGTGGGTTCAAATTCTGCCCTTGCAACTTACTGGTTCTATATAGACTTCTGCAAATTTCTTACCTTCTCTGAGCCTCAATTACGTTATCTTTAAAATAACACTTATCTCACAGATATTTTTATGAAAATTATTATAAAAGAAAGATATGAGAGATCTTGGCACATAGTATGACATTACATTGTTGTTTTCATGCCTAGTGATAAAAATAGTCTCCAAGGGGCACCTGGGTGGTCCACTTGGTTAAGCCTCTGTCTTCAGCTCAGGTCATGATCTCAGGGTCATAGGATCAAGCCCTCCTGGCTCAGTGGGCAGTCTACTTCCTCCTCTCCCTTTGTCCCTCCCTGGGCTTGTGTTCTTTCGCTAGTTCTCACTCTCTTTCAAATAAATAGATAAAATCTTTAAAAAAAAAAAAAAGTCTCCAAGACAATGCATTGCATTGTTCCAGCACTTTAGCTGATAAAAAATTTCTTCCCTAAGTATAGCTCAAACTGCCTTCCTGTCTAACTACCCCTTGATCTCACACATGGGCTTTCAAGTCACAAGGAACAAATTCAATCTTTTTGCCATGGCAGGTCTTAGTTCCTTTTCAATCTTCCATTCTCCAGACAAAGTACCCTCTTTCTGTCAATTATTCCTCAGAGATGTCCTCACCAGCCTGCTTGTATCAGTCAGCTACTGCCAGAATAATGTCCTGTAACAAACCTCTCCAAAAACTCAACAGCACAAAAGCTAGGCCTGGTAGGGCTTCACTCCATGCTTCACATCAGCTCGAGGTGTTTGTCTGTCTCTCATCTTCCTTGGACTCCCTGAGTCTTGTTCTTTCAACAACCAAAGGAAGAAGTGTGAGGGGATATACTCAAGTGTGTAAGCATATTTCTAGCCTTTGCTGCCTTCAGATACCATTATCCAAAGCAAGTTCCCAAGGTCAAGCCCCAAATCAAGAGGTCATGGCAAAGATATGGATTTAGAATAGAGAAAGGTGAAGAATTGAGATAATAATTCCATTTTCCACTGCTCACTTTTCCTGTGTGCTCTTGGCCTTAACCTATGTACATTGAACATACTCCTCTAAGATCTTACCGGGATGAGGCAGTAAGAGGTTTGGGAGGAGACACAAAGCCTCCCATGATCAAGTCCCTGCCTAACTCCCTTACCTTTTCTCCTACCATTCTCCTCTTTGCTTTCCATACATTAGCCACACTGGGTTTCTTTCATTTTCTTGAAGGCTTTAACCTCTTTCCCACCTCAGGGCCTTTGCATGTGCTGCTTTTTATTTTTTTTTATTTTATTTTTAATTTATTTGACAGAGAGAGATCACAAGTAGATAGAAAGGCAGGCAGAGAGAGAGAGAGAGAGAGGAGGAAGCAGGCTCCCTGCTGAGCAGAGAGCCCTATGCGGGACTCGATCCCAGGACCCTGGGATCATGACCTGAGCCAAAGGCAGCGGCTTAACCCACTGAGCCACCCAGGCGCCCCCATGTGCTGCTTTTTAACACACCACACAGAAAACTCTTCCCCCCCAACCCCTTCCCCTGCTCCTAGTTTGAATTTCTTCTTACCTTTAAAATAAAATTATATGTTATGCTTCAAAGAGATGTTTTCCTGACCACCCAATCCAATTAAGTCTCCCTCTTTTGCTCTCCAGCAGATGAATCTTATTTTCCTCTTCATACTCTACTTAGATTTGCAATATTTATTTGCAATAAAGCAATTATTTATTTATTTAATTTTTTTTTTTCCCCCCCTGCTAGACTCCAAGTTCATGAAGTCAAAGACCATGTCTGGCTTGCTCATGGTCGTGTCCCCAGTGCCCAGCACAGGCACAACACACAGTAGATGTTTAATGCATATTTACTGAGTGAAGGAACATAGGATTAATGCAAAGGAATAAATGAACAAAGGATTTCATCAGGTCTCATTCCCCTTCCCTCTGTTCAATGACAAAAGGTAAAGGAGGATAGGAAGCATAAAGCTGGTCTTGGAACACAGCCTGAAGAAGGCTCCTAATCTTTTCTTAGGTGCATGGACTTTGCCATCACTGCTTAACTTTTTTTTTTTTTTGGAGACAGAGAGCATGTGCAAGGTGGGGGAGGGGCAAGGGGAGAGGAAGAGAGAAAATCTTAAGCGGGCTCTACTTCCAGCACAGAGCCCAACACAGGGCTCAATCTGATGACCCTGAGATCACGACCTGAGCCAAAATTGAGAGTCGGATGCTTAACTGACTGAGCCATCCAGGCACCCCTCCTGGACTATTTTTTTTATGAGGATTTGCTTCCACAATTCATTTTGCTTAGACATCTACTCAGAGGAATTCAGGCTCTCTGACCACATGCTCACTGTCCAGGTAGGTGATCAGATGTGCACCAGGGGGCTTGGGATCAAAACCATGCCACCAGTAATTCACCGGACAGATACCTGACAAGGGTCAGCATGGGGAAACTACAGATAAATGGAGCTCCATGGCACAAGTCACTGCTTGTGGGGTGGAGAGAGGTTTGATGATGACAGTATTGTTCTAGCTGCCAAAGTGCCCATTCGAGCTTCCTCTTTGAGATCCTTCTGTCTCCTCTCACGCAGCCTTTCAATCAGACTTTGTCCTACATCACCCTCACAAACTGCTGAACCAAGGAAAAGTTTTGGTCTTTTCTGTCTGTCGCCCTTTGAAAACGTCAGCACCCTGACGTTAATAAGGGTTTAATAAGGCTTTAATAAGGGTTTAATAAAACCCTCTGTAGCCTAGAAAAACAAGAACAGAAAGTCAAATTCCTGAGTCAGTTTCCTCACCTGATAAATGGGCATGGCCACACTTGGCAAGCGGTAATGAGGATTGGTTGAAACAACATAACAATCAAGTGTTTCCTAAAATATGATTGACAATTCAGAGGTTAGTGGTATTTTTTTTTTATCTCTTTCAGTCAAGTAAGGTTGTGTTGTGGCACACAAAGGGTTAAGGATTTGGGAACCAAAAATTCTTCCTAGAACAGAAGAAAAAAAAAATGCCCACTTCTCCATGCACTTGAAGGACAGATTGCTTAGGATGGGATTGCAATCGGGTCTCCAAGTGGGCGAAATGATTGCCATCCTCATCAATATTACTGCCGACTGAGTCTACATGGGACTCGATCAGGTAATTGAGGTCCCAAATTTAGTTTTTATCCAGACACCAAGATTAATAGGAATGGCTTCTGGGAATTAACTCTTTGTAGTTTTCCAAGGCACAATGCACTTAGGACTTGATGTTAACTTTTTAGACCTGAACATTTGAAAGGCAAAGATCTATTGTCTGGTTTCACTAGCCTGGATGTTAAAAAGGTCGAGGTCATTGGATTCCTGTATAGTTGTCAGTTCTGGTTTGACCTGGGGAACTTCAGCTACCTGAACTCCTAGACAGCTGCTTCTAAGTTGTTGTAGGTCCCCTGGAAGAAAGAACAGTCATAACTGGGACAAACCACCTTAGATGCTAGAGAAACAACAATAAACCGACAATACATAAATATACAACTAAAATATGCAACAATATTGCTCTGATGTTGTTAGGGCAGCAGCATTTGTATCATTAACTCAATAAGTATTTACTAAACCTTTATCATGTGGTCAGTACCAAATTAATAGTGAAAGAAAAGCTACATGACCATCTTAATAGATACAGAAAAATCATCTGAAAAAACAATCCAATATCCTTTCATGGTAGAAACTCTCAATAAACTAAAAGAAAACTTTCCTCAACCTTTATAAGAGGATCAATGAAAAACCCTTTGCTAACATCACACTTAGACTGATTCTTTCCCCCTAAGAATCAGCAAGTAGACAAGGAAGACCACTCTTGCCACTTCTATTCAAAATTGTAGCCAGGAAATTCTTGCCAGTTCTTACAATTAGGCAAGGGGAAAAGAGGCATCCAGATTGGAAAGGAAGAAGTAAAACTATTTCTATTTACAGATGTCGTGATCTTACATATAGAAAATTCCTAAAGAATTCACCCACACCAAAAAAAAAAAAAAAACAACAAAGAACTGTTACATCGGGAGGGAGGCAAACCATAAGAGACTCTTAATCTCACAGGACAAACTGAGGGTTGCTGGGGGGTGTGGGGGGTAGAGAGAGGGTGGTGGGTTATGGACATTGGGGAGGGTATGTGATATGGGGAGTGCTGTGAAATGTGTAAGCCTGACGATTCACAGAACCCTGGGGCATTTACCCCTGGGGCAAATCATACATTATACCTTAATAAAAATAATTAATAATAAAAAAATGGCAAAAAAACTATTACAACTAATAAGTTCAGCAAAGCTGCAGGATTAATATACACAATCAGCTGTGTTTCTATACATTACCAATGACCAATCTGAAAAGGAAGACAACAATTTCATTCACAATAGTATAAAAAAGAATAAAATACTAAGGAATAAGTTTAACCAAAAAAGTGTAAGACGTGTACACTCAAAACTACAAAATGTTGTTGAAAAAAATTAAAGAAAACTCAAATAAATGGACAGATATTTTGTGTTCATGAATTGGAACACTGAATATTGCTAAGATGGCAACATTCTCCAGATTGACCTTCAGTGCAATCTCTATCAAAATTCCAACTGCCTTTTTAGCAGAAATGGACAAGCTTATCCTAAAATCTACATGGAATTGTAAGTGTAACCTAAACAGTTTTGAAAAAGAATGGAGTTGGAATTCTCATACTTCTTGATTTTAAAACTTACTATAAAGCTACAATAACCCAAACACTGTGGTACCAGCATAAGGACATGTGTAGGTAGATCAATGGAATGGAATTGAGTATCCAGAAATAAATCCATACATCTATTTATGATCAACTGATTTTTGACTAGGGTTGCCAAGACCACTCAATGGTGAAAGAATACTCTTTTGACAAATGGTGCTGGGACAACTGGATATCCATATGCAGAATGAAGTTGGATCCCTACCTCACACCATATAAAAAAATTAATTCTAAATGGATCAAAGACCTAAATGAAAGAACTAAAAACTACTGAACTCTTTAGAAGAAGACATAGGTGTAAGTTTTTATGCCCTTGGATTAGACAACAGTTTCTTTCTTTCTTTTTTTAAGATTTTATTTATTCATCCATCAGAAACAGAGAGAGCACAAGCAGGGAGAGTGACAGGCAGAGGGAGAAGTAGGTTCCCTGCTGAGCAAGGAGCCCCATGTGGGACTCAATCCCAGAACCCTGGGATCATGATCTGAGCTGAAGGCAGATGTGTAAATGACTGAGCCACCTAGGCATCCCTAGGCAACAGTTTCTTTTTTTTTTTTAAAGATTTTTTTTTATTCATTTATTTGACAGACAGAGATCACAAGTAGGCAGAGAGGCAGGCAGAGAGAGAGGAGGAAGCAGGCTCCCTGCTGAGCAGAGAGCCCGATGTGGGGCTCGATCCCAGGATGCTGGGATCATGACAGGAGCCAAAGGCAGAGGCTTTAACCCACTGAGCCACCCAGGCACCCCAACAGTTTCTTAAATATAACACCCAAAGACAAGCAACAAAAGAAAACAGAGATAAATTAAGCTTCATCAAAATTTAAAAACTTAAGTGCATCAAAGGATATTATCACAAAAATGAAAGATAACCCAAAGAATAGGAGGAAGTATTTAGAAATCATGTACCTATAAGAGTCTAGTATCCAGAATATATGAAGACTTACAGCTTACAGCTTAACAATAAAAGACAATAAAAACAATAAAAAGACAACCCAATTTAAAAAATGAACAAATGACTTGAACAGACATTTCTCCAAAGAATATATACCAATGGCCAACAAGCACATGAAAAGATGTTTGACATCATTAGTCATTATGGAAATGGAAACCAAAACCATAAGATACCCCTTCACACACACTGCAGTGGCTATAATCAAAAAGACAACAACAAGTGTTGGTGAAGATATGGAGACATTGGAACCTCAGACATCACTGGTGGGAATGTAAAATGGTGTGGCTGCTGTATAATTTGGTCATTCCTCAAAAAGTCAAATACAGAATCACCACATCTGCCAGCCATTCCATTCCTTGGTATATACCCCCAAAGAACTGACAAGAGGTGCTCAAAAAACTGGCAGACAAATGTTTATAGCAGCACTAGACACAATAGCCAAAAGGTGGAAATGACCCATATGTTCATCAACTCATGAATGGATAATCGTGCCGGGGTACATCTATACAATGGAATATTACTCGGCCATGAAAGGCAATGGAGTACCGATATATACTGTATCATGGATGAACCTTGAAAGCTGCTAAGTGAAAGAAACCAGACATAAAGGTGGTATGGTATGATTCCATTTATATGAAACACCTAGAACAGGTGAATCCATAGAGACAGAGAAAGTAGATTAGTGTTTGCCGGGGGTTGGGGAAAGGGAAAATGAGGGATGACTCTTTAATGAGTATGGGGTTTCTTTTGAGGGTAATGATTATATTCTGAAATCAGGTAGAGGGGATGGCTGCACAACTTGAACTAAAACACTGAAATGTACACTTAAACATGGATTAAATGGTGAATTTTACATAGCACAAATTTTATCTCAATTCCTTCTCTTCTTATTTGTTGACTCTTTTTTTCAGTGAAGTGTACTTGACCCACATTGTTATATTAGTTTCAGGTGCACAACATAATGATTCAACAACTTGATGTGTTATACTGTGACCATAGTATAACTACTGTCTGTCACCATCAGGGACAGATTCCAAATCCCATCAGTCTATCACAGGGCCAAGAAAACCCTGAAAGCAGTGGGACCTCAAAACACAGAGCCAGCCCATCAACAACTGACCCAGGGAGAAAAATGGGACCACCTTGACTCTTACCCAAATCCAGCGGTGCCTCTTAGAGTAACAATGTTTACAGAAAAAAGGAACTTCCCCCAAACACAGGATAGCACAGAAAAACAATCTAAATTTCTTCTTCTTCCTCCCCTCCTCCAAAGTCTAAGGCATCAGGACTGAAAAAGAAAGCATCCCTAGGCAGGTGCGATGAATGCCAAGGTTACCGAAGGGAAATCACGTTGATTATTGAAATATAAAGATCCATCCACTCAAAGCACTGGGAGCTGTTAAAGGCAGAATGAGCCAATTCCACGGAGGAATCAGGCAGCCTTTCAGGGGTTATGATGACAGAGTTTGGAATGCTCATTTCAGAGCAAGTAGGAAAAAAATAAAAGCCAAAACTATACTTCATCACCTGACATTGTCACCCTTTTCTCCAGGCTTGGCTAAGCCCCACTCTCAGATTCTCAGACACTTAGCTCATCTTTTCCCTGCGCCACAGTGAAGATACATTCTGGGGTGTGGACGAGAGTTCCAGTCATATCAAAACCCCCAGTTGCTCGTCAGCCTGAGACCCTGCCTGTTCTGCATCTGGTGTCAGTCTCGCCACCTCCTGCCGTCCTTCAAACGTACACGTTCCTGGGTCTTCACCGAAGCTTCCACAGCCCACTCCTCCTCCATCCTCACAGGCTCCTGCGTCCAACTCCATCAAAACCTGCCCCTGCTCCCTGCCTTTACCTCACCAGACTGTGGGCGCTTTGAAGGTAGGAGCTTGTGGTTGACTGTCTTTATTTAAACTGATAACTGAGACCGTCCTATAGAACATGTCTCCTCCTCCATGAAATCATGGGGTTGGACAACCCCCTCATCATCGATGTTGTCTGAAGATGGCCTTCACGCCTATTTGGCCCACACTGTACTGATTGTATTTAAGCAAGCATTTTAAAATTGGAAAACTTGGGTACCTGGGGGGCTCAGTTGGTTAAGCGTCTGCCCTTGGCTCTGGTCATGATTCCAGGATCCTGGGATCAAGTCCCAGGTCAGGCTCCCTGCTTCCCCCTCTGCCTCTCCCCCCAACTCATTCTCAAAATCTCTCTCTCTCTCTCAAATAAGTAAAATCTTTAAAAATAAATAAAATTGGAAAGCTTTATGTTAAAAATCTTGATTTCTGTCTTGTCTAGAATACTCAGGCGATCTGGCAGCATGGGACCCATCTTTGTGGCTGGAACAGCTGCTCTATTGAGCACTGGGGTCCCTCACTCATCTAGGCTTCAGGAGGCATTGGACTTGAGTCTCCTGGTCTAGGTGCCTTCTCCTCTTCCAAGTCTGAGGCTCTACCATCCCATCATTCCAATTTCTCTTCCTCCTCCAGCCCATCATCACTGGGTTGTTTTGTTTGGGTCCTTTTTGTTTGTTTTTCTGTTTTCTGTTTTTTGTTTTTTAAATCTTCAACCGTCCTTGTTCAGTTTTCTTACTACTTTCCAAGCACTACTACACTACGGCAGGAGCCACAAGCCTCCCCGGTTAATTCCTCAACAATTAATCACCAGAGACCATCCTTACAAACAATGCCAGCCTTCTAAAAAACCACTATCACTTTTAGGTTATGCAGACCACTCTCCTCTTTCTCAGCATGGAACTGGGAACAGAAAAACTCCCAATTTCAAAAGCACATTTTAAAGGTAATCCAACTGAATGCAGACTTCTTAAAAGGACATCAAATGCTTGAGCAAATACTACCTCTATATAACCATTTAAGCAATTTCAAATACATTTCCGTTGTATAATTATGCGAGGACTTTGGTCATAAAACATCTCTGGCAAACTTAAGAGAAATCGCCACAGATTTCCATTTGTGAGGAAAATGCCCGGTTGCAAGGTAGACACCTGTCATCAGCTTCTCAGTGGATTTCCATCTGGTCATTCCCCACCAACCTGCTGGCCCCAGTGGGTCCTCACTCAGGTGAACAAGCACCCGGCCCAAAGAGGAAACTCAATTAGCATCTAGCTGGGCCTGAGCAGATTGGCTCGTAATGCTGCAGATTTTGAGCCTGAAAGCAGAAGTCATTATGTTTCGGTATATTAGTGAAAAGGGACCATTATTTCCTCCAGAAACCTGCTATTCCTCCCGTATTCCCTATTGACAGACTTTGGAGCAGTGGTTCTCATCCCTGACTGCACATTAGAGACTCCCTGGGGATTTTTTTTTTTTAAATGTCAAAGTCCGGACACCGCAGCAGACCAATTCAGTCAGACTCTCAGAGAGGGGAGCGGGCTGCCATCAGAATTTTGAAGTGTTCAGGTGATTCCAATGCACAGCCAGGGCTGAATACCAGGGGTGTATGGGGCTGCATAGGTTCCCAAAGTGTGGGGCCCGGGTCAACAGCCTCAGTGTCCCTCAGGAACCTATTAGAAATGCAGATTCTTGGGTCCCACCCCAGACCTACTGAGTCAGGATCTCTGGAGGCAGGGCCCCATAATCTGTATTTTAGTCTGTCCTAATATATGCTAAGGTTTAAGGACCACTGGTGTCATGGACTCCGTCAGGCTTGGGTTTCCATCCCAAACCCACCACTTACCAACTCCGTGACCTGAACCAAGTGCTTCCTAGATAAGGCTCAGTTTTCCTATCTGTAAAATGTGTGGAACGAGGAATTAAACTGGACAATGCACAGAGTGCACTTCAGATATGCTCCGACACAGAGTCAGCACTCAATTAAATGTTGGCTTCTGTTATCCAGGTGACCCATCTGTAACATATCTCCCATTTCCCTGCACACTGCATCGCTTCATACAATGTTCGGCCACGTCTATCCATCCCTCACCCTTAATATTTCTTCCTCTCTCCTCCCTTCGTCCCACCACGCCCCAGCGTCCAACAGAGCGAGGTACAGATTCTGCACAAGGGCTGAGAATAGGAATGAGGAGACAAAGGGAAGGAAACAAAGGGGAGCTTGGGGGTCGTCCCTAGGACATGAGTCTTCTTCTGAGAAAGAAGGTGAGTCCCTGCTGGTCAACCATCCCAATCTTTTCTCTCCTAAGATTTCATGCTGAGTGACAAATGTGGCCCTAAAATTTTGAACAAAACCCCTTGAGACGACAGACCTGCTCTCCCTGCAGCAGGATGCGTCCCAGGACCTCCCGTGTGATTTGTCGATGCTCCAGGCACCCACGAGACCTAATGAAAATATCTCCTGATCGGTCCCTGGGGGCTGCCCTCCAAGAAGGAAGAATACCACAGCCAGGGGCCGTCAGCTTCTTAATGAGACCTGATCAGTTTGTCCTGAAGCAGCGCCTTCAGCTGGGTCCTCAGATCTCCTCTGTGAAGTGATTGCTCCAAGAAACAGCCCCTCGTGTGTCCTGCTTGGATGACTGTTCCCAAATTGTCTCTCCAGGCAACAGTCACATGGATGGAATAAGGGGGAACAGGGGATGGGGACCCAGAGGCTTGGTGAATGTGGCCGGTCCCAACCTCAGTGGACTTCATTACCACTCCTCAGGCTCACCAGGCCCACTCCTGCCGGTGGCCATCCCCGCTGCCCCGTCTCTACCTGACTGACGCTTCCCCTGAGGAGCCCTCCTCATCCTCACGTCTTTACTCAAATGTCACCTTTCCACTGAGTCGACCTGGACCACCCTCTCCGTACTTGCAGACCAACCCCCACCACACGCCCTCTCTGTCTCCCTCCGTCTGCTCTTCCACTCCCTTTCCACTCCCTTTTAGCGGGGAGTCGGCTTCTCCCTCTCTATCCCTCCCCTCACTCTCTCTCTCTCTCTCAAATAAAATAAATAAGCAAAATCTTTAAAACCGAGGTAACATCACCTGCCCAAGATCACAGCTTGGAAACAGTGGACTTAGGACTCAGACTCAGGGCTGTCTCACTCCAGAGACCACACTTGCCAACGGAGTAGCCTGCCCTCACGGGGGGTGTACTGGCAGGGTGTGCGGTTTGTGAGCCCAGAGGTTGTCAGAGCCAGTGTCCCGGACGGGCAGGTCAGTACCACTTGAGAACTTGCTGGGCTGGGGCCCAGCCGTCTGTGTTTGAACAAGCCCTCCCGAAGATTCTGATGCGACTCGGGTTTGCGAGTCCCCGCTAAGTGCAGAGCTCAGAGTAGGGCTCCATCTCATGCCCCTGAGATCGTGACCTGAACCGAAACCAAGAACCAGACACTCTACCAATGGAGCCACCCAGGTGCCCCTACAATGTCAGTTTTAGAACTTCAGTTTCCTTGTTTGTAACGTGGATATAATGAGGACTGGCTACCACATTCTCAGGGCCCAGTGTGAAATGGCAATATAGAACTGTTGTTAAAAATTATTGGGAATTTGGGGCGCCTGGGTGACTCAGTGGGTTAAAGCCTCTGCCTTCAGCTCAGGTCATGATCCCAGGGTCCTGGGATCGAGCCCCACATCAGACTCTCTGCACCGCCGGGAGCCTGCTTCCTCCTCTCTCTCTGCCTGCCTCTCTGCCTAGTTGTGATTTCTCTCTGTCAAATAAATAAAATATTAAAAAAAAATTATTGGGAATTTCAAGGTGTTGACCAGCTGAGGATTAAAGGGCATGCAGGGCCCCTGCTGAGCACAAGGCTCCCCAGACGATGACGACACTGGTTGCAATGCCTGGGACGCTGGGCCTGGGTTTAATGATGAATAGTATTTATGTCTCTGGTTTGTTGTGAAGACCAAGTAGGATAAGGTATGTAGAAACACGTTCTATCAATCCTGGCACGTACTAGTATTTAAAAAAAAAAAAATACCACCCCCCTCCTTACATTCCCTTCCTCTTCCACCCATCTGTTGTCTCTCAGGATAAGCCTTCTTGGCTCACATGGCTGTAGTCCTCACCCTTGAGCTTGGTCCTGCTGGGAACTAACAGCAGAGCCCTCCCCCATCCACTGCTTGGCCTTGGCCTGCTGGGGCTGCTGGCTGCTGGCTCAGCTGTTCCTGGGAAGTGGGGGCCATGGCCCCCTGCCTAGGACCCTTTGTGGCCTGGGTAGTTCAGGGCGGCAGTTCCGGGAGGAGCAGAGCCCCGGGCGGGTGGTTGGGCAGCTGGCCCCAAAGCCTCTGGCCTTGGCTGAATGAGCAATCGTAAGCATGGGGCGCTCCACTGGGTTGCTGACCTCCCACACGAGTGAGCCCCATGCAGGGCTGGTGGCTTGCTCCTCCCACCCACCCGAGGGGACAACCAGAGGCACAATTATTTTTGGAAGTGGAAAGCGTCACTTTCTATTGCTTTTCTGTGTTAGCTTGTCTCACAGACTCTGAAACGATCAGACCCAGCAGAAATGACTGGCCCTTCGGTGGGTGTGAGTTGGGGCGGGGGAGGGGAGTGGAGGGCATGGGGGTGGCAGAGAATAAGAGCCTGCCCCTCGTGCACCACCCTGAAGATACCTCCTATCCATCCTAGCTGCAAGCCGGAGTCAAGGGCCTGGCCCACATCAGGTCGCAGCAAACCAAGGCAAGACTCTGAGCTCCTCATGGTGCGCACAGGACGGCTCGGGAGCAGGGGGGAGGGGCAGGGAGCAGGGGCTGGCAGGGGGCCAGGTAGCTCCTTCCGGTTTTACACATTCCAACTCCAAAGACTCACAGACTTACACAGAAGAAAAGAGAGGGTCACATCTTCCTATGGCCTCCCCTAATATCTCGTTTTAGGTCTTAAAAAAAAAAACCACCTCCGGTCTCCTGGTAAATACCATAATTCAGTTTACAAGACATCCAACTGTGCTTAGCCTTTCAGAAAGAGGAGCGCCTGTCCCGGGAAGTAGCCGTCCCAGGGCCACGCCCCTGCACGTGTGTGTGCAAACGCCAGCCTGCATGTGCGTGTGTAAAACTGACAGTAACAGAGCTTCACGTTTTGCTTCCCCACTGTGCTAGGCCCTCTGGTTCAAGTCCTGGGATGGCACGTACTAGCTGAGTGACCCTGCCGGAGTTCCTTATCTCTCTGCTCTGCCTTTTTTCTCTTTTGTCCAAAGAGTCGTCATGAAGATGAGAGATAATTAATATTCACAAGGTGCCTGACACAGGGTGATAGTTACTCACAGCAAATTTGCAAGGCTGTGAGAACGGCCAGAGTGGGGGCACCAGGCATGTGGAAGCTGCCCCAGAAATGTCCCCTGAAAGGAGCCGAGGACCCCAACTCAGACACTGAGACCCCATGATGAGAAGTTGCAACCCAGGTTCACTTCCCTACCCCCTCCTTTCTCCCACCTGGCCCTCCACTTCTCTATCTGGTTGTCCTTTTCATTACCTCGCTGACAGGATAGTAGGATTGGGGAGGTCCCCCCGTCTCCCCAGCACCAGACCACTTCCTTGGTGGCAGGAAGATGATGACTGAAGGCTGATGGGTGGCAGTGCACTGGTTAATTTTAGGAGTTGGAGGCCCAGAGAGCTGCTCACTGTCATTTCTGGGTGTGCCCCGGGCGTGTTTCTGGAAGAGATGAAGCATTTGAGTCAGTAGACCGAGTACGGATCATCCCCTGATGGCCCAAATACAATACGGAGTCCAGGGAAGAGGGAATTCATGGAGTCGAGGGAAGAGGGAATTTGGTCTCTTGGCTTGAATGAGGGCACCCACCTTCTGCTCTCAGAAGTCGGTGCTCCTGGTTCTTGGGCTGTCAGCTTCTCTGCAGAAGGCATGCACAGAGAAGCAGCAGAAGGGGCCCCCAAAGAGAATGGTCACCCTGTGTCTCTGAGTGTGTATTCCACACGTCCACTTGCTGCAGTAAGAGTGAGGACCAGTCGAAGCACTTTAGGAAACTGCTGGGAAGCGTCATCTGAAACTGAACATACACACACCTAGTCCAAGGGAGGGGAGTGTACACGGTCACTCCAAATCCAGGCCCAAGTGCATCGTCTTGGGGGGTGCCTCGGTGGCTCAGTTGGTTATACATCTGCCTTTGGCTCAGGTCATGATCTCAGGGTCCTGGGATCGAGCCCCACATGGGGCTCCCTGCTCACCGGGGAGTCTGCTTCTCCCTCTCCTTCTGCCTGTTGCTCCCCCTGCTTGTGCTGTCAAATAAATAAAATCTTTAAAAAGAAAATGAATATTATCCTGGTCTGTTCAGGCTGATAGAACAGAAACAACAGAGACTGGGTGGTTTTTAAACAACAGAAATTTATTTTGAACAGTTCTGGAGGCTGGGAAGCCGAAGGTCCAAAAGTGAGCCAATTTGGTGTCTGGGGAGAAGATGATGGTCATCTTCTCACTGTGACCCCACATGATGGGAGGGACAAGGGAGCTGTCTGGGGCCTCTTTGAGGAAGGCTCTAATCCCATTCCTGAGGGCTCCACCCTCATGACCCAATCACCTCCCCAAAGCCCTCCCCTGCTACCACCACCACACTGAGGGACGCAAACATTCAGTCTATCATCAATGTTTGTGAACAGTCTGTTCATCACAGCCCCAAACTGGAAACAACCCAGATGCTCATCAGAAAGGGAAGGGGTAAACAAATTATACATCATCGTACAAAGGAATACCACACAACAGTGAAAAGAGTGCACCACGGCCACATGCAAAAACACGGATGATTTGGGACATAATGTCCAGTGAAAGGAGACAGACTCAAAAAATATTCCTTTTATATGAAATCCAAAAACAGCCAAAACCAACCCCCGATGATACAAGTCATAATGGTGGCTGCCTGCTGGGGGTATTGACTTCAGAGGGGCAGGTGAGACCTTTCTGGGAGCTGTAACTACCCTGATCTGGGTGGTAGTTACAGGGGTGTAGACATATACAAAAACCAGCAAGCTGTATACTTGGGATCAGCACACTTTACACATGCTTTACTATATGTGTGTTATATCTCAATAAAAATGGGGGGAAATGATTGCATTCTTTCACCAGATTCTACCATATGTGTGGAAGATACAATGAAGGAATCCAGTAACTATCTTGGGAAAAGCACACTTATATTGCATTATATGATTCTTTTTGTGCAAATGGCCTTAATTTTAAACAGGCAGACATTTGAAATAAGCTACAATTTTTGCAGCCGGCTTTGATGTTGGTTCATTGCTTAACAAACTGAACCTTAAAGAAAGGCAGCAATGGTCTGGCCCGCTCTGAGCTTCTGGGAGGCCCCATCATGGACACAGCCACAGGACGAATAAGGTCAGGATCCCCGATGCACAGCCTGGAGAAGCAGTGGGGTCTGGCCAAGTGCCCACTTGGGGATCCTGGTAAGGCAGGAGGATGGCCTCATGGTGTCCAGTCCACACCCTGAGCCCTTTCTGCCTTATGCCTGGGAGGCACCCGCCACCGTCCCAGACTTTCTAAAGCCCAGGCTGTGCTGGTCCTTGCCACAGCTTTCCCTGCATCCTAAGGCACACCTCTGGGAGAACCCCGCCCCGGAAGAGAGGCCCAGGAGCCAGAAGATGCCAGGAAACTGCCAAAGCGGGTAGTCCGGACTGACTTCCTGGCCGTGTGTTGTATGCAGACACATAGGAACCCAGGAATGGTGTCACCGTCTTGAAATTCTTAATAGTTGTTGGCTAAGGGGCCCCACATTTTCATTTTTCCCCAGATTCGACGGCCAGTCCTAGAAGTTGCAGAGCCTGGTGTTAACAACCCCATGTTCAGCATTAGGGTCTAGTCTCCCTCTGCCCCTTGCCAGCGGGGGCACCTGGGCCAGGCTGCTTCACGTCTGTGCCTCTGGTCCTGGTCTGTAATGTGGGGGTGACAGCAAGACTCACCCAGGAGGTGTTAGGGGAATTAAACCAGCCTGCAGCAGCGGGCCTGCCACATTACAAGCGTTCAGTAAAGTGTTGTGATTGGCGTTAAGATGATTGAGGGCCGATTACTGAGGCTGCAGTCTTGCCTGGACCTGTCTCTGAAATGCCTTTTCTAAAGGCAGGAGCCAGAGAAAGAAGCTTTGGGATTAACTCTTCCAAAATAGCAAATGTTCTCTCTTCGGTATTAGGTCTAACACCAGCTGCATTATTACACCCCAGGAGAAATGTGTCCTCATCAAGTCACAAAAGCCTGGTTTCAACCCAAGGAGAGAACAAAAAAGAGTCTGAAATCCTGAAAAAGCCAACAGCATCAGGTACACGATATCCAGTCCATCTTTGATTTGGGGGTTCACTGAAGCATGGCTGACACGTGGTTATCTTTGGTCCTAGGTGTCGCTTCTGTAAATAGACTTTTGTTAAAAAAAAAAATTGACTGATTTGGAAAAAAAAATGAAAGAAACACAAGGAGCAGCTATAGCCTTTCCCATGGAATCGACAGATCTGCGAACTCCAAGGATCCTGTCTGTTCACACATTAATTAACCTCTTCTAGCTTCCTTTCCGCCCTTGTATGCAGAAGTACACAGCAGAGATTAGGAACGCAGATGCTCGAGTCAGACTCCATAGGGTGTCTTAACATCCTTGCTCCCCAGCTGTGTGGCCTGGGACCAGGCACTGGGCCTCTCTGTGCTTCTGCCTCATCCATAAATAGGAATACTACTGGTGGGGCACCTGGGTGGCTCAGTGGGTTAAAGCCTCTGCCTTCGGTTCAGGTCATGATCCCAGGGTCCTGGGATCGAGTCCCGCATCAGGCTCTCTGCTCAGCGGGGAGCCTGCTTCCCTTGCTCTCTCTCTGCCTGCCTCTCTGCCTACCTGTGATCTCTGTCTGTCAAATAAATAAATAAAATCTTAAAAAAAAAAAAAAGGAATACTACTGGTAATTCCCTCCAGGGGTTCTTGTGAGGATAAAGCAAGCTCATACATGTGAAGTGTAGAGAACAGCGCCTGGCACATAGTGAGTGCTCCATAAGCGTTAGTCACAGGTCATGAGTAGCAAGCACCCAGAATCATGGGAGAAGTAGCGGTAATGCCAGTCGTTGTTGTTGTTTAGACTGCTCCAGAGTCTTTGGTCATTTGACTGCAAACCCCTTCTGAGGAAGCCTCCAGAAGGCAGAAAACCCCTGAGGAACATGTGGGATTGTTCAAGGTCTCGGGAAAACCTCGACCCAACTGAGATCTTCTCATCCTCCCAAGGGCCGTGGCCACAGAGCTCAGAGTCATTTTAGATGCCAGAAGGGAGGGGAAAAAAGAGACGCTAGAGGTCAGCAAGTCCACATCCCTCATCTATACATGAGGCTCAGAGAAGGCAAGCGACCTGCCCAAGGTCACACAGCAGAATAGGGGCTCTGCTGGGCAGGCAGCACAGGGTTTATGACTTGCCACAGCGCTACCCGGCTCATTGCCTCCTACAGCTCATTCAGCCAGAGCTTCCGGCTCCTTGCATGGTCCTCCCCACCCCTCCATCTCTCTGGTGGGCTTTCTATCAGGCTACGGGCTCATCTCATTCTCGGCCACATCCTGCTGAAGACCCATTTTTCTTACTGAATCAGGCCGCCATTAGGCCCTGAAAGCCCCATACGTCTTCTATGGATGAGCAGATCCCTTAATCTTTTATTCCTCAGTCCTATTTATATATATTTATCCATATGGCCATATAAATAGGGCTTTGAGACATATACGTGGCAGGTTATTGCTGTGGCATAGTTGTTCTCCCCAAGAGGAAAACAAAAATGATGTATGGCCAAGGCTCTTTTCCATGCAGAAAGCTCCCGCCTGATTTATTAAGAGTGAGGTTGCAGCCCCATGCTCTGGAGGTAGAGAAGCTATTGCAAAGTTATCTAAGAACAGGACACTCCGTTCCACATGCCAAAAGGCAATTGAGGGTGTGTTGGAGCTCAAAGCATCTTAGAGCAGTTGCTCACAGGCACTCGCTCTGTCCCGGGCTGTTAACTAGGATTCCTTTGGTTCCAAGTTTAAGCAAAAAAGGTGTATGTGGGGTGGGGGTTGTTATGAGGGTACTGGGTGTCTCTGCAAAGTCAGAGAGGAATGTGGCTGGGTGTCACGAACACCTGAGCCTGGAGAGATGAATGCCAGCGTACCGCTCTCCCTCTCCCATCTCTGCCCCTACCCAGCCAGGTCCATTCTCTCTTCCTCCAGATGGAAGAGAACAGGCCAACCGATGGCCTCCATGGACTATGTGCTTTCTCTGGTCCCAAGTACAAAACTCCATGGAATGGGACTCATGCTCCCTGCCTGGGCTGGGGGTTGTGAGCGAGGTCTTGAGAGCCCAGTGCAGCTGCCTCAGGGCGGACTAGATATAGCAAGGAGCAGGGCCAGCAGACAAAGCGAGCAGATGCGTTCCATTCACTGTGTGGGCTCAGAAAGGCACTGAACGACTCTGTGCTCCAGCATTCTCACATAAAAAGTCAGGATATTGGTGCACTCTGTAAAGGCAGAGAATTTTGACTGTTTGGTTTCCTGATGGATCGCCAGTGCCTAATCAATGCCTGGAACATGGTCCTGTTTGATAAATACTTACTGAATAAACAAATGAATGAGAACTCCCTTGCAGGACTGTTGGAAGGATTAATTGAGATAAAATATTGATAGGGCACTTCTGTGCCAGGAACAGGTCTAAGCACAGAATCAAATATAGGAAGCGCACTTTTTTTTTTTAAGAATTTGTTTTTTTGACAGAGAGAGATCACAACTAGGCAGAGAGGCAGGCAGAGAGAGAGAGAGAGAGGAGGAAGCAGGCTCCCCACTGAGCAGAGAGCCTGATGTGGGGCTCGATCCCAGGACCCTGAGATCATGACCTGAGCCGAAGGCAGAGGCTTAACCCACTGAGCCACCCAGGCGCCCCGGAAGCACACTTTTAACAGTGCCTGGTGCTTGCAGGTACACAGAAGAAAAAACTACTTGCCCGGGTCACAGTGGGAGGTGGCATTCTGAAGCCACTACACTCCCTTCCCTTGCACTGATTCCCTTTAGTCCCGTAGTCTCCAGCCATGGGGCAAGAGACAGAGGGAGTCAGAATAAATCTGGGGTATGGAGCATGCGTCCACATGCATATAAAACACGGTGGGAAAACCAAATAAATTACGGTGATCACGGATACGCTGACAGCCATTTCAAAATCTATTACGTTACACAATTTAATGAAATACAAATTCATTGTAAATCACGAATGAACTCACAGTTGCCTAGGATCATGCTGTATTTTCTCAGTCACTGACTACAGTGAGGACATCTGCTTTTATGGGGAAGGTTTGGAAATCTGCATTTCGAGTAAAAACATTCTGATTAGGAACCTCTGGCTCCTCCTCATGCCACAGGTGCGGAGAGTCAGATTGGGATCAGGGGACATGGAAGGAAGTGACTCACCCAAAGTCACACAGTGAGTTCGATGGGCTCAGCGCTAGAACACAGAACCATCAAGGTCTCCAGAGGACAAGGGTATCACACACCAGAGGGTTGGAGGGGGGCACTGCCTCCTTCCATTCGGAAGATACATCATAGTGGTGAGGAGGAGAGCCCAGAGAGTCATGCTCATTAGCAAGAAGTGGGGCATTCTCTATAAGCACTTGGGAGTGCTTATAGAGAAAAAATCTGGAATTTTCCCAGTGAGGTCGAGGCCACATACACCCTATGACCCAGCAACAGCACCTTCAGGGAAGCTCTAGACACATGAACAAGGAGGTATGTTCAGGATAGTTCACTGGAGCTTTAAAAAACGGAAACAGCATAAATGAGCATCTGAAGAACAGACAGGCTGAAACAGCCAATGACTTCCTATCCAGCAGTTCCCAGAAAAATAATCCAGTTACATCCACTCATAGAAATAAACCTTATGGCCGGGAGCAGGACAGCCTGAGCTGGTCCTGGACTTGGGAGACCTTAGTTCATTCTCCTGGCCAGGCCTCAAGTTTTTTCATCTGCAAAACGGGAACTCGTGATTAGCCCGATGGTTAACTGTTTGGCAAAGCCCTAAAGGTGCTTCATGGGCTCTGCAAATGATTGATTCAGATGTCATCATCCATAAAAAGTTTTAACTTTTAAAAAACAGTGGGAACAACATCCACACACTCCAGTGTGCTTTGTACAAAACATTAACCCGTTGCAGACCGGCACTGTACTGCCGTCACATTCTACAGAGCTCACAATGAGCTCCCTGTCTTCTCAGTCTCAGAGCGGCAGATCCCCAAGGCCATGGGGCTGGCAACTGATAGGACCCACTGCCATTTTCAACCATTTCGCTGAGTCCAGATTTCTTTCACTACTGTGTAACCAGAATGACACACAGCGATAACCTGCTGTCGTGCAAGATGGTGACTGTTGCACGTCGTCACATATGTAGTTTTTGTTAGATTTTATTTACTAATGCAATAAAATTTTTTAAAGTTTGATTTTTTGGGGGGGGTAATCTCTGGGAAATTATAGAGGAATGTGGCTGGGTGTCAGGAACCCAGCCTGTTCATTTATTTATTTTCGGTTCCCCAGGTGGCTCAGTTAGTTACTAAGTATCTGCCTTCAGCTCAAGTCATGACAGCAGCATCCTGGGATCAAGCCCCACTTTGGGCTCCCTGCTCCTCGGGTAGTCTGCTTCTCCCTCTGAGAGAGTACGTGGAGTGGGGAGAGGCAGAGATAAACCCTGAGATTACTACCTGAGCCAAAACCAAGAGTCTGATGCTTGACCGACTAAGCTGCCCAGAGTCCCAGCAAAAATTTTTAAATAAACGTTTTCTTTTGGTAATTTTGTATTCACACTTACATTGCAAAGACAGTCTTGGGAGTTCCTGAATATCCTTCGCCCCATTTCGATCCCTCCACCTATCTGCCTTCATACAGGATGGCATTGTCAGGTAGGATATAACGTTTGTCAAAACAAAAGACACCGACACACTGAGTAAAAAGATGTCACTGGTTTTTCTTTTCTTTCTTTTCTTTTTTCATAAGTTTATGTGTTGTGTTTTTTTTTAAAGACTTTATTTATTTGACAGACAGAGATCACAAGTAGGCAGAGAGGCGGGCAGAGAGAGAAAGGAGAAGCAGGCTCCCTGCAGAGCAGAGAGCCCGATGTAGGGCTCCATCCCAGGACCCTGGGATCATGACCTGAGCCGAAGGCAGAGGCTTTAACCCACTGAGCCACCCAGGCACCCCGTCACTGGTTTTTCTACTTACATCCTTTTTCTGTTCCAGGATCCAGCAATCGAGGTTACCACATCACTGTTAGACTTACATTTTCATTGAGCCAATGTCCTCATTTCATAAGTAAACATTATAAACACAAACCTGGAGTTTTATGCTAATAAAATACCAACTTTATCTTACTTTGCAGAATGAAATGCTAGGAAGATTTCTTAGAGAAGACAGAAGGGATCCACTGCCCTTTTTTTTTTTTTAAGTTTGCCAACAAGTGAAGGCATTGCTCCTAGAGGCCGGGTCTGACTGACCGCCCCCTCCCCACCCCCCTAAGGCCCCAGCACAGAACTAGGTCTGCTGGGACTTGCCAAGGACAGCCAAGTGACCTCAGCTCACAATGTATAAGTTTCACACCCTTTCAGGTTGAAATTGCCCCTGACTCTTCATCCTGGGGGGGGGGGGGGCAGGGAGGGATTTTCTCCAATAAAATGAACGTAAGCTGGGCGTTCATTTACTCATTCTTTCTTTCAACCTGCTATGTGCCAGCAAACTCTAGGAGCTGGAAATACCAGTGATCAAAGCAGATAAAGGATTGCCTTTGTGGAGTTTATATTCCAGCAGAGGAGATGATGATGAACAAGAGAGAAGTAAACTATATGATGTGTCAGATGATGATGCCTAGAGAAAAAAACAAGATGGGAGAGGGGAAAATAAAAGGTTGGTGAGGGAGAAATTTTAGCAGACACCTGGAAGAAGAGCATTCTAGGCAGAAGGGAAAGCAAGTGCAAAGGTCCTGAGGCAGAAACACACCTGTGTGTTTGAGGAACAGTAAAGGGGGACCAGTATGGCCGCTAAGGACTGAATAAGAGTAAGAAACTAGTCAGCAGGCTGGATGAAACAGAAATCTGATGAGAAAGCCCAGAGCCTTCCAGAAAGAGGTGGACACCCTGTGGGGTAGCAATGAGGCTCCAGCTCAGCACCAGGGGCTGGGTGTTCATACTGTGAGCTTTCACAAGAGTGTGACCATTGTGCACTTCTGGGGGCAGCACCCAGAATAGGCCTGAACACAGTTGACAGGCACTACCGTGTCTGACTTGGAGCAAACTGGGAGAGCAGGGCTAGCATGGACATTGTGCTCAGCGGTCTCCAGGACTTCTTCTGGCCCAGATCCCTGAGGAGCCACAGACACGAGGAACAGGCAATAGCCTGCCCCCAACACTCAGGGCCCAGCCGGCCAGTACAGATAAGGCAATGAAGGCAGAGTGAGGCAGGAAGTGGCCCAGGGCCTGAGCCTGGACACGTCTCCCCATGCTGGCAGCAGGCCCTGAACTGACCAACACACGGAGAAGTGAACCCTGCAGCCCTTACGGCTCTTAAGAATTGAGGAGAAGCCTGGAAAGAGAGAGAAACGTCTTGCAATTCCTGGCACGGGGAGGGTTAGTGATAGTTTCATTTGAAGATCAAACCCAAACGTCCTCCCCCAGGCGGCTGGATAAATAGTGTGGTACCTCCATGCAACGGAACGCAGCACGAAAAGGAGAGAGTCGATGCACGCACCAACACGGACAGGACTCAAAGCGCGCTGAGCAAAGGAGGCAGGCAGAAGAGAGTGCACGTCATGTAATTCCACTTACCGAAACCCCAACTGATTGACAGAGACATGCAGCAGACTTTTGGCTGCCTGGGGACGGCGTCAGGAAGGAACAGGGGGATTACAGAGGGACTCAAGTAAACTACTGGGGGTGACTGGATCTGTTCATTATCCAGTGACTCTGGCAATGCACTCACTGGGGCATTCACATATGAAGATTTACCAAGTTGTACACTTTAAATACATGCGACTGACTCTAGGCCAATTATACAGCAATCAAGTTGAAAGATATAAATGGACTAAACTCTCCAAATAAAAGTTAGACGTGGTCAGAGTGGGGAAAGTAAATGACTTGAGTTTGTGCCCAGATTTCGTTTATATAATATTTTATGTATATACATAAATTATACATATTTAAATCATTCTTACATGTTCTATATTTTATGTATAATTATATACATCATGATATACTAGAATGTGTGCTTTTATACGTGTTATATTTGTATTGTAGGAATATATTCAGCTTTTATATCTTTTTTTTTTTCCCAAGTAGGCTCCATGCTCAGAGAGGAGCCAAATGTGGGGCTTGAACTCATGACCCTGAGATCAAGACCTGAGGTGATAACAAGAGTGAGACACAACCAACTGAGCCACCCAGGCACCCTTGCATTCTATATCTTTTATATGTTATCTCTTTTATGTGATTTTTTTACATTTATAAATATATTTATACATACTACGTGTAATTTATTCATATTGTATGTGATGTATAACTTTGCATTTATACATTATATATATTATGAATATATTCGTGTGTGTGTGTGTGTATGTATGTGTGTGTGTGTTTACATGGAGAATCCCAGATGTCAGCCACAAGAGACCATGTCACATCTCTTGGCTCCAGAATGGGTAACACTGATCCAACTGCCCCATTCCACAGATTCCCCAAGATTTCTCCAAATCCCCAGCTGCTTGAAGTTCTAGACTTCCAGCCTCCCTTAGTTCTGGCTCTCAGCCCTGTCTCCCAGATGTGGCTTTATCGACGCCCTGACGTTGATTCACAAAGAGACACACACCTCTTCTCCCTCCCCGCACCCTAAGCAACTCAAATACAAGACTGATGCCTAAAAACTGAATTTTCCATGAAGACTCCGGAGTGACACGGGCATTTCATGGCAAATAGCTTAAATAACAGGGTATTCCTCTGGCCCTCCTGGTTGAGAAGGTGGTGGTGGGGTTTCTCCTTGACCACACCAACCTAGCCCTCCTCCGTCCTGTCTCCTCCCCTCCTGACCCTCTTCTCCCCTTTGCACCCTGCCCCCGCTGGACCATCTTCTTCCGTTCCCCAAACTCTCTTCAGAGGAGGCCAGTCCTGCCTCCTACAACAGACAGATTTATAACTACCCGTGCAAATGGATCCACTTGCTAACCCAAAAAGCAGCACCTGAGACTGGCAAGCCCCCCCTCACGGCTCCTTTCTCCCCTGCCCATGCCCACGTTCCTGGGACATGGGGGCTCAGAACTCCTGCCTTGCCCCCTCATGCTCTCACATGTCTTTCCTTCCTGTCCTAAACTGGAGCTCAGCGTCCCCAGTCTCCCCCTCTGGGGATTGTGTTTCCTGAGTAAGGAGCAAGCCAGCCAGTACAAAGGCTGAATAAATAGTCAGTAGAAATTAACTTAAATGTTCAGGGAGAAGAACAAAGACTTTTGATGTAAGCTAATTGCCAGAGAGAGAGAGGAGCACCAGACTCCTGGCTGCACGGGACACAGGACGTAGTATGCTGATGGTGGCTGAGACAGGCAGGGGCGCTGCTGATTTGGGAAGTAGAAGGGCAAGAATTCTAATGGAATGAAGACACTGTTGGGAAGGGGAATTGGGACTGAGACAGGAAAGGCAGGTGAGGGGTCCCAGAGGCAGCCAGTTGAGGACATGTGCTGGGGTGAGGGGTCCCAGCCTCTCCCCAGGAGAGGGCATTTGGGAACAGAGGCCTGGATGGTAGGAGTTTTGATGGTGGCGTCCCCCTACAGATGTAATCATAGCTAAGGAGACATCCTGTGGTGGTTCCAGAGGATGAGCAGGGAGTAGAGAAGATCGACAGTGGGGTCTTCAATGTGGAGGAAATGATGGGCCTCCTGGACCCAGAAAGAAGGGGGAGAGCCCATCCTGCAAGAACCCGCAGAAACAAAGATGACCAACCAGTCTGAGAGACTTCTACAGAAATTATCCTCCTGCCTACCCCTGTGGCAAGCTGAAGGCCACAAATAATAAACAAAATATTTATCAAGTGCATCCTAGGTGCCAGGAAATTCACATTTAATTCCTACTACTGGAGGTGACTCTAGATTACAGATGTGTAAGCTGAGGCCCAGAGAGGTTAAGTAACTTCCCTGAGATCACAGAGCTCTTAGCCAGTAGGCCAACCCAGAGGCATCCATATGCGTGGACTGCCTTTGAAGCTGGGAGGTTCCGGTCTTAGTGGCACATACCTGTGGTCAGATACATCGTGTTCAAGGGCCCCAAACCCAGCAGGATATGTCTTTTTTACCATACGACCTCACATCTGAAATGCCAGACCTAGCCCGGACCCACCAGCAGCAAGACGGGCACCCCCTGTCCCAGACCTCCCCGCCACTGGCGTGAGCCACTTACCAGAGGCTCCGCACACATTTTCTCACGTAACCTCCTCCAGCTCCACCTGAACGCAACTCTTAACAGGCACAGGTGGGATCTAAGGAAGGTTCCTGACCCAGAGACGTGAGAGGCTAGAACCTAAGACAAGGTAAGCGTCAGGGAACCCCTTTGGGGCATTTCATCCTGTTAACCGAGTTTCTGCGGTATCTGCTTGAAGGTAAATGCCCTCAATCATTTGTTCACTCGACCAAATATTCTTGAGGACCTCTGACGTTCCGGGTCCTGTTTCACGTGCTAGAGTTACAGGAATAAAAGATACGTACCCCGCTGCCAAGGAACTCACAGCGGCAGGAAGTGACGTCACAGCAGCAGGCCGCGTGGGGGACTCTGGGAGTAGAGCTGCCGCTGGTTATATCCCACAGGTGGGGTGGGGGTGGAGCGAGAACAGGAAGTACTTCCTGGAGGAGGGAGTCTCGGAGTGTCAGGGGAAGAAGGGGAGAACCAGCAGGGCACGCTGCGGGTGCAGAGGCTTAGAGGGGAGAGGCAGAACTTTCTTCGGTCTGCAGTGACGGGAGTTGAAGGTGGCAGTGAGGCGGCGGCTCTGGAGGCCCACAGGTTCTGGGAGACTGTCTAGGGGGCATCAGGGATCTCCCCTGAGGATGGTGAGAATGGCCGGTGCCATCCAGCCTGGAAAAGGGGCTACAGGAAACTTCTGCTCCCCAAACTCCCCAGGCCCTCTCATCGGGTCTACCCAGGCTTGTCCACCAGGATGTGAACTTGGGCACCCGCATCTTCCGGAGGGTAACTTCTCTGGGCAGCCTCCGGATGCCCCTGAAAACCGCAGGAGGGACGCGTCATGTCCCTCTTGCCTAGTCGCACCGTGTTCTGTGTGTCCTCAGGTCCGTGTGCAGGCCATAAATATTCATGGCTGGAAAAACAAGGTGATGGTCCTTTCGCGCTCCGGAAGAAACCACAGAGGGCACCTGGCTTTCCCATCCTCCTGCCTTTAAAGGCTGTGTCAGAGCCCAGGAAGAAGAACACCTTCTAAAACCCGCTTCCTTAATTTGTTTAACAAAAGACATCTCCATGCTCCGTGGCCTCTTAATTTCCGTAGATGTTAAAGTGCAGAGAATTAAAGAATCAATGGCCAATTAAGGAGGCACTGGCAGCTTCTGGCCAAGAGCATATTATTTATTTATTCAGCCAGCCACACTCATTTTTAAAGCGCCAACTTTCCATTTTGTTTCTGACATCAAAAATAAATCAAACTAAACTGTATACGTCATAGCTGAAAAAAAATATTTGCATGATGCACTGCCCCCTCTGAAGCCTCAGTAGCCACCTGCAAAAGAAATTTCTGTGTTAAGAAAGAAAGAAAGAAATTCATTCTGGCACTGGACTCCCCTTAGGATACTGATAGGATTGAAACGATAGAAATAAGATTTTAATTCACTAGTGATTTTTCCACCTACTCTCGAGCTTCTTTTTGATTTCTGAGCATCCATTTTCCCGGATTGTCCTGGGAGGGTTGCAAAGGTTTTAGCCCATTAACAGTGGTGCTTTGGTGAAATGTCAGAATGGGCAGAGTGGGGACACAGGCTGACCTTTTTCTGCTCCTGGTCCTGGCCTTCCATCCAGAGTGGGGTTACGCAATGACTCCCTTTTTCCTCCATCCAAGTGACACCTTTGACATCCCTTACCTTAAAAGAAATAGGAATTTCCCACCCAGTCTCTAGTCCCTTAACTGCTCTCCCATTTGCACAAGCCCTGCCCAAATTTGGACAATTTGGAGTTGTTTCTGCAGTGGCTACCTTCACTCTCCCCCTCCCCCCGTCTCCCCCCATCTTCTGCCCCCCACCCGTCCTACCTCACTTCCACCCTCTCTCCAGCAAGCCCTCAATCCCACTTTCCACTTACATCTATCCAAATTACCCCAAGGTCGACTCTAGGACAGTGATTTCAAACATCCATGTGCACCCACACCACCTGGACGGCATGTTGAAAAACAGTTTCTGATTCAGTGGGTCTGAGGCAGGGCTTGAGAATTTGCATTTCTGATAAGTTCTGAAAATAGGACCTTACTTGGAGAACCACCTTGGAGGCCATTGTAGGAGAGCCTCCCTCCCGAAACTTGTGCTGTGGCGCCATCTAGTGGTCCAAGGCCACAGTGACAGCCATCTGCACATGGCAAGTTGCAAGACCCTGAAATTCTCACACACACACACACACACACACACACACACACACACACCCCACCCACCCACCCCCCGAACTTCACACACACACACACACACACACACACACACACACACACACCCCACCCACCCCCCAAACTTCATGGCTTGGGAGCAATGTATTCACTTTTGTTAGCTCTAGGTTCTTGATAAGCTTGTTATTGAAATGGTCTCTTTTCATCCTTGTAACAACCACAGGGCAGAACTGAGACTGAAACCTTTTGAGGCCAGAGACTACACAGTACAAAGAGACCTTGGTGTTTGTCCTCCAAATGCTGCTAAGAAAAGGCATGACAATCCTTACACAGGGGCAGACAGCAAAACAGCCACCTCGGTCACACAAAACCCAAACCCCAATTTAACCCAAACCTTGGTCCACAATACTCCTGGTAGCCAAGTCAAGGTAGGAAAAAAGTTTCATCTTTTCCCAATCTGAAGAAAAGGAGCATACCTTTTAAGAGGGAAATCAAATCGCCCCAAGTCTAGGAGCAGGGGAGCTCAAATTTAAGTGGGCATGAGTTTAACTACAAAGTTAATTGAATGTTTCCTCGTCTCTCTGCCTGCCTCTCTGCCTACTTGTGATCTCTGTCTGTGAAATAAACAAAGTTAATTGAAAATGCAGATTCCTAGACTCATTAAGAGTTTCTGGGTAGGGCCCAGCAATTTGCATTTTTAACAAGCCCTGCATGTTAAGCTCTGAAGCAAAGGGCCTGAGCCCCAACTTGAGAAACATTATTTGAAAGACTGTGACCCCTTCTAATGGCGTTCCTCCACCCACGGCTGTCCCACAAATGACAGGTGGTGCACGCATCCACCAGCCACCCTTTAAAAAGCAAGAAGAAAACACGTGTGACTGATCGTATCTTATTTAACCCACTGTAACCAAAATGTTTCATTCTTCTCTCTAATCACGCCTTTTCTCACAAAGTGTCTAGTTTATGCTTACAACACCTCTCCATCTGGACAAGTGGCCAGAGGCTCCACATGTGGACAGCGGCTACCATGCTGGACAGCACCGTTCTCGATGCATTGAAATTTGGAGAGGGTGGAAATGTTCTGTGATCTGCATTTAGGCATCATTTATTGAACACGTTCCACTTTCCACCGTGCCCTGTGCTAAGTGCTTTCCATGCTTTATGCCAGTGGTTTCATGCCAATCCTCTTAGTGCTGTCAAGATCGAGGGGATGTTGAGAATCATCCACTGCCACCACCACGGCCACATGTCCGGAGGGCCCAGAGAATGCAGAAGGAAGAGCATGATGGACACTGAGCTCAGCCACTGCAGGTACTGAGGTCCTGGAGGGGAGAGATACTGGGGCAAGTCTGGAATCCAATCAACAGGGATAAGGTGGATTCAGGGTGGGATTGGCCGTGGAACCACACATCTGATTAGAGAGGAGCCACAGTGGCAAGCAACAGAAATGGATTAGGGATTACCCGGAAGGCCACTGGGCAAAGCAACAGGATGGCAGCCGGAGGGCAGCTGGGTGGGAAGAGCTTGGAGCCGTCTGTCTCTTGAGCAGGATTCTCAGTCCCAGACGCACATCAGAGTCACCTGGTCACCTTTTATTATGATTATTTTTTAAAGATTTTATATTGTTCTTTAAAAAAAAAAAACTTATTTAAGTAATCTCTACACCCAATGTGGGCTTGAACTCACGATCCTGGTATCAAGAGTCGCATGCGCTACTGACTGAGCCAGCCAGGGGTCCCCCGGGTGAGCTTTTATCAATCCTGATGTGCCAATAATTACAGAAGCTAAACATAGTCCGACCCCACGGCCCAGGAGTCCTCTTCCCAGGTGCAGGCCCAAGAGGAATGAATATATACATCCACCAAAAACCCAGGAATGAGTCATGGCAGATTTATTCACTCCAGCCCCAAAGGGACACCTAAATGAACACTCATCAGAGAATGGGTAGAGAAGCTGTGGTATGTTCATGAGGCAGAAGACACACACCTTCTCAGATCTCGTGGCCAGTGGAGAGAGCAGGACACAAGTACTTGTTGGATGATTCCATTCATTCAAAGTTCCAGAACAGGCGAAACTGATCTTACAGATCAAAGAATAGTGGTCACTAGGGAGAGGGCGCTGGCCAGACAAGGGCATAAGTGGAACCCCTGGGGTCCTGGAAAGGTCTATCTTCACTGGACTAGAGGGACCCAGGTGTATCTGTGTAAGAGTGCATCACACCCTGCCCTCCAGAACTGTGCACTTTGTGTACTTTAATACTGGTGATATACTCCAAAAGTAATAATTTTAAAAAATGTATCTCAATGCCCATGCGGCAACCTGGCGCGATGTAATCTGCACCTCTGGGGCATCTGGGTGCCTTAGTCGGTTAGGTGTCTGCCTTTGGCTCCGGTCATGATCCCAGGGTCCTGGGATCGAGTCCCCCCATCAGGCTCCCTGCTCACTGGGGAGCCTGCTTCTCCCTCTGCCTCTGCTGCTCCTGCTGCTTGTACTCTGACAAATAAATAAATGAAGTCTTAGAAAATGCATGTATCGGTGGGTTTCATTATTTAAAAAAAAAAGAAAGAAAGAAAAAGAAAATCTGCCATCTCTGAGAATGGGTCTGGGTTTCAAAGCAGTTCCAGCATGCAGCCAGAGTTAGACACCACTGCCCCAGAGCACGTCTCTAACTTGCCTGAGCACATAAATCCCCTGGGGGTCTTAAATAAAAGGAAGATGTGGGTTCAGTAGGGTGGGGCTTGGGATTCTGCCCCCAGGTGCTGCCGGCACTCTGGAATTGTGGACCACACTCTGCTACCCAGAAAGGGCCTTCCTGGTCTACCCTGGGTTGGTGCCCACCCTATGCGAGCGGAGGGTTCTGGGCTGGATCACCCTGGCCAGGACAAGACTTCTACCAGGAGGGGTCTACAAGACACAGAGCTGCCCACCACGGAGAACCTTAGGGACACTGAAGATTCTGTAATTCCAGAAGTCTAAAGAATTCATGGTTGGAAAAGAGGCAGGAAATACTAAGGCTGCATTTCAGTTTGGTTAAATAGGGGCAAGTATGCAGGAGTGTTTACAGTAAACTTTTTCTGTAAAGGACTATGTTTTTTTTGTTGTTTTTTGTTTGTTTGTTTTATTTAATCATTTGACAGAGCACAAGCAGAGCGAGCTACAAGGAGAAGGAGGGGGAGAAGCAGGCTCCCCACTCAGCAGGGAGCCCGATGCAGGGCTCCATCCCCAGGACCCTGGGATCAGGACCTGAGCTGAAGGCAGATGCTTAACTGACCAAGCCCTCCAGGCACCCCAAGGACTAGGTATTTTTGACCTTGCAGGGCATACGGTCTCTATGGCAGGTCCTCAAGTTGGTGGTTTTAACACAATGGACACTATGCAACCCAGTGACCATGGCTGTAGGCCAATAAAACTGCACGTACAAACACAAGTCAGGTTTGTGACCTGAGGCTGACACAATGCTGTCCCGTGTGTGTGAGGGATGGGCCCTCTCGTAGAAAACATGAGAAACTCAATCATCTCCCCTGGAGAGGAGACGGGGGGGTCTGGGGGACAAAGAAAGGAGACACCTTTCACTGGTTATCTTTAGCTATCCTTGGAATCATGAATTGTATCTCCTATTCAAAAAAATGGAAAAAAACAAAGTTGGGACTTGCACACATGACGTATTTGCAGACTGCCTCCTGTGACATGACTCCTTTTCCATCTCTCTCCACATGTCCCCGGGCCAGAGCTACAGCACAGGCCCATCTTGGCAGGACAGGGGCCCCTACCACCTTCACCTCCTTCCTCAGCCTCCTCTTCCTTCAAGGTGGTGGAGGCCACCTCCTCTAAGGAGCCCTCCCAGAAACACGGGAATGCTAGCCTCACTCACCCCCCCCCATCAACATGGCCCCTTTGGCCCCTCTGGCCAGGAGAAGCAGAGACATTGCATGAAGGGGAAGGGCAGAGTCTGCGGTCTGGAAGGCCCGAGTCCCAGTCCTGCTGCTGCTGATCGGGAGCCCATCTCCCACTTTCCCAGCAGCTACCAGGATCTCCTAAGGAAGTGAGGGAAGGCACCTCCACAGGAGAGCACCATCTGCGTAGAGATCATCAAGCCCCCCTCCCCAGGGAGACATGCTTCCCTATGGGCCTGTGTGTCTGTCCTCGCAGCCCCCTCACAGGATGCTTGGCATACAGCAGGCACTCAGCGGAGAGAAAGACATCAGTGGGAGTGAGCAGAGCTCCTGCCTGTCACCAAGCCAAGGAAGCTGGAGAAAGGCAAGAAATCCATCCCAGGTCAAGGTAGGAGGTATGTCTGCCTTCTGGGGCCTTCTGGGGCTTCTCAAATGGCGTCTGTCCGACCAGATGTCAGCCGGGCTTATTTTCTTTTTTTTTTTCTTTTTTTAAAGATTTTATTTATTTATTTGACAGATAGAGATCACAAGTAGGGAGAGAGGCAGGCAGAGAGAGAGAGAGAGAGAGAGAGAGGAGGAAGCAGGCTCCCTGCCCAGCAGAGAGCCCAATGCGGGGCTCGATCCCAGGATCCTGGGATCATGACCTGAGCGAAAGGCAGAGGCTTTAACCCACTGAGCCACCCCCCGGGCTTCTTATTTCTAGCAACAAACAGCCAAAATCTCGCCTAGATAATTTGCTTTGTAAAAATACAAAGTCAGTCAGCCTCATTAACAGGAATCTATAGGAAGGCTCTTATTTACAGAACAAATCAGTCTAAAGGCAAAGCTGGCAAGTACCTCTGTGTTCATCTAAGTCACCCCCGGGGTTTTACGAATGGGTGGATGGGGGAGAGAGGGCGAGAAACTTGCCCCAAGCCCCATGGCCAGAGCTCTGAGTCCTCAGAGCAAAGGTCAGGGGCCCAGGATGAGACACCATCGATCAGGACAGACTAGAACGGGCTGCAGATGAGACACCACCTCAACCCCAGTGACTTACGACAGACTTACTTCCCATACCAACATCCAGGGATAGGCTGCAACCCTGTTCTATGTCGTCTTCACGCTGGGATGCAGGTGCATGGCCTAGGCTCCACCTGCAACACAGCCACCACTGGGAGGGAGAGAACAAGTGAGTCTGCCTCTTGGGACACACATTGCCTCTACCCACCTTTCAGGGACCATGCCTGAGTGTAAGAATACAAGGATTGCAGGGCAGGAGAGAATTTTTTTGGCAAGGTGACCTTCACTCCAGCAGAGATGCTCAGCCTAATAACTGCTGGTATTGTCAGGACACAAAGAAATGTTCAGACATACAAGGTGTTCTGAAAACCAGAAAAAGTCAAAGTCATACTCCAGATGAAGTCAATCAAAATAAAGACCTCAGGAGCAGGTGTATAAGAAATAGCAGGAGGAAAGCTGGAGAAACACAGTTGGGCAAAAATGTTTCCTGAAAATAAACTGAGGGTTGCTGGCAGGTGGGGGTGGGGAGGCATAGGGTGGCTGCGTGATGGGACACTGGGGAGGGATTGTGCTATGGTGAGTGCTGTGAATTGTATAAGACTGATGATTCACAGACCTGTGCCCCTAAAACAAATAATACATTATATGTTAATAAGAAAATGTTTTCTGGAAACATGACTGAAGTTTAATGTCACCATTCTAAAACTCCTGAGATAGAGGCATATGTGAAAAACGTTTGGAATCTGAACTGGATTCTAGATGATTCTGACAAAACCCAGGAGAGAGAGAAAGTGTGCAGATGCACTTTTGTAGGAAGAAAGGCAGAAATTTTTCTGCTGAGTTTCCCTTTTGGGGGGAAAGGAGGCCTTAACTATGTGATATTAAGAGAAATATAAATTCAAAGTTATTGGCCAATAACTGATACCCACTTAAAACACAGAAACAAGATCTCAAATGCTAAATTTAGGGGTGCCTGGGTGGCTCAGTCAGTTAAGCACCTGCCTTTGGCTCAGGTCATCGGGCTTCCTCCTCAGCCAGGAGTCTGCTTCTCCCTCTCCCTCTTCCCCTCTCTGTCCGCCCCTTCCCCCCAACCCCACTTGTGCGCTCTACTCTCTCTCAAATAGAAAAAATAAAAAATTTAAAAAATAGAAATGAATGCTAAATTTACTACAGGGAAAAATCCTGATCAAGCAAATGAGAAAAGGAAAAAAAAAAAAAATCACAAACCAAAAAACCAAAACCACCCAGAAACAAAACATAACAGAAAAATGAACTAAATGGCAAATAATAATATTGCAACAATGATCACAATGAACAAGTCAGACTCACCTACTGACCTCTAAGATTTCACTAAAAGAAAAAAATTCTAGCAGTGTGCTGTTTACAAGCCATCCACCCACCTCATTAAATGACAGAAAGAAATATATAAAATTTAAAACAAAAAGCACCAAACAGAATACCAAAGATACCTCACGTTGATGAGGAAATATCACCCATGAGCTTTTTCAAACTAAGCAATGTAACAGCTTCTTTCAGAAGTTTCCACTTAAGAACAGGAAAATGTGACAATACCAAAATCTTTTAATGCATTTTTCCTGGGAACGGACAGAAAGTACAGACAAGAAAAAAAAAAAGGTGGAGGGAGAGGGTAAGAAAGAAAAACTAGATATGAATAATTTACAAGCTCAATTTAATATATTACATAAAACTTTATAACAAACCAACAACATGCATTATTTTTTCCAAATGTTGGTAAAACATTCACCATGATTCCCTCTCAAAAAAATCATGCTAAAGGTCATCTGGAAAAGTAAATGTGCGAAAGAACCTAGAGCTTTCTGAGTAAGGACAAACATCAACATAAGGCTGTCAGTATTGGTGTGATGCTGATCAGTGGGAAAGTCTGGTACCCAACAAGGCAGCCACCTGTGGCTGAGCACCTGAGCCGTGATTAAGCAGAAAAGACAAGCGGGAAGTATAAAATATACACACAGGATTCCCCCAGACTCAGTAGGAAAATACTATAAAATCTCATTGATATTTTCAGTGTGCATTACGTATTGAAATGTTGGATTAAACAAACTATTAAAACTAGTCTCACCCGGTTTTCTCTTATTGAGGCTCCTAGAGAAAAATTTAAAATTACACGTTTGGCTCCCATGTTTCTACTGGACTGTGCTGGTCTAGAAGCAATCCAGATGTTCTCTTTTCTGTCTATATCCCTGATGACCTTTCCCAGCGGAGGTTTTTTTTTCCTTTTTAGATCAGCTGGCTGAGATGCTACATGTTCTTCCTGGTTTCGTTCACAGTTCTTGAATTTTAATTTCTCCTATAAGCAAAATGATCACATTCTGCCATGGTGTTTTTCCCATTCTCAGTTACGAGACTGTTTTGTGGGGTGATGACTTCATGACTGTAGCCTTTACTTGGGGATGCAGAATGAAGCGTGATCAGTTCTCACGATCCTTCAGAGGAGCTGTGGTGGAGACCTGCCTTGGGACAGTGGGCTGGCTTTCAAGCGCAGTGTTCAAGCGCAGTGTTCAACTGCAAACTACTTTCTAAGTCACCATCTATTTCCAGGGTCAGTCCCTGCCTCCCTGGGTGTCCTGTGGGCCAAGTTTATGTCCTGCAAACGAGCACCTTGTCTCCATCACTCCAGCTACTCATCTTGATTTAACATAAGCTGAAGATGGTTAAGAGGTATGTGCGAGGCTGTATCGGGTTTAGCAGGAACCCAGGCCCCAGCATCCATGCTGACACCCCACCGGGAGCAGCCACACCTGGCAGGGCCCCGAGCACTGGTGGGGGGTGGGGGTGGGGTGGGGTGGAGAAGGGGTTGAAATAAATACCTGTAGTGAAAACAGGCTGGAAGCTCTAGGCTCCTGCACCCAGCACTCCACCTGGCTCCAACATACCCTCGGGCAGGTGACCAGCACCATGAATTTTCAAAGTCATGCTTAAGCCATCCCCTGGATGGCCCAGCTAACTCAGAGCAGATGTCTAAAATATACTGGCCCAGGGGCGCCTGGGTGGCTCAGTGGTTTAAGCTGCTGCCTTCGGCTCAGGTCATGATCTCGGGGTCCTGGGATCGAGTCCCACATCGGGCTCTCTGCTCAGCGGTAAGCCTGCTTCCCTCTCACTCTCTCTGTCTGCCTCTCTGCCTATTTATGATCTCTCTCTGTCAAATAAATAAATAAAATCTTTAAAAAAAAAAATAAATAAATAAATAAATAAATAAATAAAATATACTGGCCCAGAGGATTGATGTCCATAGTCAGGGAGTGAGAACCTCCGTAAATCTACTCCTCTGTAAGAGCAACAAGATTAGGGGCGCCTGGGTGGCTCAGTGGGTTAAAGCCTCTGCCTTCAGCTCAGGTCATGATCCCGGGGTCCTGGGATCAAGCCCTGCATCGGGCTCTCTGCTCAGCAGGGAGCCTGCTTCCTCCCTTCTCTCTCTCTGCCTGTCTCTCTGCCTACTTGTGATCTGTCTGTCAAATGAATGGATAAAATCTTAAAAAAAAAAAAAAAAAGAGCAACAAGATTACCAGCAAAATGGTCAAAACCAACTTTTTCTGAACCTGTAAAATCTGAGAAGGGTTAATTCAGGGTATGTGACCTTCACCAACCTCTAGACTCACTTTACTCCCGTATACCCAAGCCTCCTTAAATGGACTCACCCCTGAAAGCTAGGACTATAAGCCCCACAATAGCCCATCTCCTCATCCCCACTGCCCTTCTCCCCTAGTCCTGGAGGCCTTGTCCAAGGGATCCTGACCCATCAACTTGTCACCCCGGAGCTGTTCCATGGAACAGCATCTTATCTGGACTACCCTGACTTGGTCTCGGCTTGTCCTCTTATCCTGTCCCCCACCAGGCACCAGATTCTGTAAGTCCCTCCATTAAAACCTCTCAATAGCTCCCAAAGGCCAACTCTGAACACCAGGCTCTGCTACTCTCCCCACACAAGCTTGAGGGCTCCCACATACCCCTGTCTGCTCCAGCGATGCAGAGCTGTACAGAAAAAGCTTGGGTGTAACCCAAGCTGCCCAATGTCACAGCCAATTACTGCTGGGACTTAGAATGACCTCCAGCTACAACTGCATGAGATCTCGCCCTGGGCCAAGCTCTGTACAAGCAGGGGACAATCCCATGATTTTGCTTCATTGCTTTGAGGT
This sequence comes from Meles meles, assembly GCF_922984935.1. NCBI lineage: Eukaryota > Metazoa > Chordata > Mammalia > Carnivora > Mustelidae > Meles > Meles meles. The sequence continues at coordinate 32,889,948 of NC_060083.1, forward strand.
TGGTCCCATGAGCTGATCCTACAGATGAGAAAACAGGCTGTTAACCACTTGTTACCCACAGCCGGGGAGAGTAGTTGTAGCTCTGTGGGGCAGCCTTCACCTTCCAAAAACCCCTTTTGGGGGGGTGGGGGTGGGGAGCGCCAAGACACAGGCCAACGGGCCCAAGCCTGCCTTTGCCCTAAAGAGAGCAGGCCGTTAAATCAAAACTTCATTCTGGGACGCCTGGGTGGCTCAGTCAGTCAAGCATCAGACCCTTGATTTCCACTCAGGTCATGATCTCAGGGTTGTGAGATCAAGCCCCATGCTCAGGAGGGTATCTACTTGAATCTCTCTCTCCCTCTTCCTCTGCCCCTCCCTCCTGTACGCACACACTCTCTGTAAAATAAATCCTTAAAAAATCAAAACTTCATTCTGTTCTCCCCATGTAGGTGTATATTGTTCCTACACCACAAGAGAGGACCATAACTTCAAAGATCTCTTGAGAAGGCCCAAAGAATTATGGAAGCCAGTGCTTTAAACTCAGGCCTGCTTTCTGAGACTCTCACTAGGGGAAGCCAGAAGAAGCGTGGCTGCCACCTTGTGGGGCAAGGAGAGGGGAAAAAAAAAAAAAAAGGAAATTTCTGGCTAACTGGTCTTCCCAGCGCCCTGGGGCTCCTTTAGAGAGGCCCCTCCAGCCCACCACACTCACCATCACCTCCTCACTCCCCACCCCAACCCTCTCACCCTGGAAGAAAGGGACTCAAAGCTACAGTGCACACAGTTCAAGATTTATATAAGTTACTTTCTTATGTCGGCACAATGCTGAAGCCAGTCTAAAAAAAGAATCAAACACACCACGGGAAGGTAATTCAAATGAGTTGATTTTTTTTTTTTTAACAAATTTTTACAGGAAAAAAAAAAATCCCCGCTCACAATCTATCCCCTACAGTCACCCTGTCCAGTATGCAGGAAGCCACAGGAGGAACCTGCAGGGACAGCTGCTCTGCTCACAGATGATGTGGGGTGTGGAAAAAATCTTGAGTTCCCTTTGTTCTCCAGTGTATCTTATACAAAATATTACATTTTTTTAAACATATATTTACAGAGTTTGCACAAATAGAAAATGGTTACAAATTACAACCAGGCTTGGCAAGATAACGTTCCCCTCCACCACCAACCAAGGCAGGAGGTCTGACTGCTTTGTATTTACATATCCATTAAAAAATCTGCCTTCCTAGAGACCTAGCTGAAGTTTATAAAAACTGGTTAAATATCATAAATTCATTGACATAAGCTGTACAAGTAATCAATACCAATTAGTGATTTCATGTCTTGCTCCCTGAAGAAAGATTTTGAAGGAAAAGAAACCCTCCCAGGCAACACATCCCTTGGCCCGTCTGCTGCGGTTGGTCTGGTTCTGAGTGAGGAGAGGAGGTGGGAAGGAAGAAGGGAACGGAGGTGGCAGAGGACAACCTGGTTGAGACCGTTTTACTCTCATTTTTTCTTTTTTTTAAAGGCTTGGAACCAGGCTAAACTGACTGGCTTGTTCAACACCATCCTATGGCTTTTGAAAGAACCCATGGTTCCTTCTTTGTCTCAGAGATGAGACTTCTCAACATGACTACAGTGTGGGGAAAGAAAGACGACTTTCTGGGGAAGACAATGTTTGTTATTCTGATGTAATGTCTTTGCCTCAGCGCCAAGCCCAATTTCAACAGTGCAAAAAGACTCCAGAAGCGTCTGTCAGGGACGGGGGTCAGAGGCTCGCGTAGTAGCTGTCTACCCATTGAGCAAGTCCTCGCTCCACCAGCGACCGGTTTATCAACACCGCCTGGAAAACAAAGTTCCCTTGAGAGCTCGGCCCACGGCACCCTCAGGGCCAGCAGTCAAGGCCAGAGAGGGTCCTCCCGCTCCAGGTCCCAGAAGACCACCGCAAGCTACGAGTACCAGAAGATTGGGGTGGGGGTGGGGGACAGGACTCTTCTAGGCGAACGGGGGTATTTGCAGAATGTTCTGTTGGCATGAGGGCAGGCTTTTCAGTACACTAGAGAAATCTAAGCATGAACACCATGAAATGGGGTGGGAAAACCCACTGGACACAGGGTCCAGAAAGGTCCTAGGTCCTGGAAGGACCACTGACACTTTGTTGTGGGGCCTATTCTGTGCACTGGGGCACATTTAGCAGCACCACCCTACCTCTACCTACCAGACACCGCTAGCATCACCACCCCCAAATGAGGCAACCTCAAACATCTCCGGACATTGCTAAATGTTCCCGGGTGGGGGCAGTGGTGTCCACTGGTTAGTTACAACCTCTGATTAGCTCAAGAGGAGACAGTGGCAGAATCAGCTCCAAATCCATCCATGACTGCTGGCCAATAACTTACAGGAAAAGCATAGAACTTACTTCATTTCCAACCACACTCCATAGCTGAATTAGAGGAAGGCCAGTCGGGCTGTAACTTGTCACCTAGAAACAGATCAGAAGAAAGCAAGCATGTTACAAAGCTACCCCCACGCACCCCTCATTAAAAACTGCTGGCCAAACCAGGACCCAAGCCACAAAGGAGAAAGAATTCAAAGGTCAAATCCAAGATCCTTGATAAGAGAGGCCGTGGGAGGCACAGCACAAAAGCCAGCAGGAGGCTCCTCAGACAGACCCTGTCCAGCCTGCCTGCCCCCGCCACACACACCTGAGCCAGCAGCGCGGTATTTCCGGTCATCTCGCTCATGGCTGCATCTGCTTCAGGGGAAAAGTGGTCATCATCTTTAAAAGGAAAAAGAAAAGCAGCATTTAGGCTTTCACAGAGGTAAAGCACCCTTCTCACTCACACAGTTTCCAGGTGTTTCCAGAAGCCTCGGACAATGCTAAGGCCCGGGGAACTTCATCTGGAAGAGCCACCTGTGGCAGGAACAGAGGCCAAGCCTCCATGGGGCTCCAAGTGGATACACTCATGGGGGGCCCTGCTACAGGCTACCTGCTGGGGGACAGAAGCAAAGGAACGGAAACTCTGCCTTCAAAGGGAACATCGTCACCGCCACCATCTAATTTGGGTGCTGACTGGGACGAACCTTCCTTGCGTGAGGCAGTGACACCTGGTGAAGGTGGGGCCATAGAGCACAGCCCGGGCTGCCCCCCACTGGTGAGCAGGACACGGGGGCAGCACTCTCCATCTGCTTACGCAGCTACGCACAAGCGCACAGCCGAGGCAAGAGGCGGGAAGGATGGAGAGGCAGGGTCAGGGAGGTCTGCGTAAGGCCTGATGAAGGAGGGGCTCCTTGGCTGGGCTTGGACAGACCACGGAGACGGGAACTGCACAAGAGCAATAAAGGAAAACAGGAGGAGGCTGCCAGGACACCAGTGAGCCTGCAGGGCCCCCAGCGCACTTCCTGTACACGGGCCAGAATAGTAAGAGCAGAGCGGGGCACAGTCAGGACTATCACCTACAAATACAAAATTCCCCATCGTCGGCAGCTGCAACTTGACTACCGTCCATATCCCAGTTTCTGGGTTTATGGGATTCCCTCGGCCTCCCTGAAGGACAGATACTATCCCATTTTCCAGAGGGTTTAAAAAACTGGCAAGGCTAACTTAACGTGCCCCGGATCACTCTGTCAGTACCCTTCTGTCTGGGGACAGGGTCAGTCTAGGACACCACACAGGTGAGTGTCAGCACAGTCCCCACAGTGCCCCGGGGCTGAGGCCCAGCCGAGCAGTGTGGCACGCCTCCACACCTACCCCTCGACCACAGATGCTGGACCCTAGGTCCCAACCACATTCCACAAAGTGCCTGAGTTAGAAACCTCTCATAGTTGGCGGCCTGCGTAAAGTCTGGAACAGTGGCCCCGAAAGGGTGGTTCATGGGCCAGCGGCACTGGCATCAACTGAGTACTGGCCAGAGAGGCACGTCCTCGGGCCTCGGCGCTGAACTATCAAATCAGAAACTCTGACAGAGGCAGCAAGCTGTGTTAGCTTAAGTCCTCCAGGCACAAACGAAGGTTCTCAAAGAGAAAGACCTACTCTCAACCACAGTTCCCACCATGTCAGAGGCCCCATCTGTTACCTGACAAGGGCATCACGCTGTCCAGAAGGACCTCTGCTCCCTGGAATGGCAGAGTCACAAAGTCAGATCTAGAAAGGCAAGGAAGGAACAGTTTATGAACGTGAAGGCTGATTCCATTTCAGGCCAATATTTATCTGGTGCTTTAACACTGTGAGCCCTTGGGGCGCCTGGGTGGCTCAGTGGGTTAAGCCGCTGCCTTTGGCTCAGGTCATGATCTCAGGATGCTGGGATCGAGTCCCGCATCGGGCTCTCTGCTCAGCGGAGAGCCTGCTTCCCTTCCTCTCTCTCTGCCTGCCTCTCTTGTGATTTCTCTCTGTCAAATAAATAAAATCTTTAAAAAAAAAAAAAAAAAAACAAAACACTGTGAGCCCTCAGCAAACCCAAGACGAAGCCAAGCAGAGGCATACAGGACAGGCAGCAGGCCACAGCTCCCAGCATGCCTGACTGCAGCTGGACCTCAGAGGGACTGCTGGCATCAAGTTTCCAGAGAAAAGCCTGCCCCACTTCTGCCCAAGGATACTCGGGGGACCTCTGCCACAAGACCAGCCCTTCTAGCAGAGGCGAGCAATGCAGCCTGTCTCTATCAGGCTCTGCCAAACCAGAATAGGCAGCAGAAAGAGTCAACCCATGTCCCAGGCTTGGTAGAACTAAGCCAGCTCTGCAGAAATCCCACACCCCCTGACACACACAGAGTATACATGTCTAAGGAGTGTGGACCCACCGGATCTGCCGGAGCACGTCCACTTTCACTCTCTTATATCCACCGTAGTCCACGTAGCGGATCTCCACTTCATTGCTTTCCTCATAAGAGGCCACCACTTGGGCTCGCCACCAGGCACCGTCCACGCCGGGGGCAGCGCAGATGACCGTTACTGCAGGTCAGGAAGAGAGCATGTGGGTACTCCTGGCATGGGGCAGGGCACCAAGGGTCACCCCAGTCAATGCTACCCACATCCCCATGCTACTTCTCAGAGGCCTGTGCTTCCATGGGGCCGGGAGTCTCCAAAGCTTCCCTGGAGCCTGAGACTGGCCAACGGAAGGATCTGGACATGGGAAATCTGGCCTCCCATGTATGTCACCCAAAAAGCTCTCCAGACCAAAAAGCAGTCTTCGAAATCCATTTACTCTGAAACTTACAAAACCTGAGAGAGACAAGGATTGACCAGAAGGAGCCAATCTAAAACTCAGGGAATGGGCTGTATATTCTTAAAGTCCCAGAAAAAAAAAATCAAGAACCTCCGAGTACGGCAGATCTTGTCGACCTGGTATCTGGAGCCTGTTCTGGCCTGTGGCGATTCACAAGTTGATCAGAAGAAGACCCCCAGGCTTAAGCCCACCTCTTTTAGCCTTTGCTTCAGGAAGGCGCCAAGAGCACAGCTGTCCCAGGCAGCCAAGGCCAGGGAGCAAGTGCGCCAGCAGTCACCAACCCCACTCCATGGCAGCCGGGACAGGACAGATGGAACTCTGGGGTGAGGGCCTGCACACACAGCTGACCACACTATGTCCTCATTTTGACCCTTAAAGGGAGCCCCTGGCACAGTCACTTTTTAAACCCCAGTTCAGTCTTCACTGGCGGATCGAAGTAACATTAAGAGACTCTGATGATAATTAAATCCTTATTTCTGCTACAGGTATCTTCAAAGTTTTCCCTAAGGCCTTAAAACCATCAGGGTGCTCCAGGTTAGGAGCCCCTGCTAGGGGTGGATGAAGAGATGTTGGGACATTAGATTCCTGCCTACAAGGGCAATAAGGAAAGAGTGACAAAGCACAGAGCTAGGAGCACAACTGAGTTTAGATCCCCGTTCCTGCTCAGGGATCACCTGGGCCAGCCACCGGACTTGAAGGCCCATTTTCTCGTCTGTCACATGGAGGTGAGACACCCCACAGCAGGAGTCTATGGCTCGTCAAGGAGCTTCTTCAAGAACCATCATCTGGATCAGGCACTTTACATTTAACACACATACAATCCAACCCCGACTCCTGAAGCAAGTGGGCACCGCCCCACTCAACAGATAAACGGCAGAGCTGAGATCTGAGTTCATGTGTCAAAAATCTACTTTAACCCCATGGGTCTCTGTCAGCCAGTGGGGAGACCATTTCCACTGGGACAGCTGGGAAACTCGGCCCAGAGTAACTCCACGCTGACGGCAAGAGCTCAGGGATGCTGCTCCTATGAAGGATCTCGGGACAGCCTCCTCCTGGGTCAAAACCAAGGGCAGCACAAGCCACTCCCAAAAGCCTGACTGAGCCCAGGGCTCCCCACTGACCCGCGGGCAGCGCTTACCTTCCACGGGGGTGGGCAAGGTGGGGATCCCAGGCTGAGAGTAACACAGGCACATCTGCTGGTCCAGACTGCGCAGCGCATGGAAGGTTGGGTGCGTGTGCTGCTGCACGAACAAGTGCCCGGCGTTGACCTGGTTGACCACGATCACTTCCACAGTGACACCGTCAGGCAGCATGAGCTATCAGGAAGGGGAGGGCAGCAGGCACTGCAGCAATCCTTCTCTTCTCATGTCTGACATAAGCCCTGAGGCCTCTAGGCAAGCCTCTAAGCTGGCCCATCTTTGGAAAGGGCATGGCAGCCCAAAGCAACATGGCACCCAAATGGAGGAAGCCCAAGGACGACGACCTCGGCCGTGCAAAATGTGGCACCTGCGACCCTTATCCTACAAGGCCAAGAATCACCTCAGGGGAGGCCTCGTCGCAGGGCAGGGAGGAGCCAGCTGTGGATGCCCTGTAGGGGCCTGGGCAAAGACCTCTCCGGAGGCCAAGGAATGAGGGGCCATGGAGAACAAGGCACCAGAGAGTAAGAGGTGGGCAGGCCCCAGGTCCCAGGTCCCAGGTCCAGCAACCTGAGCCCTGCAGCTGACCCCAGGAGCTCCAAGTCCCACAGGGTCCCTCTACTCTGCTTTCCTGCCAGCAAGAAACCAACAGTCTGAGTCATCTTGTCTCCTCCTTTCTGCCCTCCACTGACAACCTCCCAGTTCATCCCCACTCTGGGATGTGGAATGTGGGTTTCCTCAGTGGTCAGGTCCCACATTAAGGCCCTAGCAGAGGCCAAGACCGCTCTCAAAATGACGTGTCCCTAGACACTAGTTTTCCTAATGCCAAGTTACAGGAACAACTAGGTGCCCTCGACAGGAAGATGTAGGGGCCACCTTCCAGTCAGGTGGCCAGGCTCTGGCTAAGAGTCCTGACCTCCCTCCTTCCCCCATGTAGCTAGTTGAAAGACACCTGCAACCTCCTCTCCAGTTCCACCAAGTCACACAGAGAACCAGGGAAGGAAGCCATCCACCTGCTCAATTATTTACAATTAAAGAGCGGGGCTGGTCCAAGCCTGCTGGGGAGAAAATGCTAGGATTAAGACGTAAAGCATGGAGCTGGCTTCAGCCCACCCCCCAATATCCAGAGGAAAGTAATGGGACAACCACCCCTCCCCCAACAGCACAAACTCTTTGGAGGGGGCAAGATACAGAACCAAGAAGTCAACCCTCCCAAACCAACCCCAGGGAGACTGTTCTCCGGAAACAGCACATCCAGCCCACATATGAAGTGCCGTCGTCATATCTGGCCTACAGAGCCCTATAATTCTTCTCCCAGGGAGAGGCGGCTCAAGCAGAGCTGTGGGCATGCTGCAGGATCCTGAGGGACAGGCCCCAGAAAGCCCACAGACCCCAGCACACAGGGATCTCAAGATGTTAGCTTTCCCTCCAAAGAGCCACCTGGCTGCCGGGGGCCGGGTGGGGAGAATTTCTTCTCCTTTATAGGCCAGGTACCTCCTGTGAGAAGGGGAAGGGATTCCTTCAACAGGGCCACCACTAGACTAGAACTAGGAGCAATGAACACAAGGACCCACTCTAAGCCCATCCAGACTCACAAGGGTGGGTCCCACCCAGGCCTCCGAGGTGTTAGGCTGAGACTCTGAACACATCACCAAGCCAGTCTGGGTGTACCCAGTCTCCTATATAGACTATACTCCTTTCTAGACAAATGCCTTGAAAACACAAAAGGTGCCAGGGCAGGAGAGCCCAAGAACAGTCCTTCCAAGTGGGGAAAGAGACACATCTGGCTTTGAACCAGCACTTCAGCCCCAAAGCCCAGCCACAGAGAGCACAGGCTAGAAGCAAAACCAAACTGACCAGAGGCCAGCGGTGAGAGGTCACAGGCATCAATGAACTCTGGCCCTCTCAGGCCAGTGTTGGGAGTTTCTTATCTGGGGCAGGTTGGACTGAAAGGGAGACAAGAAGGTCTAGTCTGGTCCCCTAGGCTCATGCTCACCCAGGAAGTCATGGGAAGAGAAGGCAGTGCCAGGGACGGCAGTGGAGGAGCGTAGATATTGGTGAGGTTCAGTTCTTTGAACTTCTTCCCAATTAAGTTCAGTGCCTTGTCTACATGATGCTGAGAACCTGAACAGGATAGAGGCAGGAGAGTCATAGTGGGTGGGACGAACAGCAAACCAAACTCAAGTATATATCCCACCCCACAGTTTTCCTAGAGTTAAGGTATATCTTTAAGGTGCCAAAAAGCCAAGTTTCGCCTTAAGAAGAAAGGCATCTAATGAGGCTTGAAACCCACTGACCTTTCAAATGGTACCTCTCTGCTGCCGTGTCCACGCTCTGAATGCAACAGAAGGCTAGCTGATGGGAAAGGCCCGCCCTCACCAACCAAAGGGGAATCACCTTCTGCTCTGATGGGATAGAGCAGCAGGCACCATAAACCCAGGCCACCCCACCTGCCCGTCTGAGTGCTCACACCTCTCCTGGCCAGAAGATCTGGGGGAGGGAGCCAAGGCTCCTTCAGGTAGCTGAACTGGAGAAGAGGGCTGAGGGAAGACCCCCCTACCCCAGGCTCCCTTCACCTGGGAATAAGCAGGGTTTTCTATTCAGAGATGTGGATTTCAAAAAGGGGAATAATTGGGGCGCAAATGCTTTACATTTCAGGCAAGACAATGAAACCCAGGCCAGCAGTTGCCACTGACCTTCTATGTGGCAAATCTGGATGTTCTGGGTGTAAGGCAGGGTTGAGATGTAGATCTTGGCACCAGACGTTTGCTTCAGAAAACTCACATACCGCCCCTGCTTGCCAATTAGCCGACCAACTAAGTGCTGAGAGAGAAAGAGACACAATGGGGGGTGTTAATGGGAAACCAATTCCCTACGTTCCCAAAGACTACCTTTGTTTTACACAAGGTCAAGCTCAAACATATCATTTAACTATGAACATGCCAGCACTCATCTGCCACTGTTGAGCGCTTAGCTCTGAAACAGATACCTTTATCACCACTTCACAGATGAGGTTAACGAGCTCAAGGAGACTAAGTAACTCACCCAACATGACACAGCTACCAAGTGCTGAACTACACAGTCTAGCTCCCAGACCGCAGCTCCCCTTTCTTCCCCGACAACTTGGCCCACATCCAGAGAACAGCAAAGCCAGCATCTTCTCCTCCCAAATCTACACTAGGAGAGCTTTTACCAGCACAAGGGTGGGTTTATGACTTCTCCGACCTCTTCAAGTCTATCCGCGCCTGAAGATAAAGAGGTTCCACTTCAAAATAAAAGTAGAAGAAAGAAACTTTGGGCTTCTGCTGCCGACTGATAGCGGCCCGGAGCCTTCGGAGCACGAGGCTTGCAGAAGTGCCTGGTGTGCCAAGAGCTCAAGGCAGACAGAAGCAGCCCAACTTAGCCATGATGTAAGTAAGACAAGCTCTGAGACAATCCCAAATGACCCCACCCCAGCAGAGCTACCAGGGACACAGCTGCTTGGTACACAGAGCTGCCTGCCCACCCTTTACAATGACTAAAGGGGAAAAGGGCATGATGGCTCTTGGGGTCACAGGGGGAGAAAATACCAAGGGAGCCAGCACCCCGGGGTCAAAGCAGCCTGCCTAACCCAGGGTTCAAACCAAGCCAAGTCTCCACGGCAGCAGGGAGCTAGTGCCCAGGAGAATTCAGCTGGCCAATTATTTCTGAGCCCCGGTGATAAACATCAAGATCAAGCCAATAAAATTTTTAAGTTAGAACAGCAAGAAGCTCGAAACTACCTCAGTACCCTGGATTTGAGGACTGGTGAAGTAAACTGACATTCACACAATGAATAATGCAGTTAAAATCATATTTTCAAAGAATAACACAGGAAAATTAAATTGTTAAATATTTAAAAGCATTAATTAGAGTACCATCATCTCAGTTTTGTTTAAAAACCACAGGGTGCAAGACAAGAAGGAAACACACGTCTTCACAGTCACTCCCAGGGGTGAGAGTAGAGCAGCTTGTTATTTTCTTCCTACATGCCTATACTTTTCAAGCTCTCTGAAATATGGATTTATGCTGTGCTCAATTATCAAATATACTTTGCGTTGGGGAGCTCTGAGCAGGCACAGCGAAGGGACTCTGGGCTGGCCCATGTCCTCAGTCTGGTTTTTGGCAGCATCTCCAAACAGATCAGAGCTCCAGCAAACCCAAGGAAGCCCAGGGGAAGAGTGAGTAGCCTGTGAGTTTTAAAGGAGATGAGAACAGGTCCCTCCTGAAGGCAGCTGTGGGAACTTCACATCGCAGGAAGCTCTCAGGCTCTCGCAGAATGTGGGCCTCCTTTTCCTTCCAGCCCCTGGCTCACTCGGGGGCTGTTTTGGGTTTTACTGTCCCTCCCCACTCAGCCCGATGACCCTGGGCCTGAGGCACCGTGGACCTTGCAGCCCTTACCTTGGGCACCTCGATCTCCCAGATGATGAGGTCTACCTTCTTAGGACTGGAGCCCACTTGGGCATTCTGGAAACTGTCAGTCTTCCTGGGCCCACAGCAGCCATCCACTGAGTCCATGCTGTTCCCGTCCGAGCCTGCAGGGGAGGAAGCAGCATGCAGACATAGAGACGCCAGCTAAGAGCAGTCAGTAACACAGAACTTTCAAATCCACATTTCCAGGAGGCCCCCGCCCCACACCCCCTCCTCAAGCTTGGCAGGTGACTGTCAACCCGAAGTCTAGAAGGCTTATTAGAACAACCCTAATGAAAGGACTGGGGGTGTAGATACACCTAATTTTAGCCTGTCACTCACAGCCCCACTTGCTGAACTGGCAGCCACACCCAGCCACAGCTGCCGGAGCAGAGACAAGTGGTGAGCTGGGAAGGGGGGGGTCCATAGGGTGGGGGAGCAGGCCAACAGGTCCACATGGTCCCCAGAGCCAGCTATCAGGGCTGGCGTCCACAGAGACCAACCAGTCACAACGAGCCCACGCCCTTCAACTGCGCCAGCCCCTCGGACCAGGGGACGGGCTCATGGGCTGTGAACTTCAGTCAAGCAGAGCTAGAAGAGTCCTTCCTTGATGGCTCGTCTAAGGGCCCCATTCTTATCCTGCCCTGGGGCCCTACTGGGAGTAAATGAAGGAAGGAGGCCCCCCTCTTCCTCTGTGGAGGCCTGACCTGTACACCTCTGCATACTCTTCGGGGCTCATGGCAGGTCTTTACCCCCTGGTCAAAAGACTCAAGTTCATGCCCCAGATGATAGGGCAGGAAGCAGGACCCTGGCATCAATGTGGTCTGCTCCACTCCTGTTCAAGAGTCTGTCCAAGGGGCTATCCTGGAAAAACACAGGTACAGACCAGCTCAAGAGGAAGGATTCTGACTTAAACATGGACAACTTAACTGCCAGGAATAGATCGCTCCTAAGATTCTACTAATTAGGTTATTATCCACATGGTTTCTCCAAACTCTGGACATAATCCTTTGCCAAGCAACACATGTTGTCTGGATGCTGAGTAAGGCTTAAAAGAGATTCTGTCCCCAGCTAAGGATGAGTCACCTTCAAAGTGGCCTTGTCCCTCAACATCAGGGGCCCCCGCCTCCCCTGGATAGAACAGGACTGGCCGATACGGGTCACCCCAGGGATACCCAGAGGTGGCTCAGACTCCAGCAGGCTGCGCTCACAGGCCAGCCTCCTCAGTCGGCAGTCCCCGGGCCCCTAGGTTCCAACTTCCTCACCCACAGGCAGGGCTATGCGCGCTCAGGTGCAGACGCCAGGGAGACGGGAGACTGTGCTTTGCACGAGTGCCGAGCGATTGGCACTGGCAGCCCCTGGTCTGTGGTCCCCGTACCTCCCGGCCACCAGCCTGCTCTCCCGCGAGGCCTCAACTCCAGGCCTTCGCCACACCTGAGCAGCTGCCATGCTGCAGCTGCAGGCAGCAGGACATGGCTAATGGGCTTAATTCAGCAGGGGCCAGCGGATAAAGGGAAACTCCATTCTTGGAAAAATTTTTGTTTACTCATGTTAAGATCTTTAAACAAAAACATTTTAACATCCCTGAAATCTGGATGCATCTTTGAGTCTCTGGCCTTCTATGATCATGATCACAATGATGGGTTTTCTTTCATTTAGAGGTACAGGAATCAGTGGTGTCTTAATTCAACAGCCATCTCAGAGATGACAAAACACGGTGGGGGGTACACACCAGATGTGGCTGGAAGGAGTCAAATTCCCACAAAAGACTCCCAACCTTCCTCGAGCGGAGGCGGTAGGGAGTGGCTCCGGGACAAGCAGGGCAAGACACCCCCAGGGGGAATTCATGGCCCCTTTGCAGGAGATAACTGAAAATACCCCAGGGTGGCTGCGAAACCAGGGTCAGGAGCTGCTGACCTGTATGTGAGCGGTCTGAACTGCCTATGTTGGGGTCAGCACTCGAAACCCCAGTGGACACTTCATGACCAAAGCGCCCCTCTTTCCCGGGGACGGAACTGCAGCTGCACAGAAAGTAAATGGCGGAGGCTGTCTGCGGAGGAATAGCGGCGACAACAAGGCAGGAGAGCAAGAGCCTCCCTCAAGTGTCAAGGCTGTGGCCGCTCTCTGGCACTTACCCGGTAAGAGCTTCTGGAGAAGGAAGGCAGGTGAAGACATGGGAACAAGCACATGATTAAAAGGAAATAAACCATTGAAAAAAAGTTCACACCCATTCTTGGTACTTGGGAATTAAAGCTAAGGAGGCCTCTCCGTTATAAGAACCTTTAAGAGGTTAGGGTTAAGAGAGGAAAAGAGGCAGGTGGAGGTTAACCACCAAACCCAACATGGAGCTGGCTCCTTCGGGAAGACTGAGGATGGTCCCCAGCTGCCGAACCAAGTTACAGCTCCTGTGGCTTTGGGGGGTTCGGGAGAGCCTAACTTCTCAGTTACCCACTAGTGCTACGCTGAGCCCGACTTTCTGCGGGCCCATGGGGACACAGAGTTGAAGAGCATTACTACTGCACAAGTAGCATAGGGACAGGCAGACCGGCAGCCTTTGCCTACGAACCAAGGGAGAACCGCCCCCCACTCCTTCCTCTAAGAGAGGACCATCCAAGACCCTCCTACCTCCCGAATGATCTGCTTCTGCATCCACGGTCCATCCATCCTCATTCCCCAAGTCCGAGAGCTCCCCTTTCAGCACCCCATTGCTGAAGGGCACAGTACTTTCTGGCAGCGGCGGGGAGATGGCCTTGCTCCTGGGGCTTGAGTTGGTGTCTGTACACAAGTCTTCAAGCCCTGAAGTGCTGGTGGAATCTGAGCACTGCTCTGAGGCCACTGAAGGGACATCCTGGCCACTGTCAGAAGTGCAGGGGACGCAGGGGATGCATCCGGCATTTTGTACCAGGACACTGGCTTCATCAGGCAACTCTCCCTGGGGGACGGCTGGCAGAGGGCAGCGGGCCAGGGAGATGTGGTGTGCGGAGTTCTTTGGCTTCCTGTCCTTGGTGGGACTGGACAAAGGGCTGCTCAGGCAGCTCTTGTAGGTCTTTGGTGGTGGCAGGTCCTCTGCAGGCAGGCCTGGCGAGGGGAGGGCGGCCTCTGAGCCAGAGGCCACTTCTGGCTCCACGGTGGTGGGAGCGGGCTCCCCGGCATCTTGCCCCGGGGAAGATTTCTGGAAGACTGGCCCAGAGCTCTCTTCCTTCTGCCCTTGGAGCTGACCAGCTGAAGCCTGATACACCCGATCTGCAATCCTGCCCACGGTGGTGGCCAGCACCTCTTCAGTTGCCTCCAAGATCACTCTGGAGATGATCTGGTAGGCAGCCTGCTCGATCTTCTCATTTTGCTCCATGGCCTCCTCCTTGCCTGGCCCCCCTGCACCATCTGCATCACAGGCTCGGTCGCCGAGCCGGGATGCCCGCAGCTCATCATCCTCCATCAGCTCTGCGTGAGACGACTCGTTGAGGCTGCTCAACAGCTTCCCCACAGCATCCTCCTCCATCTGTGGCGGTCCGTCTTGCCCCTTCTCCCCCAGACCGGGCGCCTTGCGGATCTCCAAGTCGGAGTCGTGCTCCTGGTACAACACACCCTCCTCAGGCAGGCTTTCTCCAGACACTGCGTCCCCAGTGCCTTCAGCCCCACCCGTCTCTCTTGGCTTTTCTTGGGGGGCTGCAGCCTGGCCCTGCCAGCCCCGCCCTCCTGTCGCACTGAACAGCGCCTCTCGCTTACACACCTCGGCCACCACGTGGGGGAAAGGAACACTCTTTGGGGTTGGAAGGGGACACTCTGGAGGAACGGATCCGGCTTCATCACCCGTCAGGGCTAGTTCCACCTTTGCACCGTCATCTCTGCGCGTTCCTGGTCGCAATCTTGCATCTGTGGTGTTAGGAAGGCTGCCGGAGGACTCGGACCGGCGACAGGCTGGATGTGGCCGCAGCAAGGCTGGGGACTCCAAGGGAGGCTTGCTCACAGCGGACGGCTCCTTTTCCGCCAGGGCTGGGATGCTGGGGGGCGGGGACACTACTCCAGGACAGGGGTCCTCCCTGGCACGTGGCTCTTTGATGGCACAGCCAGCCCTCGGCTCCACAGCGCCGGCCTCCACCTGTCTGTCCTGGCTGCTGACATGCTTTTTACGAGAGAAAAACCACCACCAGCCGAGGACTGCCAGCATTCCAGGCAATGCCAAGGGGAAAAGTGAGCGGAACTGGATGGCCATCCTGGAGGCCTGAAGAAATTATACCTGGAGAGGAGGAAAAGAGAGAGGGATGCTATAAGAGCCAAGTCGGGGGATCCTGATGCCACCGCACAAGCAAGACAACCAGCTGCTCTCTCCCTTCCCTGCCCCTGTAAGGGGCTTCCTTCCCCCTGCTCATACCCACAGCACGATCCACCTGAGGCAGGTAGGCAGGGAGACAAGCCCCCTTCTGCTCCCTCATCCACGCACACTCCCTTCAAACAAGACGAGCCTTCTCTTGGACCCAAATCCCTTCCTTCATCACTTCTCAATGCCAAATTCCCTGTTCCCCCAAGGGGACAGCATGTTTAGTGTTTTAGTTCTTTGAACTCCCAGAACACTTTTCCACTCAGGGGACACCGGAGGGTGTTTTGTTTTGTTTTCTGGTTTTGTTTTGGATTTTTTTGAAAGAGAAAGAGAGCACACGGGAGAGAGAATCTCAGACTCCCTGCTGAATGCAGGCCCTGACGGGATCCACTGATCTCACAACCCTGAGAGTTCAGGACCTGAGCCAAAATCAAGTCAGATGCTTAACTGACCGAACCACCCAGGCACCCTGACACTGGACCCGTGAAATCACATGTATCTACGTCCCTCACATTGTCCACAAAATCATCAGTCAATGAAACAGTTATGCAGCAAGAAAGCCCTGGGACCAAGGATGAGTAAGATTTCGAAGGAATGAGAGGGAGGCTCCAGGGAGACGGACCAGCAAAACGGACAGTGGCATGGAGGTACAGTCATGCTTGAAGAATCAAGCTGTTTGGTGGACTCAGTGAGGGTTCTGGGGCCTCACTATGGAGTCTGGACTTTAGCCTGTAGGCAACAGAGAACCCTCGAAGGTCTGTAAGGCACACACACCAATCTGTACTCCCAGGTGATCCTGGGAGTAGGAGAAACAGGATACCAAGTGACAGGAACCTGGACATCTAAGTCAACTGGATCCAGGCCAGGAGAAGGCAGTAGACACATAAAGGAGATAGGAACCTCAGTTTTCTTCCTCATAAGATGGGGACACAGCTCATAAAGCATGGCTGGTATAAGGATTAGTTGAGATATGTATTAAGTGCTATGCAAAGCTGGGTTAGCTCTCTTTAGAGGTTTGTGACAGACTTATTTTAGAATGCTTATAATTCAGTACCTCCCATGCCAGTAAATTTTATTCTGTCTGCAAAAATCACAAGCCTTCTTAAAACCAAAAATCCTCCACTGATATTGCAAATTATACCTTAATTTGGGTTTGTGCTTTATTATGCTTAATTTGGATTTATGCCTCCACTGGGAACCACTGCTCTAGGACTCTGCTTCTTAAAGGGTGGTCTATGGACCAGAAGCACTGAGCATCACCTGGGAACCTGCTAGAAACAGAGCCCCAGTCCAGTCCTACTAAATCACAAGATGCATTTTAATAAGACCCCCAGGGGATTCACAAACACATTAGTTAGTGAAGAACACAGGAACCATGTTCTGCCCCAAAGTGAGGGGGTGGGGAAAGCCATAAACCTTCTTGTTAATATCTGAAAGTGAATCTGTGGGACTAAAAAATATCAAGTAGAGCTAAGCAGTGGCCAGGTTCGGAAGATCTTATCAACCCCTCCAGGCAGAAAGTTCAATGACGCTCCTCACAACTTGAGATTCCAACACAGAACCCCATTAGGTGTTCTCCCTTGTATCACTTAATCCTCAACCACCTGGTCTGGAATGTATTGCCATCATCAAGGTCAAAATAGCTCAAGGTCAGCAGGGCACCTGGGTGGCTCGATCGGTTAAATGTTCCACTCAATTTCAGCTCAGGTCTCGATCTCAGGGTCCTGAGCTCAAGCTCTGAGTTGGGCTCCATGCTGGGCGTGAAGCCTGCTTAAATAAAACAAAGAAAGAAAAAGCTCAAGCAGAGAACCTGGCTGGCTCAGTCAGTGGTGCATGCGACTCTTGACCTTGGGGTCATGAGTTAGAGCCCCATGTTGGGTATAGTTATTACTTAAATAAATACTTCAAAAAATAAAAAGCTCAAGGTCATATAGTCAAGGATTAGAAGTCGGGTTCTATTCCATGTCAAGTCTGGAACATACTAATGTGTCTGAGGAAATGAGGCAGCATATGAACCAAGGAAAGGGGGAGTTCATATTGCTCTTAAAACGTTTTAACCATGACCTAATAACCTCATAACTGCCATCTTCTCTTAAAAAAAAAAAAAAAAAAAAATTCTAGGGGCGCCTGGGTGGCTCCGTGGGTTAAAGCCTCTGCCTTTGGCTCAGGTCATGATCCCAGGGTCCTGGGATGGAGGCCCGCATCGGGCTCTCTGCTCAGCAGGGAGCCTGCTTCCCTTCCTCTTTCTCTGCCTGCCTCTCTGCCTACTTGTGATCACTCTGTCAAATAAATAAATAAAAATCTTAAAAAAAAAAAAAGAAAAAAATTCTGCATAGGCAAAAGCCTATATAAAAGTCCACTGGGGCATCATTTGAAATAAAATTCTAGAGACTCACTGCTAAATATGCTGCAGAATCCACGGACATACCAGTGATAGAGAAGTAGGCTGATCTCCTATTCGGATGCAGAAAAACTGCCGTGACACCGAAAATAAAAGCTGCAGACCACCATCCGTGGAATGTCTGCATCCGCATAACCCTACTGAAAAACCAGGAAGGATACATGCCAAGCCTTCCACTTGTAGGAGAGGAGATGGTTTTGCACATGGATCCTGTATCCTACAAACTTACTGACCTCATTTATTAGTTCCACTAATTTTTTTCTTATCTGCTAACCTAAGATAAAAATCTCTTCCTTTTGGGGAGAGAGATTTAAACTTCTCTCTCTCAGCAGTTCTCCAACTTAGTGGCACCTTATCATCACTTGGGAAGCTTTTAAAACCTCAAGGCCAAGGTGGCACCGAAATCAGTTAAATCATAATCTCTGAGAGTGAGACCAAGGTACCAGGTTTTTTTATTTGTTTGGCTGGGGGTGGATGTTGTTTAATATTTTCTATTTTTAAGTAATCTCTATACCCAACATTGGGCTTGAACTCACAACCCCAAGACCAAGAGTTGCAGTGCCACTGAGCGAGCCAGCCAGGTGCCCCCAACCCAGGTAATTCCAATGTACATTCAAGTTAGAGAATCACTTTCCTGGAACAATGTGCACAGCCTTGAAGAAGTGGTAGATTACATTAAAGTGTTTTCTTTGCAGTCAAGGTCTTCCACATAAAAATAAAATTTGAGAAGAAACAGAGGCTTTGGGGGAAGGGTGCGCTCAGGATAAAGCAATAGTACTGTGATGTGGCCTACTGTCAGATCAGTCCCACCCAGCAGGTGACAGGTAACAGGAAGTGTGGCTGGGGTCTCAATCTGTGTTCTCCTCTTGCCAATTTAGATTCTGATTCCTTACGGACTAGTTAATTTCATTTCAGTTCATTATAATCTCATTATAGTTCTGATTCCCATGGTCTTCTACAATTCTCTGATCTCAAGAACAAAATTCCATGGAATGGGGTAGAGAGGAAGATAAAGAATCCTAAGGTAGAACAACCTATAAAGGGCAGTCTCCTGTTTCAACAAGGGCACAAGGCCAAACTCAAATTGAGGTGTGCAAGGAGAGAGTTGCTACCCAAGATACAAACTGCCTCTCAAAACAACTGGGAGAAGCCCCCACCCCTTTGGTACTAGAAGTTGAACCTAAGGACCCAGCAGTTGACCCCAGTTCACCTCTGGAGATCCTGGGAACGGGCTATAAGTCAGAGGCCCACACTGGACCATACCCCCCCAGCCTGGTTCTGATCCTACACCCTAGTTGATCCACACTACAACGTACCCTGTTGCCTGCCCCCGATCCGGGTCACTGTTCCCCAGCCCCACTTCATCCCTTTTTCTCCTGGACCAGGTTCACATTGAGCACAGGACCAGTCACCTGGGGACATAACACTGCCCTGTAGCTTGGCAGGAGACCCCCACCGCTCACCCACCTAACCTTTCCCACCGTGGCCCACTTGCATCCCAGAGATGGAGGCTCTGAGCCCCCAAACCCACCCTCCACAGCCTTCTGCAGACAGTCAGCTGCAGCTACATGGCTAATTACAACTCAGGAAACCATCTCGGCCCATTTCCAAGCCAGATGCCTCCTGCTATTGTGGCATGAGGGCCCCTGAGGTTCAACACTGGTACCCTGAGGCAGCATCACCCAAGCCCACCCAAAAAATCGCGAACGCCCCACCCGGATCCCCAGTGCCCACCACTCAGCCCTCGGACTAGAGCTGGAGAGCCAGGAGACAGGACCCCTGCTCCTCCATGCAGACCTCTGGGGACAGGAACTGCCCAACTGAAGTGCTCCTGCAACTTGAGGAAAGAGGTATGAGATCCCCAGGCAGGAGAAGGCAGGCTTTGTTTTTTTTCCTTGCTACCTGGGGACTGTGGTTAGACCTACCAGTCAGTCATCTCCACCAAGAACAGAGCCAAGAGCCTATAGGATGAGCAGCTGGCCCGCCCAAAGGAGACTTGCTGGGTCTCACTGAAGGCAGGGCTGCCCAGAGGCGCCGCTCAGGAGCACCTGGTGACAGAAGCCCCCCCTTCCCCCAGTCCTGAGAAGTCCCTCCCTTCCTCAGCCCTTCACTTCCAAGGCTCCTACCAGAGCCAATCTCACCTCAAAACAGATTTCTTGTGAATCCATACAGTGCCATTTTCCCTGCTTTACATAGTCTGATAGGCCTGGACAGGTGCTGCAAGAGGCCCCAGCCCTTCCTGAATTCTCAGACACAGCCGCCTTCACCCGCGCACACACATACAGGCCCACATACACAGGTGCGCGCTTCAGCTGACCTGCCTTCTCTGGAAACAGACTCTCGAGCTGCTCTCTTTGCCCGGTTTTTGGGTTTTTGTTTTCTGTAAAAAACCCAAACTTCAAGATATAAGTGGCATTTAACACCATTGGTCTACAAGCCTTCACACTCACAGCTAACTGAAGGCATCACCTCCCCCAGGGACTCCCCCTCCTGAGGCCCCAGACACTCTGGCAAGCCAGAGAAAAGCCTTGCAGAAGGATGCAGAGCCCTGCCTGAGGGTTGGCGGGGAGGAGATGTGTCTATTTTGAATCTGTTGGGATTAAATAGCTGCCTGCTTATTTTTAGCAGGTCCATTTGCCCGGGAATAGATGCATGCTGGCTGGCTGCCCAGTGGTCACACAGAGCCAAAGGAAGGCACGTGCTGTGGCCCCACAAAGCCTTAGGTTCACCTGCTCTGTCTGGGTTCTAAAAGAATTCCTTTCCTTACTCCCAGAGGAACCTGCGTCTTCTCAGAAAAGCTTACCTCTGGAGAAGTAATGGCCTCACTCCCAGCACCGATGACCAACCCAGTTGCTGCAGTCTAGAGCCTTCTGCTAAACAAGAAAATAAATTTCCGGGAACAGTACAAACTGTGGGTCCCAGTGACTAAGCCCGTTTGGCTGCAGTTATTGTGGGGAAAAAAGAGCTTCATGTAGTTAACTGATGGGAAAGTTGATCATCAACACAAGCACTTGGGAGCCAAGCGGCTATCAAGTCCAGTACGGACCTGGGCCTGGTCAGTGAAGTCACACGCACTCAGCAATCTAAACGGACTTTTATGTAATGCCCGCTCCAAGTGGAAATATGATCATATCCATTCTTCCAGGCCTATGTGTTCGTATCACTGAAGATTCTCCCCAGGTGTTCAACCCAGTCCATCTCTAGAATGCTCTGCCCATCAAGTTGTTGCTGAAGGGCTTTTCCCCTTGAGGGGGTCTTCAAAGGAAAGGAAACAGCTACATGATCCAGAACCTGAAGTCCAGGACTTGCTGCCACTGCCTTCAAAGAGCAGGTGGCTGTGGACCAGGTCAAGTCCCCCTCCCCCTCTCCCACTCCACCCCCACCAGTCAGCCGGAGGAAGACCACACACTCGGAGGTCTGTGCAAGACCACAAGAGGGCCCTCTGGTTTCTACAGGATGGGTTTACCTGATTCCTCATCAGGTTAAGGCTACACACATACATTCACTCATGTAATAATTCACACACAAATAGGTTTAAGTTGCTCTCAGGAAAAGAAAAGTTGTCCACCAGAAGCTCACAATGCATACTGAAGAATCTGTGTGTGTCTCTCACACACCTGCACCAAGCTGAGTCCAATTTCAGAAGCAGGCAAACAGAACCCAAACAAGATTGCCTCAGAGGCAGCCAGAATTTGCTCAGGTTGCAATGGTGGGTTATGGACAAAAATTAAAGCTCTAAACCCAAGATGCCTTTGGGGATGGAAGGGAGCAGCAAGTCCCAGACAGAGCAGAACAAGTCCTGGGAGCCGAAGTTGAAGAGCTGGTAGGGGGCCAGACAAAAGGAGTTTGACCTTTCCTGTCAAGGCAATGGGAAGAAGAGGCAGCAGCTGAAACATGGCCAAAGCAGAGCAGGTCACAAGAGGCAAAGGCCCGGGTGATCTCCAAGTGAAGACTATCTGGCAGCTACTTACTCACTTGAAATGTGACCAGTGTAACTGAGAAACTGAATTTTAAAATTTTATTTAATATTTAAATTTAAATAGCCACTTACAGCTGGGGGCTTCCTACAAGAAAGCGCAGTCCTAGAGGTGTTCCTAGCAGACCAGAAACAAACACAGGAGCTGGGTGAATGCTGTGAAAACCAAAGCCTACCTTGTTGGGCAGAGTCTGGTGCTGCCACTGAGGGTGAGGCCGATGGTAAGCTGGGCCACTCCCCCTCAGCAGCATGGCTGGGGCCCGGGAATCAGAGTGCTGGAGCCATGCCTCAGGGATGTAGCTCTCAGCCCAGCCCTGATGTTCAAACAGTTGTTACCTTCAACCGTAGCGGGGCTGTGTGGGCTGTGACTCATGCTGGCACCCTAAAGATTCCAAATTAGCTCACAGTGGGGCTGTGAGGTCCTGCCCAATACTGTCCCCCACACCCTTCATTGTGATGGCCCCACAGAGCAGCCAGGTGAGGCACCGTGCCTGGCCCAGGCCCATTCCCTGTTCTCAGTAGATCAGCTGTCCAGAAGTCACAGAACACTTCCTGGGCTGCTCTCCAGGAAACTGGAGGCTTAACCCAGTAGTGTCTGGGTGGGAGCACCTGCTCAGTGAAGGTTTTTCCAGCCAAAATGGAGACCCAAAGCCCAATCCCAGAAACTTCAGGTTAAGAAGAGCCCGAAGCAAAAAATCCCCTCTCAGGACATGGTCTCAAATTAAGAGCTGTTTCTCCTCTAGATCAATTACAAATTAAACTAACTCCCAGTTTGGAAAACTTGGTAAAAAAGAGAACTCCATACAAGGGTGACATGCCCAGTCTCCCTCGCTCTGCTGTACGCAACACCTGACAGGTCCAGTCTCATTAGGTTTCAAATGGTAAAGGGGAGATGGGGGGAAATCAGCATTTTCTACAAAAGTCTTCCCACGCTTCATCGGGGAAGGGGGTAGGAATGCAGCTTTCACATGGTTGTCACATCCATCCTGTCCCTTATTCCCAGCTCTTGGCCACCAGATTGCTTTACCAGTAAATTCTGACAGATTTCTGAGGATAGTGATAAAGCAGGTGCCAAGGAAGTATTCCCAGGTACACAGAGTTCCCGATCATGACCACGGAACGCTACCCAAGACTGCCCGAAAGATAGGAACTTGTGCTCTGACAACAATCTTACCCAAAACAGCTAATGAAGAAGACACACGCCTTCAGAAGGAATCAGAAAAGACCGTGTAAGGCAAGCAGACCTTCACACCATCCCCTCAGGTAGGCAGAGCAACAGATGAGACCATGATTTCCCAAATGGCAGATAGTGGAATATGACCAACTCAGAAATCACATAAAGGCCTAAGGTCATTTCCACCCAACAAATATATATGGGCACCTACAGGGTACAAAGCACAGCAGAACACAGAAATGAAACAGACTGTTCTTCGGAGGCACTTTAAAGTCTGTTTCTTTGGGGGCAAAACAAACAAAACCAACGACCTTCTTCAGTGGGCCTCTTGGTGCCACCCTCTGCCACTGACCAACTGACAACTTTGGTCCAAGAGTCAGGCAAGTATCCTAGCTGGGGCTGGGGACAAACAGAAATGAGGCTGCCAGTTTTCACAGATTAGAATGTTCCAATGGCCTGGGGTGGAGAGGTTGTCAGTTCGAACACCAGCACTGTGAAAGCCAAGAGGGCTTGCTTGGGTTGTCCCATTCAATATGTAGACTTTCATTCTATACCCTTTCTCCTCACTACCTGATGTCCAATTCAGATCCCCTCTCATTGAAACTATTCCATTAAGTGAAGCCAGATACTCTGCTGGCATGGTGAAAGGACTGTGGGTGCCTCGTTCTCTTTGCTGACTTCCCACCAAGTCTTCAGCCACTCCCCAAACCCATCCCTTCAAAAGGACTTGTCCTTGAGCATGAATCAACTTGCTTCTAGTTGGCTGCCCACCCTCCCCCATTTTTTCCTCAGCAAGCTCCTGAAAGATGGGATCCACCAAGACAAGGGAGTAAACCAAGAAAGGAGGGGGACACCCATCCACAAAGCAACACAAAAGAAGGGAAGAATGGATTCCCAGGATGAAGGGCAAGCAGTGTCAGGGACAGGGGTGCCTCCTAGGAACAGCATGAACAGCTGAGAACCTGCTATGTTTAAGCATAATGAGGTGCTCAGCAACAGCTAAGGCTCAGTGAAGAGCTGGAGATAAGGTGAGACATAGACAAGGGAGGTAAAGGAACACAGGAAATTAACTAGGAGAGGAAAGGTTGGGGGGGGGGTGAATACAAGAAAGGAAATAGGGAAAACCAAGAACTTTGAGGCCATAAGCAATATTTACATCATAATGTACACTCAACAGCAGCTTGACTAGAAGTTATGCTAGCTACCTCCATACCAAGAAGATGAGGGGAGAAAAAAAGTGTAGGAATGAGCCAAGTAGAAAAGTAGAAAAACAACCAGGTAATACTTAAAAATAAAAAAATTTAAAAATTTTTTAAAAATTTTAAAAAGGAAGAAAGGAAAGCAAACAAAAGCATCCCACCTAGAAATACAGATGTAAATGGCAGGGAGAAGAATTGAGGGCAGCTGCCTCTAAAGGAGAACTGGTCAAGGAACACTCAGAAGAAAAAGCTGTTCTTTCAAAGAGTAACTGTGTATAACTTGTGTATCAAATCTTTCTACCAGCAGTGCTTTGATAGAACAAAAAATATATTCTTGGGCACCTGGGTGGCTCAATCAGTTAAGCAACTGCCTTTGGCTCAGGTCATGATCCCAGCGTCCTGGGACTGAGTCCTGCATCAGACTCCCCGCTCAGCAGGGAGCCTCCTCCCTCTCCCTCTGCCAGCTCCCCTGCTTCTGCTCCCTCTCTCTAATAAAATCTTTTTTAAAATTCTTAACTATTAAATAGTAAGAGATGCTCTATTACCATAAAAATTTTTTTGAAGATTTTATTTATTTATTTGACAGAGAAAGCAAGCGACAGACTACAAGCAGGGCCAGTGGAAGAGGGAGAAGCAGGCTTCCCCCAAGCAGGGAGCAGGATGCGAGGCCTGATCCCAGGACCCTCCTGGAACATGACTGGACCCGAAGGCAAACGCCTAACAACTGAGCCACCCAGGCGCCCCTCTATTACCACAGATCTTTAGGATTCTTGTTAACCAGTATAGCCTGTAGTGTCAACTCTATGTACAAACTTGGATTGCTTTAATTTTCCCGTAGCTGACGTCAATTCTGATTCAGAGTCCCCAAACTGCCCTGCCAGTATGACAGCAGTAATCACAAGAGCAGGGGCTTTAGAGACGGCAACACCCTCCAGCACTAAGGTACTGGGGCTCCCCACCCTCCTAAGGTCTAACTAGCATCAGGCAGTAGGACCCCTCAGGGTTAGTTGTTGAATAAAGCTTTTAATTCCCACAGCGAGCCAGGTCCAATGGAGAGGGGGCTGAGGAGGTGGTAAGAGCCCTCAGAAAGCAAAGGTAGTGGGAGGGCTAGGCAGTCACATTTCAGAGAAGACGCTGTGAAGATACAGCAACCCAGTGGCATAAACCTGCAGCCTCGCAAGGGTGTTCAGAGAACGGGGCCTAAGCACCCCTTGTAGATAACAAATTAACTATATTCCTGTGCATCTGGAAGGGTACTAGTGAAGTCAGTCACTCAGTCACGTGCTCTGTAGTTTAGACGAGGAACCCAGGTCGAGAAGAGCTGGGTTAAGTACGCCTGGCAGAGGGAGCCGCAGACAGAACGGTCAGGGAACGCCTCTCCAAAGGTGGCAGCAGAGCTGGAACAGTGAGGGGCAGCCGTGCCAAGATCTGGGAGGACAGGGAAAGGAGAGGCGAGAAAGTTCCAGGCAGGGAGAACATGTGCCAAAGTACTAAGGCAGGAACACACTTGGCTGACTCAAGGGACAGCAAGAAGCGGGGAGGGAAGATGAGGTCGAAGGGCTGCTGCCAGAGAAATCGCTCTCCACCATCACGCAGCTGAAGCTGTGCTGAAGGTCAAGAACCCGGAGGGACAGGTTTACCCAACTTCCTCCAGAGAGGAGAACGGACTTGCTCAGCTCAAAGAGCCAAGGGGCTGTAGTTTCTTTCTGTTCCTTTTTAAAATTTTTTGAGTGATGCAGTTTTGAATTTTATTTTTTTAAGAGTATTTATTTGAGAGAGAGAGAGAGAGAGAGCATGAGAGGGGGTGAGGGGCAGAGGGAGAAGCAGACTTTCCACCAAGCAAGGAGCCCAATGCAGGGCTCAATCCCAGGTCCCCGGGATCATGACCTGAGCTGAAGGCAGACACTTAACTGACTGAGCCACCCAGGCATCCCTTGATTTTTATTTTGAAGTTTTATTTAAATAATCTCTACACGGGCGCCTGAGTGGCTCAGTGGGTTAAGCCTCTGCTTTCAGCTTGGGTTGTGATCTCGGGGTCCTGGGATCGAGCCCCGCATCCGGCTCTCTACTCAGCAGGGAGCCTGCATCCCCCTCTCTATCTGCCTGCCTCTGCCTACTTGTGATCTCTTGTCTGTCAAATAAATAAATAAAATCTTTATAAATAAATACTCTCTACACCCAACACAGGGTTCGAACTCACAACCCTGAGATCAAGTTGCATGCTCTTCCAGCTGAGCCAGCCAGGTGCCCCTGTTTCTTAATTAATAAACAGAAGCAAATTCTGGAATTTATTTCAGAAATAGAAATTTCTGGCTGGTAGATCCAATAGGGGCTCACTTTCTACTTGGGAGTTCTCAGCAAATGCATTTGCCAGGAAGCCCTGGGGTCCCACCACTCATTGGCCTTGGAGCCAATGCTAGGCCCTCCTCACCCTAGCACGCCCCTCAACCCCACCAGATGAATCTGTTCCAAGAAGGCAGTCCAGCCCCAGGGAGCAGATGGGAATGGAGGCATGCATGTGCACACACGCACACACGCGCACACACACACACACACACACACACACACGCACCCCTTGCTACTTCTTTGAATCAGACTTTGCAAAAACAACCTCGGTCTCCAGCCAACATAAACCATAGACAACAGAGGGCCTTATACGGCTCGAAGGTTTCTTAATCAGAAAAAGATAGATGGGCTGGAGTTGGCAGCTCCAAGTTAGAGGATGGGAGGAACAGAAAAAAGGGGGAGAAGGCAGGATGGTGGTGAGGAGCAGAATTCATCAAACTCCTTCATATCTCTTCAGCTTCTGTAGTCCCCCCAGGGAGAATTCCCAGAAAGGGACATGGCTCTTACTGCCTCTCGTTTTGTTTTGGTTTTTAAGCCCTAAGACGCCAGTAATCAGGCTGCCAACAGAACCACAGTTTGACAGAGTTTTTAGTGTCTGTGTGGAGGACCGCTCTTGAGTCAGGTGACTTCCCATGAAAGTGGGATAATGTCATTTTCAGAGAAACTGGCCACTAGGGCAATAAGAGGTCCTAAAACCAGGGAGTTCCCTGACTCCTGGGCTGCCTCTGCCGCAGATCCAGAACAGAAAAGGCAGCCCCAGGGAACTCTTAGGCAGCTACCACCCCACACACACACCCCACGAGAGTTTTTAGGGTGACTTTATTCTCCTCACCACCCCGCCCCCCACACTGACTGGGAGACAGCAGCAGCGTCCACACCAGGACCTGCTTGTATGCTGAAACCACATGTACTTGGCCTTCCTAAAGGATGCCACATGCTAAAAATAGCACACGGCACAAGCTTGGCTGGGTGGGCCTCACCAAAGTCAAAGGACAAAGCAAGGAGGTTATTCTCAGCACAGCCTTTTCTCATCAGAGCTCAAGGCATATCAGGGTGCAGGCCTCCTTCCAAGGCAGCTCAGGAAGTCACTCCTGCTCCTTTCTCTGTGGAGGGACAGGAAGGAGGTCTACGGAAGACTGAACTGGCCTTCAGATCCATCGTTCCCAGCCAAGGCTACAAGAGACGGCACGGGGGTGGCAGTGCAGCATGCTGAGGACTGGGCTTGAACAGATCTGTGTCTCCTCTGGCAGAGACAGACCAGGCTACTCCAGGTGACAGCCTGTGGAGGGCTCAGGGCTGGGTCTCATGACCTCCATGTGAGGTCCCACAGGCCGCATTATTATGACCTACTTGAGGTTGTCTTTTCAGCCAGGTGACTGAACTACACCAGAGTCTGCAGAGTCGTTTCCAGGCCCTAAGGCACAGCTGCCTAGCCTACAAGTCTGTCTTAGTCACACTCATTATTTGTGCCACTCAAAGGCACTGGACAGTTGCATAACTTGGAGCTAAAACCCGACTTCAGAAAGACAAGAGCATTAGAGTAAGATCCTGAACTTCAGTTTCCCATAAAATGAAAATATCCTTCAAAATGGGTTACAAATACCTCCGCAGGGCTGTTAATGAGGCTGATGACTCAAAACACTGAAGAGCTTGACTGTTTGTGGGATATATCATTTCAATCTTAGGAACCCAGTTTCATTTTCCAGATGAGGATGGAAAGGTAACAGGGCAGTAAGAAACCGTCTCTAAGCGTACAACTAGAAAGAGAACCCTCATTTAAGTGCAAAGCAGCGCTGTGTCCCAGGGTCGGCTTAGTTTCCTCAGGGCCTCAGCTCCCTCACATGCACTGGAGAAATACTTTACCTCATAGGATTGAGATAAAATAAAAAGGGAACATAGCTGATGCATGAACAAGGGTTTGAATTGCATGGGTCTGCTTGTATGCAGATTGGGATGTAGTGCGTTACCATAAATGTTTTCTCTTACTTATGATTTTCTTAATAACATTTTCTCTTCTCTAGCTTACTTTTTTGTAACAATACAGTACAAAATACACATAACATACAAAATATGTGTTCATTCACTGCTATGTTCCCATAAAGCTTCCGTTGGCCTATTAGGCTATTAGTTTCTGGGGAGTTTCTAGTTCAGTTTCTGGGGAGTCAAAAGTGATATTTTTTTACTGCATGGGATGGGATGGGGTGGTGCAGCTGGTGCCCCTAACCCCCACGTCATTCAAGGGTCACTGTAGTTTGAAAAAAACAAACAAACAAAAAAAAACCCTAAGATGCCAGGTGTACAGTAGATTCTGTATCCTATGCTGGCTGGGTCTGAGACAAGAGAGCTCTCACATTATATGCCAGTCTAGCAGGGTTCAAACTAGGCATGCCCAGGACTGGATGAGAGGGTATCTGGAAATAAAGCTCACTCCTCAGAGGTAGCCCACACCAACACTTCAGGACCCCCACTGTGGCCCAACTTCCCCCAACACCTTCATAAAAACAGGCCTCCTAACACCCAGATGGACTGGAGAGGCATAATGAAAAGGACATTTGTTTGTAAGGTGCCTGCAAATCTGGTCCAGCCTTGGTCCCACAGTGGGATCCTACAGGAAGTCACCAGGTGGGTGAGTGAAGGGCCAAGCAGCAAATCCACAGTGAGCACAGGCCTCAGACAACCAGCAAGGGCCTTTAAGATAATAAATGAGTTTTCAAACCAAAACAGCTTTCTGAGGGATTAGCATCTGCCTCTCCTGTTTTGCACTCCCATCCCCCGCCTCCTTACTATGTTCTTCTCTAGAACCATTTCTTAATTGATCACTACCCTCCAAACTGGCAAACCAAAACTTGTTGAACACACCATACATAGACCTGATAAATAATTTGTCACCAAAACTGTCGATTCATGGACTCTATAGAGGACTAAGCCCAAACATGTGATGCTTTACAAGGTGAGACAATTAAGCTTTTACAATTGGCCCAAAGCTAAGACCAGCACTGTCCAACTAGAACCTTCCATGATGGTGAAAATGTTCTAAGGACTTCCCTGTCCAATACTGGCCACATGAACATACTGAGCACTTGAAATGAGACTAATGTCATCAAGGAATGGGTTTTTAAATTGTATTTAATGCTTAAAAGTTTTTTTTTTAAGATTTTATTTATTTGACAGAGAGAGAACAAAAGCAGGGGGGCGCACCAGAGGGAGGAGAGGGAGAAGCAGACGCCTCCTGAGCAAGGAGACCAACTTGGGGCTGGATTCCAGGATGCTGGGACCACAACCCAAGCCAAAGGCAGATGCTTAACAACTGAGCCACGCAGGTGCCCCTAATGCTTAAAAGTTTAAATTGAACCAGACACGCATCACTGGTTGCTACCCTACAGAACAAGGCAGCTCTAGACCCTCTCCCCTAAGGATAGGTTTAGGAGATAAGAATAGAGATATAATAAATAATAATAATAATAATAAAAAATAAGAAGTGCCTGGCTGGCTCAGTCAGAGGAGTATGCAACTCTTGATCTTGGGGTCAGGAGCTCAAGCCCCATGTTAGGTATAGTGCTTACTTACATAAATTAAAAACTTTTAAAAATTTAGCACTGTAGCATCTAAAAGCTAAGAGAACTTGAGATCCACTTTAAACAGTGGACTGTGGCTTTTTTTTTTTTTTGGTCTTTGACTTACCACAAAGCCATGCTTCCTAGCCCAAACACATCCTTGCCCATACACACCCCTGCAGGTAAATCCACCCTACAGTAGCCTAGAGGCACTCTAAGGAGCAGAATCTGAACACTCTTGATTGATGTTGATCAATCCTCCTTTTACCAGCTGAAGAAACGGAGACCCCAGAAGGGTCTAGAACCACTGCCAGGTTTCAGCCCTGAAAGCTGTACCCTGTCCTCATCCCCAAACCAGGGCTCTTGCCAGCTAAACCCAGGGTTGAAACAAGCCTCATTCCTAAGTCCTCAGCCTTTGCATTTTGACTTCCACAACTCACCTGGGGCTCTGCTTTGTTCCTGAATGCTATGGACCTCAGTAACTGGGGGCTGAGTGAAGGCAGGCTGCCAGTCTTACCAGATGGGGACAGAGTGTTTACTACCAACTGCTGTAAACTACCAAACTGAGCTGTAGAAATATTCAAATGGCCAGGATTTGGAGAGAAAGAAGACCACTTAGCAGGAGGAAAAGAAAGTTAAGGAAAAGGACACCTTGAAAGCTACTTATTACTGAAAGCCAGTCTTCAAAATGCTGCATGATAACATACACTCCTTCACTCCAACAATCTGCTTAGAAAGCAACAGAAAGATTAGGAGAAAAGCCCACGGATTTGACTATTCCTTGGTTCTTCTCACAAAAGCCCTCCAGAGGACCTAGTTGAAGCACAAAACCATACTTGTCAGGATCTCTGGCCCTCAATCTGTATTTATATCAGCCATTGAAACAATCCCAATTGACCTCCAGCATCACTCTCCTCAACTGTACTCAGAGGTGTGAGGATTAAAGGATCAAGGAGGTGTTTGCCTGTAACTCTCCCAGCACAAGACAGTAACTGTCAAGGAAAAGGCATCCTCTAATTTATAGTTTCCACATCCCCACCAGCCACCTCTTCAGCCACACTCTGTCCCATTCAAGACACTGCCACTGATCCTGTTTTCCACAGCCCAAGTATAAAATCAGGTATTGGAGCCAGCAGAGCTGCCCTGTGGAGTGCCACAAACAATGGGTATTTCATGTTAAACGATCATAAAGGTGAAACCTGCATGAGGCATTACACCAGAAAGGTCTGTGGGAAAAAAAGAACTTGCCTTAGAAAGCCAAGGTTAGGATTTAAATACATCCCACACAGATTAGCCGCTCAAACCACAGGAGAGGATTTCAGTGGGAGAAGAGGCCCAGAGGACCCCTGCCTCCCCAGAGCAGAGGAAAACAGAATGGCAAACAGAAGGTGGCTAACTCATACACAAAATTGTTGACTTCCTTACAACAGCACAGCAGACCAAGCTACAGAGAGGTCCTCTCCTTCTACACTCACAGAGAAGATTAGGAAGGAGTGGCCTGGGGAGAATGGACAGGAAGGCACCAGCTGGCCAGGCACATGGGGTGCCCACTCCTCAAAACCCTGAAAGGTGCATTCAACCAAATCATGTTGCTTCAGGCTAGAGCCAGGAGGCTGGGAGCACAGTGTGGGGAAACCAATTTGCTTTCCTTCCAACCAAGTATCCAGGTCAGAGGCTAGTGGGGAGGGGTATCTTTAATAAAATCGAAATCACTCAAGTGACTCAAGAGAAACTAACGTTAATCTCAGAGATTCTTTAGGAGGAGAAAAAAAGCAATGCTTGCACAGCCATCATGAACCAGGCACAATGCCCAGTCTAAAACATAATCTCAATCTGTCTTTAGGATGAGAGGGAACACTGTAAAGGCTAAAACTAGTCTTCACCCACAAACGAGGACTATGGCCAGGCCTGGGTCCAACACCCACAAATAATTTAGATTACCAGCTACAGCAAAACAAGCTGCTTTAAAATATTGATGTTCAGCAACCTTACACCGGAGGCACATCCACCTGGCATCTGAGCAGGTCCCTTTGACAGCAGACCCCTCTGTGCTCACCCTACAGGGGCCAAGCATTGCTGTACTTCCTAGAAACGGCTGGGAGAAAGGATATTCATACAAAAGGCTCTGGCAACCCAGAGCCATGTCACTCAAGGGCTTAGTTGGGATCTATTATCTGCAAATTTGGGGCCATCGCCTAGCAATGTGCATGACAAAGGAGCCAGTTTAATCCAGGTAGGCACCTAGGCTTCAGTGATTTGCATATCTGCAGGATCAAAAGGCCCTTTCGGATACTAGAGCCATATTTCCTCTGAGAATACACCCCAGAATTACTTCCCAGAACCCACAAAACTAGTTAAGAGGTGAAAGAGGTTAAAGTTCAACACAAAAGCCCCCCCAAAACATAATTTCACTTGCTCCCAGTGCTCAGAACGTTTATTTATTTATTTCTTAGTAATCTCTACACAATGTGGAACTTGAACTCACAACCCCCAAATCAAGACTCGCATGCTCTACCCACTGAGTCAGCCAGGCGCCCCTCAGAAAAATCTTTTTTTTTTTTTTTTAAAGATTTTATTTACTTATTTGCCAGGCAGAGATCACAAGTAGGCAGAAAGGCAGGCAGAGAGGAGAGGAAGCAGGCTCCTCGCTGAGCAGAAAGTCCGATTCGGGGCTCGATCCCAGGACCCTGAAACCACCAAGGAGCAGAAGGCAGAGGATTTAACCCACTAAACCCCCAGGAGCCCCTAGAAAATCTTAAATAATCAGCAGGTGAACTTGAATGCCAGAAACAAAGAAATGTGATAAATGGTCAAATCATGCTCCTGCTATCATCTATTTACTCATTTCAAAGGTGCTCTGTGCCTTTAAGAGCAAAGGGGATGGGTGGTGCTTACTAAGAGTCCAAGCTTTGCTTTCTGAATAGTTTAAAAAAAAAACACAACTAATTTGAGAAGCACTTGATTAGAAGAACACAGTAAGGTTACCAGTTTCTAGAGTTAACAGCCTTTTGTGAAAGGTGTTCCTTGATCAGTAATTTGCGACAGAGGGGGGAGGGGGATAGGAAACCAACAGATATGACCATACCAGGTGTCAAGCAGCCCAGATTCCCCTGCAAGAGATAAATTTAAACACAAAGTAGCCTACACTTCAGTAGGGAAAAGATAGTTGGCTTAACCTAATTGCTCTGCCCATACCCACTACCGGGCTGGAGCGGCCTTCACTCCCACCTGGGGTGAAGAGCACCGGGTTTCTGTTAGCCGCGGCCGAGCGGGAGGAAGGCACCAGCCAACCTCGGCATCTCTGCAGGAGAGAAGATCTCGAAAGGCCCAGGGGTTCCAGCAGTCCCGGGTCTGTTCGACACCGCCCACCATCAACAGCGCCTTTCCTTCTCTAAGCCTCCCTCCGGGGGTGGGGGGGATAGGGAGGGACTGTACCCTAGGGCACAACGGAACTGGTGAGAGCCTGCCCCTGCGTTCAGACCACAGTCTTCCCAAGCCAATTTTGACCCATAACCCCGAAACTAGCGCGGTCCCTCCACATCGCGGGCCGGGGGGGGGGGGGGAGGGTTGTGCAGGCGGAGTGTGACACGTGACCCACGCGCCCCGGGGCATGAAGTCAGCGGGCACTACGGGCAGGACAGCCTCCACCTCTCCCGACACCCTTGAAGGGGCTGCATATACTAATCCTCTCGAGAGACACCAAGCCCTTGACCTCAGGACCCTAACTCGGTTCAAAAGGTCCCTGCCCCTAAAACGGTTCCAATCACCACGATGCCCTAGCCCATCCTCCGCGTTCCGCAAACCTCTTCCCAGGTTCGCCGCACTGAACTCCCAGGAGCTAGGCTACCTGCACGGGTTTGCCACCGCCGTGCCTGGGTGGGGAGCAACCCAGCGAGAGCTTAAGGGGCCCAGAAGTTGGATAAGGTTCCTGAAGTGACCATTGCAACTCTAGCCCTTCAGGAGGAAGAAAGAGGGTGCCCGCGGGCCTCGGGGCACCTCCTCGCCCTTACGAGCGCCCGGCCCTGCCCACAGCCCGCCCCGCCGCCGCCTCTCCCAGTTCCCACTTGGGTACACACGACCTTTGAAAAGTAAACGCGTGTGGGGTTGGGCGACCTTGGGTGGGACGCGCTCGGGTCGGTCTCACGGGAGGGAGTGCACGCTCGGGGAAAGTTAAGCCGCAGAGGGGTGCCCCGGGCGCCGCGTCCTCGCCTCCCTACCCCCAGAGGGCTGTGACGCGCGTGGGGAGCACCATGCGGCCGCAGACCATGGCCCCGGCCGCGCACACGCGACCTGTCAGCAGGAGCCCGCGGGCAGACAACCCCGGCGGGGGCGGAAGAGGGGGCGCGCAGGCGACGACAGCGAAAGGGCCTGCTTGACAGCAGGCGATGGGCCGGATCTCCTCTTCACGCTCTCGGCGTCCGCAGCCTCCCGCCTCCGGGACACCTGGAGCGCGCGTCGCACACCGCACCTGCACCCTAGACTCCCCCCGCCCGACGGCGCCGCCCTCGGGGGCCTGGCAGGTGGTCCACGCGCCAGCCGCCCTGGCGGTCCCAACTCACCAGGTCCTCGGCGACAGTCGGGATGCAGAGTCCTCGCCCGCCGCCGCCCCCCCACCCCGGGCTCAGCAGCCCAGCCCCGCTACGCTGCGGCCGCTCCCCCACGTGCTTGCCCAGGCCTGAGGAACACAGAGACATTAAATACTGAGGACGCGCAGCTACGTGCCCGCTGCGCGACGCAAGGCCCCGCCCCCCGCCCTGGAGCCCCGCGCCGCCCCACTCACCTGCGCGTGCGCGCCGCCTGCCTCTCCCGCCCGCGCTTCTCCCAGCTGCGCCAGAGAGGGCGCGGTCTGGAGCGCCTCGCCAACATCCCGCAGCCGCCGCCCGCAGCCTGGCCTCGCTCGGGCTCTCGCGAGAGGAAGTATAATCTCGGCGGGGTTGGAGAGAGCCGCCTGCCTGGAGCCTGGGAGACGACGCGGAACCTCCAAAGTCTACCCGGCGAGCGCAGCGTGGGGTCTCCTGCCTCAGCTCTGGGCGGTTTCCCGGCGTCAGTTAGACCATCTGCCTGCCGCGTCGCGGACAGCCCCCTGGAAAAGGCGGAGTGGCCTGACCGGGGAGGGGCAGGGCTCCCCTTTGCTTCCCCGGAACTGTCAGTACTTAGTAATGCATAATCAGGTGGCCATTGATAATTGTTCAATAATGACTGCAGAATAGGGAGTACCTGGCACTACTCAAATGCAACTTTTTTGCCCATTTTTACATTCGGTGAGGTTGAACTGAAACAAACACTTTCCTCTAAATGGGTTTGGATTTTGGAAAAATTCCTGTGAATAGGTGGTCACCACGAGTCACTAACTCTGCCAGGAAACTTGGGAAAATAAATTGCCCCCAGACAAGTGAACAGGATGAGTCGCAGTTGGCTGGGCCTGTTCTCAGTCTTAAGAAATAGGGATGTGAAGTAAACATTTGGGTAAAATAAAAGATCTTGCTAACCACTAACCATTACTTGGGAAAATGCTTCATTCATCCTCATAAGTGACCAAAATGCAAATTTAAACGACAATGAGATACCATTTACTATTGAGTTTTAAGTATAAATTCATATATATATATATATATATATATATGAATCCCAGTTGCATGCTGCGATTAGTGTTATGAAGGAAACAAAGAGGAAGCTGAAATAGGAAAGAAATAGCAAGGTTCTATGGTTCCAAAAGGCATAGGGTAAAACTTAAACTGAAACCTAGTGGATGAAAAGGAACCAGCCTTGCAAATAGTACCTGGGAATAAGGATTAGGAAGTATTCCCAGCAGAGGCAACAACACAGGCGAAAGGAAGAAATAGCTTCTAGTGAACTAGAAGGTCAGCGTGGATGGAATATATAGTGGGGGTTGAGCACAATGCTGGAAAAAGAAGATTGCAAACAGGAAAAAGAGGATTGCAAACTGGGGAGAGGATAAGAGAATTAGACCAACTTATAAACTATAGTAAAGCTTGTATTTTATTCTACTCTGCTTAGCTCCAAAGCCAAGCATGCTTCCATCTCAGGACCTTTGCACTTGCTATTTCCTCCGACTGGAATATTCTGCAGAACTCTGCAGACTTCACTCCCCTCTTTCAAGTCCTTTGCTCAGTGGTCATGTACTCAGTCTCAGTGAAACTTTCCCTGTTCTCCTTATTTAATATTGTAATTACACACATGCATGCGGGTGCACGCCCCCACCCACACAATTCTCTGTCCCTCACCCCTTCTTTATTTTTCTTCACAGCACTTACCACTATCTACTTTCTATATACTTCATTTATTCACAAGAGCTGATATCATTGGGGGCATGACATATGGAGGTCACTCAGTAAAAAAAGCGTTTAGTGAATAAACAGGAACCCATTAAAAAAGGTTAAGTAGAAAGTAATACTAAGAGTGCATAGGTGGCTCAGTCAGTTAAGCATCTGATTCTTGATCTCAGCTCAGGTCTTGATCTCTGGGTCCTGAGTTCAAGCCCCGTGATGGGTGTGGAGCCTACTTAAAAAGGGAGAGAGAGAGAGAGAGAGAGAGAGAGATACAAGATAACTTCTGTTTTTAAAAGGAAGCTGAAGCTGCTATGGAAGGAATGGATTAGAAGACCAGTACAGAAGCAGGGAGACCAGAAGAGAGACTGCCACAATGAGCCAGATGAGAAATTGTGCCGGCCTGGGCTAAGAGTCATGGCAGTAGGTATGCAGAGATGGCTTTGGACACAAGGTATATTTTGGAAGAAGTACCAACAAGACGACTTCACTCATGTTGAGGTAAGGAAAAGGGAACAATTAACAATCCTTCCTCTGCTTGAACCACTATGTTAAATGGGGTAAAATTTACTGAGATGAGGGAAGATGGGGACAGTGAATCCTTGGTTTCATTTGGGACCGACTATGTATATAGTGTTTTGTGACTTTCAAGTGCAAATAAATAGTTAAGTTGTATATGCACATCTTAAGTTCAAAGTGGCAGAGGTTGAAAATACAAATATGTGTTGAAAATCATTTAAAAAGTGAATATTTTAAAGAAAGACAATGCCCTGGTGGT
Organism: Meles meles; assembly: GCF_922984935.1. NCBI lineage: Eukaryota > Metazoa > Chordata > Mammalia > Carnivora > Mustelidae > Meles > Meles meles. Next base: position 32,926,734 of record NC_060083.1, read on the forward strand.
GGTGGAGGGATGGAATGTCTATGGGGGAGAACCTGGGAAAAGGATGTCCAAGCTGTTATGTCCTGGAAGGATTGGTAGGAAAAAGTGGGGAGAAGGAGGAAGTAGAAGAAAGAGGGAGACAAGACTATGAATATGGTTATGAGGAGGGGCAGAAAAACAGGAGGAAATGATATCAATATGTTAGTCCTATCCTAGGTGTGGTCACGTGAGCGAAGGAAGAGGCGAAGTGGGGTAACTGGAGTACTAGGGAAAGTGTAAGACACAGTTCATGGGGCAGGGTGGGAGCTGAAGACAGGATTAACTATAGTCACAGCTAAAGATCAACCCAGCAGCTGTGGCCGAGGCGGAGGTGGCCCGCCACAAGGTCAGGGCAGTGCAGAGGTCACAAGGTGGCCCTAGTATGAGATGAGAAGGTGGAGGTATGAGAAGGGAGGTGAGGATGGAGGCCCATCTTAAGAACTTGGCCCTGAGGAAGAGGCTTAAGCTCAAGCATCAGCTCAATATGGGTAAAAGTCTGCTTAAGACAGGGATTTTAAGATAGGATATATAAAACAGCTTCAAGGACGTTTGTGAAACCTCTGAAATTGCTCACATCGTTTTTTTTTTTTAATTTTTTATTTATTTCTTATTTTTTTTATAAACATATAATGTATTTTTATCCCCAGGGGTACAGGTCTGTGAATCGCCAGGTTTAACACTTCACAGCACTCACCATAGCACATACCCTCCCCAATGTCCATAACCCCCTCCCCCTCTCCTAACCCCCCTCCCCCCAGCAACCCTCAGTTTGTTTTGGCTCACATAGTTTTTTAAGTATGATGTTTTTCTGTGAAAATGGTTATGGATAGCTTCTATCAGATTCTCTAATCCTGATGTTAAAAAATAATAATAACGGGCACCTAGCTGGTTTAGTCTGTAGAGTATGTAACTCTCGAGCTCAGGGTCATGAGTTGGAGCCCCACATTGGGAATAGAGATTACTTAATAAAAATTTTTTTTAAAAGAAAAGAATAAGAATCTGGTAAGTGGAACAAGACAGAAAGTAACAATGTATCTCTTTAAAAAAAAAGGAATGTGTCAGTTAAAAGTAGGAAGTGACCAAGGAGACCAAAAGAGAAGCTGGGGAGTGAGTGGTGCCTGTCTTAGGGAGAAGGCACTCAATCCAGTCTAATCAAGACATTGCCCTCTCTGGTTAAGTGGAAATGGTCAGGTCAGAACCCAGTACTATTATTCATTTAAATCCTAGAAATCTGCCCCTCATCCTGACTCCATACCCACCAAGCAACCTTCTGATAATTCTCTCCAAGGAGAGAAGCCGTGGCTGGACCGCCTTATGGGTAGATTTTAGTCACTGTAAATTACACAAATGACCGTCTTGTTTTCTCTGTCTCGTAGACCTTGTAAAGCTTTGTTGTTTGAGTCAGCTTTCAGTTCTGGAACTCAAATGTGGTGGAGTTACTGAGCCTGTCATAAGGCTGAGTGAGGGCTTGACAGGACCACAGCAACTGTCATCAAAACATCACCAGTATGACCTCTTGTGAGGTTCTTTTTTTTTTTTTTTTTTTTAAGGAGGCTTCACACCCAATGTGGGACTTGAACCACAACCCCAAGATCTAGAGTCACACACTCTACCGACAGAGCCAGCCAGGTGTCCCTGTAAGGCTATTACAAAGTCAACCAGTTGTCTTCTCTTGGCAGCACATTTAACTTCAGGGGGCACATAATTGAGAAGTGTCCTGCGTTTCCTACCAGAAGCATCCACAGAAGGCACTTTTCCAGTCCTGGCAACTACGAACTGTCCCCTTAATGGGCAATACAGTGAGGGAGTGTCCTAGCACCTTCAATTTCATTGAATAAACAAGTGAAACTAAACCCCTCCCATTCTCCACTGATTATACCCCCAGGATCATGGTGTGTCTACAGAGAAGAGTCAATGATCTACTCCTAAAGAAGTCGATAGAAAGAGTTAGGGAGGGACACCTGGGTGGCTCAGTCGGTTAAACGTCTGCCTTTGGTCATGATACCAGGGTCCTGGGATTGAGCCCCGCATTGGGCTCCCTGCTCAGCAGGAAGCCTGCTTTTCCCTCTCTCTCTCGCCCTGCTGGTGTTCCCTCTCTTGCTGTCTCTCTCTGTCAAATAAATAAATAAAATCTTTTTAAAAAAGAAATAGAGAATAATAATACCCGTAGCTAATACTTAATGAGCAGTTAATGCCCAGCACTGTGCAAAGTACTTTCTTCCAATCCTCCACCAGCCTCAGATAATAGACGCTCTCATTCTACTGCATTCCCATTCTGCAGCCCTTAGCCACACAGCCGTGGAGGCAAGGTTTTAACCTCAGAAATCTGGCTTGGAGCCCATGGATTAACCAACTCACTATAACACTACTGGAGACAGACCTAGAGAATCAGCAAGCAGTTTGATACAGAAACGTGGCTGCTCCATGTTTGATTTGTGTCCCCTTAAAAAACATATGCTGAGAGGCGCTTGGGTGGCTCAGTGGGTTAAACCTCTGCCTTTGGCTCAGGTCATGGTCCCAGGGTCCTGGGATCAAGCCCCACATCAGCCTCTCTGCTCAGCAGGGAGCCTGCTTCCTCCTCTCTCTCTCTCTCTCTCTCTCTCTGCCTGCCTCTCTGCCTACTTGTGATCTCTGTCTGTCAAATAAATAAATAAAATATTAAAAAAAAAGATATGATGAAATCTCAACCCCAGTACCTCAGAACGTGACTTGATTTGGAAACAGTTCTGTTGCAGATTTAAGTTAAGCTGAGGTCATGCCAGAGTAGATTTGACCCCTAATGCAATCTGACAGACAGCCACAGGAAGACAAGAAACACAGGGAGAAACACCATGGGACAAGAAAGAATTGGATTTATGCATCTGGAAGCCAAGGAATGCCAGAGATTGCCAGCAATTCACCAAGAGTGAAGAAGAAACAACACATCTCGAACACCTTCATTTTTTACTTCTTCCTTCCAGAACCGTGAGACAACACATTTCTGTTGTTTTGAGCCACCCAGTTTTGTGATACTTTGTTCCGGCAGCCCTAAGACACTGATACAGTATCTTTCTTTTTGGAACCCATGGCAGACAGTTGGTGAAAGGGAATGTGAAGTCATTCATCTGGTGATAAAAGGGGGCTGTCCCCTTCCTCCCCCTCTGGACCCAAGGTGTCCTAGCTTCACAGAGCAGAGGCCCCATCCAAGGGGCGACCATGAAGGGCCTCAGATAGCCAGAACCCAGGCTATCGCTCCGTCACCACCATATATTTTCTGCGAACGTTTCAGCTACATATTTAAGACCTTGATTCACGTTCTGTTCAGTGGGCGTCCTGCAGGGGTGTGTTCGGCCCTTTCCCAGAGCCTCTCCACTCCTCTCCACTTTTTGCAATGGCAGTACAATTGGGAAGTGGAGCCTAAGAAACTCTGTAAACTACTTCAGACAGGGTGAAGTTGTACCCCAAAGCAATTTATGTCCTTCAGCTATAGCCAAGCTCGTGCACACAGAGAAGCAATTAATTATCAGAGATTGTTACCTACTTCATTTTATCCCATGGGAGGGATTTCCTTCTGGGCCCACTATCATGATCCTCCCAGGAGGCCACCTGACCATGCTGCATGTCTGTGTGGGGATGCTCAAGTTGCTTGGACTCTCTAAGAACGCTGCAGTGAGCCCTCTCTGGTAAGGTTTATAATCTGTTGTGCAGTGTTTATTTTGTTAGTGTGCATACCTTTTGGTACACCACTGCAACTGGGATTGTCTGAAACAGCAAGATCTAGGAGTCTCAGATAACCCACGGATGGGAACTTCTGTGGGATGACACCTTTTCCCAAGGTGACCCACCTCTCAGAGTGATGGGCTAGAGCACATAACGATATGGGAGCTCAGACACTGCACCCAAATTTTTCCATTGTCTCCAACCTCCACTCACCCTCCACGAGTCCTCTGGAACCATTTTCTTGGCTCTGTCTATTCTAAAACCTGGCAAGTTTCTTACTTCTGTTTGATGAGACACTCCAGTTTCCCACAAACTAACGGGTTCCATCAAGAACTGCCAGTAGCCCACACGGTGGCATTGTGCAAATTAGGTAACAAGTGTCCCCTCCCCCAGACAGACACAGCTCTGTGCCAGGCTCCATAGTGAGCAGAGTGCAATGGCACAGGCTAGATTTCAACCTCTACTTGCCCTTGGGCTAGATGTCCTTGTGCAGGATACAACCTGCACAACCCTCCATGACATTCCTGCAGTTGGCAGTGAGCCCTAACAGGACAAGTACTGTCTACTATGACACGGTCAGGCAACCAGACCTCTGGGGGTTTTGTGCACCACACTGCAATGGCTTCATTCACTTAACCACTGCCAAAGCCTAAAGTATTGCCTTGTTCAGTACACGTTTTGGTTTGGTTGGTTTTGGTTTTTTGTTTTTAAAGATTTTATTTTTAAGTAATCTCTATACCCAACATGGGGCTTGAACTCATAACCCTGAGATCAAGAGTCACATGTTCCACTGACTGAGCTAGCCAGTCGTCCCTCAATACAGGTATTTAAAATGCTCTTGTGGCAAACAGTCTCTCCTTTGCTGGCCTGCCCACTGCTCCCTTGCAGTGTATTCAATAAATTTCGATCTCCTTTGTTCTGCCTTGGGTGAATTCTTTCACTGCCCACACGTTGGCCTCCACTGGATTGTGTCACCCCCATTTGGTGGCCCTCACAGGTTGGAACCGCTGCCATGCAGAGCCAGGACTCTCCATGGATTTTCTGAGAATGTCTCGGGATTCTCCCCTGGTTGACTGACTCTAGTACTCCCTGGGAATCTGATAACCTCCAGCTGAGGTTACTCCTCCACGAGGATCTGAGCCCCAGGGGGAACCTGCTGGACCACCCTTGCCCAAAAGGGTGAGGGATTTTCCCCCTTGCCCTTCAGAGGGAGCCTTCCCTCCCCCTTCTTTCAACTTTTGGCCCTCTGTCAGCCTAACCCTAGTGTTCTTCAGACAGCTGAAGGTCTCTGGCCAGGGCAGCTCTCTGGTGTTGGTCTGAAGGCCTGAGGGCAGAGAGGTTGGACTTCCTATGTCCTCACCTCTCATCCTCCATCCCCCCGAGGCATCCGTTCCCAGTGTGTGGCACAGTTGGCAGGGGCAGCCCATCCAGGGTGAATCCGCACACACTGCAGACTCAGTTGGAACCCCTTCTGAAGCCAGGTGACTCTCAGCCTTGCTTCTTGCTTCTTTCCGCACCCCATTTTTTTCCTTTGTTCCCATGGGTCTAGCCACCATCTTGACCTACATTTCTGTGGGTATGAGTGAATCCAACAATTCCATACACAAATGATGATTCCACAAGGGTTCCAGCCCGTGCCATCAGGGGTCCCCTCCCCCAAAAACCCATGGACCTGACCACCAGAGAATCTCACTCAGATCGCCTCTCGGCACATTCCTCTTAACACCATGCTCTGGTCTCTAACTGCACAGAACCCCTGATGGACAGCTTAGGTCGAGACAGCCCACACCCACAACCAGCAGAAAGCAGCTATTGAAGATGAGACCTCCACCCAAATGCCAAAGGTTTGTCCTCATCAATCAGTCAAGGAGGAATATAGAGGCCACTTTCAGGCAAACAGGCTTGAACAATAGAAGCTTGATTAAGGCAGAAGAACCCATAGTGACCCCAGGGCTGAATACAGACAGGCCCATCAGGCAACACACCTTAAAATAGCCAGAGGCCCTGGCTGACCAATGGGCTACTTACAACCAGGAACAGGAACCAGAAAATTCCATATATTCCCGGGCCTTCTCACTACACTCAACAACAACAGCTGCCCCCCACCCCACCTCCTGGCAGACAGTCTCTCCTTTGTTGTCCCACCCTCTGTCCCTTGCAGTGTACTCAGCAAACTTCAGTCTCCTTGTTAATTAATTAAGAAAGAAAGAAACAAAACACTTATAACCTCAAGTAATTTGACCTAGCCTCTCAGTATCCTCATCTGTAAAATGAGGGTAATAACAGGACCTACCTTATGCAATTTTTGTGAAGATAAAGTGAGATAATCCATTTGAAATACTTTGCACAGTGCTGAGCCAAATGAATAAAAGCTATTACTCCATTTCAAGTGCTTTTATTAAGCAATCAGGAGTCAGTCGAGATTCATTCAACATATGTGTATTAATTATTTTGTGCTAGGTTTGTGTAAGGTGTTGTGTTTACCAAGGTGGAGGCCCCCCATCTGGTAGAGAAGGAAGACATGAACATGTGTGAAGGCCATAACAAGGGTCGGTGCTGTGACAGAGGTAAGTACAGATGTGGGATGAAAAGGTGGTAAATGTCAGTGACTTTTATTCTGCCTGTGGTAGAGTTGGGGAGCTCGAAGGTATCCCCGGGACTCTTTCTGCATTTGTTATTTGCCAAAATAAAATGTATTGCTCCCATTATTTGTTGTTGCATACCAAACTATGCCATCCCAAAACTGAAATGGCTTAAAACAACCACTGATTGTTAGCTCATCGGATGGTTTGTTTCTGCTCCCTATGCTGTTGGCTGGGCGACTTGACAAAGGTTGGAAGATCCAAGATGGCGTCACTCACATGTCTAGTGCCTTGGCTGTCATGGCTGGAACAGCTGGGCTGGCGCAGCCCAGTGTTTGTTTCTCTCTCTTTGTGATCTCGCCAGACCTCCCTCTTTGCTGGGAGCTCCAAGAGGAGGAAGGCTGAGGCAACCAGGAGTCTTAAGACCTAGACCCAGATCTGGGCAGCAAGTTACTCAAAATCTTTTCCACTCTTTCTTCATCTGTAAAAGGAGGGGCAGTAAGATCTAACACGCTGTTTTTGTTGTTGTTGTTGTTCATTTTTTTGTTTGCTTTTTTTAGGATTAAAGAAAATGCAAGGAAAATACTGGCACATGGTAGATGAGATATTTGAGGGGTGACAGTATATTATTGTTATTCGTTTTCTTAACTTACTTCTTAAGTAATATGACTGCTACATTTGGAAACATTTTTTCAACCTGTTATGAGAACACCAAACAGGCCTCTAGTACTGCCTGCCCCTCCTTGAAAACCTCAGCAATCATGCCATGGAGTTGGGGCATGGCTTTGCGAATTTGTTCAACCTTTTGGAAAGCAATTTAGTAATCATTAACAGACTCATAAAAACCCAATAGCTAGATTTTCAGAAAATTATTTCAAGGGCATTGATTCAAAAGGAAAGCAGCATACACACCAAGCTCTTCATTGTCCTTTTCTCTGGAGCATTCTAAAATGGAGCAACAGGGACACCTGACTGGCTTAGTCAGTGGAGCATCAGACTCTTGATCTCAAGGTTGTGAGTTTGAGCCCCACACTGGGTGTAGAGATCACTTAAAAAAAAAAAAAGAAAGAAAGAAACAGCTTAAACGTCCAATAGTAAGGGAATGGTTAGCTAAAATATGATACAAATAAATGCTTTGATATGATACAAATGATTAAATGCTAAAATATGATACTGCTTTCTGGAAATAAATGCTTTCTGGAATATCGTATATTTCCTAAAGTGACAATTCTTATCACTATATGATAGCATGGAAAATTTTATAAATAAAATGTTAAGTGACAAATTCAGAATTCAAAAATGTCTCTACATGAAAAAGGACTAGAGCCAGACATGGAAAAAAAATTCCATGTGTTTGGGAAGTGGGTTTGGAATTGACTTATTTCTTTAAAAATATTTTTTATGGGGCGCCTGGGTGGCTCAGTGGATTAAGCCGCTGCCTTCGGCTCGGGTCATGATCTCAGGGTCCTGGGATCGAGCCCCACATCGGGCTCTCTGCTCCGCAGGGAGCCTGCTTCCTCCTCTCTCTCTGCCTGCCTCTCTGCCTACTTGTGATCTCTCTCTCTGTCAAATGAATAAATAAAATCTTTAAAAAATATATATTTTTTATTATTTAAAATCAAAATCAGAGGAAAAATTTAGGTGAGGCATATGGCAAAATCATTTATTTAAAAAGAAAGGCCATAGAGTAAATGGTAGAGAATAAGTTGCAAAGCTTTTAAAAATACAAGTGCCTGGGGGCACTGGGTGGCTCATTCAGCTAAGTGTCTCCAACTGAATTTCAGCTCAGGTCATGATGTCAGGGTCGTGGCATCGAGCACCGGGTCAGGCTCCTTGCTCAGCATGGATTCTGCTTGAGATTCTCTCTCCCTCTCAGTGTGCACCTCCCCAGCTGCTCACATTCTAAATAAATAAATAAATAAATAAATAAATAAAATCTTAAAAACAAAATACAGGGGCACCTGGGTGGCTTTGTCGGTTAAGCATCTACTTTCAGCTCAGGTCATAATCTCAGGGTCTGGGATTGAGTCCCACATTGGGGTCCCTGCTCAGTGGGGAGTCTGCTTCTCCCTCTGCCCTTCCCCCAGCTTGTGAGTGCACACACTCTCTCTTTCTCTTGCTCACCCTCTCTTTCTCTCAAATTAATAAAATACAAGTGCCTAAGCTTCTCCATACAGATTCTAATTCAGAGGTTCTCAGGTAGGGCTTAGCTATTTATATTTTTTCAGAGCTCCACAAATGATTTTGATATACACCTCGAGGAGACCCACTGAGATGGATATATTGTTACCCTTTCAAATGAGTGAATAAACATTCAGATCAGAAAGAGTAATGCAAGGGACACCTGGCTGACTCAGTGCATGTGACTTTTGATCTCAGGGTCATGAGTTTGAGCCCCATGTTGGGCATAGAGTTTACTTTAAAATAATAGTAACACAGGGAAGATTTACACAATTAAAACATTTTCCCCCCTAATAAAATATGTTCCTACTTGTGGACCTTTTCTATTTCCATTTATTTACTTGTACTCTGATAAATTTGTAGCCTTTGTACATAATCCAGAACACAGAAGGGACAGCTTTCCATAAACATGTGTAGTTCTGTACAATGTAAGGAAAAAAACATGGCATAAGAGCTGATGGCCTGGGGCTTAGCAGGAAGAGCAATAGAAGCAGAGAAAGATCTCATCTCCATATCAGTCAAAATATATTGACAGAGGGGTGCCTGGGTGGCTCAGTGGGTTAAGCCTCTGCCTTTGGCTCAGGTTATGATCTCAGGGTCCTGGAGTCGAGCCCCGAGTCCGGCTCTCTGCTCAGTGGGGAGCCTGCTTCCCCTCTCTCTCTCTACCTGCCTCTCTGTCTACTTGTGATCTCTTTTTCTGTCAAATAAATAAATAAAAATGTTTGAAAAATATGTGTGTGTGTGTGTGTGTGTGTGTGTGTGTGTGTGTGTGTGTGTGGAGAGAGACAGACAGACAGACAGACAGAATTTCAAGGATGATTTCCCACTGTGACCAGCTGTGGACCGTTCCTAAGGAATAGAAGTAGTAGGTAGTCCTGAGATATTTAATATGAATATTTTTTCTTTCTTGTATAATACTGGCATTAACTCATAGGGAGTTATTATTAAAGACTGAAGAGTAGAAACTGCAAAAGCCAAGCAGAGCCTTGTTCTACCCAGCTCAGCTTCCAGAAAATATAGTGAAAGAGACAGTAGATTCTTTGAGAAAATCCTGCAGGTAAGCAATTTTCACAATGACTATGTTTCCTAAGACCATCATTTCCCAAAGTATGCCCTTTGTAAAAAGTAGTTCCTCAGAAGACTGGAAGATATTGCTTGAAAAGGAGTTTCATGATAAAATCAGTTTGGAATGTAGGATTTCACCAAGTTAGAAAGATTTCTTTGCAGGACTTCTCAGAGACTTTGTGAATCTCTAAGAAAGAATATAGTATGAAATATAAAACCTTATGTTGATTGATGCAACACACTTTGCAAAACACTTCCATAGACCATAAGATTTCCAATCAAAGCTAAATAAGTCTTAGTTTATGTATAAATGTTAATGCAAGGAAAATTAGTAGTACGGAGTATTATGGTCCTAGATTTGTATTATTTCATTTGGATTTTTCACTGAAGGAAAACTAATCTTCATGTGAAAATTAGGAGATAATATATAGAACATTCAAGAGCCTCTCTGGGTAAACTCTTAGAACTAATGAGAAAGTTCACTAAAGTTTCTAGACATAAGATCCCTGCCCCCACTCACAAATTGCTTTCCTATTCACCAATAGCAAACAATTAGAAAATTTAATTTAATTTAATTTTTTTGAAGAAAATTTAATTTAAAAATACCGTTTATAATAGGGCCAAAATCTGTACACTAACTAGGAAGAAGTCTAACAAAATATGGTCAAAGCTACTATGGAGAAAACTTAAAGTCTTTATTCAAAGACATAAAAAAAAAATCCTAAACAGACAGAGAGATTATATACCATGTTTGTGGTTGGGGAGATGCAACGTGGTAAGGGTATAATGGTCTCCATCTTTCACTTCCTTCGTTTCCTGATTAAAACTTGTATTTCTCTCTTCCCCTTCCTTCTCTTGTTTCTTGTAATGTCTAAGAACAAAGATGGTGGTCTTCACTCTTTAATTGTCAGAATGTCTTCTGCCTGACTTAGTGAGACATGATTTAGAGCTCCATCTCCAGATGCCCAGTAATACCCAGCCAGCTCAGTTGGGAGAGCATGTGACTCTTGATCTTGGGGTTGTGATTTTGAGCCCCACATTGTGTGTAGAGATTACTTAAAAAATAAAATCTAAGAAAACAAGCAAAAAGCAAGAAGGATGCCCAGTAAACCCTGGTGGGTGGTTGTAGGATTTCTAGTACAGTGTAAAAGGTCTTAAAGCATTTTAGAGTACTATCAGATTCTCTGAGCAGCCTATGCAATTAATTTGTGTCTTCCAACCACTAGGTATCTCTTAGATACCTTAGCTAGAAAGGGCTTTATCTGTGCTCAAAATGGCCCAATTTAATCTACTAAATGGGTGCTGTCAGTGTAAATGAAGGTAGCTTCCTGGCTTACAGCAATACCCATAGAGGCCACATTTGTGCTACATCACCTCTGATAGACTCAACCCCAAATCATAAAGGTGGGGAGGAGGTGATCCATGCTGGACTGATTATAATGCCTCATTCCTCTGGCCTGGTGAACACATGACCCAGGCTGCGCTGATCAGTCTTTCCTGATGAAGAAAGAATAAAGCTAACAGGAAAAGAGCAGAGAGACCAACCGATTTGGAACTCCTGACTTTCGTCACCCCTGCACTTTCGTGGGTTGAGGATACAAGCCAAGAAAGGTCCCCTTTTTTTGCTTAAATTTGTTCAATATGGCTTTCTGTCTCTTGCAGCGAAAGAATTTTCATAATAAGAAAGCAGGTGGAAAGTTCCATTCTTTGATTGCCCTGGAGTCTACATAGGCTACTAGTAATATAGTCAGAAGTTACTCAGGGAAGCAGAAATGCCATAAGTTATGAAGTTATGGGATAAGGAATTTATTACAGGAAGGAGAGCATGCACAATGGTGGGAGTAGCTCAGGAAGTACAGGGTCAGTCAGAAAGTCGGGAATCAGAGAAGAGGTCACTGTTTGGTCAATCTGAGAAGCTAAATATGTCCAGCACTGAAATGGGATGGCGAAGGCAAGCTCCTGGGAGGTCAGTGGGAAGCTGTGCCCCTGTATAGTTACTTACTTTGAGGATCACTGTCAAGCATCTGGCAGTGAGTCCTGGGCAACCGTCAGTCAATAGAGTCACCAGTTGGTAAAAAGAGGTCAATCAGGAGCAGAGGAGAACAGGAACAATCTGGAACCCCCACACACCTCTGCATCTGTCTGTAACTGCTTCCAACCCTGACCTTCCAACCCTGACAGCCTTCAGAGGGCAATGGCTGCTGCTTCACCTCCACCTTCCAAATCTTATGCAAATTCCTCTTATGGCCAGCTCCTGCCTGGAACCAGGCAGAGAGGAGGATTCTGGGAAATACAGATCCCAACTTATTCAAACTGTCACCGCACAAATTGCCCTAACCTTTATCCAGGCAGCCACACATGGAGGGAGTCTCATGTAAAGAAAGAAATCAGATGCTACCGCACCTGACTGGCCTGGGGCTTCTGCAGCAGTCTGACCCTGACCCACCAGCTGCTCTTCTCACTGGGCAATTTTTCTCACCCCCTTCCAGGTCCCTAGCTCTGCTACACCTAAGAGCCCTCAGTCCTCCGCCCAAAGCTGTAGGCCCAGCCCCGTAATAATTGTTAGGACCCATTCTAACTTTGGAAAAGCAAGATGAAGGATGTTCAGTCTGCTGCTTGGGGACACAACACAAAGTTAAGATTGCTCAGAGATCACCTCTGACTTCTTGCCCCTGTCCTAGGTTCTGTTGGCTGGCTTCTGCCTTGCTCCTGGAGCTAAAAACAGCCTGATTATCTGCTGAGCATTCTCTCTAGGCCTCCTAGGACTAAGTTCCTGACTTGCTGCACCCCACCAACCCCACCCAAGTCCTCTGAACTCCAGGCAGGAGCTGTGGGCACTCCTTCCAAACAGGCTTTCCTCATATCAGCTCCTTCAAGTCTGATTTCCGATAGCAGCCAACCCATGACATGCTTGAGCAATACTCCAAGCCACTCTGAACCCCTACACTGTTTGTACAAGGAGTTTCTTATTCTCCAGAAGGAGAGTCACCTGCCTGTTGGACATAGCCTCCTTCCATTTTCATCTCCTTTTCAAATTTCACTAAAATGTAACTTTGCCTTGATCATCAGCTTTTGTGGCAAATTCAAACAGCGTCTTCAATTTTTTTAAAATTTAAATTTTTTTAAATCCAATCGGAATGTTCCTCCCTTTGAGCCCTGCACAGCTGATTTTGATATTCAGTTATATTTCCTTTTCTGACTGAATTTCTCTTTGCTTTACTACTTGCATCAGCAGCTGACTGGTCATTCATTCAGCTAGTTCCCATGTGTCAGGTGTTTAAGATGCTTGTCCTGGCAAAATGACAAATGACTACATGTCACAGATCTTTAAAGATTTTTTTTTTTTTTTGACAGAGAGAGATCACAAGCAGACAGAGAGGCAGGCAGAGAGAGAGGAGGAAGCAGGCTCCCTGCAGAGCAGAGAGCCCGATGCGGGGCTCGATCCCAGGACCCCGAGATCATGACCTGAGCCAAAGGCAGCGGCTTAATCCACTGAGCCACCCAGGCGCCCCCATGTCACAGATCTTTGAGGGTCACTCCAAAGCATCTTAAATGGTGAGTGTGGCATCCAAGGGTACCAAGGATATCAATTTATTACTTGTTCTGTTGCTACCCTCTGTCAACCTCTTGCCATATCCGATGACCCCGATACCTCCTGCTTTACTAAAAAAAAAAAAATGCTTATCATTATCAATTGTCCTGGTCCCCAGATTCCATACCCTCCCTGCAAATTGGACAGCCTCCCAGATCCCATACCTATAGACCATCTTCCCTGGGTACATATCCTCAGTGGATGGGTGTATGTGTGTTTTAAATAATCTCTACACCCATTGTGGGACTCAAACTCGTGACCCTGAGAACAAGAGTCATATGCTCTACTGACTGAGCCAGCCAAACACCACTGAGCAGGTGTGTGAAGTACCAGGTCCCCACCCCTTCCCATGTGTCTTCTTCAGTGCTCTGGGCCAAGTTGGCTAGGACAACCACAGTTACCAATAACACATTGAGCACTTGATCCCTGGATGTACTGACTCACGGAAATAGTTTAAAATCGCTTTGCTGGCTCCAGGGAAATATACCAAGAGAAAATAAAGGCATCTCTGAGATATTTGGGGTCATTAAATCATCTCATATGAGCCATCCTAAACTCTAACAAATTGAGCAAGGTTTTCATTGACCATATTATGGCCATCCAATTAGGCTCTAGATGAAATATATGATCCAATGGCATTTTTATATACTCCACAGCTCACTGGACTCCCTGTGTAATCACTGCAGACAGTACATTTAAGTCTGTTTTATAGAAATTGTGGAGTCGCACACTTCTATTGTTCTGGGGGATTATAGAATCTTTTAGGATTACAGATGATCTTTTAGGACCTATTTTTGGTCATATCACTGACTTATTCAGTGCCAAGTCCTCGGTCAGGAGTCCCTTGTCCTTTTGTAACAGTATTCCTATGAGAACATGAAATGCATATTTGTTTTTTCACTCAGTGAATGTTCTAAATTTTTTAGGTAGGCTCCAGGGGCGCCTGGGTGGCTTAGTTTGTAGAGCCTCCGACTCTTGGTCATGATCTTGGTCATGATCTTAGGGTTGTGAGATTGAGCCCACCGTGGGGCTCTGCACTAGGGGTGGAGCCTATTTGAGATTCTCTCTCTCCCACTTCCTCTGCCCTCTTCCCAGCTCTAAAAAAATTTAAAAATTAAAAAACTGGGGCACTTTGGTGGCTCCGTCAGCTAAACATCTGACTTTGGCTCAAGGGGCGCCTGGGTGGCTCAGTGGATTAAGCCGCTGCCTTCGGCTCAGGTCATGATCTCAGGGTCCTGGGATCGAGCCCCGCATCAGGCTCTCTGCTCCGCGGGGAGCCTGCTTCCTCCTCTCTCTCTGCCTGCCTCTCTGACTTTGGCTCAAGTCATGATCTTGGGGCCCTAGGATCAAGCCCTGTGTCCAGTAGGGCTCGATGCTTAGCAGAAAGTCTGTTTGTTCCCCTCCCCGGCCCTCCCCCACTTAGGTACATGCTCTCTCTCTCAAATAAATAAATAAAATCTTTAAAAAAATTTTTTTAACTTAAAAAATTTTTTAATTTAGGGCTCCCTGCTCAGCGGGGAGCCTGCTTCTCCCTCTCTCTCTGCCTGCCTCTCTGCCTACTTGTGATCTCTATCTGTCAAATGAATAAATAAAATCTTTAAAAAAATTTTTTTTTAATTTAAAAAGTAGGCTCCAGGGGCACCTGGGTGGCTGAGTGGGTTAAAGCCTCTGCCTTCAGCTCAGGTCATAATCTCAGGGTCCTTGGATCAAGTCCCACATTGGGCTCTCTGCTCAGTGGGGAGCCTGCTTCCTCCCTCTCTGCCTGCCTCTCTGCCTGCTTGTGATCTCTGTCTGTCAAATAAATAAAATCTTTAAAAAGAAAAACAAAAAAAGTAGGCTCCATGCCCAGTGTGGGGCTTGAACTCATACCCCTGAGATCAAGAGTCACATTCTCTACTGACTGAACCAACCAGGTGATCCAAATATTTTAATTTTTGAATGAAGCACTCTGCCACTGAGCACATTGTGAGAATTTTGCCTGATTTGTACACTGAGGGTGTGTATGTGTTGCAGACAGGGAGGAAGGAGATGGTGTGGAATGGATATGATCCTTGAGGAAAAGCTTTGTTTAGGAAACCGTGGCAAGTTTCCTAAACAGAGAAGGAAAGAAGGAAAGAAGGAAGGAAGGAAGGAAGGAAGGAAGGAAGGAAAGAAAAGAAGGAAGGAGGAAGAGGAGAGGAGAAGAGAAGAGATGAGACAGAGGAGAGGAGAGGAAACAGGAAACCTGTTAGGACAATCTTGAACCAGGTTTTACCTCACAGACCCAATACTTCAGCTTCCTCCATTTTTCTCCTATGGAATTTCAACTTATTGAAAGAATGAGCCATTCTTTCTTTCCCTGACCCTACTTTGGCTGAAGGCCCTAACATCTTTCCCCTGAAGCCTCAGCCTCTCCTAAGCACCTGTGGTAGGCAAATACTGCCTCAAAAAGGTGTCCCATCTTAATCTCCAGAACATGTGAATTCACAATCTTACCTGGTAAAGGAGACTTGGTGGATGTCATTAAGTTAGGATCTTGAGATAGGGAGATTATCATGGATGATCTGTATGGGCCCAGCATAAACTCAAGGGTCCTAATGAGAGGAATGTAGGAGTGTTAAAGTCAGGAAAGGAGATGTGACTATGGAAGCAGAGGTGGGAATGATGGGGCAGTGAGCCAAGGAATGCCAACAGCCTTCTAGAAGCTCAAAAAGGCAAGGTAACAGTTTCTCCAGAAAGAAGGCTGCCTCATCAGTATCTTAGCCTGATAAGACCCATGTTGGACTTCTGACCTCCAGAACTATAAGAGAATAAATTTGTATCATCTTATTCTACAAAATTTGGGGTGATCTGTTACAGTAGCAATAGGAAACAAATACAGTGCCCCAGCCAACATTGACTGAACGGTAGAAATGGTGGGGTTATCGAGAGCTACCCTGATTTGTGTGGTGGCCACGAGTGACAGATTGCTGTTGAGCTACAGGAATGTGGCTAGTCTGAATTGAGATGGACTGCAAGGGTGAAACACATACCATGGCTTAAGGACTTCATTAATATTTTGGATACATCAGGGTAAATAAAATATATTAGAAATACTTTCATTTGTTTGTTTCTACTTATTTAAATGTAGCCACTGGAAAATTAAAAATTCCACGTGTGACTTGCATCATATTTCTGTTGATCAGAGGTTTGGATGAATCTCGATGCTACAGTTTCTAACATTACTGTGCAACCTGACTGGGCTGGCCCCAGGCCTTGTGCTTCCAGCTCATATGGCTCTGGTTCCTATCCAGTACGCCAGGATGCTACCAGAAGGGGACATGCCCTGAACTACCCTGAACCTGCCTGGCTTGAGTCTTGGTAGCCTGCTTTAAGTTTTTCAAACTTACGTTTTATAGGCTGAGGTCATCTTTAAGAAAAAGAACACAAAATTAGGTATGCATGTAGGAGTAATCTGTGTCAAGTGAAGGACCTTAAAGCTTCATTAACCTTACTGTGAATCTGCCTGTCTTCACTCCCAAACCTCATCGGGACCGACTCCTTTCTCCTAGTTTCTTTCTTCCTTTCTTTTTTAAAGTTTATTTATTTATTTATTTATTTTAGTAGTCTTTATGCCCAGCGTGGGGCTCGAACTCACAACCCCAAGATCAAGAATTGAACACTCCTCTGACTGAGCCAGCCATGTGCCCCTCTCCTAGTTTCTAGTCTGCCAGGGATCCCACTTTCCAAAGATCTCCCACTCCTTCCTGAGACAACATACAACAACAACAACATATAGGGCCGCCACTGCCCTTAACACTGGCAAAAGAGGCCCAGCCCTTGAACTTTGGAGAACATCACATAACAGTAACACAATGGCTAGGTATATTAAGGAAAATAAGGGTGCCTACCAGTTGGGATTTGGCACTCAGTGCTGGCACAGCACAATCCTAAACAATTGTTCTCATGACTAACACTGTTCAGGTCCCAAGAAATTGCTTCATTACGTTTCCAGCCCTGTGTCCTTGAAACAAAAAAGGACTGAGACCAAACGCCATGAAGATTTGTAAGTTGTGGTGCTGATAACCCGGAGCTAGACACTGCACCCAAGTAAAAGGAGGAGGAAGCATTAAAGAAAAAAAAAAAAAAGACAAATCAATTAACTTGTCAAACCCTCCTCCCAGCTAGCATGAATGCAATGGGTTCTTACATAACAAGGTATCATTTCCCAGGGGTACAGTGGTTCTGGTTTTTGCAACAGTTGCAAGTGACAGCTAAGGAATATTTTGTAACACCAAACAGTTCAAACTACTCTTGAATGTTTATATATGCAGGTCTAGATGCAACATTCTTGAAACATTATATGAATTGGCACCTGGATAGACAAATACAGGAGCAACTAGATGGACAGTGAATGCTAGAATTATGAGTTTTTATAAAAATTTTAATGAGAATGTAAATTTTCTAAAAACTTGGATATGAATTTCAATTTTATTAAAATAATTTTGAAAGTGAGTACAAGTCAAGATTATCACAGAGATAGAAAATGCAGACGTGGAGTTCAGAGAATAAAAAGTCTGAAATAAGAGGAAATAGAAAGTCATCTGTTTAAATTTCTAAAAACTGGAAACAGTGATAGTGAGCTGAGCATGACTCACATAAAAACTGCAGACAGGACTTTACAAATCTTTAGTGAACAAAGATTTCGTTACTAATCAAACGAACAGTGAAAATAAACAGGGGGGTGTCTGGTCGCTCAGTCAGTTAAGCGTCTGTCTTCCGCTCAGGTCACTATCCCAGGGTCCTGGGATTGAGTCCCACATCGGGTTCCCTGCTCCACCGGGGGTCTGCTTCTCACTCTGCCCCTCACCCCACTCATTCTCTCTTTCCCTCCATCTCTCTCTCTCTCAAATAAATAAAACCTTAAAAAAATCTTTCAGCCCACAATTTGAAAAGATCAGATGAAATTCCCGCAAGTTCTCATTCTTCATTAAATGAAAAGTTAATTATGGATTAAAACAATGAGGGGGAAAAAAAGAATTATTCATAACAAAGTCATGACTCAGAAAGCCAAATGCAATTCTGGGCAGTCCATTTGCACATGAAGAAAATTGCATTTATAAAATCTGCAATTCAATGTGAAAACCAAAAACCTCTGGAGCCTTACTGTTCTTTTTTTTTTTTTAAGATTTTATTTATTTATTAGACAGACAGAAGTCACCAATAGGCAGAGAGGCAGGCAGAGAGAGAGGGGGAGAAGCAGGCTCCCCGCTGAGCAGAGAGCCCAATGTGGGGCTGGATCCCAGGACCCTGGGATCATGACCTGAGCCAAAGGCAGAGGCTTAACCCTCTGAGCCACCCAGGTGCCCCTGGAGTTTTATTGTTCTTATTGGATAGTGATCCTGAAAAATGCCTGTCCCATCTTTCAGACAGTATAAATACATCCCTAGCAAAGTGCAATCTAATTCAAATTAATGGTGATGGTGTGCTTGGGTGGCTCAGTCGGTTAAGCATCTGCCTTCAGCTCAGATCATGATCCTGGGGTCCTGGGATTGAGCCCTGTGTCGGGCTCCCTGCTCGGTAGAGAGTCCACTTCTCCCTCTCCCTCTATCCCTCCCCCCACTCATTCTCTACCCCCCCCCCCCCCGGAATAGATAAATGAAATCTCTTAAAAAAAATTTTTTTTTAATAAAATGCACCAAGTGAGGGGCTCCTGAGTGGCTCAGTTGGTTAAGCATCTGAGTCTTGATAATCAGCTCAGGTTCTGATCTCAGGGTTATGAGTTTAAGCCCCACATGGGTCTCCATGCTTGACATAGAGCTTCCTAGATAGATAGGTAGGAGGATGATGGATAGATAGATAGATAGCACCAAATGATCACTAAGAACTAAACATGAGATTATTAGGATACCTGGGTGGCTCTGTCGTTTAAATCTCTGCCTTCGGCTCAGGTCATGATCCCAGAGTCCTGGGATCAAGACTCACATCAGGCTCCTTGCTCAGTGGTGAGTCTACTTCTCCCTCTGTCTGGAACTCCCCCTGCTTGTGCTTTTGTACTCTCTCTCTGGCAAATAAATAAATAAAATCTTTTTAAAAAATGAGATTATTAACTTAATTGTTTCAACATAAGAGAAGAAATCATACACAACCTAATTAGATCTTTGTTACTCAATTTACCTAGATTATATTATGAAATATAATAAAAATATCATACTGCTTTTCCTGCATTATTTTAGAAGTAATATATTTCAAAATTCCTGGAAGATAATTTATGTATATTATCTATAAATGACTCACCAAAAGAAAAAAAAAACAAGGAAATTAAGGTTAATATTCATTGGCTTTGCATCTACAGTAATAATTACATTCAGTTTTCTTTACTATTTTGCTGGTTTTCAGTCACATAAAAACTGTAGCTTATGACTTTTTAAAAAGATTTTATTTTTAAGTAATCTCTACACCCAGCATGGGGCTCGAATTTACAACCCTGAGATTGAGAGTCTCATGCTCTAATGACTGAGCCAGGTGGGGCCCCTGATGGATATTTTTAATTTCATTTTCTTGCCATCAAAGTATGTTTTATTGTGATGAACTATATTTGTTAAAATACAGAGAATATATTTTATTTAGTCATTTGTTTGTTTGATTTTAAGCTTTTAATTATATAAGACGTGGTACATGATTCTCTATTTGTATTCTTGGCCGGGCCCAACAAATGTTGAAAGTAAGCCCAGTTCTATCCACACACCTGACTTTCTCAAATATAGGGATCAGTTGCCAATTCATGGTCACCCCAATTCCCAGCTTCTTCCTCCACCTACCCAGCCAGTTGTTGACATACCAACAGATGTCAGGATCAAGTACATCAGCTAGTTCAAATCTAATTTCTGTCATTTGCAGCTGAAAGAGACTAGTCGCACTCATTCACAGGGCTCTCCACAAATTTTCTGTTTCCTTCTTTCCAGACCACATCCTCTTTGAAGTTAGGTATGGTTATGGCAGCTGCTTTGACCAATAACAATGAGCAGACGTTTTAAGAACCGGTATAAGATTGGCCACTCCTTTCTCTCTGCCCTAGCAACCAGCAACACTCCAGATGCTTTCTTAATTTGTGTATCATTTAAAAATCATCAGCATGCACAACATGTACTTAATGCCACTGAACTATACTCTCAGAAATTATTAAAATGGTCCATTTCATGCTATCTATATTTTACCATGATAATAATAATGAAAAAAAAAAGAGTATCATCAGCAGGCAATTGGATATTAACTAAGGCCCTAGGGGTAATTCCACGTAAATGGCTGTGATGGCCAAAGAAAGGGTCTTCCTTTCATTCATTTGGCAAACTTTTATTGAGCATCTACTATGTACTCACCACCATGCTAGGCACTGGTGGTGCTGACACTATACTTCTGACCTTGAAAAGCTTTCTTCCTGCGATATAGCCCTCATCACACCAGTCTTCCCTCCTAGCCCATCCACCGCCCACTCCTACTGTCCCCCCTTAGGTTCCTGCTTTGTCAGCAGATCTGCCTATAGCCCATATCAAGCAGTAATAGCTGAAAGTCACTCTAGCCACTTAAGGAGCCCTTGCTCTTCCTAATCTTTTTGCCCTTTTCCTCACTAGTGTGGTGTGTGGGAGGACAGGTTCTCAAGTCCAGCAAGCCAGACTCAATTCTCTGCTCTACCACATAATCGTTTGGCGACCTGGGCAGGTGACTTAATTTCTCTATGCCTCATCTCTTCTTTGGCCAAGTGGGCATACTAAGAGTGCCTGCCTCTTAGGATCAATGCGAAGCTTACATGAGATATCTCATATAAGCATTTACCCCAATGCCTGGTACAGACTAAGTGCTGAATAAGTATTAGTGATTGATGAGTCATTCTAAGCTCCTGGTTTGCCCTGTGATGCTGGCGTATCTGGCTCACTAACGGACCTTACAGCAGGGATTCTGCACCCTGTACTTCGTCAGCTCTCTCTGTGCTGATACGTCTATACTTACAGTTTGGCTCATACATCTTGCTTCTCTGCAGGGGCCTGTTGCTGGTCCACAGCCACTTGGGAGCACCCTCGAGTTAAGTGCAACCCGTTCTCCTTCCTGACAGGTGGCTTAGTTCCAGGCCAGTGAACTCAGTGAGAACCTTTCACTTTCAGATCTAGCCCGAGCTGGTGAACTGGGTGTGTCCTCCCAGACAGTTGGCGGGAAGCTGGCTTTCAGCAGTTAAGAAAAAATAAACCCCGGGGAGGTGCCTGGCTGGCTCAACTGGTAGAGCCTATGACTCTTGATCTCAGGATTGTGAGTTCAAGCCCCACATTGAGCAAGAAGCCTAATTAAAAAAACAAAACAAAAACCACCACCACCACCAACAATAACAAAACCATAAAACTGATTGAGACCATTTCTGCTGGGGAAGGCTTCTAACAGCACAGTATCCCAACCTCTGGAAGCAATTCCCAGCCATATCATCAGTGTTTGTAAATGTGGCTGGAATTAATATTTCAAAGTTCTTCCTCACTCTCCTCAAATTTCTGGACAGCCTCCCTGCATACCCCACCCTTTGTGGATATGAGTCACCTTCCCCTGGAACCAGAAAACATAGGCAGCAAATACAGGATGGTTAATGCAATCACACTGCTGGGCTAAACAAGAGAGATTGGAGCACACATTTGCAGAGTAGAATGATTGGATATTTCTGCCTGTCTTTTACATTTGTTTAGGATTTCCATTTTTCTTGTTAAGGTGCAACAAGAACTTGGTCACTTAGAGGAAATCTGAATGTAAAGTCCTTCTAGATGGTAATAATTTTCTTCCTGTCATTCATAGTTATCTCAACCAAATGTAAGTTAAATGATTTTTTTAAGTGACTCTCCCTTCTTGAGAAACTCCAAAACATATAATATGGATTTTTTTCTTCTATTTCCTTTATTTTGTTAAAAATTAGCAGATTTGATTTTTTTTAGAGCAGTTTTAGATTTATAGCAAAATTGAGTGGAAAGTACAGAGAGTTCCCATATATCCCCTCTCTCAAGTATGCACTTTCCCGCATTATCAACATCTTGCATTGGTGTGGTACGTTTGTTACAATTAATGATTCAATGTTGATACATTATATTAACTAAGATCTATAGCTTATCTTAAGCCTCATCCCCTGTGTTATATAGTTCTATAGATTTGGTTTTTTGTCTTTTTTTTTTTTTTTTTTTAGATTTTTGTTTGTTTGTTTATTTGAGAGAGAGACAGAGAGAGAAAGAGCATGAGCGGGGCACGGAGGGGCAGAGGGAGAAGGAGAAGCAGGCTCCCCACTCAAGGACACTGAGGCTTGATCCCAGGGCTGAGATCATGACCTGAGCCAACGGCAGCTGCTTAACCAACTGAGCCCCCCAGGCACCCTTATAGTTCTTTAAGTTTTGACAAATGAATGATGTCGTGCACAGTATCAGAATAGTTTCACTGCTCTAAAATCCCCTGTGTTCCATTTATTCATTCCTCCCTTCCATCCCACCTCTCTGACCCCTGGCAACCACTGTGTAGTTAGTTTGCCTTTTCCAGAATGTCATATAGTTAAAATCATACCATGTGCATGTAGCCTTTTCATACTGGTTTCTTTCACTTAGTAATATGCATTTAAGTTTCTTCCATGTCTTTTCCTGGCTTGGTGGCTCATTTCTCCCTCCCCCTTCTCCACCTCCCCCACCCAAGCTTTATTAAGAAATCATTGACACATAACATCGTGTAAGTTTAAGATATACAGCATACTGACTGCATATATTACTAAATTGCAAAATAATTACAACATAATATTAACTACCATCCTCATCCCATCATGTAATTACTACTTCTTTTCATAGTGAGAATATTTAAGATCTACTCTCCTAGCAACATTTGAGTATATGTGCTGTGGGATTGTTGAGTGTGATGGTCAAGAAAGAATTCTTAAGATGTTTTATGGTGCAACTTAGTAAGTTTAATTAGTACGGGGACAGGACCCGTGGGCCAAAAGAGCTGCACTTTTTGCTGTATGAAACTGGTGACCAGACGCTTAGTTCCCAAGGGGAAGGGGATGTACAGGGAGTATTTGATCATAAATGTCTTCAGGAATAATATTTTCCTCAAGGGTTCTCTGGTACTTTTTATTTAGTTGGATATTAACTCTCGGTGAGATGTACAGGCAGTCATGAGACCCTTTAAGAATGCAGCGACCAGCACGTATTTGATCCTTATCGAAACTATGCGGGCCTTAGGTCAGCCTTCTGGGCTAAAGGTGAACATTTTTCTGCTTCTGTCCCTCATCATTTCTCCCCAGACCAATTTTCAGTCCTTAAATCTTTAAGGTTCATGAAAGACAAAGGCCTCATCTCCTGTAACTTCTTCAAGCTGATGGGGTCATAGAGATGTCCCTACCTGTGGACCAAAATTGGTTACTATCTGTCCTTACAAGTAACTGTAGCGGAAGGCCATTTCTGTAGAGTCCAGAGTAGACATCAGGGTGAATCTGTGTACAGTAGTAAGGGCCATCTGTTGGCTGGGCAAAGGAGTCAGGAACTGTCTGCATGTATCTCAACAAGAGGAGAGAACAAAGCAGAAGAGACAACACATTAGGATTATTACAATGATGAAAATAAGACAATGAGAAGACCTTTTAGTGTAGACCATAGTCCAGCTCCCAACCAGGAATGTGACCAATCATTAAATGACAATGTAAGGCCTTTAAGAGCACCCATTTGATTACTCATATCAGTAAGTAACCCTGTTATATTTTTCTCATCATCTGGAATGTAGACACAGTATTCTGCTCTAGTTATGGCATATATTCCTCCTTGCACTGCTGTGAAGACATCTAGTACCATTCTATTTTTTTTAATATTTTATTTATTTATTTGATAGAGAGATCACAAGTAGGCAGAGAGGCAGGCAGAGGGGAAGGGGGAAGCAGGCTCTCCGCTGAGCAGAGAGCCCGATGCGGGGCTCGATCCCAGGACCCTGAGATCATGACCTGAGCTGAAGGCAGAGGCCTAACCCACTGAGCCACCCAGGTGCTCCTACCATTCTATTTTGTAACTGCTTTACTCACTTGGGTCATTTTAGTGTTTAATACCTACCTGTTTAGGACCTTAATTTTATATTTATCAAGGGACTCCATGTGCCATATAACATCTTATAGACCTACTGGTGGAAGAAAAATCGATGTCAGGTGGTCATAGCTATGGAATACAGACCTTGTCCATCATTGTTTCAGAAATGGAAAGTCATTTCCATTCCAAGATTTAGGAAAATCTTATTGCCACAGCCATGTGTCCAGCCTGTTGGAGACCATGGCCATAAATCTGATCCACTTAACCCTTGTGTTCCATTAAGTGCTAGCCATCTGACGTCTGCTCACCTTGTCCAGTCAGTACTAAACCTATTTGGTTGCCTTAAAATAATGGTATAGTCACGGGCTTCTACAGGGAGCCATCCCATTTAGCAAGTATCATTGGGCCATGAATCAAGGATATGGTTTTTCTTTTCCAAGCATAGAAGAGCCTTTTGGCTTAGGTGTCCTACTGTGGGAATAAGCTACATAGATCCATCCTATATTTGATATAATCTTTCCTGGTTGTATCGATAGGAAGGATTAGTTAGTCAGGGAATCTGTTGTCAGGAGCCTATCGGTGGATTGACATATTCAATTAAAATTTTGATAGTTTGAGGATAAAAGAAAGGTCTCTTATGGCCTGGAGAGCCCCTTGTGACATTTACAATGTAACACAGGCCAGCAAGAAACATTCTTCTTGCTAATAGAAATATCCCTGTATATGCTGGTATTAGGGTGAGGTATCCTACTGGTGACGCATTGATGTAAATAATGCCAATCTGTGCCTTGTCACGGAGAAACCCACCCAGGGAGGCCTGAAGTGCTTGATATGGGCAGGAAGCCACGTGGTTTTGGAGCTCAGAATAATGTGTGCATTGAAGAAAAGAGTTACCATTTAGGTGTGGTTTGTAGATAGCAAGTAGAAGAAAAAAGACCTTCATTTTTTCTTATCTTATTGTTTGAAGAGGAGTTTGAGATCTTCCACTGGTTCGCAGAATATGAGGACACGTTGTCCAGTTTGTTGTCAGCCTATGTTGAAGGGGTTATAAGTTTAATTCTGGAAATACGAGTCCACATCGAGTGGCCTTCTAGCTCTACCACAGTGGGAGTGCTTAATACAACCCTATAAGGTCCTTTCCATTTAAGAATTAGTTCTCCAGAGTTCTTTGCTTTCCAATCTTCTAAATAGACTAGTTGTCCAGGGCTTACTTGCAAAGAAATTTGAGTTTCCTTAGGTCTGGTTTGGGCAGTACCTTACTGGCATATTTGTTGAGAGTTCTATGGACTAATCCAGCTTATGAAAAGTTTGAGATGTTATTATAATCTGGGTCCACGGATAAGTCAATGGTAAGGAAAGGTCTACCATATGTCAATTCAAAAGGGCTTAGGGGTGCAGGGGTGGCTCAGTCAGCTAAGCGTCTGCTGTTGGCTCAGGTCATGATCCCAGGGTCCTAGGATCAAGCCCTGCTCAGGAAGGAGCCTGCTCCTCCCTCTGCCCCTCCCCCTGCTCATGCTTGCACTTTCTCTCTCTCTCAAGTAAATAAATAAAATCTTTAAACACAAAAAAGGCTTTACTTCAATCTTTTCCATGGAGTGGTTTTTTTTTTTTTAATTATTATTTATTTGAGAGAGAGAGAAAGAGAGAGAGCAAGTAGGGGGAGGAGCAGAAAGACAAGCGAACTCTCCGCTAAGCATGGAACCTGACGCAGGGCTCTGTCCCAGGTCCCTAAGATTTGGACCTGAGCCAAAGTCAGATACTTAACTGACTGAGCCACCCAGGCGCCCTTCCCATGGGGTGGTTCTTACTCTTAAGAGACCTATTAGTGAAAGAGTTATCCAGTTTTCGTTTTTTTTCTAGGCTCATCTGAGTGAGATGTCTTTTTTCTTTTCAAGATTTTATTTATTTATTTATTTATTTATTTATTTATTTATTTATTTTAGAGAGAGAGCAAGCAGAGGAAGGGGCAACAGGAGAGGGAGAGAGAAAATCTCTGCATTGAGTGTGGAGCCCAATGTGGGGCTTGATCCCACTACCCCAAGATCACAACCTGAGCTGAAATCAAGAGTTGGACGCCTAACTGACTGACCTACCCAGGTGCCCTGTGAGATATCTTTTTAAATTATTTTTTTAAATTATTTTTTTAAAAAAGATTTTATTTATTTATTTGGCAGATAGCGATCACAAGCAGGCAGAGAGGCAGGCAGAGAGAGAGAGGGAAGCAGGCTCCCTGCTGAGCAGAGAGCCTGATGTGGGGCTCGATCCCAGGACTCTGGGATCATGACCCGAACAGAAGGCAGAGGCTTTAACCCACTGAGCCACCCAGGTGCCCCTCTTTTTAAATTATGATTAATCTTTTCAACTTTGCCTGCTGATTGAGGATGCCAGGTTGTATGCAAAAAATATTTAATTTTAAGGGCTTGGGCTTTGTGTAGAGTTACTTGGGCTATAAAGGATCAGCCCTTGTCCCTTTGAAGAGATCAAGGGTGTTCAAACCGAGGATAATTTCCCTTATAAAGTCATTGTTACCTCAGTAGCCTTTTCTGTCTTACATGTGAAGGCTTCCACCCATCCAGTAAAGGTAGACTAATAAATATTTACATCCCTCCCAAGGTAGCATTTGTGTGAAATCAGTTTACCAGTCTTCCCCAGGATATATTCCATGTTTTTGTTCAAGTTTTAAAAGAGGAGCTGGTGAGGGCACCTGGCTGGCTCAGTCAGTAGAGCATTCTACTCTTGACTGTGGGGCTGTCTGTTTGAGCTCCACATTGGGTGTGAGGTTACTTAAAAACAAAAATCTTTAAAATCTTAAAAAAAAAAAAGAGTCGGATGATTATAATACACCTTCTCAGTTAACCTGGGCACATATTGCATAGGACTTACATGCCTTTTGTAAAAGGGCTCTTAATCCCATCCCATCAAACAAGGATTTGGTGAAATCCCATAAAGCCTTTCTTCTCATATGAGTAGCCTGGTGCTGGCCTAGTGCTAATTTCCATTGTTTTTCCGTAGGGACAAAGATTTTTCCTTTATCATTCTTGTACCATCTGTTGGCAGTTTTAGTAGATCCTTCCCCACGTGCTCTGTTGCCCTCTTCTATAGTGTACTTGGGAACCACAGTGCTTAAGGGATTAGAGACTGGTATAAAACTCATAACTAGTTTAGTGTGAACTGCCAGGTTGGGTGCCGATTGGCTAAATTATTTCCTTTAGATTCTAAATGTTTTCTCTTTTTTTAATTTTTTTAAAGATTTTTATTTATTTATTTGACAGAGAGAGATCACAAGTAGATAGGCAGGCAGAGAGAGAGAGAGAGAGAGGGAAACAGGCTCCCTGCTGAGCAGAGAGCCCGACGCGGGACTTGATCCCAGCACCCTGGGATCATGACCTGAGCCGAAGGCAGCGCCTTAACCCACTGAGCCACCCAGGCGCCCTGTTTTCCTTTTTTTTTTTTAAATTAAAGATTTTTATTTACTTATTTGACAGAGAGAGACACAGCGAGAGAGGGAATACAAGCAGGGGGAATGAGAGAGGAAGAAGCAGGCTTCCCACTGAGCAGGGGGCCCGATGTGGGGCTCCATCCCAGGACCCTGGGATCATGACCTGAGCTGAAGTCAGACGATTAACGACTGAGCCACCCAGGCAACCCAGTGTTTTCCCTTTTGATATCCTCTCTAAGATATATTACAGCAACTTCTTTAGGTCCATATCTAACAGGGGAATTATGACTAGTTAATAATTCTCTTTTCTTTCCAGATGACACCATGTGCATGAAGTACAAGGAAGGTATATTTTGAATCTGTATATATTAACTCCTGGGCCTTTAGCTAACTGAAGAGCTCAAGGGAGAGCTATCCATTCTGCTTTTGAGCTGAAATATTGATTGGGGGTGCCTGGCAGGCTCAGTCAGCGGAGCATGTGACTCTTGATCTTTTGGTCGTGTGTTCAAGTTCCATGTTGGGTGTAGAGATTACTTAAAAATAAAATCTTGGGGCATCTGGGTGGCTCAGTCAATTAAGTATCTGATTCTCGATTTTGGTTCAGGTCATGATCTCAGGGTCATGGGTTGGAGCCCCAAGGAGGGCTCCATGCTCAGCAGGGAGTCTGCTTGAGTTTTTCTCTTTCCCTCTGCCCCTTCCCCCACTCACTCACTCACCCTCTCTCTCTCAAATAAATAAATAAATCTTTTAAAAGAAAATATTTTTTTATCTTTTATTTATTTATTTGAGAGAGAGAGAGTGAGAAAGCATGAGCAGAGGAAAGGGCAGAGGGAGAAGCAGACTCTCCGCTCAGCAGGGTTCCATCCCAGAACTCTGGGATCATGACCTGAGCGGAGGGCAGATACTTAACCAGCTGAGCCACCCAGATGTCCCCCCCCCCCAAAAAAAAAAAAACTGATCTGTAATGGGTTGGCCTCCCTCAGTAGTTTTCATTAAACTAACAATTGTATAGCCAGGCTTTCTTTGTCCTTCTATAAAAATACTACCGTCCATAAATCAGCTAACATCAGTGTTGTCTATGGCTTGATCTTCTAGATCTGGATGGCTGGAAGAGACTAGTTCTATTACCTCTTCACAGTCCTGTACAGATGCAATAGTGGCATGGTCTGAGCCAGGTACGAGGGATGCCGGGTTTAAGATTTGACAGATTTTGAGAGCAATACTGGGGGAGCTAAAAGCATAGCTTGATACTTAGTCATCCCCCTGTCATCCACTGATGTTCTTTAGTTTCTAAAAGTCCTTGAACCTGATGAGCAGTCATCACTGTCAAGGCTGTTCCATTGAAAGTTTGGACGCTTCTACTAACAGTGCAGCAGCTGCTACGGCTTGGCGGCATGCTGGCCATCCTGGGGCTCCCTTGTCAATGGCTTTGGAAAATATCCCACAGGTCCAGGTTCATACCTGCATCTTTGTGTTAGTGCCCCTAGGGCGTAGCCCTGTCTTTCAGCAACGAATAAGGTAAATGGCTTTTCTAAGTTTGGTAGAGCTAGGACCAGGGCCACGGATAGTCTAGTTTTTAGTTGTTGAAAGGCCCCCCTGTCGTTCTTTAAAGGCTCTTCATCTGGCCCTCTAATGGACTCATATAGAGTTTTAGCTAAGATTCTAAATCCTGGGATCCACAGGCTACAAAATCCAGCTATTCCTATAAAGGTTCAGAGTTGGTTTTTTGTGACAGGTGACCCCAATTCTATTATAGTTCTTTTTCTCTCAATGGACAGGAAATGATGTCTAGGAGTTAATTTATATCCTAAGGATTATACCTTCTGTTTAGATATTTGAGCCTTTTTCCACGATACTCGGTATCCTCTAAGAAAGTTTAATACAGTAGAATTATAGTCTGAGGTCTCTTTTGTGGGGCTATATATTAAAATATCATTGACATGGGGTGCCTGGGTGGGTCAGTGGGTTAAGCCTCTGCCTTCTGCTCAGGTCATGATCTCAGGGTCCTGGGATCGAGCCCCACATTGGGCTCTCTGCTCAGCGGGGAGCCTTCTTCCTCCTCTCTTTCTGCCTATCTCTCAGACTACTTGTAATCTCTCTCTGTGTGTCAAATAAACAAATAAAATCTTTAAAAATAAATAAATTAAATTAAATATCATTGACATTATACTACTGTTCCCTGAGGCCATGCAAGAAGTCTCAGTTCTTTCCTGAGTACATTGCCAAACAAATGGGGACTGTCTCTAACTTCCTGCGATAGGACTGCCCATGGAAGCTGGCATGCGTGGTGTTCTCCTAACGGAATCCATTCAAAGCTAGATAGAGGCTCGGCTCCCTCCCTTAAGGGATTACAAAAGAAAGCATCCTTTACATCAAGCACTGCAAACCATTTTGTGTCGCTGAGAATCTGAGTCGGTATAGTGTAAGGATTAGGCACTATAATGTAAATAGGGATGACAGCTTCATTTATTGTTCTAAGGTCTTATACTAGTCTATATTCTCCATTAGGCTTCTTAATAGGCAAAAGAGGAGTATTGTAAGAGGACTGGAAAGGTTTAAGAATCGCACACTTAAGAAATTTATCTAGGAGTGGTTAGAGGCCAGCCCTGGTTTCAGTCTTAAAAGGATATTGGTGTTTTGTGTGGAATAGTAGCAAGATCCTTTAGAGCTATTTTGATGGGATGGACCCATATTTCCTCCCCTGGGGTATCACAATTCCAAACTTGGGGTCTACTTGTTCCCAAATGTTAGAGGAAGTTCCAGGATGGATGTCTAGATTTTCTTTAACCAGTAAGGAGAAGAGACCGTCCCCTAGTCTAGTTAGTTTGAACTAGATTCCCAACTTCAACATGAGGTTCCTTCCCAATAGGGGAGCAGAACAGGAAGGGAAAACCAGGAAAAGAGTGTCTAACTAATTGGTCTCTATATTTACAGGTTAAAGGAAGAGTTTGTAAGCATGATTTAGGTTCTCCTTCTACTCCAGTAATTTTACATTTAGAAAGGTCAGGCCAGAATGCTGAACAAGGACAGAGTAAGTGGTTCCTGTATCAATAAGTGAATCGATGAACTTACCTCTCACATCCAGGGCTCAGCCATCTTGATGTTCAGGGGAGCTGGACCAGCCTCAGGGCCCTGTTCTACCATCTCTTCAAGTTGCTGCTCTCAGGCTGGGAAATGAGTTCCTGGGATGCCTGGGTGGCTCAGTCAGTTAAGCATCTGCCTTCAGCTCTGGTCATGATCCCAAGGTCCTGTATCGAGTCCCACATCGGGCTCCCTGCTCAGTGGGGATCCTGCCTCTCCCTCTGCCTGCCACTCCCCGTGCTTGTGCTCTCTCTTGCTCTCTCTGACAAATAAACAAATAAAATCTTTAAAAAAAAAAAAAAAGTGGAAGAGAAAAGAAATGGATCCCTGTCCTCCTCTCTCTCTGGTGACCAGGGCAGTCCTTTTTCCAGTGTCCCCCTGCCCTGCAGACAGGACATAGTCCCGATGGAGGGCATTTATCAGGACATCCTTTACTCGAGTATCCAGTTTGGGTGTAGCTATAGCGTGGGGTCTTACCTGGACTTCTGTCTGATGCTGGCTTCTGCTGCTGCTTTTGGCTTGCTGGCATTGTAGGGGATCCACAGTAGTGTGGCCAGTATTTAAGCCTACATTCTGCTGTGTATTTTAGCCTTGTAGTCCTTTTTCTGTCTTGGAGTCATATCTCTGTTACTAAAGATTCCAGTGGCCACTTCCAGCAGCCACTGGTTTGGAGTTTGAGGGCCCGAGGCCATTTTTGCCAATGTATAGCCAATGTCTGCTGCTGACTGGCTCATAGAATGTGTATTTATGGTACCCATCCCTTCCAGGGTGGCTGGGTCTAAATTTGTATATTTATGAATTGCTTCTATTAAACATCCTTGAAACAATGCTGGATTTTCATCATCTGCCTGGGTTGCCTGCTTAACTTTATCAAAATTGACAGGTTTAGAAAATCCTCTTTTCATTCCCTCCAATAAATGGATGACCATATGGTCTCACCATTCTCTGCCAGATCTGTCCTCTTGATGGTTCCAGTGAGGCTCAGCCTTAGGAACAGGGTCTCCTCCTGCTGGATAATGATTTCTATCCCTAGTGGCCAGCTCATCTGCAAATTCTTGTGCCCAGCCCAAATCTGGGCCTTTTCTTCTGGGGTATGACATTGTGTTAGGATAATTTAGATATCCTGCCAGGTTAAATCAAATATTAGAAATACCTGGTGAACTCCATCTATAAACTTGGTTAGATTCTCTTAGTATTGTCCTAGTTGTTGTTTTTATTTGAGCCAAATCTGACATGGAAAATGGGACATGGATGTTAATTGTGCCCATTTCCCCATTTGCTACTTCCTGAAGTAGGTACAATCCTGCCTTAGTCTAAGCGGTAGGTATGAAGCTCCACTTCTCTATGTTCTGCTGGACTAGAAGTGGAAGGCTCTGAAGGTTTGTGTGGAGGGGGAGTTACTAGGGGACCTGGGCTCAACTTGCAGGCTTATTTCAACTTTTTCTTCTATTGATTGACTTTCTTGTTTGTCTGACTCAGTTGTTTTCTTTGGTGGGGTAGTCCACTTAAACAGTCATCATCTAAAACATCCAACGGTGGAGGGACCTGGAATCCTAACAGATACATCCTCCAAGTCTGTCTTAGATCAGGATGCTGACTCAGTGGCCTAACAGCCTGAGTCAGTAGGGCAGTTTGGTCCATTTTCCCTGATGCCTAGGAAGAAAGGTCTAATTGATAAATAGTACTGAAGTATTGAGGACGGTTCATGGGTCATTTTTCATCATCCTCCAGAGAATATTAAGGCCAGGCATCATTACAGAGGAAGATGAGATGCTGCTTCTTTAAATCCTGTTGTCCACGTTGACTCCAGTGTGCTAGGAGACAGGCTAAAGGGAAATCCTCTGGCATCGAGGAAGCTGATCCCATAGTTAATTCCTATAAAATGAAGAGAGTACTTTAACTAACTAGGAGTCCATTACCAAAATCCCCCTCAGCTTCCAAATGGTGTCCCATCAGGAATATTGCCGAAGGTTCCTGGGGTTCAGAGTGGCAGGAGGTGTCCCTCATCCTCAACTGCTCTGACTCCTTTGTGCCACTTGAGAAGAGAGGCTGACCTCACTTCACTTCCCTGCTGCATCCCAGGCTACAGTAGAAGCTGGGGAATGGACTGAAATGCCTCAGAGACTGGGGCTGCCTCTACCCATTTTGAGGGAGTTGATATATTTGGCGACTGATGATACTACCCTTTGTAAGCCTCTAGAACTAGTATTAATGCATGCGGTGGAGGCCACCAGAAGGGGCAGCTATTTTATTTTTAAAGATTTTATTTGTTTATTTATTTGATACAAAGATAGAGAGAGAGCACAAATAAGCAGAGCAGCAGAGGGAGAGTGAGAAGCAGGCTCTCCACGGAGCAGGGAGCCTGATGTGGGGCTCGATCCCAGGACTCTGGGATCATGACCTGAGCTGAAGGCAGACACTTAACTGATGGTACCACCCAGGTGCCCCAAGAAGGTGCAGCTATTTTATATCATATTAAGCATCATGTATCTAAGCTAGAAGTACTTTCAATCTGAGAGCAGGATGGAGAATGCCAAACAGATCATGGGAAAGGACAAGTGAGAAACATGAAAAAAACCCAAAGTATGGAACTTCTATCTAATCCAAGTAACTTTCTCATGACCTTTATCCATGATCCAGTCCCAAGGAAGCAGTCCCGCCTTGGGTGAGTGCCTCAACTCTGTAATGGCTCCCACTGATCCCTTTCAGGTAAGTGACTAAGGCTAGGGATAAAGAAGACTTACCTAATCACACCAATGGTCTTGGATTCTCTCCATTGTCCCCATATGGGACACCAAAAATGGTGCAGTACAGTCGAAAGAATTCTTGAGCTATTCTACCATGCAACTTAGTACGTTTAATTTAAGTAGTACAGGGGCAGGACCCGTGGGCAGAAAGAGCTGCACTTTGTGCTGGATGAAGCTGGTGGTCAGGTGCTTTAGTGCCCAAGGAGGAGGACACGCAGGGAATATATGATCATAAATGTCTGTGAATTTCTACATGTAAAACTACTTTTGCAAGTTTTCTCTAGTGCTTATTATTCAGTTTGATATTAACTGTCAGTGAGTTAAGGGTCATCAGACCCTTTAAGAATGCAGCAACCAGCACACATTTGATTCCTATCAAAACTATGCGGGCCATAGGTCAACCTTCTGAACTAAAGTGAACATTTTTCTGCTTCCGTCCCTCATATGATACAGTATTCTTAGCTATAATCACCATGCTATAATTAGATCATCAAACTTGTTAATCTAATAAATGGAAGTTTGTGCCCTTTGACCAATGTCTCCCCATTTCCCCACCCCAATCTCCTGGTGGCTCTTTTTTTTTTTTTTTTTTTAAATCATCGAACACTATTCTACTGTTGGCATATACCACAGTTTATTTATCCATTCACCTACTGAAGGACATCTTGGTTGATTCCAAGTTTTGGAAATTATAAACAAAGCTGCTATAAACATTCATATGAAGGTTTGTGTGTGGACATAAGTTTCCAGCTTATTTGGGTTAATACCAAGAAGTGTGATTCCTGGCTCGTATGGTAAGACTATGTTTAGCTTTTAAGAAACTGCCAAACTGTCTTCCAAAGTGGCTGTACCATTTTGCATTCTTGCTTTTTTGGATTCTCATTTTTTTTCCTTAATGTGCAGTGAGAATTCAAAGTCATTTAGAGGAAATCTGAATATAGACTCCTTCTAGATAATAAAAGTTTTATGTCAGTCATTCACAGTTATCAATCTAATTCCAGTGAATCAGATTCAATCAACCAAATCTAATTCCAATGATATTTTTTACATTATTGAGAAATTCCAAAACACCAATTTAGAATTTTCTTCTTTTGTCCTTACTATTTTTTGAAAACCTTTTTGTTATGGAAAATGCTGTATACAGACTTTTCAAAGAGCACATAATCAGTGTAATGAAATCAGTGTTCCACCTAGTCCTACCAGCTGGGAAACAACTTGTGGCCAGCCCTGTCTCATCCATAACCCTGTCCACTTCCTCTCCCATTTTAGTTTTCCAACTAGTACTTTTATTGAGACATCCCTTTATTGAGATTATTTCCTTTGAGGTAAAATTCATTTACAATAAACTGTACCCATTTTTGTGTACAATTAAATGAGATTTAAGAGATATATACCCCCTTGAAACCACTGCAGTAATCAAAATACAGAACATTTCCATCATTCCCCAAATTCTCTTGTGCCCCTCTGTAGTTTCTTCCCTTCATCCTCCTGCTGCTAGTCCCAGACCAGCATGATCAGACTTTTTTCTCAATATATATCCCCCCTCATATTATTTTGGAGCTAATGTCAGATAGTCTATCATTTTGTTTATAAATATTTTATTGATTTTTTAAATAAAATTTTTAGTATGCATCTCTAAGACATAAGACCTCCTTTTTAAAAAGCCCAGCATAGGGTACCTGGGTGGCTCAGTCAGTTAAGCGTCTGCCTTCAGCTCAGGTCATGATCCCAAGGTCCTGAGATCAAGTCCCGCATCAGGCTCCTTACTCAGCAGGGAGCCTGCTTCTCCCTCTCTCTGTCCCTCCCCCTGCTCATGCTCTCTCTGTATCTCAAATAAATAAATACAACCTTTAAAAAAAAAAACTAGCATAACCACAATGACATTATCACACAACACAATTAGCAATAACTTCTTAATACTATTAAAACACCCAGTGGCAGGGCAGGTGCACAGCCTGTACACTAGGTTGAAGCCTCCAAAGGCTGGGAAAGGGGAGAAAAGCAGGTATCGTGAGCAGATCAAGCCCTCCCCTCCGGTGGCCAGATTTAGGATATAAAAATATGGGATACTGAGTTGAAGAGTTAAATTTGAATTTTAGCTAAGCAATGAATAATGTTTAAGTATGTCCCATGTAACACTTGGGACATACTTATACTAAAAAATTATTTATTGTTTATCTAAAATGTGAATTTAATAAGTGCTTATCTGAAAGTTAAGTTTAACAGGGGTTTCTCTGGCAATCCTACACCTCCCCCTCCCAAGCACACACACACATTGATATTGAAAAGATGCTCTTCCAGACCCTAAATACACGTCAGTTTCATGTGACTCTTCCTTCAGGGCAGGTAAACCGCACCCCCCCCACCCCCCACCCCCCGCAAGTCTATATATAGAACACTGTCTGAAGCGCAGGAAGCGTCTAGAGAGGGCTGGTAATCCAGAAAGCTGAGCTCCATCTTGACCAAGGTGGGACTAGATAGAATGAGGTCAAAATCCCCAAAGGAGATAGGACATCTTCTCCCAGTCCCTTTCCTCTTCCCCATCCTTCTTGTGGACAGAGACTGACCTCCAGATTCCTCTCATGTATTTCCAACTGGCCTGGGTCCAGAGTCTCAAACAAAACCCAATCCAGAAGTCCCCTCTGCCTTTCTTTTTTTTTAAGTTTGTTTGTTTGTTTATTCAAGTAATCTCTTCACTCAACGCAGGACTCAAACTCACAGCCCTAGGATCGAGTGTTACACGCTCTTCTGACTGAGCCAACCAGGCACCCCCGCCCCACCCCCCTCACTCTGCTTTTCTGACACGTTCAGAAGGATAATAAATTAATCTGAGGTATGTAGGAGCGAGCTTTCCCTTGCACTTTTGTACAGAGTTGCACTTTGCTCTGAAAAGCTCCAAGTGGCTATTGCTACAATGTAAATGGGGTCTCACTCTTCAGCAGCCCTTTTAGGAATGCTCAGACACGTTGGCTCAAACAGCAAGATGATGTCACCAAGCACTGTCCTCCTCAGAATTTATTTTGGGTCTAATGCCCGTTACCATAGTGGTGAGCCAGAATGCAGGGGCACCTGTGTGAGACATTTGCGGAAGGCAAAAAAACCTTCTGCCCCTGTGTCTCTGAAAAAGAGAGCTCTTTACCTGCGACCACAGGTGCCTGCGCACCTGGCCAAAAACATCCCTCACCACACAATTGCTTGTTACTGTACGTTTATTTTCTGTGAACGATGTCACCCATACAGAGGAGCAAACAGAACATACGTACAGTTGCATGTGTCATCATAAATTGGACGAAGCCACCAGGTCCAGAAGAGTACTCTGCTCCCCAGGAGCTCTGTGGGGCCCATCCCTCCTCACATTCCCCTCCTCCCTTTGGAGATGGGCACCATCCGATTTTTTGCTGTTCTATTTGTTGTATCTGCTCTTTGTGTCCCGCTAAGCAAGCCCCTGTTTTTGAAGTTCATATAAATGGAATTACATTGTAGATATTCTTTGTGATTTGTTGCTTCCTCACGATTGTTCTTAGACTAGCAATGTTTTCAAGCTTGTGGATTCAGGAGTATGCCATCTTCACAAAAATTAGTGGCCTTGATGTCATCCTAACCAGCTTTGTTTGGCCTCCTAGCTCAGCCACTTACTTGGAAACCATGTGACCCCTCTTTTCTTCCTTTGTAAAACATGAAACAAATTATACCTCTGGACATGAGCACCTCAAGACCAAGAAGTGTACTTCAGTTGTCTTTCTCTTTTCAGCAGCTCAGTGCCGGATAGCTGATGGATCCTGAGTGAGTAAAGGGTAGGGCTGAGGTAATACATGTGAAGCGCTAATACCACCCCTAATTCATAGCAAATATTTAACACATGGTGGGTAAACTCATTATTACTTTCATTATTGCTTTTTTTTTTTTTTTTAAGTAAGCCCTACACCCAACATGGGCTTGAACTCAGACCCTGAGATCACAAGTCGCATGCTCTACCCACTGACCCAGCCAGGCTCCCCTCATTAATGTTGTTTATTTGAATACACACCTGCCTATGGTAGGCAGCCTCTGAAAGGGCCTCTGAATACTCCTGGCATTCTTGTAGTTGTACATCCCTTGAGTACGGCCTGGATTTGCTGGCTTAGTTCTAACAAATAGACTGTGGTAGAAGTGATGGGATGTCAAGTCCAAGAGTAGGTTATAAAAGCCATGACTTCCACCATGGATCCTCTTTCTCACTGCCTCTCGAACTGCTTCCTCTAGACGACTGCCATGTCATGAAGCAGTCCTGTGGAGAGGCCCAGGAGATGAGGGTTCAAAGTCTGCCAACAACCCCACAAGTGAGCTCAGACCTGTTTCCCTTCCAGCTGAGCCTTTGGATGAGACTGTGACCCCAGCTACACGTTGATTGCAACCTCACAGAAGACCATCAGCCAGAAGCTCCCAGCTAAGCCATGCCTGGATTCCTGACCCACAGAAACTGTAAGATAACAAATGCTTGCTGTTTTAAGCTGCTACATTTGGGGGCAATCTGTTGCACCTGATAGATAAGTCACACACACCCTTCTCTTGGATGAAAGGAGCACTGGCCAGTTTTTAGAGCATGTGACAGACAGGGAGATGCACCGCTGAGATCCCCATTTAAGGAGATCCCAAGTGCCTGATGCCAGGAGGGCAGTTCGCTGACAGCCTTGAGGGGCCAGCCCAGTTTTCAAGCTGGGGTCATGCTCTTCCTGAAGTGCTCTCCTCAGCCAATGGGCGAGCTGCAGTAGTGGCACAAGGACCCACCCATCTCTGCCCAAATGCAGGACCCCTTGAAATGGGCAGTCTTTGCTTCAGAGCTCCATGCTGGGCTGGCAGAGACTTTGGTCTGTGCTGGGTCTTGTCCATCTGTGGGTGTCACTCCCCAGTAAACCTCTCTCATTCTCAATCCCATTTTGGCCCGGGTCCACTATAGACTCCACCCTTTCCTCACTCTGTGACCCTGGGCAAGTTACTCAACCTTTCTGAGCTTTTTCTTCTCGCATGTAAAGTGGATGATAACTAATGTGGGGTTCGAGTGAGGTATTTATAGTTTCACAGAATGTGGAGCACAACGTGCCAAATCGAGGATGACTATTGCACATCCACAGACCACACACCAACCAGCCACTTTACATTTTCCAGAAACTTGTATTGGAAATCAGTTTAATATATTGTGTAGTATATCTATAGCAGATGTTTGGCATTCATGAGGACTCTAGCCATTATCCTTCTGGAACTCCAAACTACCAAATGCCCCCATAGCATGTACTGTCACCCATAAAATGAACCAAAGTACAGCTGAAAATTATCCATGACTCTTTTAGTTCCTTAACAGTTCTATAAATAGGGAACTAAACCTTTATAAATCTGTTATGATATGCCAAAGCAATTTGGTGAATTGTTTCTCTTGTTTGCATTGGACTTCATCACATCAGAGGGCTGAGTCACCTCTGAATACCGCCCTTTTAATAAACCCAGACATCTGAAATTTAACATGCCCAAACCTGTTCCTCCCACAATCTGCCTGACTTCGGTGATAATTCCAAACGAGAAAACAGGAAGCCGTCTCTGGCACCTCCCTCCCTCTCCTTCCCACCTCTGATCCAACAGCATGCTTTGTCGATTTGTTTTCCTTTCAAAGTGCCCTAAACCCACGAACCTCCTTCCAGCTCCATGGACACCACTCTGGCCTCTTTCTTCTCTTTCAAGAACCTCCTAGCTGGCTTCCTCTTGCCTTTAGAATAAAGACCACAGTCTTTGCCAAGGCTGAGACGCTCTGCATGAGCTGGGCCCTGCCCCTCCACAATACCACCTCCACTCCCCAAACACACGTGGGTGCCAAGCTCACTCTTGCTGTCGGACCATCCCGCAGGCCCTTCCTGTGTCTGAAACTCCCCTCCACCTACTCTTGGCACTGTACACTCCTTTTCCCTCATCAGGTCTGGGCCTACGATGGCACCTATTAACCACCTCCTAAAGTAGGTTCCACCACGCACAGCCTCCTCCCATTACCGTCAATCCCGGCAGCCAGGTCATTTCTTTTTGTTGCCTGCACCCCAATTTGTCACGACGCATTTATTTGTTTATTGAAGGCTTTCTCCGGCTTGTTGCAATTTCTTCAAGCGCACCAGTCTTTCGTACCCCTTTTGTTCATCCAGGGCCAAGCCCAGCGCTGGCCATAACACAGGCTTCGTAAATGTCCGTCGGATGAATTCTCCAACTAAGAATATCGATTTTTCTCTTTAACAGTCATTTTGCCACTATTGCAAAAGCCATAACTTTCCATTGTAGAAAAGATTATAAAATACAGATTGTAGAAAAGGATAAGACCATGTTATTCTACATTTAGAGGAAGCCATCATTTGTCTTCAGATACATTCTTCTGGGGGCAATTGTCATGCATCTCTAGCCACCTGTATAGGGATGTATATGTTCCCAAGTCCTTCAGCTTTCTGTGGTCACTCCTTCAACAGCCAAATAGAACATTTTGGTCCCCACGCACACCTTGAGGGAAATCAAGCCTTCTGGAGGGGCTGTAATGGGGCATGGCTTCCTTGTTTCCGAGAAGGAAAGAGTAGAGATGGCAGTATTCAGTGACAGCCTCTGGGGAGGTCCCCGGAAGCAGAGGAGGCGCAGCTCTCGTGGACAGCAACCAGCGCTGGAGGAGAAAGGGAAACAGACAGTTCATAATAAATGTGCTTGACTTCGCGCTTTCCATCTTTGCCAGTTTGGGTGTCCTCGTGCATCTCGAGACAACCCGCAGTACTTCTTGAGAACTGACCCAGGCCAGTTTCAGCCAACCTGCCCGGCAAGATCTAAGCCGAGGCTAACAGCGTGTCCAGACAACACAGAGGCACAATTACCAAGTGAGTTTAACTTCAGCCAAACTTAACCAAATGTGGGAGAAGTCTGAAAAGTCTAGGAGACCCCAGAGCTGTTTGGAATACGTATCGTCAAGTGGAGTGGGGTAGGGGAACCACTGGGCCATTCCATGATCAGACCAGATGGACAGGATGTGGCCAGGCACTCTTCCTGGTAGTACGTCTTCCCAACAACCCTGCAGGGGAGGTGGTTTTTACCCCTTTCACAGGGAGGTTAAATTGTGTGACCGGAGTGACATGGCTAGAGGGGCCAGAGCTGGGATTGGAACCAAATCTGTTTGACTCCAGAACCTGAATTCTTTCCTTGGATCGGGAAGATAGATAAAAGGATAGCATCAGCATTGCTGAACTCCAGGACGGTCATGGCATGGTCCTGTGTCGTTAGAAAGTAATGAAAATATGGAGCACCTGGGTGGCTCAGTGGGGTAAAGCCTCTGCTTTCAGCTCAGGTCATGATCCCAGGGTCCTGGGATCGAGCCCTGCATGGGGCTCTCTGCTCAGTGGGGAGCCTGCTTCCCCCCCCCCCCCCGCCTGCCTCTCTGCCTACTTGTGATGTCTGTCTGTCAAATAATTAAATAAAATCTTAAAAAAAAAAAAAACGTAATGAAAATAACAACTAGTATTTCTGGCATTGTGCTAAAATTCATACGTACCTGATCTCACTTACTTTCCTGATATAAAGAAGGCACTATTCTGGAGCCTGGGTGGCTTAGTGGGTTAAAGCCTCTGCCTTCAGCTCAGGTCATGATCCCAGGGTCTTCGGATCAAGGCCCACATTGGGCTCTCTGCTCTGCAGGGAGCCTGCTTCCTCCTCTCTCTCTCTGCCTGCTTCTCTGCCTGCTTGTGATCTCTGTCAAATAAATAAATAAAATCTTTAAAAAAAGAAGAA
Organism: Meles meles; assembly: GCF_922984935.1. Taxonomy (NCBI): domain Eukaryota; kingdom Metazoa; phylum Chordata; class Mammalia; order Carnivora; family Mustelidae; genus Meles; species Meles meles. The sequence goes on from NC_060083.1 coordinate 32,967,947, forward strand.
GAAGAAGACACTATTCTATTTGTTTTGCTTTTGCAAATGAAGGGATTGAAGTACAGAAAATCTGAATAATTTGCCCAAGGTCGAGTCAATACCTGTGCTAGAATTCACACCCAGAAGATTCTTGCTCCAAAACACACTCTTGAGGCCCCCCTGCTAGGCTTCTGCTAACAGAAACAGAGGCCAGCAGCCTTTTGGCCCTAGCTGCAACAGTTCCAAAGGCCCGTCCAGGAGGGACATGACCATCCAGGTAATGGAGACAGGAGCTGTGGAGTCAGGCCTGCTGAATCCACATCCAGCCGGGCGACCTCCCCCAGGGGGCTGCCCCTCAGCTCAGCTCAAAGCCTGAACACTTTGGCTGCCTCCTCTTTCCTGCTATTTCCCAGGACTGTGATGTGAACCTGCGGAGGAACGAAAATGCCACAGCCCTGCTGGGACTCTCCTACCTCCCGTGTCCAACACCGTTCCTCTTTTGTTCACCCCATGTCAACAGACCACAGAGCTCAGCACCTCCTCAGCTTCCAGAAAGATTGTGTTCACCCACACGTACAACAGGGAACACCACCAAACTGAATGAAAATTTGAAAGTGCAGCTGGGGAAGGGAACCTACAGCCCAGGACTCACAGAAAACCATTATTCCATTTTCATTTTTCAACTCTTCTTCCCAGCCCGCTACCCATTTTATGGTCATTCCCCTCTTGGCCTTTTTCCCCACACATTCCCTGCCCTTTGGGGTAGCAGATGGTGGTCCAGAAAGGCCTTCTCTCTTCTCTGTGTCTTTGCTTCTCACTCTCCCCTCACCCCCTGGGCACACACAGGTTCCTCTTGGAGCTTTGCTTGGATTAGCCACTATCTTTTTAACTTATTAAGTAAGCTCTACACCCAGTGTGGGGCTCAAACTCAAGCCCCTGAGATCAAAAGTCCCATGCTCTAGTAACTGAGCCAGCCAGGTGCCCCAACCACTACTTTTCTTATACAATACATCCTTTGGGCCCTCCCTCTAGTCCAAATAATTTGTTCAAGTATTTGTTCCAAATAAATGCTGTTCTCTCCCTGCTTGGTATGCTGGTTAATACATGAGCTCCCTCTACTGCCCCCTGCCCTCACAGAAGCTCTTTTAGAAAGAGGACAGTGGAGAAGTCTAGCAGAGCCATGGTGCCTGTGTTGGGGGGTGGGGAGGGGTTGTCCAGCTGCCTTTGCCCGCACTGGCCTTTTCCCCACTTCCTCCCTTTTGAAAGGTCATCGGCTTCAAAGGTCTCAGCAAGTTTGTCCTGAGCTCCTATTTTTCCAACTGTGGGTTTCTAGCTCCTCCTAACAGCAAGAGGGATTTGTCTCTGGTGACGGCTGCCAAAGGTAGTGGCAGGAATCTCTCAGAGAGCAATTACCTTGAAGAACCTTCCCTGGAGAACAGGCTCTTTCTCTTCCAAATTGGGAAATTCTCACATTGTGCCAATTAGTCCAGAGGGCACTTGGAACTTTATCAGGGGAAACACTAACAACTCTTAAAGGGAAAGTGAGCGAGGCACGAAGGCACCCTCCCCAGGGCTGTGATAGCAGGCACGTGGCTTTTAGAAAGCACAAAATAATAATGAGCTGTTATCCTGGCTGAACACACTGGAATATAATGTTAAAGCCCATCACTGATTCAAGTTCATTGTGGGGCTCACTCCCCCGCAAGAGGGTATAGATTTCATTGCCAGTGTCTCCTTTACCCTAGAGGTGAAATATCTATTCTGAAAAAGACTTACAATACCAGAAACCTCCTAAAGTCCATACAGAAATGGACAGTTGGACCTGCTGAAGGTTGATTATCGCGATAAGAGAATGACTGAGGATGGTTGCATGTTTCTTTTTAATCACACTGGCTTTGGGCTGCATGGCATGATGTCCTTTGAGACAGATTTGCCACCTCCGTTCAGCTTCGCCTCAAACGACACTTAACCTTTGCTTGCTTTCGCCAGGTGGGCGGCCCCTGACTTGAGTCGTGCAAAGGTGTGCAGACTGGCGGGAGGACCGTTGGCTCGGGCTCACATGCTGCCGTGTGCAAAGTCACAGACTGCACGGCCGCTCTCTGGCTTGCTCCAGAGTGGACCGCATGGTTGTGCACACACCGGACGCTTCAGTCTGCGGTGAGTCGGCGGGGGAAGAGGGGATCTTGCAGGAGCTGGCCAGACCCCTCCCATGTGGTTTGGTAGAGGGGACAGGAAGTGGGCCATTTGGAAAAGAGAGAGAGAGACCTCTGTACACCAGAGGACATCCCATTGAGCTAACTTGATGTTCCTATTTAATTCTGGAGAGAATCACCTGGGTGCAGCTCCTTGCTTTTGAGTCTGACCCTGATTTTCACTGCTGACCAGTTCTCCTTTGGGCAGGAAGAGGAAGGCACCAGGATCACTCTAAACATCACAGTAAAATATTGCACTCCCTTCCCCATGCCCACAAATCACTTTTTTTTCTTTAAAGTAATCTCTATACCCAACGTGAGACTCAAAATCACGACCCCAAGATCAAGAGTTGGATGCTTTACTGACTGAGCCAGCCAGGTGTCCCAATAACCATCTTTTTTTAACTTTTTTTTTTTTTTTGAGGAACAAAACACCCTGATTCCCCAATCCTTATGTATTTTAGATCTGAGTCCCAAAGTGTGTTTTCAGCAGACTGATTTACTGTAACCAAAGTACATTCTAACACAACCTTCCTTTGACTTGGCATCTTACTTCCTTTTTAGATTAGTATTTTTATTTTAAAGTATTTTCTCAGTGGTTTCCTTTTTCCAGCCCAGATGATAACATGGCTTGACTTGAGCTTTTTAGCGATTAAAACAGGTTATTCTTCTAGGAGCAGAGTTAAATGTGTTCCCAGAGAGATGCCAAATGCCATTTTTGGTTGTAGTTCTCTCAAGAGGGCCTTTTAATAATTCTTGGAGTGGGGTTGGTAATCTCTGGAAACAAGATAAACCAGGAGAAGATTGCTCTGTCCCAGGTCCTTTCTTTTCCTTTACGCTTGAGGCAACTATATAGAGGTTGGACATCATGAATCTCACAGCTGAACTTGGAATTACCTGCTGCTGACACTGGTTTTTGCGTTGGGATCAGGAAAACTTAAGAAACGAAACCTAATGATATGGTCTCAAAATACATTTGAAATGCTTTCCACAGCAGTAACTCTCAACACCTCCAGGCTTACGGAACAGAGGGAGCAATGCCATTCCTAGTTTCTAAAACAAGACTGTATTACACTAGGTTTGGCATGATGTGGTAGAAAACCCAAACCATCAGAGGCTTAAGATAGAACTTTCTTTCTTTCCCTTGCAAAGAGGGCAGTGGAGGAAACGTGGAATGGTGGCTCTATCCTTCGGAGTTCTCTGGGACCCGGCCTCTTCCAGCTCCCCTCCCCACCGTGCCTGTGCTTTGGTCCTTATGCTCATTGCCCCCACAAGGTGGCATCCACTTTCTAGCCAGTAAAATGAAAGAAAGGGGAAAAAGAGGGCAAAAAACACCTACTGGGGAAGGTTTCTAGCCACTACGAGGAGAACATTTCTGCTTCTATTCCAGTGGCCAAAACTTCATCACGGGGTGGCGCTGAGCTACAAGGGAGGCTGGCAAATGTAGACCTTTTCTTCTGCACGGCTGTGTGCCCAGTTAAAGATCCAATTTCTTTGTCACATACTCTAGGGCTTCTATTCTTAAAATTCATCCGTGTCTACCAATGTATCTTGAAAAAATTGGAATGCCTCTTTGAGATTACTGTATGACAACACAAGATGGCATAAAATCAGTATTAGAAATGCCCCACTCAGATGGGCAGGGGGCAAAAAAATAAAATAAAATAAAATAAATGTCCCACTCTTCATATTCTCTTAAAAGTAATTTTGCTTTTGGTAGTCCATGGTAATTAAATACCTCTAAAAACAGAAAAAGTTTTAAACAAAACCATATTCATCACATAGTCATTTATAATCACGCAAAAAAATGGAATTAGAATGCCAAAATATGGGGGATTGAGCACATCAACTACGGAATATGTTCTTAATGAACTATTGTGCATCTGTTAAAAATGAAGTTTACAAAGAGTCCACAGTAACAGAAAACTGCTTATCCTGTTAAATAAAAGTACAGAGATACAGATTTGCAGTATAGTTACAACTAACCTAGAGAGAGGAAAAAAGAAACAAAAACAACCAAATACTGAAAAGAAACCTCAATGACCTTTCTGGTTAATGAAACTTCTAATGACTATTTTTTCTTACATTTCTTTATTTTCCAATTTTTCTTAATGATTATATTGTTATATTATTTTATTATAAATAAAAATTTTGTTTTTATTTATTGTTTTATTATAAATAAAAATTGTTTTATTATAAATAAAAATAAATCCCACTCTCTGATCTTTCTAGGTACCTACATTCTACTCAGTTCATAGGGCTCAATTTAGTCCTTCTTCCCTTCTGAAAGCGTCCTCGATCCCTCCCTCTCTCCCCCTGCATCCATGTTAATACCACTTGTAATGGAAAGTCACCACTTTGACTTGCCAGCATCAAGGGGACTCCTCTGCTAGAGAAGTCTTGGGGTTTGAAGGGGGCTAGTCCTCTGCTCTGTCTGCTCCTTGGCAGTTATGGTGCCATCCTGTGACCGAAGCACACTCATCAAATAAAATAAAGCAGGCATATGCTTTAAAAATAATCCATTTGGGGGTGCAGTCAGTTAAGCATCCAACTCTCGATTTCGGCTCAGGTCACGATCTCAGGGCATCATGAGATTGAGCTCCATGTCGGGCTCCATGCTGAGCGTGGAACCTGCTTAAGATTCTCTCTCTCCCTCTCCCTCTGACCCTCCCTTGTGCTCTCTCTCAAAAAAAAAAAAATAAAATAATAATTGGGGTGCCTGGGTGGCTCAGTAGGTTAAAGCCTATGCCTTCAGCTCAGGTCATGATCCCAGAGCCCTGGGATCGAGCCCCACTTCGGGCTCTCTGCTCAGCAGGGAGCCCGCTTCCTCCTCTCTTGGCCTGCCTCTCTGCCTACTTTTGATCTCTGTCAAATAAATAAACAAAATCTTTAAAAATAATAATCATAATCATAATCCATTTTGGGGGGTGGAAGGCAGAATAGGTAAAATAAGTTTGTTCACGCGTTGACCATTGTCCGAACAGAGTGATGGGAGCATGGTAGTTCATTATACTATTGTCTCTATGATTGTATTTGTTTGCGATTTTCCATAATATAATTTTGCTTAAAACGGTACCTAGGGAAAAAAAAAAAAAAGGTACCTAGGATTTACTCTTTTCTGAAACTGGCTAGCTAGGCAAAAGCAACAGTTCCTTTAATTATGCATTAACAACTGCAAATAAGGCTGTGAAATTTAAGGCAGGAGGCAAATATGAATTAGATATCACCTGTATCATTTAGGATTATTTCAGTTGCAAGTGAAGGAAAATCTCACTCCACATGGTTTCAGCAATTCATCGGATCCCGGAGGAAAAGTGGGAGAATACTTCCCCCTTCAGATGTTATTTGATATAGGGCTCAAATGTGTCGTTGCTCTGGAACTCTGTTTCCCTTCACTTCTCGCCTCTGCCTTGTGCCAAGTTAGCTTCATCTGCATGTTTCCTGAGGTGTCTCCTGAGGGTCACAATCGGCTCTGCTTCAGGTGCCGCAGATAAAAGGTAGCGGTTGCTGTTGGTGCCCCAGAGGGCTCTCCCCACTCAGGCCTGAGTGCACGCACTATATTGTACACCCTTGTATCCCACCATCATCCAGTGCAGCTCGTGCACGTGGATGGCCTTCAACAAGTGCTTCTAAATGCTCCTTTGAATGGACAACTGTTTGCTAGCGCACAGCCACGGGGTGAGCCGCCAGACTCAGAGGGGGAACTCCCTGCACCGCCCTAGGGGGAACCGGCTTTCATTAGGCCTGTCTGGTGACGAATGTCTTTTAATTCCATGGAGGATAACACCATTTGCAGGCCTCCTGAGGGATTAGCCTTTACCAAAAACAAAAACACCTTCCTCTGTCTGTGGAGTGATATCAGCTAATGCTGACCGAGGGTTTATTGTATGCCCTTCACACTTAACCTTATCACAATAACCTTGTGATTCATTTTCTTAAAATTTAATTTTTTTAAGTAATCTCTAAACCCAATGTGGGGCTCAAACTTACAACCCGAGATCAAGAGTCTCATGCTCTACTGACTGAACCAACCAGGGACCCCAATTATTATTATTATTATTATTATTATTGCTATTGCTATTATCCCCATTTTACAAATGAGGAGATTGAGGCACAGGCCACCTGAGTAGTAGTGACTTGAACCAGTACTAAATCTAGGTAATCTGCCTATGAGATGATTCTTTTAACTTTCCTTCCTTCCTGTCTTCATTCTTTTCCTTCTTCTCTTTCTTCTTTTTCTTTTTCTTTTTTTTAAGATTTTATTTATTTGAGAGCACGAGCAGGGGGAGTGGCAGGCAGAGAGATTAGTAAGCTCCCCACATGTGGGGCTCGATCCCAGTTACCCTGGGATCATGACCTGAGCCAAAAGCAGATGCCTAACCAACTGAGCCACCCAGGCACCGCTTTTCAACCTTTCTGCTTCCTGGTCTTAGAGATGCTTACTTGCAAGCACTCCTGGCTAAACACCAGTTTCAAGTTTTCATACTTCTCCAAGTTCTCTTGCAAGCCCACCTTCTCTGCCTGGCTGTTGTATGTTTCAAGTTCCCATAGGATTCTTCCTACGCCCCTCTCCCTCCTCACAGTCTGGACTCTCCCTGGGCTTCTCATTAAGGCCCTGGGGTTCAGGGGCCATCTGTAGCCCGGGTAGCACTTGACTACCTGTAACCGAAAAAGTGACTATACGGGTTTAACCACATGGGGGCTTTTTTTTCTAGGAAGACTGAAAACATGTGATGGGGGGCTGGCACAGCAGCTCTACAATGTCATTGTTGTCCCAGGGACCCTCACCCTCACGTGTAGCTTGCATTTACATGCTCCTTTTGCCTTCTATCACACGACAGTTGCTCTGCCTCTAGCAAGTTTACATTCTGGGCCAACAGGGGAAAGACAAAAACGCACCCAAGTCTCATCTACCCCTTGGTATAAAGTATCCTGGTAGTCTATCCACCTACTTCTGCTTACCACTCACTGGGCAGAGCTGGCCATTCCTAGCAACCAGGAGGTTGGGGAAGGTATCTTTAACTAGACACACTAAATTCTGAACAAATTTAACACTGATGGAATGGAGAGAACTTACATAGATACAATGGAATATCATTCAGCCTCGAGAAATAAGGAAATCCAGCCATTTACAACAGCATGGATGGACTTTGAGGGTCCCCGAAGAGAAATACTGTATGACATCACTTACATGTGGAATTTTAAAAAGCTGAACTCATGAAAACAGAAAGTAGAATGGTGGCTACCAGGGATTGGGAGATGGGACATGGGACATGGGGAGGCGTTTAAGTTTACAAACTTGCAACTGGTAAATAAGTTCTGGAGAGTTAATGCATCGCATAACTCTCCAGATCACTCAACAATATGAATGAAGCTGTATTACAAGCTTCAAAGTTGCAAAGAGACTAGATCTTAAATGTTCTCCCCAAGAAGAAATGATAATTACATGACATGAAAGAGGTGTTAGCTAATGGCCACTACAGTAATCCTATCGCAATGTATAGATTTTATTTATTTGACAGAGAGAGATCACAAGTAGAGAGAGGCAGGGGAAGCAGGCTCCCTGCTGAGCAGAGAGCCCGATGCGATGCGGGGCTCGATCCCAGGACCCTGAGATCATGACCTGAGCCGAAGGCAGAGGCTTAACCCACTGAGCCACCCCATATCGCAATGTATAAATGTAGCAAGTCAACATGTTGCACACTTTAAACCCACACACTGTTAAATCTATTACATCTCCATTAGAAAATAAGAAGAGAACAACTATTGGATGGACAGACAGCCGGCATGCCACTGATACACCACTGATCCCAAACTTACAGTTCTATTTCAGACCCCGTACAAACTGAAGCTGAGTTCTGTCCCCTAGTGCCAGAGCATTACTATTCTCAATCTCCTCTACCTGAGACCTACACTCACCACTTTAATTAGGGTCCAGCTTCTGTTATGAAGGCGCACACATTCTCTGCCCTTTCCTTGCAGGGTCTTTTTGATTCTCAAATACCTCTTCTTTTCTATTGCAAATCAAAAGCTATGGTTCCTAATGCTTCTTTCTTTTTTTTCTTTTAAAGTAGTCTCTACATCCCCCACACAACCCTGAGATCAGGAGCAGCATGCTCTACCAACTGAGCCAGCCAGATGCTCCTACTTGCATTATTTTAATGGCTCCAATCCGTCCTTCCTTCATTCATTTAAAGTAGGCTCCAGCGGCACCTGGGTGGCTCAGTTGGTTAAGTGTCTGCCTTCCACTCATGTCCTGATGCTGGGGTCCTGGGATCAAGCTCTGTATCAAGCTCCCTTCTTAGCAGCTTCCTCTCCCTCTCCTTGCTCAGGCTCACTCTCTCACTCACTCTCTCAAATAAATAAATAAAATATTTTTTTAAAAAGCGGGCTCCATAAAAAATAAAAATAAATAACTAAATAAAAAGCAGGCTCCATGCCCGATGTGGGGCTTGAACCCACGACCCCGAGATCAAGAGTTGCATGCTCCCGGGACTGAGCCAGCTAGGCGCAGCTCTCCAGGCATTTTAGATGACCCTGGATGATTTGGCGAGGGATCATAAACTCAGTAAGATAGAGAAGAAAATCACAAGGATTAACATTTCAAAATATTATCTTGCTGTAGATAAAGAATGCTTGTGGCAGTAAATGTAAAGAGAATGTAACACAAAGACAAATGACATAAACCATTGTAAATCAATTTCAGAGAATTACTCTGAGTCCAGAAAATGAGAACGGTAAAATTTGCATAAATATCTGGAAAGTTGTTGTTTTATTTACTCTTGCTGATTTATTAGAAAAGGATATGACTCAGGAGCAGCCAAATGGAAGGAATGCACAGGGCGGGGTGTGGGATGAGGGGCGTGGAGCTTCCGCGTCCTCTCTGGGTACGTCACCCTCCCAGCATCTCGATCTGTTCACCAGTCTGGAAGCTCTAATCACTGGAGAATTTTCTATGCAATACTCTTCAATGAAGAACAGGGTAGGGCATGGAATAGAAACACATGATGTTTAAAAACGTATCAAAATTAAATTTCCATAGCAATCAAAATCAGAAGAGCTTATACTTCATCTCTCTAAATTGATCTCCTTATAGATAAAATGTGACCATTTTTTTTTAAGGTGTCCAGTTCATGAGGCTGGGGTAGAGAATAAATAAGACAAATAACGCCTGTAAACCCTTGGCCCAGCATTTCATACGGGGCAAGGGCTCAATCAATGTTAGTTGTTAGCACGGTATGGCAGTCAGAAATGAAATTTTAATACGATAAGGCAGGAAGGGCAAATTTTTATTTTTTGCAAAATTATTTCAAGGTCAAACATTTTTAAGAAAAAAAAAAACAGTCATAAGAAACTTGTTTCACTTAATAAAACACCAAAGTGTCTGCTGATGACCTGATCAGATCCTACGTATCTCCTGTAAGATGGGACAAGTCAAGAAACAATTCCTCAAGACCCTAATGAGATAATGGAAACAATGCAACCAAGTTTGGTTCCCGGTTAGGATGACCGGGTTTGCAGTGTTGTTGGGGCACGGGACCAACAGCCAAGAAAGAATTCTTGAGACATCTTTGGTGCAAAAAGGTGGTTTTATAGAACAGGACCTGTGGGCAGAAAGAGAGGTTGCTCTAAGACTGTGGGGAGCAACTGATTATATACTTCGGGGTTGGGGAAGTAAGACAAAGGGAAGCTCTGAAAGGACTTTGATATGCTAAAGAAGACTCACCCGACTCAGGAGGTCTGGCTAAGGTTGTTTTTTCCCTCCAGCAAGACATTCACATTAAGATGGTTGGGAGTTCCCTGGGGGAAGGTTCTACTCTGTCTGCCTCAAGTATTTGTCTGTGGGCTACAGGTTATAAGGACATTTCATTTTATCTGCATTTCTTTCTGCCTTTGTTTCCCATATCAGGTCATGCTAAAGATCAAACAGGAACAGCTCTCCAGGTGATACAAAGAAGGGGCACCTGGCAGGAGGTATCCTGAGACATGGGTGAAAGAGGAGGTATGTGGTTTCTCGTAAAGACAGCCGTCAGTGTCTGGGATGGACTGCATGGCGACAGGAAATCTGACATCACCAAAGTCCCAAATGACATTGAACATGTATTTCTCCCTTTCTTCCATAGGCTCCATGCTCCAACGTGATGCTGACGATTTAGTTCAGTTCAGCACAGATAGATCTAGTGTTCTTTGTATCCAGGGACTTGGGATACAGAGACGAGTAAGACAACTTCTGTTCCCTGAAGTGCTCTACAGTCCGCTGGGGGAAATGGATAATGGTAATTGCAGGGAGTCAGTCCTTCCTCAGAAACTGCCCCAGGTGACAGAGAGTCTTAGTGATCTGGGTATGACATGGAGGGGAAGTCGGAGAGGCCCTGTCCAGGTAGTTGAAGTTCTCTAAGATGTAAGACAAATTCATTTCAAGGCAAAGCTTTTAGTTCTGGCACATTCAACCTACAACCTGTTGATTATCCACACCCCTGCATGGATATGGACCTGGGTAACGTCCCACCTGGCAGCGGGAGCCCTAAGTCACAGCACAGTTCCATGTGAGAAATGCCCTCTTTCCTGCTATCGCTGAGGTCCCTGCTCCCAAGGATCCCACCACAGGGAACCTCACCTGCCACGAGAGCTGGAAAAAAAGTGGTACATGTAAGGAGCCCGTTTCTGGAAGGAGGAAATGTGGCACATTTTCATAAGCAGATGAGGTAAAAAGTGGGTGTCGTCATGGAATGTTGAAATCCCAGCCAAAGCAAGTGAGGTAGGTCAAGCCTGCAACAGAGCCAACTCCAGGGGGCCAAGAATGCAGCTCGGGAGCCATACTTCACAATCCGGAGGAGGTCCGTGGGCTCCTTCCTCCGTCCCTGCCCTGGAATGCCAGTCAGCCTGCCATCTAATGAGCAGGGAAGGCCTGCCCTGTACCGCGGACACCAGGACATCATCACAAGAAGCCTGAGGATTATAGAGTACAGGGAGAGTGCTAGGAAGGCAAGGGAGGGAACTCTTAACCTAGTCTGGGGAACCAGAGAAGGCTCCTGGGAGGGGGTCCTGTTTCTGCTGAGACCTGAAAGGGAAGGAAGGAAGCAGCCAGGTGGGGAGGGGCAGGAGGTGGTTCGGCAAGAAGGCATGTGACCGTTGCAGTGCTGAGTGTTGGGGTGAGGAGGAGAAATGCCTCTTCCCTAGTTCTGGGTTTGTCTTCCCTACAGACTCCTGGCCTCTGGCCCTCCCTTAGTCCTCCCCAGGGAGGAAGGGTGAGTTGTTTGATGGGGATCTGTTTTGTGATGGTCTGGGTGATGTGAGGCCAGCAGCTAGGAATGCCTGGGGGCACTCCTCTGGACCCCTCCTCCTGCTGCGGGCCTCCCCTCCTCCTGCTGGAGGCCACCTGGCAGCCAGGCTGCAAGACACACCTCCCACGACCTTCAGGGAACCTTAACGAAACCAGGTTTATTACTCACACAAGCCCTGGAGAGGACACAGTGGCCTCAGGGCCACGCTCGGAGGTCAGGGGTAAAGAGGGTGCAGCAGACCTGGGATTCTGCCTTTTGGGGCTTGAGGATGGGGGCCGAGGGTTTCACGAGTTCATTCTTCACTGGTGAATTTAAAGCAGTTTTGAAGTTCTAACGCAGTGCATGGCGATTACAGTCAATTGTACTATGAAGTTTAAAGTGGCTAAAAAACGTAGATCTTAACTGTTTTCACCACACACACACACACACACACACACAAAATTACATGACATGACAGAAATGCTGGTTAACGTATCAGTGTATCAAATGAACATGTCGTATGCCTAGAGCTTACACAAAACGGCACATCAATTATATCTTGATGGAAAAAAGAAAAGGAAAAACTTAAAAAAAAAAAACCATAAGAGTGAGAATTAGAGCACAGGAAGGGAAAGGCAGGGTCCCTCCCGGGGCCAGGTACGTAGGTCACCCAGGGTGCTCTAGAAGGGGAATGTCATGGACGGGGCGGCCTGGCACATGCCGTCTGCATGTGTTACCAGCACTGCGTTGTTGGAGATGGATGTCTTTGAGAGGGAAGCCTTGAAATTTGAAGCCTTAGTTAATGGCAGGCGCTCTTAGTTAGTGGCGGGTGACAGTCTAAAAAGGTACTTGTCAGGCCCTGACGCTATAGTATCATTCAAAGTTGGGTGTGGGAAACAGAAAGCTCTCTCAGTGTTTTGGGTAGAAAGGGGTTGACCAGGTATCCGTGCTTACCTCATTGGAAAGACTGGAAGGAGGGAAAGAGGGGCTCAAGGATAAGGTCTCCATGGGAGACTCCAAAAGCCCAGGAGAAATGGCCCACAAGTGGAGCTACTACTTCCGAGCCCTCTGCTGGGCTACTAACTGAACACAGACCTCCACAGCTGCAAGTCGGGGACCCGGACACCTTAGTCAAGACGCTGCCACAATAGCCTGTTGTTACGCGTCAAAAATGGGTGCTGGAAGGTTGCTGCAGAAAAGTCTCATGTCTCCACACGATGACTTGGCGGCAACAACAAAATCAAAAGGGGCTGCCATCAAATCTGCGCCTGTTTCCAACCAGAAGCCTCGCTACAAAGGAGCCTGTAACTACAGTTTTTGGCTTTCTGAACTCTGTCATCAGAAAGGTGCCTTTGATGGTGGGCTGGAGGTTGGAAGAGTTGAGCCACGGTGCATCACAGGAGGGTACACATATTGGTCTCCATTTCTTGACTGGGTAGATCCAGTCTGGAATAGGTCCTGGATCTCAGGATTTGGTTTTTCTTTTTCTCTCTCTACTGGAATGAGTGGGAGGCCATGTCTGCTCCGCACATGCCACCTTTCCCTGAGATGGGCTGGTCCAAGGTCAAGAGTGGGGACTGGGTGGTAGCAAGTAGACTTTGACTCAAACACTGAGCTATGTTCTCCATCATTTTGGTCTTCTTACCTGCTGACTTTGTTTTTTGTTTCTTGGTTGTTTGTTTGTTTGTTTGTTTTCCAATTGTTTCAGAATGTGGGTAGGGAAGAAGAATACAATTTACAGGGTCCTCCCCAAAACCCAGCTTCTAATATGCTGCAGTGCAAAGAGCTGGGGGTAGAGAGACATAAAGTGAGACTGAAGAGGATGATTCTGTTAGGTCTTCTGGGTTTACTTAAGGATTGTGGATTTGAACATAAGGCCATGAGAAAGCCCTTGCAGAAACATATCCGAAGGGATGAGCCTAAAGTCAAAATGCATTAGGGGGTGCCTGGGTGGCTCAGCCTGATAAGCATCTGCCTTCGGCTCAGGTCATGATCATGGGGTGCTGGGATCAAGCCCTGCGTCAAGCTCCTTGCTCAGCAGGGAGCCTGCTCTGCCCCTTACCCCTACTCATGCTCTCACTCTTGCTCTCAAATAAATAAAATCTTTTTAAAAATGCACTAAATGGACAAAGAAGCAAAATAAGGAAAAAATCACTGTAGGAAGTACAGAGTTGGTTTCCTTATTCTGCCCCTCATGGACTGTGTGACCTCTGGGTCTCAGTTTCTTCATCTGTAAACTGGACATAATTAAAGCTTTATTTTAGGAGAACAAAAAGGGAAAACTGCTTAGGATGGCGCTTGCCAGAAAAAAGGTTGAATCTGAATCCAAATCCGACACTGTAATCACTAATGAAGCAAGTTCACAAAATGAATTGGGCTGAAAACAGAGTAACCTAAAGCACCCTCTCTCTGGGACCAAACCCCCAGCACTGTGTGTGTTGGAGAGTATTTGAAACTTTTTACGGTGGTTCCACACTTACATCTGGGAGTTGCCACTCACAACCGTGGGATCTCGGCCAGGTGATGTGATCTATTCAAGCCTGGGTATTCTCTTCGTTAAAATGGCACCGAACTGGGGCGCCTGGGTGGCTCAGTGGATTAAGCCGCTGCCTTCAGCTCAGGTCATGATCTCAGGGTCCTGAGATCGAGCCCCGCATCGGGCTCTCTGCTCAGTGGGGAGCTTGCTTCCTCCTCTCCCTCTGCCTACTTATGATCTCTCTTTCTCTGTCAAAAAATGGCACCAAATTATTGTACTTCACTTCAGAAGCCTGGGGCAATTAGATGTGAAGATCCACACAAAGCATCTGGTATAGAATAAATGTTCAAAGGCTATGACCGGGTGTTCGTGGTATCTGTTGTTGATCTGGACCAAACCGTCAGCGGAGGAGCAGGCATGAGACACAGCTCCTCCCTTCAAGGCAGGAATGCAGTGTGGTGCAAAGTGAGTGGAAGCAATTCCCAAGGGTCACACTACTATCCCTCGCACCTGTGAGATGGACTGGGAGTCCGGCAGGTGTCAGGACAGACAGAAAACAGCGCCTGGTGAGCTCACTCTTCCACCACAGGAGTGTGGGCAGTGTGGGCAGTGAGGAGAGCCTGCAAGGCCACACATCACCATGCTTTCTCCGTGGACTCTGCTCCCGACAAGAAGCGATCTGAGGTGAAGAACGACAGAAGTAAGTATGAGAAGACGCAATGTGACCCACCATGACAGCCAGCTTCTAAAGGACTCCCCACGACGGTCCAGCGCCTGGCACCCGTGCCCTTCTGTAGTGCCCTCTGCTGCAGTGTGGGCTGGACCTGCTGACCTGAGCCAGCACCCAAATGCATGCTTGTGATGGGCTAGACTGTTGACATCAGTTATACGAGCCGGTGATCTTGATCTCGCCTGCACTCTGACGCCTCTCTTGCTTGCTCCGATGAAGCAAGCTGCTGCACCGTGAGCTGCCCTAGAGAGAGGTTCCCAGGGCAAGTGAGTGGGGGAGGCCCTCAGTCCGACAGCCCGGGAGGAACTGAATCTCGCCGACAACTTCCTGAGTGAGCTTGGAAGCACGTGCTTCCCCACTGCTGTCTCGAGGTCTTAACCACAGACCTGGCCAACACCTTGCTGGCAGCCTCGTGAGAGACCCTCAAGCATAGGACCCAGCTAAGTCATACCCAGGTTCTTGACCCACACAAGCTATCAGACAGTACATGTTATAAGTCACAGTCTATGGGTAATTAATTATGCAGCAATACAGAACGAATACACCCAGCAAATAAGTTCCTAGGTTTCTCCTGACTTCGCTTCTTTACCAAAGTGGTTGGTCCATCCTGCAGCAGGAAACACAACAAAATCTGAGTGTTTCTGCCATTAGTAGGCCACAAGGAATATGTTTCCAGTAATTACTGCCCAACCAGCTAGCATCCACCTCCCTCAGGCAGCAAAAACACTAAATGGGTCACATAGATCCACAATATCCAATTTTCCTGAATAAGAACTAAGTGGAAAATCTAAGAAATAACCAGATGAACTGGATGGGGAATTAGAGGATTCCCGTAACCACCCTCATTCAAACAGATGGAGGCACAAAAAAGGAAACGTGACATGAAAAACACACAGAACTGAAACCCAAGAAGTTAATGCGAGATACAAAAGATACATGAGGAACATTCTTTTGAAGGTTTGTACTAGGAAAGTCTAAATACTTTGTTCTGTCTCAAGGAGATTAGAGCAAACACAGAGTCCAGGAAATAGGAAACGAAGAAGCAGACAAGGAGACTTCGGTCAAAGGTGAAACAGCCGCTGCCATAACTGAGGAAAAAAAGGAGAAAGATAATTAAAGAAAACAAAAGCGCTTTAGAAATGTCAAAACTTGACCAAAGTTGGGGCACCTGGCTGGCTCCGTTGGAAGAGCGTACGACTCTTGATCTCAGGGTTGTGAGCTCAAACCACAGCTCAAACTCCTATGCTTGAGGGTCTCTCACGAGGCTGCCAGTCCTGTAGACAGGACTCAAATAAATAAAACGTAGGAGTGCCTGGGTGGCTCAGTTGGTTGGGTGTCTGTCTTTGGCTCAGGTCATGATCCCAGACTCTTGAGATCAAGACCCACATTGGGCTCCCTGCTCAGCGGGGAGCCTGCTTCTCCTTCTCTTTCTGCTGTTCCCCCTGCTTGCTTGTGCTCTCTCTCTGGCTCAAAGAAATAAAATCTTTAAAACAAAAACAAACTTAAAAAAAAAGACCCAAAAAATTGACCAGAGTTTACCAGAAATAGAAGTAGTGATGTTAATATAGTCTTGTTTTTCCCAGCTCTATTTTTTTAAGATTTTATTTATTTACTTGATAGCGAGAGAGTGAAAGAGAGAGCATGAAAGGGGAGAGGGTCAGAGGGAGAAGGAGACTCCCCGCTGAGCAGGGAGCCCGATGCGGGACTTGATCCCAGGACTCCAGGATCAGGACCTGAGGCAAAGGCAGTCGCTCAACCAACGGAGTCACACTGGAGCCTCTTTCCCAGTTCTTTTTGAGATATAATTAACACACTGTGTGAGTTTTAGGTGTACACTGTATTGATCTGATACATTTATATCAGATCACTGTATTGATCTGATACATTTATAAGTTACAAAATGATTAGCACCATGTTAGCAGGTAGTAACCTGCTGATGGCAGTCTCCGTTAAAAATACCCAGAATGGGGACACCTGGGTGGCTCAGTTGGTTAAGCATCAGATTCTTGATTTTGGCTCTGGTCATGATCTCAGGGCTGTGAGATCACGCTCCCTGTTGGGATCTGTGCTTAGCACAGAGATTGCTTGAGACTCTCTCACTCTCTCTCCCGCTGCCCCTCTCCCTTCACTCTCTCAAAACAAAAACAAAAACAAAAAACACAAAAGCTCACTACATATCAGGCAAAAGTAATTAAAAACTATACACATCAGTGTACCATCTAAAGTTACTGGGGCACCTGGGTGGCTCAGTGGGTTAAGCCTCTGCCTTCCGCTCAGGTCATGGTCTCAGGGTCCTGGGATGGAGTCCTGCATCGGGCTCTCTGCTCAGCGGGGAGCCTGCTTCCCCTTCTCTCTCTGCCTGCCTCTCTGCCTACTTGTGATCTCTGTCTGTCAAATAAATAAATAAAATCTAAAATAAAATAAAATTAAAAATAAAGTTGCCAATCTAATCAAAGAAGTGTATAGCATCCAGGTATCAAAATTAACCGTTTACAAAAGTAAAAAACAAAAACAAAACAAAAAACCCAAAACCCAAAGTCAAGTTGGTTTCAAATTTCTCAGCAACAGCTGATGCCAACAACGAAGGCGAGAGGTGACCCAGGGCTCCGCATCCAACTAAGTTGCTGCTCACATGGACGGAACAGAAAGGCATTCTCACACGTGCAGATTCCAGCTGTGGGAACTCTGAATCCATTACAGAAGAACTCCGAATCTAATTTATGGAACGAGTCAGGATTGGACTAGAGAAGTGGAACCGTGTGCGTGCACGTGTGCAGGTATGTATGTGTGCATGCGTGTGTGGGATTTGACTCATGCAGTGTGGGAGGTGGGCAGGCAGCTTTCACAATGTGATGCTGGGGATTGAGGGACACAGGGCTACCAGTCAGGAAGGGACAGTAAAGTAGAGAAAGGACAAGAGCACTCTGGATCTGGTGAGCTGGAGTCCATGAGGACAGTCCCTGGGACAGAAACTTGTGTCCGCTGGGTCCTCATCACAGAGCTAAGCACACTCACCTGGCTCAAGAGGCAGAGATGGTCCAGGAGGATCCAAGGGAATGTGAAGCCGTGGCGGGCCTGGCTGCGGAGGGGCTGAGGCAGCAGAGAAATGACAGCACTTTGAGCTAAAATTGGCTGCTGTCTCATTTCCAGCCCCCAAATCTCCATGAGAATCTCTAGTCTTGTGGGCCGTTCTAATAAAAAACATACAGGAAAGATAATTCTGGAAAAATATAATTTGGCCTAGGCAAGTGGAAACATTACAAAGACCCCACAGTCCATCCCTTTTCAACTTGGCACCTGGACACGTTGCCTTAAACCACACTTACTCTCCAAATAAAGACAGTAACAGAACCACACTTGTGTATAACACAACACAATATCCCCCATACGGCCAAAACCACACTGACCTTCTCCCCAGAATGGCACCAGAGTCCCTAGTTTGTCTCCGGAGAATGGGCATTCTTTTCCGAGCTGGTTCATACTCCCTTTTTGACATCTTGATACTTAAATACTTACACAGAACGTTATTTATTATGAGCACATCTTAAATTAGAAGATAAAGGATTGAGAGATTAAAAAATTTGGTTAATATTTATTAAAATATATTCACATCACCATAATGGAGAAATACTCCTACTATTACAGTCTTTTCTACAACAGGTCATGAGGTCACGGCTCGTGTTTGTACCTACCATTATTCACCACTTATTCCTTGTTCCTTTGTCCTCAGCAAGCACCTCGGTTCATCATAGTTCCTCACCTGGTGGAATGATCCAAACCTTTGTGGAAGGTGTGAGCCATTACCAGTATAAATTGGGTTATTACTGTTTTCCTTTGACTCGAGTCAGAGACTCTGGGAGGTCTCTAAGGTACTGCAAAGTATCTCCGGCATTCTCCCTCCTTATCCCTACTGTGTAGTAACAACCCAATTTCCCTTTGATAGTCAGGATCAGCCACCCCAGCCTGTACTTTGCCTGTTTATTTCAGTGCCCAAAGACACCAGATGGCAGCTTCCAACTCCACTTCAAGGCAATCTTTGCTGTGTGTCCTAGGGAAAGCATTTCTCCCTTTATAACTAAGAATTCTAGACCAGTAGAGGCTCAAGCTGTAGGAATGAGAAGCAAAAATTTGACTATTGGATCAAACAGGGCTGATAGGGAGAGGAGCAACTCTCATTTTTGTGATTCCCAGACTCCCAGATCCAGGGTGCGGGAGACGCACGATGCCGACTGACAGCATATACCACATGCTGAAGAACTCGGCGTCAGCCCAGAAAGGGATCACCACCTAGCTGGTACCGTGGTTACTCACTCAACCACGTGTCAGGGCAGTTGCTTCAGGATGGTGGGGGAACGTGGTAAAACCAGTGAATGCCAAGAGCATGAACCCACTTCTGCATTTCGTGTGCTGAGAATACCATGATGGCGGATGACACATTCTCTAAGGCCACAGATGGCAGTTTTGGCAGAGGCATTGTGGGCAGAGAAGGCGTATCTATGTCCACAGCAAGTGTCAATTCCAGTAAGATCAACCTGCTGCCTTTTTTGTAATGAAAGCGGTCCAATGTAATCAACCTAACACCGGGTAGCTGGCTGATCCCTCCGGGCAAGGGTGCCCTATCAGGGGCTCAGCGTTGGCCCTCACGCTGGCTGTTGAGGCACTCAGCAGCAGCTGTAGCCAGGTCAGTCTTGGTGAGCACAAGTCCACTGCTGTCGCTACGGCCACTTCGGTTGGCACTGAGTCCACAGGTGTTGCTGGGGAAGGAGGCTGTCCCAGGTCCACGGAACGGGCAATTCTAGCCATCTGATCATTAAAGATCTTCCTCTACCCTTTCCTTGGTGAGCATTCACATGGAACACAAGTTAGCTTCATAATCCGCCATGCAGAAGTCTATCCTCGTACCTCTTCCTCAGGCCTTGTGATTTTTTAGTTGTGTTCATTCCAAGTCCAACTACCCAGCCAAATGATGCCTTGGTGCAGACCCTTTCTTCTGACCATCTCTCCTTCCAGGCAAAATGAGCGAACAGGTAACTTGTTCCAAGTTCTGTCCGCTGGGAGGACTTCCACTCTGTCCACTCCCAAGTGATGCATGCCCACCATGCAGAACGATCTGTAAATGAAACCCTAGACTTCCTTCCCACGTGAACTGATCACAGGGAATTTCCCATGAAGGCATGGCTATGGGTTGAGAGAGAATGTAATGTAGCAGGAGGAGGGCTTTGGGCATTGAGGAACTGGTGATAGGATCTTAAGGCAGGAGAAGATTCATTTCCTCAGGCTGGGATGGAAGGGCTGCGTCTAATGGCATAAAAAAAAGGCCTGAGGTCCCTAGCTTCACTGGAATCTGCCCATGTGTACATCCTAATGTTCAAACTCAGATCCCTTCCCAACCAGCACCCTAACTTCTTTTTTCTTTCTTTTTTTTTTTTTTAAAGTAGGCTCCACGCCCAGCATGGGGCTTGAACTTAGGACCCTGAGATCCAAAGTCTCGTACACGACTAACCGAGCCAGCCAGGTGCCCCCTAACACCCTAACTTCTATGAAAGTGATCCTGTGAGGTTGGGAATTCAACTGTGTTGTAATTCAGTGCCAGAAGGACTCACAAGACTCGGTAAGTAGTTATACTCACAGCTATATTTTCTTCCAGCAAAGGACACCCAGCAAAAGCAGCCGGAGAATATGCACCGGTAGGGTCCAGTGAGACCCAGCATAAGCCTGTCACGTTCTTCCATGTCCAAGGGCACACAGGAGTGCTTTCTCCCCAACAGCAAATCATGGTTAAGTGCACGGTAGCCCTGCCCCAGCAGCCCTGCCTTAATCTCAGGTCCCAGCCCCGGGGAGGGTCATGTAGACTTAACCCACTATTTCTTTTTTTCTAATTTAAATTCAATTAGCCAGCATATAGCACATTATTAGTTTCAAATGCATAACCCGCTATTAACACTCTGTTCCACAGGAAGGCTCTGGGTTTGCTTTTCAGTATCTCAGCCCCACAACCACAAGACAGAGTGTTTTTTTCAGGGTTGTCCCAGAGGCAATGACGTCCCTTCTGCAGACCGTGAGCTGCAGGTGCAAACTTGAAAGTCTTGACTTTTAAATTAAAGACATCATTTTCATTTTAAAAAAGAGAAGTTACAGTTCTTTGACTAAACCCTTGTGCCTTTAGGAATCTACCATACGAAAATAAGGAGGATATGTGTAAAAATATAACTGTCAAGATGAATCACCAGAGCACTGTCTCTAGCAGACACACCAGGCGTTGCTCACACGAAACCGCTGTGCCTCACGGTACATCCACGAAATGGAATGCTCGGCAGCTATTAAAAATGTCACAAGAGAACATTTATTGACATGAAGAGGTGATAGGGCAATTGGTATGTGTGCCAGGTAGTCAGACAACATACAGTAATGATTCCATTTCTGTAAAAAATATATATGCATATATGGCAAAAAAAAAAAAAAAAGACTTACAAGGCCGGACAGTAAAAGGGTAACCGAGCTTGTCCCAGGGAAGGGAGTAAAAGGGTGTTTATCTGTTTACTTGTATTTCTTTCTTTCCCCCATAAATCACATCATTTTGTAATACCAAAATGTCAACCTATTTCAACACTTCATTTTGATTAAAACAAATCCATCGGGGAAAAAAGGGGAGTTCTTCAGAAGCAGAAACGATTTCCAAGTTGCCGCGGAGACAGCGAAGTGTGTTCTCAGGGAACCTTCACACTGACAGGCAGGCGGGGTTCCGTGGGAGACGGGCGGGCGGGAGGCCGGTGCCTCCTACAGCGTCAGGGTCCTGGCTCTGCCTCCCGTGCCCCAGGGCGGAGCAACTCACCGCCAGTCCATCCTACTCCTGCTGAGTCACCATCCTCATCATCTTCAGAGCCATGTCCCCTTGGTCAGATGGAACCTAGGACCAAACAGTCTCCTGAGCCCACACTCCTGGTTCTGGGTTCAGGGGCGATATCCTGAGACCCCGTTCCCAGGAGGAGTGCCGGCTCTGCGACAGCAGCCTAGGAGGACATCGCACCTGAGTGCGCCCTTTACGGGAGGGTCCCATCTGTGGAATGACCCCTGCACAGGACAGAAGCTAGTCAGATTGTAAGGGTCTGAAGAGGTCAGCATTTAGGAAAGACCCTGCTGCTCCACTTGGGGCTGATCTGTTGATTTATTTATTTTTTAAGAGAGAGAGAGAGAGAGAGAGAGAGTGAGCGCGAGTGCAGAGAGGGGTGGAGGGAGAGAGAGAGAGAGAATCCCAAGACGACTCTGCGAGGAGGTCAGAGCCTCAGCCGGGACTGGTCTTAGGACCGTGAGATCAGGCCCTGAGCGGAATTCAAGAGTCGGACACTTAACCCACTGAGCCCCCCAGGTCCCTGCTGATTTCCTTATAAGACCTGTGCTTAAGTTACCAGGACCTACAGCCCGTTCAAGGAAGAGCGGAGATTCTAAACAATTTAAAGGATTCTCTGGGACTGGAGTACAAAATAGCCAAGAGGGAAGCTAATAGCGGATCTGTCAACAATACTAAACAAAAAAACAAGATGCTTTGTTTGGGTGGCACCCTATTTTGGTATTATTGTTATTATTCAATTTTCTTTTGTTTTTCCTTTAGATTTTTCAGATAGGTTCCACACCCAGCGCGGAGCTCAAACTCATGACCCTCACACCCAGAGTCACACACTCTACTGTCGGAGCCGGCCAAGTGCTCCATCCCTTAGATTTTCCAGGTAATTCCTTTATAAACTCCCTTCCCATACACCATCGAAAAGGGGAGGGACAGCGGCCTCAGTTTCTCCCCCACAAAGATGGGCGTCCTGTTGATGGTCCCAAGTTCTGAGAGCCCATGGCTCCATGATTCTCCACAGCACACTGCTGTCCCTTGGGTCCCCTGGAGGCACAGGCACAGTGGGGTATACCAAAAAGACATTTCATCCACTAAAGGGGAAGTGGTTGGGGGTAATTTAATAACAGTTTCCAGGAGCTATTTTAAGGCTGCCCCAACTGATGTCTAGCTTCTCTCGGTGACAAGCCGGAGGAAATGGGCCTG
Organism: Meles meles; assembly: GCF_922984935.1. Taxonomy (NCBI): domain Eukaryota; kingdom Metazoa; phylum Chordata; class Mammalia; order Carnivora; family Mustelidae; genus Meles; species Meles meles. The sequence goes on from NC_060083.1 coordinate 32,990,622, forward strand.
AATTCCAGCACGCATGCTCTCCTTCCCCTCCCAGCTGCCCCTGCAGGGCCCTTCTCACAGCACTGTGCCCTAAGACTTCCTACTAGCTCCCTCCCTTGTTGATGCTGAGGGTACTGAGAATAGCTAAAGCCCTAACAGGGAGGCACCTGGGTGGCTCAGGTGGTTTGGTTTCTGCCTTCGGCTCAGGTCATGATCCCAGGGTCCTGGGATCAAGTCCCGAATGAGGCTCCCCACCACAGTGGGGAGCCTGCTTCTCCCTCTCCCTGCTGCTCCCCCCTACTCTCTAGCACTCTCTCTCTCGCTCTTAAATAAAATCTTAAAAAGAAAAGAAAAAAACCCGAACAAAATGTCCTCTTAACCCTGGGTGCTGCTGCCTTGTTCATGGTCTCTCCACATCAAGTTTCTTCAAAGGGCAGGCTACTCCCTCCTTCCTGTTTCTGAGAGGAAGCTGTCTTCCACCCCCTCACTGCTCCTTCATCTGCTCCACCCCGTCCATGCTGGCTTCTGGGCCAGCCGCTGCCCTGAAAGCGCTTGCCACGAGCTCTACGGATACTACTCTGCCCGAATTCCTGCTGACACACCACTCCTTTATCTGAGCTAGTGGCAGCTTCTGACACCGCCAGCCCCTGGCGACTTTGCGCACGTCCAGGTCCCTGGTCTCCCTCTTCCTTTTTTGGCTGCCCTTTCTCAACGCTCATTTCTATGTCCTTCTTTTACCTCCTGCCTCTTCCCCCCCCCCCCCCAATTTATTTATTTGACAGAGACAGAAGGAGCACAAGCAAGGGGAGTGGCAGGCAGAGGGAGAGGGAGAAGCAGGTTCCCCGCTGAGTAGGGAGCCTGATGCAGGCAGCACTCAACCCCAGGACCCCCGATCATGACCCGAGCCCAAGGTAGACCCCAACCGACTGAGCCACCCAGGCACCCCACCTCCTGCCTCTTAAATACTGGTGTACCCAGGGCCTGTCCCCAACCTTTTTCATATTCGACTCCCAAATCTCAGTCTTTGACTCCGGATCATATACACACAGCATATTCAGTTGCCTTATGAGCATCCCACTTGGGGGTTCTACAGGCAAACAGGTACCAAGTCCAGCCAGTTCTCCCTTCTGACACTTTATCAGATCCCTCTACTTCTCTTCCTCCTGGATTACTATACGAGCATCTTAGAGGGGCGCCCAGGTGGCTCAGTTGGTTAAGCATTTCTGCCTTCGGGTCAGGTCACAATCCCAGAGTCCTAGGATCAGCCCCACATCGGGCTCCCTGCTCAGCGGGGAGTCTGCTTCTCCTCCCTTTGCTGCTTCCCTGCTTGTGTGTACTCTCTTCGCCAAATAAATAAATAAAATTTTAAAAAAAAATGCCTTAGATTGATTCTTTGCCCCAGTCTCATCCCAGGCCCTTGGCTGCTAGAATGCTATTTCTTAGACAAATGTGGCGATTTCACTCCTTTGCTTTAAGACCCTCACTGGCATACCCGTTGGTTTCAGGATACGTGTGAGCTCCCTAACAAGGTATCCCCAGCCTCATCTCTCCCCGGTGCCCCTCCTGAGGCTCTGGACCTGCCCATGCGGTTCTCCTTGCTCCTACACCTCCTCCTTGCCTAGCTAATACCCCTAAGGAGTTGGTTTCTGGAGAGGGCACTTTAGTTCCTGCTGAAATCTCTCTCAGCATCTCCTCGGCCATCCAAGTAAACACACTATGTGGGCTTGATGTACAAATGGAGCTTACAGACGAGTTTTCTAGTCAGACCACAGCCCCTCAGTGCCTTCTCTGTGGAGATTCTGTCCTAAGCACCAGGGGGCCAGGCGGAGAGAGCTTCCCAGAAGGCACCTTACCACCCCTTTCAATAAATCTCCTCCAGGAAACCACTGTCCTGGGAAGAAGAGAGACCCTGCACTTAGGCGGCCAGACCAAAGCCTCACCGTGAGGGAAGCACCTGACCCCTTGGGCACCTGTGCAGGTGTCTGCGTCCGTACGTGCACACACACGTGTGTTTACAGTGGATTTATTCCTCCAGAATCTCCCTCAGCCTGTGGACAGCCATTCAGTCAACCTGAGACCTAAGGGGAGATAGTGCGTTCACTTGGCGCGTGAAGACCACCACATCTGTGCACACAAAGCCACTTCCAAACTGCAAATCTGGAAACTACCACGGCTCAAACACTCCCCCGCACCTTGTCCCATGCACTGCAACTCAGCCTTCCAGGGCGCGGAACTTTGGTTTTCGCTCCCCGAAAACATTAGGGAAAGACAATTTCTCCCTTCTTCCCCCAAGACAAACAATTAAGAAGAAAGTAACATTAAACTCATTTGAACTAAAGAGTCAAAGATAGAGGGCCCGGCTTAATGCTCTCAGAAGGATTCAGCTTTTTTAAGTGAGACTCTCTAGATCCAAAGGAATGAAGCACTAATAGCAGGACTTCAGGAGACACCTGGAAACACTCCCCAAACCAAAGCACTTCTTCTAAGACCTATCCGGGCACTGCACTCATGCATCATCAATCACCCGTGGCCTCCCTCTCAGGGCAGCTAAGAGTCCACGACCAAGGCTGAGGGACACGGCCTCACCATGTGCCCAGCTCTGAGGATCCAGTAGAAAGCCAGGTTCTTGTAGGACTTGACGAAAGCAGACGTTTCCGAAGACTGAGGGTCACTGTACACGGCCTTCCACTTCAGCTGCTTGAATTTGGGCAGCTCTGCCCACTTCAGTTTCCGCACCCAGGCCTCCTGACCTGGCGAGAGGGACAGAGTAGGGCCTGGCATCAACAGCTGGTTGGGGTAGAAACAAAGATCTAGATCCCATCGCTTTGCCTTTCCCAAACTAACATGCATAGAGCCCATCCTGAGATCTAGTTAAAATGCAAACTGGGAGTCAGTAGGTCTGGGGAGGGCCCGAGACTCTGCCTTTCCAGCAAACTCCCAGTGATGCCCAAGATACCCAGAAGAAACCTAAATGCTGAGAAGCCTGACTATGTTTGCCTCTGCCTTTCCCACCACTGTGTGCTCTGAAGGAAGGAAACTGGGGACCTGTGCAGGTGGTAAGACTCTCTGGAGGACTGTGAAGTCTCAGGGTCGGGAGATGCTAACGTGGATCATCTGGGCAGGTCATGGAAGAAACACAGAACCCTTTCAAAGTGGCCTCACTGCCCTTGGCTTACAACTGGTGGAAATACTCAATCCCACTGACCTTAAGAGGTGCGTCATAGACCTGTCAGACCATGTGCCTCAATTTACCTGCTGGTTCTGAGAACCTGCCACTTAGTCCTTACCTGGTCCTACTGAAACAGAACCACAAAGGCCATTTCCCTTAGGTCTTCAGGTTTAGAGCCAGCAGGGTTTAGTTTCAATTCAGCCTGCAGAGTTTCCCACCTACTGGGCCCGTGACAAAGACTCAACTCAACAGTGCCTTGATCCCATGGTCAGGAAAAGGTCTCCCTTTCTATTTTTGGCAGGAGTAGGTGTCGTGTGTTTCTTAATCATACACAAGGGCCTCAAAATCTGGCAGGCCCAGGCTTCTCTGGGGGTCACCATGATGAGGGAGCAAGAGGCTAGCTGAGGGCCAGCAGAGGCTGACACCCTGCAAATGCCGCCCGCCCTCACCCCCGGCAGGATCTGGGACACATTCTTCAGGCACTCCTGGCTGCCTTAAAGCTAAGGGAAGGAAAAGCAAATGAGCAAATGATTCCCTAACAGAGATCACAGTCCAGCAAGACCTATGCTTCCCTCGGTTTACAAATGTTTTCATGATTTACAAGAAAAAAGCATTCTTAGCAATCACTAACTTCCGGAAGGAAACTCCCAACTGTCTTAATGTAAATGCTTTACTAGAGGGAGAAAATAATTGAACTTGACAACAGCAAGGCCTCCAATACCTTGGAGGTCCTCTTTAGCATACAAAAGTTCTTTTGAACCCCCCCTTTTCCTTACCCCCAACTCCAGAGTATATAATTAGCCACCCCTCAAAAGCCCAGGGCAACAGCTCTTTCTGCCCATGGGTCCTGTCCCCGTGCTTTCAGAAAATCACCGTTCTGCACCAAAGATGTCTCAAGAATTCTTTCTTGGCGGTCAGCTCCAGACCTCACCCCACCAAACCTCACCTACATTCAAAAACTGCATCAACACCTCTGTTCTCTTCAAAGAGGTCATGCAGATGGGCGGAACACGAACTGGCCTTCTTCCTGGCATTTCAATGTCACCAGCCCCAAGAGTGGCATGTCTGGGCCCAGTTCCCTTCCAGCTCAACCTACCGAACTGTCTCCGTGGGCCCCTCGGTGCTTCCCTACCTATGGTGTCCACGATGAGATCAAGCTGTCCATTATAGATGGTCACGTTGACCCCGGCTTCCAGCAGCTCGTCCACGATACTGATGACCGGCTTCATGAAGTCGCCCTCCATGTTCTGGAAGACATTGGCAGACTGGCCTACACAGGAGGAAAGAGAGAGAGAGCTAAGAGCCAGCAATCTGCCAGCTTAAAGGGCACCTTTCAGACCAGAACATCCCGGGCTCCGGCACCCGAAAGTAACCACTGTGCTTCACCTAACAAAGGCTGAGCCCAAGTGCTTCACCAACAGGGACCAGTCAGCCCTGAAATCCATGCCCTGAGCCAGTCACCTGAAGCCTAGTACCCATGCAGATAGAGCTTGTTAGGCCGGTCTGCTCAAGGAACAATCTCTGCTTTGGGGCACATGTTGGTTTCCCTCCTTAGCTAAGTAACACTAGAGCCACACTGTAAGTCCTGCACAAGTGGGGCCACCCTACTAATAAACCAAATTAGACCCAAAGCAATACGGAGCCTCCCCGCCAGGGAGCCATGGCGAGGACGAGCCCCAGGCAAGAGAGATGGTTGGCACCGCACCCCTGGCAGATTCTTGACCATCATCTGTAACACTGAACCCCACAGTGACACCCCACAATGACAGCAGCTACTACGCATTTCTGTCTGCTTGTCATTGGGTTAAGCAAGCACTTTACAAACAACATCGCATTTCCTCTTCACCAGTCCCGGGAGGTAAGGGGTCCTAACCTGTGCAGTGGTTAAAGCAGACGAGGCTCCAAGAGGCTAAGAAACATGCCCACAGTGACAGAGCTGGTCAGTGGCAGGCAGGGCTGTGAGCACAGGCCTGGCAGGCCCCACAGTGTGTGCGGAGCCTTAACTGCAAACCTGAGCTCAACACCCTGGGTGTGGGCATCGGCCAGACAGTTTGTCCTTTCCCAGACACAGCTGGAGCCACAAAGAGTTTTCTCTATCACTCATCGTCTGCCAAAATGTAGTCTCCTTGCCCGTCCAGCTGCACGGGGCAGGGAGGGTCCCCGGAACCAGAGAAGCTGGCGCTGGAGAACGCAGTCACAGGGATCAACGAAAGGGGCAGAGCAGGAGAGGGGCTCTTGCAGGCTCGACCTTAGCTGCCTTCCTGTGACCTGTAATGGCTCACACCCTATTCTCAGTGCCACCCGGCTCCTCGGGGTGGTACCCCCCAAAAGTTCTGACATCAGATTATTTCTATTTGATCTAATTAACTCCCTCCACCCCTACCCCCATTTCTAGAAAACTCTAAGGGGTGAGGCAGAAATGAAGACACCAGAGCTGGGAGGAGTCCTCTGCGAACTGTAATTTGGGAGGAAGGCAGGTCTCCCCTGAGGAAACCAGGGCTGGAGATGAGTCTTAGCCTCTTCGCAGCTGTCAAGGGGCTGCCCTAGAAAGGCATCGCTTTGGAGGAGCTCAGACAGAAAGGAAGCCCTCTTCAGCTTTGCCTGTCTCCCCTCCAGGGATCTGGGAGTCCCCACTGGCTCACAGCCTCCCTATAAGACTGGTTCTGGTCTCTGAGGACCCCCAATAATTCCTAATATGGCCCCCAGAACAGAAGGCAGTAGACCCTGGAACCACATCCAGCATGAGGAGGTGGGGGTGGGGGGTCGGGGGGACCGAGGGGGGTGGTGCAGAGGGGGGCTGGCCAGGGAGCTGGTCAAAACCCACCCCAAAGGACATTGGTCTGGAAGTCACACCCACAACCCCCTGTGGCTTTAGGCGTGGCTTTTATCTCAGTTTTTTTTTTTTTTTTTTTTAATTATGGAAAACCTCAAACTGATAAGAAAAAGTCTGAAGAGTGAGAGGATTCCCAGGTGCGCACAATTTGGCTTCAACAATTATCAATGCCCACCCCATCCTCTCATTCCCCTCCCCACCCACTTCCCTACCAAGGTCTTACTCTGAACCGATTTTGGCAGGTTATTTACTGTCTCTGTACGTGCTTGCTCATCTATAAAACGTGGCCAGTAATGCTTTCCTGTCTGCAACCTGTCCTCACCATCAACAAAGCCCATTCTTCAAATTCAGGCCTCTGAACCCGCACCTCTACTGCCCCACACCCCACAGAGGGCCCTTTATCAGGTCGCCGGAGTACCTACCTCCCCAGGAGCAATCCTCGGGAATAATTTTGAGCTTCTTCCTGATGGGACCATTCATGAGCTGACTCAGGGAGTCCTGCTGGAGGTGTCTCACGTAGCGCTGGTAAAGACGAACTGAAACAAACCGGCACCCGGTGAGCCAAGGGACTGGAAATAACCACCCAGAGACTGTCTTCCCCCGAGGCTGGCACAGTGTCTAAGAGGGAGGCTTTCAGCTGGAAAACGGAAAGCGTCACCTTCATTCACCCCAGATGGAGGAAGAAAGCCAGAAAGCCAATGGAAGTGTTGAGATGCTTTATAAATTTTGATCGCTGCACTTTATGTATTTTGGGGCCATTGAGACTATCCAGCAAGGCCCAAGGCAGTCAGCTGCGAAGTGGAAGGTCGAGGCTCCTGCAGCCTTTATAGACCTCCTGCGGAGGGAGGATGCTGGGCATTCAGCATCCTCAGCGAAGCTGGCTCAGCTGAAGGACAGCTCAGTCCAGCCTTCAGAAGGACTATAATGCGCAATGGGCAGAGGATGGTTTCCAAACGTCAAAGACAAGTAAAAGTTAAAAAAAAAAAAAAATATATATATATATATATATATAATATTTTAAATTAAAAAAATAAAAAACTAAAAGTTTTTAAAAATTAAAAAATTAAAAATTTTAAAACTTTAAAAATTTTAAAAATTAAACAAACAAACAAAAAAAAACAAGGGAAAGAAGTCAGATGCAAAAGACCACAAACTGCATGGTTCCATTTAGACCAAACGTCTGTATCTAGTAACACAGACAGATTAGTGACTGCCTGGGGCTGGGTGTGGGACTGGAAACCAACTGCCTGCCAGGAGACACGGGATCTTTCTGGCATGATGGAAATTTCTAGAACTGGACTGTGGTGATGGCGGTGAGCAGCTTTATGAATACACTAAAACCACTGAATCCTACACTTAAAATGGGTGAATTTTGCGGCATGTAAATTATGTCACTAAAGTTAAAAGAATTCTCTCTTGCATGGAGATGGAGACAGGGGTCTCGCAACGTCAAGGTTCACTTACCTACGGGGCTCTGGGTGAATTCTAGGCTCGACTTCACCGCAGACGTGGGAGTGCTTTTAGTTAAGATGTTATAGAAGTTCACGCCATCTGTGTTCTGAAATACAGAATGGTAATTGGCTGTTTGTTTATTTATCTATGAACGAAGCTGCGTAACAGAGAGGCAACTGGTTTTCCATCTTAGCCGAGGACAGCTTTAACTTTGTAAATTTGCCAGGACCAGAAAGAAATGCAGCTCTGAGGGCTGAGACCAGCCGTCAGCCTGATCCTGGGGCAGGGGGAGTGAGCAGTTTATCCACATGGAGCTCAGATGCTGGAGAAAACCAAGGGACCACGTGTTATTCTACAGGGAGAACAGGGCTAACTACAGGGAGAACAGGCAGAACAGTGGGTCCTTCACACTCGTCCTCAGCTGTGCATTCTTCTGTCCTGGCTCGCTGGGGGCAGGATGTTGCCTGGCAAGGATTCAAACATTCCCTTCTGCAAGACATATCATTTCTCAGGGTGTCCATACATTCGGTCAAGGGACAAGCGGGTCTGGCAGGCCTGGGGTGGTTTTCTGACCTCGTCACTGATTCATCGGCTTTATTGTTTAGCACGTGACCCTTTTCAGATCTGTGGGGAGTCTCAGAATAGACCCAAACCCTGGTAGCACCAACCAGGGGGCCCTGACTCCACGTGGGAACAAGGCAAGTGGGCTGCCCCCGAGTGTGTCCCATTACCTGTTCAATGACCATTTCTGCTTTCCCCCACAGCTGGGTGGCCTCTTTGTAGAGCCCCTTATTCACGGCATCCAGGACATCCTCTGCAACCTGAGACACCTCTGCCAGGCCTTGGTCATCGAGAAGAGACTGGAACGCAAACCGAGAATGAGAAGGCCCGCTCTACGCACAGACACAGACCCGGCATCACCACAGCTGGGGACAGGTGACAGAAAGAAAGAGAGCAAAACGCTGGCAGAATCCAGATGGTAGGTATAGGGGTGTTCACGGGATCTTTCAACTTTTCTGCACATGTGAAAATTTTTCTCATAAAAAGTTGGGGAGATTTTAAACACTATGTTTCTTATACCTGGAGAAACAGGGAACTGGGCTGATGGTTTGTTCAGTTTGCCCCAAGGGTGCCGTGTCAACTTCGTAGGCAAACCCAGCAGGCCTGTCTGTCCTGGGGACAGAGCCAGGAGGGGTCTGCCGGGCCGCTTACCACGGAGGGTGCTGACGTGAGGACTCATCTACTTACCACGCTGTATAGGAATGGTCCCCAGGAGAGCACCGAATCTGAAGGAAACCACACAGGTACAAAGTAAGTCCACCGTGGCTCTCCCTTCCCAAAGAAAAACCCAACTAGCTTCCCTCCCAAAGTGGAGACAGAAGCAAGAAAGCTGGTGGCTTTGGGGCTATAGGTTCCTTAACTCACTGGTGCCCCTGGCAGGGCACCCTCACTCGGGTGGTGGCATGATGTGGGGACCTTTCTGTTGATTCAGGGCTAATGACATGTTAATTTGGCTGATCTTGGAGCAGTGAGTGAGTCCCAGCCAGTGATGGCATCCCCCCAGGCATGGTGTGTGTGTGTGTGTGTGTGTGTGTACACACGCACACAATTTCCTCTCTGCTAGACCTCTGGCCTTTCCGACAGCTTAGAATATTCCCCCCACCCTCACATTTCTGCTCTGTATTTGCTCCTCCAGTCTGCGGACACTAGCTTCTGCCGAGGAGCTAATTAAGGAGGAAGACTATGGACTTTGTAATTCAAGTGCCTACGACTACACTATCAGCCAATTCTTTTCTATTCCACAAACATATTTGAGAATTTACAAAGGATCTGAAGCCAGCAAGGAATTTTATTTTATTTTATTTTATTTTTAAGATTTTATTTATTTGGCAGAGAGAGATCACAAGTAGGCAGAGAGAGAGAGAGAGAGAGGAGGAAGCAGGCTCCCCGCTGAGCAGAGAGCCTGATGCGGGACTCGATCCCAGGACCCTGAGATCATGACCTGAGCCGAAGGCAGTGGCTTAACCCACTGAGCCACCCAGGCGCCCCAAGGAATTTTAGAGATACAAAGGAGTAAAATAATGCCTGCCCTCAGATAGAATAGTTGGGCTTGGCCTGACAGATCCACACCTCCCATAACTCTACGTAAGGCTAGTGTCACTGAGACGTGCCAACGAAGTATCAAGGTCCACCACTTGCACACTGGATATGTCATTCCTTTGCTTAAAAGACTTCAATAGTTCCCTAAAGCCAAGCATCTCAAAGTATGTTTCAAGGAGCCTCAATACTGCAGGAGTTCAGCCTACGTATCAGAGAAGAAAAAATGATTCTTCAGTTAAATATCTCTGAGGCTATGCAAAACAGAGTATTTTTCCCCCCTGCAGGACTTCTCAGAGCCTTTCACAGGCCTGTGAAACCTTGAGGAAGTGGAACCAGTACTGAGCCCTGGCAACTTACTTGACCACGAAGCCCTTTGTATAGCACCTCACTGGTCTGGTATTCTTCAGGGTACACCCCGAGACATGCAGGCATACCAGGGGACCTCACTATCCTTCATCTCTCCAACTTAACTATCAAGTTTGCGCCTTAGTTTCTTGAAATACAGAATCGTCTGCAACTTTCCAATGCTGGATCTAGACCAGGGAGGGACAAAACTTTTCTATAAAGGAACAAACAGTAAACATTTTTTGCTTTCCAGGCCAGGCAGTCTCTGTTGCAACTACTTGACTCTGTTGCGGCAACCTCCAAACAGCCACACGCAACATGTAAACGAATGGGCGTTAACTGTGTCCCAGTAAAAAGCTCCTCCACCAAAGGAGGGTGGCAGGGCAGACTCAACTTGTACCCTCTAGTCCGCCAACCTCTGATGTGCAACAGAAGCTTCTGAGGTGATGGAAATATTCTCTATCTATGTGGTCCAGGATAACTCAACAGTCATGTGTGGCTACCGGGTGCTTGAAATGTGGACAGTGCAATTGAAAGATTAAAATTTTTATTGTATGTTAATTAATTTAAATTCAGCTACATATGGCTACGGCTACCATCCTGAACTGTGTAGATCTTCTTGAAGACATGGAGCACGTCTGTGCATCCTTCCTAGCACCTAGCAAAATGGCTACTACCTAGCAAATAATAATTGTTCATATAAATTAACAGTATTTCTCTCTCAAAAAAGAAGTACTTCTGGGATGGTAGGGTGAACTTAAGTGGATCTGAAAGGAGGGATTCAGATCTGGGCAGAAGATTTCTTTTTTCTTTCTTTCTTTCCTTTTTTTTTTAATTGAGAGAGAGTATACAAGTGCAAACAGGAAGGGGGGGTGGGGGAGGGGCAGAGGGAGAGAGAAAAAGAGAAAACATGGGGCTTGATCTCATGACCCTGAGATCATGATCTGGAGCTGAAATCAAGAGTCAGATGCTTAATCCAATGAGCCACCCATGCGCTCCTGGGCAGGAAGATTTCTAAGGGGAAGTTCATTACAGTAAGGTGAAAAAAGGTAGATTTTGGATAGGATGAACGGCACTTGTTTTTTGTTGTTGTTTGGATTTTTTAAACTTTTTTGTTTGTTTTTAATTTATTTGACAGAGAGAGAGAGAAAAATCGCAAGTAGACAGAGAGGGAGAAGCAGGCTCCCCGCTGAGAAGATAGCCTAATGTAGGGCTCGATCCCAGGGGATCCTGACCTGAGCCGAAGGCAGAGGCTTAACCCACTGAGCCCCCCAGGCGCCCGATGAACAGCACTTGTAAAGCTTTGTGTCTTGTGTTGGTAGTGCAGCGTAATGGGTAAGTGCATAGAGTCTGGAGCCTGCTGCCTGGACATGAATGCTGACTTTAGCTGTATGACTTTAGGAAAATTGTTCAGCCTCTCTGAGTCTCAGTTTCATCATCTCCAAAACTGTGATAATAATAGCATCCATCCCATGGAGCTGTCGTAAGCGTTAATGAAGTTAATGCATGCCAAGTGTTGAGTGCTGTTAAGAAACTGTGGGGGCGCCTGGGTGGCTCAGTGGGTTAAAGCCTCTGCCTTCGGCTCAGGTCATGATCCCAGGGTCCTGGGATCGAGCCCCGCATCGGGTTCTCTGCTCAGCAGGGAGCCTGCTTCCTCCTCTCTCTCTGCCTGCCTCTCTGCCTACTTGAAATCTCTGTCTGTCAAATAAATAAATAAAATCTTTAAAAAAAAAAAAAAAAGAAACTGTGATGAGGGGCACCTGGGTGGCTCAGTGGGTTAAAGCCTCTGCCTTCAGCTCAGGTCATGATCCCAGGGTCCTGGGATCGAGCCCCGCATTGGGCTCTCTGCTCCTCAGGGAGCCTGCTTCCCACCCCCCCGCCCCCGGCCCAGCCCACCTCTCTGCCTACTTGTGATCTCTGTCTGTGAAATAAATAAATAAAAATCTTTAAAAAAAAGAAAGAAAGAAAAAAGAAACTGTGATGAGACCCCAGAAGGCAGCATAAGGCCCATGGCTGTGATTTTGAGTGAGACAGGGGGGCTTACGCCTCTGATCAAGGCTTCTGAAGCTTTACGATGTCCTAGGAGGTCTATCCAGGAAGGAAAAACAAAAGAGGAGCTCTTCTCCCAATGCTAACTCCAGAGCTCTCACTTATGCCATTTCAGCCCTGGATGATGCCAAGAATAAGAGATACCATTCCCAGCAGCACCGGGATATCCCGAATCCATCAGAGGCATGGTTCTGTAACAAACTGAATCCCCATCTTTAAGGAGAAAAATATTGTTTTTTACAAATTACTATTTTTTTTAAAGATTTTGTTTATTTGACAGAGAGAAATCACAAGAGAGGCAGGCAGAGAGAGAGGAAGGGAAGCAGGCTCTCCGCTGAGCAGAGAGCCCGATGTGGGACTCGATCCCAGGACCCTGAGATCATGACCTGAGCTGAAGGCAGTGGCTTAACCCACTGAGCCACCCAGGCGCCCCAAATTACTATTTTTAAAAACTGAGGCATCATCACACATCAGAAATCATACATGCCAATTTAGATGTTCTGATGAATACACACACCCACGTAATGACCACCCCAATGAAGACAGCACACACAGCCTAGAAAGTTTCTTGGTATCCCTTTCCAGCTCATTCCCCTCCCTCCAGAGGTAACTTCTCTTTTAATTTCCTACTTTGTAGTTTGGTCTTGCCTGTGAAAAGTCACCTTGTGTTGGGTTCGAGTGGTTCTCAACCAGGAACATCAGGAGGAGCGTGTGTGTGTATCACACTGGGGTGGGCATACTGGCATCTGACAGGTGCTGCTAACACCCCACAATGGACAGGACAAGTCCCACAACAAAGAATTATGTGGCTTCAAATGTCAACAGCCCTGACATTAGAGTTGACCCCACCACCGCAACAACTTCAGACACGGGAAGCCACACCCCAGATGTCTGCATCACAAACCACTTTTATCTGTTGTCCCAAAGAGGATACTCTGGTCCTGAAACAATGGAACTTGAGCGGCAGGACCTAATGGTAACATCTCACCACCACTGGGAGCAACAGATGGGAATTCCACCCCATATGCTCATCCAGATTGGGGTTTGAATCCGGACGGGGCCACTCATGCTGTTGTGTCAGAGGGCAAATTCCATCACCTCTCTAGTCTTTAAAATGTTTTCAACTGTAGGGGCACCAGGGTGGCTCAGTCAGTTAGGCATCAAAATCTTGATTTTGGCTCAGGTCATGAACTCAAGGTTTATAAGATTGAGCCCTGCCTTGGGCTTGTGCTGGGCACAGAGCCAGAATAAGATTCTCACTCACTCTCTCTCGATCTCCCACTGCACCCCCTTCTCTTATTAAAAAAAAAAAAAAAAAGTCTTCAACTGTAAAATGTGATTCTTTTAGTGTAAGAATCAAATAAGAGAATTAATCTGGCCAACAGCAATCCATGATAGGAGCTCAATATAAATGAGGTCTCATCCCCAAATTTCTTGGACACTCCTGGGGCAAACACTTTCTGCTTTGACATCTCTAAGGACCCAGAAAATTCTGTTTCCCTGTTTTTTGATCTGGACCACACAGCCCCAAGTCCCAGGGAAGGATGGAGGAAAGGAGTAAAGCATCAAAGGATTCTGGACTTACCAACAGGGGAGATCCACGAGTCACCCAAAGCGACACCAGAGAAGTTGCACTGGATGGTCCCTTGCTGAATGGCCTGAAAGAAGAGCCCAGAAACATTCTTGCCAAGGAAACCCAGAGACCTCTGTCCCTTCTTCAGCAGGAGGGAGCTAAGCCTTTATGCACCACCTTTCCCGAGCACAGAAAACTTCTGTCCATCCTTTCTAAGACTCCCTGGGTATCCAAAGACCTAAGAGACCCAGTGGAGAACAGGAGTAACTCTTTCCTGCTGCCATTTGCAAAATGAGGAAGAACCGCTCAAGTTTCTCTCAACTGTTTTCACGACAGTGTTGGCAGGATGTGCGTGGGGGTCTGGTGTAGCCCTAGCTTCTTTCCAAGGGTCACTGGTCCCCTGAGGTCTGGGATCCTTCACAAGGTGCTGGGGTGGGAAGGACCTGGGTATAGGTCACTGTCTACATGGCAGTTGCTGAGGGGGTGGTGGTCCTCCCCAGGAGGTCCTTGAGGGAGGGAGGGATACCTCAGAATTATATTATCATTTGTATAAAAATGAGAAAAAAAAATTTAGAGTGGACCCGTGAACACAGGTTGGAACTGCACAGGTCCACTTATACACGGATTTTTTTCCAACAAATACAATACAGTAATGTAAATGTATTTCTCTTATGTTCTTTTTTTTTAAATTTTTAAAGGATTATTTATTTATTTATTTGACAGACGGAGGTCATAAGTAGGCAGAGAGGCAGGCAGAGAGAGAGAGAGAGGGAAGCAGGCTCCCTGATGAGCAGAGAGCCCGATGTAGGGCTCGATCCCAGGACCCTGAGATCATGACCTGAGCCGAAGGCAGAGGCTTTAACCCACTGAGCCACCCAGGCGCCCCTCTTATGTTCTTCTTAATAGCATTTTCTTTTCTAGCTTACTTCACTGTAAGAATACAGTATATAATATATGTAACATACTTTATGTTCTCGGCAAGGCTTCTGGTCAACAGGAGGCTATTAGTAGTTAAGTTCTGGGAGAGTCAAGTTATATTTGGATTTTCCATAGCCCAACTTATATGAGAAAACGAATCACTATTACACACCTGAAACTAATGTAACATTGTGTGTCAACTGTACTCAAACAAACAAACAAAAAAATGTGTTTAAAAACGATCTTTGTGGTGCACCTGACCTATTATAATATATGCTATCCAAACTTTTTTTTTAAGATTTTATTTATTTATTTGACACAGAGAAAGAGAGAGAGAGATCACAAGTAGGTAAAGAGGCAGGCAGAGAGAGGGGGAAGCAGTCTCCCCGCTGAGCAGAAAGCCTGATACGGGGCTTGATCCCAGGACCCTGAGATCATGACCTGAGTCGAAGGCAGAGGCTTAACCCACTGAGCCACCCAGGTGCCCCTCTTTTTTTTTTCTTTTCAATTTTATTTATTTGACACAGAGAGAGATACAGCAGGGGGACAGGGAGAGGGAGAGGGAGAGGGAGAAGCAAGCTTCCTGCTGAGCAAGGAACCCGATGCGGCGCTCGATCCCAGGACCCTGAGACCATGACCTGAGCTGAAGGCAGGCACTTAATGACTAAGCCACGCAGGTGCCCCTGCTATCCAGAACTTTTACCTTGAATATATTAGATCTTTATATCTAACTTACAGTTTCATAGGAAATACAATAGAGAGAGAAATAAGTTAAATAAAAAAACACAGTGAAGATGTTACCAGACAAATCCAGAAAAGGAGACAAGCCATGGTCTGGTTTCTTCACCAAATCAGAGTCATAATAAAGAGGCTGCGCTAGATGAAAACAGACTTTAGGGACACCGCAGCCAGATGTAATTCCTGCATCTGGTTTGAATAATGGCTTAGACTAACTGGCTATCAAGGACATGCTGTGATCATTAATATTTGAGATGAATATCTGAGATGAAAATGTACTGAAATGGGAAGGTGAGAACTAGTGACCGAAGAAAGAAGGCTGTAGACATTATGCCTAAGATGATCTCATATTGGTTTAAAAAGCGTTTTATCACAGTGCAGGAGCAGATGTAAATGCCATCCACTAAGGTGTCAGGGGGACTCTCCACCAGGCGGGAAGGTGACGTTTTAAGCTTCAATTTGCGCTTGCTGTATTTTCTAATTTTCTGTTATGTACATATACTATTTCTTATGAAGGTTCATTTTTTTAACAGAACTAATAAATCTTAAAAAAGTAAAGGTCATACGAGCTCATCGGAAACAAACTGGAACACCGCAGGGGACAGGAGAAAATGTAGCGAAACTTTCCCCTGTCCCACATGCGACCTCCTGCTCACCAGTCAGCCACAGTTCACATGGCACGTACCCTAAACCCTTCCTTTGCTCTCACAAGCTTATACACACACGTATATAAAGAGGCATCCATTCTTTATAACAGCTGCAAAGAGTCCCATGGAAGGATACACTTACTTTATTTAACTAATCCTCTAGGGACAGCCACTGACCTTCTTTTCCGTTGACGGGCACTGTAAGCAATAGTGTATTAAACATGCTCTGACTTGGGGCACCTGGGTGGCTCAGTCAGTTAAGTGTCTGGCTCTTGGTTTCAGCCCAGGTTGTGATCTCAAGGCCACATTGGGCTCCACGCACAGTGCAGAGTCTGCTTAAAACATTCTCCTTCTCCCTCTGCTCCCCCACCACCCCACATTCTCACTGACTCTCTCTCTCTCTCTCAAATAAATAAATAAATAAATAAATAAATGTATGTTAAGAAAAAAAATCCTCTGACACACACACATATAAGAATTCCCAAGGACAGGTTCCTGGAACTGAAACTATTGGGTCCAAGGGCATACAGATTTTAAAAGTTGACAGAGACTGCCAAATTGCCCTTTTATTTATTTTTTTTTTAAAGATTTTATTTATTTATTTGACAGAGAGAGAGACAGACAGAGAGCACAAGCAGGCAGAGTAGCAGGCAGAGAGAGAGGGAGAAGCAGGCTCCCTGCTGAGCAGAGAGCCCGACGCGGCACTTGATTCCAGCATCCTGGCATCATGACCTGAGCCAAAGGCAGTCACTTAACCAACTGAGCACCCAGGAACGCCCCCCCCCACAATTGTCCTTTTAAAATGCCAATTTTCGGGATGCCTGGGTGGCTCAGTTGGTTAAGCGGCTGCCTTCGGCTCAGGTCATGATCCCAGCGTCCTGGGATCGAGTCCCACATCGGGCTCCGTGCTTGGCGGGGAGCCTGCTTCTCTCTCTGTCTCTGCCTGCCACTCTGTCTGCCTGTGCTCGCTCTCGCTCTCTCCCTCTCTCTCTCTGACAAATAAATAAATAAAATCTTTAAAAAAATAAAAAATAAAATGCCAATTTTCATTCCCATCAAAAGTGTAGGAGAGCACTTATTTCCCTGACTTCTTACCAAAACTGGGTGTCACCAATATTTAAATACTTATAAGCCTTACAGATTTGGCTACTAACAAAAGTTGAGCATTTGTCCTCCGTTCATGGCTGTTTGCATTTTTTCTATAAATGGCTTGTTTATATTTGCCAATTTGCTACTAGGATATTGTCCTTGTTTATGGCTATCAATATGAATACTTTTTCTATCATATATTTGTGTACATATACATCTTTTGAAATTATCTATGGAACTCTTAAGTTTAAATTTGCATGGGGTCTAAATATGTCAACCTCATTCCTTTTGGCTTTTGGGCATTCCATGCTATGATGGAGAGCTTCAGGGACTCAGTCAGTTGTGTCCAACCCTTGATTTAGGCTCAGGTCAGGATCTCGGGTTGTAAGATGGAGCCCCATGTTGAGTTCTGTGCTGGGCATGGAGTTTGCTTGAGATTCTCTCTCTCCCTCCCTCTGTCCTACCTCCTTCTCTGGCTCACGTTCTCTCTCTCTAATAATAATCATCATCATCATGATTTAAAAATTAAAAGAAAATTAAAAATTAAAACAATGAAGGAAAGCCGCAGGTTCTCTTACAGTTTTGGTTTTAATGCTTAGATTTTTTTTTTTTTTAGGTAAGATTTTTAATCTTGAACTGATATTTTATGAGAGAAAATTCCACATGATGGTTTTTCAAAGTGAGAGCCATTCGTTTCCATACCATTCACTGAGTATCCTATCTGCTGCCCAATGATTTGAAATGCCATCTTATCGTCACCTATGATCATGCCATATGATCATATGCACGACACATATATGTTACTTACATACACATATACACACATCATATCCTGCTACATTTAATCCATTAGTCTGCTGCTGTGTTAGTACCACATTGGTTTACTTGCTGTAGCTTTCTTTTGTTTAATTAGTTAATTAATTTATTTGACAGAGAGAGACACAGCAAGAGAGGGAACACAAGCAGGGGAGTGGAGAGGGAGAAGCGGCTTCCCGCTGAGCAGGGAGCCCATTGCAGGGCTCGATCCCAGGACCCTGGGATCATGACCTGAGCTGAAGGGAGATGCTTCACAACTGA
This sequence comes from Meles meles, assembly GCF_922984935.1. NCBI lineage: Eukaryota > Metazoa > Chordata > Mammalia > Carnivora > Mustelidae > Meles > Meles meles. The sequence goes on from NC_060083.1 coordinate 33,008,591, forward strand.
GCCACCCAGGAGCCTCATCGTGTAGCTTTCTTTATAGCCTGTTTCACATCTGCTACGACAACCTTCGCCATTCTCTTTGAAACCTTTTGTGGTTATTACAGACTTTATACAAGGTCCCACTCAAAGTATACTCAATATCAGGTGATACAGAAAGGAACACAATCAGTTTTTGTCTGAAATCAAAACAACAGTCCTCTTCCCCATTACCTTATAAAGTTCTAGACCAATGCCGGCTGCCATTTTTCCTCCGTAGGACTCTGAGAAAATGTAGAATGGAATCGTCTACCAAGAAAAGGGATTTACAAAGATTAAATATGCCGAATGCCTTTTTTTCCCCACATGAATTAACTTCACATTTCTACTGCATGTAATGGCCAGACAAATCTCTTTTCTTGGTCTTTTCCCCCATATCAAGCTCAAAACCACTTTTAGAGATGACAGAATCAAAAGGCCACAACCTGCTCTTGGGCGTAGAAAAGTTTTCTCTGATAAAAGCTGGACATTGAACTCCTGAGGAAATCGAAGCTAATTCAGATGGCTACACTACCCCCTTTGCTTAGCCATCCCTGAGTCACTGCTCACCTGAAATTCCTTGTGGCAATCAAAGAAAGTCTTCAGGAGAACCATCATGTCTGATGCCACAGTGGCGAGGTCTTTGGCATACGCATCACTCCTGTTCACGAAACTGAACCCAGTGCCCACCGGGTTATCCACGAATAGGAGATTGGCCGACTGGAGCTACACGTCACACAGGAAAGTCAAGTGGTACAATCAGTCAGTCACCAACTGTCTTTCCACCATCTTTTAAAATTTATTTTTATTTTATTTTTTTATTTCCACCATCTTCTATGCACTTGAACCCAGGCATATGAAAATATCAGTGCGTTTACAATCCTACTGCTAAAAGGGATTTCAAAAAATAGTAAGGGACAGGACAGGCGCCTGGGTGGGTTAGTCGGTAGAGCTTGCAACTCCTGACCTCAGGGTTGTGAGTTCAAGCCCTACACTGGGCCTGGAGCCTACCTTAAGAAAATAAATAAGAAGGGCCAGGAATGTAGACTACTAAGGCAAAGAAAGGCAAAGGAAAGAAGAGGTATGTCCATATACACAGGGATCAAAGCATCTAAGCTGTCACCTTCACAGAACACAGTGTCCTAAATGTAATCTGTGAGCTCAGGTAGGACCACACAGTGTCAGCAGGAGCCACGGCTCAAAGCAGAGACAGTACATCCCAGGTCTGAACATCACCCATCAGTTTTCTTCAAGATGAATCCAATTTCCACACCAGCCTGGCCTCCAGAACACCACAAGTACAGAGTTTATCCCAATATCTTTCCCAAAGAGGCTCAGGGCTATAGACTCTTCTGTCTGGAAGGATTGTTCCTGGTGGCACAGTCCAGTCATGTCCTTTACCGATCAGGGAATTAAAGTTGAGAAAAGACCCAGGACTTGTCCAAGGAAGGTCACAAAGCTGGACAAGTAATAGCAGCACCGGCACTCAGGCCCTGGCCTCCTCACTTCTCGTTCAGACTCTCTGCCGAGTCGTACTATGCTCTGAGTTCCGGGAAACTTGTGAATGAGCCAGTGTGGCACTCGGCTACTACACACAGAGTGATATTTCAGTCAGAAGCAAGTTCAGGAATGTTCCAGGCCAAAGGAACAGCATGTGCAAAGACCCTGAGGCAAAGGTAAACTGCACTTGAGGAGGACTAGCAGGGAGACGGACAAAGAGAATCCAAGGACTCAGGGAAACTTGAGGGAGAGGCGGTCCCGCACTGAGTCTTGAATGGTAGACATGAGTATGGAAAGGCAGGAGAGAGCGAGGGGCCAAAGGAATGAGAGCCAAGGAACCGGCCAGGCAGAGGCCTGAAGGGAGGGTGTACAAAGACAGATGTTGGGACATGGGGCAGAAGGTAGGCAGAGACCAGCTTATGCCCAGGAATCTGGCTCTCATCTTCTGGGAACTAGAAGATATTAAACTAAGGAACGATTTGCATCAGAGAGGCACTATGAAGGCAGCCACTAGAGAGGATGGGAAAGGGAGGGATGAAGAATGTTAACAACACTTGGGGGTCTAACGTAGAGTTACCAGATGACCCAGCCACTCCATTTCGAGGTAGATCCCCCCCAAAACCAAAAACAGGAACTCCTACGAATGTCTCTGCCCCAGGGTCCCCTGCACTCGTCATCAGAGCCAAAGGGTGGAAACAACCCAGCTGTCCATTAATAGATGGAGAGACAGACAGAATGTGGTCCATCCATACAATGGAACGTTATTCAGCCGTACAAAAGGGGCTCTAGTGGCACATACGACATGGATGTACCTTGTAAATATCACAAGACGTGAAAGCCACACACCGAAGGCTACATACTGTATGACTCCATAGTTACAAGATGGCTTACCCAGCCAAGTCTACAGAGACGAAGGTTGATGAGTGGTGGCCCACGGAGAGACTAGTGCTTAATAGCTAAGGGGTATGAGGTTTTCTGGGATGGGAGGGTAGTGAAAATGTTCTGAAATTGACCGTGGTAACAGTTGTAAAATTGAATATACTGAAAGCCACTGAACCATACACTTTCAATGGGTGAGTCGTATGGTATGTGAATTTTATTTCAATAAGGCTATATTTTAAGAATTCGTTTTTAGGGGTGCCTAGGTGGCTCAGTCAGTGAGGCATCTGCCTTCGGCTCAGGTCATGATCCCAGGGTCCTGGGATCAAGCCCTGCGTCAGACTCTGTGCTCAGTGGGGAGCCTGCTTCTCCCTCTGCCCCTGCTCGTGCTCTCTCTCTCTCTCTCTCTCAAATAAATATAATCTTTAAAAAATAATTCATTTTAGATAAAACTGATTGGGCAAGCAGGGTGAGGGGCAGGGGAAGACAAGGATGGCTCTCTGGTTTGGTTCAGACACCGACGGGATGGTGGTACCGTTCGCCAAAGCTAGGAACAAAGGAGTTGGCTGGTTTTGTGGGTGGGCAGTCCGGTGTACTAATGACTATAGTTTGGGGTATGTTGAATAGGGATTATGAGAGACATTCATGTGGAGACATCCCAGAAGCAAATGGAGAAAAGTTCTGGGGCAAAAGGTTCTGAGCTAGAGATAAGGACTTAGGAGTCATCACCTTCTATGTGTCATTAAAGCAGTCTGAGAGGACAGGGCTGCCCAGAGAACACACAGAGGAGAAAGTTACCAAGGACAGAGTACGGGACACAGAGTACACGGCAAAAAAGTCCATGAAAAGAATCCCATGCAGGATCTGTCAGACTTGGGACTGGGAAGCCAGTAGGGCCCTGGGGACAGGCGCTCCAGCAGAGTTATGGGGAGAGAGCGAAGTGGGTTAGGACAGGGCTGCCCAACCTCGTCAAGGCGACAGAGGAGATTTGCATACTCCCTCCTAGGGCTACTATGCATTGCGTTCCCTAGCACCCACTCTCCCCTGCCCCCAGCCCCAGCCCCCAGCCCAGAAAGCTCCAGGTGAAGGCATAAATAGGAGGTGAAGACTAGAGCAGTGGCCAGAGGCACACCTCATTTTACTGCACTTTCTATAAACTGAAGGTTTGTGTGCAGCCCCGCCTCGAGCAAGTCCGCTGGCACCATTTTCCCAAAAGCACCTGCTCGCTTCATGTCCCTGGGCCACATTTTGGTAATTCTTGCAATGTTTCAAACTGTTTCATTATTACTGTACTTCTTACGGCACTCTGTAACAGTGATTACCACTCACGGGAAGCTCAGATGATGGCCCTTCTTCATTAAGGTATGTACATTGTTTTTTCACACATCACTTCAGTGCCCATGGGAAAGACCACAGTATAGGGTAAGCATAACTTGTATATGCCCCGGGAAGTAAAAAAATTCATCTGACCCGCTTTATCGTGGGGGTCTGGAATGGAACCCACAGTATCTCCAAGGTATGCCTATATAAAGAATTCTTTAAGAAAGGGAGGAAGCTGGAGGGATTGGTGTGGTAGGCTGGGGAAAGCCCATGCATGTCCGTATCCCAGGGAGAAGAGAGTCCAGAGACAGCACAAGGACAGAGAAAGGTTGTAACTGAGTGGAATCTTGGAGGAAGGGACCTCGGCAGAGAGGAGGCTCACATGTTGTTCTGAGATGGGGTTAGAAAGGGGTAGAGAGGTCAAACCTTACTAGCAAGGATGGGGGCAGCTGGTTGCAGGGGATGGCTCTGTTCTCCTGGGCAGGTAGAGAGGGGAGTGGGGCTGTAGCACACAGCGGAGGCGGCCCCCTAAGCCCCGGCGAAGCCCACAGCCAGGCGACAACCCCACCCCACCAACACTGCCATGTTGCCCACCAGGGCTGGGCACTTGGGAGTAGGAGCCAAGCAGGCAGACAGTGGGGCTGACCCACGCTTAGGGGTGGCAGGGCTGTTCCGAGAGAAGGATGAAGGAGCCAGGGGTTGAACAGAGAGTGGTTAGGGCAAAAAGCGAGACTAAGAATGAGGGAGGGAGGCAGACAGAACTAGAGGCACACCAGAAAGGCTGAGGACAAGGGGTCTGAGGTCTTGATGGAGTCAAGAAGCAAAGCAGGTGAGGGGAGAGGGGACAGGACTGGGGGTTGTGGCTGGAGGCAGGACCCTACAGTTGGACTACAGAGATGGCCAAGATGTAGGAAGTGAGGAGGTCCAAGCTGTCAGCTAGAATAGGCTTCTGGGCCAAGTGGAGAGAAAGGTCAGTGATGTGGGAAGGTGAGAGAGGAAGCTTGTGGTAAGTAGGCAAGGCCCCAGGACACACGGGGAAAGGGACCCGACAGGATGGCTAGACTTGTGACCCCACCCAGAATGGGTCAGGTCAGGTGGGCTGTGCCCTGGGAGGCCAAAGGGCACTTGCACATAGGGGCTGTGCTCACGGTACCCAGGTACTTCTTCGTGGTTTGAGATCACTATCAAGGGGCCCAATCTCCTCGAAATTTCCAAATCCAGTGCTGGAACCACCCGGGCCACCCTGTGGAAAAGAAAATAAACAAAAATAAACCCAGAGAAAACATGGGTCAAATCATCATTACAACGACGACCATATTCACGACAACACCGTATGATTTAGCGATGGCTGGGGCAACATTATACCAAAGACCAACTCTGTCTGGACCAACAGAGCCCCTCCTAACTGCTCAAGCCTTATTAAAGGGAAAAGACCCAGGGACGTCTAGCTGGCTGAGTCCACAGGGCACACGACTCAACTCAGGTTTGTGAGTTTGAGCCCCATGTTGGCCAGCTGAGCTGAGGGGATAGGCCTCAAATAAAAGGATACTGTCTCCCCGTACGTGAGCAAGATGGATAGGAAAGGGAGACACAGACATGGAAGGAACAGCTCTGGCAAAAGACAGGGCTATCTGTATAGGGAAATCTACAGGAAAAAAAAAAAGTCAAGGAGCCTCGGTGGCTCAGTCAGTTAAGCAACTGCCTTCAGCTCGGGTCGTGATCCTGGGGTCCTGGGTTCGAGCCCCACATTGGGATCCCTGCTTTGAGGGGAGTCTGCTTCTCCCTCTGCCTGCTGCTTCCCCTGCTTGTGCACCTTCTCTCTCTGTCAAATAAATAGATAAAAATCTTAAAAAAAAAAAAAAAAAAGAGAGAGACAACATAGGGTCAGGGTTTAGGGGTAACTGGAAGAGCCCGGCAGGGAAAGACTGTACAAAAGTATGCAATATTTTGAACCTACACCAAACTATTATAGAGCTGGGTGGCTATAAATCCTTCTAATTATATGCACTCTGTATCTTAGGTTTTCCAAATAGTGTGTTAAGACGCCCACCAGCCAGAGGCGCAGCTCATCACAGCGATGCCTCTAACCGTGAAAGGATGTACCTCCAATGTCCCTCACTTGGGAACAGGTTAGTAAATTATGACACGTCTACAAGACCGACTTGAGATGGCCACTGAGAACCATAAACTGTAGGAAACTGTGTGGCAACACTGAAAAATGCTTATAATGCAACACGTGGTGAATTAAGAGCAAGTGTGTATCCTCAGGTGAGCGCTGGGCCCCTTTGACCTAGCTGACTAACTGGGAGACAGGAGGACAGCACCAGAGGGAAAGGAGTGAAGCTGGGAATCCTAGGGGGCTTGACCTTGGTGTGACAAATCCCAATTTCCTGTCCTGCTTTTGATAAGCTGTGGTTGGCAGCAAGTGGTGATACTCCCTCCACTGTCCCCCCCCACCCTGCCCCCACCAATGGCAACGAGAAACTGCCTGGAGGATGTTTCTGTTCTGTTTGAGAACATCCCACTGCAAAATCCTTTTTCCTTTGGAACTTTGGGATGGGGTGCTGTCATGGCCCAGGACTACCAGTGACTCTGAAATATGGGAAATGTGTCAGCAGATCAACCGAAAGGCTTCAATGACTTGCAAGTGTACCTAAAATAGCTCACTACTCCACTCAGAATTACTTCACTCAGGCGACATGACCTCAACTCTCAAGGACCCACCCACAGAACGCAGTATGTGCACCGTCAGCAAGCTGCTAAAACAGATCTCCTTTTAATCTAAATTAATTATTTCTTCCCTAATCATAGTCTTTTTCCTTCTCCCGTAGGGCTCCGAGGAAATGAAAGGCAGGCTGGTTAGCTAGACTGTTGATAACCTTCAAACAGTATCTCAGCTCAGAGGGTAACCCTAACCAAAGGTCACAAACTGGGCAGCCTCCGGGGGCCACGAAGGGTACGCATGGAGCAGAGAACTCAGCTGTGGGCAGAGGGATCCCCTCCTCCAGAAGCTCCTGCCCTGTCTCATGGGGGGCCACGGCCACTCAGCTCTGGCAGAGCAGGGTCAGGCCTCAGGGGCCAAGCCTCCTGATTTCTGGAAAAAGCAAAGCAATGTCTTGAATTTAAAATGTTGCCAGCTGGGGTGCCTGGGTGGTGCCGTCTGTGGTGCGTCTGACTCTTGCTTTGGGCTCAGGTTGTGATCTCAGGGTCAGGAGCTCAAGCGCGGGCGGAGTCGGCTTGGGATTCTCTCCCTCTCCATACCCACCCCCACAAATAAATAAATAAACCTTTAAAAAAAATCCTGGCAAGTAATTCAGATAGAACAACCACCTCACTCTACAATCAGCCAAAGGGAAGGTTTGCAGCTTCTGAATCTGAAGAATTTTTACATTCCTGAGAGCCCAGAAAGTGCCTCAGGGCAGCATGTGACAAAGGGGACCCGGAAAGGGCAGCCCCAGGCCTACACGCCAGCACTTCTGCTTTCTGCTCTGGCTCCGTACATCAGCTTTCACTTGAGGGTAGAAAAGTCACTGACTAATAAAAAAGTTCAACACCCTCAAAATCCCTCAGACTAAAAAACCAAAGTTCAGAAAAGGGAACTGGGCTGCATCTCTGCCGCTCCCCTCCTCCGCCCCGCAGCCCGGGGTGGACAGAAGTTCCTGGGATACACACATGGGATCTTTCCTCAGACATCTTCCTATCTCCACCCTCAGGCTGGGCCTCACCTCCAGCCCCCAAGGAGACAGCTGTGATAAGGCTACAAGAAAAAGGGCCCTCCCCACAAAGGGCTCCTCTGAGCTCTATCTCACCAGAAATGTCTGCAGGGGCTAGCTGAGGAGGCCAAGGCCAGGGCACTGGCAGGGTGCTTGTGAATACTAACATTCTGGGAGAAAGTGACATCTGCACCCCATGGAGAGGAGCAGGAGGACACCCTGTTTACCGGCGAGCAATCTGGAGCCCCGTCCAGGCCACACGTCCAGTTTCCAGAGGCTGAAGCAGGAGCGCGTTCCTCCAACCCTCCCTAGAGCCTGGTCCTCCAGGTGGGCATGGGCCACCTCTAGACAGGTGTTGTAGGAAGGCAAGAAACGATCCTCTGCCTGCCCCCAAATGCCCTTCAACCAGCTCCCTGCCTTCCATCCTACAATCAGAGCTCGAGATTAAAAGGCAGGGTGCCTGGGTGGCTCACATGGTAAAGCATCTGCCTTCGGCTCAGGTCATGATCCCAGGGTGCTGGGATTGAGTCCTGCATCAGGCTCCCTACTCCTTGGGGAGCCTGCTTCTCCCTCTGCCTCTCTCTTTCTGTCTCTCAAGAATAAATAAATAAAATCTTACAAAAAGAAGATTAAAAGGCAAACACACTCAGGGAGAAGGATAGGGTGCAACATTTAATACGAAGCTACACAAGGCTGAGTCCTTTCAAGATCAGCTTTTCTGCAGGTGAGGAGATAGGGTTGAGGAAGGACTGGGAGAAGAGGGAGAGGGAGGGCTGCTCAGGGTACCTCAACCTTTGCTTGGGAACCTCTGAAAACACTTCTGTCAGCACAGAGTTGAATGTGAATTTAATACTTCCACAAAGGCATCCTGCCACTGACTGGGCTTAATATAGGAACACCCCTGCAAAGGCTAGAACCCCTCACTCTCTGATCTGGCCCCCTTGGTATACCATGGCCTTTGCTTGCCTCTGTAGGACACCAAAGCCCCAAGCCTTGGCGACCCCCCACTGGCCACTGGATCAGATCAGCCCTTCACTGCTGAGCTGTGAGTCCTTAAGAGCAAGCAAAGTGGCAGGTGGGGAAAGCTGACCAGGCAGCCCAGCCACTGTTACCTGAAGCCACATGATCAGGGGCAGTTCTGAGAAGTTCTTGCAGGGGTTAGTGGCATAATAGAGCCACCAGAACATGTGGGCATCCTTGCGGACGGTCACATAATTCCATACTTCCTTTCCCTCCTCTGCGGGCTGGTCCGTGGCCGCTCCTGAAACAGAAGCACAACGTGATCTTCCTGAAGAATGTGTAACATCCAGGTAAATTCTAAGCCCATGGAGATGGCCACGATAAACTGAAGATGATTTGGTTCCTACTTTAGGCACTTTACTCACTCTAATATATTGCAGAGATAAGGAAAAGCACTTCACTTGGGATAAAGCAAACCAGGAGGGCCTGGGTGGTTCAGTCAGTGGCATCTCAGCTCAGGTCCTGATCTCAGGGTTGTGAGTTTGAGCCCTGCATCTGGCTCCAGGCTGAGCACAGAGTCAGCTTGAGATTCTCTCTTTCTACCCCTTCCCACCCACTCTCTCTCTCTAATAAATAAATAAATCTTAAAAAAAAAAAAAAAAAAGTAAACCAAACTTAATAGTGGCTGGAGGCTTTCACTTTTTCCTCTGCACCCCCTGTAATATTCAGATGTTTAACAGTAAGCATGAAACACTTTTTTTAAAAAAAGATTTTATTTATTTATTTGACAGACAGAGATCACATGTAGGCAGAGAGGCAGGCAGAGAGAGAGGAGGAAGCAGACGCCCCGATGAGCAGAGAGCCAGATGCAGGGCTCGATCTCACAACACCGGGATCAGGACCTGAGCCACCCAGGCACCCCAGCATGAAAGACTTTTATAATTCTGTTTTAAAAAGACAGATTCATATTTCTGGAAAAAAAGAAAAATTGGAAAGTTCAAAATGCTGGCCTTTATATCTCATTTAATATATGATTAAAGAGGTATCCCAGATGAGAGGGACCAATATTCACTATCTTATGCTGGGAAAAATGTTAGCTTTTGTGAAGGAGAAATAAAATGTAGATTCTTACCTGACACTATAAACCAAAATACATTTCAAGTGAATCAAGTATTTCAATTTTAAAATTTAGATATTAAAAATAATACAAAAATATAATTGAGTATGTCTAGGTGGCTCAATCATTAAGCATCTGCCTTCAGCTCAGGTCATGATCTCAGGGTCCTGGGATCAAGCCCATTAGGCTCTTTGCTCAGTGGGAAGCCTGCTTATTCCTTTGCCTGCTGCTCCCCCTGCTTGTGTTCTCTCTTTCACTCACTCTCTCTCAAATAAATAAATAAAATCTTTAAAATATATATATATATATATAATTGAATTTTTCTTAATCTCTGGAAGGGGAAGTGATGTAAGCATACCCCAGAGACTATAAAGGAAAAAATCAACACAAGGACAGAGACTTGTTATATTTTCTGTACAACAAAATATATGTATATCAGAAATAAAATTAAAAGGCATACAACAATGATCTGCAACAAATACAAAAAAGGGTGATTTTTCTTACTCGTGTGGATCAATTTCAAAAAGGAAGATCCTAATAGTGAAATGGGTGAAGGCTCTGAAGAAATAATTTATGAAAACGAAATGTGACTGTCTGATAAATATGTGAGAAAAAGCTAACATCACTAATACTCAGTTATGAAAATCAAACCAATATGAGGTCACAAAAAACTTTGCTTATGTGACAGATAAAAAAAAAATAACGGCAGGTGCCCAATGGCCACAAGGAGACAGGAGAGCAGTCCGGATCACTGCCGGAAAGAGCGCACACTGGCATCACTTTTGGGGAAGGCAGCTTGGGTTTGCAAATATCAAAAGAAAGATATTCCACAGATCAAAAGCTATATATATATATCCTTTAATCCCACAGCTCCAACTTTCCCTAGTTAATTCTGTAGCATCTGCAAAACATGTATCCAGAAAAAATAGGTTCAATACATTTTCCACAGCACCTTTGCTAAAGTAACAACTCTTAAGTTACTGTTGTTTTTCTCAAGTACCCCTCTAGGTAAAAGGCTGCCATTGGAAGATGATGAGAGGTGATCCTCCATGAGGGGTTTCCTGCCTTCTACTTCCTATTTTCTTAAATTTCAAGCCCCCATGACAAGGAAAAGCACAAGAACTGGTCTCAAAAAGAAGAGAAGGGAGTATAGGAGACGGGAGAAGTGAGAAGCGAGAAAGATGTAGATTAAGAAAATCAGAAAGTGGCTTGAGGAGCAAAACAGAGTGGCTAGATCATAGATGTGGTTGGAAGATTGTCTGTACAAGTGACCTAAGATTACAGTCTCCTGGAAAATGACAGATATGGTTCGGGTCCCTTTTCACTTAACCGATGGCCCTCCTCCCTTCCCTGGCAGTGACTGCTGTTAAAATGGGGGTGGAGGGTGGGGGCAACGTATTTGACATTTCCCAGACCCAAACTGAAAGGCCAGATGATCCCGAGTTTACAAAAGGTTAAGACGAGAACTCTTAAGCACTCTGCGTAAGATCACAAGGCCAGTGTGTGGCCAGTTCGAATTCTCAGATCTTGAATCAGACCACGGAACACTTTGCTGAAAAGCTGAAAATTGATCTGCAAGTCATCCTATTAAACGAGAGTTTGTTTTTGTCAAAAAGGATCGCAGTGAGGGGAGATATTATGCTGTCCGTTCTGATCAGGGGAGAAAGATCTTATCTCAATGAAACGTCCCATTTGTGGCGGAGTTGGTATTTCTGGGTCCTTCGCCCCACACGTTTCCGCTCAAAATAAAAAGTCCTCGTTAACCCCACTTAGCAGCCAATCACCCTAGGAAAAGGGAGGTGGACTTGGGATCGTGGAAACCTCATTGATCAGCAGTTTCCCCACTCATGTATTTTGCACAACTCCTTCTACCTCGGGTTAGGGAAGAGAGGAGTACCAGACCACGCAGAGCCAGAAAAGGGTAGAAAAAGCACTTAGCACTTAAAAAGAAGAAGAAAAAGAAAAGGAAAGAAAAGAAAGAAAGAGCGAGCGAGGGTCTAAAGCAGTGTAATTACGCAAGGTGGAAACTGGGGGAAACAGATTTGCTTTCAAAAGCACAAACCCACTAATAGACGCTCATCCCTGGAGAGAGGAGGAGGCACCGGCCGCTGATGCAACTTTTGCCCGAACCTACCGGTGCTCGAACCCAGATGCAGCAGGAGCAGCAGCAGCAGAGACAAGGGAGAGGTCCCGGGTGCCAGCTCCATGGCGAATACCCGGCACCCTCACCAGCCGCAGGCTGGAACCCGCGCCCCACCACGTGACGGCGGTGGGTGGGGCCTGGGCCTTCGGAGTGGTCCGGGGGCGGGACCGGCGGTCCGGGGGCGGGGCCTGGGCAGCGGGCGGCCGCTAAGGTCCCGGCTGCGCTTTGCTGGTCTGGCCCACCGGAAGCCGAGTGGCAGCGTGCGGGGTGTTGTATCTGCCCCACCACGTCCTCCTCTGCGGCTTTGGGGATGGATCAGAGAGGTTGAAGCGTTTAATGCATTTGTCTGACTTGGGTCATGCGACGGGACTGAAACGCTACGGAGAAATAACCACGAGAACCGTCTTTCCTGCCCGGCTCATCTCTTCCCCCAAAATACGCCTGGCATTTCGGAAGCTGCTGCATGACCTCCAGGCAGATGAAGCCTGAACCACCTGGTCGTAGAACACTGCGATTCCATTTTTCACAGATTTAGCTTTAAAATTATTTTAACTATAAAATTACATATATCATGGACATGTTGGAAATTACTAAAATTTTTAGTTCCTACAAAACCATTGTTGGCATTATAGATTTTTCTCTAGTTTTCATCTTTGTATGTACAATGATAAAAAGTTTTATTTTTTTTTTTCTGTGTTGATAATTTGTCATTCACGTAATTCTGTGTTAACATTGTCTTCGGAACAGTCATCTTATTTATTTTTTTTAATATTTGAGAGCGAGAGAGTGTGTGAGCACAAGCAGTGGGGAGAGGGAGAAGCAGACTCCCTGCTGAGCAGAAAGCCTGCCCTGGGACTCTATCCCAGGACACCGGGATCATGCCCTGAGCTGAAGGCAGAGGCTTAACAGACCAGGCACCCTCACAACAGTCACTCCTAGATGGAATTCTAGGTTTGGGTAGGGGAAGGGAGGAAATGAATGGTAGAGGTGTGTGTGTGTGTGTGTCTGTGTGTGTGTGTGTGTGTGTGTGTGTGTGTGTGTGTGTTTAAAGGTCTTTTTTTTTTTTTCCTTAGGATATACTAAATAACTCACCTCATAGAACTTGGACACAAGACAATACAAGGACAGGTTATTGCTAAATACTGTATTTCAAAAAGTGCTCACGACAGAAAACGAAACAAAAACAAAGTCTATGTGACAACTCCTTTTTCTGTCCCCCTCTGTATCCCTCTCCTCCTGACTCTCATAAATGGACAGATGTTTTTATCAGCAACCTTGTGAAAAGACAGAGTCCTGCCAGTGAAGGGCAAGGGCACTGAGATTTGGGCCAGAGAAAAGAATTAGGCAACCAGGTTCTTGAAAGCTTTAGCTTGGGTTGGTCCTGGAATGTGTTAAATGCCATAATGAGGGTACTGGGGATAAGCCTCTTCTAAGGGAACATTTGAAAAATATACACACAGGAGTGACTGGGTGGCTCAGAGGTTAAGTGGCTGCCTTCAGCTCAGGTCATGACCTCAGGGTCCTGGGATCAAGCCCTGCTTCAGGCTCCCCTGCTCAGTGGAGAGCCTGCTTCTCCTTTTCCCTCTGCTCCCACCCCCGCTTGTGCCCTCTCTCTCAAATAAATAAGATCTTAAAAAGATAAAATAAACACGTAACTATCATATGACCCAGCAATTGCACTCCTGGGCATTTATCCCAGGGAAATAAAGTCTTATGTTTACATAAAAATCCGTCAACGAATGTTTATAGCAGCTTTATTTGTAATAACCCCAAACTGGAAACAACCTAAATGGCCTTGAACACCAACAGGTGAAGACCAACAGGTCTTCGATGCAAATGGTTAAACAAACGGGGCTCACCCATGCCACGGGATACTTTTCAGCAATAATAAGGAGCAAACTATGGATATACAACAACCTGAATGAGTCTCCAGAGAGTTATGCTGAGGAGAAGAAAAGCCAATACCAAAAGTTTACATACTTCATGATTTCACTCATATAACATACTTGACTTCACAAAACCACAGAAATGGAAAGCATTGTGGTGGCTCTAACAGCAACAGGGAAGATCATTGTAATAATGGGACTGTTCTGTGCCTTGGCTGTATCCATGTCAGTATCCTGCTTATCACTGGGGGAAACTGGGTGAAAGGTACATGACATCTCTTTGTATTATTTTCCACAACCACATGTGAATCTATATTATCTCATACTTTAAAAACTCAATGTAAATATACTTAAATTTATTTATTTATTAACTATTTATTTATTTGTCATAGAAAGAGACAGAATGCACAAGCAGGGGGAGCAACCAGTGGAGGGAAAAGCAGGCTCCCTGCTGAGCAAGGAGTCTAATGCAGGACTTGATCCCAGGACTTTGGGATCATGACCTAAGCCCAAGGTCGACTCTTAACAGACTGAGTCACCCTATTTATTTATTTTAAGTAGGCTCCTCCGCAATGTGGGGCTCAAAATCAAGGCCCTAAGATTAAGACCTGAGCTGAGATCAAGAATCAGACATTTAACTGACTGAGTCACCCAGGTGCCGCCCCCAAAAGCTTAATTTTAAAAGGGAAAGCAAACAGAAGCATAAAACATATAATGCTCTGCGTCTTCTCTTTTCTCTCATTATATCCTAGGCACATTTCTATCGAGATATATTTGGAACTACCTCAATAGGGATTTAATTGCATAAATTTTGAAACAGTGGAATTCTATACGACCATTCGATGTACACTAATTTTATTCAATTAAATCTCTGTTGATGGGTATTTACTTTGTTTCTTGTTATTTGCTTCGGGAAACATTGTACAAGAGTCTCTGCTCATAGCATTAGTCTATCTTTAGGACAAATACCTAGATATGGTATTGCTAGGTCAAAGGGTACATGAAAAAAAAAAGTACATGAATTTCTGGTTTAGACAAATGTTGTCAAATGACCCTTTGGAAGTTTTTAAAGTGTCATTTGACAAAAGAATAATAGGTCCTTTCTATAAATTTTTGCAGTCATGAACATTGCAAAATGCAGATAAACAGAGTTGGGTACCTACCACCCAGTCTTATTAAAATAATGTTAATACTTTGATTCTGAGTCTTAATTAGATCTGATCAGATTTAATTGGTTCACATCTAAGATTAGATTAGACATTAGATTTACAGTTTAGAATCAATCCTTTGTCATCACTCTAGGTTTCCACAGGAAAAGGAATGGTGGCATTTCACTTATCTCCAGGAAGGAAACAAGAATAGGCAGGCAAGTATTTAAAAACAATCTGCTACTTAGGTAACTTTCCACTTTTGGAGGACTGCGGGCAGGTCAGTCCTGAAGAGTACCAAACACTTGCTAAGGAGAAACAGGCATGCACAGTTTTGAGAGAATCAAGTTATACATGTCCTTCTTTCACTTGACCTTCTTCCTAAAGCTGATTGCCTGAGAATGTGACCGCACGCTTTCTGTTCTCCCAGAAGAAGTTTGTCTCTTTATCTCTCCTGTCCCATCTATATGGGCACCTACCGTACTTGGTTATCCATTTCTACCAGGTATTGTTAAATTTACATTAACTTTAGGGAAAATGTAGCACATTCTACTGTAAAGAATGCACATAACAGCAGTCATTGTTACATAAAATTGAGTAATGCCCTGAACTTGAGAACATTTTCATCCTATTGGGATTAACTATTTTCTTTTAGATATTGGTATGCTCTTTCAATTCAAATGCGTTCTTATAAACACAATTGATTTCAACTATCATATTAAGTCGCTGGTAAATCTGTAACAGTTCACAAATGTCCATCTCCCTATCTGTGAATATGCAAGCCTTTGATTACAATCCCCATTTCTGTGGAATTTTTACCCCAGTTTCATCTCATTTTAGCTCCAGAAACCTGACACCTCTAGGTGTAAGTATAATCATCACTTAAGTCTTAGTGGAGCCTTCCCAAATTTTGAGAATGTAAATGACTCTAGTGACTTGATAAACACTCCTTTGGGGAGTCAGGTGTTTGTTTTTAACATTTCTTTGTTACATTTGAACGATTCTTTGTTTTTAACATTATTGAACATAAATGAATTGTTGGCTGATAGAGTACGGAAAATAATTTTTAAAGGAAGATCCCTAAGTAACTTTAGCATTTAACTTGGCAGGAATTTAAGGAATTGGCTGACATTGCCAACGACATAATTCTTTTAGTCTGTCTACTTACGTAATGAACACGTTTTCTTAGGACTTTACATCTACAAAAACAAAAAATAGATCCAGAATCCATGTAAAGCCCTGTCTCTATTGCTAAATGAGACACAATATTCATCCAGAGAGACTTGGACTAATTAAAAAAAACATAGAGCTCTATTTCGTTAATAGATACGTTTCCATGTCCATTTTATTTTCCCTGTTTAATAATTATGTACCAAAATGTGTGATATTTTGTGCTATTTTGGTCAGCTGGGTACCACTCATAATAGTAATGATAATTCAATCAGAGGACTTACAGCATAAGGTTAGGAGAAAATAAAACTTACAAAAATTTTTTTTCAGGGGCACCTGGGTGGCTCAGTGGGTTAAAGCCTCTGCCTTCTGCTAGGTCATGATCCCAGGGTCCTCGGATCAAGCCCCGCATTGGGCTGTTTGCTCCGCAGGGAGCCTGCTTCCTCCTCTCTCTCTGCCTGCCTTTCTGCCTGCTTGTGATCTCTGTCTATCAAATAAATAAATAAAATATTAAAAAAATTTTTTTTTCTCAGTGTTTCCACTGACTACAAATATTAACACTTACTAGTCCAGTGATCTTGGGTTAGTAGCTTAGTCTCTCCGAAATTTTTAAAAAACTTTCAGCATGGGAATAGTAATAGCTTATCTTTGTCATGAAAACTAAAGGAATTAATATACTATGCGAGAGAATGGAAATTCAAATGATGTACAATTTGTGATTTACTTACCTACTGGCTAATAAGAGGGCTTTTATATTTTAAAGTATGCATGGTGATAGGTATTATACTGCTCGGGCCTCTAATTAATTTTTTTTTAAGATTTTATTTATTTATTTGTCAGATAGAGATCACAAGTAGGGAGAGAGGCAGGCAGAGAGAGAGAGAGGAGGAAGCAGGCAGAGAGCCCGATGCGGGGCTCGATCCCAGGACTCTGGGATCATGACCTGAGCGAAAGGTAGAGGCTTCAACCCACTGAGCCACCCAGGCGCCCCAATGGTTTTATTTTAAAACGTCGATATCTACAATATATTAGGAATTGCATCTTTTCCAACTCTTTACAATGAAAACTTTTGTCAATTAAATGTATTGGGAGTTACTGTTTTTTGAAATACTTTTCCGTATAAAAGCAAATATCTGAGAAGACAGCTACTGAGAAGTGCTTGTTTATCCAGAGAGTTGACTAAATTCGGACGCTGCACAGAGTTCAGCGGAAAAGAAATTCACGTAGACTCTTTCCTAGCCCAGTGATGAACAGAATTGAATCGAATCAACCCCGCTCCGCGTTCTCGCCGGTCACGGAGCCTGTAGTAGCCACTTGGAGCCAATAGGGGGCATACGTTAAAAGGCCCCAGGGGGCGGGCCTCCGAGCACGCCTCTCGGTAGCCCCGTGGTGTCTCTCGGCTTCCGTTGAGCATCGGGCAAGATGGCGGCTTCCGAGACGGTTAGGCTACGGCTTCAATTCGATTATCCGCCGCCAGCTACTCCGCACTGCACGGCCTTCTGGCTTCTTGTCGACTTGAACAGATGTCGAGTGGTCACGGATCTCATTAGTCTCATCCGCCAGCGCTTCGGCTTCAGTTCTGGGGCTCCCCTGGGCCTCTACTTGGAGGGGGGACTATTGCCCCCCGCCGAGAGCGCGCGCCTGGTACGAGACAACGATTGCCTCAGGTGCGCGCTGCGCGGTTTTCGGGCTGTCGGGGTGGGCGGCGGGCCGGGGACGCGCCTGCGCACGTCCGGGGCGCCTCGGGCACCTGGAGGCCGCGCGTGGGTGGGCAGTGGGGGCGGTGGGGCGTGGTGGGGGCTAGGGGTGGGCGTGGGGTGGGGCTGTCAAGCTGCACGTTAGTGAATCCAGGAGGTGCTGATTGGGCTAGGCAGGTTTGGGGCTCAGGAATCCGCTGGGTAAGGAGTAAGGAGCATCCTTCCCCGGAGTGCTTCTGAGCCAGGTGATTGGTGACCAAACTTGGAAAGACCCTGATTTTGCGCGTGGGGCTGGCCGGTGTTTCTTTCAGCCCTGGTTCAGCGGGCACTCACTTTACACTTTACACAGCGGGCACTGTGTTACGTGCACACATGTGCCTGAGACCCGGCCTTCCCCTGGCGGCTCACGTGCTCCTGCGAGGTCTTCCGAGACTTACGGTGTCATTCTTGTCATACGTGGGTGTTTTGTGGTTCTTT
The DNA here is from genome assembly GCF_922984935.1 of Meles meles. Lineage (NCBI taxonomy): Eukaryota > Metazoa > Chordata > Mammalia > Carnivora > Mustelidae > Meles > Meles meles. Next base: position 33,026,613 of record NC_060083.1, read on the forward strand.
TAAATAGGTGTTTGGGACCTTTTTGGGTTGTGAATTGGGAAATAAAATAGTTTTAAATATTTTGGAAGTTAAAAGTAATGATACTAAGAGGAGTATCAAGGAGCCATTTTGGTATGGATTGCCCAGGTGTGGTTGATTTGTTTCAATAAAATGGTAAGACATTATCATATCAGTTTGAACTTCTTTGACTAATTCATTCAGATCTTCTTTTTAAAGCTCAGCTCCAATGAAAAAATTCTAGAGTTATGAACTAGGCTACTTCCTCTGCTTGCTCTTTGTTGAACAGTCTGTTCCTTAGAACATGTCAGATTCATAAGATTTCTTCATAAGATTTCTTCAGGGAATTCAGTTCGAAACAATAACCCAGGCGCCCAGTATATTATCTTCTTGTGTGATGTCAGCAATCAGCCTGGATAATTATATTAGGTTGTGCTGCTGATTGCGGAAGATGATGGAGAAGGGAGAGATCATCATGGAACACAAATGGTCTGGGACTCTTGCAGTTCCTTGACAGACATGTTAGAAATGGAAATGCTAGATGGCCCAGGAGAGTTGTAGAGGCAAACGCTAGCCTGACTTGGTGAAGAGATAAGTCTGACTGCAGAAGGAGTCTGTAAGGACTGCTGGGAGTATTGAGGGAAGCCTCACGAGGAAAGGTGGAGCCAGCTGGTGGGAGGCTCGAGAGGCTGCTTCCCTGTGGCCATTTCCTCACAGCCCATTCTCTCAGAACCCAGAATCTGACTTTTTCTGCTCTGACAGACCAAAAAAGTTGTACTTCAAAATAGTTCAAGGGAAGAAGTCCCTTATTTCTCTTCTCACATTCTCTTCCCACACCCTACTCTCTAGAAGTACCGTCAGTTAAGTTTGGGGTCTGTCTTCCCAGATTTTTTCCATACACGTGCAAACATGTATACTTACCCTTTTTAAATATACATGTTATCATAATAAACATAGTGTCCTGCACCTCACTTTTTTTTTTTTTTAACCTGACATATCATCGGTATCTTTCATTTGAGTGTACATTATTCTTTTTTAAATTTTTTATTTTCTATTTTTGGGAGAGAGAGACAGAGGGGAGGGAGGGAACGAGCAGGGGGAGGGGCAGAGGGAGAGGGAGAAGCAGGCTCCCCACTGAGGAGGGAGCCTGAAGCAGGACCTTGGGATTCATGACCTGAGCCAAAGGCAGACTTTTAACTGACTGAACCACCCAGGTGCCCTACATCATTCTTTCTAAATGCCACGTAGCGTCCTTTTACATGACCATGTCAATTTCTTTAACCAACCTCTTACTAATGGACCTTTTAGGTTGTTATCTGAGCTTATTTGGGCTGCTATGATAAAAATACCACAAACTGGGTAGCTTATAAACAACAAGAATTTATTTCTCACAGTTCTAGGGCTGGAGAGTCCAAGATCAAGGGGCCAGCAGATTCAGTGTCTGGAGAGGTTTGCTTTCTGGTTCATAGATGGCACCCTCTCACTGTGCCCTCACTGTGGAAGGGACTAGGGAGGACTGTAGGGTCTCTTTGATAGGAGCACTAATCTGGTTTGTGAGGGTTCTGCGCCCATGATCTAAGTACCTTCCAAAGTCCCCACCTCCTAATTCAACATATGAATTTTGCAGCAACACAAACATTTAGAACATGGCAGGTTTGTTTTTTTTTTTTTTTAAGATTTTAAGTAATCTCTACATCCAGTGTGGGGCCCAAACTCACAACCCCAAGATCAAGAGTCACACACTTCTTCGACTGAGCCAGCTAGGTGCCCCCCTCATGATGGTTGTTTTCTGTATTTCACTGGTACATACTGCTCTCGTAAACATTCTTGTACATTTTTGTGTACTTGGGCAGTAGTTCAGCAGGATACATTCCTAGAAGAGGTACTTTTTGGTCAGATTTTTAAAATTGGTGAGTGTTATCAAACTGGCCTCCACAAAAGTTGTACAGATCTGTATTTATGCCAATAATATATTGAGTTACTTTTGTTTAGTATTGTGTGAAAGGTAAGAGAGCAGAGTGATTAAGAGTTCAGGCTCTGGAGTCAGACCCCTACGTCTGAATCATGGCTCATTAGCTGTGTTCCCTTGGTCAAGTACTTTTACCTCTTTGAAAGTGATAATGCAGCAGCCAGGCAGGAGGGAGGCTGCAGGGAACTGAGGGGACCCAAACAGGGTGCAGCGCTACCTTTTTACTCTCCTTGTTGATACTCACCTCCATTTGGTGGGACAAATTCATTAAAAACCCCGCAACTCCTGGCCTCAGAGGACTAACAATTATTGTATTAATAAAAATTAGAGTTAGCATTTGGATAGTTCTTGCTCTGAGTCTGGCACTGCTCTAAACATAGATGATAGCTCATCTGAATGTTATAATTATTATCACTGTCCCCATTTTTGCAAATGAGAAAGATTGAGGTAATATTTAAAAATTTTACTTAAGGGGCGCCTGGGTGGCTCAGTGGGTTAAGCCTCTGCCTTCGGCTCGGGTCGTGATCTCAGGGTCCTGGGATTGAGCCCCACATCAGGCTCAGCAGGGAGCCTGCTTCCCCAACCCCCACCTCTCTCTGCCTGCCTCTCTGCCTACTTGTGATATCTCTCTCTCTCTCTCTCTGTCAAATAAATAAATAAAATCTTTATTTAAAAAAAATTTTTACTTAAAGTGACAGAAGAATTTGAATCCAGTCACTTTGACCTTGGCAGGCTGTGGGTTTGGGGTATTAGGCTGTGCAGCTGGGTGTGGCTGTATTTCTGTATGATAGAATCCTAGAAGTGAAATTGCACATTTAAAGAGAGTGCCTTGCATTTTGGGGTGCCTGGACAGCCCAGTCAGTTGAGTGTTGGTCTCGGTTTCTGCTTCAGTTATGATTTTATGGGCTGTGAGATTGAACCCTGCAGCTGGGCTCCATGCTCAGTGGGGAGTCTGCTTAAAGATTCTCCCCTTCTGCCCCCCCCCACTTGCTTGGGCACAGGCTCTGTCTCTCAAATAAATAAATCTTAAAAAATAAATAAAGGGAGCGCCTTGCATTTTGATACAATACCACCCAGCTTGCCCTGAAAGAGTTTGCATGAACTTTGAAGAGTCTGTTTTAAAAATTTCTTGGAATTAAATCTCTTTTATTGCTAATTATGTAGGTAATTCACTTCTCTTCATACAAGGAAAGCTATGTTTATTGTTTGTGATCCAAGAAGAGAAATGAAGGATATTCCTAGGGAAAGTGTACACCCAGGAAGGGATGATAGCTCAGCAGACCCTTACGAACAATTCCTTGTCCTGTGGATGGCAGTTTGTCTCTCAGTCTTACTGTGTTCCAAACGGAAATAATTCTCCTCAGGAATAACAGATAGTCAGTGAGGCTGCAGCAATCACAGGTCATACCTTTATGCCAGTAGCCCCAGATTCGATATCTTCATCATAGGGGAGGTGATGCCAAGGGCTGCTTGTTGAAAGCGTGATGGTGTTGCAGCAGGTGCTGTGTTCCAGGGATCTAGTAAACCAGTGACTGAACTGAGAGCCTCGCAACCATCTTCACAGTTTGATGGGAAATTTGGTCCCAACTGGTTGCCTCAGGATTGAAGCTTGAATCATAACATTGCTACGAGTAAAACAAATTGATGAAGAATGTCAAGGGACAATCCAGTATATTGCAGGTTCCGTAGTAGTTCTTAGATTCACAGGATGCCAGCCTGCTTTTGCCCATTTGAGAATTACTCCCTTGCTGCTACGTGCTAAAGTCCATCCTGGGCGTAGAGGATAATGTGTTTTTATAAATTAAATCCCTGATCCTTCAGACTTTTATTTCTGTTTATCCCGATATCAGCAGCTTTGACTTTGCTTTGCTTTGTATGTGTCTGTGTATTTGTGTATTCTGCAGAATAATCTGGTATGTTTTTTTCAGCTACCACGTGATAAATCACAGGATTACTATCCCATAACAAATTTTTTTTAAATGCCTACATCTTCTTATTCCCCAATTACCCTCCCCCCCAAATATGATTATCTAATCTTTCTGTGGTCACTAAAAAAACTTGATGAAATATATAGCTGGATAAAAATGTATTAAAAATATAATGTCTGTTTTTAGCAGGCAACTTTAAGCACCCACTATGCACTTGACTTTCGGGACACTCTCAGCTTTCCATCATTGGACTGCATGTGTTAGAATTAGCTATTGCCAGTTCATGGAACAACAGAGTTTCTTTACTGTGATAATAATTTTATTATTATATGAATTTATATTATTATGTGAAGTATGTTAGGGCTCTCCAGAGAAACCCAGAGTAAAAGATAATAGGTATATAGAGATAGGAACTTGTTTAAGGAATTGGCTCATGAGATAATGGAGGCTGAGAGGTCCCAAGATCCACAGTTGGCAAGCCGGAAATCTAGAAGAACCAGTGATAAGGTTGTAGTGCAAGTCCAAAGACTTCAGATCCGGGGAGTCGATGGTGTAAGTTCCATTCCTAGTCTGAGTCTGAAGGCTGAAGTCCCAGCTCAGACACTTGGGCTAAGAGAGGGAATTCCATTCAGGCCTTCAGTGGATTGGATGAGGTGCACTCACCCACTGGGGTGGGCAATCTGTGTGACTTAGTCTACCAATTCAGACGTTAATCTCATCTAGAAACACCCTCATAGACAAACCCAGAACAATGTCTAACCAAATATCTGGGCACCCATGGCCCAGTCAAGTTGACATATAAAATTAATAATCACAGAATTGAATTTTATGATGGCTTGTCACTATCCCAGAGAACATAAATTGTTAGAAAAATTTTCCCCAAATTTCAACAGAATAAAAGTAAAATCTGATTTTAAGAAAAAGCAGCTCACATTTATTTTTAAATTTTTTAAATTTTTTTTTAAGATTTTATTTATTTATTTGACAGAGAGAGACAGTGAAGAGAGGGAACACAAGCCGAGGGAGTGGGGGAAGGAGAAGCAGGCTTCCCTATATGGGACTCATCCCAGGATCCCAGGATCACGACCTGAACCTAAGGCAGATGCTTAATGATTGAGCCACCCAGGTGCCTGCAGCCTGCATTTAAAAACAAAAATAGAGGGGCACCTGGGTGGCTCAGTGGGTTAAAGCCTTTGCCTTCGGCTCAGGTCATGATCCCAGGGTCCTGGGATCGAGCCCTGCATCGGGCTCTCAGCTCAGTGGGGAGCCTCCTTCCTCCTCTCTCTTTCTGCCTGCCTCTCTGCCTACTTGTGATCTCTCTGTAAAATAAATAAATAAAATCTTTAAAAAACAAACAAACGAAAAACAAAAAATAAATACTCTGCATTATCACTATTTGGGATAGGCAACATAATAGAGTGGAAAGACTGTGAACTTTGAGGTTAGACAAACTGGTTTGAATCCCATTTCTGCTGCTTATTAGCTGTGGAACTTGGGCAGGTTACATGTCTGAACTGTAATTTTGTGATCTGTTTTAGAATGAAGGATACCTGCTTCATGGTGGCATTTAGATTAGAGAAAAGGTCAAGAAAATATTTGGGATGCAGTAGATACTCAAGAAATAGAACTAGTCATTAGAAAGTTGACCATAAGTGATACCATATAGGCCATTTTGTCAAAATGAGTCTTTTGTCCTTAAGTGATTTGACATTTTTTCATTGCCTGGTGGCAGGGGTAGCTTACAATCATCTCCTTATAGAACTGTGTCCTGGAGATGTGCTTGTCCAGGAGACGTACTTACTGTGACTTTCTCTCTTGTTTTTGTGTTTTTTTTTTCCATTTTATTTATTTTTTCAGCGTAACAGTATTCATTGTTTTTGCAACTCTCTTGTTTTGATAGAGTTAAATTAGAAGAGAGAGCAGCTGCTGAGGATACTGTGACAGTCAAAAATGGTGATGATAGTCATTTATTACCTAGAAAAGCAAAGAAGAGGGCATTTAAGTTGGAGGACGGTGAAGAAACTGAACTAGATTACAAAAATTTAAAGAAACAGTGGAAGAAGCAAGAGAACAATATTGATGAGAAGACCTTGGATCTGGAACCAAAAGCCGTCACAGATCCGAGTGTGAGGAAAAAAAGCAAGAGGAAGAGCAAAGCCATGTGTAGTGTTGTGGATGGTGATGACGAAGGAACCAAAAGAAAATCACCAAAGAGAAAGGAGAAATGTGAATATAAAAAACAGACGAAAAACTCCAGGTCTTCCAAAGCACAGACAGTGAAGGACTGGGCTGCCCCGAACTGTGGTCCTCTGAAAGGCTCGCCCGCTAGAAATAGCCTTGTCAAAGCCAAAAGGAAAGGTGGCACGAGCATTAGTACAAAAGATAGTCCCATTTCCTCCTCAGAGTCTGAGTCTTACCATGAATCAACCAGTGATGGTCTCAGCCATGTCATCTTGGAGGTCAGAAATTCTTCAGAGAAAATACTGACTGAGTCATCAAAGGAAGGACCCTCTACCAAAAACACAGCTGCAAACAAAGTGACCACCAAAACTGGCTTCAGCTCTACTGCCGTCAAAGGCAAGACGACTAGAACGTCATCTTCCAGTTCAGACTCTAGCTCAGAGTCAGATGACCAGAGCACGGTGTCCAAGAGCACCCCGGAGCGCACTGCCGGCTTCTTAAAGCCAGTAGGCCTCTTTGCGGGACGAGGCTGTACAGGCCCAGGGCCCTGCTCACAGCCTCCCACTGCTGCCGCCTGGAAGCATTCTGATGCCAACAGTGTCAGACCGGCCCCTTCTGCTGCTCCTCCCAACGTGACTCTCCCCGCCGGTTTGGGAAGAGGTTGGGGGAGAGGAGAGGACCTTCTTTCTTGGAAGGGGGCTAGGGGCCGGGGCATACGGGGGAGAGGCCGAGGCCGAGGGCAGGCCATTTCCTTTGTGTTAAATAGAAATGCGGACTATCAGAAGCACCAGCAATTAAATGAAATGGTCACGAACACATCTACTATTATCCAGGCAAGTACGATTTCTTCTGAGCGTACCTCTTCCCCTTCTCCCATGGGGTGTGTCTGGAGCGGATGTCACGGGTTCGCTTTTTTTCACCAGTAACAGACTCCCATGACTCATGCTGTTTTTCAGAATCCAGTAGAGACACCCAAGAAGGACTACAGTTTGTTACCACTGTTAGCAGCTGCTCCTCAAGTTGGAGAAAAGATTGCGTTTAAGGTATATATATATATTTTTTTTAAAGATTTTATTTATTTATTTGACAGAGAGAGATCACAAGTAGATAGAGAGGCAGGCAGAGAGAGAGAGGGAAGCAGGCTCCCTGCTGAGCAGAGAGCCTGATGCGGGACTCGATCCCAGGACCCTGAGATCATGACCTGAACCAAAGGCAGTGGCCCAACCCACTGAGCCACCCAGGCGCCCTAAGGTATATTTTAAAACCACAACAATTACAACAAAAAGATTATCCTCCCTCCAAATAAAACTTAATCATTAGCAGCTCAGGATTATATATGCATATAGACCCTTTTCCAGATCATATCTGTCCTGTTTTTGTACCTGGCATGCAGTAGGTGCCTGCTTATTGTTTCGGGAACAAATGAAAATGGCTTAGCCCAGTGTCTGGAACATAGCAAATGCTCGTGCTCGCTTCGGCAGCACATATACTAAAATTGGAACATAGCAAATGCTCAATAATAAAAGGGCTCTAATTCATGCACACTCCACCACAACATCCTCCCCCAAATCAAAGAAACCTTTCCCACTGGAACCCCTGTTTTGCCACCAGTTCATGGTAGGACCCCCAGGGTGGTGGGATGGGCACCCTAACCCAGCATATTCTCTCGGGCAGAGGAGAGGAGCCACAGAATTTGTGTATTTGTGGGCTCTTTCTTCTTTTGTAGCTTTTGGAACTAACATCTGATTATTCTCCTGATGTCTCTGATTATAAGGTAAGGCTTTTTATTTAAAAATAACTGTTAGTATATTAAAGAAGCTAAAGTCGTATTTAGTGCTGCTAATATGGATAATTTTGCTTTTTTGGAGTAAATAATGTTGTAAAGTAGAAAATGGGAACATTATCAAAATGTGAACTTTTTAATAGTATCACTGGAGCCTTTCAGCATCGTTTTCCTTGCACTTGAGGGTGAATGCAGGACAATGATGAGTTTTAATTTTTTTTTTTTTTTAAAGATTTATTTATTTGACAGAGAGAAATCACAAGAGAGGCAGGCAGAGAGAGAGGAAGGGAAGCAGGCTCTCCGCTGAGCAGAGAGCCCGATGTGGGACTCGATCCCAGGACCCCGAGATCATGACCCGAGCTGAAGGCAGCGGCTTAACCCACTGAGCCACCCAGGCGCCCGAGTTTTAATTTTTTTAAGTCATTTTTTTCTAAGCAGCTTAGACATTTGCACGCTTATTTGAAGCCATTCCCCCAGGATCCTAAACTTTGAAAGGAAATAATGAATAGCTGTTAGCCAGAAAATTTGATTATTTTCATCATAGGAATTTATTTTATATAATTGTGAATTACCGTAGATTCTTATGGTCTAACACAGCCCCTTTTGCATTATCTGTTAACCACAGGTAACTCACAAATATCCTTGAAATTTATTCACTAAACATCTGTGTGGGATTTTACATTAGCATGAGCTTTATCATAGTTCAGTAAAAGCTTAACTCCAGTGGGATTACAGAATTGCATGTTTCCTTTTTCACCCATTCAAAATTTTGTTAAAGTGCATAATTTTTTATTTTGATGTAATACATGGAATATAAGTCCATTTAAAAAATAGTAATTGGTAATGTTAACATAGTAACACAGAGAAAGTACAAGGAGCTTTGATTTAATCTGAGTTGATACCTTGGAAGACTTTTTTTTTTTAAACCTTGGAAGACTTTTAAAATCCTGTTAATAACCTTTCCTCAAGAGCGCCTAGGTGGCTCAGTGGGTTAAAGCCTCTGCCTTCAATCAGGTCATGATCCCAGGGTTCTGGGATCGAGCCCCGCATCAGGCTCTCTGCTCAGCAGGGAGCCTGCTTCCTCCTCTCTCTGCCTGCCTCTCTGCCTACTTGTGATGTCTCTCTCTGTGTCAAATAAATAAATAAAAATCTTAAAAAAAAAAAAAAAAAGAACCTTTCCTCAAAAGCAGACTAGAAGAATCAGTTCATGAAGGGGTTTGGTAGGTCAGTTCTGGATAATTAGTATTTCATTGTATTTTTCATATTAGCCCCTTATTATAAGTAACATGTAAGTTATCATCTAAAGCAGGATACTTGTGAGTGAAAAGGATTAATATTATATTAATAAATCTCCTGGAAGGAAATGTAAATGGACCTGTCTTGGGCAAAACAGGATTTTTTTTTTTTAAAGATTTAATTTATTTATTTGACAGACAGAGATCACAAGTAGGTAGAGAGGCAGGTGGAGAAGAGAAGAGGAGGCTCTCTGCTGAGCAGAGAGCTCGATGTGGGACTTGATCCCAGGACCCTGGGATAATGACCTGAGCCTAAGGCAGAGGCTTTAACCCACTGAGCCACCCGGGCATCCCAAACCAGGATGTTTTGTCACCTTATGGTAGATAAGGACTTTAATTCTGTGATATGTGGGGAGATAGATAAATACAGAATTAATATATGTCCTACAGCACAAATTGTGAGTCTAGATACTGATTTTTTAAAAAATGCATAGTAAATCGATGTTGGTCATAGTTATTACCCTGGAAAGCTATTTGCTTACTTTTCCTGATATTTTTAGGATTTTCTGGAAATTATTTTCAAAACCATTTGCAGAGTGAAAATCAGTCCCAGTTTTTGCTTTGACCTCAAGTGCTGTTATCTAGCTTGATCACTGGCTTTATTCCTGAAGCTTGTCTTCAGAAGTCAAACCTGTCCTCAAAGAATGTAGTCTCCTCTGCCCCTGACCTTGTCTCATGTGTATGCACCTACCTGCGAGATTTTAATGGATGGAAGTGACTGAGTGATGCCACAGAAGTCAGTGCAATGAAAGAAGACTTTATTACTTACATTTCCTGAGGGAGCAGGGAATGCCATGTCATGCAGGCCCTTGGGGGAAAGCACCTGGACCTCACCTGGATCTCATTCAGAGGCAGAAGCAGGAGTGAGGAGAAACCGTGTGCCAGGGCCTTTACTGGGGTTTCCTTGGGGTAGGCAAGGCAGGATGGGGGAAACAGTTTAAGATTGGCTACTTTGAATAATTAGCAGGCTTTGAGCTGTAGGGGCTGTCCCTAGTTGTGTGGTACTTTCCTCTGGGATGATTTCGACCAGGGAAAATAGTGGCTTGGGTATTGGAGTTCTTTTTCTCCTATAGGTGGATTTATTTTAAAACATTTTAAAAAAGATTTTATTTATCTATATGAGAGAGAGAGAGAGCGTAAGTGGGGGGTAAGGAGTGATAGAGAGAGAAGGAGAAGCAGTCTTCCTACTGAGCAGGGAGCCCAATGCAGGACTTGATCCGAGGACCCTGGGATCATGACCTGAGCTGGAAGGCAGATGCTTAACCGACTGAGCCACCCAGGCACCCCTAAAAGAAGTTTTAATATTGAGATAAAATTTGTATAATGCAAAATTCACCATTTTAACCATTTTATTTTAAAGTATAAAGTAATAATTAGGTGGTTTTAATATACTCAATGTTTCACATGTTGGTTTTTGACTTGGACTTTTATTTTTGAAAGGAAGGAAAAATACTAAGCCACAATCCAGAGACCCAGCAAGTAGATATAGAAATTCTTTCGTCCTTACCTGGTGAGTCTTCTAGAAAAAAATATGAAAATTTTTTTCGTCCTTACCTGGTGAGTCTTCTAGAAAAAAATATGAAAATTTAGGCTTTTCATATCTACATTGGTTTCTAAATAGCTTTTATACCCAGGAGCTGCTCTCTGCCTTGGCCTCCATGACTAACTCTCCACTTCTCCCATTGGCACAGTGCAGCCCTGGGGACCCGCGCTCCCGCTTGGTGGAGGTGTGTGTCCAGTAAGGGTTGTTGGATTTGTTTCCAAAGCCATTAGACAAGTTTTCTTAGTCCTATAATTATGTAATTTCATAAATATTACATAAACTGATGAGCACTGATTGCAAAAGGAATTATTTCTATGTAACCCAAATTGAATGCTGACCCAGGAGTGTAACTAAGAAATTTGTTGGAATTATGGATCTGCCAAAAGAGATTGGGAGGAATCTGGTAAGAAATCTAGGAAGATTTTCAACTTAGGCTGTCTTGCTAGTGTTTGCATTCTTGTATCCCTTTAAAAAAAAAAAAAACAACTCATAACTGGAAATTGTAGAAATACAATTTCTACAATAAGTCTATGGTTTATAGAAGAAAGGTAACTGTAGTCAGCAGGCTTCTAAGACCTACTCAGTTGTATTTCAAAAGAATTGGTAAATGGATATATTTTTGTGTGTTAAGTCAAAATAAAATGTCTAAAGTACATGTACCATGCACACCCTCGCACGCTATTTCAAGCGCTTCCCTGCTTTATGCCTGGTCCACCTCCCCGTTACTGGTTCTGAAACCTGGGAATAGGAGAGCTTTCACTGAATATGGCTTTACTCGGGTCGTATCGGCCAAAGAGCAGGGGAGGGCCCTTTTTCTTTAGCAGCCCCTAAGGCAATTAAAATGTTAAGTAAATGACTAGATATAACTTAAATTGGTTTTCCAGCTTTCTTCTGATTAGGTTTTATTTGAAGAAATCTCCCTTTCTAGGAATGGTGGACAGAGAGGTTTGTCCATGGTCAGATTCATGGATACAGCCTGATCACTGTTCGTCAGGTGATTGGCAATGAGAATATCCAGTTAGAACTTTTCTTCTTTGGAGCATCTAGAAGTGGCTTTATCTTTCAGTAATAGAAATACAGGTAGTCCTCGCTTTGCATAGTTCTGATCCTACATATATATATAAGAACGTCTGTTCCTGTGGTTTGGTTACATAGCACCAGTTCCCAGTGACATCAGGTATGCTGTTAGCTGTGAATAACTGCATGAAGTACGGCCAGCTTTTTGGTCTGCAGATCACTATGTCAGTAACAGATGCCGATCGGGATCAGTGACCAATGATGTCACTTCCAGGTCTCCTGGTGATTGGTCACCGTGCGTCTGTTACTCCGTCCCCAGACACACTGCTACGCATGTGGTTTGCTGCCTCCTTGTCTCTTAGGGATACACCCACATGGCATTTTACAAAAATGGATGTTGAGGTAGGGAATTGGTCAACAAACCTGAAAGTACAACAAAGAAACAAAAAGTGATGATTCTGGAAGTGACATGCAAATGGAGTTCAAATCAGAGGGAACAGCTGACCATGTGGATGTTGGCCCTGCAGTTCATGTGAACTTCTTGACATAAATGAGGAAGGATGGTGGTGACGAAAGAGCTCAAAGGATAAAATCCTGAAAGCTGATGCACACTTAGGAAGGAGTCTGCTGCTTTTGCAAGTGTAGAAAAGATTCTCCCTCTGTGTTGTCGTTACATGGCAGGAAGGCAAGCACTGTTTAAACCAGTCTTGCTAGTAGCTTGTTCTTTTCTTTTTTTTTTTTAAGATTTTTATTTTTAAGTCATCTCTACACCAAAAGTGGGGCTCGAACTCATGACCCCAAGATCTAGAGTCGCTTGCTCTACTGACTCTCTCTCCCAGTAAAGATTTTAATGTTTTGACAATTTTTCAAAATGTCTTGAGACCATCATGATTTTTCCCCATTGATTTCAGAGTGTTCAGCCTGCCATGGTCATTTTTATGACTCCGCACTACCGTGCAAAGCGAGGACTGCTGTATTACCAAGTAATAAGTATGTTTAATTTTGAGGACAGAGCAAGATAGACAAATTTTGCAGAATTCAGATTACCTTTCCCAGCTGGAACATATCAGTTGTCTTTTAGGTTATCTAATGGTTACACCTATTCTTTTCTGAGAGTACTAGTAACAGTGTATCAAGCTCATTTCTTTTTTCGATGAAGGAGAGAGTCTCTCTGATAAATGGCCAGGAAGCTCCCATCTGCTGTTACAGGGCTTTCTCAGGGTCTCCTGTCACCGAGCACTCCATACTTTCATGTGTATACCCAGCCTTCACATCAATGGACAATTTGTTTGTGGTGGTTTTCTAATGATGTAAATTCCCTGTAGAGGAACGTTTTCACTACTGGAAATGACTTATTGTCTCTCCTTCCTACTGTCTGGTTTCAGCCATGAAAGAACCTGGGAAATTTGATTTGGTTTATCACAACGAAAATGGAGCTGAGGTAGTGGAGTACGCTGTGACGCAAGAGAAGAGGGTAGGCGCGCTTCACTTCTTGCGATTGCTTGGTCCTCCGTTCTCTCGACTGGCTACTGGCAGTCTGGAAGGTGACATTGCAGCTTCCTGAACTGCCTATATTAAAGTCATGAAAGCTCTAGGCTCTGGGATCCCTGGTCTGCCTACAGGGTGGCAGTGTCTGTGCCCAGTGCCAAGTTAGGGTGCCATCTTGGATCTCAAAGAGCCAACAGGACAAGGTGCACAAATAACAGAATCTGAAGATTATAGAGTTGCATAAAAACATAGTTATGTAAGGGTTTCATTAGGGAAGAGTAGCATATTTTTAAAACTTCATTGATACATACTTTGAGTAAAGTATATATAGTATATAGCTTGAAGGATTGTCATAATTGAACGTACCCATGTCACCAGCACCTGGGTCAAGAAGCAAAACATTAAAAAAAAAAAAAGAAGAAGAAGAAGCCGAACATTAACAGGCCCCCTGGAAATCCCCATCATGTCTCCTTGCAATCTCTACCATCTCCCAAATGTTCCCGTGATTCTGACTTACAACTGCATACTTGGTTTTGAAGAATGACATAAAAGGATGATTCTGTCTTTGACTTCTGTTTAAATTCTTAAATTGCCATTTTAGGAACTATCTGGTTTAGAGGTTTTAGGCAGTCAGACTTCCAGAGTTGCTGGCAACGCCTGGCTCGTTAGGCTGTGCTAGCTTTAAACTAAATAGAATTTATACTTAAGAAAGTGCTTCCTCTTAAGGTGTTTATATTTGAAATGTTACGGATATTATTCTGTAACTTTCAGTATTTCAAACTCACATTTTAGAAATGTAAACTTGTAGAAACCCTAACCAGACTATGATTTGCTTTGTCTTTAGGATAGACGATACTCTTAAGGATTTATTCCAAAAACACATTTATAGGGTCTGTGGTAGGATCAGCAGATTTGGCCTGTACTTCTTTATTTGCAATGTGTGCCTCTTCACTCTGTTGAAAGGTGTTCTTGGAAACTACACTGGAAAATTAACCTTGGAAGCTTTCCTCTCTATGCCTTATTATACAGGGGCTAGAAGCGGAGCTTGTTATTACCATTCTCCGACACTAGATGGCCCTCATGATTCATCCACATGGCCCGAGTGTTGGCATTTGTTTGCTCTCTGTAAAACCTGAGCTGCCTCCCAGGTTAGGCAGCACAGAGTAGGGCTGTGCGGAGCATTAGGGGTCCACTGATACTCTTAAGGGCCCCGTCTGCCTGAGAAGAGTACTTGGGCCACCGAGCCACAGAGTCCTGTTGGGCAAATACCCTTGACCCTGGGTAACCAGCTGCCCCACACCCCAGCCCATCGCATCCCTACCCCTGCTCGAAATGAAGGAAAGGTGGCAATGTGTTTAATGTAAAGTGTAGTTGCATTCTAGGTAAACAGTTCTTCTAGCTAATTGGACTCAGCTTACTGGGACTCAGATCATTCCAGAGCTTCAACCATTCTGTACAAATGGAAATTTACATGACTGAAATTTTTAACCAAATGAAACCTGTATGATCTCAAAATGGAGCCTCTAAACCAAATATTTTGTGTTTTTCCTCAGATCACTGTTTTTTGGAGAGAATTGATTGATCCAAGATTGATTGTTGAACCTCCGAGTACCATACCAAGTACAGAGCCTGCTTGAGGATGACCTCTCCATCTCATAGTTTATAGATGTCTTGTTTATGAAAGTGACTATAACCTGAACTTTAAAAAAAAAAAAAAAGATTTGAAAGTTGTATGCATTTTTTGTTCACTTTACTGCATAGGAAAAAAATCTACCTCATCATTTAAAATAACATGGGTGTTGCTTTTTGTAGTAGATCTTTTTTTTTCTTCTTTCAAGCTAATTTCAGTAACAAAATTTAAAACATGACATTCCCTGCAGGCATTGTTACATATCAGTATATATGGTTTCTTCTCTTTTTTATTTATTTTTTGACCGTCAAGTAGCCATCGTCAGTAGGAGTCTATAACACCAAGTACAAGAAAATGCTGCATATCTTGTCTTAGTAAGTTTTATTAAGTAACGTTCTAAAACCTGAAAGCATGTTACTTGACCCAATTTTTTAACATTTGAGTTCCATTAAATATGGAACATCTTATAAATTGCAAGTATTTTATACTTGTAACTGTCAAGAATTAAGTAGCTGGGTTTATTGCAAGCAGTGAGTTAGAGAATCCTTTCACATTTTTCTCAACTTTAAAATTGAGGATTTTCAGAGTCCTGTGCAGAGCAGTGAAAATAAGACCTCGTGTTTTTGCCTGGGGTGAACTGGTGTTCTACCTGGGTGAGAGGATTTCCTATGAGTTCAGACCAGGGAACATGTTGTCTTGCTACAAGATCCCAAGCACCTGGCTGAGTGTGCTGGAGTGAGGACTGAACAGAAACTTCAGTTTCTGTTATTATTCAACACAAAGCTAAAATGGAAAAAATGGCTAAATCTATACTGTGAAAATTGCTTCCTTTTACGAAAGATCAGGTTCCTCCTTCAGCTTTGCAGATTTTTAAATAAAATCCGATTGAACTACACTTCCCTGCTGAGTCATCGTGTTTGGTTGAGTATTGCAAATTGCTGTCTTGTGTCACAACAACGCGACAGATACAAATGTTCCAGAACAGGAAGCTTTGCTTTGACTGGAGAGTCTGGTGTTGCACAGTTCAGTCCAGTGAGATTCATCAGATCTAGAACTGTTGGGCTGGTGATGCTGTCTACTTTCAACCTGCACGGCACTGATGTGCATCAAATGTGGATTTATTGATTTGTAATGAGGGGTATTACTCCAGAAAGTGTGAGGTCAGTGTGAGGAATGGGATCTCGGCACTGGGGTTCTTGCAGAGCACACTTTCCTTCCAGGGTCTAGAAAACAAGGTAACTAGCAAGCGCCAGCAGACATAGGAATAAATGCTCAACATCCTCATCAGGGAAATGCAGATCAAAACCACAATGAACTATCACTTCACAGCTGTTAGTACGGATGTTGTCAAGTCAAGGAATAGTGAGTGTTGGTGAGGGTGTGGAGACCAGGGAATCGGCTATGCAGCCACTTTGGAAAACAGTATGCCCTCTGTTCACTGCGACATTATTTACAATAGGCAAGATACAGAAACAAGTGTCTATCGACGGATGAACAGATAAAGAAAATGTGGTATATATATGTATGTATTTATTATTCAACCATAAAAAGGAATGAAATCCTGCCATTTGAGGCAACATGGATAGACCTTGAGGGTACTATGCTAAGTGAAACAAGTCAGACAGAAAATGATAGAATGATCTCCCCTATATATGCCATCTGAACAGCCCTCCCCCTCCACCCGAAAAAGGGCAACTTAGACACAGTGAACAGATTGGTGGTTGCCAGTGGTAGGGGGTGGGGGTGGGCAAAATGGGCAAATGGGGGTAAAAGGCACTAGCTTCCAGTGACTGACTTACGCCAGTAAGTCACAGGCATGTAACATACAGCATGGGGACTATAATCAATAATACCGTATTCCATATTTGACAGTTGCTGGGAAAGTAGATCTTAATTCCCACTACAAAAAGTTTCCATAATTACCTATGGTGGTGGATGTTACCTACATTTATTGTGGTTATTGTTCTGCAATGGGTATATACAAATACAGAGTCATGTTGTGTACCAGAAACTAACGTTCTATGTCAATTATACATTAGTTTAAAAAGATAATTAGTAAACATTGACTAGATCAAAGGGAAGTGTTGATCTCAGGGTGTGTTTTCTTTAGATTATAAATCCATTTATGAGTCCCCTTTTATCTCTGTAGTGGTGTTTTTCAAACTATAAACAGCAGCCTATTAGAAAATTGGGGGTCATAATCTCTTTGAAAGATGCACTACCATAGAAAAATACTACATCCACTAAATTTCAGTTTTCTTTATAAAACAGAACTTATAGGGGAGCCTATAGCTCAGTCAGTTTAGTGGCTGCCTTCAGATTAGGTCATGATCCTAGGGTTCTGGGATCAAGCTGCATGGGGCTCCCCGCTCAGTGGGAAGTCTGCTTCCCCCCTCCCACCCCACCTCCCACCCTGCTTGTGTGCGCATGCTTTCTCTATTTCAAATAAATAAAACCTTAAACCCCAGAATTTACATATAGCTGTGTGTGTACTGGATCACCATGTAAAATATAGCTGTATTTACTCTCTCTCTCTTTTTTTAAGATTATTTGAGAGAGAGTGAGTGAGAGCACAAGCAGGGGGAGCAGCAGAGGCAGAGGGAGAAGCAGGTTCCCCCCTGAGCAGGGACCCCAATGCGACGTGGGGCTCGAACCCAGGACTTGGGATCATGACCTGAGCCGCAGGCAGATGCTTAACTGACTGGGTTACCCAAGCGCCTCTGTAGCTCTGTTTACTCTTGCTTGAAATCCCATCATGGTCCGATGTGGACACTAAACGATGCAGTACATTCCAGGAGTGAGAGAGAGGAGGGCACATGAGGAAAGGGGCTGGGCAAAAAGTACCTGCCAGCGACTAAGTCTTTGCCTCACTTGTCCTGGGCTGGTGGTCCTGTTCTAGATGAGGAAATGGCGAGTACTCAGAGGCCAGCTCTGAATATTACAGGATTAGCCCGTGGGTTTCAAGTAGTGACGCATCTAACTCCTCTCAACGTAGTATTGAGTAACTTGCCAGAGACCACACAGCTAGAGCAGAGAGAGAGTGTCCAGTGTAATTTTTCAGAGCAGTATTTTTTCCCCAAGGTGTTTCAGTGGCTGTCCCAACGCTCTTGTGTCCTGGCCTGACCGTTAGAGTTGGGCACGCTTCACACCCTACCCCCACCGCCGCCTGTGTTCCTGAGAACAGAAAACTTCCTGCTCTGCCCCTACGACTCAGTTCCATCCGTCTTCAGATTGTCTGCTCACCATTAAGTTCTTTTTTGTTTTTTAATTGAGTATCTGTTTTTTATTGTTTTTGTTTAGATTTTTTAAATTATTTTAAAAGCGCTTGGTTGAGGTATGAGTGATACCCTGGAAACGGCACGTATTAAATGTGTTCCCTTTGATGAGTCTGAACACACGCCTAAGCTCCTGAAACCGTCACCACCATCAAGCTGATAAGCAGCGCCTTCCAAAGTTTCCTTGCGCCTTGTTTTGTTTTTGTTTGTTTTCTGTATGTTTGTCAATAGCACGTAGCATGAGACCTACCTTTCTAAATTTTTGTACGAGTGGAATCAGGTAGCCTTTGTCCCTTGTGCCTGGCTCATTTCACTTAGCATGGCGCTCTTTGGTCCATCCGTGCTGCTGCGGATGGCAGAACGGCCTCCTTTTAGGCTGATAATACTGTTGTTTGCAGGTCCACACTTACTATCCATTCGTGTGTGGGTGGACGCGTGGGTTTCTACGTCTTGGCTGTTGTAAATAACACTGCAGCGACCACGGTCCCCATTAAATCCTAACCTGCTCTAGCTCTTAGGTCTTCAACTCTGTATAAAAAGACTGTGATCCTTACTTAATTTAGTCCAGTGTCCTACAGGATCTTTGTCCCCCTCTTGTGAAAACTGCAGGTTCCCCAGCTCTATTTATGACCCTTGATACAGTCGATCTCCTCTTTGCTGTCCTCATCAGGGGCACCATGCTGCTAGCTTCTTACCTGCTAACTTTTCTTTTCTTTTTTAGCTACTTCCAAACCTGGATTATTTTTTTTTTTTAAGATTTTATTTATTTATTTGACAGACAGAGATCACAAGTAGGCAGAGAGGCAGGCAGAGAGGGAGAGAGGAGGAGGCAGGCTCCCTGCTCAGCAGAGAGCCCGATGCGGGACTCGATCCCAGGACCCTGAGATCATGACCTGAGCCGAAGGCAGAGGCTTTAACCCACTGAGCCACCCAGGCGCCCCACCAAACCTGGATTATTTAAAGCATTTATTCCCACACCTTCCTAACTGTTCTGAAGGGATGACATCACAAAAACTCTTCGCAGGTGAGAGATCTATGTACTCTCAAAATATAGGCACTATTTGGTTCTTTCAGCTTCCTTATTTCTACCTGAAAGAGCGGTTGCAGACTTTCTCCTTCAGCCCAGACCCTCCTTCCCTCATGTCAAGTAGACGGTTCTTGGCACTCACCAGGATGAAGGGGTCTGGGGGGAAGCCGCTTCCCTTCACAGTAATGACTGTATGGCCGGTTTTTCTTCCTGGGGCTTTGTTCTCAGCACAGGCTTGCAAGGCCCAGATCCGATTGGGAGAGAGAAACCGCACAGTAATTCAAAGAGGAAAGTTTAGTACCCAGAATTACTAACTCTAACAGGGACTGCAGTAATGAAGGACCGGCTAGTAGGAAATAAAGAGGTCACTAATGGAATGGTGGACATGACAAGCAGCTACGCCCTGAGCTGAGGCAGAGCCCCGCTGGAAAGAGTCGCCAAGACCCCCGCCCCGGGGCACTCATGATGAGGCCCTGCTGGGAGGTCATGGCCATCCCTCTCTGAAGGGGAGGGCGGTCTTTGTGATGTTGTACTGGCAGAACTTGCCGGAAATCTGCCCTCTCCCACACATTTAATTATGTGGTATTTTAAACTTGCATTTACTAATATTGCCAAATATCTGGTCAAACCAGTCTCTGAGTATTGGGAAACTGTCAGCTCACTACAGCAGACACATTTCCAAAATTCTGATTTGTGCTTGAAAGCTCCCACTTTTGCACTGGCAACTGACACAGTTGCTCTTGAAGGGAGAGCCTCCCTCCATTCATGGTCAAGACGTCTGCCAGACGCGCGGCTGAGCGACCACAGCCTGTCTGCCCGTTGGTATTCTAAGTAATGACAGCGGGGCACAGAAGGTGTCCGCCACACAGCATGTCTCTCTGCAAGAAAACCACGCTCTCCGGTTTGCAGCAGCAAACGTGCCTTCAGAGGTCATGGTTTCAGACAGTACTTGTCCCTGCTCTCTCAGGGACGTTCCTTTTCCTGTCTATGGCCCATTCGAAGCCGCGTGGTGCCCCCAGCTGGGTTCCCGCTGGGTGCCGCACTTTGGGGCTTTCGCACTGTCACCGTGGACGGGACGCAATGCCAAGACAACACCTTTGTAGTTCGGACCTCACAGGCCCCGGGACCCGCAGGGGTCCACAGACGACGCTCAGAGACCTGCTGGCCTCGTGGAAGGAGACGGGTTTTGAAGTCAGTGTTGGGGGTCTCATCTGAGCCCCAAGACAGAGTGAGTGTCTTCATGACTACGATGGACCTGCCCCATCCTCGGCTTACAATGTTTGGGAAATGTGACACCATTCAGGAAGGCGTGGTCCACTCTTAAGCCTCTAATCAGACTCAAGAGAGGCTAATTAATTAACACCAACTCATTAACATTCAGAAAGAAAAGTCACAACTGAGTATTAGCATGCGATCACCTTGACGGTAGACTTGGTTCTCTGCAAAGGCGATGTCGATTCAGTCAAAAGGATCTGCTAAACATGCCTAAAAACGCTGCGCCCTGCTGGGAAATGTTCTTGCATCAACAAGAATGTAGTTACAGTTAGCACTCGGCTGTTCCAACAATCCGGGTGTACCTATGGGAGTGTGGCAGCTATGACAAGGGACTTGAGGGCAGCTAAAGCTCTGGTCAAAGCCATGAGTCAAAACCATGGGTGCTTACTGGAACCTGAGCACCCAGTCTTGGGGCAGTGGAGGTCATATGATGTTAATGCCCAAGGCACCCTCGGAATAATGAAGCCTAAACCCCACCCACCCTCTGCTTGCGCCCCCCCCTTTTTTTTTTTTAAGATTGCTTGATTTTAGCAGGGGAGGGGCAAAGGGAGAGGGAGAATCTCAGGCAGGTTCGGTGCTGGGCTGGGCGTGGAGCCTGACAGGGAGCTTGGTCTCATGACCCTGAGATCATGACCTGAGCAGCAATCCAGAGTTGGTTGGGTCTCTTAATGGACTGAAGGACCCAGGCGCCCTCTGAATCTCCTTTTCACGCTGACTGTGGAGCCAGAGGGAGTGACACGGCAGAGGCAATATGGGGTTAGAACGTGGGCTCTCACCAGTTACGGATTCTCCTTCTCCGTGGTCACTCTGCCTTCGGCCAGCCCAGTAGCCTCTGTCAACCTCAGCTTCCACGGCACGGTGCCCGCCCGGGGGAGTGTGGCCAGGCCCGCAGGAGAAAACAGCTCATGGGAAGCATTTAGGGCATGACCAGGCACACAGTAGGTGCCTGTTGAGACGTTAGCTGTCATTTATTCATGTTCCCGTTATGGGGCGTGCCCAAGGTCCGGCTCTGAATTTCGGGCAGAATTTGAATCTCCTTCTTTTGAATTTATCTTAATTTTTGAATTTTATTTTTATCTGTTAGAAGCAACTCGTGCCATGGTTCATATTACAGCTGCCATGTTTAGACGTTCCTTAATTACATCTTTATTTTATTTTATGTTTTAAATATTTTATTTATTTATTTGAGAGAGCAGGGGGAGGGGCAGACAGAGAGGAAGAGGGATAAGCAGACACCCCACTGAGGCCCTGTAGGGTGGGGAGGAGGCTCAATCCCTGGACCCTGAGATCATGACCTGAGCTGAAACCAGGAGTCCGAATCTCAACCAACTGAGCCACCAGGGCACCCCCTTAATTACATCTTTAGGTGGGAGGAAGTGAGTCACCTAATTCCAATTTGTGATGCTTTTATTCCAGAAGGCTTGGGAGATTTCTGCTCTGACTTTGTCCATCCATTACCTCCAAACTCTTGGGCTTATCCTCATGCCCGAGTAGTATAGTTTTCCCCCCTGGCTTTAGTTACTTAGACACACGATCCCCACTTTCAAAGATTCAATATTAAGAAAACACCTCAGGATTGTGCTTTGTTTGTTTGTTTGTTTGTGCCTGTTTCTCTTCCTCCCCAACCAACAGGAGGAAAAGTCATTCGGAGGTGAATAGTGAGGGACTACAGTAGAACCAATACAATGAAACCCGAGAAAAATGCACCAGGGCTCTGATGAGACTGGTGATTGGCTCTTGTCCCCTGTCATCTTGGTAACCTTGCTGCAAATACAAGCCCTTGTGTCAAACAGCTGGATTTGGGGACACCATTTATAAGGTTTTACTATATACAAATGTGGCTGCAAGGTAATATATGATTAACTGATTGATCGATTGATTGATTTTGGGCCAAACAACCATGAGGGAGTCTAAAGGCTGGGGCACAGGTTGTATTGCATGTTTCTGCTGAAACTGGTCAGCTTCGCTGAGATACACACTCAAGGTCAAGGGCACATGCCAGCCCGTTGGCCGCTGTGCTGTCTGCCAAAGAAGCCTGGTTGAGCCTTAAGGGAAGGCGCAGGGCCGGCTGGACCAGGACCTTGCTGCTCCGGATAAGCAGTGGGTCTGCCGATAAGCAGCCTCCACTTCCTGGGAGCTGGTTAGGAAAACGGGGTCCCAGCCCCACCAGACCTGCTGGATCGGAGGAGGTATTAACAGAACCCCACGTGACACGTGCACATGAAGTTGTGGGACACGCTGAGTTAGGGGAGGACACAACTGGGACGCTGGCGCAGTTTCCTGCTCATCAGACTAATAACAGTTACTCCTGCTTGACGAAACCTGGTCTCCCTGAGGTTTTTCTTGGGGGCTGACCTGGCAAACCTGAGATTCTCTTTCACTGTAGAGGGAAAAGGGAGTGACACAGCTGCTCCAACAAGGAGCCGGCTCAGGGGTCTCAGAAGGATAAAGGTTTTATATTTTTTTTATTATTTAAAAATGTTTTTAAATTGATTTATTTGAGAGTGAGAGAGAGCAGGGGGAGGAGCAGAGGGAGACAAGCAGACCCCCGCTGAGTACAGAGCCTGATGCAGGGATCGATCTCACCATCCTGAGAGCATGACCTGAATTTGAAACCAAGAGTCAGATGCTTAACCAACGGGGCCACCAAGCACCCCTAAAGGTTTTATCTTGATCGGGACTGACATTCAGTTGAGTGCTATAAGTAGCGCTTCCTGACATTTTTCCTATCAGAGCACACATAGAAAATATTTGCAGGCACACTGGGATAAGCAAATAATGCTCTCAGTAGCCAAAGGCAACCAACCACCTAGCTTCTGGCTGCTCCAGAGCTGGAGGGATCAAAGTCTCAGAACACAGGTAAAGCAAGCCCGTTGAGCACACCAGGGTTTCAGGACACAGCAGCTAGTTCAGGGTGGGAGCCGGAAATGGAGGCAGCATGCCCTGAGCAGTCCTGAGCAGCCCCAGCACCACGTTGGACTGGTCACCATCCCACCCCTGCAGGAGCACCGCCCCAGCCGGAGACCCCCAGCTGGAGATGAGATGATCAGCGCAAGGAAGCTTTGGAGAATAGAAATGGTAACAAGAGCTATGCCAGCTGTTTTTCTAAGCGGTATATGTGTGTTAACTCATTTACGTGATAAGCTGACGAGTGAAGTACTGTTTCTTTTTCCCTTTTACAGAGGAGGGAACCAAGGCACAGAGGTGCAGGGCCTGCCCATGGTCGCACGGGAAGCCAACGAAGGAAGTCTAAATCCGGTTGTCTGCACCAGGGTCTGTCCTCTTGCTATACCACCTGCCCGCAGTAGAAGATTCCAGGGAAGAAAGAGATGGCGTCCCAAGCGAAAAGGACACCCAGACCCGTCCGCAGCCAGTCAGCCGGCTGAGGCTTCCTCTGCAACCCAGGCTCGCTGGGTCCCCGTCACCCGATTAGGAACAAACCAGAGGACACAAACACCAAATTCCGCATTAGGAATTGGGGAACAGGGTTGGAGCCGAATCCTTTCAGAGTATGTTCTTATAAACACTGTTAAGGGGAAAAAGTGAGCCACAAATGAGTTCAAGAATGTGCTTTCAGCCCTCCGACAGATTTGCTCTTCCTCTGCATCATGAACAAGGCGCCTGGTGGTTTTTGTTTTTTGTTTTTTAAGATTTTATTTATTGATTTGACAGAGAACACAGAAAGGCAACACAAGGAGGGGGAGTGGGTGAGGGAGAAGCAGGCTTCCTGATATGCGGGAGGCTTGATCCCAGGACTCTGGGGTCATGACCTGAGCCAAAGGCAGGCGCTTAATGACAGAGCCACCCACGCGCCCCTGTTTTGTTTTGTTTTTTAACCTGTTTATGATAATGACCAATGTGTGCAACTGCCCCTCAGAACAATGTGTTACTTAAACTATAACCCCTGCGGGATTTTGCTAGTTACCAAGCACATTTAGATACGGCCTTAAGAAAAGCACACGCTGGCAACAGGTCTTTGGGGGAAAGGTCGGTTTATAGGACCCGGAAGCCGAGCAGTTGGGAACGCCCAGCCTGCTCAGGGCTGAATGAAACACCACCTGCTTCCCTTTTCCTTGATCGCTCCTTCCTCCTCCCAAAACGCCTGTTGTTAGTTAGATGAGTCCTTTGAATGTGCTTGGTTAACTATAAACTTTACCCTCCTTCTTGTTGGTCCACAGGACACGTGACTAGTGTTTGACCTTCACCGGCTCCTCTGTGGGCTATTGTTTCTAATAAAAGTGAGACAGAGGAGTTGCTCGGGGCTTCAGTCTTTTCCCTTTCTCTTGCAGCTGACTTGTTTGTACCTCATTCTTCTCCCGTGTTCGCCGACTGGAAGCGGCAAGTGGTGCTGAAACAGGGACTTGAAACAAAACAGGAGAACAAGCCCCAACGTGAGTTTTGCACGGCCGTGCCTTTTTCCCCGCTGGTGAGTTGTGGGTACTTATCGCAGGGTGTGGGAAATCTAGAGAGCACAAACGATTATTGCCCTTATGTTTATTTATTGAGATGGCTCCTAAAGGTGGGAGGAGCAAAAGTCAGCGAGGGCCAACTTACGGAGCTTTTAAAGGTAATTGAAGAACATTGCTCCTGGTTCCCTATATTAGTGACTTTACATTTACAAACTTGGGAAAAAGTAGGTCACGAGTTAATACTTTTGTATACGAAAGGATAACCAATTCCAATTCCTATATGGCCTACTTGGACCCTCATTCACTCTGTTCTGGAGCCTTTACAAACCCCTGATGCGGAGAGCGATAATGAACATTCACAAGAAACTAAAAAAGAGGAACATGCCATCCAGGAGGAGAAAGAAATTACTAAGGCCACCAGAAAGAAATATATAAAGGAGAAATCTCCTCCTCCTCCAATAACAGAACAAAAGGTGCCACCAGCACCATTCTATAAGAAGGCACCATTTAGTGAAAAAGATGAAAGATACATGCTATCAGCAATTCAAAAAGGCCTCCTTGAAGCACAGCGAGCCGGAGACCCAGGTGCCTTGCATTTTAATTTCCCAGTTACTATTACAGAACATGTCCTTCCAGGACATGATCCTAACAACCCTAACAGTGTCTATGAGGCCAAGCCTGAGCCATTTCCCTTCAAATTATTGAATGAACTAAAACAAGTAGTACAAAATTATGAAGTTAATTCTCCATTTACAATGGGGATCATTGTAAAGGCATCACAGAAGACAATTGACTTATTCTGACTGATTGGTCATTGTTAGCAAAAAGAGTTCTATCTCCAGGTGAGTTCTTACAATTTTAAACATGGTGGCAAGATCATGCAGAAACAGCAGCTGCCCATAACAGAGCTAGTAATGTTCCTATTTCCATGGAACAGCTCATGGGTATTGGGCCATGGACCCGGGTGCAAGACCAGGTACTAATGAATGATGAAGCTATTGAGCAGCTCCAGAATTGCTGTTTGAGAGCCTGGGAGAGAATAGAATCCCAAGGAGAGAAATGCTCTTCATTTCAAAAGGTGATACAAGGTCCAAAAAGAACCCTCTAAGTGATTTTATTGCAAGATTACAAGAGGCTATCAAAAGACGGATAAATAATCTTGAGGCTACGGATACCATTCATCAACTGTTGGCTTATAAGAATGCTAGTTCTGATTGTAAGAAATTGATAACACCCTTTAAAGGCAAGAGAACATTGACAGGTTATATTAAGCTATGCCAAGGACTAGGAACAGAGACCTGTAAAGCTTATTTGTTAGCTCAAGCAATGGCTGCCCTTAACACAAGAGAAATTACTTACTTTGCAAGCCTTAGTAGAGGAACAGATAGAAAAAGGACATATTGAAGAATCTCACAGTCCTTGGAATTCGCGAGTTTTTGTTATTAAGAAAAAATCAGGAAAATGGAGACTTTCAACAGACCTGCGTGCGGTTAATTCTGCTATCCAACCCATGGGGTCTCTCCAACCTGGATTGCCTTTGCCTAATCTAGTCCCACGCGAATGGCCAATAATGATCATAGATTTACAGGATTGCTTTTATACTATACTACTTGTTAAGAAAGACTGTCCTCGTTTTGCTTTCACTATTCCCAGTGTAAATTTAAAAGAACTAGCCAAATGATATCAATGGAAAGTTCTTCCACAAGGAATGTTGAATAGCCCCACTATCTGTCAGGAGTATGTGGCAAAAGTTAGACAGCCGGTTAGAAATCAATTTGCACAGATTTATCTTCTCCATTGTGTGGATGACATATTATGTGTGGGGCCTCTGACAACATGCAGTTTCAGGAGGCATTCAGAATGCTGCAGTTGCAATTTGAAAAATACAAACTAATTATAGCTCCAGAAAAAATAACAAGTCACCACACCTTTCTCATATTTGGGGTTCATTACGGACAGGACCTCAGTTAAACCACAAAAAGTTCAAATCCGTAGAGATAAAATTACAACCTTGATGATTTGCAAAAGTTATTGGGAGACATTAATTGGATAAGACCTAAAATTGGAATTCCCACTTATGCTGTACAGCATCTATTTGCCTCTTTAAAGGGAGGCAAATAGCCTTATATAAACAGCCCTAGAACCCTATCAAAAGAGGCCTTAAAAGAATTACAGTTTGTTGAAAGCCAGATTCGTTCAATGCAAACGGATAGAGTCCAACCCGAGATACCGTTAGATCTTCTTACTTTCCATACCCCACATACACCCACTGGATTAATTATCCAGGAAAAATTAATTGTAGAATGGATTTTTTTCCCAAATAATACTACCTATACAGACCATACTGGCAGTATAATTCAATTAGGAAGAAAAAGAATTCGCCAAATACAGGGGTATGATCCGCAGGTTATTGTTCCTGCCTTTAATAAGACACAAATTGAAACAGCATTTCAAAATAATTTAAATTGGCAAATTGCCCTTAGTGGCTTTGCTGGAAACACTTCTTATTATCCCTCATTACCTGTTGTTTCCTTTTTAAAACGTACTGTTTTTGTCCTTCCCAAAATTACTTCTAAAAACCCAGTAACAGATGCCCCTACTTACTTTTCTGATGGCTCTGTCAAAGATGAAGCTTGTTATTATGGTCCTATTTCGAAGGTCATATCTACTATTGGTCTCTCAGAACAAAAATCAGAATTAATGGTAGTCATTGCATTGTTAGAAGACATTTATTCTGCATTTAATCTGTTACCTGATTCTTTGTATATACGTTTTACAGCATATCAAAACTACTACTGTTTCTACATCTAATGTAATATGGTGACTCTAATCATGGTAGCCGTAAGTCTTCCTGGATGTTATACACAAATACATAACTTTACTTATTGGGCTTATATATCCAGTCCTCCCCTGCTCTGTCCAGTAGAGTGGAGAGAAGATACAATACCAATTTATTTGAATGCCTCAAAATGGGAACCTGGAATTTTGGATCCTGGATTGCCACTCTTGCCTTTAGAGGAGGGCACAAATATTAATCTTACCTTTGGATATCAAAATAGAGCAATATGTATTGGCAATCATTCCAGTTGTCTCATCCCTGATGATCAAAGATGGTGGTGGACTTTCCTACTGATAATTATCTGACTAAAGCTCAGTTAGTTACATTTACTCTCCACTAAAGGATTCCTTGCCAAGGAATATCGGGGTCCTAACTATAACACGGCAGCACCCCTATTCCCAAATGCAAACTAACACAAATACGGTCTGATAAGGGAATTCGCCCTTTATGGGAGGATTGTTGAGCTTCTCACCCCAGTATTGTTATTAATGATTCCTATGGAATTGTAGGGGACTGGTCCCCTAAGGGGATGGCAGGCACCAATTGCACTGGGAGACTCTGCTCCTCTCATCGAAATTTAAAATGGCAAGTTTTTGATGATCTCATCTTAACCACAAACCTTAACCTCAGGAGATGCACCTCTGGTCTGGCTTGGGCAAGGACTTTCTATGCCATCTCCTTTTGTTAATTACCGGAAAAGACAAAAGAATTTATGGAAGGTCACCACTGCTTTAAGTCACCTAAGAGTTTGGACCGGTTCTTACATTCATCAGTCTAATGACTATGCATTTTCTTTTTTCCTTATGGATAAAGAATGGGAGAATGGGTAAAAGCTTGTGTTAGAGATCTCTCTGTTTTCGTTATTGGAAAAATGACTTTTGATCATAGCAATAGAGAAACAGACTGTCTCAACTGTAGAATGTTCACCTGTGTAGATGGGAATGTTTATACAGACAATTCTATCATTATCATAGCTGGGAGAATAGGCATCTGGTTACCGGTGAAACACCACCGTGTTTGGGAAAGCTCTCTAGATGTATATATACTTTTAACATTTTGAAGGACTGGGTCCATAGAACAGAAAGATTTCTTGGGCTGCTTATACCAGCTATTTTAGGAATTACAGCCATTACTGCTACAGCGACCCCTGCAGGAATAGCCTTGCATCAACACTATTTGTACAGAAGTGGCACAGGAATGCTAGCAAAGCTTGGAGTCAACAAATGATCACAGATCAAAAATTAGATGAAAGTATCTCTGATTTAGAAACAGCCATGATACATATAGGAGATGATCTTCAAAATATAAAACTTAGACTTCATATTTTATGTGACTGGAATGTTTCTTCTTTCTGTGTTACTCCCCATGCCTAAAATGAATCAGAAATATCTTGGAGCAAAATTCACGGGCATATTACTAATCATTATGGTGATAATTTAACTTTAGGTATTAAACAACTTCAGGATACTATTCTAAGTATTACTCATCATTACAATCAGTTCCAGGAGTGAGTTTTACTCACAGAATTAATGATATTCTGTCTGATTTAAACCTTTCTACTTGGATCAAACAAACTGGTCTTGGCGTTATAGGTGGAATGATTATTCTTCTCATTGCTATACTCTTTTTATGCTAAGTCCTCAGAAGCACGCGAAAATCCCTTCAACGACTGAAGAATCAAGAAACTGCAAAATCAACTTTTCTACTTCTTCACAAACAAAAAGGGGGAGATACAACTGCCCCTCAGAACAATGTGTTCTTAACACATTCGCACATCTTAACATGTTAACAACTTAAACTATAACCCCCGGAGGATTTTGCTAGTTACCAAAAGCACATGTCGGCAACAGGTCTTTGGGGGAAAGGACGATATATGACCCTGAAGCCGAGCAGTTGGGAACGCCCAGCCCGCTCAGGACTCAAGGAAACACCGCCTGCTTCCCTTTTCCGTTATCATTCCTTCCTCCTCCCCAAAGCGCCTGTTGTTAGTTAGATGAGTCCTTTGAATGTGCTTGGTTAACTATAAACTTGACCCTCCTGCCTGTTTGTCCACAAGACCTGTGACTAGTGTTTGACCTTCATCGGCTCTTCTGTGGGCTATTGTTTCTACCTAATAAAAGTGAGACTGAGGAGTTTCTCGGGGCAGCAGTCTTCTTTCGACTGTTGTCCCCTGCTCCCTTTCTCTTGGCAGCTGACTTGTTTGTGCCTCATTCTTCTCCCTTTCACCGACTGGAAGCGGCAAATGTGCAGTATTTAAAAAGTTTTATCTCCCTTCAATATAAATTCAAATGTATGTTATTTTGTGTCTGATCATATTAAGATTTTTAACAGTGACATATAGAATATCCTCCCCTTCCATCCCATTTTTATAAAACAAGTGCTGTGTTGGGGCATCTGGGTGGTTCAGTCTGTTACACGTCTGCCCTTGGCTCGGGTCATGGTTCCAGGGTCCTGGGATCAAGACCCACATCAGGCTCCCTGCTTAGTGGGGAGTCTGCTTCTCCCTCTCCCTGCCACTTTCCCTGCTTGCACTCTCTCTCTCTCTGTCCAGTAAATAAAATCTTAAAAACAACAATAACAAACCAACAGTGCTGTCTTACAAAAACCCTTAGAATTTCAAACACTTACTCCACTAATGCTATCAGTTTGCCAACCTTCTTTGGACCTCATTTTCAGAAAAATTTTGAGAACCCTTGTCAAATAATCACAGCAATAACAATAATAAAAAGATAGCTAATAGAGAATTTGAATTCTCACCTTTTAAGCATAGATTTAAATTCTGGAAACAGCTAAGTTTGGTGACTCCTAATCCATTTTTTAAAAATAGACTTTATTTCTGGAGCAGTTTTCACAGCAAAATGGAGCAGAAAGTACAGAGTTCCTATACCTCCTTTCCCCATTATCAACACCCCACACCACAGTGATAACATTTGTTACAACTGACGAACCCACACCAACACATCATCACCGAAAGTCTGAAATTTCCATTAGTATTCACTCTTGGTATAGCAAACTTTATGGGTTTTCCTAAATACACAATAACATGTATCCACCATTATAGTGTTACACGGAATAATTTCAGTGCCCTAAAAATTTTCTGTGTGTGCCTATCCATCCATTCCTATCCCTTGGCCCCTGGCAACAGGGATCTTTTACAGGGATATTTTTGCCTTATCCAGAATGTCATAGACTTGGAATCACACATGTAGCCTCTTTAGATTGGTTTCTTTCACTTAATAATATGAACTTAAGTTTCTTCCATGTCTGTCTGTGGTCTGATGGCTCATTTATTTTTATCACTAATACTTATTGTTCAGATGTACCATAGTTTACGTGCCCATTCAACTACTAAAGGACATCTTGGTTGTTTCCAAGATTTTGCAAGTTTAAATAAAACTGCTATAAATATCTGTGTGCAGATTTTCATGTGGACATAAGTTTTCAGCTGCTTTGGGTAAATAGCAAGAGGCGTGATTGCTGGATGGTATAGTAAGAATGTAGTTTTGTAAGAAACTGCTAAGCTGTCTTCCAAGTGGTTGTGCCATTTGCATTCCTTCCGACAGTAAGA
Source organism: Meles meles (assembly GCF_922984935.1). Classification (NCBI taxonomy): domain Eukaryota; kingdom Metazoa; phylum Chordata; class Mammalia; order Carnivora; family Mustelidae; genus Meles; species Meles meles. The sequence continues at coordinate 33,057,837 of NC_060083.1, forward strand.
GCTCCTGTTGCTCCACATTCTCACCAGCGTTTGCTGTTCTCACTGTTCCAGATTTTGGCCATACCAATTGGTATCTCTTTGTTGATCTCATTTGTAATTCCCTGAGGACATATAAAGTAAAGCATCTGTCCATAAACTTATTTGCCATCTTTTATCTTCATTGGCGAAGTACCTGTTCAGGTCTTTTGCCCATTTTTCATTTGAGCTTTTTTCCCTGTTAAGTCTAGAGTTTTTTGTACATTTTGAATAACAGTCTCTTGTTAGTGAAGTATTTTGCACATATTTTCTCCCGTCCTGTGACTTATCTTCATATTCCCTTGATCCGAATCCATTTTTAAGATTGGAGACAGAGTTGGGGGCAACCCAGTTGATCCAATGTCTGCCCCTTGATTTTGGCTCAGGTTGTGATCTCAGGGTCATGGGATCACGCCCCGTGTTCGGCTCTGTGCTCAGCATGGAGTCTGCTTGGGATTCTGTTCTCTCCCTCAGCTCCCCACCACCAACTCTCATTCTCTCTTTAAAAAAAAAAAAAAATTGGAGACAGAGTGAGAAAAAAAATGAAGAAAAAAGGAAACAGGAGACAGCGTGGTACTAGAGTATCCAAATAGTGGGGTAGGCCCAAGTTCAGGGCACCAGGAAAACGATTATCAGAAACATGAAAAACAAAATATTTTCAAAGAATTTGATGTCAGATAACACCCACCTTTGGCTATAACAGAGTCATTAGTACAAGAACTGTCCACCCACCAAACAACTACAAAATTGAATAAAATGTGTTATGCAATTTTTTTCAAGCATTGGGCAAAAAGTAGTGTAGGAGTTTGATCCTGCAGAGAAGGGAAACATAGTGACATAAGCCTCACAGTCACCCTGAACTGCTGCTGCGGTATGGGAGGGAGGTTGGTCACAAGTGGAGAGTTACCTTGCTGAGCTGAGGGGACAGAGATTGGGTTAGTGCGATACTGAAAAATTAAAAATTAGGGGGGCACGTGTGGCTCAGTGGTTTAAAGCCTCTGCCTTCGGCTCAGGTCATGATCCCAGGACCCTGGGATCAAGCCCCACATCGGGCTCTCTGCTCAGCAGGGAGCCTGCTTCCTCCTCTCTCTGCCTGCCTCTCTGCCTACTTGGGATCTCTGCCTGTCAAATAAATAAAAAATCTTCAAAAAAATTAAAAATTAGGAAGGTTACTAAAGGAAAGGAAGCTGTGGGATGGGGGGAGAGGCTTCGAGAGGACTCTTTGTCCAAGAACAAACAAATTAAAAAATCAACAGAACAGATTCCCAATTCACCCAAATGTTGGAACTATCAGGATGTTCAAGTAGCTATTATAAATATTTTTAAAGACTTAAAGGAAAATATAGTCAAAATGGGTGAATAGATGGGAAATCTCAGCAAAGCAATTGAAACTGTAAAAAAAGAACCAAGTGGAAATCCAAGAATGGAAAAATAAATATCTGAAATTACAATGTAACTGTAGGATATTCACAGCAAGTTGGAGACTTCGGAAGAAAGACTGAATAAACCTGAAATCAGATCAGTAGGAATTATCTCTTTATTTTTTTAAATGCTTTTCTTTCTTTTTCTTTTTTTTTAAAAAAGACTTTATTTATTTATTTATTTGACACAGAGAGATCACAGGTAGCCAGAGAGGCAGGCAGAGAGAGAGGGGGAAGCAGGCTCCCTGCCGAGCAAAGAGCCTAATGTGGGACTTGATCCCAGGATGCTGAGATCATGACCTGAGCCGAAGTCAGTGGCTTAACCCCCTGAGCCACCCAGGTGGCCCAGTAGGAATTACCTTATTTGAAAAATAGAAAGAGGGGCACCTGGGTGGCTCAGTGGGTTAAAGCCTCTGCCTCCGGCTCAGGTCATGATCCCGGGGTCCTGGCATCGAGCCCCACATCGTGCTCTCTGCTCAGGAGGGAGCCTGCTTCCCTTCCTCTCTCTCTGCCTACTTGTGATCTCTGTCTGTCAAAAAAAAAAAAAAAAAAAAAAAACTTAAAAAAAAAGAAAAATAGATAGAAAAAAGATTAACAAAACTGCAGTAACCTGTGGGATAATATCAAACAAGCCGACATATAGTTAACTGGAGAGAGAGAATGAGACCAAAAATGTTGAAGAAACAAAGTCCAAAAAATTACCCAAATTTGGAGAAAACATTCAAGTTACAAATCCAAGAATCCTAGCAAACTCCAAGCAGGATTAAAAAAAAAAAAAAAAAAAGACACCCAAGGACATCATAGTTAAAATGCTGAAAATTATAAGGAGATAATCTCAAGCCTCACCAGAGGAGATAAAATATCTGCAGAGAATAGCCAGTACAAGTGATAGTTAATGTCTCATCAGAAAAATGGAATCCAGGAGACAGAATTATATATATATATATATATATAAATTGATTTATTTTAGAGAGAGAGTGCAAGCAGGGGAGAGGCAGAGGGAGAGGGAGGGAGATGATCCTCCAGCAGACTCCTCACTGAGTGTGGAGCCCAACATGGGGCTTGGTGGATCCCAGGACCCTGAGGTTGTGACCTGAGCTAAAATCAAGAGCCAGCTGCTTAAGGAACCGAGCCCCCCAGGCACCCCTCGAATGACCTCTTTATAAAGAGCTGGAAGGAAAGAAAGTCAACTTAGAATTATATATCCTGTGAAATTACCCATTAGAATGGAAAGAAAGGCATTTTCAGATAAACAGAAGCTGTAAGAATTCATTGCCAGATAGTCTGCCCTCCAGGATATGCTGCAGTAAACTGCTATCTGTAAGAAGAAAGGAAGAGCCCTGGAATGGGTAAATATGTGGGGAATTTATCTATCTTTTTATTTGTAAACATATTTTCTTCTTTAATTAAAAAAAATTTTTGGAAGCTAATTGACTGTTTAAAGTAAAGTTAAAAAAAAAAAAACAGAATACTGTTAAAAGAAAAACTGAGGCACATGACATTTTTTGAAAAGTTCATTTGAACAAACATTGATTTGTATCAGGCAGTGGCCAGATGTGAAGTGGCTACGGGTGCTCTATTGGCAGGAGCTGGGAGAAAGTTTGTGTTATTTAATTATAGATTAAGCAGTTGCCTTCTTTGGGAAAACCTAGTTCACTGTTTGTGACTGATTGTTCTTAAGTTTTGCTTTCCTAACCTCAAGGCACTTACAGGAATGGACTCTGGCATAGGTTTTGGCTTGCTGATGTTGGCGGCCAAAACACCAGAGTCTTCCCACCCGAATGACTTCCTTGTTTAATGACTTTTACTAGAAAAATAAAAAGTATAGGTAAAAGGCTGCTAAGAAGAAACAAAAATGAAATGTGTATATATATATATATATATATATATATATATATATATATATATGAGATTTTATTTATTTGAGAGAGAGAGAGCCCAAGTGGGGAGGGAAAAGCAGAGGGAAAGGTAGGAGCGCACTCCCAGCTGAGCAAGGAGCCTCATGTGGGCCTCAACTCCAGGACCCCGGGATCATGACCTGACCGGAAGGCAGATGCTTAACTGATTGAACCTCCTGAACCTCCCAGGCACCCCTGAAATGTATAGTATATTTGATTAATGCGAAGAAAGACTGGTAAAGAGGAAAAAAAACCCAAAGAGATAACTAAAAAGCAAGTAGCAATTTGGCAAACCTAAAAATCAATATATACATTAGGGGCATGTGGGTGGCTCAGTAGGTTAAGCCTCTGCCTTCAGCTTGGGTGGTGATCTCAGGGTCCTGGGATCAAGCCCCACAATGGGCTCTCTGCTCAGTGGGGATCCCTCTTTCCCCTCTCCCTCTGCCTGCCTTTCTGCCTACTTGTGGTCTCTCTCTCTGTCAAGTAAATAAATAAAATCTTAAAAAAAAAATCAATATGGGGGCACCTGCGTGGCTCAGTGGGTTAAGCCGCTGCCTTCGGCTCAGGTCATGATCTCAGGGTCCTGGGATCGAGCCCGGCGTCGGGCTCTCTGCTCAGCAGGAGCCTGCTTCCTCCTCTCTCTCTCTCTGCCTGCCTCTCTGACTACTTGTGATCTTTCTCTGTCAAATAAATGACATTTTTTAAAAAAAAAAATCAGTATGTACATTGATTACAAATGGACTAAATACTCTAACTAAAAGGTTGAGATTATCAGGGTGAATAAAAAAAGCAAGAATCAACTATGTTCAGTCTAAAAGAGACACTCTTTAGACATAAAGACACAGAGAAGTTCAAAGTGACAGGATAGAAAGCTATACCATGGAAAGAGTAAGGTAGTAAATCTGGTGTGATTCCTGCTATCAGACAGAATAGATTTTTTAAAAATATTTTTATTTATTTATTTGACAGACAGAGATCACAAGTAGGCAGAGAGGCAGGCAGAGAGAGAGGAGGAAGCAGGCTCCCTGCTGAGCAGAGAGCCCGATGCGGGGCGTCTAAGGCAGAGGCTTCAACCCAGTGAGCCACCCACGCACCCCCAGACAGAATAGATCTTAAGAGAAAGATTATTTTGAGAGATAAAGGAGGACTTCTCTTTTTCTTTTTCTTTTTTTTAAAGATCTTATTTATTTATTTTTATTTATTTAAGATCTTATTTATTTATTTATTTTTAAGACCTTATTTATTTATTTACAGATAGAGATCACAAGTAGGCAGAGAGGCAGGCAGAGAGAGAGAGAGAGAGAGAGAGAGAGGAGGAAGCAGGCTCCCTGCTAAGCAGAGAGCCTGATGGAGCTTGATCCCAGGACCCTGGGATCATGACCTGAGCCGAAGGCAGAGGCTTTAACCCACTGAGCCACCCAGGTGCCCCTTTTTCTTTTTTAAAGACTTTTCTTTTAAGTAATTTCTACACCTAACAAGGGACTTGAAACCACAACCCCGAGATCAAAAGTCGCATGCTTTACTGACTGAGCCAGCCAGGTACTCCAAAGGGGGACTTTTCATGATTATAAAGGGTTTAAATAATAAGAAATACATAAAATCGTTAATGGCGTGTACCTGTATTAATTTCCTAGGGTTGCCATTATAAAGTACCACAAACTAGGTGATACAAAACAACAAAATTTCATTCTCTCATGGTTCTAATTTAAGGTGTCATGCTCCCAGAAGGATGCAGACTCCCTCTGGGACTTGTAGGAGGGACTCTTCTTGCTAGCTAAGAAACCGACACGTTCATTATCATATTAAAAATTAACATCTCCTGTCAGAAATTGGTAAAACCACTAGACAAAAGAAAGATTGGGAAGGATACAGAAGATCTGAGCCTTGATATAATTGACATTTATACATTCAATAAATGAAAAACACACTTTTTTTCAAGTACACTAAGAATGTTCATTAAGATAGACCAAATGCTGAGCCATAAAATAAGTCTTAACATATTTCAAAAGACAAGCGTCTGAGATAGTAGAGCAAAGATTGCATTAAATTAGAAATTCATAACAATAATATATCCAGGGATGCTCCAGATACTTGGAAATGAAGACATACCCTTATAAGTAGCTAATGCATCAAAGAAGAAACTACAAAGGAAATTAGACAGTATTTTGAATGGAATGATAATGAAAACACACATATCAAAACTTGTGGAATATAATGAAAACAGTGCTTAAAGAGAAATTTATAGTTTTAAATGTCTTTGTTAGGGAAAAAAAGTTTAGCAATAATAATCTAATCATAAGCTTGAAAAAGAAGAGCAAATTAAACCAAAAATAAATAGGAGGAAATAATAGATAAGCGAAGAAGTCAATGCCAAAAAAGAGTATATACCTGACAGAGAAAATTAAAGCCAAAAGTTGATTCTTCAAAAAAAATCAGTAAAATTAATAACAGATTAATCAAGAGAAAAAGAAAGAAAACAAAAATGGCTTTTATCATGAATGAAAGAGGGGTTATTACTACTGACATGGTGACATCAGCAAAAATGACAGAATAAGAATCTTTTAGGGTTCCTGAACCTAATTCTGATATGGGTGGGGAATTCCAACAACACCACCAAGCAATTCTTGGACACCAGCAGGGTGTCTGAGAATTCCACTCAGCTCTGACACTTTCTACCTGGAGATAGCACCAGATTCTATAGGTTAGGGGCTCAGTCCTTAAGACTGCTCTCCACCTGTAACGTCAGTTGCCAGTCACAAGTCCCAGACTTTCCCTGCACTTCTGACCAACCGGCTATAGACTGACAAGCTCCTCCTTAAGTTTGATTAATTTGCTAGAGTAGCTCACAGAACTCAGGGAAATTACTTACTTAATGTCTACCGGTTTATAAAAGAATATGATAAAGGATATGACTCAGTAGTCAGATGAAGAGATACATAGGACAAGATCCCAAGCAAAGGGGCTTCTGTCCCCTTGGAGCTTTGGGGCCTGGCTCTGTGATATATGAAGGTGTTCTGGTTCCCCAAGCATGGAGGCTCTCTGGAAAGGATGAAAAAGCTGCTCTCTTGGATTTTTATGGAGGCTTCATTACATAGTAATGAATGACCAGGTCACTGGTCATTGGCTGATTCAACTTCCAGCCCTCTTTCCTCTCTGGAGGTGGGGGCAGTGGGGACTAAAATTTCCAACCTTCTAATCACTTGGTCCTCTTGGCAACCATTCCCCATCCTCGGGTGGGGCCAAAAGTGCCTTTTGTTAATGACAAGCCACCCATCTCACCTTTATGACTCCGAGGTGTTTTCAGGAACTGGGTGAAGATCAAATATATCTAGAAATATATTTTGGTCATTTGAATGGCCAAATAGATATTTCTTATAAATCATTATATTGTGAAGGACCTCTGAAAATTCTTCCTCCATAGAAGAAAACTAACAAAATTGTCAGGATCCAGGTTTTCAGAACCCTGGAAATTAGTGAAGAACTTTCCACAATTCAGTGAATGCTTATTTAAGAGAAGTGGCTTAATCCTGGTGAGGACAGCAAGTTTGGGTGTTTTAACTGGCTCTATTCTATTACCCCCACCCCCAGCTCAGTGGTACTCTTAAAAACCAATGGACTACAAACAAGTCTGAGCCCTTGGAAAATATTGGAAAAATTAATGGTTCTAGGGATTTGTGGCTATCTCCATTCAGTCATTAGGTGATCACTAAGCCAACTGAGCTGGGACTCGGTATATAGACTTTATGGAATTAATTCTGGAAAGTCACTAAACAAAAACAGTGACAAACAGCTATAACAACAAATCCTGGGGAGGGGGAATCCAGTGTGCACATGCCACACTGCATTTTTTTAAATGTCCAATTTTGAAAAAAAAAATCACAATACAAAGAAACAAGAATGGTGGGGCGCCTGGGTGGCTCAGTGGATTAAGCCGCTGCCTTCGGCTCAGGTCATGATCTCAGGGTCCTGGGATCGAGCCCCGCATCGGGTTCTCTGCTCCGCAGCGAGCCTGCTTCCTCCTCTCTCTCTGTCTGCCTCTCTACCTACTTGTGATCTCTCTCTCTGTCAAATAAATAAATAAAATCTTTAAAAAAAAAAAAAAAAAGAAACAAGAATGGCTCGTACAAAAAAAAAATCAATAGATATTGTGTCTGAGGAAGTGCAGGTGTTGGACTTACTAGACAAAACTTTAAATCAGTCAGCTATTTTATTTAAAGATTTTATTTTATTTATTTGACAGAGAGATCACAAGTAGACAGAGAGGCAGGCAGAGAGGGGGGAAGCAGGCTCCCCACTGAGCAGAGAGCCCGATTTGGGGCTCGATCCCAGCACCCTGAGATCATGACCTGAACCAAAGGCAGAGGCTTAACCCACTGAACTACCCAGGTGCCCCCAATCAGCTATTTTAAATATGTTCAAAGAACATTAGGAAAACACGTCTAAAGACATCATTTTCATACAGTGAAGTATGAAAGTATGAAAATGATGTCTCTCTCAATAGAGAATCAGTAAGGAGATAGAAAAAAAATTTTTTTTAAGATTTATTTATTTATTTGAGAGAGAGAGAGAGAGAGGTGGGGAGGGGCAGAGGGAGAGACAGTCTTTTTTAAAAATTTTTAAAATTAAATTTTTTTTTAACATAAAATGTATTATTAGTCCCAGGAGTACAGGTCTGTGAATTGCCAGGTTTACAAACTCCCACAGCACTCACCATAGCACATAACCCTCCCCAATGTCCATAACCCCACCATCCTTTCCCTACCCCCCTACCCCCAGCAACCCTCAGTTTGTTTTGTGAGATTAAGAGTCTCTTATGGTTTGTCTCCCTCCCGATCCCATCTTGTTTCATTTATTCTTTTCTTACCCCCAAACCCCCCACGTTGCCTCTCAATTTCCTCATATCAGGGAGATCATATGATAATTGTCTTTCTCTGATTGATTTATTTCAGTAAGCATAATACCCTCTAGTTCCATCCATGCTGTTGCAAATGGCAAGATTTCATTTCTTTTAATGGCTGCATAGTATTCCATTGTATATATATACCACATCTTCTTTATCTATTCATTTGTTGATGGACATCTGGGTTCTTTCCATAGTCTGGCTATTGTGGACATTGCTGATATAAACATTTGGGTGCACGTGCCCCTTCGGATCACTACATTTCTATCTTTAGGGTAAATACCGAGTAGTGCAATTGCTGGGTCATAGGGTAGCTCTATTTTCAACTTTTTGAGGAACCTCCATGCTGTTTTCCAGAGTGGCTACATCAGCTTGCATTCCCACCAGCAGCATAGGAGGGTTCCCCTTTCTCCACATCCTCGCCAGCATCTGTCATTTCCTGACTAGTTAATTTAGCCATTCTGACTGGTGTGAGGTTGTATCTCATTGTGGTTTTGTATTTCCCTGATGCCGACTGATGTGGAACACTTTTTCATCTGTCGGCCATCTGGATGTCTTTGCAGAAATGTCTGTACATGCCTTCTGCCCATTTCTTGATTGGATTATTTGTTCTTTGGTTGTTGAATTTGATAAGTTCTTTATAGATTTTGAATACTAGCCCTTTATCTGATATGTCATTTGCAGATATCTTCTCCCATTCTGTCGGTTGTCTTTGGGTTTTGTTGACTGTTTCCTTTGCTGTGCAAAAGATTTTGATCTTGATGAAGTCCCAATAGTTCATTTTTGCCCTCGCTTCCCTTGCCTTAGGCGATGTTCCTAGGAAGAAGTTGCTGCGGCTGAGGTCAAAAAGGTTTGCTGCCTGTGTTCTCCTCAAGGATTTTGATGGATTCCTTTCTCACATTGAGGTCCTTCATCCATTTTGAGGAGGGAGAGACAGTCTTAAGCACACTCTGTGCTAAGCGTGCAGCCTGACGTGGGACTCAGTTTCACAACCCTGAGATCACGACCTGAGCTGAAACCGTGAGTTGGATACTTAACCCAGCTGTAACAGGTGCCTCCCACCCCCTCATTTTTTTTTTTTTTTAAAGAACCAGACGAAATTCTGGAGTTCAAAAGTAAAAGAAATGAAATGAAAAATTCACCACGGGAGTTCAATAGCAGATTTGAGCAGGTGGAAGAAAGTCTTTGTGGATCTGGATATACAGATCAATTGAGATGATCCAGTCCTCGAAACGGAAAGGGAAAAGAATCAGGGAAGATGAACAGAACCTCACAGACCTGTGGGACACCAACAAGCACACCCGCGGACACAGTGGGACAGCAACAGGCACACCCGCGGACACAGAATGGGAGTTTATGGAGGAGAGGAGGGCAGAAAGAATATTTGAACAAAGGAATAAAAATAGTACACTAGAAAATATTTAGCACAAAGGAAGGCAGTAACGGAGAAGCAGAAGAACAAAAAAAGATACAAGACATGAAACTAAATGGCAAATGGCAGATGTAAACCCTACCTTCTCATTAATTTAAGGGAAATGGATTAAACACTCCAGCGAAAAGGCAGAGATTGGCAGGATGCATAAAACAAAACAAAGCAAAAAACCCCCCAAACCATGATCTGACTATATGCTGTCTACAGAAGCCACACTTTAGATTCAAAGACACAAATTGGTTGGAAGGACAAAGACGGGAGAAGAGGTACCGTGCAAACCGTAACCCACAATAGGATAGACCACATTTCGGAAATAAAATAAGTCTCAGTAAATTTTATTTTATTTTATTTTATTTTTATTATTATTTTTTTAAAGATTTATTTATTTGACAGATAGAGATTACAAGTAGGCAGAGAGGCAGGCAGAGAGAGAGAGAGGAGGAAGCAGGCTCCCAGCCAAGCAGAGAGCCCGATGCGGGGCTCGATCCCAGGACCCTGGGATCATGACCTGAGCTGAAGGCAGAGGCTTTAACCCGCTGAGCCACCCAGGCGCCCCAGTCTCAGTAAATTTTAAAAGATTGAAATAATCCAAAGCCTATTCTCTAACCGCAATGGGATGACTTCGGCATCGTAGTGATATAGGCAGGCCTGGTCTGAGGACCCACTGGAGGCCCTCACAGGACCAGTCAGGAGGGCCCTTGGCTTCAGGCAGGAGAGAAATCAAATGTGAGCCAAGAGGAAGTGAACACAGGGTTTACTGAGAAGGGATAAGGTCTAGTAGCGGAGTGTCTGGGAGACTCGGAAAAGGAAAAATGAGTCTCCTTGTCACTTGAGGCTAGGGGTTTATACAGGAAAGGGGTCCAGGGTACGTGTCCCTCCAGGAATCCAGGTAGGGGTTGATCAAAGGGCATGTCAGGTGAACAACAGGTTTTCTCCCATTTGTCACCGAAGGCAGGGATATTGATGCCAGTGTTGCCCGAGGTTTGTTCAAAGCTAATGTTTGGGACCGGGTTCTTCTCAGATGTTATCAGGTGTTTAGGGGTCAGGATGAAACTCAGAGAACAATTCTGTTCTTTGCTTCCCCCTTGGAATGGGAAGTTATCTTCTTTGGTTTACCCAGACACAAGGTGAACTATAGAACGTGAGAAAATGGGGCCTTTCTTCAGCTTCCCTATCTCAGTAGGTCTTAGTATTTACTGCCTGGAATTTTTGATAAACAGACTATGTTCCTGCAAGTCCTCTTCACTCACTAGCCCTTCTAAACTCTCAAAAATTCTACAGACATTCTGGCTGAGTCACCAGGCTACCTCACCCACTACAGCTAAGTCATAGGGTGTTTCATTAAATTTACTTCCTGTAAATGGCTCCATCCCCCCCCCTTTGGGAGGCAACATGTTCTAATAGGAAATGTTTGGCTTCTAGAATGGGATAGGCTGCATGCCAGTATCTGTTGTCTTAGCAAGATTATTTCTCTTCTCTAAGCCTTGGTTTTCTCATCGGTAACATGAGATAATACCTACCTTAAAGATTTAGTGTGAGAATTAAATAAGATACTACACACCAAACTGATTTCCTAACCCCTCCTACCCTTTGCCTTCCTTCTCCCCAAGCAAAGAACAAAAACACAATACAGAGGAGAACAAATGGCGTTAAGAGTCTTGGAGGAACAGAAATAGGAAAACCAGGAATTAGAATTTTAAGCAGAGCAGTCCCGAGTTTGAATCTCAGCTGTTTTTTTTTAAGTTTTTTTTGTTTTTGTTTTTTATTTTTTTTTTAATTTTTATTTTTTTTAAAGATTTTATTTATTTATTTGACAGAGAGAGATCACAAGTAGGCAGAGAGGCAGGCAGAGAGAGAGGAGGAAGCAGGCTCCCTGCGGAGCAGAGAGCCCGATGCGGGGCTCGATCCCAGGACCCTGAGATCATGACCCAAGCCGAAGGCAGCGGCTTAATCCACTGAGCCACCCAGGCGCCCCTTGTTTTTTATTTTTTTAACGATTTTTATTTATTTATTTGACAGACAGAGATCACAAGTAGGCAGAGAGGCAGGCAGAGAGAGAGAGGAGGAAGCAGTCTCCCTGCTGAGCAGAGAGCTGGACATGGGGCTAGATCCCAGGACCCTGAGATCATGATCCAAGCAGAAGGCAGAGGCTTAACCCACTTAACCACCTAGGTGCCCCTGAATCTCAGCTGTTTTGTATAAAATAAGTGACCCTATTCTGGGCCCCACTTTGGGCAGAGAGATTACTTAAAATGTAATTTTAAGTTTAAAAGGATTACTTAAAATGAGGGGAGGGTCCCTGGCTGGCTCAGTCCTTAAGCAGCAGACTGTTGTTTGTCCTGTGTTTGAGCCCCATGTTGGGACTTAAAAAAAAAATAAAATACAGATCCTCATCTGTAAATGGACATAATAAGTTCTGTCTTCTAGTGTTTATAAGGATTCTAAGAGGTAAGGTATGTGACTTGTCTTGAACGGAGCAGGTGCCCCATGAGTGGTAGCTTTTACTTTTAGCAGTTAAAAGATTTACCTTTTTATGTTTGCTGCTCACCCTGTCCAACGCAAACTCCAGCAAACTCTCCCCAAAACTCTACCTCTCTTTTCTGCCCCCGGCCCCCCCCAATACTTCTCCCCTCCTGTATACCCACTTTTCCTGTGCCCAGGCCCGGGGAACAGAGCTGGATGAATGAAAGGAAACAAATCTAAATAAACGATTTTGGAAAAAACGTTTGCTTCAAAATCTGTGTGTGTGTGTGTGTGTGTGTGTGTGTGTGTGTGTGTGTGAGAGAGAGAGAGAGAGAGAGAGAGAGAGAGAAACCTTTGTTTTCTAGGATATTGGGTGCCCGGGTGACCCAGTAGCTTAAGCGCGTCTGCCTTTGGCTCAGGTCATGAATCCACAGTCCTAGAATCTAGTCCCACAGGGGGCTTCCTGCTCAGCGGGGAGCCTCCTTTCCTTCTCTTGCTCCCCCTGCTTCTGTCCTCCGTCAAATAAAATCTTAAAAACAAAACAAAACAAACAAACCCGGGCGCCTGGGTAGCTCAGTGGGTTAAGCCTCTGCCTTCAGCTCAGGTCATGATCTCAGGGTCCAGGGATAGAGCCTCACGTAGGGCTCTCTGCTCGGCGGGGGGCCTGCTCCCCCCCCCCCCCAGCCTGCTTGTGATAACCCTCTCTGTGTCAAATAAATAAATAAAATCTTAAACAAAACAAACAACAACAAAACCCCTAGGATATCTGCAAAGCCCAGTAAAGTAGAACGGAATTTAAACACAAAACTGCATGTTCTACTGGTTGATATGGAAAGAAATCGCCAGCTTTTTGTGTGCCAAGGAGCTCCGGCCTTCAGGGACCATATCCCCATGAGCCAGAGCCCAATCGGGGGACAGAAGGAAGGGCTTATAAACGGGGCGAGGAGGGGCAGCTTCTCGGTTCTACACCTAGGTCTTCAATGCCAGGACGGATAGACACTCTCCCCGGGAGGGCGCGGAGGGGGCAGCGCGGGTCCCGGTGAGTTCTCCGCAGAAGGCACCAGCTGCAGGTGCGCTGGGGCAGGAGCGCCACCCCGGCCGGGGCTCCCCACTGCCGCGCAGGTTTCCTCCTCCGCCCGGGGGGGGGGGGGGTAGGGGAGCGCGGACAGAAACCTCCGCCCGGGGGTTAGGGGAGCGCGGACAGAAACCGCTGCAGCTCGTGGGGACGAACTGAGACCCCGAGCCCGGCGCCCGCGCCCACTCGGCGGAGCCGTCGGGGCTCCTAGCGCGGCCGCCCGGCTCCGCCAGCGCCACGACCCACGCACCCCGGGACCCCGCGCGGCCCGCCCCGCCCCCACGTGACTTCCTGGAGGCCCGCGGGGCCCGCCCCTCCCGCCGCTCAGTTTCGTTTCCTCGCGGGCCTCAGGCGGTCGTGTGTGGCAGTCTCGGCCGCAGTTCCAGCGCGTCCCGTCCAGTCCCCAGGAGCGCCATGGCGGAGCTGGTACCCCTGGCGGAGGAGCTGTCCTGCTCCGTCTGCCTGGAGCCTTTCAAGGAGCCGGTCACCACGCCCTGCGGCCACAACTTCTGCGGCTCGTGCCTGGACGAGACGTGGGCCGTCCAGGGCCCGCCGTATCTGTGCCCGCATTGCCGCGCCACCTACCACGCGCGGCCGCAGCTGCGCAAGAACACGGTTTTGTGCGCGGTGGTGGAGCAGTTCCTGCAGGCCGAGGAGGCCCGGGCGACGCCCCCGCCCCCCCACGACTGGAAGCTGCCCACCCGCGCCGCCGCGCCCAGCCCGGCGGGCCCGGTGGCCTGCGACCACTGCCTGAAGGAGGCCGCCGTCAAGACGTGCCTGGTGTGCATAGCCTCCTTCTGCCGGGAGCACCTGCAGCCGCACCTGGACAGCCCCGCCTTCCGGGACCACCAGCTGCAGCCCCCAGTCCAGGACCTGATGCGCCGCAAGTGCCCCCGGCACAACCGGCTGCGGGACTTATTCTGCCCCCAGCACGACGGGTGCATCTGCCACATCTGCCTAGTGGAGCACAAGGCCTGCTCGCCTGTGCCCCTGAGCCAAGCCAGCGCCGACCTGGAGGTAGAGGGTGGCGGGCGAGGGCACAGGGCGGCAGCCTGGGCCTGCTGGGCGGTGCGGTGAGAGCCACTGTGGGCATCGTGGTCCACCGCGGTTCACCGGGGGCAGGAGGATGGGTCTTGCCGGGCCCGAGAACCAGGGCAGGGGCGTCCCTGATGTCAGAGTGCAAAGGGGCAAGGAGATCATAGAGCCCTCCTCAGTCATCCGTGGCCCACCGTCTTCCCCCTCCTCCCGGTCTTACAGAGCGGACCACTGAGGACAGCTGAGGTTGTTTGGCTTAAGCCTGTAGAGGGTTTCCCACATCGGATATGAGCCCTGGAGGCTCCCTCGGTTCCCTCGTGGAATCTTGGCAGCATCCCAGAGGTGAATATTATTCGGTCCATGGTACTGTTGAGGAAATGGAGGTCCGGAGAAGTTAATTTAGGGTGAGCTACCCCAGTAAGTGGCCAAGCAGGCACCGGGAGCCCGGCTGGTTGGACTCTACAGTTTGCTGCTTGTCTCCATGACCAGCCTGATACCTGCATTCATGGAGCATGGGATATTCCTGGAGGCTTGAGGTCACACGAACAAAAAGTTGGGGTGAGCCAGAGAGTTCCAGTGAGCCGGGAGGGTCATTATGAGCAGAAGGGTGGGCCAGGTGCCAGATAGCTCCGGGTGCTACCCACAGGCAAAGCCAGACTCTTGCATGGTGGCAGTGCCCTCCACCCCTGCGGTGTGACTTCCGGCACAGCTTTGGCCCCTGGGCCCGAGTCTTCATCAGTGAAGTGAGGAGGTGGGACCAGGTGGCTCCCTGAGGAGACTTCCAGGTCTGTGATGATTTTAGTGGTTTGGGGGAGATCATCACTTCCCTTGTGGACTCAAGGCAGATGCTGTAAAGGTGTCACTGGACCACCTTTTTTATATCAGCCTGAGCTCCAGAGCATGGCCTGATTGCTTCTAATTCTCGAGGCCCTGTCGTGAAGAACAAGGACTGTCCTGTTGTCCTGTGGCCGAGGTTTGCGGTGGCGCAGGACCAGGGTGCAGGCCCTGGTCCTGAGCAGCCATAGCCCTTCCCAGGCCCAATCTGCTGCTTCTCTGTCTGAGCTGGGTCCCTCAGAACTTCGTCCCCGAGTCTCAGAGGCCAGACCTCAAGGCAGTGTCTGAGAGTTGACCTCTGAGGCACAACCCTGGCAAGCTCGGCCACCTGCATCCCACCCGCCGCCCTAAAGAACCTGCCAAGCCTTTCGAGCCAGGAGCCTGGCTCTGCCCCATATCAGCTGTGGTTTAGGGCAGTCACTGCCCTTCTCCGAGCCTCAGCTTCCTCACCTGTAAAATGGGGTTCATAGCATTCTCTCCCGGTCTGCAAGGGTGGTCAGGAGACTCCAGGGCGATGAGCTTGGATGAATGTGGGAAGAGCTTCATAGGCCGGTCCTGGAGTCAGATGGCTGGTTGACTTCCACCTGGGCCAGGAGTTGAGCCCTGGGTTTGAATTCTGACTCTCCTTCCTTGTGGGTAAGCGCTAAGCACTATAGGTATAATTTCTGAGCGGCTGGGGTGGAAGAGAGCTGCCTCGGGGTGCATGGGCCTGTCCCTGAGGACCAAGGTGGCCGGCTCCTGCCGAAAGGCTCTTCTAGAAGTTCTTATCCATGGAGGCAGAAGGCAAGTAGGGGCGGGAGGGTTCTTCTTAGCCTGGCCTGGAGCTATGCTCACTCTCAGCCTGGGGCCTGGGGCTGGAGTCCGCACCCAGCGTACTTGTTTGTCGCACAGGCTTGGCTTTGTAATCCTTGTAACAGGCCTGACCTTGCCACCTCCCTGCTCCTCACCATTGTCCTGGCTTGCCAAGTCCCTTGGTCAGCCTCCCCCTCTAGTGCTGCTGCTGCTCCCTACTGGGACAGAGCCAGCCCTGTCTGGGAAGTACCCCAGCCCTGGGCGGCTGGCTTGGCTTGGTCAGCGGTGCGGGGTGGACTCGGAACTTTGGAGCCTCCCACATCCTTATGGAGAACTCAGGTCCTCAGTCTGCGAATAGACCCTCCACTTCAGAAAGTTCTCTCCCCTCAGTGAGGGGACTGTTGTCTCTCTTGAAGTTCTTGGGCGACTTTCCTTTGTGTGGAATCATATAGGCCCCTCTCTCTGCCATCAGGGGACTGTCATATATGCATCTCATTCATGGTGGATAGAATTTTAACCAAACATAGAGTTTTGGGGTGCACTGCTGAGAGCAGCTGTTGGAGGTGGAACAGCTGGCAGTCCCCGGGTTTTCTGAGTTCTCTTCCAGCTCTGAGACCTGTGAGTCCGGATCTGCCTTGGCCCGGCCTTCCGCCCATGGCCCAGTTTATCTTGGCCACTGTTAGAGGCCAGGTCAAAGGGCATTGTCACAGAGGTTGAATCTGAAACACTGTCAGTAACTTGGACTTTCAGGGTCAAGTTAGTGTGACCTTGATCTCTGCTTCCAGCCGTTATAGGTGACTGTCACTGGGTTGTTCAAATCCAGGTTCAAGGTCAGGTTTAGACCTGAATATCTCTAGTGGAGTGGGAGAGGCAGGAAAGTGGAGGGGGCAGGCTGGAGGGTATTGAGCCGGCTCTTTAGGGGAAGTAAGTGTTTTTTCCTGGACATTTCCTGTGTCCTCAGTGCTTTAATTGTAATAACACCGGGACCTTGTAACACCAGTTAATAGTGATGTGAGTCCATTCTTCGAAAGGATGGGTAACTCGCACCTTACAGTGTTGTTTTTAGCTTTCAATCAGTTAACACCTGTAAAGCACTAGCACGGGGCCTGGCTTGCCGTGCGTATGTAAGAAACGCTAGCTGCTCTTATTCTGGGGCTGGGTTTTTTCCCCTCCCCGTTTCTGTGCCCCAGCATGTCGCAGGGAGGGGGGATGCTCCTGATACGGATTCTGAAAATTTATAGAAATACTAAGAGGCGTGGATGATACTGTCTCCCTTCATGCGTAATTGACCTTGGTTCCTGGAGGTGACTAGGGACTTAACAATTCTGAGTCACCTTAGTTCCGTTTCAGGAATTTTGCTGATGGGGGGGCTGGGCTACCACTTGTTCATCCTTATTCCTAGTGTGTAGCCTGTGGAGGTCCCTACCCTTTGGAGCCAAAAAATGAGCCTTGGACCCTGACTCTTGTCCCCCTGCTTCCCCGAGGCTGACAGTGACTCTTCCAGCTGTCTTCTGGAATTGGCAGATGGTTCTGGGAGAGCAGCCCCAGATGCCAGGCTTATCTCTCTGGATGGCCTTCTCCCAGCTCTGGGCTCCGTCATCCTTCCCTACTTACTTAGCTCTCCGATGGCCAGTGAGCAGATTTTTCTTCCCAGCAGTTTTTGCTTTTCTTGTTGTTTGCAGTGGGAGAGCTGGCTCCAAAGACCTCATCTGCCATCCCTGAAGCAACCATTCCAGCTTGTTCTTGGCTCTGTGTGAGCTCAGCCCCCTTGCTGGCCTCCTTGCCTCTGTTTCATTGTCTGAAAAATGGGTGTTAATGAAGAAGCTCCTGATAATAGAAGCGGATGTTTGGTTTGCCCTTACTAAAATCCCGGCACTGTGCTGAGTTCATACGTTGTTTCAGTTAATTATGCTACTGGCCCTGGGAGGTGGAAACATTTGTATCTCTTTCTTGGCCGAGGGCACAGGTGAGAGGTGTTGGGATAGCTGGCAACAGGGGCTGGCACTCTAGTCGGTCTGTCTCCAAAGCCTGTGCTCATAACTTCTTTCTTGTACTGTTGCTCTAGAAGTTTGAAGGGAGGCCATAAATATGAGAATGCTTCCAATAGCTGTAGGCAGGCAAGACTCAGGGTGGCAGAAGCACCTGTGGAATAGATGCCAGGGCTGTCCCTGGTGTTGGGGGCTGGGCTCTAGTGATTGCTCATGCTGGTTGTTTTTGCTGCAGACCAAGCTGAAGCATAAGCTGACCGTCATCTACAGTCAGATCAACGGGGCCTCGAGGGCGCTGGAGGACGTTAGAGCCCGGCAGCATGATGTACGGGTGAGTGATGGGGCTCTGCGGCTGACATCCACCCTAGGCTTGGGTTGGTTTCCCTCACGGAGTCAGGAAGAGACCTCCACCAGTCAAGACATCCAGAGAGCTGTGTCCCCAGGAAAGATTCTTTGTTGACCTAAACTGAGTCCATGAGCTCTGACCTTGGTGTGGGGAGGACTGGGGCAATCATTAAAAATTAGGGCCATAGGGGCACATGGGTGGCTCAGTGGATTAAGCCTCTGCGTTCACCTCAGGTCCCGATCTCAGGGTCCTGGGATTGAGCCCCACATCGGGCTCTCTGCTCAGCAGGGAGCCTGCTTCCCCCTCTCTCTGTGCCTGCCTCTCTGCGTACTTGTGATCTCTGTCAAATAAATAAATAAAATCTTAAAAAAAAAGACATAGAGGGAAATTTAAAAAAAAATTAGGACCATGAAGTAGTAATAGAGGAGCGCCTGACTGGCTCCGTTGGTAGAGCATGTGACTCTTGATCTTGAGGTTGTGAGTTCGAGCCTCACATTGGGCATAGAGCTTACTTAAAAAAAAAAAGATTGTGAGGACAAAAAGTACTGATCTAAAAAGTGGTTATGATTCAAATGGGAAAAAAACAGGAAACAAAAGTGTATACCCACTAGAGTTCTATTTATAAACAGCAAGTGTGTTAGTTTTCTAAAGCTATCCTAACCAGTTACCCCCAGCTCAGCTTACAGAGACAGAAATGTGTTCCCTCACAGTCCTGGAGGCCAGAAGTTCAGAATCAGTCAGGGCTGCACCTCCTGGTTCAAGGGAAGACTCCTTCCTTGGCTCTTCCAGCTTCCGGAGGCTCAGGCGTTCCTGGTCTTGTGGCTGGTGCTGCTCCAGCCCCGGCCTCTGTCTTCATATAGCCTCCTCTTTCCTCTGTGTCTTTTCTTCTGTCACTAGCAAGGACCTCTGTCATTGGATTTGGGGCCCATCCGGGTGGCCCAGGATAATCTCATCTCAAGATTCCTACCTTATTACTTCTGCAAAGACTTTTGCCAAGTCACCTCATCTTCTCAGGTTCTGAAATCTGCACATATCTTTGTGGGGAGGGTCATCGTTCAACCCATTACAGGAAGTGTAGGAAAAGAGACTGAAAGGAAGTATAGTAGCAGAAGGGTAGCACAAGCATTGGATGGGTAGAATGAGAGATTTTTGGGGGTCTAGTTTTTATGTTTTGTAAGGTTTTCAATATTATATATTAAAAGAATACATATATATTTTATATATATAAGTAAAAAATATATATAATATATAATAAAATGATATTATATTACATATAATATCTATATATGTTTTAAGGCTTTTTGTGTTTTTTTTAGGTTTATTTAAGTAATCTCTATACCCACTGTGGGCCTTGAACTCATGACCCCAAGATCAAGAGTCACATGCTCTTCTGACTGAGCCAGCTGGGCGCCCCTGAAGGAATATATTGAAAGAAGATTTGAGTTTTAAATATCCTGCTCTAGAGCCGTAGCATCTGGTTTTATTGTGGCAGCTGTGGTGTTATTAGATAAGTTCTGAGTTAGAATACCAGCTGTGTTACAAAATAGCCTGTGATGCTTGCCTGCTGTGGGCAGATCTCTGAGCCTCAGTTTTTCCAGCTGCACAATGGAGTCACAGCTTTTCCCCGACGGTGGCTTAGGTGAAGGCATGTACGGGAAAGCATGTGTACTGTTTGGAGGGGGCCGGCTAAACTGTTGACAGAGATTACCCCTCACCACCACCACAACCACCAAATTCAGAGTCTTAAATAAAATAGAAGTTTCTTTGGCTCCGTTTGGCAGCTCAGTGCCAGATGTGAGCCGCCCGGACTAGCGGGGGTGTCTCCGTTCCGTGATCGTGCAGGATTCAGAGTCTTTTCTTACTACCCTGTACTGCAGGGGGTTTCTCACCTCTGGTTGGAGCTGGGTCACCATGACGTCTTTGTTTGAGCCTGCGGAAAAGGGGACAGGGGAGAAAAGTGTGTGCTCATGCTGCACTGGGAGCAGCTTAGTGCCGTGGCCGTGTCTAGCTGCAGGGGTGGCTGGGGATGTCGTCTGTGGCGGGGTAGCCATGTGCCCAGGGAAACCCCGGGGGTGTTCTCTTCCTAAGAGGAAGCCATTCTCTTTGTTCCTAAGCTCTACATAAAAAACAACATGCCCGAGTTGTCTTCTGCACGTTGTTTTTTCCCTTGTGGAAATTTGTCCGTGCCTTGCCCTAGTTCATTAGTTTTCATTACTATTTAATATCCTATCCTATGAATAATTTGAAGATTTGTATCTTACTGATAGATGTTTGGTTGTTCCCAGGGTTCTGCTAATGCAAGCAGTGCTGCTTAGGAGCGTTCTTGGGTCTGTCTCTGGGGCAGGGAGGGATCTGAGTGTTTTTCTAGAGGCTATAGCATGGGTTGGGCAGGAGAATCTTCAGATTCATTAGACTTTGCCAAAGTCCCGTGCAAAGCAGTTGTGCCCATTTGGCCTCCCACGAAGCACAGGAAAGAGTTTCTGGTGCTCCACATCTCACCAACACTTGGTACCGTGGGCTTAACTTTCTGGGCTGTCCGCTGTGTCTTGGCCCTGTTAGGAGGCTACAAATCGGAGGATGGAGCAGCTGAGACAGGAGTACATGGAAATCAAGGCGCTCATCGACGCTGCAGAGGCCACCTCCACACGGAAGATAAAGGAAGAGGAGAAGAGGGTCAATACCAAGTTCGATAACATCTACCAGATCCTTCTCAAGAAGAAGAGTGAGATCCAGAATCTGAAGGAGGAGGTTGAACTTGCCCTGACCAAGGGAGACGAGTTCGAGTTTCTGGAGGTAGGTCTCAGTGAAGACTGTTGAACGCGCTTCCTGCGCGCCATGACGCTGGTGACGGCAGGTGCAGTGGGGCCGCTGGGAGATGGGGCTGGACGGGGTCCCTGGGAGCTGTCCCGAGACTCACGCAGTGTCCGTTTGCTGTGCTCTGTGACAGCTTACCGCAAACTTCATGGTTTGGAAGAGGATTTTATTTGTTACCTCACCCCTTCCGAGACTCAGGGTCGGGGAATGGCTTAAGGGCTTGCCTTCTGAGGCTTGGTTGGGCTGCATTCCTTTTGGAGCCACGGGCTGTCTTCCAAGCTCACGCGGTTGTTGGTGGAATTTGGTTCCTGTGGTGCAGGCCCCAGGGCCTGCTCTCCCGCTGGCTGTCCACGGAGGTCGGCTGTCGGCGGAGGTCTGCTCTCGGCTCAGGTCTGCTCTCGGCTCCTTGGCAGGGTGGCCCTCTCTCCGCTTGCCAGCTACTTCTTCAAAGCAGGCGGAGAAGTTCTCCCTCCAGGAAAGCCTGGTCCCTTTTTATTTTTTATTTTTTTCCTGTGTAGATTACTTAGATTATTGGCCTTCTCTTTCTCCTTTTTATTTATTTATTTATTTATTTTTAGATTTTATTTATTTATTTGACAGACAGAGATCACACGTAGGCAGAGAGGCAGGCAGACAGGGAGAGGGGGAAATCAGGTTTCCTGCCAAGCAGAGAGTCCAATGTGGGGCTCAATCCCAGGACCCTGGGATCATGACCTGAGCCGAAGGCAGAGGCTTTAACCCACTGAGCCACCCAAGTGCCCCTCTTTCTCCTTTGTAAAATAAATTTTAATTAAGTAGGCTGCACTCCCAATGTGGGGCTTGAACTCAGGACCCCGAGATCAAGAGTCACGTGCTCCTCCAACTGAGCCGTCCAGGCCCCCTCCCTTTTTTTAACATTTTAATTCCAGTATCTAGTTAACGTGCAGTGTTTTATTGGTTTCAGGTGTACCCCAGATTCAGATTCCACAATTCTGTATACTCGGTGTTCATCATGATAAGTGTACTTTCAATGCCCATCACATTGTTCCCCCATCCCGCCATGCCCCTCTGGTAACTACCAGACTGTTCTCTAAAGTTAAGAGTCTCTTTCTTGGCTTTGTCTCTCTCGCTGGCTCTCTTTCCCCTTTGCTCATTGTTTTGTTTGTTAAATTGCCAAAGTGAGTGAAATCGTGTGGTATTTGCCTTTCTCTGACTTACGTTGCTTAGCATGCTACTCTCCAGATCCGTCCATGCTGTTGGAAATGGCAAGATTTCATTCCCTCTTACAAGCCTGGTCCCTTTCAATGGCTCCTCCCTGGTAAATCAGGCCCACCAGGATACTCGCCTTTCTGACGGACTCAAAACCAGCAGATTTTTGGATCTTCATTACATCTGTAGCATTCCTGGAGTTTTCCCGTATAAGGGAGCTGAGTCACGGGAGTGCTAGCCTACCGTATTCACGGTCCTGCCCATACTCGGGGGGAGGAGATCATACAGGGTACTCACCCCTGGACCAGGCAGGCATCTTGGGGGGCCATCTTAGAGTGTTGCCGACTGCAAATGCCTCTGTCCCCTTCCCTCCATTTCTCCTCCCCATGGACCCTGGAAGTGTCTTTCTAAAGGACCTGGGTGACCAGGCCCTGTCCTTGTCAGCAGCCTCCTCTCTTGCTAGTCCCTGCCCCGCCCATGCTGTATCCACAACAGGGCACCCACCATTCCCCAGACACCCTGGGCATTGGATGGGAATGCCGTGCCGGACCCTCTCTGCCTCGTAAATCCTGCCCTTTCTCCTGGGCCACTCCAGCTTCCCCCCATCGTCCTTGGATCCCGTTGCTCTGCCGTCACTGGTGACCGAGCAGGTCACACTGCTGTAGCACTCAGTGGCCTGGTTTTCGAGCTGCTTGTTGTGTGTTCGGATTGCCGCTCCTTCAGGAAGACCCATCCCTTACTACCGCCCCGTTCTCCTGGCACACAGCGGGTGTTCCCCGAGCCCCATCGATGGGGCGATGACATCTTAGAGTACCGGAGTCCTTATTTTGGTCTTGGCGAGAGTACAGGAGTGGCCGGGAACCTTCTCCTCTCCCGGCATGGACTTCTTTCTATGCCTGGATTGGGTCCCATTGACTTTCATCTCAGAATTCCTTCCTCTTTGTTGGCCTGGCTGCTCAGAGCTTTCTGAGAAGGATTCTAAGTCCCTACCTTGGGCCTCTTGATGCTGTATGACCCGATTTTATCTCAAAGTGTGCCCTGGCTGAACCCTTTGCCCCTTGAGGTGTCCCCGTCCAGTTTTAGAACATGGGTTCAGAGCTGGTCCTGGAGGGCTGCAGACAGGCCTGAGGCTCCTGTCTGGCCACCGAGGGAGGAGCGGAAGAGCATTATCCGCGGGGGTCAGAGATTTGTGTCCCAACTTTGTCCTTGCCACTAACTGGCAGAGTTCCTGGCAGAATGCTTATTGTTTCCTTTTTTTTTTTTTCTTTTTCTTTCTTCCTTTCTCTTTCTTTCTTCCTTTCATACGTGTTATTTCTTGACATCAGTTTCTCCGTTGCTAGGTGAGTGGCCTCTGAGGGCCTTTCCAGGTCCAGAGAGCTGTGACTGAAAGTGGCCCGTTCGCCCCCAGCAATCTCTGGCCTGTCACTTGAGCACACGTGGGCACACGGAAGGTCCTCCTGGGGTTCATGAGGCCTGAGCCCGGGCCCTGGCTTCCCTGGAGCTGCCCGAACTAACGCTCTGGCCTGTTTCAGAAAGGGCTAAAGCTGCAAGGAGTGTCCACAAAGCCGGTCTACGTCCCCAAGGTGGAGCTGAATCAGGAGCTGATAAGGGGCGTCTGTCAGGGCACCTCAGACCTCAAAGACGAGCTGAAGCGGTATATCAGGCAGTCCCAGGACAGGAAGCCCGAGGAACCCACCGGCTCAGGTAACCATTAGCAGTCCTTGTGCTCCCCTCCTGGGACCCCTGAGATGGGGGTTGTCCCCTTGGGGTTTAGGGGTGGGGGAGGGTCTCGGTCCACAGCACTGGGGCTTGAGTTGCATCTGCCCTCCATCGGGGAGGTCGTGGGGAAACATCTTGAGTCGTAGCTATCCTTCTGAAAACATTTCTGAGCACCTAGATGTTAACGATGGGACTTTCTGGACAGGCTGTTCTTGGATGTGATCGAAAGGCTGGCTCAGGTGGCTTTCAGATGGACTCTGGGTTATCAGTGTCTTTGGTGGGGAATGGCTAGTTTTGGGGTCAGAGAAACCTGGCATTCCCCTCTGACACCCCCTTTCTTTGCCCCTTGTATCTAACCTAGGACCAGATTTTACT
Organism: Meles meles; assembly: GCF_922984935.1. NCBI lineage: Eukaryota > Metazoa > Chordata > Mammalia > Carnivora > Mustelidae > Meles > Meles meles. The sequence goes on from NC_060083.1 coordinate 33,082,132, forward strand.
TCTTAAATTTCTCCTGACTCAGTCCACTGGCCCCCCTGCCAGCCAACACCTGCCTGCTTTCTGTTGCCCCCACCTGTGCCCACTTTCTAGAAAGTCCTTCTGCATCCACTCCTGCTGCAGCCAGAGAGAGCTTTTCAGGGTGCAAATCTGATCTCCTGGGACCTTCTCCCCTCACCCTGTTCAGAGAATTTCCATTGTTTTTGGATTTCAGACCATACTGTTGACACTATTCCCCAGGCCCCTCCCTAGTCAGGCCCTGTCCGTTTCACCAGCCCTGAAGCGCCCCCTCCTCCCACACATCTCTGTGCATGCTCTTCCTTGCATATGCCAAGCTTCCTGCCACAGGGCCTTTGTATGTGCCCTTCCCACTGCCCAGAAGGCTCAGGCTCCACCATCTTCACCAGTTCACTCCTCTCACCCTTCAGAGATCAGTTGAAATACTGTATTTCTCAGTCAACCTCCCCTGTCACCACCACTCCCACTCCTCAGACTAGGTCCCAGGATCCTTATGATCCCTTTGCACAGGAGCCTTTGCACATCTGTCATTTTGTTCTTCCCCCACTAGATTACAGTCTCTCTGAGGGCAGGGGCTTGGTCTGTTGCTCATCCAACTCTCTCTCCCCAGTGCCTAGCACAGAGCCTGGCACATAGCGAATCTTCCAGTGTAATCCCAGGGGTGGGACTTGGAGAGCTGAGCGTCCTTGCGGAAGGGCCTCTCAAACTGGCATGGCGTGCTGTGTGCAGAGGGGGATGGCTGTTGACGAGCTGGCCATGCATATATTTGTTTTCCTGCTCCATCAGTAATTGCTGGTCTGGGGCAGGGTGATGGAAAAACCAGGGGGTGAGGAATGAGGTCTCTTGGCCTCTTTGCCACAAGCAAAGGGCTTGTCCCCACTGACACCAGAAGATCCAGAACCTCAAGAGAGGCTCCAGAGGTCATGGAGCAGGGCGCTGACAGAGAAAACATTGACTCCAGCTACATTTTCAGCCAGAGAAAAGAGGGGCACACCAAACCCTTTTTGTGCCCTTGTTTCTAGCTCTTGTAAAGGATTGGGTAGGGAAGGTCAGTGGAGATCACCTTTGTAAACCCTCTCTCCGCCTGCCCCTGGCAAAGCTGGCCCCAAAGCTAAGGTTGCTTTGGAAGAACTAACCCCTTCTTCTTTGGCACAGGGAACCCCGGAGAGCATGGCCCAGCACCCACGCACAAACCTACCCACTCTGCGAAAAAGCCCCCTAGTAAGTAACCCTGCTGCTGTTCTAGGGCTCCTGTCAGCCCGTCCCAAATGGCCGGGGGCGGGGGAGGGGCGAGGCGAATGCCTCTGCAAAGGAGTCTGGCTAGAGGGGCTGTTGCGGGGACTCCCCTGGGGTGCTCAGCAGGACCGGCTATGCAGCGGCCTGAGCCAGCAAGGTTACCAGCACCTGTTTGTTTTGAGAAATAGTTGCTGACACCCAAGTTTTGGCCCTTGGGCAGAGCGCCCCCTGGAGGAGCCTGACGCGGGTCCCGAGGAGCAGTGGCTCCCCCCCTCACCCGGAAGGGAGTTCCGAGGGAGTTCCGAGCGGTTCCCTCCGGAGTCATCCTGTGCTGCTGCTCTCAGAGCACTTCCCGACCTGTGCCTGTCATCACTTCCCTGAAAAGTCAGCGTTCCCCGAGGAGGGCTGCCCCTGGGAGCCGCGGGAACTCTGGGTCTGTGCTGCTGCTGCTTGGTTTTAGAGTTTAGGCTGCCTTTGGCAGACAGATGTGTGGTATGGGTCTCCGAACGGAGTACAGAGCCAGGGGCAGAGGTGCCTGGTGTGGCTGGAGCAGGTGGCCCCCAGCTTAGCGAGCAGATGTGGACGGGCACCTGGTGTGATCAGTGAAAGGAAAAGTCAGCGAACAGGCTCTGGGCACCCATGTCCGCAGATCACCCCCCCGCCCCTCTCCCCCAGAGCTGCCCCGGATCACAAGCGCTGCTCTTAGCAGGAGTGAACTGGGGATGCGGGCTGAGACAGGACAACAGGCAGGGGAGGAGTGGACGGATGTCACAGCGTAGATGAGACTTAGGACAGCCATGAGGGACAGGGAGGGGGCTGTGCCCTAGGCCGGGGTTGAGCCTAGGGTCCTCCCGAGAGGCTCATCCTGCGGGAGTGGGCGGGGCAGGAGGCAGATGGGGGCAGAGTGAAGACAGCATCCGGACAGAGGACTCGGAAGTGGGAGGAAGGGAGAGCAGCGGTGGTGGTGGGGGTGTCCTGTGGGGCTGAGTGGGGGCTGGCGGGGAAGTAGAGGATGATAGGAAAGAGCAAGGTTTGTCCGCGGGCAGGGATAAGATCCACAGCACCCCTTCTCACGGGGAGGGGGTGGTGGTGGAGGGAACCTGAAATCTAGGTCACGTAGACTTGAATATGTTTCAGACCCACCAGGAGTGTGTAAAACACGGGTCGCTGGGCCCCAGCCCCGGATTGTCAGAGTCAGCAGGGTCCTGGGTGGGATCCAAGAGTGTGCATCCAGTTTTCACAGGTGCACGCTCCAGAGAATTTTTTAAAGACTGTTGTGATAATTTGGCAAGCACATTTCTTTGCTGATTCCCTTTTTTTGGGGGGGGGGGGTGTGGTTGGAGTATTTTTTTCTTTATAGAAATATAATTTATCTACAGTACAATGTGCAGATCTTAAATGTGCACTTTGATAATTTTGACAGGCTTGTGTGTGTTACTGTTACCCAAATCAAGTTAAAGAGTTAATTACCCCAGAAAATTCCTTCATGCTCCTCCTTGTCAGTCCCAGCCCCCAAAACCACTGATGCAGGTTCTGTCACCACAGATTCATTCGCTTGTTTCCAGGGAAAACATCCTAGCTCTATTTGTATGGGTCACATTCATGCAAATGATTATTATAATGGCGGCTTTTAAAAAAGATTTTACTTATGTATTTGAGAGAGCATGCGCAGGAGAGCACAAGAGCATGAGCAGAGGGAGGGGCAGAGGGAGATGGAGAAGCAGGCTCCCCGCTGACATGGGGAGCCTTACATGGGGCTCCACCCCAGGACCCCAGGGATCATGACCTGAGCTGAAGGCAGTTGCTTAACCACTGAGCCACCCAGGCGCCCCTGTTATGGTGTTTTTGAAAGTGTCACTGTGCTGTGCTTCACAATATCAATTTGGAAAATTTTCTTTTTCAGAAGAAGAAAAGAAACCCAAGAAACCTCGTAAGTTCCACGTTGGTGCCTCTTATTGTTTCTTGGGATCGCCCAAGTGTGGAACCGACTGCTGGCAGCAAAGGCTGACCTCTCCGGTCGGGGTTCTCTGATTCCGCTCTGTGGTGGCGGGCGGGTCTGAGGTTGGGGGTGAGCACGAGTGCCCGTGAGCGAGACGAGTGATGAGTGCAGCCCTGTCTGGACTCGGCTGTGTCGCTCCGGCTGTCCAGGTGTGTGTGTGGAAGTAGTTCTTGAAGATCAGTGTAGAAGGGAGGACGGGCCATCTGGCCACCGTATCATGTGTCCAATTCATGTTTCTCCTCCTCCTGTTCATCCCCAGCCTCCGCCTCAGCCTCCAAGATGCCCACCTTTGGAGCCTCAGCCACCAAGATGCCCACCTTCGGAGCCCAGGGAGAGTTCCTGGATCTAGAGGGTGAGTCCTAATTCCTAAGTCCTGGGCCAACCTGGAGGGTGAGTCCTTTGGGCTGGGGGCAGTGTGGGGTGTCCACTCTGAGTTTGTTCTGAAAACGGTTCTCCGTGTCCTCACCCAGGTGTAGGCAAAGCCCCCACTGCACAGCCCAATGCGGCGGCCGTCAAGGCCAAGGTGCTGGAGACCTTCTTGGCCAAGTCTAGGCCCGAGCTCCTGGAGTGTGAGTAGCGTCGGCTCTAAGGAGCAGTCCCGTTGGCTGTCAGGCTCTTCTGTGCAGCTCTGCTCACGTCTCTGCCCTCGCCTCTGTCTGGACGTCCAGCTTGGGTCCCCCTTCCCCTTGTTAGCCACTGGCCTGTCCTCCACTTTGCCACAGCCTTGCTCGCTCCCCTTTCAGCATGCGCCCCCGCCCCGCCACCAGCAGCTCAGCTCACCCCTTTCTCTGGGCCTGCACCTGTTGCCCAGTCCATGCCTCGGGCATCTCTGGGGGCCCACTGCCAGCACCCCCACTCCAGATTTCTCCTCAGCTCCCCTGCCATTCCAGAGGCTTCCAGCTTGCCATAACCGGTCTTCTCCCTGTCTCGCCTACCCTCCTCCGCTTCCCTCGGCCTCTCGTTGCTGCCATCTCTCCTGTGTCTCCACTTGCTGCCCGCTGCCCTCCTCCCCACAGCCAGTCTGGCTCCTCCTGCTCTGTCAGCGCTCACGCTCTCAGTCAGGCCTTCCACACCGTCACGTCACCGTCACCAGTTCTCCTGGCGCCTGCCCACCCTCCCCGCCCGCAACAGCGTGTTTAAATTCCCCTCATCGCAAAAGCAAAAGCAAAACAAATAATACAATACAACGCCAATGCAGACAGCCTCCCTTTCACCTGAATACTGGGGGAAAGTACAGATTCCTGGGCCCCAGGCCAGGGCTGCAAGGTCAGGCTGCTGGGGACAGGCCCAGAAAGCTGGGGGGTCATCGCCTTTCCTCCATGATCCTTCTGAGGGAAGTTGGAAAAATAGAGCCACGTTGCTGTGGCTGTGTGTCAGAACCCCCTGGGGCCTTGACCCCGTCCAGCTGCTGCCCCGAGCTTTCCCGGGGCTGTCGGGGGGCAAGAGCCGCGAGTCTGGCCTCTGTCCCTGTCCTCCAGCAGGCCAGCTCTGGCCGAGGATAGCAGCAGCGCCCATGCAGCTAAACGTCAAGGACGCCTTTCAGCCTTCAGTGTGCTGGACCTCTCAGCCGCATCAGTCCTCCTCTAAGGGAACAGTCCCTGGGCTCCCCTGGGCACCACCTGCACCTCTGGTCCTTTCTTTTTTTTTTTTTTTTAAAGATTTTTAAAATTTATTTATTTGACAGAGAGAGATCACAAGTAGACAGAGAGGCAGGCAGAGAGAGAGAGGGAAGCAGGCTCGCTGCTGAGCAGAGAGCCCGATGCGGGACTCGATCCCAGGACCCTGAGATCATGACCTGAGCCGAAGGCAGCGGCTTAACCCACTGAGCCACCCAGGTGCCCACCTCTGGTCCTTTCTTAAGCACCTTTGCGAGCCTGTCCTCCCTTGACCGCCTGGAAGCGGTTGGCAGTCCTTCAGCACTGGCTCTAGGCTCCTCCTGTTTCCCATCTGCACCCACTTGGATGCAGTATCTGAGACGTCCCGCTGCAGAGGGTGCCCTGGCCCCCCTTTCTCTACAGGTGCAGTGGGCTGAGCTGTCTTGGGGGCGGTGGGGGAAACTTCCTCAGGGCCTGCCTCTCCAGAGCTTCCTGCTGTTCCCACTCCCCTGGTGGTGCACTGAACCGCGGGTTTCTGGAGCCCTGGGCTCCTGGAGAGTAGCCACGTGAGCAAAGAAAGGGAGTTCCAGCAACGCAGGACGGGAGAGAACATTTTCCCTCCTCTGTTTATCTTGTCCCCCCTGGGGTGGGGGGTAGGGGGTGGCTCAGGCCTCCCGGAAAAACATCCTGCCCAGAGCCATCCAGCAAGAGAATGGCAGGCCGTGGTGAAACCCCCAGGTCTTGGTTTCCAGGTTCCCAAGCTAGGGATTTCCCCTCCGCCGGGCTGTCTGGGGAATCTGTCTCCCACGGTTGGGGGTGCTCCTGGGAGGGGAAGGGCAGAGATGGGTGTGTCCTGGGAAGGAGGTTGAGCATGGGGACAATACACAGTTGAGCTCAGTCTTCGGATCTTTTGGAACCGTTGGAAGTGTGGTTGGAAGGGTGGGGAGGCCATGTGAGTGCCCCAACCAGGAATATTCAGGTAATTTCTGTGTTTGGCTCCCTGTAGTCCATCAAGTAAAGTCTAGACCCTTTAGCTCTCTGCCGTATGTCTCCAACATGTCTCCCTTCTCCTGCTAGGGCCTCTCTCCCAGTTACCTAGCCTTCCCTGGTCCCAGCACGTGCCCACCCTCCCTATGACTCCAGGCTTTGTTCTCGCTATCCCCTCTGCCCAGAATGACCTCACCCAGTGCTGCTTGCTTCTGTTTAATATTTCTCAGCTTCCTGTTGCTTGGCGCCAATTCCAGCCTACCTGCGAGATGTTCCCCTGTGCGCTCCCCACCCTCCAAGTAGAGCTACTGGTCCCTAGAGCATGCGCCCACCCATTGAGCAGAGTGCCGCCTCACGGTGTTGTCACTGATGGGCTGGTATTGCCCTGAGGTCGGGTACCATGTCTAGTCAGAGTTGTGTGTCTTGCCCAGAATCAGGTGCTTGGTAAATGGCTTTGGATGGATGAATGGTCACCCATCTAGGTGACTGATAGATGGACAGTTGGCTGGATTGATGGAAGACAGATGGACACATGTCTGGCTGCTTGGACAGAATGGATGGATGGATGGATGGATGGATGGATGATGGATGGATGTGTGTATGGATGATGGACAGATGGATACGTATATGGATGGATATATGGGTGGATGGGTGGGTAGATGGATGGTGGATGGAAGGATGGATGGATGGAAGGAAGGAAGGGTGGATGAATGGGTAGGTGGATGGATAGATGGAAGGAAGGAAGAAATGAAGGAAGGGTGCATGAAAGGGTAGGTGAATGGATGCATGGGTGGATAGATGGGCGGATGGATGGATGGACTGATGGATGGGATGGAAGGATGGATAGATGGATGGATGGACTGATGGATGGACTGATGGACGGGATGGAAGGATGGATAGATGGATGGATAGACTGATGGATGGGATGGATGGATGGATGGATGGACTGATGGATGGGATGGAAGGATGGATAGATGGATGGATAGACTGATGGATGGGATGGATGGATGGATGGATGGACTGTGGATGGGATGGATGGATGGATGGACTGATGGATGGATGGGTGGGTGGGTGGTCAGGTGGATGGAGATGGTTGGATGGGTGCAAGGGAGGAAGGAAGGAGGGAAGGGTGGGTGAGTAGGTAAGTGGATGGATGCATGGGTGGGTAGATGGATGGACAGGTGGAAGGATAGATGAATGGGTAAAATAAATGAATAAGTACTACCAGTTGGGGAAAGGTTTATACGTGAGAGCACTTTGGGCTCCTTGTAACTGATTCCTTGGGTCATGCCTTCTTAGATGCCATTAAATTCAGCCTGGACTACAACACGGCCCACAACAAGGTGGCGCTGTCGGAGAACTACACGGTGGCCTCTGTGGCCGAATCACCCCTGAACTACCAGCCGCATCCCAAGAGGTTCACGTACTGCTCTCAGGTGCTGGGCCTGCACGGCTACAAGAAAGGGACCCACTACTGGGAGGTGGAGCTGCAGAAGAACAACTTCTGCGCGGTGGGCGTCTGCTACGGCAGCATGCCGCGCCAGGGCCCCGAGAGCCGGCTCGGCCGCAACAGCGCCTCGTGGTGCGTGGAGTGGTTCAACACCAAGATCTCTGCGTGGCACAACAACGTGGAGAAAACGCTGCCCTCCACCAAGGCCACGCGGGTCGGCGTGCTGCTCAACTGTGACCATGGCTTCGTCATCTTCTTTGCCGTCTCCGACAAGGTCCACCTGATGTATAAGTTCAAAGTGGATTTCACGGAAGCGCTGTACCCGGCCTTCTGGGTGTTCTCTGCCGGTGCCATGCTCTCCATCTGCTCCTACAAGTAGGCAGGCCACGGATGCGGGCCTCTGCGGGCCCCAGCTTGTGGCGACGGAGCCGCAGGTGGACCTCTCTGCGGGTCTCCTGTGATTCCCCAGGGGTTGAGAGTGTTGGGGGGTGGGGAATGGTGGGAGGTGGGGGTCGGGGGATGGGGTAAGAGGAGAGATCTGGCCAGAGCAAGGGGTGGGGGTGAAGGCATCACGGGCCAGGAGGCATGGCCACGTCCTTGTGCCTGTCAGGGCATGGTGACCTCCTCCTCGTTCTGGTAGGTCTCCAGCTGCTGGCAGCTGGACGGGGCTCTGAGGGGTAAAATCCTGAGCGCCCTTCTCTGTTGCAGGGAGTCTGCAGCCGCTGCGTGCTCTTCCCCAGGTGACGTGGCGTGAGCTCCTTTGCTGCCTGGAACAGCCTTCGGATCTTAGTGTTTTGATCACTTCCATAGGGCTATTCAACTCAATTGATTTTTTAAAAATTCCAAAATAACTGAATTTCAGTATTATTCATCCCCCCCCCCCCAGTGTGGGGTTTCGGGTATTTTATGTCCTTAAGAGAACTACCCATGGCAGATCTCCACCCAGATCAGAGTTTCTGGAAGGTGTGTGTCCTCTCCCCCTACTTGAAAATAGCCCTGCTCCCCTTCCTCTCCTCGTACCTCACACACCCCGTCGATGGTTTTCAAATGTTTAATGCAACAGGAAACTTTTCAGGCTAAGGTTTCGAACCATGATCTGGATCAGCCTCTGTGGCATTTGTGATTCAAGGTCAAGGTGACCCAGGTCTCATGGATGGAAACCCCTCCCGTTTCCCATTCTTGGCAGACATTCTTTGGCTGTACCCACAGAGCTTGGGGGAGGCCTTCTTCCTATAGCTTAGGCTTTGGGGCAAGGAACTCCATGGGGCAAGGGCAACCCTGCTCTGGGTTGACAGAGTGTCGTGGTTTTGCTCCTACTAGAGTGTCGTCTTGCCCTCCTACTGATGACTGGACTCCGTGATAGCCTTTCCTCCCCAGGACTGAGATCCTGGATTGGCTGGTGGGGAGACCACGGTGGCCAGCACAGGACAACTAGGCTTTCTCTCCATAGCCTGTAGTCACACGGGCGGGACCGGGACCACACTAGCTCATCTGCTGGGGTGACTACCTGTGGCCCACAGTGTTTCTGGCAGATCCCTGGGAAGCAGGAGCACTCCTGTTTATCCCCGGCCACAGGCTGCATGCCTGGGGCTGGCCCTCATGGGTGTCAGATGCCTGTCGCTCGCTCTAGCCCCTGCTCTTTTCCACCTTTGAGCGAATTCCAGATGTCGGGCTTGACCAGGTGATGTGGCCTAGAGACTTTAAGGGCCAGGGAGGGAATGCCCCACGGGGCTCAAGCACAAGGGGCTAATTTTCCTGCAGCATTTCTGTGCAGCGAAAATAACCCCAGTCTGCAAAGGGGAAGGAGGGAATGGACTGCCAGAATTTCCCGAGCTCCTTATATCCTGATGTCAGGATGTAAATTCCCAATCCAAAGTGGGAGGAATTTAGCCTCCCGTTGGTGAAATGAAGCCTGCTCCGGACACTCCTAAGAGGGGGAGGGGGCTCAGATCAGGCTCTTGGTGGTGTTAAACAGAGGTCATCATTGGGGATGTGGGGACCCCAGACCTCTTCTATGAATATATGGGAATTTAACATAGCTCTGGCCTCGTGCTGGAATTCCGGGGCACTCGAGTCAGGCCTGGAGCCCTGGAAATTTCCGACAGGTGTGAAAGGACTTCCATTTCCTTGGGAGATCCTCTTTGTAGGGAAGGGATCCCTACAGTAGCCAAGATGTGTTTTTGGTTTTTTTTTTTAATTTTTCCTCCTTTGATCCTGGGAAGAGTTCTTTGGTGGTTCTTCTCTGCTGTTGGCCCAGGTCAAAAGCATCTTTATTGATCTTCTGAAACAAAAGCCTGGTCTGAAGCCAGTTCCCACCTGGGAGACAGCTGGTCTGAGAGGAGGGGAGCGCTGCAGCTGAGCCGGGGGTCCTGCCCTGGCTGTCCGCTGCAGGTCTCAGCTCGGGCCCAGACGCGCGCTCCCCTCTGCGTGTGAGGGGCGAGCAGGTAACCCAAGCTAGGCTCTGGGCGAGGTGCTCTGGAGAGGCAAACCCTTGCTGTCTCCAGCCATTCTGCGGGCAGTGGTGACACTTAACGTTCCCTCGCCACCGCCCGACCCAGACTCCTCGAGGTCAGGCCAGCTTTGTGTTCGTCTGACGTCTCGTTTTGCAAAAGAAGCCAGAGGAGATGGTGTTGGGTTCCTCCGCTCGCTACTCTGGCCATCCCATCCTGGAGGGGGTGCCTCCTAGACGCCCCCTGGTGCCCTGGGGAGGAGTCAGAAATCCCCAGAAACACAAACATAAAAACTACTGCCCCAGACGAGGGTGTCAGGGCATGAGCAGGTCACGGTCAGCTTTTTGTATTATCCAGGACTGGCCGGTGCCTCTGTTTTCATTCCTCTGAAATGGATCTGTGATCTCCAACTGATACTGGGACATCATCTCTTTCTTCTCCCTCCCCCACTGTTGATTTTAGTGAATTCGGAATATTTGAGCTATTATTTCATGAGCTGTTTTTTGTTTTTTGGTTTTGTTTTTTTTTTTCATGAGCTGTTTTTTTTAAGGAGCTAATTCCTCAGGAGATACTTGGGGCTGTAGACACAGATCTTCTGAAACCCACGAGAACTACTAGGGCGGAGGCTGGCTGACCTGCCTTCGAATTTGTGAGTGTAACAAAGCAGTGTCTGGTGCTCGTTCCTGCAGCCCAGATGTCGTGTGTGTGTCTGCACACGCTGAAACGGACAGCAGGTCTGAGCATTGTGAGTTCTCGTGAATTCCTTTCCCTTTCCCTTTCCCTCCCTCCCTCCCTCCCTCCCTCTGTCTGTCTCTCTTTCCTTTTCATGAATTCTTGAGCCCGAGGGAAGTTCTCTGCCATAGACTGGACGTTTGTGTTGCCTCAACCATCATATGTTGAAGCCTAACCCCCAGTGCGATGGAAAGGGGTAGGGGGGATTAGTTCATGAAGGCAGAGCCCTCATGAATGAGATTAGTTCCCCTATAAAGAGACACCTGTAGAGCTCCCTCGCCCCTTCTGCCTTGGGGGGGACATAACAGGAAGGCAGCTGCCTGAAGTCCTCACCAGACTTGGAATGAACCAGCGCGGGATCTTGGCTGGATCTTCCAGCCTTCAGAACCGTGAGGGGGGCTCAGTGGGTTAAAGCCTCTGCCTTCGGCTCAGGTCATGATCTTAGGGTCCTGGGATCGAGTCCTGCATCGGGCTCCCTGCTCAGTGGGGAGCCTGCTTCCTCCTCTCTCTCTGCCTGCATGCTCATGATCTCTCTCTGTCAAATAAATACATTTAAAAAAAAAAAAACAGAACTGTGAGAAATAAATGTTTGTGATTTAAGCCACCCAGTTTCTGGTGTTTTTGTTACAGCATCTCAGGCTAAGACCCCGTGTGACTGCAAAACGGAATAAAGGAAACCTCATTTAAAATGGAGTTGGGGGGGGGCGCGTGGGTGGCTCAGTGGGTTAAGGCCTCTGCCTTCAGCTCAGGTCGTGATCTCAGCATCCTGGGATCGTGATCCCAGCATCCTGGGATCGAGCCCCGCATCGGGCTCCCTGCTCAGCAGGGAGCCTGCTTCCTCCTCCTCTCTGCCTGCCTCTCTGCCTACTTGTGATCTCTGTCTGTCAAATAAATAAAAATAAAATCTTAAAAAAAAAAAATGGAGTTGGGGGGCACCCGGATGGCTCAGTTGGTTAAGGGTCCAGCTCTTGGTTTCAATTCAGGTCATGATCTCAGGGTCATGAGATTGAGCCCCACCTCGGGCTCCAGGCTCAGCACCGAGTCACCAAGTCTGCTTGTCCCTCTGTCCCTCTCCCTCTGTACCCCCTCCCCCCCCGCCGCCCTGCTCATGCTCCCTCTCTCTCTTTCTCTTATAACTAAATGAAATCTTTTTTGAAAAATGGAGTTGGGAGGCTGGCAGGGGGAGCTCTCATGCTGTACCACTGCTTGCAGCCCTTTGCAGACCCAATGGGAAGAGAGTACCTTGCCGGAAGAAGCCTACACTTTACTACCCCATCAGGAGGAAGGGAGATTTTCTCCTTCCCCGACAACAGCCCAGCCAGTGAGAAACCATTACAACTCAGCCAGGGAAAAGCCACTACACTTGGAACTCCCAGTTTACTCCAACGGACTGTAACAGCCCTCCCAACCACCCCCCACCACCTTTCCTCTATAAAAGAATGTTCCTCCTCTTTGTTCTCAGGACTTGTGTGTGGTTTTGCCATGACTTGCATTTCCTGAATTGCAATGCTCTGCTTATTCCTGAATAAATCTATTTTTGCTGGTAATACAATTTTCATTTTCAAGGTTAGCATTACCTTCTGGGTTTGCCAGCCAGAAGTGTCGGTGGTCTGGGGACCCCGGAAGTGTGGCTGCTGTCTGGAGCAAGGGCAGTCCCGCTGGGACAGTGTCCTCCAGCCTGTAGAATCCAAACTCCAGACTGTCAACAGAATTGTGTCGCAGTGTGCCAAGTGCTGTCAGCATAAAGGTGGTGGGATCACAAATTTTGGTTGGTTTTTTAAAAAATATTTTATTTACTTTTTTGACACGGGGGTGGAGGGGCAAGACAAGCCAAGGAAGCAGGAAGCAGAGGGAGAGGGAGAAGCAGGCTCCCCACTGAGCAGGGAGCCCCATGTGGGACTCGATCCCAGAACCCTGGGATCATGACCTGAGCCCAAGACAGACGCTTAACCGACTGAGCCACCCAGGCGCCCCCATCGTTTTGGTTCTTAGTGAGGAATTCCACTGTTTGCTTACAGTGCCCATCTTTCCTGTATGCCATGTACTTTATCTATTAAAGCCCTTAGCTAATTAAGGCCAGTTGTTCTCAATTCCCAGTCTGATCATTCCAACATCCCTGCCATGTGTGCCCTGTCTCTTCAGATGGTGCTGTTTGCCTTTCGCTCTGCGTTGTAACTTGCCGGCTCGCCCCACGTGGTGTAGTAGGCGAAAGGAATTGCTGTAGATAGGTCTTTGGTGTGGGGGGAGGAGACATGGTCCGTAGTCTTGTGACGAAGTCTCAGACTTGGGGGAGCCTATGCCCCTGGGCCATGAGCTTCCCAAATATTTCTCAGTTTTATTCTCCTCCCCTCAAGTAAGACAGGACGGCTAGCAGGGGCTGGAATGGGGTGTTTCTCTGCTCCCAGATCTGCCAGGCTCTGATAAAACCCCAGCTGGGCTGGCTGTGGTTAAGCAGTTTCTCCTGAGGGCAGGCCTTGTTACCAAGGGCACAGGGCTCCGCTGTGTTTAAAAATGGTTCCTCTTCCCCTCCTTCCAGGGAGCGCAAGAGGATTTTTTTCTCCACGGCTGACTGAGTCTTGGAGGTAACCCTCACAGTATGGAGGGAGACCCTGTATGACGGGGTCCCCTTGGAGTCGTCCACACAGCAATGCAGCGGGTGCACTCCGGGTGTTTCTGCAGCCCTGGCTCCCCGGGTGAGTCTCTGCCTTCAGAAGTCATGATTCCTTGTAATGGTTTGCCCCGCTGTGTCCCCAGTCTTGGGGACAGCAGTTTGCCGTGTCCTCCCCTCTTGTGTGGGTCCAAGAAGAGTGGTTGGTCATTCCATGTGTCAGCTTTTTACTGACTGTTGGGAGGAAATCGCAACTTCCAAGCTTCCTACGTGTGGAACTGGAAACTGGGCCTCCGTGTTTCATTTTATTCAATTCAAAATAGTTTCAGTTTCCCTTAATTCTTCTTTGACCGATTAGTTATTTAGAAGTTTTTTTGGTTTTTAGTTTTTACATAGTTGGCGGTTTTCCAGATATCTTTCTGCGATTGGTTTTTAATTCCGCTGTGGTCTGAGAATCTACTTTGCATTGTTTGAATTGCTTGAAATTTATGAAGTTCTGACTGATGACTCAGAATGCGATCCAGCTCGGAAAGTGTTCATGTGCTCTTGAAAAGACTGGGTGGAGTGTTCTAGAAATGTCAGTCGGTCAAGTTGGTTGATAGTGTTGTTCAAGCCTTTTATTTATAACCTCACTGATTTATGTCTACTTGTATCAATTATTGAAAGGGGTATTATCAATCTTTGACTAAAACTGTGGGTGTATCTACTTTCCTTTTTATCAGTCTTTGTTTTACGAAATTTTAAGCTCTCTTATTAAGTGCAGAAATATTTAGGATTTTTATGTCTTCTTGTTGAAGTGACCCTTTTAGCCTTATGAAGCAACCCTTTATCTCCCTTCTAAAATTCTTTGCTCTGAAAACCACTTACCTGATATTAATATAGACCCTCTAGCTTTCTTCGGATTAATATTAGCATGGCATATCTTTTTTTCCATCCTTTTGCTTTTAACCTATGTCATTACATTTGAAGTGTATTTCTTTTTTTTTTTTTTTTAAAGATTTTATTTATTTATTTGACAGAGAGAGATCACAAGCAGACAGAGAGGCAGGCAGAGAGAGAGAGGGGAAAGCAGGCTTGCTGCTGAGCAGAGAGCCCGATGCGGGACTCGATCCCAGGACCCTGAGATCATGACCTGAGCCGAAGGCAGCGGCTTAACCCACTGAGCCACCCAGGCGCCCTGAAGTGTATTTCTTACAGACAGCGTGTGTTTGGTTCTTGCTTCTTTTTGCAATCCAACAATCTCTGTTTTTAACTGGTATGTTTAGACCATAAGCACCTAATGTAACTAAGCATGTAGAATGGGAAATAACGCTGTGGTCATATTTGGGGGGGAAAAAACCCTTGCCATAATGCTCTCCTTATTTCCCTCCCCACTCCTTGAACAATTACAAACTGGTTTCAGGTTGACCAGCATCTATGTTAATTTATTTTTTTGTTCTGTGCAATTACTGTTCTTCTGTTCTTAATGATAGGGAAATGTTCATATGAAAAAACTACTCAGCTTTGCAATTTTACATTCATCTTCTCTAGGTAAAAGATTCACACACGCACACATGTACGCGCACACACTAGCATTTGAACCTCACTACCAATACCCATTAACAATGCTGGGTTATTACCTGGATGCTCCTGGAACTACCAAATGCAATAACTCTCGAAGTGACGAAAAGAGTAGCGTCACCTGTTGGGTTGCACAGACACTAAATTCTTTTTTTAATATTTATTTTTAAATAATCTCTAACCCAATATGGGGCTCAAACTCACAACCCTGAGATCAAGAGTCATGTGCTCCACCCACTGAGCCGGCCAGGCGCCCCAGAAACTAAATTCTTTTTTTTTTTTTTTTTAAGATTTTTATTTATTTATTTGACAGACAGAGATCACAAGTAGGCAGAGAGGCAGGCAGAGAGAGAAGAGGAAGCAGTCTCCCTGCGGGGCAGAGAGCCTGATGTGGGGCTCGATCCCAGGACCCTGGGATCATGACCTGAGCCAAAGGCAGAGGCTTAACCCACTGAGCCACCCAGGCGCCTCTCCCAGAAACTAAATTCTTTTTTTTTTTTTTTTTTTAATTTTTTTAAGGATTTTATTTATTTATTTGACAGAGAGAAATTACAAGTAGGCAGAGAGGCAGGCAGAGAGAGAGAGAGGAAGAAGCAGGCTCCCTGCTGAGCAGAGAGCCCGATGTGGGACTCGATCCTAGGACCCTGAGATCATGACCTGAGCCGAAGGCAGAGGCTTGATCCACTGAGCCACCCAGGCGCCCCCAGAAACTAAATTCTTAAGATGCCAAGCCAAATCAATGCTTTGTTAACAGAAATTGTTTCTTTGAGAAAAGAAAAGGCTGAGGAAGACCTTCCACTTAATAAAACACTCACTTATAGAGGATTGACACCTCTTCATGCAACACCTGAAGGAAAGGAATGCTGCTTTTCTGGAAAGTTATTTTATTTACCATAAAGATACAAAGGTAATGACCTGAGGGGCACATGCACCTGACTGTTCATAGCAGCAATGTCCACAACAGCCAAACTATGGAAAGAACCTAGATGTCCATCCACAGATGAATGGATTAAGAAGATGTGGTATGTGTGTGTATATACACACACACACACATACATACACACAATGGAATACTATGCAGCCATCAAAAAACCAAATCTTGCTATTTGCAATGATGTGGATGGAACTAGAGGGTATTATGCTGAGCAAAATAAGTCAATCAGAGAAAGACAATTATCATATGATCTCACTGATAGGAGGAATTTGAGAGGCAGGGCGGGGGGGGGGTGTGGGGGGCAGGGAGGGAGAAAAATGAAACAAGATGGGACCAGGAGGGAGACAAACCATAAGAGACTGTTAATCTCACAAAACAAACTGAGGGTTGCGGGGGGGTGGGGGGGAAGGGGGTAGGGAGAGGGTGGTTGGGTTATGGACATTGGGGAGGGTATGTGCTATGGTGAGTGCTGTGAAGTGTGTAAACCTGGCGATTCACAGACCTGTACCCCTGGGGCTAATCATACATTATATGTTAATAAAATAAAAAAAATGTAAAATATATACATAAATCAAAATTTGCTAATGATGTAAGAAGTGCCAAATATCTTTAGTCAGAAATATAATTCCATGACATGTAAACAAGGAAGCTTGCATTTGCTCCCCTGCTGTGGGGTGGCTGCGCCGTCTTGTGCTATTCCGCCAGCAGACCTCTGCGCGATTACCGGGAGCCCCTCCTGTTAAGTGGGGTGGTTTCGGTTTTGCTTTTGTATTCCTTCGTGACTCCTAAGGAGACATTACTCTTCATGTCTAACAGTTGGATATCTCTTCAGCACATTCGGGCAGTGACACAGAAGTGAACTTTCATTGTCACCTCTCGGGAAGGGGGCCAATAACCAGGAACTAAGTACAGTGTTAGGTGCTGTTAGACGTTTAGGAAACAGCAGCTTTGCCTGGGGAAAAGGAGAGAGTACTAGAAGGGATCGTCCCCACCTTACAGCGAGGTGGGGACTAGAAGAAGGTGAAAAGCAGATGCTGGACTTGTATCCCATAGTTGTCTCTTCTCTGCTGTAATTTTTTCCATGGGGTGGTTCCTCCCCGCTGTGCTGTGAAGTAAGCTCTGTGTTCCTTAACAAGCAACAATAATTGGTGAAAATGCCACTAACTTGCCCAGTCTGGTGTAACCCGAGGGCGTGCCTCCCCAGGTCATAGGTCATCTTACGTTGCTCTATTTAGGACACTCATCCCGTCCCTGCCCCAGATATGCCTCTGTGGGTCATTAGTGGCTCCTTGCATGGAACTCTGACTCCGGATACTTCCCTATGATGCTACTGTTGCCACGTTAGCCTCATGGAGGGGTGACTTGTTTATTCAGGGAATACTTTGGGGTCTTACTATACACCAGGTGTTGTTCTCACACTGGGGATACAGCAGCGAAAAAACCCAAATCCCTGCCTTCATGGAATCTACACTCTAGTAGAAAGAACAGACAACACAGGTAAATATTAGTTAGGGGAAAACTGCGATAAAGAAGATAAAACAAGGCAGGACACCTGGGTGGCTCAGTGGGTTGAGCCACTGCCTTCAGCTCAGGTCATGATCCCAGGGTCCTGGGATCGAGTCCCACATTGGGCTCCTTGCTCAGTGGGGAGCCTGCTTCCTCCTCTCTCTCTGCCTGCTACTCTGCCTGTTTGTGTTCGCTCTCTCTGACAAATAAAATTTTTAAAAAAAGAAAAGAAGGACATAGTGTGAAGGATTTATGTGTGTATGTGGTGGCAGAGATAAGATGGTCAGGGAAGACCCCTCTGATGGGGCAATGTTTGACCAACATCCAGAATGAAGTGATACAGAGAGTTAGACCATGTTCAGGGAGAAGAGCAAAGGCCCTGTGGCAGGAATGTGTCTGTTGTCTGGAGGACATTGTGGCAGAGTTTTGGATTGAGGTAATGCGAAGAAAGCTACCCTTCCCTTTAGTCTCCCTCTCTCATTTCCCTCCAGAAAGTAAGCTCCCTGAGAGCAGGAGTTTTGTTCCTCTTGTTAACAACTATTTTGTAAACATATAGAAAAGTGCCCAGGACATGGTATATGCCCAAGAAATATTTGTCAAATTTGTGGAATGAACATTGTGAACACAATGTTCCAAGATGTGTAAACGATTTTTCTATTTGGAGTCAGCCAGAAGAATTTATAACAGAGCAAAAAAGTAATGTTTACCACCTGATGCTAAATACGACTCTTTCCAGAGTCCTAGGAAAAAAGAAAAAAACAAAAGCTAAATCCCTCACAGGCACTCTCTTGACGCGCTCTGGAGCTTGGCCCATCTTTTCTCGTCTGGGTCCATCTGATTCTGCTGGGAGGAGAGAACTCTTTCTTCAACCTTGCACAGAGAAAACCTCCATACCCTTCATCAGCCTCTCTAAGGGATGGAGTTTGCCCTGGGATTTAGTTCTCTCCATTTCTCCCCTTCTTCATAGGACATAACATCCTTATGAGCAAATTCTCTAGCACGTAGGTATTTAGTCTGGATCATTCTCAGACATTAGAGGCATTTGAGTCACCTGGAGGACTTGTTAAAATAGATTCCTAGACTCTATCCCCAGAGTTTGGGATTGAGTAGGTCTTGGGACTCTACATTTCTAGCAAGTTCTCAGGTGTTGCTTATGCTGTAGATCTGGGGACTGCACTTTGAGAATCTCTGGTCTAGAAGAACACTTCAGGGGGCATCGATAAATACATCCATCTGGGTTTTTGTGTGTCCAGTTGGGCCCCTTTGAAGTCCACTAAGACGAGAGGAAGAACATTCACTCTGCAGCACTCTGCATGG
Organism: Meles meles; assembly: GCF_922984935.1. NCBI lineage: Eukaryota > Metazoa > Chordata > Mammalia > Carnivora > Mustelidae > Meles > Meles meles. Next base: position 33,100,521 of record NC_060083.1, read on the forward strand.
TGGAACTTTCCCTTGCATAGTTATTTCTCATCTCCTTGGCTTGCATCATTCTTCACTGCCCCTTTCCTTTCCTGGTTATTTGTCATTTCATCCTCTGTTGTTTCTATCTGTCCAATCCCCCTTAAAGTTGAGTGTCCAGGATCCCTGCTAGTCTCACCTTAACATTCTGCCCTCCAGGAACCCACCATCCCCACCACCATCACCCCCACCACCCAACCACCACCATCATCACAGCTAACATTGATTTCCATGTATTATTTTCCCAGTAATGTACCCTACTCTACACACATATTAGTGAAGATGTTGCTTTTTTTTTTTAAGATTTTATTTATTTATAAATAAATATAAGATTTTATTTATTTATTTATAAATAAATCTCTCTCTCAGAGAGAGAGAGAACACAGACAGAGTGACAGGCAGAGGCAGAGGGAGAAGCAGGCTCCCCACTGAGCAAGGAGCCCAATGTGGGACTCAATCCCAAGATGCTGGAATCATGACCCGAGCCGAAGGCAGCCGCTTAACTAACTGAGCCACCCAGGCATCCCGAGGACGTTGCTTTTGATGCTGATGAGCAGAAAACCCAATTTTTTAAAAAATTGGGATATTTTTCATCTCCCATACCAAGCAGTCCCAAGGGAGGGCAGTTCCAGTGTTGACTGACTCAGGGCCTCGACATTGTCATCAGTGGGTCTTTCCTTCCTTCCACACTGCCATCCTTGGTCTGCTGTCTCTTCTGCCGGTTTGCTTGCCTTGTGGTTAGAGCGTGACTACAGTGGTTGTAGGCATTTCCATGTGGTCATGATACTGTGGACCATAACACGTCTTACCTTGTACATCTGCCAAGCAATCTTGAGAAATGGGTTCTAGTCTCCATTTTTTTTTTTTTTTTTTTTTTTTTTGGTAGATGAGGAACACGGGCTCAAGAGATCACGTTAGAACCCTGGAAGCGTTATGCTATGTGAAGTAAGCCAGACACGAAAGGACAAATAGTGTCGGATGCTATATGAGGTACACAGAATAGGCACATTTGTGAGGCTGGAGGGCAGCCGAGTGGCTCGCAGGGGCTGGGAGAAGCAGGGAATCGAGAGTTGGTGTTTCAGAGGTAGGTGGTTCTGGTTGGCGAAAATGAAAAGCTCTGGAGATGGATGGCGGCACAACCATGGGAGTGTACTTATGCCACTGGACTGCACGCTTCCAAAATGGTTGGGGGCGCCTGGGTGGCTCAGTGGGTTAAGCCTCTGCCTTCGGCTCAGGTTGTGATCTCAGAGTCCTGGGATTGAGCCCCACATCGGGCTCTCTGCTCAGTGGGGGGTCTGCTTCTCCCTCTACCCTTGCTTGTGCTCTCTTTCTCTCTCTCTCACTCTTTCTCTCAAATAAATAAATAAAATCTTTAATAAAATCATTGAAATAATACATTTCATATTACATGTATTCTACCAACAGAGATTCCCTAAATGGCCATAGCCATCTTTCCATTCCCACATGCTCTTCCAGAACCTTCCCACACCTTCACTAAGAGGCAGAGCCTATTTCTCGTTTTGTGGAGGCTTGAGAGTTTTGTCACCATCTTAATGACAGGAAGTGATAGGAGTGACACCGTGTGACTTCTCAGGCGAGCTCACTACAGGAGCTAGGGCTTCTACCTGGCTCTCTCGCTCTCAGACGCTTTCCTGGGAACTCAGACGCCACATGTGAGGAAGACCCAGTGCCATCCGAGTCCCGACCCGTGGGCCAAGTGACTGAGTGAGCTCTCGCCACAACCCCGGGTGGAGAACCAGACTCCTGTGGGAAATGAACGGAGCCCCGTGCAAGCTGCAGATTCAGGAGCAAAGTCAATCTTGTTACTTTTTTTTTTTTAAAGATTTTATTTATCCATTTGACAGAGAGATCACAAGTAGGCAGAGAGAGAGGAGGAAGCAGGCTCCCTGTGGAGCAGAGAGCCTGATGCGGGGCTCGATCCCAGGACCCTGAGATCATGACCCGAGCCGAAGGCAGCGGCTTAATCCACTGAGCCACCCAGGCGCCCCGTCAATCTTGTTACTTTAAGCCATCACGTTTTCAGGTAATTGGCCGCACAACCATGGTGACTGGAATGCACGTGTAGTGAGTGACAGAGCCAGAACCCAGGACCTGGAGCTGAAACTCAGTTGTACCCTACTTCTCCGCCAATGACGTACACATCTGTATGTGTCCTACTGTAACTTCACAGTCTTTCTACAGAGAGTATCTAGAACCATGCTTGTCTTCTGTTGCTCAAAACCAGCCCTCCCTCATGTACAGGAACGACTCTGCTGCGCTATCATGGCATCCTTGGCCTAATCCACTAAGGCCAAGGCTTGAACACCCCCCCTTTGCTGAATCTTGGCAGGGTGCCTTGTGATCCTCCCAGACACGAGAGGATGGGAGGTCTGCAAGGAGCTGGTGCAAGGCCATCTTCTGTGGGCCTCCTTATCTCCTGGGAAGATGTCAGGAGAAGGTTTCTCTTTTCTCTGAGGTCCTGGCGAGGTGTGGGTTTCAGAGTTTCAAACCACTTCCCTGCGGGGTTGAACTGTTTCCTCAGCCGTGGGCTTCTCCCGCTCGCACTGCGGTCTCCTGGCCCCTTCGTTTTGCAGGTGTGCCTTTTGGGGTCTGAGGCAAAAGTCACAGGGAACTTGCAACTTTGGCTTCCTCTTGTTATGGTCTTTATTTTTTTTTTTAAAGATTTTATTTATTTTATTTGACAGAGATCACAAGTAGGCAGGAGCAGGCAGAGAGAGAGGAAGGGAAGCAGGCTCCCTGCTGAGCAGAGAGCCCAATGTGAGGCTTGATCCCAGGACTCTGGGATCATGACCTGAGCCGAAGGCAGCGGCTTTAACCCACTGAGCCACCCAGACGCCCTTGTTATGGTCTTTAAATAATGAACACTTTGACTCTAAAAGTGGCTCCTTGTAACTTCACTGGTTGAATCAGTCTGGCCTTGGCCTTAGCCTTGTACGTGTGACCTTGGAATCCTGCACATCCCCATTCCTGTCATTTGTTTATTCACAATCCATATTTATTGAACAAATTCATTCTTTCAAGGCTGGAAATCTCAAGACAACCTTTTCCTCGAGGTATCCTCCATCCAGACCTGTCCTTCTTCCTCTATAAATGTTCTCATTTCTGCCTCTGCTCCCATCTGTCCTCTCCACCTGAATTCCAACCCTCCTCTGTTCACTCCTACATTGTAGCAAAGTCCCTGGAACTAGGCTTCCTGCTTCTAATCCTTCTCCTTGTAACTCATCTTCCACGGCACTGCCCGGGTAATGTCAAGATGCCATTTCATGCGCACCATCCCAAGGTTTATAGGCTTAAAGTCGACATGCCCTCAAGGGTTCTGTTCAAGCTTTTTGTTCAGGGCTCTCCAGTTTTTCTGTATCTCCAAATTCATCTTCCATGAATCCTCCATACTAATCTTTTCTTCTCACCAGCTTGGCCACCACAGTGTTTTCTGAATATGCCAGATAGCATTTCCCCTGATGTTCAGGCTAAGTGCCACTTTCTTCCTTCCTGAAGCTTTCCTCTACCACTAGCTCTTCTGAACTCATGTGCCACTGAGTTCTCTGTGGTACTCTGTGGCTTTGTGATTGAGCCCAAAAAGAAAATGACTAGAGACGAAAGAGGATAATCAGACAGAGCAAGTTCATTGCCAGTTGGTACTAAACATCTGAGACACCCCGGCTAAGGCTGGTGTTCTTGGCTTGGTAGTTCTTTTTTTTTTTTTTTTTTTTTAATATTTTATTCATTTATTTGACAGAGAGAGAGGTCACAAGTAGGCAGAGAGGCAGGCAGAGAGAGAGGGAGAAACAGGCTCCCCACCAAGCAGAGAGCCCGATGCAGGGCTCAATCCCAGGACCCTGAGATCATGACCTGAGCCGAAGGCAGAGGCTTAAACCACTGAGCCACCCAGGCGCTTGGCTTGCTAGTTCTTAAGTGGAGTCTAGGAGGCCCCTGAAGTTGGTTATAAAATCCTGCTGTGTGTATAGCAATGCAGTAACACCGTGCATGTGTGTGTCCATAACTATAACGAGCTTCTTAAAGAGGTCTGCTTGGGACCCAGTGAAGGCTGAGCACCCCTGATCGAGACAGAACCTGGCATAACTTAGAGACAAACCAACAACAAGCCCATTAGATTTTGGAGTCCTGAGACTCCAGCTCTGTGAGACACTGGCATGTCTCTAATCTTTCCGAATCCCCTGTGTACTCGTTTGGAAAACACATGATCTCTCCTCTCCCTACTCCGTTGGGTTTTGTGAGGAATAAATAACAGTGAATGAAATTACTTCATAAATGATCCAATGCTCTGCAAGCATAAGTGATTATACCTCTTGCTTCCAAACCATATGGTTCTGTTTAAGGTTCCAGTTTACACAATCTCTTACCTATCTTGAGATAACAGGTTCTTATCGGTCCTTGTTTTTCATTTGAAATACAGTTGACAAGTCCTTATTGGTCCTCTCTCCCGCTTCCTCCAGTGATCTGTTTCCTTGGTTCAGAGTCCATTGTCATTACCTGAATCATGGTCACCAACTTTGGTAGGACACCAAAGGTCACTGCTCCTATCATCAAATTAAAGCAAGCTTCCTGCAATATTTCAGTCAGAGCTTGTTTATAAGGAAACTCACTGCAACTGGCCCTTCCTCCTCCACCAAAGGCAGTAAGGATTTAAAGCAGGGCTTCTTAAAACTCACTGTGGTGGACCAGGCGGGTGTTTTTGTTGCTGTTGTTGTTCTAGTTTTTTAAAATTTCCAATACATTATGTATTGGTATTTTTAGAAAACAGAGAAAAATGACATGAAAAAGACATATAAAACACAAACCACCTTTTATTATCATTAGATTCAATCATCAACTGTCAAAATAAGCCACAAAAATTTCTAAACTCTTCCTCAGTTTCTGCACGCACTTCTGGAAGGATTGGGAGCAAACAATTTGTGGGCCATGATTTGAGTCGTATGGATTTAGAAGGTACATGAAAACAAAGCCCCACAGAGAATCTGGTTACTGGTCACCTGGTGGGCTCTCCAGGTCCAGTCAGCCACAAGGGGGTGAATGATTACATGGTCCTTTGGTAGGGTCTTTGGTTGGGGCCACGTCCCAGAGAATGGGGCGTGAGACACACGTAGGTGTGCTGTTCGCCTGGGCTATGATAGGGTTGTGCCCTAGCAACTTCATTTGTTTGAAGACTATGCTGGGAATTGGAGGCTGAGAGTAATGTCCTGTAGGGTAAGTGTTCTAGAACACGTAGAACAGAATCTTCACAAAAGATGTGCACATACTCGTTTATTTGAATGCAGAGATGAACAAGGTAAGCTCTCTGCCCTCAAGAGTTCCGAGCATGCACAGCTTTCTCAGACTAATTAATGCTGTTTCTATTTCCTAGTTCTAAAACCCTACCGAAAAAAAAAATTCAGTTCTTAGGGCCAACGTGTAACACTTTCATCTCATCAAAATCTTGAAGCTCCTTCTACAAGTAATTCACCTTTAATATGCATGTGACCGATTTGTGTGGGGAGTCCCTTTGAGGGCTTAACCCTAGCATTCCCAGTGCCCAGCCCCATGACGTGCCTGTCCACACCTCACATTGCTTTCTGTACGGTACATTGGTGGTGGTGGGGGGGGGGGGTGTCGACGGTGAGAAAGTAGTGGGGATGAGGACCTGGCATCATCTAGCTCTGAGTTACCAATCTATAATATGGACTGCATAAGGCTTACTCACAGCACTGCAGATTATAATGAGATGAAAGTAAGTAGAAACATCTAGCAGAGGAGCACCTGGGTGGCTCAGTGGGTTAAAGCCTCTGCCTTCGGCTCAGGTCCTGATCCCGGTGTTGTGAGATCGAGCCCTGCATCTGGCTCTCTGCTCATCGGGGCGTCTGCTTCCTCCTCTATCTCTGCCTACTTGTGATCTCTTTCTGTCAAATAAATAAAATCTAAAAAAAAACAAAAACAAAAAAACCCCCAAACATCTAGCAGAGCAACCAAAGGGCCAATAAACGTGTTAAAACTGCTAAGAAGTCAAAACATGGACCTGTCTGGGGCTCTTTGGTTAGCAGTCTTCCTCGTGAACGTGAGTGGGTGTCACTACCAAGCGGGGTAATTCATGTTTAAACTGATTAAGAAAGGTACGCTAGGTTTGGCAGTGTCTGTTTAAAATAAAAAGTAGGCAAGTGAACAGTGAATTTGAAGTTATTTCAAAAAAATAGTAAAAATGGACTTTTGGGTAAAGATGACAAGAATGAATGTGCATTCGGGTTTGTACATTCTGCCCCAGGCTACCAAAACCATGCAGTAGGAATCTTCTATTCTTTCCGTCCACAAGCACCTGACCCAGAGCTTCCCACACACTCTGTTGCTGTAGACCAAGGTCCATCATCTGTGAAACTAACCCAAACTGCTTCTTTTCTCACTGTTGTGTCAAAACAACACAGGATCATGGTTTTTGGAGTGCTGCACTTTAAATTTTATTTAAAAACAAGCAAACATTTCCAATGTATCAGATGCTTTAATTCACATTTCTCTGTAGGCATCGGCCATGATACAGAGTGAACACAACAAAGTGGGTAACACAGGGTACGTAAGCGGCAGGTACCCGGCGCTGTGGCCAGGAGTGGGGGTGGGTGTGCAAAGGCCAGCTGGGGCATAGCTGGAGCCATCCAGTGTTGACACTGTGGGCTCAGAGCCAGCTCAGCCAGCTCACCTGCCGAGTGATTAGGGCCGAGGATCCAGGTTGCTCTAAACATGAATTAGACCTACAAATCAGAGTGCCCATTGTCTGTGGGGCTCACTCAAGTAGACCAAATTACAGAGAAAGACTGCCAGAGCCCAGAACCAGAGGAATGAGATCCAATGTTCTGATGAGCCACTGGCCCTGACTACAATTTGGCTGCCCTTCCGGCAGGAATGTTCTCACGTGGCACAGTCCGCGAGTGTTGCCTGGACAGTGGGAGGGTACAAGGGCGGCAACCTCACCTCCCAGCTCTCCTTTGCAGCTTTCCACATTGGTCACCGAAAAGCATCACACAGTGGAAATTTCCTGTGAGTTATCTTGTGCAGTGCATTCTGCACAGACGCTTCCCTTCAGGGGTCAGGCAGCCCAGGAAGTGAGCAGCAGACTGGGGAAGCGTCTCGGATCAGCAACACGTGTTTATCTGCAGCTTCTAGGTGACTTTCTTCAGATGTTTCTGCAGGTGACTAAGTTCAGTCATTTATGTTTTATGAACTTCTGTATGAGGGACATTTTTGGATTCTTTCTCCAGGTCCTTGGAATGTACCTTTTTGATATCTGCAAGCCTCATGCACCAACTACAGTCAGGGCCGGGGGGGTGCGGGGTAAATGTGTGTATGTGTGCGTGCGTGTGTGCATTTACAAAACTAAAATTAAATACTCAGGACCATTTCTACACCAAAATTAGAAACAGGAGGAACAGAGGTTAAGTCAGTGCTTTACTATTCAAGAAAACGGCTTTAAGCCTTGAGAAATAGCCAAATGGTCATATTCCAAGCAGCAACAGAGACCTCTGAAGTATTTTTCACCAAAAAACATGAGGTTTCTGAATACGTACAAATCAGCAGAAAATGAACCAGGTGATGAGTCATTAGAAGAGTGGCTTCCAAACCCTTAAAAAAAATAGTGGAATCCTTCCCCCCCACCCCTGCAAAGAGGAAGAATTTGATCTACTGTGATCTTGTCTGCAACAGCGTCCGAGCAAAGTGAGAAAGCAGGAGCCCCTGGGGGTCCACTCCACTGGCCCCCTGCACTGCTTGTTCTGAGACTCCATGGATCACAGTCCAAAAGCTATTTCCACGGAAGGAACTGAAGCTACCAATTTTTATGTAACTGAGTCTAGATGGATCCAGGAATTTGGAGAGGACAGGAATGAACTGTTCACAGAATTCCTTCAGAAGAATGATTTGGGGGTTAGTGAGTAGAGTGAAGGAGAAACCATTTTTAGAACATCCAGTTCATTCCATTTTTCTGCAAGGTATCCATCCAGCAAAAGCCCTGGGTGAGCACATGAGGTGCGGACCAGCTGCCTGAGAAACGTCGTGTGTCACGCAAGCACCCAAGGTGCCTGTGAGTAAAACTGCAGTCTCCCTCGGTCCCACTGCCGGAGACACTGATGCCTCAAGTCAGGGGCCGGGCTCCGGGGTCAGAGCCCTCACACCCAGGGGGGCCTTCTGGTGCTGCAGACAATGTGTGAATCACACTTTGAGAAACAGGAGACAGGATTTAAAGGGAAAATCTGAGAAAGGCAGGGGCATATTTTCAAAGCAAAACCAAAACTGCCGCTTCTGTCTTATCGCTGAGCACATACCTTCATTCACTCACACTGGGACAGAGTAACACTATTCTTTTCTCTTTTTAAATTCCCAGGTACTTTAAAAAATAAATCTACCTATATTCTATTGTTCCAAATTAGGAAGAATTAAAAAGAATTCCAATAGAAAGTGCTGGTTCTTCCTTCAATATTATCATTTCAGGGAAAAACACACAGAACTATCACCTATCCTACTGACCCTTTTGGCCGAACAAGTAAAAATTATGTATTCGGATCCACATGAATCTGTAAATTAATATAACCTTTAAAGTTTCCTAGTTAGTGCAAATTTAAAATTCCGTAATATACAGTAAATACAATTTTGCTTTATATTACAAACGCAAACCATTTTTCTTTTCACATGCTGGTAGTATTCATTTTTACAACACAAAGGACTTGACAATTTGAGTCAGAATATTTTACAACTCTAAGTAGGCAAACATATTGCAAAAAGCAAATACTACATATTTTGACACACCCTACAAAAATAAAAATAATTCTGACTATAAAATTTTTATAAACATTAGCTACATTAAGGGTTCACAGCTAACTGTTGCAGAAAACCTAAAACTCCTTTAAGATCTTGTAATCTTACTATCAGACAACCTGTATTTTAAAACCCAAGTCGGTCTGATTTCTACTGAACGTAACAAAGCACTGAACTTATCACCATCTACTTATGGGATCCATACAAGCTGCCGGGTACTCAGTGTTTAGGCCGCTAAGCTGAAGGAGTTAGGAATGTACCCGGACAGCAAAGGATAAGAGGAATCTAAAGACAGACATGGAGATATGCTTTACTTGATATATTTCTTCCTGAGAATGTAGAATTTATTATGTTTAAGTCTAAGCGATTTAAAATGGAACAGGAAAATATTATGGCAAATTATCTTTGCAAAGTACAGAATGCCTGGTGCTGTTGACATCGCTACTCTAATGTATAACTTGCAAATGTGAGCCTTGTAAACTGACCTTATTTAAAACAAGACCCATGCCTAATGGTTTATTGAAAATGCTGGATACATGTGTCTAAAAAGTAAATGGACTTTGCTAAAACGGTGTTTTATGATATGGCATTCAGAAATAACTTTCCTAAATGGAAATGAAGCCTGAATGACTGAATAAGGCAACAGAAGAACCTTCATGAAGAGTGAATGGGGGGTGGGGGACCTCACTGGATTATGAAAATTAAAAAAAGTTTGTTTAAACATAGAAGGGTGTTATATAGACCTGTTCTAAATCCAATGTAACATTAAGGTTAGAGTATAGTTTTAACAAAAAAACCTAATTATTTTGATCATTTTAATGCTGATATCCCAAACCATCTACTTTGATTCTACAATTAGCACTATGGAATTATATTATAGATAAATGACAGCCTAAAGCAAAGTGAATTTAACAGTATATTTATAAACTGTGACATCTGTAACAATGCTGACCATGAGTTAAGAAATCAAATTCATTATATTTAAAACATGATCAGTCCATAAATGAAAATCTGTAAGACTCTCCCTTCATCAACCTTGATGAAGGTGTATGAAAAAGGCGAAAGAGATTTGTTTACAAAATCTTTCAATACAAGAATTAAGCATCTCCTCTTAGGAAATGGAAGAGGTAAATTTAAGCAGAAAAAAAGTATTTTATATATATAATACACTGACTACTGTATCACTACTAAGTTTTTCCTTCAAAACATGGCCTCAGCCTGACGGTGAATGAAATTTAAGTGAATGGATCTGTCATCCCTGAATTGCCATAAACAGATCCTTAAAGGAAACTAATGTTTTGGAGGATGCATTCTATTCTTTCAGAGACTAACGTCATGAAAGACCACGAAGCCCACAAAATGCGCCATTTGTTAGGAAAACACCAGGCTGGAGGCCCTGTGGGTCCGCCTCACTGGCCTGAGGGAGCAGGCCCACTGGCACCAGAAGAATGCCCTCTAGTGGGGACACCATGAGACTAGCCCTTCAGTAAGTTCCTGGCAAATGATGGTTAGTCAGATAAAAGAATGAAATGACACTTTCAGTTATGCAAAAGTTGTTGTTTGCCAGTGCTTTCATTTCCCTCTTTTTAAACAATAATGAGTAATATTTCTGAGGAACAAAATATCTAGATTATATATATGTCAGAATTAAATTATGGGTTTTAATTAGTCAACAGGCGACATTTCTGATTGTGACTAGCTGAATTTATGTGATAAACTTATGAAATAAAGCCATATATTGTAAACACTACACACAAGTATACCACAATGAAGAAAATAAATAAATAAAAAAATATTTCTCTCATTTTAAAATAAATATGATAAAAGCATTTTAGCACAGGATTCTGTCTGCTGATTCTTAACAGAATCCATGGATTCTGTTAAGTACTTTGGATATAAAAGACTACTGTACTTCAAAATACTACAAGACCACTAAACTTTTAGAAGTTTTTGAGCAATTACTATGACTAATAAATTTTCTGCAGTACTTTTTTTGAATTGTTGATACTGTCTTTTTTTCAGGAGAAACAGGTCAACCGTCCAGCTTGAAAACCCTAACTTTCAATCCAAAGTGCTCTCAATGTTAACCTTCACCAATTCACCTATGTGGTTGTCTTCTGTCTACACGGGGTCATAAACAAGATGCTGAATTCCAGTTCAATGTGGTCATTAACAGGGTTAAGCAAGCAACATTTGGGGGTCTGAAAATGCTCTCAAGATAAAAATTTTAACAAAAAATTTAAGTATTGTCTTTTTTTAACATTTCTCCTTGTAGGTTTTCTGGAAATAGATCCGCAGGGACCTGCTCTGCTGGGCTGCAGAAAGTTCTCAGAGACAAGCTGCAGGAGGAAGGCCCGCATTACCTGTGCTGGTTGGACAAATCATCTCCTCTCAAAAAAGCAGGTTCATTTTTAAAATGTTATTGTGTTACCACTTAAGAATTAAGATGGCAATGATTTTTCCACCTACATCTTGCTGGACATGTAATGTGTCCATCAATGTGTATTTGAGAATAAGGAATGAGGGCGGCAGGGCTCAGAGCGAGTCCCACTCTCAAACAAAAAGCCCCGAAAAACACCTCACCTTTGAGTGATTAACGTTCTGTGACTTTTTAAAGTTAGTACAATACAACTGGGGTGTTTTCCTGAAAAAGGAACAGGCATCTGTAAACAACCGGAAATTCGGCTGTTTCTGGAATGCTATTTACATAGACGTTTCCCCATCATACTGCTGGTGAAATTCAGACTACAGCTGATAGGGAATTTCTAACTTTTGGATGACCACGTATCTGCTTGCGTGTGAGGATTTTACTCTAAACTTGCATTTCCTCATCCGTCAACTCGGTTTCCTTTACGTCCTCTTGATCTGAAGTACTGGAGATGTCCTCATCTGTCTGCTCTCCAGAGAAATACAACATCAGTGCGTGCGTCTTGTGCGTTATGGTGACCGTGCAGGGCCCCTGGGCCCACGGCTCCCCATCCACCTGCATTGGCATCATGGAGCACTTCAAAATCAACTGGTTTTAGGGAACAAATAATTAGAACAAAGTCAGTCCCCCAAAGTTTGGAAAGGTCTTCCTAAGTATTATTATCCACAGTCCCTTAATGCTAGTTCTTAGAAAACTAATCTGAACCTATTCAGATTCCTCATCAATTAAGAGATTGTTTCTTCCACAGCTTCAGTCTCTCCACCCCCCCCCCCCCCCCCCCCCCCCCGGTCACTCCCAGGCCTCGGAGGAGGCTGAGCCACAGTGCGGCCTGTAAAGCACTGTTCAGGGGAAGCCGTAGTGGCCAGATCAATCAGTGGCTTAGAAACAGACTCGGACAAGTAGTCTCTGTACATATGAACCACAGAGCAACATCTCACCTACCCGCACTGTATGCGCCTGCCCTATTCGAAAAGGGTTTGCCAGCTTCACTTGGATCTGAGCACAGTGGAAAGAGCCGTACACGCCAACGACCTCCAGCAAACCATCGTCGTGCCTACGGGTGGGAAAAGGAAACATGGACTACATGAGGTAATGAAGGGAAATCAGCCCGTGAGGACAACTACGTTTTCACCGAGGTGGACAATCAACTGGTTAAATATTCGTATTAATGAGCTATGCAAAAGAGAAAACTGTGAAGAGAGAATATGAACGGTCTACAGAGAACAAGGGACAAGTTGCTTTAAAGGAAACATGACATGCCAAAAGTGACCACAAGTGTACCCACCTGGCTAGAGGGTAAGTCTCGTCTCCCATCCCTTCCCACAGTCTGCAGCCACCGCCCCAGTATCCGATGTTCAGAACTATAATACCTTCCAGGTTGGGCAGTTCGACTCGCTCGCCGTCCAGCTCTAGCTTTAAAGAAATCCGAGCAGTTAGTTACCACGAGGCACACGATTTCCAGACAGAGCCACTCAGGATTCACGTCCATGTCCGTCCACGCAGGATGGGAGACGCGCGTGTAAGAGACTACTGCCCACCCACCGCCCCCAAGGAATCTGCCTTCCTGTTCAGTGACTATAATATGTTACAGCTTTTTTTTTAAACCAAGGTAAAATGGCAGAGTTTTTGTTAAATCTCAGTATCTTTCCCAGCCTTTTCTAGTATGCCGTTCCAGCAGCACCCGACACTCTTTGCCTGCACTACTCCCTTCCTCGGCTTCTGGGAGCCGGACTGTCCTTCCTGGGTGCTTCTTCTCAGTCACTACCGAGAGCCCCCACTCCTGCCTCACGCCGTGTCCTGGGCTCCTCAGGTTGCAGCCCCTGGAGGAAAAACTCAGCCACTGCCACATCGTTACCCGCCGCCTCAGCGCTGACAGCTCTAGGCTGCTGGTCCGGGAGAGGACCCCGGCCAGATCTGCGTGACCCGCTGTCCACCAAACACTTCCCACTGACCGCGGCCCCTGAAATTCCTACGCGTGGCACTGAGCTGACGGGTAGCATCTTCTCTGAGGCCCCTACGGACTTCCCGGCCCCAGGTGCCTAAGCCAGAAAGCTGGGGGTCATCTTTGCCTTGTTCCCCTTTACCCTCCACTTTTAGGTACTGCTGTCCCGTCCCCATCACACCCCATCCAGGACACCCTCAACTCTTCCCTAACGTGTTCCTACGGGCTCATCGCGAGCAGTGCGACAGGCACTTACGAAATGCAGACATGCCATCCTCTGATGACAGCCCTTCGGTGCTTGACTCATGCTCAGGATGAAATCCCAGTTTACAGGCCAATACGGCCCCTCAGAGATTGGGCCTCAGCTCTCGCCACTTTCCTTCCCGCAAGCTATCCTCCAGCTTGAACTCACACAAATACACCGTGTTCTCTCTTACTGCTGGGTCCCTGCACATGCTCTTCTCAGCCGAGAACAATTCTCGATTCTCTTTTTTGGGGATGGGGCAGCAAAGCAACGTTTGCTGAGCGATAGTAAAGTTTATTGAATGACAGAGTAAAAAAATTCCCAAAGAGGGTGGGGACCCAAGAGGGTCACCCAACCTAGAACAATTTTCACCTCCTTTTGCATGTAGCTATTTCTTATTGAATTTTCAGATTCTCCCTTGTCATGTCTTCCAGAGAGACTGGTGACAGTCACTTTCCCTAGACAGTTTCCCCAGCCCCTGGGTTATGCATTGCTCTTACTTATTCTCCTAAGACCAAATACCTTCCTTACCACGTCGCCCCTCACACTGTACTGCAACGTGGCTTCAGTGTCTTCTCACTGAGTTCACGGCATAGTGAATAGAGAATAGAGCCAGGGGTTTATCACGGCAGCTCCAACGCCTAAGATGGTTCCTGGCATTTGCTAGGTGGTTTCACAAATAATTTTACATAAATGAAATATCAGACACACACAAAAATAAAGGGTTATACCATGTTTGCTTCACTCTACCAATGCTATCAGAGTCCAGGACAAAGGAAATATGATAAAGCGGAAGGGAACTGTTTTTATGGCAAATCTTGCTGTTCATCCCATGCCTTGGCTGCAGAGTCTGAGCTCGGTGTTAGCCTGCCGGCCACAGCCCTCCCTGGCCTACGTATCCTCAAGCTCCTCACACTCCTTGCTCATTGTTCTCTCTTTTCCCAAGCTGTCTCCCTGGCTCTTCTCCTCTGACTTAATTGACCAGTTCTAGGTTTCTCTGTATTGATGTCTTTGTCTGTGCGGTCACCCATTACAGATTCTTTCTGGAAGCAAGCAAGGACTACGCGTAAGACTTTGCCATCTCGGATACTGCAGCATAAGCACTTGTTCGTATCCTACTTTGACCGCTCCTACATCTTCACTCTGCTTTAGTACGTAAGAAAGAGAGACCTCACAGCCATAACAGAAATTACACTCTGTGTAATTTTACACAGTGTGTAAAACACTCTGTGTTTAAACCTCCTCTAAAGTTCCTGACGAGCCAGGCACTGTGTGAGACTGCTTCGACTGTGCCATCAAGTAGGAAAGGAAGCTGTTCAGCATTAGTTAAACAGACTAGAAATGGATGAACCTGGGCTCAAATCCTGGTTATGTGTAAATCTGGGCCAATTACTTAATTCCACGATTTTCTCCTCTGCAGGATGGGAATGTAACAGTACCTGCCTTACAGGGTGTGGTGACGATTTAGGGGGGCAATGTGTAGAAAGCACTTAATAAACTGCCTGGCACACAATAAATACTCCACGTATGTCAACAAAATATGTTAACAGAAAATTCAGCATTTTTGTTAGAAAAAAAGTTGATAATCCAGAGATCACCTAAAACTTTAAAAGCTTACCTCAACTTTTTTATTCAAATCTTTACATTCTTGCACCAAACAGTCTTTGGTTCCATAGAATAAGTAAACAGCCTATGAGAAATGAACAGAAAAGGGGATATTAAAGCAGCCTAAGCAGCTCTGGCAGCAAAAAAAAGACACTGTTAGCAAAGTTTCCCGACACGACTGTTGAGCTGCATTTCCTTAGAGCAGACCAGATTCTCGTGGGAAGAACAGGCACTATTACTTTTGAGCTGAATTAGCCCATTTTTCAGGGGGAATGTGAGATAGAAGTGGTTCATGCCAAAATGGTGTATTCTCCCAGTTTATCCAAAAAGTTGCATTTTCTAAAGAAATACTATACTGAACTTAGAAAAGTCTACCTTTTCCTAATACTTGGGATTACTTACTGAAAGGAATACAGATCAATCTAGTGAGCATTTTATAATCACTTTTGAGTACAGAAAGGTTGATGGAAGCACTGAGATGATAATTACTCATCATACAAATAGCAACACTTCCTGCCTTAGTAATTATATTTATTATATTTATAAGAGGGGACTCTGTTAATTTAAAATATCTGTAAAATAAGGGGCACCTGGGTGGCTTAGTTAAGTGTCTGCCTTCAGCTCAGGTCATGATCCCAGGGTCCTGGATCAAGCCCTCCATTGGGCTACCCCCCCCCCCCCCGCTTGTGTTCCCTCTCTCACTGTGTCTGTCAAATAAGTAAATAAAACCTTAAAAAAACAACTCTCTCTTTCTCTCTCTATATACATCCATTCATCCATCCATGAAATAAAACCAGGAGAAAAACTGTTTTGCATTTAATTTTCACATCCTCTTGCTCAATTACCAAAAGTCATTTAAAAAAAAAAATCCCAGGGATGTCTTGGTGACTCAGATGGTTAAGCGTCTGCCTTTGGCTTAGGTCATAATCTTAGGATCCTGGGATCGAGTTGGGTTCCCTGCTCAGCCAGGGGTCTGTTCCTCCCTCTCTCTCTGCCTCTCCCACTGCTTGTGCGCTCTCTCTCAAATGATACAAGATCTTTGAAAAAAAAAAAAATTCAAAATCAAACTTCCACCAAAGGAAATCACCTGTACTAGAAATCAGAGCCAAGAACACAGTTAAAGCCATGGTAAACAAACTGCTCCTTCTCTTACTTCATCTGCATTTTGGAGTTTTTTGAAGCGAAAGGAATCTTTTTTTCCCACTAATGACTTCACCAAAACTTTCTCCTGCCGAAAATCTTTCTCGTTTTAGTTGCCATTTACGTAAGATAAGCACTGCCACCTAAACAAAATGTGCTGTTAAATATTCTCTGAATTATAACAAGTTTGTCAGAGTTCTAAAACACTGAGAAAATACACTTCAGGATCTAATTTGACAGTCTTATACAAATCAGAGGAGGTACATGCTTCTATAAATCAGTTCTATCTGAATCTACTTGAAAGAATGCTAGATAGAATTAAACTATTGATTTTTACTGTACCTTTGGTGATAAGCAGGAAATGTTATTTTATCCAACACACCTTATTAAGAATTCTGCTAGAAAACAGAGAGGGTGCCTTCTCACGATGAGCATGAAAATTGAGAGCCATGAGAGCATCAGGTCCAATGGAAAAATAGTTGTTCATGGTGAATTCCTGTGGAAGGGGTAAGAGCAAGTAACACGTTATGCTTCAGTCTAAGTCTGTGACAAATGTCAAATATGTAAATCTCAGTCTTTATGTTCTTTGTGAAAATTTAATACTTTCTTCATTTTTCACTTATAGCTGATGCTATCCAGTGAAGTTTCCAGAAATAAAGCTTCAGTTCAAAAGCCGCTAACAATCCATATGAATTTCACTTTGCTATTCTGGTTAATATGTTACACCACCTCAGATCTTAGCATCCTGCCCCTCCAACCCCACCCTGCCGCCCACCGGCTCTACTTTGGACCCAGGCTCTACGTGCCTGTGTTCCCCTCACATGTGCCTTGTACTTCACTGCAACTCGCAGGGTCCCCACTTCATCTATTTCCCACCCTGCATGGATCCCTTGTCTCCATCTCCAGCTGTCTTGCTCCTAAGCACTAAGCCTGCATTTCCAACTCCTGTCCAATGTGCCACAGCCTCGAGGTCGAGATGCCCCAAATCAAACTCCTTTTCCTCTTAAACATGAAACACTTTTTCTTATTTTAAAGTCATTTCCATATACCCAGACAAAACAACCAAAAATGTGGTATAACATGTATCTTCTCTCTTGCCCTAATACTGATCAGCTGCCAGGTCTCCCTCAATTCCACCTCTAGAACGTCTCCCGATGGGCCTCCTGCCGAGAGGCCCCTTGTTCGGCCCTTGTGCCAAGTTCCCAGGCTATTTTCTCTCCATCCCCAGAATATCTGCCAGAAAATACAGAGCTGTGTCACTGCAGTAGTTGCTGCCCGGGATCTGCTTCCCCCAGGATCTACTTCCTCTGCCAGGAGAGTCTTTTGTTTCTTCTCTTGATCTAAATTATGTTTCCCTTGTAAGGACACCTCACATGTCACTTCCCCTGAAATCTCTCCTGCCCGATACGTCGGGGAGGCACTGAGCGCCCTTGCTGTTTCCCCCCACAAACCTCTTTTCAGTCTGACTTGGGGCCCAAGCGCTTGGGTTCCTCTTCTGCTCCATGACTGGCCCAGCATCTCTGTACCCCAGCACCCTGCCAGCCCCGTACAAAGGCCACTCCCTCACGGCTGCAGAAACTGCTTGCAACGGAGGCCTGAGACACATACCTTGGGTTTTCTTAAGTTGTAGTACCCTTTATTTGTTACTTGAACCTTCCATCTAAAAAATGAGAAAAAAAAAAAAAGGTAATTACTACCAAATTAACTGCCAGTTAACTATAATTATTTCCAGTCAAGTCTGGATGCCTGGAGATGAGGTTCTTCTATGAAAAGAACATTTGAAAAAATAAGCACATCTAAGCTCTAAGCAACGACGCAAATTCTGAGGTAAGTCCTCAGCCTCACGGGTCCTTCAATCACAGCACAGTAGACAGCAACAAGATAAAAGGCCAGCACCCGTGGATGAGTACAAGTAACAACGTCTGTTTCCATTACACTGGAGAGCTACACAAGTCTTCATTTTAAACCAAACAATATTCCCGAAGCTCCAGAAATCCACCTTTTGGTGAATACCACTCACCTGTCTAGTTTAATTGTATCTGCTTCCATCACGTTTCTTAAGACCTGCGCGACCGGGACCTCCCCGGCGTACCCCGTGCCCCAGCCCAGGGTGTTGGATAGATCGTTGCCTGTTCCCAGAGGCAAGACCGCGACCTGGGGAATGTACTTTTCTTGTCCCTAGAAAACAGGAGGTACAGGTTAGATTTTTCTCTTCAGACCACCTGAAGGCTCATAGTATTTGGTCAAACACACAGACCAGAGCAAGAAAGGCCAGCGTAACAACTGCATGTTGTTTTGCTGAAGGTTATAGGAACTGCTTAATCATGAGATTCAAAATCGGCAATGTCTTCTCACATTCCTCTGCATAATACAAAACAGAACCCGAAGACCGCCTCACGGGCTCAGAGCTGCTGCTGCGAGAGGCACATAGCCCTTCAAGACCGATACCTTAACCTTCATCTCATCCACCGCGTCCAGGACCCAGCCCACCGTGCCGTCGCCTCCACAGACGAGCACCCGGGCTGAGTGATAGGGAAGAAGAGTGCAAAGCTGCAGGGCTTTGATGGGGGGAGTTTTAGTTACATCAAAAACCTAGAAATGAAAGAAAAGGAAAAATTATTTCTATCCAGCACCAACCGCCACTCATGAGGATGCTATCCTCCAGATGAGTACAGACACAGCAGAAGGACAGCCCCGGTTACCATGGGTCTCACAATGCGCCAGACTCTTGACGTTCCTCGCGGCACAGCCTGACACTGACCCTGCTTACAATGCGTGAGCCTTGTTCTGGTGACCCGGAAGTGGAGGCATGGGAAAGTTAAGTGACTTGCTCGTGATTCCCCCAATAACTACGTGCTGACATACAAATTCAATCCTATGGTGTATCTATTATACAACACCGCCTCCTTCTTGTTCACAAGAAACCAGAATGTGCTAAGTCCATCTTTAACCAGCTCTTCCTACTTTCTACTGGATTCTTCACATCCATTACTAGTGCAACTGAGCGCACGTTTCTGGAAAATAGTTTTGCAATATGCATAAAATGACATAAAGATACAAGGATCCTTCATATCTGTAATCCTGTAAATGATCTAGGAAAATACTTCAAAAAATGAAAACGCCTGTTTATAAAGGCGTTTATAAAGGCGTTCAGTGTGGCCTTATTTACTGTTGCATAGTCTTAGACAGACTCAACCTCTAACAGCAGGAGACTGGGTAAACATATCTGTTCAATTAATTATCTGCATTATTACATGTATAATTATTACATGTAATGTGATAATAATGTAATGTGAATGTCCATCACACCATGGACAAATATCCTTAAAATAAAAAATACAAATTTTTAACCTGGATTATTACTGTAATGTTAATATGGAGATGCAGAGACAATTCATGGAAAGAACATAGACAAATGAAAACAACAGATGTATTTGTGTGGGGAAACTACAGGTGATTTTCTTTCCTTTTTCTTATTTTTATAGTTTCCTTAAGTTGTACAATGTTGAAGGGGAAAAACACAAATTGGAAGGAAAAAAGTGAATGCCTTTCTGATCTTTGCGTGGGTTATTTATAAACATTTCTCAAAGCAGAAGCTACTACCATGTAAACTCAATGGTATGATCCTTTTATTCTTACTTTTTTAATTGAGGTATAATTCACAGGTAACAAAATGCTTATTTAAAATCAGCCCATTTAAAATGAACAATTAAATGATTTTAGCAAGTTTACTGAGTCGTGCATCCACGGTCACAATCCAGGTTAGAACATTATCCGTGCTCCAAGAAGACCCCTTAGGGTCCGGGCGCCTCAGGCAGCTGCTCCACTGCTGTCTCTGGGCACCTGCCTTTTCCGGACAGGTCCTGTAAGTGGAGCCACACTCTCTAGGTCCTTGCCCTGGCCTCCTTCACCCAGCAGGTTTTTGAGGCTCACCCTTGGTAACATGTATGCAACAGTACTATGTCCCTGCTTATCATGGAGTCATATTCCCTTGTGTGGGGACAAATTTGGTTTTATCAATTTGCTGGCCCATGGACAGCTGGGTTGTCTCCACTTTTTGGCTATTATAAATATTACTGCTATGAATGTTTGCATTAAAGCCTTTGTGGGACACAGGCTTTCAATTTCCCTTGGGTTGGTGGCTAGAAATGGGACTGGCAGGTGGTATGGTGAATTTATGTTTAACTTTTCAAGAAATTACCGCAGTTTTCTAAAGTGGCTACACCATTTTATATCCCACCATGAGAACACCTCTTTCTCCATATATTTGAATGGCTTGATATTTCTTAAATTCTTTCTATAATTGGAGGTCTACTGTTTTAAAACATTAACCACCATTACAATGAGGGAAAATGAAGAGCTAAACATGACAAGATTACCACAGAAAGAAACTTTTCTCTTTAGTTACCTGGACTGGGTTTAGGAGGATCCTAAATTCTCCCAGCAACCCTTCTCCCATGTTAGTTCCACTACGAGAGTTGGCCAGGATGATTAATGGTGTCCACTGCTTTCCAAGCTTAGAGGCTAGCTAAAAACATTAATGTGAGTGAAAAGGGTTTAATATCTCAAAGATGTTGAGGAACACCATTTTCATTTCTTGGTAACAATAGTGCTGTAAATTTACTGGGAGAAGAACAACGATCCCAGTACAATGAATACAATAGGTAAATCAAAGAATTCCCAGAATGGAAAGTCAACTCAGAGATGAATGATTTAACTTGCACTTACTATATTAATTCTCTTCTCCAATATTCTACATAAGTCACTTGGTGATTCCTGGATACTTATGTAGGAAGAACTAATAAGGTAGCCCATTCCACTAATAACTCAAATTATTAGCAAGTTTTGACTTAAATGGAGTTAAAAATCTGTCTTTTAGTAACTTTTCTTCATTGTTCTAATTTTGCTTCCTAAAACTACCAGAAATAATTTTATTTGTTCTTCCATAGAATTTGTGCTCAAACCCCTCAAGCATTAGATCTTTTATCAGTCTTGTCTCCTAGGTGATCCATTTTAAGTTCTTTCAACTGTTCACAGAATGAACACAGATTTTCTCTGCTCTCTTACCTTGACTGTCCTTCTCTGGATGTATTTTTTTTTTTTTTAAGATTTTATTTATTTATTTGACAGAGAGACACAGTGAGAGAGGAAACAAGCAGGGGGAGTGGGAGAGGGAGAGAAACAGCAGACTTCTCACCGAGCAGGGAGCCCAAAGCAGGACTCGATCCCAGGACCTGAGCTGAAGGTAGACACAACAACTGAGCCACCCAGGTGACCCTCTGGATGTATTCTAATGTATTTCAGTTTGCAAGTTGTTTTTTTTTTTATATTTAAAAAAAATTTTAAAAGTGGGGTACTCATATTCAAGAATCCAGATTTGCACAAAGGCCAAAGTCAAATGACATTCATGTTCCTCTAACCTATCCATTTCTTTCTTTGCCCCATCTCCTTGTGGATGTGAACATGAATGGAGATGTTCCACAGTCTTAGTGATTCTCATTCCTAAGGGATCTCAGATTGAATTTAGATACGTTAGGGAATTGTACATTTAAAAAATATGTATCATAGGGGCGCCTGGGTGGCTTAGTGGGTTAAGCCTCTGCCTTCAGCTCAGGTCATGATCTCAGGGTCCTGGGATCGAGCCCTGCATTGGGCTCTCTGCTGGGTGGGGAGTCTGCTTCCCCCACTCTCTCTGCCTGCCTCTCTGCCTACTTGTGATCTCTATGTCAAATAAATAAATAAAATCTTTAAAAAAATATGTATCATAACATTAAACATAATGTTTAAAAATTTTTTTAAAGATTTTTATTTATTTCAGTGAGAGTGTGAGCATGGTTGAGCTGGGGGCAGGGTGGATGGAGGGAGAAGGACAAGCAGACTCTGCGCTGAGTGAGGGGCCCGGGCTCGATCTCACGACCCTGAGATCATGACCTAGGCCAAAACCAAGACTCAGATGCTCAACTGACTGAGTCATCCACATGCCCTGATGTTTTTAAATTTTAAAATGCCTTTTTCAACAATTGACAGAATGGGAGAAGATATATGCAAATGACATTATCAGATAAAGGGCTAGTATCCAAAATCTATAACTTATCAAACTCAACACCCAAAGAATAATCCAATCAAGAAATGGGCAGAAGACATGAACAGACATTTTGGCAAAGAAGACATCCAAATGGGCAACAGACACATGAAAAAGTGCTCAACATCACTCGGCATCAGGGAAATACAAATTAAAACCACAATGAGATACCACCTCACACCAGTCAGAATCGCTAAAATGAACAAGTCAGGAAACGAAGGTGAGGATGCGGAGAAAGGGGATCCCTCCTACACTGTTGGTGGGAATGCAAGCTGGTGCAGCGACTCTGGAAAAAAACATGGAAGTCCCGGGGCGCCTGGGTGGCTCAGTGGGTTAAAGCCTCTGCCTTCGGCTCAGGTCATGATCTCAGGGTCCTGGGATCGAGCCCCGCATTGGGCTCTCTGCTCCACAGGGAGCCTGCTTCCTCCTCTCTCTCTGCCTGCCTCTCTGCCTGCTTGTGATTTCTCTGTCAAATAAATAAAATATTAAAAAAACAAACAAACATGGAAGTCCCTCAAAAAGTTGAAAATAGAGCTACCCTACAACCCAGCAATTGCACTACTGGGTATTTACCTGAAAGATACAAATGTAGTGATCCAAAGGGGCACCTGCACCCCGATGTTTACAGCAGCAATGCCCACAATAGCCAAACTGTGGAAAGAACCTAGATGTCCATCAACAGATGAATGAATAAAGATGTGATACACATATATATATAAACACACACACAATGGAATATTATGCAGCCATAAAAACCCCAAAATCTTGCCATTTGCAACGATGTGAATGGAACTGAAGGATACTATGCTAGGCGAAATAAGTCAATCAGAGAAAAACTATACGATCTCACTGATATGAGGAATTACAGAAACAAGACAGAGGATCATAGGGGAAGGGAGGGAAAATGAAACAAGACAAAACCGGAGAGGGAGACAAATCATGAGACTCTTAATCTCAGGAAACAAACTGAGGGTTGCTGGTGGGGACGGGGGTGGGGGAATGGGATGGATGGGTGATGGACACTGGGGACAGTATGTGCTATGGTGAGTGCTATGAACTGTGTAGGACTTAATGAATCACAGACCGTATCCCTGAAATAATACATATGTTAATTAAAAATAAAATAAAATAAAATGCCTTTTTCTTTGGTAGGATACTGACAAAGATGACATTTAAGATATAAAATCCTAATTTGGAAAAGACACAAAATTTAATTTCAAAATAAAATAGTTCAATTGGGAAACCTGGGTGGTTTTTCGGTTAAGTGTCTGCCTGTAGCTCAGGTCATGATCCCAGGGTCCTGGCATTGAGCCCCGAGTCAGGGTCCTTGCTCAGCAGGGAGTCTGCTTCTTCCTCTCCCCCTACCCCTCTGCTTCCTCGGATGTTCTCTCAAATAAATAAATAAAATCTTTAAGAAAATAGTTCAATTATTTTGACATATGCAAGTAGGAAATACAGGCAAATTTTTATAGTTATTCCTTTTATAACAAAGACTGAGAGATGCATTTATATCAATTTCCAAATACACACATACTGCAAAGGGTCGCTGACACTTCAGTGTTCAAACTGTTTGTAAGGAGTAGCTAATGCAAGGTAAACTTATCTCTGGGCACCCTTCATAATGTTCCAAGTAGGAAAATTATGTTAGAACAGTGTGTGAGGAAAATCCATATTTTCTTTTCACGGACAGTAATAATAAATTTCAAAGCTGGCTGTTTATGAGTCATCCGAAGACCTTAAGGGAATGCAGATTCCCGGGACCTGCTCTAGGCCCACTGAATCAAACCTGGTGAAGGAACCTCATTTGGGACTCTGCATTCTCAAAAAGCTCGCCAAGTGACTTAGATGCAGGCGGGGACTGAGAAACCAGTAAGAGGACATTTCCAATTTCCCTTTAGACGTGAAAGGACTCAAGAGCCAAACTCTGAGGCACCTCCCTGAACACTAAGCAGGGCTCTCTGGCCTGTTGTAAGGCTTCCTCCTTCAGCCCTGTACCTGTAACACACTGACTTAAACGGCTCTATGAAAACCAGTTACATAAGGAAAAATGAACTGATTACCAGGGCATAATCCATTTTTTTGTCTTTACGCATCTGATTAATAGAGGTCAAATAACTTGGGGGGATGATGAGGTTTCTGAATTCTCCAAAATCACATTTTTCATTCTTCAGGCTACTTTTCATGCATTCATCATGTACTGTTTTCTGACACCAAATGCACCTGAGGGAAGGAAGAAACAAGGACAATAGTTAATTTTAAACTATAATTTTAATGATGTGTAAACAGATCATTTCTGTCAAAAAATTAACAGTAATCTCATCACCATTGGACATAAGATCTAGCAAATAAAAGATTTATAACTCTCTGTATAGTGAAAACAGACAATCAAGTCTGAACATACCTGGCACTGTAATCTAATAGTGGTTTTTAAAGTGTGCTCCAGGGTCCCCCAGAATCCTTTCAGGATGACTCTGAGGTTAAAATCACTTTAATAATAAGGGACATCTGTGTGACTTAGTTGTATCCCTTTTTTATTTTTTTGAAGATTTTATTCATTTGTCAGAAAGAGTGAGTGCACACAAGCAGGGGAGCGACAGAGGCAGAGGGAGAAGCAGGCTCCCCGCTGAGCAGGGGAACTGATGCAGGGCTTGATCCCAGAACCCTGGGACCATGACCTGACCTGAAGGGAGATGCTTAACTGACTGAGCCACCCAAAGGTCCCAAGCTGTCCAACTCTTGATCTTAGCTCAGGTCTTGACCTCGGGGTTGTGAGTTCAAGTCCCACACTGGGCTCTGCGTTGGACATGGAGACTACTTAAAAAAAAAAATCACTTTAATAATAATCCCAAAATGCCATTCCATCTTCCTTCTCTCAAGAGTGTACAGACCCAATGCAGAAGCAGACAAGAAAATCTAGGTGGCCTCTAAACCAAAAAAGTCAAACTGTCGCTCCTCTCATTAAATTTTCATTAAAATATTTTGTTACATTACTTAAAAAATATTAAAACAATTTCTCATTTTTAAAAAAAGATTTTGTTTCTTTGACAGAGAGATCACAAGTAGGCAGAGATGCAGGCAGAGAGAGAGAAGCGGGCTCCTGGCTTAGCAGAGAGTCCAATGCAGGGCTCGATCCCAGGACCCTGAGATCATGACCTAGGCCGAACTGAGCCAACTAGGCACCCCACAATTTCTCAGTTTAATGTATAATATGATAAATGCCAGTAGACATAATCCACATAAACGAAAATGGGTCTAGAACAGTGTTTCTGAATCTTAATTGAAAACCTCTATGACCATTTGTGAACACTCTAGTAAATATAGCACAATAGTCAATTTCTTGTTGCCAGTTAATACAAAACTAGTCTATGCGTTTGCATTCGAAATACACACAGAAGACATTTCCATTCAGATGTGCCTCTCTGGATGGGTGTGTGGGAACAAACAGGAGTAGAGCTCGAAAAGGTCCTAGGTTTCCATTATTAATCTGCTAAGAATTTAATCCACTCACAGACAAGACAGAGCTGACCCTACAGACAAAAGCAGGCCGACAGAAAATAATGGTTATAATTAAATGAATTAAAAAAAAAAAAAGAGGATAAAAGTCTTTCGCCCAAGGTCAACCCTTGGGCTTCTATTTTAAGGTTGTTTTTTCCGGTGGATGTTCAGATTTGCCAAGTGATTACTGCTATAGACTCAGGAGTCCTATTTACTGCTGACAGTGTTATCTGCAGGATCTGTTAGAAAACTGTAAAACAACTAACATACGTTTTGTAAGTACTCGCTTTCAAGCCAAGCCTGAGAAACCACAACAGACTGCTTACTGCACCCCAACGCTCCCACCCCCACCTACTGCGTGCACCAAACACTTGCAAACTGGGTACTGTTACTGAGAAGAACCTGCAAGGGTCCCTCTGAATTATTTCACACCGCTGTCCTCTGGGAAGAAAAGTGGGGCTGAGAGATGAGAAGAACATTTCCCCTTTTATTCTGTATTCTTCCGTATTGCTGTACTACTTGTTTCTAAAAACCAGAATATATTGATAAACTCCCTGTATAAGCTTTTCAAATTGTATTTTAAATAATATCAGTATATTAGAAAGACATAAAATAAAAATCATCCAGAGACAGTCCCTCTTAACTTTTGGAAAACTATAATGTTGTATAGCTAGCAAGCATTTTAGCTCTAACTTTACAGACCAAAGGCTGATAATAGCCATCATTTTAGGTAACAGAATCTTTGTGAAATTTATGAGAATGTAGTAAATGATAAAGGTGTCCCAAATCAGTGGGGACAGGAAAGAATACTTTATGAATCATGCTAGGACAGGTCCTCTTTGGGGGAAAAAGCGAGATCTTCATATCACACTATATACCAAGATAAACAGCAGGTGGATTAAAGCAGGGGCTCTTAGTTCACAGATGGCTAAGATTCCAAGAAACCTGGACACTTTCATGAGATTCTCAGTGGAACCTGTTGTCTCAGAAGAAGCACCGAATTAATGACAGATGAAAACTAAGTGTCTAGTTTGGAAATAGTGAAGGACTTCAAAGCCTAACAGCATTTAAATAAACCAAAAGGGGAAATAGAGATCTATCAAAAAATGAACTAAAGTACATGGAACACTGGGTGTTGTGCAAAAACAATGAATACTGTTACGCTGAAAAAATAAATTAATTAAAAAAAATGAACTAAAGGACATTCAAAAGTAAATTTAAAAGAAAACTGAAACAAATTTGCAATAAACATGACAGAAAAGAGGTTGATATCCTACATCAATAAAAAGTGCATGCAATTGTTAAAAGCTAGCAAAAGATGAATATAGGACATGAATCAATTCACAGACAGGCAGAAAAATATTCAGCTTCACCTAGTGATCAAAGACCTCCAAATTAAAACAAAAAAAGTTTTCTATCAAATTACCAAAAAAATTTAAAGTACTAATGTGCAGGATAAGCAAGTGTTAGCCATGATGGACATCACTGACAACAAGCACACTGGACAGACATTTATCAGTCACTCTATTGTATTTTTGAAATTAATGTACATAATACATGTCTACTATACTCAAAAAAATTACTGAAGAAAAGAATCTTGGGAAAATGCATGCCCTTTGAGTCAGTAACTTGATTTATAGGATTCCAGAGAAATAATCTCATTTATGTTTATGGTTGTTTATCATGTCATTTATACTTAGAAAAATAAATTATCTAAATGTCTTATTTTTTAAGGTTGAATAAATTATAGTACATCCATGTGATGTACTATATACATTCTTTACAAACCATATTTTTTCTTAAAATATTTAATGACATAGGACAACATTCCTGATAACATGGAAAGAAAAGTATTGTTCGGGTCTGTCTACATCATATCTCTCCTGAAACACAAGCATATATGCACAATAAAACTGAGAGGTACATCTGAAAGTTAAGAGGAACTGTCTCTGGATGATTTTTATTTTATGTCTTTCTAATATACTGATATTATTTAAAATACAATTTGAAAAGCTTATACAGGGAGTTTATCAATATATTCTGGTTTTTAGAAACAAGTAGTACAGCAATACGGAAGAATACAGAATAAAAGGGGAAATGTTCTTCTCATCTCTCAGCCCCACTTTTCTTCCCAGAGGACAGCGGTGTGAAATAATTCAGAGGGACCCTTGCAGGTTCTTCTCAGTAACAGTACCCAGTTTGCAAGTGTTTGGTGCACGCAGTAGGTGGGGGTGGGAGCGTTGGGGTGCAGTAAGCAGTCTGTTGTGGTTTCTCAGGCTTGGCTTGAAAGCGAGTACTTACAAAACGTATGTTAGTTGTTTTACAGTTTTCTAACAGATCCTGCAGATAACACTGTCAGCAGTAAATATATATATAGTTTCCTATATATTCAAAATTGCAACTGGTCTTCTTTATGTATTTTGTAATAACTGTTTAACCTGATCTAGATTTCAAACCTGATGGGAAAATAAGACATTGCTAATAATGTCTTGGTATTTTAGTTTCAGCAATCATGTCATTTTGATGAACTGCTTATCTTTTTACTTTGCAAAATTTTAAACCTACACAGAAGTCAAAAGTATAGGGGTGCCTGGGGGCTCAGTGGGTTAAGCCTCTGTCTTCGGCTCGGGCCATGATCTCAGGGTCCTGGGATCGAGTCCCATATCGGGCTCTCTGCTCGGCAGGGGGTCTGTTTCCCCTCTCTGCCTACTTGTGACCTCTCTGTCAAATAAATAAATAAAAATCTTAAAAAAATATAGAGCAAAATGACCTTTGCTCTCTTAGTATTTTTCCCACAGTTGCTTTATCTTTCAATGTGAACTCATATATTGCTGAATCATTTGAAAGTATTACAGACATTATGAGATTTCACCTTTCAATACTTCAACAAGTATTTTCAAAATACAAGGACAGTCTCCTTTTTAAAATGTTTTGCATTAGAATTTTTTTCCTACAGTAAACATAGGTAAGTCTACCACCTACATTTCAGCATTAATATCTTACTGTAATTGCTTTGTTACATTTCTCTCCATCCATTAACCCACCTAATATTTGGTGTATTTCAAGTAAACTGTAGATATCAAGATACTTCTTAAATGTCTCACCAAGCAGGCATATCATTACCTAGAGTTCATCATTTATTTATAGTTTTTTTTCTTTTGCTATAAAATTTACATGTGATGAAATGTACTAATTAGTACATTTGCTGAGTTTTGACAAATGAACACCTTCATGTAACTAAAACCTTTATCAAGATACAGAACATCACCATACTATGTGCCATTCTTGTACAGGAGTATAACTGCTTTATTTTTTTAAAAAGAAGCTTTATAGGGACGCCTGGGTCGCTCAGTCAGTTAGGGTCTGCGTTCAGTTCAGGTCATCCCAGGGTCCAGGGATCGAGCCCTGCATCAGGCTTCCTGCTCTGCAGGTGTCTGCTTCTCGTTTTCCTTCTACTTGTGCTCTCTCTTGCTATCTTGGTCACTCTCTCTCTAATAAAATCTTAAAAGAAAAATTAAAAAGAAAAAAAAAAAGGGGAGCCTGGGTGGCTCAGTAGTTAAGCATCTGCCTTCGGCTCAGGTCATGATCCTGAGGTCCTGGGATCCAGCCTCCTGTTGGGCTCCCTGCTCAGCGGGGAGCCTGCTTCTCCCTCTCCCACTCCCCCTGCTTGTGTTCCCTTTCTTGGTGTGTCTGTCAAATAAATAAATAAAATCTTAAAAAAAAAAAAAAGAGCTTTACAAGGGGAAAAAAGAAACTACTGGCAACAATGCTTATTATTTTCTGTAAGGCTACCTGTTGGTGGTAGCTCTCTTCTTTAGTTTGCTGGAGGCGGCGGCAGAACTCTATGTAAGGTTGAGATGGTCGTGTATATTTCCATGAAAACAGGGGTTGGCCAACTACAAATAATAGGTCTGCCCCCTGATTTTATGAATAAAGTTTTATTAGACCACAGCTACCCCCTTTCATTTATGTACCGTCTAGGGCTGGTTTTGTACTATGATGGACAGTGAGTTAAGTGAGAGTCTGCAAAGCCTAAAATACTTAGTTTCGGCTCTTTATAGAAAGTTTGCCCACCTCTACTCTAGAAAATGATCTGATATCTTTCACTGTTTCAGATAATGAATAAAATGAATAAATGCTTAACAAGAGAACACAGAAAGATCAAGTTTAAGATCAAAGCCAAGACTAAAGTGGCCCATGTAATTAACCAACTCAAAGTCAGAAGCTTTGTTTCATTAATCAGTGTGTGGGGGGGGGCGGGGGGGGCAGGTGGTGTTTGCAGTGAAGGGGAAGGGATAGGATGTAATGAAGAAAAGGTCTTATCAGTAAAAAGGCACCTTATGTTCTTTTTTTTTTTTTTTTTTTTAAGATTTATCTTATTTATTTGACAGAGAGCCAGAAAGGGAATACAAGCAGGGGGAGTGGGAGAGGGAGAAACAGGTTTCCTGTTGAACAGGGAGCCCCATGCAGGCCCGGATCCCAGACCCTGGAATCATGACCCGAGCCAAAGGCAGACACCTAATGACTGACCTACCCAGGCACCCCACACCTTAAGTTTTCTTAACAACAGATGAGGTTTTCTTAACAATACTATGAGGAACAAGGTTTATTTAAAGAATGTAATGAATACTTCTAACACAATTCCCTATTTTAGTTAGAAGAAAGATAGGAAGAAGAAAATGAAGACCAGGAAGGGGTGTAAGATACTAGGTGCAGAAACACATTACAGAGATTGGGGGTAGATGCGGGAATATATACACAAGAGAAAAAAATCTACAGGGAATGTAGAATCTGGTACAATGCCTGGGCACAAAATAGATGCTCACTATGTAAAAATAATGACCGAATGAGTATAAGTTAAAGGGCCTTTGTCACTTATTCTGCAGAGCTTAACTGAGCTGCAGGCTTTAAAAT
This sequence comes from Meles meles, assembly GCF_922984935.1. Lineage (NCBI taxonomy): Eukaryota > Metazoa > Chordata > Mammalia > Carnivora > Mustelidae > Meles > Meles meles. Next base: position 33,131,197 of record NC_060083.1, read on the forward strand.
CAGTTATCACATGAGTCTTAATAGTTCCCTTAAGTCTCGTACTTAGATCGTGATATAGACATGGAAGGAGCCCTTGCCAGGGCTGGATAAAATCCAGAGAGAGACAGTCTGGCTTGTGTTTAAAGGTTCTAAATAGGTATTTATTTAATTTATTTTTCTGAAATATCTCATTCCTACAGAAGGTCATAGCAGACAGCAATCCTGCATAACATTATTGGCTAAAATAAATCAGAATACTGCAGAACATTCAGGACACTATGCTTCTTTCTCCTGGGAATAATAAACACTTCCTAAATTATACAGAGATAATTTCTACCATGGGTGAGGGGTTCTAGTATGTTGGGAAGAGACTGCTCATTAACTGGTAAGAACAAAGAAAAGATCATCATATTCACTGCGCACAAAGGGGAGGATACAACATTAAGGGCGGAGGCTGATGTTGTAAAAGGTACATAAATACAGCAGTCATCCCCCAACTTTAGAATGACCTGCAGGGCCTGCTAGAGCAACACGGCTGGTTTCCAGGCCAAGTTTTCTGATTTAATGGCTCTGGGGTGGAAGTAGGATTGCCAGGAAAATAGAAGATGCTTGATTAAATTTCAATTTCAGATAAACAATTTTTTGGTATAAGTCTGTCCCAAATATTGCAAATGATTTATTTTGTTCGCTAATCTGGCAAACTAGAATTTGCATTTCTAACAAGTTTCCAAATGATGCTAATGCTGCTGGCCTAGGGAATCTACTTTGAGAACCACTGAAATACAGAATGTTATGTCATCATCGAGAAGGAAAGATTGGGGCATGGGGGTGAGTAGAAGATCAGGTAAGGGTTCCTGGAGGAAAGGGCACCAGACCAGTCTCTAAGGATGCCTAGCAGCTAGCCAGGGGAGGAAAGTCTTGAGAAAGAGAAGGGCAGAAGAAAAAGCCTGGTATTTTAAGGAAGGCACAGCCAGCTTGGCATTGCGGGCCCATCGAGTTTAATGCTGGTGGTAGCAGGTAAACCTGGAAGGGCAAGCAGGGTTTGGAGAGTGCATAGGACCCTGGGTACCCTGGGAAGCACTTAAAGTTTACACTGGAAGACCATCAGGGTAAGTGATGGGAGCAAGTGAAGGGGTTTATTCAGAGCAGGGACTGGGTGAGAGACGCTTTTCTATTATTACTCAGGCAGAGGATCAGAGAGCACTAGGATTATCTGTTAAGGAGTATGTGAAGCACAGTTAAGGTATTTATGGAAGCCATTTTTATCTAATTCTGCACAGACACAAAGAAGGGAAGGGAATAAGATGCAAGTATTGTCTCTTTCCAACTAACCCCAGTTTTTGAAGACTAAAGCTTACCTATAGAGAGAATTAGGAAATTTACCTAAAGACGCTGGTAACCTAGCTCTCACTGATGCCAAAAGAACAACATCTAAATTCGAAAGATACCAAATAAAAATCAATGGTTATAAAACTCTGTAGTTCTTCAAGATTTTTCTTGAGTCTAAAGCTGATGTGTAAAACTGTTAAAAATAAGATTTAAAAATAGGTGTTGACCTAACAGTGCTCATGCTAAGTTAAAAAAAAGGGGGGAGATTTTGAAGTAAAATAAAAAATAAAGATAAAAAAGTAACTTGTCATCCAGTGTCAGCCTGCTATTTTAGTTCCTAAACACATTTTGGGCCCTTTCTGGTTGTCAGAAATAAAACTCATGACAATGAAGATGTCCAGACCTAAGGCTGAGCCAAGGGGAGGATGTCAGTATGCCTAACCTATACTGGGGGGTTAGAAATTCCAGACACAGGTGTCTCTTACCACCAAGTAAAATTTTCTAGACTATAAAATGAGAACAGATGATCGCAGAAGCAGCTTCGCTCCTAATTACCAATCTTTAACAACAGCCAAAGGTGTCTTCCCCTATTTTCAGACAGTATTTAAGAACATTAATGTTTCATCTGGTGTCTGTTATTTAGAAGCCACTAAAATATTCTTAGCTTAACCAAAGACTTGTCTGAAATGCTACATGTCCTGGAAGGCCATCTGGCAAAAGTAGAGTCCCTCTAAGTGCTTCTGTCTTTCACGACAGCACCAATATTTATATTTGAAAACGATGCCCCCCCTGGGTGGCTCAGTGGGTTAAAGCCTCTGCCTTCGGCTCGGGTCATGATCTCAGGGTCCTGGGATCGAGCCCCACATCAGGCTCTCTGCTCCGCAGGGAGCCTGCTTCCTCCTCTCTCTCTGCCTGCCTCTCTGCCTAGTTGTGATTTCTCTCTGTCAAATAAATAAAATATTTAAAAAAAAAAAAAAAAAAAAAAAAAAAAAAAAAGAAAACGATGCCCCCAACGCCTCTAGGGAACCGCACTCCCTTTCACTACCCATTCATAATACCACTGATCTGGAGAGGGATCAGTTTCCTGAGTCTGGGGGAAAGCTAATTTGTCCATACTTCCATTCTCCTTACTTAAAATGAAGATAATCAACAGGAACGAAAGCTAAAACATAACACACAGTGGCTATGAAGTGTGTAGCGCGTAGAGACCTTGGATCTAAGTGCCAAGTTTCATTACCCAAAAAGGGCAGGCTGGCTGAGGAGTGGGGGCTGGATGTATCATCTGGGCAAATGACTACTGCAAAGCTGCCCTGCCTGTCCAATTCCAGGGACGTTTATGAGCTTGCTTCCTTGAAGTGGGCAGTTTAGGCCATTTGCAGAGATCAAGGTAGGCCTCTCCGCCCATTCCACGAAATCCTGACTCCGACGCCGCCATCTGGGGCACAAAAGGCTTACCTGGAATCGCAGAGCTTGGGCTGGCTGCCGCACTGCTGCTTGCAGACCACACAGTAGCTGCACAGGGGCACGTTGCCCCGGATCCAGTGGTGGGGCATGGCGTCCAGGGCCCTGCCGTCACTCTTGAGCATGATCTCCTTGCACGGGAAGCGCTTGTCGGCCTTCTTGAGGCAGCCCTCGTCCACGCGCAGCCCGCAGCAGTCGCAGAAGGCGCCCAGCAGAATGTGCTGCGCGCACACGCAGCAGTAGGTGGGTTGGCTGAACAGGTCCGTGTCACGCCAGCCGTGCTTGCTCTTGCGGAAGATGTCCCTGCGATGCAGCTGGCGGCGCGACCGCTGGACGCTGCACCAGAAGGTGATGAACACGGGCAGCAGCACCGAGCACAGCGTCCACAGAAACAGGTGCCCGTCGGCAAACAGGCCCTCGTAGGGCGCCGGCCGCTTCTCCGCTTCCATCTCGTCCGAGGCCGATTTCTAACTGAGAGAGAAACAGGCGGGGTCCACTCGGGGCTCGCTGTTCCCGACCGCCCTCCGCCTTTCAGGGGACCCCGAGGGAGCCCTCCGCGCGGGTGGCTCCGCTGTCTCCCAGGAGACGCGCGCGCCGCGACTCCCCCGCCGCTCGACCCCGGAGGCTCTAGCCGAGCCGCTGCGAGGGGGCGGCGCCCAGCGCGGTCACGCTCCGCCGGGCGCCCGGCACCGGAGAAACGGGCAGGCGGCCCTCTGCGGGGAGACGATCGCGGAGCTCGGCGCCCTGAACTCTGCGCGCGGTGGCGCACGAGGGCCGCGCGGCGCCAGCGGCGTCCGTGACCGTTATCCCGGGGCCCGCACTCCGCGGCCCGGAGCAGCCGCTCGGGTCGGGCGTGGCCTCCCGCAGGTCCCCACCCGCTCATCCCCCGCCCAGGCCTCGCGACCGGCCTCCACCTTCCCCTCGGGCCCTACCTGGCGCGGGCTGCGGCGCTGCTGAGGAGCCCAGGGTTGGGGCCGCCCTCGCGCCGCCGCGCTCACAAGCAAGTCTCTGGTGCCTGCCTGGGCGCAGACGCCGGCGAAGGGAGCCGCGAGCCGCACGCACGCCGAGCCCTGCGGCGCGACGGCGGGCGGGGGCGGGGCCTGCCGCGCGAGCCCCGGGGCGGGGCGGAGGTGTGAGGTGGGACGTGGGGGCTGACGGACCTCGGGGGGCGGGCCCTGGGGGGAAAGGGTGGAGCCGGGAGGAAGGAGCTGTGGGTGTGGTTTAGGGAGAACAGTGGGCGGAGTAACAGTAAGGTGGGGGCGGTAGAGAGGACGCGAGGTTGAACCGCGCGGGCCTGTAGCCATGGAAGTTCTAGCATGAGTGATTTACAGTAAGCTTGTCTATGACCTTCACCTTCCCCCACCTCCCTCACTGTCTGGCGGAGGTGGGAGCCCGCGCGGTTTCGAAGGATGGAAGGGAGAAAACCGAAAGTTTTGAGAGTGTTACATGCTAAAAGAATGGGGCAATCCAGGTAAAAAATGGACAGATGTCACCTGAGTGCTTGCCAGTTTATTAAACACGTTGGCTTATTGTGGTCCACGCACTCTGCCAGGAGTCCTAGCCCTCGCAGACTGCCGGGCCTGTGGTAACAAGCCTGACAAGAAGCGTTTATTTAGACCTACTAAAAATGGCTTACTGCATCCCTGGTGCTACGCAGCACCAGGCTGAGTTTAGCATCCCCATTTTCCAGATGAGGAAAACCAAGGCATAGACCGGTAGAGAAACATGTTTGATGCTCCAAAGTCAATGTTGGGACTGAGATCCCTTTAAACTGGTCATCCAGGGGCACCTGGGTGGCTCAGTGGGTTAAAGCCTCTGCCTTCGGCTCTGCTCAGCGGCGAGCCTACTCCCCTCCACTCCCCCCTGTCTGCCTCTGTCTACTTGTGATTTCTGTCAAATAAATTAAAAAAAATCTTTAAGTTGGTCATCCAAGTTAGCTTTAATCCTAATTAAACCATCAGAGTGTCTCGTATTTCATTTCGAAGAATCTTGCCCCCAGGGATCTTGTTAAAAATGCAGATTCTAATTCCATTTCTTGGAGAAAAGGCATGAGGGTCTGCATTTCTGACACATGTCCAGCGATGCTGATGCTGAGGGTTCCCGGGGCACACATAGAGTAGTCAGCGAAAGTATTTAACCATCTGGATTGTGAAGACTGGGGGCTGGCTGTGTTGGAGGTGGGATCAGTGTCCGGCGGTGTGGTGAGGCTTGGAGCACATTGATCCTGGCCACACATGTCTGTGGATCCTAGTTGAAGCAGAGCCCTTAATGTAGCTTCTATTTGAAAACATAACAAAGAATACACTTTTAAAAATTGAGGGTTTAAAAAAATTCCCATTATAGAACATTTGGAAAATGCAGAAAGGATAAAGGGAAGAAGGATCATCCCTCTCTCACCCCAAAGACAACCCGTGTTTGCACATCTTTTTCCATTAATATCTATGAAAACTGTGGTTTGCTTTTTTCTACATGTAATTTTGATTATATGGTAGATATAGTCTCTGTCCGGCTATTTTTTTCATTTACAAAATAACTTTTACACGTTTTTATGCATTTATATCTAATAGTTGCATAATGTTCCATTCTAGGAAGACAGTTCACTGTTGGGAACTTACGTCTGTTTTTGGCTCTTTGTCTCTAATATTTTGCTATGATATATAGTTCCTCTGTTTAAGTTTATCTCCTCAGATTCTCACATTTAGGAAAAGAATATGAACAGTTTAAGGCTTATGGAATTTTTTTAAAACAATCGTAGTCTCTCTTTCCTAAGTGAAAATCATCTGGGAAATTTATCTGTGTAAGGACAGATTAATAGAGATTACCAAATCTGAGGAAGACATTCTTTTTTTTTTTTTAAGATTTTATTTATTTATGTATTTGAGAAAGAGAGAGAGTGCATGTGCCCATGAGTGGGGGAGGAGGGGCAGAGGGAGAGGGAGGGGAAAGAATCTTAAGCAGACTCCCCGCTGATCCCCGAGCCCATCATGGGGCTCCATCTCAGGACCCTGAGATCATGACCTGAGCCTAAAACAAGAATTGGATGTTTAACCTACTGAGTCACCCAGGGGCCCTGATAGCTCATTTCTTTTTAGTGCCGAATACTATTCCATTGTCTGGAATATTATCACAGTTTATTGATCCATTTACGTATTGAAGGACATCTTGTTTGCTTCCAAGAACTGGTAATTATGAATAAGGCGACTACAGACATCTGTGTGTGGGTTTTTGTATGGACATAAGTTTTCAACTCACCTGGAGAAATGTCCTCTCTTTAAAAATACTTTTTCGGGGCACCTGGGTGGCTCAGTGGGTTAAGCCTCTGCCTTCAGCTCAGGTCATGATCCCAGTGGTCCTGGGATCGAGCCCCACATCAGACTCTCTGCTTAGCAGGGAGCCTTCTTTGCCCTGCCTCTCTGCCTACTTGTGATCTCTCTTTCTCTCTCTCTTAAATAAATAAATAAAATCTTTAAAAATACTTTTTCTGTCTTGCTTTTTTTTAAACCCTTTCCCCTCCCCTTTGTCTCTCTCATTCTTTCTCTCTCAATTTTACTCTATTTTTCTAAAACATTTCCATTGCTCTATATTTGGATCTTTTTATTGATTTTTTTAATTTCTAAGAACTTTTATTGATTTGATTTTGGAATATTCCTTTTTTTTTTTTTTTTTCAACAGTATCCCGTTCACATTTCGTGGAAGCAGAAATGTTCTCTGGCCTCACAGAGGATAGTGCTGGATAGTTTTTTTTCCCCTTCTCTCCTCACACAGTCTCTGTATTGCTGCACATTGCTTTTCCTTCTGGTTTCCTTTGTCTTCATCTTCCAGTAAGAGGTTTTCACAGATGTCTCATGAACCTCTGGGGGATTCTTACGCAGCTTAAGTTTAGAGAACCACTGCCAGAGGGTCTCTTCATCTCTGTGAAGCTGATGATCCCAACTGAAATCCTACAGAGAAAACAACACAGGTTTCGGGTATCTTTTCCCCAGAAGAACTGAGCTTCTCTCTCCCAGTTGAAGGCTTAGCACTTTTCCTGAATGAAGTGTAATATGACAGCGGCCTTTAGAAGTGGTTTCACAAATTATTTGCTCCGTGCTCCACTCCCCCAGTGTATTGATTTGTACCACCGGACGTTCCTACACTTTGCCAGTGCCCCTGTCATTCCTGTTTAGCTTGGAGGGCAGCCTGGCACTGGCCATCGGGAATCTGACGCTGACCTTGGCTGTCCTTACCTGTGGGGCAGATGTAAATTGGGGCCAATGTCCTGGACCCAGAGCAGAAATTATAGCCCACTTGTGGCAGCAAGCAGCAGGCCAGCAAGGCTCCTGTCCAAGGCCAAACCATCTTACCATTGTATTATTGCTCCAAACAGGAAGGTGTGTGTTTGTGTAGAAGTACTGAGGGTATGAAAAGGGAAGCCAAGGACATGGGGTGTGGAGACAGAGCGGGGACATCAACTCCTGTTGAAAAGGGGCCATATTTTCTTTTCTAATAAAGATGGAGTTTTATTTCAACAATATACGGTATTATGTATCTTAATATGTGTGTTTTTTAAAAAGATTTATTTATTTATTGACAGACAGAGATCACAGGTAGGCAGAGAGGCAGGCAGAGAGAGAGAGGAAGAAGCATGCTCCCCACTGAGCAGAGAGCCCGATGCGGGGCTCGATCCCAGGACCCTGAGATCATGACCTGAGCTGAAGGCAGAGGCTTTAACCCACTGAGCCACCCAGGCGCCCCTCTTAATATGTGTTTGATTAATCTCCGTATCATTTGGTCACTGAGGACAGTTTTATGTATCTTCTGTCACGTGTCTTAGAATGGAATGGGTATGAAAATATAAGGAAGGTGATTCACAAAGAGAAGGAGGAATAATAATAATCATGCTGCTAATAACAACAATAACAGGGATTTCTAAATATTAGATCCTTCCTGTATCTGTCAAGTACTTTACAAATACATTCTCTTTTTCAATTAATTTGTTTTTAGAATGAAATTTTCTATTTATGATTATTATTTTTAATTTTCTTTATTTAAGTTCTCAAAACACAGTGAGAGGTAAGTTATATTATAATTATCATTCTTTTCTTATAAATGAGGAGACAGTAATCTCGATAGTCAAGAAACCTGCCCAATTACAGCTTCACTATAACCCAGGTGCTAATCTCGGAGCATGGATTCATCGATGACTCTGTGCTCCACAATCTTGGCCATGGTACTGCGTGGCCTACACAGTAGATACTCTTTTACTTTTAGAATTTTTTTTTTTAATTTATTTAACAAACAGAGATCACAAGTAGGCAGACAGGCAGGCAGAGAGAGAGGAAGGGAAGCAGGCTCCCTGCTGAGCAGAGAGCCCGACTTGGGGCTCGATCCCAGGACCCTGGGACCATGACCCGAGCCGAAGGCAGAGGCTCCAACCCACTGAGCCACCCAGGCGCCCCGATACTCCTTTACTTTTGAGCGAAGCTTCTGTCAGGACCCTGTCGTGAACTTAGAGGCAGGAGCACCCAGATTCGGACACACTACCCATCTCCTGAGAACCCCCGTAGCGGTTAGCTGTTGTCAGAGTGAGGCTGTGTAACAAACCACTCCTAGACTCCGTGGCTTAAAGTAACAGTCATGTCATCCTAAGGACCTACAGGTTATGGGCGGCTGGGCTTCCTGCTGTGGTGGCTGGAGGCCAGGCAAGGTGAGTGGGCTTGGGCTGGATGAGTCCATCGCTAGGTAGGCTGAGCTCCTTGCTCAGATCCCTTCCATCTGAGTTAACTCTGAGACTCAGCTTGGTCAGGGTGGGGAGCAGCTGTTTGGGGGAAACTCTTCTTGTAGCAATGGCAGCAATGCGAGCGGACGTGCCTGGGGGCACACACACATGGCATGTACCCTTGTTTGTGCTGTGTCTGATAGCATCCCATTGTCTGAAGCAAGGCCCTTGGTTGAGTCCACGGTCAGAGGGCAGGACTGCAAAGTCATACAGCAAAGACATGTATGCGGTGGTGGAGACGGGTCAATGTGGGCGCTCTCACCCACCACACCTGCCCATACTTCATACCTGTCTACACAGCGTGCCTATCAAGGAACCTGTGTAGGGTTCATGGGCAGCTTATGGAGGGACTATAATAAAAATTACAAGAGAATTGTGTATATACTGTAAAAATACAGAGTTTATAGTCTAGTGGGAAAGGTAGTAAAAAAAAATGAAAACAACTACAAAAAGGAATATTAGAAGTTATTTAATTGACTCTGGGCCTAAAGAATGTGGGCACATTATAATTCTCTTGGGACAGATTCAGCATCTTTCCATCATTTTGTTTTTGTTTTTAAAGATGTTTTCCCGTTCTCTGAAGTTTCTCTAGCTGACCAAATTAGAAATCACTGTCTTGGGGCCCGTGGGTGCCTCAGTCATATGGGCATCTGACTCTTGGTTTCAGCTTGGGTCCTGATCTCATGGCTCATAGGATTAAACCCCTCACTGGGTTTCATGCTCAGTGGGAGTCTGCTTGGATATTCTTTCCTTCTGCCCCTGCCCCTGCTTATTTACAAAAAAATAAATCTCAAAATAAAGACATCACTATCATATCCTTTTTTTAAAAAAAGATTTTATTTATTTATTTGAGAGACAGAGCATGAGGGAGAGGGGATGAAAGAGCAGGAGAAGCAGAGTCCCTGCTGAGCAGGGAGCCTGACCCCAGGACCCTCGGATCATAACAGGAGCTGAAGGCCGATGCTTAACTGGCCAAGCCAACCAGGTGCCCCCGTGCGATGATGTCAGGAGCTTGACGGTGTCAGGTTTATCCTTGATCCTTATACATCACTGTGATCTGAGAATTCCTTTTATTTATTTTTTTATTTTTTGAAGATTTTGTTTTTGAGTGATCTCTACCGCCAATGTGGGGCTCAAACTCCAAACCCCCAGATCAAGAGTTGCATGCTCCACTGACTGAGCTAGCTAGGCACCCCAGGAATTCCTTCTACAAAGAGATGGGAAACCCACACAAATGGAAATATCAGTTATGTTAGGATGCCGAGAACTTGGGTAGTAGCTTTCGTTCTGTGGATAACTGGTAATGCAGCTTTCCTAACCCTTAGCATGTAATGAAAACCTTGAGATTGATTAAAATCCTAAGAAAACAGTCTGAGGCACAGCAGTGCCATCTCTCCATCTCCAGTGGATTCTCTGGTAGTCCTGGAAATTTTTAGAAGAGCTAACCTTGGTGGCCTTCAGTTTCATTCCCCATGACCTTGGTTGTCCCTGGTTCTGTTCTCTAGGCTGCCACCTTGTGGAGCTTTTGGGAATTGCACCTTCAACGGAGAGCCCTGCACATTCATCTAGTTAATCTGCCAGATGCTTTCCCTGAGAATCAGGGGTAGGGGGCAGAAAAGAATTCTCCTCACCCGATTGACGCTAATTACAAAGCGACCTTGCTCTTTCGTTTTTCCTATAGTTACCCCTTAAAGACAATGTTGGCAGAGGGACATTTGAATGGCCCAGCCATCACATCTGGAGAACCCTCTGCCCCTTCCCCTGAGACCTTGAGCCAGGATCCCAGGATGAGATACAGTTGCCTGACTGTCTCTAGGTTACTTTTTCCCTTTTCTTAATTACAAAGGTAGTACATGGTTCACAAGGCTTATAGTCCAGTGGAAGAGACAGATTTTAAAACGTAAACAAAACCAATATTTACACATTCTGATAAGTGCTGTGAAATGGAGTGGAGTGGTGGGATGGGGGTGTGGGCAGGGAGCTTTTATTAGGTTGGTAAAGGTAGGCTTGCCTGAACAAGAGAACTTTCAGATCAAAACCTGAAGGATGAGAAGGATCCAGCCATTAAAAGAGTGAGGAAGATCATATGCAAAAGTACTGAGGCGGGAAAGAGTTTGTTAAGTTGAAAATAACTGAGTGTGTCTAGATTACAGTGAGCTAGAGGGGGAGTGGTCAGAGTGGGGCTGGAAAGGGCAGCAAGTAGAGATACCACAGGGTCCTGTGGTGCATGGTAAGGATTCTGATTTCATTCTGAGTCCAGTGAGAAGAAAGGATACTTTTTAAAAAAAGATTTTATTTATTTATTTGAGAGAGACAGAACACGAGTAAGGGGAGGGGCAGAGGGAGAAGGAGAAGCAGACTCCCCACTGAGCAGGGAGCCCCATGATGATGACACGGGGCTCTATCCATCCCAGGACCCCGGGATCACAACCTGAACCAAAGACAGACGCTTAACTGATGGTGCCACCCAGGTGCCCCAAGAAAGAATTCTTAATCAGGGAAGTGATGAGGCCTATTTTCTATTTTAAGTAGGTCATCTTCACAGCTGCATGCAGAATGGATCGAAGTGAACAGGAAGGGGAGGTGGGAGACCAGTTGGGAGCCTGGTGCCGGAAGCTGGGTGAGGAGTGACAGTAGCCTAGACCCAGGGGGTGGCCATAGTGATAGAAGCATCTAGACCCATGCTGTTGAATATGGTAGCTACCAGCCATATGTGGCTACTGAGCACTCGAAATGCATGAGTGTAAAAATACATACCAGATTTTGAGGGCTTGGTACAAAACAATTCACAAAATATCTCATTAATAATTTGCTTAGCTTCCTTACATATTGACATAATCATATTTTGGACATTTCATGATACATAAAATAGAATATAAAAATTTTCACCTATTTCTTGCTTTAAAAAATGGGGCTGCTAGAAAAATTTAAATTATGTATGTGGCTTGCATCATAGCTCACATTATTACTATTATTTTTTGAACACTGCTGATATGGACAAAAGTTACTGAATTTAAAAAAATATTTTTCTAGCAAATTTACATTGGACACATTAGAAATTTCTACCTAGGTATAAATTTTCTCTTTCTGGCCCACTGAATGTATTTATTTGATGTAACAAAACAATACAGTTAGTGTTCGATTCCAACCACAAAGAACAAAAGCAATTAAAAATTTGCCAATGCACATTAAAAAACTCCAGGATGTTTAACACGACAAATATCTAGTCCTAAAATAATGTTCCTAAAATTCCTCAGTTATTGAAAACTATATAAAAACAGAAGGATAGTTAACAGTGACAGAGACATAAAACCAAACATCTAACTCTGAGCAACTTTGCTGACAAGGCATGATTTTTCTGCCTTGTTTACAATCTGTTCAAACTGTCTTTATACCAACAGAGTGGACAGAGCATTTAGGTTCAATATCAGTTACACAACGTTAGCATTAATTCGGACAACTACAGAGAGGGCATTGTTTTCCTCTGAGCTGCCCAAGCGAGAACAGAAACAGCAGATCATTTCTCTGAATTAAGGATTTCGTCCCCATAAATGCCACATGCCTTCTAGACATATTTTTAGAAGACATTTAATCATTTTTAGGTGATATTTACAGATGAGTTGAACTTAAAAGGATGTCAGCTTACTGAGATTCTCTTGTCTTTACAAAAACAATCTGAAGTCTGGAGTGGGGGCTGCTTACCCCTCTTTCTGACAACATGTTGCGGGAGGCCCTTTAGGGTGTAACGGGAAGAGCAGTGGCCTTTAAAGACTGAAGAGATTGGCTCGACTTCCGCATCCGTGATGTGTGGACTTGATCATGGTCTTGTATCTCTGAACCTCATGTCCGTCCTTGTAAAATGGAGATGGTGCTCGCTGCCCTTTAACCCTCATCTTTAATCACACCCACAAGATAGGGAGGAAACCGAATTTCAGAGAGGGTAAGGATTTATTGAAGTTTACGTTGCTAGAAAGAGGTGAAGCCAGGACATGAACCCTGGTCTTTCTGGCTCCACAGTCAGCTGAAAAAAAAAATTCCCCCTTTACGATGCCGCTTGCCAATTTCCCTGCCTACATCTGAAACTCTCAGGAAGGTCAAATCAAATGAATGGGCTTTGGAGAAACGCCACACAAGGGGCATATGGAAGAGCTGATTAACGAAAGAGACGCAAACAGTCGGAGCATACTCTGAAGCTACAGACACAGAACAGCTACCGTAGGGCGTAGCTGTGTCTGTTTAAATGAAGGGAATATCAATGTTGTTTTCTCAAATTCATGCTCTGAACGTCACATCGCAGAGGGGTAATTTCCTTGCTCAGGATGAAAACCGACAGGGATTCAGAGGAAAATAGTTTAGTGGTCATACTAAAAACTCAGAGTCAGATGCACTTAGCATCATACCGTAAGTGGAGTTAGTCCCAGCATAAACAAGCTTGGGGCCGGACGTGGCTTCCTTCAAGTAGGCTGGCCCATTGGGGGCGGCATTCATTCTGCAAGGAGCTGAGACAGGAACTAAGGCAGCATGGAGAAGCTACTTGTGCTCGTCATCTCCGTTACCTTACTGACTTGCTTCGCAGGTGAGCATTCACTCTGGAAATGGCCCATTACTCTGCTGACACGATAAACTGGAATAAGTCTATTTCATATTAACATTTTTTTTCATGTCAAAGAATATGTAATGTATAATCATTCAATGCTTGCCCCGCCAAGAGCAGGCTCCCAGAATTGCTATCATTAGAGATAAATTATTTTTTTAGTCTTTAAATGTATTTGAATATTAATTCCTAGAAATGCTGATAAATCTTTAACTATACCATCTTTTATTTTTTTAAATTTATTTATTTATTTGAGAAAGAGACCATGAGAGGAGGGGAGTGGGAGAGGCAGAAGCAGACTCCCCACTGAGCAGGGAGCCTGACGTGGGACTTGATTCCAGGACCCTGGGATCATGACCTGAGCCAAAGGCAAACGCTTGACCGACTGAGCCACCCAGGTGCCCCAACTACCATTGTTTAGAGTTCATATGAGATCATCAAGACCTGACAGACTTTTATCGGATGATATCATTTGGCATTTATGTATGATTATTAAAACAATATTAACTTTGTTATCATAATATCCTCTTTGAGGGGTCAAGTGTGATTATCAAGTTTAACACAATCTTGTTCTCATGAAGAATTGCCCAATAACAACTTTTAGTCGATTTAGTGTTTGGAGGATTTAAAGAAAAAAAAAAATCAAAGCAAACCTAAGGGACAAGAAACACATTGACCATAGAACTGAGGAAAATATGTTTTAAAAAACTTATCCAAGGGCAGTTGGCTGGCTCAGTTGGTAGAGCATGCAACTCTGGTCTTGGAGTCATGAGTTCGAGCTCCACATTGGGTATAGAGATGACTTAAAAAAGAAAGAAAAGGGGGAAAAAATCTGATGTCCATGAAACTAGCTCCTACTTTTAAGAAATGCCCCCTTGCCATGGGTAAGTCTGTTCCAGCCGTGCAGCTTCTGCTCTGGGCTTCCCAAGTTAGAAACAATTCAGAATTCTTCCCGGAGCCCTCTGGAACGCGGCGTCCTTTGGGACAGGCTCCTGTGAAAGAACTTTTGTGTTTGACCGTAATTGAACTTGCAAATCCTTGGTGTCGGCCTGTAAGCCGGGGCATGCGCGGGTGTGCGGAGAGTCCCTCAGGCCCCTTCCCGACTTTTTCAGGGTCCTCCCCGATTCTGACGGAAAAGCAGGCCAAGCAGCTCCTCAGGTCGCGACGCCAGGACAGGCCCAGCAAACCCGGTTTCCCCGATGAGCCCATGAGGGTGAGTGCTGGCCTCCCGCTGCCTGAAGGGAAGGGGCCGTCATTTCGATGCTCCCCTGCATTCTGAAACTGAGCCGGGTGATGGTGTCAGCTCAGGGCCAGTGCCCCATGGAGGTTCTGCAGGGTCTCGGGTGGAAGGGGATCTCAACCTGTCGCCCGCACCTCCGGAGGGGCCAGCCCCACTCGCCTACTCTGCACACAGTGTTTACAATGTACACAGTGGTGCTGACCGGCAGAGTCCCAAGATCTCCCATGTCACCCCTGAACGGGATGCTAGGGGCTGTGTGTTGTAGCTGGTGCCAACCGCATCTTCCCCCGCTTCCCCTGGGCATCCAGCAAGCCGGACCAGCAACCTTAGCTGGCAGTACTCTGTCTGGACAGGCAGACTCCTTATCCTGCTGCCTGTAGGGTTCTGCCCTCACCTCGCACCTCTGATTTTGGTCTTTAGTCCCACTCCTGCCCTCTGGGTTTGTGGTGGCCATCTGCCTCATCTTTCTGAACCAGGACACCGCCCCTGCCTTTATTTTGTGACTTGTGGGTGCTATCAGACCCTGCTGGCCCTGGCCTGGATTGTCCCCTGCCTCCCGTGGCAGGAGTACTGACATTCCTGGCATTTTTACCAGGATTAGTTCATTTAAAAGTCTCTTATTCAGATGTAGTATTAAAGAGAAAAAAAAGATGTAGTGTTGCAGAGTGGGGAAGAGTGCTGGCCCTCGGTCAGACTGTGTGGGCGTGGCTCCCCCTTTTCTATCCTGAATTTGGGCACCTCTCCTTGTGCTCCTGTGCCTCTGTACTCTTGTCTATAAAATGGGGGTAACAATAAATATTACTTGCATTCCTACATAATATTATTGTCTAAATAATAATACAAATAACTACTTTATGAGGATAAAATAAAGGAATACCTAGTAAGACACTTCGAATAATACCCAGCATTATTGTAACTGTTACATTATTGTTACTGTTCATTGTGGTAACAGTAATGACTCCTATGAGTATTAAGTACCAGGGACCAGGCAAGGTGCAGAGACTGGGAGCAGAAGTTGCTGGAATTCTGCTCAGAGTTGGTGACAGACACAGAGAAGGCAGTGAATGGCTGTTATACCGAGTGGCTTAGAAATGAATCAGGGACATCAGGCTGTCAGGAGTGGACACGGCCTTTCTTTCTTGAAGTCGGATGTGGCTTGGACTGTCTAAGCGCAGGATAGAAGGGGACTGGGAGGACAGCAGATGCGAGATCAGGAAGGGCTGGAGTACCTTATGTTCAGTGGAAGACCATGGGAGTTTTTAAGTGGGGAGTGCACCCTGGAGCTTTAGACAGACGGTCTGAGAAGTGATTAGAAGAGAAGAGGTCCAGGATTGAAGTCTGAGCGCCGACGCTCAGAGGTGAGCAAAAGAGGAGGAACTCGAAGGGGCTGAGAAGGAATGCGGGGAGATACTGGGGAGACCGAGAGAGTGTGGAGAGCAGGATGCCTGACTTCAGGCTCCCTGGGGGCTCTAACGGGCTCCTTGTGCTTTTGGCGTGATGTCTGGAGGGGCCATTCCAGAGGTTCTTCCTCAGGGGGCCTAGGAGGCTGGGAGAAGCGAAGAAGCTGCTTCCCTCCAGGTGCTCAGGAGAGAGGCTCTCAGGTGACAGAGGCATTTTCTCTGTCACCATCTGCCCCTGGCTCCTCTGAGCCCTGGCATCATGGGAGCTGAAGGCATCTTAAACATCAGGCAACAGGTGAGTCTGGAGTGTTGCAGTAGATGGGGCTGGACCATGGCAGATCAGCCCCCTACCTCTGGTGACCCTCGTGTGTCAGCCTCCATGCCATTCTAGACTTGTGTCTCCAACCATGGCTTGGTGCGGTTCTTCCCTGCCCAGAAATTCTGAAAGCTCCTTCTCTGACCATTTCCCTCCTCCTGGCCTCTAGTCGCCACTGCCCTTCACCGGCGACAACTGTTGGCTTGCTTCCAACTCTGTGATTTTACTGAATGTCTGGCTTTTTGGGTTTTGTTCTATTTTTTGTTTTGTTTTCATTAACATATAATGTATTACTTGCCCCAGGAGTACAGGTCTGTGAATCATCAGGCTTACACATTTCACAGCACTTACCATAGCACATACCCTCCCCAACGTCCATAACCCAACCACCCTCTCCACACCCTCTTCCCCCAGCAACCCTCAGTTTGTTTTGTGAGATTGTCTCTCTCCTGATCCCAGAGGATGCAGAGAAAGGGGAACCCTCCTACACAGTGCAGCCACTGTGGAGAACAGTATGGAGCTTCCTCAAAAAGTTGAAAATAGAGCTACCCTATGACCCAGCAATCACACTAATGGGTATTTACCTTAAAGATACAAATGTAGTGATCCGAAGGGGCACGTGCACTCGAAAGTTTATAGCAGCGATGTCCACAGTAGCCAAACTATGGAAAGAACCTAGATGTCCATCAACAGGTGAATGGACAAAGATGTGGTATATATACACGATGGAATACTATGCAGCCATCAAAAGAAATGAAATCTTGCCATTTGCAACGACATGGATGGAACAAGAGGGTATTATGCTGAGCAAAATAAGTCAAATGGAGAAAGACAATTATCATATGATCTCTCTGATTAAGGAATTTGAGAGGTAGGGCGGGGGTTGTGGGGAGCAGTTTGTTCTGTTTTTGATCATCTCTTTATAGGCCGATCACCAATGACTTCTTTTACCCGCCTTGAATCTACCTTATCTGACTTCTGTGTGATGCTGTCTTGCCTCTCAGAACCATTTCCCATCCATCCTGCATCCAGCCCAGTCCTGCATGTCCCTCACTGAGACACGGACCCCAGTGTCCAGAACCTTCTGCCACTCAGCCAAATTTGGAAAAGTGCTTATGTGACCTACAGTTGACAAGGGAAATAAAGATGCGATAAGTTATTTGGCGGCTAGTGTCCCCCAGTAGCTCTTTTTTTTTTCTTTTTAAGATTTTATTTATTTATTTGACAGACAGAGATCACAAGTAGGCAGAGAAGCAGGCATAGAGAGTGTGGGGGAAGCAGGCTCTTTACTAAGCAGAGAGCCTGATGTGGGGTTTGATCCCAGGACCCTGAGATCATGACCTGTGCTGAAGGCAGAGGCTTAATCCACTGAGCCACCCAGGTGCCCCCCCAGTAGCTCTTAATCCAGGGGTGATTTTCTCCCTCATCCCCATGGACACCTGGCAGTGTCTGGAGACCTTTTGGTTGTCACAACTGTGGGGTGGGAGGAGGGAGGGTTTGCTGGTATCACATTTTTCTAGGAATGTATTTCTCTTTTCTTTCTTTTTAAAAAAGATTTTATTTATTTATTTGACAGAGACAGAGAGAGAAGGAATACAAGCAGGGGGAGTGGGAGTGGGAGAGGGAGAAGCAGGCTTCCCGCTGAGCAGGGAGCCTGATGCAGGGCTTGATCCCAGGACCCCGGGATCATGACCTGAGCTGAAGGCAGACGCTTAAAGACTGAGCCACCCAGGTGCCCCTCTAGGAATGTGTTTCTTAACCTTGGCTGCGTGCTGGAACAAGCTGGGGAAGTTAAAAATCTGATGCCTGTGTCCCGCTCCCGGGGGGGGTGGGGGTGGCCTGGGGTGTGGCTTGGGGCACTGGGTGGGTGTCACAGCTGCCCAGGTGGTATCACCATGCAGCCGAGGCTGAGAACCCCCGGGGCTAGACCTTCTGGGACAGACCTGCCAGCTGTCATACTGACTCCCATAGTCCAGTTGGGACCACAAACGCTAAGAGCATGAAACGTTTAGGAAACAGGTCAAGGTTGAACTGAGTGGTATGGAGAGTAAATGCCCCAGTTTGCATTCAGCTCAGACAGCGAGAATGAGAGGGTCACGTGGCGCATGCCCAGAGCGCTCCTTGCTGACCCAGATGTGCACTTCATTATGCTTTCCATTGACTGGGCCTTACCAGGTGCCGGGTACTGGGACGGAAAATGAACCAGACGTTCTTCCTTTGTTCCAGGTGCCTGTGTCCGTTGCGTGAGGACACGCAGAGTCAGAGTGTTCTCTGATGAGGTTGCGGGGAGAGGATCCCTAGCTCTAACTGGAAGGAGGGAGGAGGCTAGGAAGGCTTTCCAGAGGAGGTGTTCATCCAGCTGAGGCTTGAAGGATAGGGAGTTTTCAGGCCGTGCAAGGCATGGAGGGGAGGCGGGATGAATAGTCCACCCCGGGTTATTTCAGTCCGTATCCCGCCACTACGTAGTCATGGACTTTGGGCTTTGGGCTCAGGATGAGTCAATTTCCTTTCTCTGGAGCTCTCAAGTGCAGAGAATTTGCCGAGAATCTGGCTAAGAGGTCTGTTCCTCTATTTTAGGGTTCTAGATAGAGCTTCGGGGGATGACCCAGGTTTTCTGGTAGCCAGGTTGCAGCTCAGGGAGAAACCTCCAGCAGCAGGCACGGCCACAGGCGAGGAGCCTGGGGAGGGAGGGCGTTGCTTAGAGGTCCCTGCAGGGTTTCTTTAAACAGAGGCTCCTCCCCTCATGCCAGCCCTGTTGCCCCTGTGTCCCACATCCTAGACTTGTATTTTGACCTCTTCCCTCACGTCGGGTCAGGTCTCGTTGTTGGCTCTTCCTTCTTATGGATTCACTGAGGGCAAAATAAATACCAATCATCTGTCATGGAAAAGGAGCCATGTACTCATTCTCGCTGAGCTGCTGACATCACGGTGATCTGGTCCTATGTCGCTGAGCATTGGACACAGTGACCCCATGTTTGTCATGAGGAGGCAACAGGGTAGGACCTCTGGCTGCAGGGGAGGTCAGGGTGGTGGATGGAACAGCAACACAGCCTACAGCCTGGGGACAGGCGGGCTAATTCCCTTTGATTTGTGGGCAACCGTACTTCCTTGCTCTCGACCTTTTGCCCAGATCACCTTCTAGCCTCCTCGTTTCTCTGTGCAAACCATCTGCTAGGGAAAAGGGCAGAGTGGGTGCCCCGTCCTGGGTATTCAGTGCACACATATCGTGCACGTTGTGTATGTGGGGGTGTGTGTCTGTGAGGGTGTGTATGAGTGTGTTACATATGTGAGGGTGTGTGTGTCTGTGAGGGTGTGTATGGGTGTGTGTATGTGTATGTGTGAGGGTGTGTGTATGTGAGGGTATGTGTGTCTGAGGGTGTGTGTGTCTGCGAGAGTATGTATGACTGTGTGTTGTATATGTGAGGGTGTGTCTGTGTGTGAGTGTGTGTATGTGTGAGGGTTGTATATGTGAGTGTGCGTTGAGTATGTGAAGCTGTGTGTGTGTGAGAGCATGTGTGTCGGGTTTGTATAAGACTATGTGTGTCTGTGTATGTGTGAGGGTGTGTGTGTGTGAGTGTGTGTTATATATGTGAAGGGCTGTGTGTGTGTGAGGGCATGAGTATATATGAGGGGGTGTGTGTGTGAGAGAGAGTGTGTAAGGTGTGTGTATGACTGTGTGTGTCTGTGTGAGAATGTATTCATGTATGTTTTGGAAAAGACCCTGCAGAGTAGTTTTTCGGAAGTTCTGGATTCCAGTTCTCTCTCCTCCATTTTTGACTTTGAGTTGAGTCCCTGGAATATATGAAAGGACAGGCGATGGCAGTGGAAGTTCCTGGGGGGCCGGGCTGGAAGGCCATGGCTCTCACAGCAGAGGTGACTTCCGTTCTGCAGTCAGTAGAGCCACCGGGGATTTTAAGTTGGGGAGTGACAAGACTGGAGCCAGGTGACAGGAACCGTGCAGAGGTCTGGGACACAACTCTTCAACGCTGCCCTTTAACTACCACTACATACGGGTAAGGGGAAGTGACATTTTTGGACAGGTTACTGCTCCTCTTTGCCATGGGACCCAGCAGACTGACAGATGGGTGGGGACAAATGAACAGAGGGAGTGATTTCTGGGGAATGTGTGTGCCTTTGGGAGCTGAACCTTGAAACTCGTGCTCACTCTGGAGCTAAAATCACTGAGAGATGCCTGGTGGGGTTATTTTATCCTGCTTCACCCTTCTGAGGGGCTTGCAAAAGCAAATAGGTTCAGAGAGAAGAGAGGCCAGTGATCGGGGTGAGTGAATGGAGCTTTGGGGAGGTATTAAGCATTCCAAATGCAGACAAGTACAAAGATTTGCAGCAACCCTCTCTACATGAGTATTTACTAAGCAATGTTAATGATCTTGATGCGTGGCTCAAGTATTGGCAGATGTTGGCTTCTGCGGACATACAGGCTTTTCCGAGGCAGGTTCAGACCAGCTGTGCCTGTGCATCCCAGCGGCTGGACTGTTTCGACTACACAAATCCTGCGGATTCGCTGCAAATTCTGTTCTTTTCTGACCATGTGGCGGGAAGGACACATGCTCTTGGAAAGCTGTGGTTCTGCATTGTGGGGAGGGCTGGTTTCCGCTCCCGGAGGAGTGGAAGCATCATGCTGGGATCCTTGACAGAAGAAGGTAGAACCTGGTGGGGATGGGGACAGACACCAAGAGGAGATGTAGCTCTGGGGAAGAAAACAGGAGGGATGTTGACTATATGGAGGCAGCCGGGCAGGAAGTGCTGGGGGATGTAAAGAGAGGTTGAACAGAGAGAGAAGCATGTGGGAAGGTGGGAGCTCAGGAGAAAAGTCCTCCCTGAGAAATAGCAAATAGCGGACACTTGTTTTGACAGCAGTGCCCGGTGTTAAATTTGCCGCTATTCTGTGCCCTGCGCTGTCATTACCCTCTGCAACCCCCAGACCTTGGGAGAAGTCTGCTAACAAGGCAACGTTGTGTTAGTGGTTCTTTCCGGAGAAGACAGGTGGTAGGAGATGTGCGGTGTGGTGGACAAAAGAGATGGTAATCTCTCCAATCTGGAAGCCACTGTCGTGGTGAGAAAGGCCACGAGACTGATTTGGGAGAAACATGGCCCTCACATATTCAGGGATTTGGCGGGGGGAATGGGTTCTAGACCTCACAGGAGTTTGATGGGCTCTCCCGTAAGGCTGGAATTTGAAGGGGGGACAGGTCATCTGGATTAGGTGTCAGCTGAATCACTTTGGGGCCCACATGAGGACCCCAAGGACAGTTCACAAAGACATCGTGTTAGAAGAGCTTTGGTATCATGAAGCCTCAGAATCCTCAGGGAGGAACAAACAAACCCACCTGGGGAGAAATTGATGCATGGAAAGAAAGGTCGGGTTTATGTGTAGAGGGAAGAAAGTGGGAAAAATGTTCCGAGATTTCCCTATTTCCTCAGTCGTGATTGTGCATGTATGTTGATTTTCGAGGCTTGGGTCTAAACTCAAAACGTGATCCCCAGCCCTGGCTGGTGGGGCTTCTTGGAACCTCAGACTCCTCCTCGCACCTCCTGCAGACCAGTCTGCTCCTCTGCCGGGCCCCAGAGGCCCCGGGCACGCTTCGGTCTGAGAGACTAAGTGCTGTCCTGCAGAGCTCCCTGGGATGGGGACTCTTAGCCTCTGTTCCCAGCATCCTACGGCCCAGGGCCAGCCCACGTTTATTTTGTATGACATAACCCATCTCTCCCTCTTCCTTCTGGGCACTCTGCTCATCTGGATTCCAATCTTCCGGGACACCTTGCCTGACTTTTCTTCCTGCTTGGCGGTTTCTGTTCCTCCACCAGCTTTTCGGGATCCTTAGTCCTTTAAATGTTGGAGAGCCCTAGGGCCTGTCTTCCCACCTCGTCCAGTCCCGTGAGTTTAAGTATCATGTCTATGGTGATGGCTGCACACTGTTTCTCCCAGGACCTCCGGACTCATTTACGTGACAGTCTGCTCGCTTGGCGACCTTTCCCAGACAGCTGAGACCCAATGGCCCTAAGTTGGGTCTGACACCAACTCCTGCTTGTGCTTTCCACAACGGGGTAAATGGTGCCACCCACTCCTAGTTTTGTGTGCCCCCAATCTCGACTCTGACTACTCCTCGCCCTCCGCCACCACCACAGGGATCCCTAGAGGAGACTGAGGAGTTCTTTCTTGTCGGCCTCCGTGCCTTCTCTCCGGATCCCTCTGTGTCTGTTCTCAATATGGCAGCGGGAGTCAGATGTTAAAAATGTGAACCGGATCTTGTCCCTCCCTGGCTCCCAGGTGGTTCCCTGCCTTATGCCCAATAAAATCCATAGTCCGACTGCGGCAAGCGAGACACTGGAGGCCTGCCGGCGCCCTCCCTGCTCCCATCTCAGCCTCCCCTTCGCACACGGGCCTCCTCCCTGTGCCCTCACCGCACCAGCCTTACCCATCCCTTCACGGCTGACATAAGGCTGTGTGTTAAGCGGGGTTGGGCTTGTTCTGCAGCTTGCTTTTTTTTTTTTTTTTCCCCATTCAACCGTATATCTTGTTCTGGCTCATTTTTACCTGAAACATAGTCTAAATGCATCATGCTGTGGCCAGAATGTTTGTGTCCCCACCCCCACCCGACTGTCCCATTCATATGTCGACCTCCTAACCCCCTGTCGGGGTCCAGCAAGCTCCCTAGCCCTCTCTGCCAAGTGGAGCGACAGTGAGAAGTCCATGACCCAAAAGGGGGCTTGGGGGCTCTCACCTGGCCACACTGGGCCCCTACCCTCAGACTTGCACCTCCAAACGGTGAGAAAAGAATTACTGTCGTAGTAAGCAACTCAGTCTGTGGTGTTTTGTTAGAGCAGCCCAAATGGATGAAGGCGCATTTCAACTCAACTTACTTAGCCCTTCCCAGAACAATGGACATTTTTTAGGTATTTCCAGTGTGTGAAGAAGGTCCTTGTACACGTGTTCGGCTAAGTTCAATGATAACAAATGGGATTGCTGAGACAGAGGGTTTATGCACTTTTAACTGAATTAAATCAGGCCACATTGCCTGATCAACTGTACCAACCCCCCCCCCCCCCGACCTTGAGCACGTGTAAGAATCCTGGTTCTTACCAGAACTTACAAAATGGAAAGAAAAGAAGTTTTAAAAGATAATGTCACCTATCGACACTTCTCTCTGTACGCATGTATGGAAACAGGTTGCCAAATGATAGTGACAGTATTCTCTCGGTGATAAGATTTGGGGCAAATTTTTTACTTTCATCTTTACATCCTTTTTTGTGATTCCTCAGTGCGTTCATTTCCCATGGCCGCCATTACAAAGTGCCCTGGATGGGACAGCTTCTGACAGCAGTCACTGATTCCCCCTCTCATTAGCTCTCCAGATCTAAGGACTAGAAGTTCAAAATAAAATCTTGGCAGGCTTGGTTCCTTCTGGGGGGCTCTGAGGGAGAATCTGTTCTGGTTTTCTTTCCCAGCTTCTGATGGTTGCTTTAGTGTTTGGTGTTTTTTGGCGGGTCTCTGTGTCCATCATCCCATGGTCTCGTGTGCTCTGTGTCCCAACATCCAAATTGCACTCATTTCACGAAAACACCTGGATTTAGGGCCCACCTTCATCCAGTGTGACCTCATCTTAGTGTGGTTACATCTGCAAAGACCCCAATTCCAAAGAAGGTCACACGGGCAAGTTCTGGATGAACACAAATTTTGGGGGGAATCATTTCAATACACTCATATGTATACATCTCCCAAAAACAACAAAGGAGAGTGATAAAAGGCGGCTGCACGTGGTGGGTCTGAAGCCCAGACTTGCAGGGGTCTCCATGGACACCTTGGAGCCATTCATTGGCGTTAGAAACCGATGAGGAGAAACAGGTGTCTGCGAATAATGCTGTTTGAATTTGAAGCTCTCTGATCGCACTTGCCTTCTGCTGTTGTCCACCTGGTTAACTCTTACTCATAGAGATTCACTGTCAATGATGCCTTTTTCAGGAAGCCTCCCTGATGCTCCAAGGCTCCCCACGATGAATTAGAGCATTGCTCAGGCATAACGCAAGATAGCTACTTCTTTCTTCCTTCCTCCCTCCCTTCCTTCCTTCCCTTCCTTCTTTTGATTTTTATTTATTTGTTTGACACACAGAGAGAGAGAGAGAGAGCACAAACAGGGAGCCTGATGCAGGACTCGATCCCAGGACCTCAGGATCCCAACCTGAGCTGAAGGCAGATGCTTAACTGACAGAGCCACCAAGGTGCCCCAAGATAGAGATTTCTGACTTTTTTTTTTTTTAATGTGTCTCTCCTACTAGGCTGTTCTAAACTGCTAAAACAGACGGACTTTTTGTTGGACTTCTGGGTCCCCAGCACCAAGCACAGTATTTGACATTTACTAGATGCTCATAATACTTATTTCCATCCCCCTCCCTTTTTTTTTTTGCTACTCTGCAGGGGAGAAATTTTGGAGGACATTATTCTACCCTCTAACTGGGAGGTTATTTCAAAGAAATCTTTTATATGTGGCCTCACTTAAATTCATGAAATTTTTCCTAATCATCCCAGAATTTAGGGAAGAAATTATCTGCCAATAGCTGGGATGGGCCATGGAAATTCTTTAGAAAGATGACATTGGACCTAAAATTATGTCTTTTGTGAGTGTGTTCGTAAGTGCTCATGTGCCCTGGGAATATGCTTTCCACTCTACTCTGGCCTGCGTTCCTTTAAGGAATGTTCTCGTTGGGCAAGTATAAATCATATTAGCTTTATTGTATGTACTCTTTCTAAAATATGCTTTCATGTTTAGCCCCTTGACAAATATATGTAGTAACTTTACTACCCTTTTGTTCCCCATGATCTCGAAGGCCAGTTTGGAGTGACTGTGATGTAAACTGCACACATCACTGATCTGCATTTTTTTAGAGCTAAGCCCTCGGGGGTCCCCGTGTAGCTAAATTCCCATCTACCTTTCTGCCTTGAGGATTACCTTGTTTGCATTAATGAGCAAAATGATTCATCCTCATGTTGATGGCTAATTTCATGCAAATGTCAGAGGAAGGATTTGCCTCCTTGGAAAAAGTTGCTGCCTTGATAGATTAACTGTCCACTCTATAATTCTCAGCTTAGATAGGGTCCAGCAAGTGTTTCACTTCATTATCATACCCCTGCCATCCTAAAGGATCATTTCCAATTTCCTCTCTAATTACCGAGAGATTATTTACTTAAGTCCTTACAGCTGGGATGGGACATGGAATGCAGATATTGGTTTTTGTTTTGCTTTAATTTTTTTTCCCCTTAAAAGAAAGGAATCTCAAAAAAAAAAAAAGAGAGAGAAAGAAAACTTATTTTCCATCTATTCCTTCTTTCTCGATCCAGGAACATTTGAGTTTATCGTTAATGCTGGGGTCATTTCTAACGCAGCCAATGCAATTGTTGAATTTGTGGTTTTCAGCAGATTTGCAGTTGGGCTTTTCATCTTTGACTAATGATTACTTCTAAGCCTTTGTGGCATATCCATTTTCCTAACATTTTAAATAAATAGGGAAATGTCATGGAAACCAATGCTCATTTCTTTTTCTCTCTATGTGTGTGTCTGCTCTGGTTGTTTTTCTTCAATGCTCATTTCTGCTGCTGTTCAGGAGTGTGAAATACATATTATTCTTCAATGCTTTTAATGTACATTTGGCGTGGGTCATTACAATGAGAAAACGACACAGATGTCGAGGAAACTTCTAAGGGGGAGTTAGAAGGATTACGGAAAAAGAATGGTCATGTCATCTATTTATTCACTCATTTGTATATTTCTCCAGTGATTTTTATTGAGGTCCTACTCTGTGCCAGCGCTAAGCCCTATAGTAGGCATACCTTGGTCACTGCCATTGAAAAACCAGTTTGGGGGCACCTGGGTGGCTCAGCTGGTTAAGCGACTGCCTTCAGCTCAGGTCATGGGTCCTGGGATCGAGTCCCACATCGGGCTCCCTGCTCCTTGGAGAGTCTGCTTCTCCCTCTGACTTTCTCCCCTTTCATGCTCTCTCTCACTGTCTCCCTCTCTCTCAAATAAATAAATAAAATCTTAAAAAAAAAAGAAAAAGAAAAACAAGTTTGGAGGTTTGTCTGAGTGGGACAGGGATTAAATGAATAGGATGCAAATGAGCATATAATTATAAGAGGCATGCAAATGCGGGGTGCCTGGGTGACTGTGTGTTAAATGTCTCCCTTCGGCTCAGGTCATGATCTCAGGGTCTGGGGATCGAGCCCTGTGGTGGACTCCCTGCTCAGCGGGAGTCTGCGTTTCCCTCTCCCTCTGCCCCTCCTCGTGCTCCTTCTCTCACATGCATGTTCTCTGTCTCTCAAATGAATACATAAAAAAATTTTTTTAAAGAGCATGCAAATGCTGTATACCAGTGGTGACGTTTGTTAATATCCCCATTGATCTCATCAGAAAAGTTTCTAAGTCTTGGGAAGCTGTCAGGCTCATGGGAATAAATACAAGTTTTCCAAAATTCTAATTTCCCTTTTAAAGCTTGAAGCTTATGGTTCAGTAACTAGTACAATCTATTGTTTTCCTTGAAGTGACAGGTTCACTTCATTCGTTTTCGAAAAGATGCCTGCCACACATGGCTAGTTCAGTCCCCGACACCAACAATCACTCAAGGACTCTTTTTAGAGAAAAGCACTGGACCTGGTCATGAGGAAGAGGTGCTGCCTGAAGGCTTCCCATGGGGTCACTTTCTTCTGTTTCACAGGGATGTTCTTCAGCGAAAAGGGCATTTTTGGAATATTCCCTGTTTACTTATGCATTTTCACTGTGAGTGCGCAATGGTGAGACATACAAGGACAGGGGCCCCTGGGTGGCTCAGTCGGTTAAGTGTCTGCCTTTGGCTCAGGTTCTGATCCCAAGTTCCTGGGATCAAGCCCCGCATCAGGCTCCCTGCTTAGAGGGGACCCTGCTTCTCCCTTTCCCTCCGCCACTTCCCCTGCTTGTGCTCTCTCGCTCTCTGTCAAATGAATAAATAAAATCTTAAAAAAAAAAAAAGATATAAGGACAGTGATGGTGGTTGTCACTGTCTTGACTCTGGTTAAGATTTGACCTTGTGTTGGGGCGCCTGGGTGGCTCAGTGGTTTAAGCCGCTGCCTTTGGCTCAGGTCATGATCTCGGGGTCCTGGGATGGAGTCCCGCATCCGGACCTCTGCTCGGCAGGGAGCCTGCTTCCCTCTCACTCTCTCTGCCTACTTGTGATCTCTCTCTGTCAAATAAATAAATAAAATCTTTTTTAAAAAAAAGTTTTGACCTTGTGGAGCCCCTAGGGAAGCACAGACCCCACTTTGAGGATACTGCTTTCTCTCTTATTCCACAAGCATTTACTATCAGTTTCCTGTGGACCATTCCTGGGAGGGAGGCTCCTACCACCTTAACACACTATCAGATCTTTCTTATCTAGTAATAACCCCAAGGAATCGAGCAGAGCTTAAGGAAGAGACTTCTTGCAAAGGCAAGGCAGGATTCAGGTCAACTAGCAAGAGATGATAAAGGATCCCAAGCTAACAGCCCCTGCGCATGAAGGGGAAAGGCAGGCTCCCAGAACAGGAGAGGACAGCCCCCTGGAGCTGTGGTCCTCAGGAGAGGATGCTGCCAACAGACCCTCTGGGACTCCTCCGGTGGCCTCCCTCTCCCCTGCTGGTGCATCTATGGCACACCCATCTGGAAGCCCCGGGTTAGGGGAGTGTGGGCTGCACTTCTAAGCCAGCTTCTCATCGCACAGGGCCACGTGAAGGAGGACAGGAATGGATTTAGACGAGTGGATGGAGACTCCAGGTGTGGCACGGAACTCGTATCATTTCATTTAATCCTGATAACCTCGTGGAATAAGTGCCCGCGCCATCCCCGTCTTGCAGATGGACATAAGGAAACCGGAGAGGGGAAACTCTATGGGCAGGGTCTAGATTTGAACAGACCCCGACCCGGGCTCATACCTGGACCTCTAAGCCTCTCTACCACGTACTGTCTGGCATACAGGCAGGCAAGAAAATGGCCACGTGGGCTTCCTTCCGTGAGCGGCTTGCCCAGACCAGTAGCATAAGGAAAGCTGTGTGCTGGAAAGACTTGGTTCTTTTTTCACAAGACGCCACACTGCTTTCTTGTCCCCCCAGTTCTTCGTTTTCTGCCCAAAGACTCCCCGGATGGGCCAGCCAGGGTAGGATTCAGCCCAAAAATCACAAATGGGTCCTGAGAGCTGGTGGGGAGTGTTTGTCCCACAGCGGGGTCCTGCAGGAGTCTCTCACCTTTCCCTTCCTCCTTGGTTGCCAAAAGCAGAGACTCCACTGCCTGGGACAAAGAGTTCTTTGACAAGTCAGATGAAAACAACAACGATAAACAAAACAGATTCAAACTACATGGGTCCTGAGGGAAAGGGAAAAAAAATCAGGAAGACTGGACACTTTGGAATTCATTCCTTTGCACCATCACTAAAAAGTTTTTTTTTCATGCTACGTTTGATACAGGGTGCAGACTTCCTAGAGGGTTTCATAGCAACTTAAAGTCCTCAACTGGATTCCTCTCTTAAAGCTTTATCAATGCCATAGGAGGGAGTTCAGGATTTAGGATTTTTATGATATTTAAACACACCAAAACCATTTACTCTTGTACCGATATTACTGACGACGATTACTCTCTCCCAAAGTGAGATGCCACGTCTCTGATTGTTGCCCTGCTGTTTTGGTTTATACAAGATCTGTTTCCTACTTTGCGATGGTTCACATCCCATAAATACCGCACCCAGACTGCATTCAGGGCAGTGTCCACAGCATAGCTTCAAGTTAAAAATCACTCCCATCTCCAGGTACTTTCTTTTGGGGAGAAAATGCCTGCTGGGTCCCATGATGTTACCCAGAGCCGCAGGCCAGCTCTGAGGGCAGAGTGAGTTGTTACTCTCTCCTCCTTGTGGGGGGGGGGGAGGGGGGCGGGGCGGGGTGCAGGGCTGGTGAAGGCCCGAGGGCAGCTGTGACCCATTTGGGCAGCATTTAAAAAAAAAATTTTTTTTTTCAGCATAACAGTATTCATTGTTTTTCACCACACCCAGTGCTCCATGCAATATGTGCCCTCCCTAATACCCACCACCTTGTTCCCCCAACCTTCCACCCCCCCAACCCCCCCAACCCCCCCCCCCCACCGCGCCTTCAAAACCCTCAGGTTGTTTTTCAGAGTCCATAGTGTCTCATGGTTCATGTCCCCTTCCAATTTCCCTCAACTCCCTTCTCCTCTCCATCTCCCTATGTCCTCCATGTTCTTTGTTATGCTCCATAAATCCTCTGCCTTCGGCTCGGGTCGTGATCTCAGGGTCCTGGGATCGAGCCCTGCGTCGGGCTCTCTGCTCAGCGGGGAGACTGCTTCCTCCTCTCTCTCTCTCTGCCTGCCTCTCTGCCTGCTTGTGATCTCTGTCAAATAAATAAAATCTTTAAAAAAAAAAAAGTGAAACTATATGATAATTGACTATCTCTGCTTGACTTATTTCACTCAGCATAATCTCTTCCAGTCCCGTCCATGTTGCTACAAAAGTTGGGTATTCATCCTTTCTGATGGAGGCATAATACTGCATCGTGTATATGGACCACATCTTCCTTATCCATTCGTCCGTTGAAGGGCATCTCGGTTCTTTCCACAATTTGGCGACCGTGGCCATTGCTGTTATTAACATTGGGGTACAGATGGCCCTTCTTTTCACTACATCTGTATCTTTGGGGTAAATACCCAGTAGTGCAATTGCAGGGTCATAGGGAAGCTCTGTTTTTAATTTCTTGAAGAATCTCCACACTGTTCTCCAAAGTGGCTGCACCAACTTGCATTCCCACTAACAGTGTAAGAGGCATCATTTTGGACAGGTCATTGTCGGGGTGGAGTGGAGATGTTGGGGGCAGGTGTGATATTGGGGTGGACAGATGGGGGTGCTACAGGAGGGGGGAGGGGTGAAGAGGCTGTCACGGCCTGAGTGGGAGGCCGGAGGACCCGACCTACAGATGTGGCATGGATGGAGGGGTGTGCATCCGGGACTCTCAGGAGTTGACTCGCAGTCCCGCTGCTCCGTGTCAGGTTGAGGCTGAGGGTAAGGGACGTGATGACGGTGTGTGTGCTGGCTTGCTTCCCCGAGTAGACAGTTTCGGAGGCGGGAGGCACCCTGCAGCGAGCTGCTTTCCACTGTGAACGCGTCCCTCCGTAGGGCGGCCCCGTTTCATGGGAAAGGCATCCTACAGAATGTGGCTCTTTATGACCGGCTTCTTGCCCATAGTGGAATGTTTTCAAGGTTCATCCACATTGCAGCACGTGTCTGTGCTTTCTTCCTTTTTACGGCCGAAGGAGTAATAGTCCGTCAGATGCACCTACCACATCGGATCTATCTATGCATCAGCTGGTGATGTTCAGGTTGTTTCTATTTTTGGGCTGCGGAGAGTGATGCTGCCCCGAACGTCGGTGCCCACGGTCTGCGTGGGCTCACATCTGCGTTTCTCTGGGGCGTGCACCTGGGAGCAAAATCACCAGGTCACACCCGGCCCTCGATGCTTGACATGTCGAGGAACTGGTAGGTTGTATTTGGTCCCCATCTCCCTAGTAACATTTTGTTGGCTTTAAAGTCTCTTTTGTTTGATAATAATAGAGCAACTTCAGCTTTCTTTCTTTCTTTCTTTTTAAGATTTTGTTTATTTATTTGACAGAGAGAGAGAGCGCGCGAGCAAGGGTCGCGGCAGGCGAGGGAGAGGGAGAAGCCCGCTCCCTGCTCAGCTGAGCAGGACACCCACCCAGACCCACTGAATCAGAAACTCTTGGGGGAGTGCGGGATGGGGCCCAGCCTTCTGTGTTTTGACAAACCCTCTGGGTGATTCTGAGGCCTGATCACAGTTGAGGACCCCCATTCGGGGTATAATGAGGAGCGGGATTTCCGGATAGCAGGCAAACGATTGTTTTTCAAAGTGGTGGTTGCAGGTTCATGCCAGGAGCTGTGTGTGTGAGTTCCCGTAGGTACACACCCTTAAGCACTTTGGGTTGTCCGATTTCTTTTTTTTGTGTCTGACTGCTTTTCCCTGCAGAGAGGCGTGGGCGTGACGGGTTCCCCTCCGTGTGTGCCTGCCAGCCTCCCTCCCCTGTCTCAGAAGCACAGCCCCGTCGCTCTGCAGCGGCTCAGCTGTCACTGTCTCCGCTGTGTGGGTTTGTCTGGGCAGGAATACATGCACCATCTGCTGCGCCTGGAGCATCGTGCCGAGGAGCAGTTCCTGGAGCACTGGCTGAACCCTCAATGCAAGCCCCACTGCGACAGGAACGTGGTCCACCCTGTGTGAGGGGCTCCAGCCCAGCCTCCGGTATGTCCCTTCGCCCACGGGTCTTCCGGGTTAGGGAGGTGGCGGTGGACAGCACGTGCATGGGCTCAGAGTCTTTGGAGGCCATGGCTTAGGGGAGCCGGCTAACCAGCTGGCTGAGGGTTAGGGAGGGAGTGGCAGGAGTCACGCATGGGAGAGAGGTGGCAGCCAGGTCGAGGGGGTTGCTGCGGACAGACAGGGAGCCTGACTCCTCTGACTCACCGAGAGATGCCAGAGAGGGGAGGGATGGGAGCCTGTTTGCTGTCCAGAAGAGGTTACTCTGGAATACAAAGCTGGAGAAGGTGGCTTGTGGAGACTTGGGTTTTGACAGGTGGGGTCAGCAACTGAGGCCTTGACCAGTGACATCCATCATAACCATCGCCAGAGTCACCAGGACTCGCAGCTTCTGTCCTGCCTTCCCCTAGCCTTCCAACCCGGGGGTCTGCCCGGCCCACCCATTCCTCCCCCTTCTTGCTCTGGCTTTGCTCTTTCAGGCCACCCGAGCTGGCCTGTCAGCGTTCCCAGCGCGCCTGCGCACCCTGCCTGCTCCCACGCCAGGCCGCGGGCCTTTTCCCGCGCTGGCTCCTCCTTCCCAGATCCTCTTAGATAAAGGAGCAAATCCCTTCAGAGGGTAAGCCTAGTGGACGTCAGGCCTCTTCTGTCATTTTTATGGATGAAGCAGGACAGGATACAATTGGGTCGTTTATCATCTGTGGTTAAGAGAGAGACATCTTACATCTGCGTTGCCGTTGATTCTGTGCTGCCATGAGTCAGCGGCCATGAGTCAGTCACTCCCTCCAGGGTGGCGCTCTTGAGAACTTCCAGAGTGCTCGCTCTCCCACGAAGTCTCCTGTTTGATCCTCTTCACCCCCCAGTGCCATTTGAGGGCATGTGTTTAACCCCATGCGACGGAGAAGCTAAGTGAGCGTGATTAAGTACTAACTCATGCCAGGCATTGGCTGGGATGTCAGTCTTCTGCCAACGCCGAGTCCCACACTCTTCCTGTAGATGGCACTGCCCGGTCCTCTGTGTGTGGGGAGGGGTGGAACAGAAGTTCCGTCTTTCAAGGGTGTGGGTTGGGCTGACATCTCTCCGTAAAGGGAGGACTTAGTGCTATTGTGTGGGCCCCGGAGAGAGGGGTGGTTTCTGGGTTGAGCGAGCCCCACCCACAGTGGCACCCTCCATGGGCAGACAGACGGATGGAGGGCTCTGCCTCTGGGGGGGATGGGCCCTGTGGGTGAGCCCCGGGTGGGGACCACTGGCTTCTGCAAAACACAGATCCCCGCCCCCGCCGAGGCCTCAGGGCAGGCAGCTCGCACTTACATAGAAACGGGGAAGCCACGGGGAAGGGGGCCCCACCAACTTGGAATGTGGATTCAGAGAGCATTCAGATCGTGAAAAACCATCATGGGGGGAAAATGCCCAATTTCTCTCTGTTGCCTCATCGACAAAATGAGGGTAGTAAAGGCTTTTCCCTCACAGGGTTGTTCCGAGCATTAAAAAAGTCAGTGTCTGGAAGGCAGAGCTGCCTGGTATCCCCGGGGAGGTGCTAGGAGCTGACGGCTTAGCGTAGAGGCTTCTTCCTTCCCCTCCTCCCCTCCCCTTTTTATCAACTTGATCATCCCATGATCATTCTTTCCTTGTTCTTTTCCAGCCAGCCGTCTGAGAAACCACGACCCGGCTACTGTCAAAATGGGAGGAGGCGCCCTCTTGCACGTGTGTTTCAGCTTTGGGAACGGATGTGTTCAGACCTCGGGAGCTGCGGGCGTGGCAAAGGCTGCCTTGGGGATTAACAGCAAATATGTATATACATATGCTGCTTCGTTTTACTAACCTGCATCACTCGTTAAAGCCAATAGCTTAAAGTATAACTCCCCTCCCTGCCTGGCCTTCCTACAGGTTTGATGGGGACGGGGGGGGGGGGGGGGGGGGGGGGCAGACAGGAGGGAAAGCTCAGCCCGGGAGAATGCAAGGGCACCTTGGGCTCAGCCGACTGGC
Organism: Meles meles; assembly: GCF_922984935.1. NCBI lineage: Eukaryota > Metazoa > Chordata > Mammalia > Carnivora > Mustelidae > Meles > Meles meles. Next base: position 33,164,597 of record NC_060083.1, read on the forward strand.
AGACTGCCCACCCTCAGGGCTCTGGGAGGTCTTGCAGGCCTGCCCTGGGGGCTGTGGAGGCGTCTGGTCATCCATTCCCCTCCCCACCTTGTCTGCTCTAATAAACAGTGGTGTTCAATCTGCTTTCTGTGACGTCTCCTTTCTTTCCCCTCCAAGAAAATCTGTAATTTCCCTCCCTGCTTACCTTTGTGAAACCAGCATCAGAAAGCTTACAGTTCTTTGAATAAATAGATGGAGGAAATGAAAACCCCTAGCAGTTTTTCACAAGGGCCATCTTTATTGGCAAAGAGATGACTTGCCTGAGGCCTGCCCTGGACATAGAGCCATCACTAACTACCAGGTGCACAGCCTGGTCTTCTAGCCAAGGATAAAACTTTTTGGTGAAAAGTGAGTTGTAGCTTCTCTATCCCTCATGTGCCCACAGGTCTCAGAATCAGAGGTTGCAGGGTCAGAGACCAACAACAGCAGGAACTGGGAGGGCAAGGGAAAGTGGGCTGAAGGGTTCTAGGGAGAATTGGGCATCCTCAAAAAGAGGTACCCTGGGCTACAGAGTGGGGGGAGCCCCGTCCCCTGTCCCAAGGGAGCCTGGGCGGGCTTGTCTAGGGAGCCGTCACAGAGTGTCCCAGGGCCAAACCCTGAACTAGGATTTTTCCGCACTAGGATTTTCACTGAATCATTACACCTACTCTGTGCACTAAGTAGATGTGGTTATTATTCCCATTTTATAGGTGAGAACACTGAGGTTTACAGAATGTTGATAGTGTATTTGTTCTCGGTCTTGGCTATAACAAATTACCAGAAACTTCGTGGCTTAAAACGAGAATTCATCACCTTATATTCCGAGGACAGAAGTCCAACCCGAGTCTCACGCCTCAGGGCTGTGTTGCTCTCGGAAGGCTCCATGGGTAAATCTGTTTCCTCACCCTTTCTGGCTTCTTGAGGCTCCAGCATGTCTCATCTCCCTCCTCCATTGTCAAAGCCAGCAGTGACAAGTTGCACCTTTCTCACACTACGTCGTTACGTCTCTCCTGCCTCTCTCTTCCACTGTTAAGGACCCTCGTGATGACATTGGGCCCTCCCAGCGAAATCAGGGCAACCGCACTCACTTCAGGCCAGTTGTTAGGTGCCGTTAATTACATCTGTGACCTCACCTCCCCAATGTCCCGTAAGGTAACGTGCTTACAGTGTCCTGGGATTAGGACGGGGGTATCTTGCAGGGGTGGAGGAGCATTAGTCTGCCTCCCACAGGCAGTGTGTTGAAGTCCACATAACTGGTAGGTTAGGCAGCAGGGATTTGAAGGTAGGAAGCCCCTCACTGCCCTGGGCTTCCCACATGCTCTGTCCCTTTGTCCTAACCCTGAAATCCTTCTGCCTTGGATTCAGTGACTTTCTCAACTGAGCTCCTTGAGGGCTCAGGATGTGTCTTTATTGGGACACCGCTGCACCCCTCACCTGGTAGGGGGGCATCCGTTGAGTGCCAGACCCATTTCTTGGACTCTGACCTTGAACTCACGGACCCTGACATTGAACACGTGGACTCTGACTTTGACTTGCCCAGGGCCTGTGGAATGGTGGCAGACAGAACGCTCCTGCCCAGGGCCCCATGCCGCCTGCCTCTTGGGGGCTGAGAAGTAGGAGCTCAGTATGTGTGTGTGGCCCAGAATGCAGGGGGCTGAGACTAATAGGTCAGAAGGGAGAAAAGGACTGGGGCAGAAGTGAAAATACAGCGGACCCACAGGGAACCAGGTTCTTATGTCTGAGCAGAGGAGGGCCCTGGTTGAGCTTCTAGGAACATTTCTCAGGGGCAAAATCTCCCCTTATGAACAAAAGAGATGCTTCACCTGTCATATAGAGCCTGGCTTTCAACCTCCTCCCCTTGACACATGGATGTGCTTTCCCAGAACAAACTCCCCTGACACAGACACAAGGGCTAGAATATTGTAGTTGATCGTGAGCTTGCGGCAACCTCGCCTTCCCCCTGCTCACAACAGTGTTTTGGAGGGCACGTGAATGAGAGCAACAGCTTGACAGGATGATCTTGACAGCAGCAGACAACAGTGCTTCAGACTACAGGCTTGGAGCCGGACTGCCTGCATTTCACTCTTGGTTCCACCACTGACAAGCTGTGTGTCCTCAGGCAAGTGGACTGACCTCTCTGGACCTCAGCTCCCTTCTCTGTAAACTGGGAATAATAAGAATACTTCTCTCCAAATATTATTGTGATAATTCTTTTATTGAGGAAACACTTCATAAAAGTAGCTATTACTGCTTTAAAAGATTCAAAGCTTATTGGGCATTACTTCATTAACCAAGATAAAGTGTCTCTCACTCTCTCTCCCTTTATTTATTTATTTTTAACTTTTTATTTAGGGAAAAGATAGAGAGTGTTTTGGGGGTCCCAGAGTAGAGAAGGGCTGCCTCTTCACTTAGAAAGGGTTGCTCTGTTTACATTATTGAATCTTCTTATCTGTAAGCATGGTCTATCTCTCCATTTGTTCAGGCTATTTTTAAATGTTTGTTATTAAAATTTTATGATTTTCTTTGCAAAGACTGTGTATATCTTTTGTCAGTATTGTCTCTAGATACCGTGCAGGACTTTCAAAATTATAACCAGAATTTTCCTACAATTACATTTTCTAGTTGGTTATTCCGGTGCATATAGGAATAAAATTGATATTTATATATTGATTATATCTAGCCATCTCTCTGATATCTCTAACCAATTCTTACAGTTTTTTTTCCAATTCTTACAGTTTTGAGACAATTACTGTATATGACCTTGACTTCTCTTCCAAGTTGAGAACAAATTGAGAAGTAGACATAGGAGCATGTTAGAATAAGAATGATCACCTTTATTACCAGGACGGTTCTTTGGAAAATATGGATTAGATCTGTAGCTACAATAGGCTCTTTAATACTCCGTTCCATGATTAATGTACTCAGTCACAGACAGGGCTGGAAAACTGCAGGCATCTCCTATGGGCGCTACCCTTGTAAAAATCCTGGAATGGAGGAGCAGAGAATAAGTACTTTCTAGGGGCGGACTTGTTCCCCAGGACAGCGGAGAGAAATGAGCTATGCAGGTCTAGCTCCTTCTGCAGACTCAACAAATTACTCTCTTGAAGGTGAATGGGAGAGCAAAGAGAGGCCAGCAGTGTTACTCTAATGCAGTTACCACCATGAAGAAACATGAAGTAAATGCCCTTCCCATATTATAGATTTCATTGTATTCCCTTTTAAAAAAATAATTGCCCATGACAATACTGTTTCTTGTATAATCCTTACACCTTTTATTAGTTTTTCCTATCTTATTGCTATAGCTAGGACATCTAGAATAGTGAACAGATGTCATTATAGTGTGTCTGTTTTTTTTTTTTTCTTCATTCCTGTCTTTAAAAGGAATCTATATGATTACTGTACTCTTTTGGTAGAAAGCTTTATCAAGTTAGGGAAGTTCTTTTCTGTTCCTGATTTGGAAAAAAAAAATTTTTTTTTTAAAGATTTTATTTATTTATTTGACAGACAGAGATTACGAGTAGGTAAGAGAGGCAGGCGGGGAGAGAGAGGAGGAAGCAGGCTCTCCATGGAGCAGAGAGCCCGATGTGGGGCTCGATCCCAGTACCCTGGGATCATGATCTGAGCCGAAAGCAGAGGCTTTAACCCACTGAGCCACCCAGGCACCCCTGAAAAAAGTTTTTTAAGTGGATATTTAATTTTTTGAATTCTCTTTTGTGTTAATTGAAATGACAATATTAATTGTAATAACATGAATGTGAGTTCCCTAATGTTAAGCTGTCCTTAAATTCCTGAGCTCATTGTGGCTTGTCAGGGAAGGCTTCTTAGAAGCGGGGTGCCATCAATGATTGTGAAGGAATTAGCTGGATAAAAAAAAATGTATTGGGGATGAGAGGTAGGGCAAGGTGAGTGTGCAGATGGGGAATATTGTTGCAGGAAGAGGCAAAAACAAGTGCAAAGGTCCTGAGGTAGAGAAGGAGCCAGTTTGTTTGAGGAACTCCCACAGAGCCAGGATGGGTTCACTTCTGAAGATAGAGGGAGAGTGTTGGCCCCAAGGAGGCAGCCAGTAAATCTCATATAGCCCAGTTAACCTTCTCCTCAAACCTGCAAACTCATCTATCTGATGGAAAACAAGTCTCTGCTTCAGAGATTTTTTTCAACAGATTAAAATGGCTACTCCATTTTGTGGCTCAGGTTTCAGGTGGTTCAAATCTCTCTTTTAATTAAGTGTGGGCCCTGCCTTTCCTCTTTCTGGGTCATGTCAAGGTTCTTCTTCTCTGCAGTTTAATAGTAGCAGAGAACAGTTGTTCTTAATGTATGGTCCCCACGGGCCAGCAGAAAATTGTCAGACATGCAAATTCTCAGACCCCACTTAGACTTTCTGAATCAGATACTCGGGGGCTGAGGCCCAGCGAGTGATCTGGGTTTTAGTGAGCCCTCCAGGTGATTCTGACATACTCAAGACTTTGCGAACCATTGGATTAGAGCTTCCCGGAGCTTCCTGAAGCTTCCCAATGTTGTGGAAAGAACCCGAGACTGAGAGACGGCAGGCCTGAGTTCTGGTCCCCTTTACTCATTTCTCCAACAAATATGTTTTGAGTGCTTACTGTGTGTGCCTTGCACTATTTTAGGTCCTGCAGACCCAGGGATGAACAAGACAGAGAAAGGCTGATTCTTAAAAAAAAAAAAAAAAAAGTTATGGAATCAATACACATAAAATTCACCGTCTTAACTAATTTAAAGCATACAAGCTAGTGGTAGTACATCGACAATATTGTGCAACCATCACCACCGTCTGGTTCCAGAACATTTTATGACCCCAAAATGCAACTCTGGACCCACGAAGCAGTCACTTTCATTTGTCTTTCTCTCTGGCCCCTGGCAACCACCAGTCTGCTTCTGTCTCTCCGGATTTACCGATTGTGGACATTTCATGTAAGTTGAACTATACATATATGGCCTTGGTGTCTGACTTTTCACTTCTTATATGCTCTTAAGAGTCATCCGTGCCGTGACATGCATCATTCCTTGATATGGCTGAGTCATACCCATTGTGTAGACAGACTACATTTTGCTCACCCTCCATTAGCTGATGGACGTTGGGGTTGCTTCCATATTTTAACTATTGTCAATAGTGCTGCTGTGAACATTTGTGTGCAAGGTTGTTGGTTTTTTTTTTTTTAAGATTTATTTATTTATTTGAGAGAGAGAAAGAGCAAGCAGGGGAGGGGTAGAGAGAGAGGGAGACAAGTAGACTCCTTGTTGAGCAGGAAGCCTAATGGGGGGGCTTGCACCCAGGACCCTGAGATGGATGGACCTCAGGATGACCTGAGCCGAAATCAAGAGTTGGATGCTTAACCGACTGAGCCACCCAGGTGCGCGTTTTGGTTTGAATACCTGCTTCCCTTTCTTTTGGGACTATACCTAGGGGTAGCGCTGCAGTGTCATACAGTCACTCTATCTTGGACTTTCGGGGAGTCACCCAACTTTTCCATAGGGGCTGTGCCGTTTTACATTCTCTCCAGCAGTGCGCAAAGGTCCCGATATCTCCACGTCCTTGCCAACACTTGTTATTTTCCTTTTCTTTTTTTTTTTTTAATGATAGCCGCCCTAGAAGGTGTGAAGTGGTATCTTATTGTGGTTTTGATGTGCATTTCCCTACCGGCTACTAATGGTGAGCGTCTGTTCCTGTGTCTATTGGCCATTTGTATATCTTCTTTGGAGGAATGTCCAAGTCTTTTGCCCATTTAAAGCCTTGGTTGCTGAAGGGATGATGTTTTTGAGGAGCTAGGAGCAGAGCTTATTAATAGAATCTGAGACACAATTCTGAGCCTCTCCAGCCTCCGTTTCCTCTTCTAAAAAGTGGGGATTGTAACAGAACCTGGGGTAAAGGATGGCCGCAAAGACTGAGGAGTCTGCTGTGTGTACAGCTAATGGGACTTTGCGTGGCACGTGGTGGCTCTGTGCTGTGTAACCGACAGTCCTTCCTATTCACCTGAGATGAGACTAACAATAGTAACGGAGCAAGAAGTTACCAGAGATTAATGACTGCTGGGAAGAAAATAAAACCGTGATGCAACAGAGAGTGACTGGAAGGCTATTTTAGGTTGGATGGACAAGGAAGGCTTTTTGGAGGAGGTGACACTTGAGCTGACACCGGGATGACAGGAAGGAGCCAACTGCCTGAGGATTCATATACCGGAAGAGCTGAGGGAACAGCCAGGGCAGAAGTCTTAAGACAGGAACAAGCCGGCCCGTTCAAGGAGCCTCTTGGGAGAAGGACAGGGCTGCTGGGGTGGGGGTTGGGGGCCTGGGCTTTCCCTGCGTGCGGTCTTGGGGGCAGCCCAGAATGAAAGGACGAAGGCTTTGGCATCAGGAAGCCTGGGTGTCCAGGTCTCTCCACGTGTTGGTTAGGAAACAGAGGACGAGTGACTTAGCCTATTTGGAAAAGTCCTCCGTTTTCTCACGGTAAAAGTGGGGCTGGTTATTCCTACTTCATGGGTCTGCTCTGAAGCTCAAATGAGATGAAGTACAGACAGACACATACATTTGACATGGTATTAATCACAGGAGGGAGACACTGCTAAGCCCCATGCCCTGCCCAGCAGAGTGTGGGTGCATTTGAAAATACTTTATCATGGGGGTGGTCGTGATTCATAAGCCCTCCTCGCCTCCCTCCTGGCTTCCCACCTTCCTTGAAGCTTCCTTCAAGGTCCAGTCCGGTTAGGCTTTTACTGAGCAACCCCCCACACCCTACACACACACCCCATCCATGTGCCTGACATGAGGCCGTGGAGGTGAGCGACAAGGTCTGTGACTTCAAGGAGCCTCGACCCTTTCATCCACGAGGCATCCTCCTTCGGAGGCAGTTAGAATGACCGCCCCTCCTCCTGTGTGGCAGCAGCACACAGGGGATGTGGAAATCCTTAGGGTTGAAGGAAGTATGGGGAGGGGCTGGGGCTTGGAAACTTGGTCTCCTTCTTCTCAGGCAGCATCCCGGCTGCAGGCAACCCAGCGTCGGGGCAGACAGTACTCCGAGGCCAGACTGCCTGTGCCTCATGCTGGAGCCCCCACTCGCTGGTTACTTCACCTCTCTGTGCCTCAGTTTCCTCATCTGTGAAATGGAGGCAGTAGTCGTCCTTACCTCACAGGGCTGTCATATCCGTGGGATAATTTGAATCCAGGTAAAGCAGTGGAAGAATGCCTGGCAGGAAAGTGCTGTATATATATCTGCTTGTTAAAACAAATAACATCACATTAACTTTGCGGCCTGGGCAAGCCATTTGCCGACCAGAGCCCCGCTTTGCAAATCTGCACATTGGAGCTCGCGTGAGGCTCCTCGTGTGAGGTGGGATAAGGTGTGCATAGTGCCCGGGCCTGGTGAGTCTGCACAGACTCCAGCTCCCTTCCTCCCTCTCACCCCTGAGTCCCGCTGGGACTCTATCTGTCTTTCCCTCAACTCCTCAAGGCCAGAGACACAGGCCTTATCTGCAGCCCAAGGCCGGTACCCTGACAGTTCTCAGAAAATCGCTGTTTTATGGAGCTGGAAAAGGAGGAGAAATTGGACATGAGGTGGGGTGTGTGATTCTGTGTATGTCTGCACGTGCACCTGCGTCTATGTGTGTTTGTGTGCAGGTCTATCTCTGTGTGAATGTCTGTGTGTATCTGTGTATGTCTGTGTGTGTGTATGTGCATATGTCTCTGCGTCTACGTGTGTCTGTGTCTGTATGCATGTCTGTGCATGTGTGTGTGTGTCTGTGTGTGTGTGTGCGCGTGCGTGTTGGGGCACCAGCCAACCCCAACCCGCACAGAGCTGCCAGGAGGACCCAGCGATCTGACCCAGCCCACAGCTGGGGCTGGGGGCGGGGCTGGGGGCTGCGAGGGCCGACCCGGCCACTAGGGGTCAGTGTGCCTCCGCCGCAGGCGCTGCGGGCTGCGTACCTGATTGGGGCGGGCGCCCACTGACAGTTCCTGACAGTTTTGCAACATCTCCTGCCTAAGGTTAAAAAAAAAAAATTAATTAATGTATCTTTCTCCGTAGCAGAGAAGGGAGCCCAGACAACCGAAATAACAAGCCGACTCTTTTTGCAGGAGAATGCAGAAGGTGGTTAACCCGCCCCGTCCTTCGCATTCCTGGGCTGAAGGACTAAGAATCCAGTTGTGGTTTCTGCTCTGGCTATCTTGGTGCCGCCGAGGGTGCCACGGGGGAAAATCTGCTGAATTCTTCCTTTTCTATTTTCTGCCTGGGCGAGGAGGAGGGCGTTAATGCCGGCTGGCAGTTACATGAAACTGAGATGGATGGTAATGGGGTGTGTTAACAAACAAGGGCAGGAAATAAAGTGTCATATTTTCTGGAGGGTGAACCGCTCCCCGGAGACAGAGCAGCAGGATTCTACAGAGGAGACACTTTGAAGAGAAAAAAAAAAAAAAAAAAAAAAAAAACCACCCTGCATAATCTCCCCCTCCCCCTTCTCTCTCTTCTCTTCCCTTTCTGGTGCCTCTTTGGTGAGACATAAATTCAGTCCCATCCTGGGACTGGCTAACGGGCAAATAATTGGGCACCAAAAAGGAAAAAAAAAACCCTCACTTAGATTCCTGCTAAGATATTTAGTTATTCCTTTAGTTATGTCTCAGGCTGAATCTGGAGAAACAGAGGATTTCAGGACTTGAAGGGAGACTATGACATCAGAGCGACCTGCCTGCAACCCAGTTCCCATCTGGGAGCAGTAGCACCTATTCCCAAGTCCCCTGACTTGCAGATGGGGTACCCTGGAGGGGCCCCTGACTGCTGCTTTTGCAATGCAGGGAACAGCCTCACCCCGTTTCCTGCGTCCTTGCCACCTTCCATCACGGCACCTTCTCCTTTTCCTTCTGCAAGGACCCAGGCCCCCTACCCTCCCTGCCTCGTCCCTGCTGTCCCTGCATCACATGGCCTCTCTGGGCAAAGCGCTCTTTGAAGGCCTGGCTGCTATCTGCTTCCTGGTATGCCTAGCACCCAGCGCCACGCCTGCCACATTCGTAGGTGCTTGATCTATGTTTGTGAGGGGATGCGTGGTGGTGTCCCAAAGCCCTCTGCTAGAAACTTAAAATGGCCAGTGTTGATGGAACACATTCCTGGTCCTGAACGCTTCGTGTGCTTTTTCTCATTTAATCCTTACACCATCCTTGTGAGCTAGGAGCGAGTGGGACATCATCACCCTCATCATCATCTCCATTTTATGGATTTGGGAGTTGAGCCTCAGAAGAAGAAACTGACCTGCCCACACCCACAGAATCTGGCAACCAGAGCAGGGTGGCTCTGACGACGGGGGAGTTGGGGGGAGTGGGAGGATTCCCCTGCTACCTGGGAGGTCCCTGCCTCGGCGTGCGGCATGGGACCCTTGCGTGGCACTGCGCGCTTGCTAACTTGTGCTGTTGTCAAGCTGTGTGCTCCTTGAGGCCCGGGCTGTGCTTCCAGCTTCTCTGTGGCCTTCTGCAGAGAAAAGACCAAAGCAGGACGGGGTCTGAAGTGGGTCCCTCTGGAAGTGGGTCCCTGGGCTCGGCTTTGCTTTGTACCAAATGTGTCTCCAGGGGGCCCCCACGACTTCTAGACGCTGGAGCCAGGCTCCCTGGGTTCCAGTTCCACCTCTGCTGCTACTACCCAGGCTGGTCCCTTAACCTCCCCGAACCTTGGTTTCCTCATTTGCAAAATGGGGACAGTGGTAGCACCCACATCATCGAGCTGTGGCGAGGATTCTGTGAGTTCGTGTAACGGTATTTGGCGCCAACCCTGACCGCCTGTCTGACGCATGGATCTGGAATCTGCATTCTTTGCTGCCACCTCTGAGCTGGAGGTTTGTCCCTGTGGCGTTCCCCCAGTGTCTCTGGGCCTCACAACCCTTTCTTTTTCATTTAAAAAGTAGTCATTCCATTATAAGCAAACAATATGCCAAGCCAACAGCCAACATGCGCCTTTGAGATGACAGGGGAGAGAGGAACACTTGGCATTCTGCCTTAGCTATCCTCTTCACGTCACTTCGGAACAACATAGAAAGCAACAAGGGATGCCCATATAAGGTCTGGTATTCAATACATTCAGCATATGGCTGCTTTGGGTGGACATACGCTTACAATTAATGAAGCCAGCCGGCTTCTCCGGATGGCTATAAATACTCTAGAAAGAGAAACCCAAGACCAGGGGCTCAGGACACCCCGCGCGGCGGCACCAGCTCAGGCTCTTCCTGTGTACGATGCCGCCTGACTCGGTCCTTGCTCCTTCCTGAGAGCTGGGTGAATCCACAACAGCCACATTTTTGTCACTGTTCCCAGTGTTCCCAGTGCTGTCACCAGATACCATGTTCTCTAAGACCAGAATGTGCGCCATTGAGTTTTCTTCAAAAGGTGCCCCAAGAGGAGTGTGGGTTGGGGTGCTCAGACTGCTTGGGGGTGATCCTCCTTGTTATCGTCCGGTCTCCCCCTATCTAGGGAGCAGGTGTTCTACCATTGGGCCGTCTACCAGGTGTGGGGATATTGGTGGGTCCCTGTCTCCATGGAAGGGCCACCTGATGGGGGGCAACTAAAAGACAAGAAGTACTATGACACCGAGCACATGCAGGAGAAGGCCAGGCTGCTGTGGAGTTTCTGTGGGGGTGAGGGGGATCCAGGTGGGCTTCCCACGGTGGCACTGACCAAGCTGAGGGATAAGGAAGGTGCAGGAGGAAGCTAGGCAGAAAGGGAAGAGGGCCTTGTTCCAAGCTTGTGCAAGCCCCTAAAGGGGAGGAGAAGAGAAGGAAGCCCCGTAGGGCTGCAGGAGAACAGGGCAGGGTCCGTGAGTTGAGGCAGGGAGGATGGAGCCTCGGGGCCATGTTACGGATTTGAGGATTCATGACAAAATAATAGGATACAGTTAAAGGAAAATAAAGTATTAGAATTTATATATATTTTAAAAAGTTGCTTGTACTGCAGTGTGGATTGGAGAAGATTAGAGAGAAGCAAAGATGGCCCTGGAAAACCAGTTCGGAGGCTTTGTTGTAGGGCTGGCAAGAGCTGGGGGCTGTCTGCAGAGGGCTGGAGGGCTGGTGGTGGAGGAGGCGGACGGATTCTTGGAACACTTAGATGATCAAGTTGATAGGATCGGACACACGGGGCAGGGCAAGGGGGAGAGAGGAATGATGGATGACTCCCAGGTTGTGAATTTGAGTAAAGGAGTGGATGGGAGGGGGAATAGGTTTGGGGCAGAGTAGACTGTATGTTCGATTTTGGGAATATTGAGTTTGAGGTCCTGGTGAGACATCTAAGTGGTGGTCTGGGTAGGGTCTGCAGTACAAGGACAGGCTGGGCTAGTGACACAGCTTGGGAGCCATTGGCCATGGCTGACATTTAAAGGCCCCGAGTGGATGAGGTGGTCTAGCTGAGTGAGCAGGTCGGTCCTGGGATGAGGAAAGTGAATGGCACTTGGGGCATTGGAGAGGTGGCTAAGGCGAGTGTCAATGGTGGGGTTGGGCTCCCCTGCACCCAGTGTGGCTTTTGTCCGGGTAAGGCAGCTTAGGGGGCAAACCAGATTTTGCACTCTTTGGCTTCGGAAGAAATAGCAGTGACATGGGCCCTGGGAATTTCAGCCACAGGATGAGAACTTATGGTCATTTCTTAGTCTGTTTTGGGGGAGCCGCCTACACCTTGTTGGGATCTGAAAGTCACAGGTCTTTGCTGCTACCTTTTTTTTTTTAAAAGAATTTATTTATTTATTTGATAGAGATCACAAGTAGATATAGAGGCAGGCAGAGAGAGAGAGAGAGAGAGGGAAGCAGGCTTCCTGCTGAGCAGAGAGCCCGATGCGGGACTCGATCCCAGGATCCTGAGATCATGACCTGAGCCGAAGGCAGCGGCTTAACCCACTGAGCCACCCAGGCGCCCGCTGCTACTTTTTTTTATTCTGCTGAAATTCTTGCCACCTGATCTTGCCAGAGCAAGGACCTCTCTTGGGCACGCTTTCTGTTTTTTGGTCCGTTCTAGGCAGCCGCTGGGGCAAGGGAGGGATTCTTGATAAAGGAAAGGCTTGTGTATGGGGGCAGGGTGTGGGGGGCTTCTGCTCTCAGCCGGCAGGCTGTCTGATTTCCTGATTTGGTGTTGACCAGGAGTCAGCTGCTTTGGAGGGAAGGGTGCATGCCACTCACAGATTTGAGCATTTAGATATGTGACCTGACCTTTGCCCTTTTACCTTTACACTCTGATTCTCTTTCCTAGGGGAGGTGATGTCCTCTGCTAGTGGAGTGGGGGATGATTTTACCTGGTAAAGGGACATGACATTAAGTACCATCAAATCCAAGAGTGAGAAGCTGACTTCATTTTCAATCCTGTTTATGGAAAAGAGAAAAATCCCAGGATGTTTTTAACTTTTTCTCATCTTTCCATTGAACAAAGAATGAATAGGTTCCTGGGGCCAGAAAGAGGCTTCAGCAGGACCCACTCTCTAGTGGGCTTTATTTTCATTGATTTTAATGTTTCCTTCTCTTTATGGCATGAGCTGCTGGTTTGCTGTCACAGCTGAGGCTGTCTGCTGCATGGCTCTAGCTCTGTTTTATGGGGTTCTTTGTTACCTCAGTGAACCTGGCTTATCCTGACTGCTGCTGGAATGATGTAACCTAGTCTTTCAAAATAAAAGCATATGAGTGATTTTACACAGCTATGGCAAAACATATAAGGGTGAGAGGATGAGGGGCAATTTTGGAGAATGATGGATGAGATCAAGAATTTAAAAAAAGGTGTGAGTGTGTGTGTGTGTGTGTGTGTGTGACCTCATTAGGGAGATTGGCCAACTCAGTTTTCCTGGGATTGTGTTTCTGGGAGGTGGAACTTTTGACTTTAGGACGGGGAAAGTCCTGGGCACACTGGGATGACTGGTCAGCCTGGTCCCACGGGAAACTAACTGATCCTTTTTACCTGTCTGTCTTAAGGTGGAGGGACTGGTGTCCTTATTCAGCAGAGCCTCCAGGGGGCGCTGGGTCAGATGAGGGAGTCAGTGGGTCTTATCAAGCCTCCCTTATACAAGATGGTTTGCGTCTCTTATCAGATGGACGAAGAAACTGAAGATAGTAAAGTGACTGATTTGTGGCAGGTGGCAGAGACAGTAAGTGGCCAAATGCAGAATAGAACCACACCTCCTGATGGTTAGTTTCTGTTAACTTTCTTTCTCTGGATCCCAAGCTAGAGCTCATGGTTCTTTTTTTTCTTTTTCTTTTTTTTTTTTTAAGATTTTATTTGTCACAGAGAGAGAGAGAGAGAGAGAGAGAGCGCAAGTGAGAGCGAGCACACAAGCAGGCAGAGTGGCAGGCAGATGCAGAAGGAGAAGCAGGCTCCCTGTCGAGCAAGGAGCCGGATATGGGACTGGATCCTAGGACCCTGGGATCATGACCTGAGCCAAAGGCAGCCACTTAACTGACTGAGCCACTCAGGCATCCCTAGAGCTCGTCGTTCTAATCTGGCCTTCCCTCCATTACCTCTGTTGGCTTTCAGATGCTTCTATAATCGCATCAGCAATGAACAATTAGATGGTATGTGTGTGAGAAACTGTCATAAGAGCTTTCTATATATTGATCATTGATCTTCATTGGTCATCGATCTATTGTTGTCTCATTACCCCCGAAAAAATGAGGCATCAGAGAAGTGAAGTCACCTGCCCAAAGCCGTTGGCTGGTAAGTGGCAGAAGCAAGACTTAGAACACAGGTTGTCTGACTCAGGAGTCCATGCACATAACCAGCAGGCTACCCTGTCCCTGAGCTGGTGGGCTTGACCAACCCTGCCTATTTTTTCATTTTTAAGGATTTTATTTATTTATTTGAGAGAGAGCACGTGCAAGCAGAGAAGGGGGGTAGAGAGAGAAGAGAGCCTCAAGCAGCTTCAGAACTGAGCGGGGCTGGATCTCACGACCCCAAGATCATAGCCCGAGTTGAAATAGGGGTCACATTCTCAACTGACTGAACCACCCAGGCACCCCTCAATCTTGCCTATTTGAGATGGCAAACCCCAGAGGGCTATGTCCCAGTTTACATGGTATGGTATACTGGAAAGTGTTCAGGGGTAGCCATCAGGAGATCGGGCTTTGAATCCTGGCTCCAGCATCCACAATTAAAGTGGATTAATTGTGTGTAAGATGAGGGGAAAATCACAAATAATATCTCATCTGCTTTTTCTGTTGTCATAAGGATCACATAGAAGTAAGTCCGTGCGACAGGGCTTTGTCAACAGCAGAACACAGAACAGATATTCTTAGTTTCTAAGATAGGCAGTGGCCCAATGAGATGCTTGTTAAAGGCACGATAATGCTGGGCTGTGAAGAGGCAGTGGGTGGGCTCACAAGAAAGGCCCTGGCTGCAAGTCTGTATGGCAGGGACATAAACAGTAGGTGCTCAGTAACACTAATGCAGGGGCAAAGGAAAAGTGAGAGCTGGAAAGCAAAGCGTGGGGGAAACGGTGATAGAAGACAGACCCATAATCCCGCTGCTGGCACGCGCCCCGCTCCCCAGGTGAGGAAACCACCACGCACGCCCAGACACCTGCGCAGGGGTCAGCCCGCGTTTCCTCCCAGCCCCGCCCTTACCTGTGGTCCCCCGGGCTGGACCGGAGGCCCCTCGGAGCCTCGTGTGTCTTCTCTCGCATTCAAGGTGGCGAGGATTAGATGAAATAACACCCCTACCTGCTCTGCACAGTGCTGGCACCTGGGAATCCCTCAGTCAATATTAGCGATTATGATTAGTGGTAGGAGGACCTGTTTTAAAGCGAACCAACAGTCGCCACAGGGAAGATGCTGATTTGCTTGCTCCATCTCCACTGGGACGCTGAAAAGAGTCGGTAAGGAGGTTGTGAAATCGCCTTCTGATTGCAGAACCCCTGGCATCCTTCCTGGAGGTGGAGGGCTGCCTTTCAAGACCCCTGACAGCCTGTGTTTGATTCCAGCCCACCCTCTGGGTCTGAGTATCTCTTTCAGCTAATCCTTTAACTCTTGGAGCTTTAGTGAGGGGTTACCAGATACAGGAATGAGCGTTCCCACAGATGCCTTGCTGCTTCCCTTCAAAAACTGAAATGCTCCGGGTGTTAACAAAGTGTCTTTCAGACAGCAGAGGCACAGGGCTCGTGGTGGCGGCTGAGCACTGGTTTCCCGTTCCTGGGGGCAATGGCCCGCCCCCCTGCCCTCCCCTTCCCCTCCTCTGCCCCCCTCCCCCAGCATGTTATCTATGGGGATTGGAAAACAATATTAGAACAGGCCCCATCTGTTCCTGAAGTCGTGGAAGAATACTCGTGTGATAAATTTACAGGGTCACTGGAAGACCCTCTAATTTTCTGGGAAATGACAAGGCGTCTGTGGCCAGGTTGTGTAAAATTTCCTCTTTTATACCCTCGTTACATGCCATGGACTATTTACTCGGAGTCTGAGGGTATACTTACCATTGAGACAACATCACAAGCCATCAAAGAAATCTACTCATAGTAGGATGTGTTGGGTGTCTCGCCTTTCTAAAAATGACACTCAGTTCTTTTTTTTTTTTTTTTTAAATAAATCTTCTTAGGCGCTATGTTCACAGTGCAAATAGCTCAGGAAAGACGCTGGTACTGGAGTCAAAGTTTAAGTCAGGGCAGACGTCTTGCCTGGAAACGAGACCCAACCCAACAGCTCTGCCAAGAAAGGAGGCTGGCTGGGTATTGGATGCTCTGGGTGCTCCCCCAAAGCCAATTATTGATATATTGATCCGCTGAGAAAGCACCTCAAGTGTTCCAAGCCCCAGGGTGTCATTCGGAGCCGACTTCGGATAACCACACGTTATGGAGAAGTTGCCTCCAAAGTCAATAGCTGAAGGAATGCTTTGGGGAGAGATTGAGGAACATGTTTTTCCAAATTTAGAACCCACTCACATTTCGTGGGTTCTGAGATTAATATTGAACTTGAACATAAAGTTCTGGCAAGATACAATTTCCTGATTCAAAACAAGATGCTGTCCAAGGGAGCCTGCAGAGGTGTCTTGGAAGTCCTGGGTCTCCTGCAAAACAGCCTGTTTGAGGATTCAGATGTGAATGAATGGGACGAGCCTGATTCCCTTCCCCTTGAGCATCATGAGGCTTTTCGAATTAAGCGGTGGTAGTGGGTGGGGGGCGGGTGTGGAGTGTAGGAAAGAACTCTGGAAAAAGTGCTTTTGAGGTTTTGCTGACCTGAAGACGTTTGAAAATGAGTTTGAATCCTTCTGCCAGGTCCTGACAGGCCAAGAATTTTGCAGACTCTGTTTTTGGTCTGATAACAAATAGCCAAGAGGAGATTTTGGAGAACAGAGGGGACATGAAGCCTCTCCCACCTAAGGGTGGCCACCCGGGGCTCTGCCTGCCTGTCTTTATCACAACGCCTCATCCTCAGGATTGACCCTCTGTGGTCCCTACTCCCCGGGAGGAAAAGGAACTGCTGCCTTGCAAAGGTTTTGGCCCCGAGCCTGAGGCTCCCACAGTCGTGTGGCCCTATCCACTTTTTCCAGATTCTCTAATTGCTTCACTTCTAAGCTAAAGGTCTCTGCAGCGATAGCTTCAAGTCCACCATCCTTAGCATGGCCCACCCGAACTTTCCGGGTTGCCCCTGTCCATCTGCCTCCTTGGTTCTCCAGCTCTGCTGACCCACTTTTTTGCACACCCCGCCCCCCTCAGCATCATGAGTGCCAGTGAGCTGGCTTCTCTGTCCTTGTTGCTTGTTCTGCTTGAAAGAGCCTCCTCCCATCTCCCTCTTTACTCAAGAGTGCTTCCCAGAACCCAGCCATCTTCTGTGCCACCTCACACGGGCATCCTAAACGTAGCCTGTGGTAGTGTTTACCACTGTCTATATTCTAGTGGTCTATGCATGCATGTGCCAAGTTGGAGCACATTAGAGTCACCAGATGCTGGGGACAGCCAACTGTCCCGGGTATGTCAGATTAGGGAGTCAGGGCTAGATGACACTTCCAGGGGCCCGTGTGCTCCACTTTTGGAAAGTGGAGGATTATTGGTGGGAAACTAGCAAGCTGATGGAAGTCTATAGAATGTGGGATGGAATCCCTCACCAGGACTCCTCAGGTCTTCAGTAAGGTCGCTGAATCTACAAAATCACCGTTGGAATTGTATTTCCTTTTTTTTTTTTTTTTTAAAGATTTTATTTATTTATTTGACAGCCAGAGATCACAAGTAGGCAGAGAGGCAGGCAGAAGAGAGAGGGAGGAAGCAGGCTCCCCACTGAGCAGAGAGCCCCATGCGGGGCTCGATTCCAGGACCCTGAAACCATGACCTGAGCTGAAGGCAGAGGTTTTAACCCACTGAGCCACCCAGGCGCCCCCCCCCACCCCTTTTAAACATTTTATCTATTTATCTGACAGAGAGAGAAAGACAGCAAGAGAGGGAACACAAGCAGGGGGAGTGGGAGAGGGAAAAGCAGGCTTCCCGCCAAGCAGGGAGCTTGATGCGGGGCTCAATCTCAAGACCTTGGGATCATGATCTGAGCCAAAGGCAGACGCCTAACAACTGAGCCACCCACATGCCCCTGGAATTGAATTTCCTGTGGAAAATGGTAGAGGGGCCTAGGGCCTCATCCCAATGGACTCAAGACCACATTGGGATCAGGATAAAACTTACTGGAGTTAGGGTCAGGACGAAGAAAGAATTTGCATGAATTGTGGGAAGGGGGCCTGGATTCTTATAGGTTATGAAATTGGGGATTTGAGCTATGGATAACACTTGTTTGTCTTGCCATTGGACTATGAGCTCTTTGGGGGGCAGAAAGTATGGCTCATGCATTTCCGGGTCCCCAGTGTCTAACGTAATACCTGGCACACGCACACGGATTTCAGTGGCTCAGTGAATAGTTTTTGGAGACATGGATAGATGGATGGGTGGATGGAAGGAAAGAATGGGTGGATGGAAAGAAGAAAGGATGGAGGGATGGTTGAATGGATGAATGGGTAGACAGATGGAAGGATAGATGAATGGAGGGGTAGATGGATGGAAGAAATGATGGGTAAGTAGACGGATGGATGGGTGTGTGGGTAGCTGTTCTAAGCACGTGGACAGACTAGTTGTGATTTTTCTTCTGCCTTGGATGCCTTCCTCATCCTCCTCATTCCTCAGCCGGCTGGCTTGAAGTCATCCTTTAGAACAGAGACTTTGAAGCAGAAGGAGTAGTGCTAGAAAAGGCTCAGAGGCCCGAGGGAGCAAGGCCCAGCTGGGAAATTGCAAGAGGGTGTGTGGATGTGTGTGGTTGGGAAGCATATTTTAAGGGAGGGGGCAGAGGTGGGTGGTGCAGTTGGGGAATTTTAATCAGGGGTCAGACCACAAAAGGACTCCATCCCTCAGTCCAAACCTTTGGACTCTGTCCGGAGAGAAAGGTTTCCTGCCAGGCAGCACCCTGCAGATTGGCATTCCGCTTCTTTGTCTACACTGCTTTTTAAGTGGATGCTTACAATGACCCTGCTACCTTAGCCCCTTAGAGCAGAAACCAGGCCAGCCCTACTTCAGCAGGAAGCGTCCTGGACCTGGATTAGAGGACCGGGGTTTATTCTGCAGCTTGCCCTTTTCCGTTGCCTCCGGAGTGACACTGGCAGAGCCCTTACTTGCACCTGTAACGTGAGTAAAATTGAGTTTACCCAGGGCTGGTTTCATGGATGTGCACCTTGTGCAGACCCAGGACCCTGTACTCGCAACGATGCTGCCCCTGGTTTAACGCTCTGCTGTCACGATCTTGAAATTCGTACAAATTTTTGCATGCAAATCCCCACGTTCTCATTTTGCACTGGGCCTCATAAATTATGTAGCTAATCCTGAATCCATCTCACAGGGATGGTGTGAAAACAAAAGAACATCCAGAATGTGAAAAGTCCTTAAAGATGATGAAGCACTGACGAAATGTAAGGCCTTGTGGAGATTACCCGAAGTGACACGATGGTCTCAGGTTTGTCCATCCTCCTGTAGGCCAGGACCTGGGGACCCCAAGGTGATTAAACCTGGTCACCATCCTTAAGGAACCCTGGGTTTTTCCACAAAGGGCAGAGCTGGGATTTGAACCCATGCCAACAGTATCCAAGTCCAGCATTCTTCCTTCTATAATCAACTCTCACTAAGGTGCCTGTCTGCTCCACTGTTCTCTGAGAGCTTTCGAGCCTGGGGAGTCTTCCTGACCTCACACTGCCTGGAACAGTGTTTTGTACATACAGGTGCCCGGTAAGTGTTTGTTGAATGAATGAATACCTTTGAGAGAATGGCAAGATTATGTTCCTGTTTCGATCACCTTTAAGGCTCCCTACCATTCATTTTTGAGCTGTGTCGTGGGGCAAGACCCTCAGTGGTCAGTCCTCTGCTTCTGTCCTCCTCTCCTGTGACATCCCTACCCTCTGGCAGCCACTCTGGCTTCCTCTGGTCACTCCCATCCACAATACCCCCGCCTCCCCAGTGCCTTGGCACATGCTGTTCCCTTCCTCCTGGAACTCTGTTCTTTGCTCTTATCCATTGCCCGGTGACCTTGTCATTCATGTTGCATCTCAGGCTTTACTTTTTCAGGGAGGCCTGTGCTCATCTCCCTACCCAGACCCCCTCCTCCTGAAGCTCTCTCCAAGCCCGCAAGCCTCATTGTCCTAACACTTCTTGCGACTGCAACTCTCTGCACTTTGTGTGGGGACATCAATAGACGCCCGTCTCACACGCCGGCAGGATCACATTCGTTTGGTTCCCTGTGGCGTTGCCCGTGAGCAGCACCGTTCCTGCCACAGGAGAGGTGGTCAGTCAATAGGCGGTGAGGCACTAAGAAGCGTCATGTTTGCAGCGTCTGAGTGTGGGTGTTTTCTCCAGCATGATCGGGGAAGCTCCCCTAGGCCGGGGACTGTAGTTACCCTCTAACAATGAACATGTACCAGGGACTCCTGCATGTCCTAGGCGTGGTGCTCAGCCCTCCAGCTGTGCTGCCTCGCACTGTCCGCACAGTCCATCCACTTGATGGATGGCAAGATTGAGGGTCGGGAAGGCTAAATGATGGAATGTCCCCAAGGTCGTAGGTCTTCTAAGGGACGCTCTGAACTCGAAGCCAGCTCTGGCTAGCACGGAAGTCTGTGGTCTTCATTGCTCTTTTACCACTCCTGGTTGCTTTTGTTTTTTCCAATCCTGCCTCTCCCCATGATGTGCTGTGTTGTCCTCGTGGGTAGGACACGCGCAGGGCCCGTGCTGCTCATATGTGAGCTGTGACGGAGGTGACACGTGCAGTGAACACAGAAGAGAGACTCGCAGGCACAGGGACCTGTCCTGGCTCTACCCTTAATAGTTGTGTCGTTCTGAACAAGTCACGTTTGCTATGGAGACACACTTGCTGTAACTGTAAAGCTGGAAATCGCACGCAGTGATGACTACCTTTCTTCCCAGGTGCTGATGCTGGGTTACGTCCCAACCGTATCTTCGTGGTTCTTTCTAGATCCGTCCTTCCCCCTGCCCCAGCCATGCTGCCCTTCTTCCTGCTTTTTGAACACGTGAAGCTCCTTCCTGCTCATGGCTTTGGCACCTGCTAGGCCCTCTGCCTGGAGCAGCGTCCTCCTCTGATCTGTAGGGGGCCAGCTGCTTCCCTGGCATGCAGATTTCGGCTTAGGTGTCACAGAGAGGCCTTTCCCACCCACTTGAGCTAATGCGGGTGCCACCGCTGTCACTCTGTCACCTGGGCCTGGTTGGTTTGCAGCAGAGACCTTATCATCATTTGAAATTGTGTATATAGATAGATATAATATATATGTATACAGTTGTACACATACATATTGTGTATATGTATATAGTTGTGTATATACATATAAATATATATAGTACATATTACATATATATTATAGATATACACACAACTTGTATATAAAATACAACGTAATCTTTCTAAGTAAATATAAGCATTTTGTCTATCTGTGGTTTTGTCTATGAGTCTCCTGTCACTAGACCCATGGAAACAAGACGTTAGGTGTCTTGTGTCTTGCTGCATTTTTAATGCTCGGGAGGAGAGCCGTGAGTACTTACTGAATACAATGGAGGACCAGTTGAATGGAAGAGTGGATGAATGAATGAGGGAATAGTTCCGTGCTCTCTAAGGCTCCAACCGTGGGGATGTAGCTAGCGGCGAAGGAAGGTCAGGCAAGAGCAGGGCCACTCGGTTGCATTGTCAGAAGCCCAGCACCAACCCTGGAGCAATGTAAGTGCCCCCTAAAATAGACACTAAATACATGAATTCATGTAACCCCGTCAGCTGTGGCATCTGCCCGGGTGTAGCCATTGTGCTTATAAACTCAATAAGAATTATCCTAAAGAAGGGTCACAAATCCAAAACAGCTCAGAGGAAAGGGCACCTCCTCCCCCACCTTCCTGCCCTCTCTCCCTCTTCAACCAGAGAGGGTCAGTGCCCAGCTGCAGGGAGGCACAACCCTTTCGAATCTGACCACATCACCCAGGAAGCCTGCGTTCAAATTCTGGGGGCATTTCTAAAGCTCTCAGATGTTCTGCTGATGTTAAAATCTAGAGGTCTCCGGGGGCCCCCAGGTTTACAAGTGATATTTTAGAAAACGCCCCACAAGGAAAAGAAAGTGTACTCTGCCTCCCTCCCACATGCCACACCCCTCCCCCACTCCCACCGCCCACCACCCACCATCCTCATTTACCATTTGATACTTTCGGGTTTCCCAGGGACTAGAGAGAAACTGGAGAGATTTTATTTTATATCCTACAGCTGTTGCAAAGCTGGAGAAACCCCACATATTTAAAATAGTGAACTGGCTTCTAGGCTGAGAATATTTCTTCTTCAGCATTTGAAGATCTGGAGCCTGCTATTTGGTTGACCCATCTCTTAAAAATACAATAAAAAAAATATAAAACGTGAAGGTTTTCATCCTATACCGGTTGCCCCTGAGTACTTAAGAGCAATTTAAGTACAACACAGGGACTGTGGTTAGTAATGTTGTGTCCCCTGCTGGGAAATGGCTCAGAGAGTAGATCTTAAAAGTCCTCATCACAAGAAAACCAATACTTTGAAATGAGGCATGAAGACAGGTATTAAGTAGACTTCTTGGGGTGATCATTTTGCAATATATAAAAATAAAAAATCATTATGTTGCACACCTGAAACTAACATAATGTTCTATGTCAATTATACCTCAATTAAAAAACCCCCAAATATAGGGAGGCCGATGAGAAATAGAGAGCAAAAAAAAAATGTTGAACATATTATTGTCTATTTTCACCTGCTTTCCAAAACTCTCCAACTAGCGAGGTGGAGAGGCTCAGTTCTTCAGCTGGGATGTGCCTCCTGAGCAAGAGGAAGGGTCTGAGAATTGATCAAGTCTCTTAGCGCTGCCCCTGGGCTGGCCGTCCGTCCGCTGCCCAAGGAAACAGGAATCTAAACACTTTGAGAGAAGGCGATTTCACAGTCTCTCTGGGAGTCCTCTTTCATGGTCCAATAAGCCCTTACAGTCAGGAAGTCGTTTCTTGGTCTGACCTACGGCTCTGATGCTGCATTAAACTGTGTTGATCTTAAAGATTCCGGGTTTCCTGGATGGCACCTATCTCGGGCTTTCCTGGGGCCCATGAAGGTAAATGAGCCGCCTTTAAAGGGACATTTTAGAGGAAATCTGTCTTCCACTGTCGAATGGCTGGAGTGTTCCTGCTGCTGGAGCCTTTGATGATTTCCTTGCTCTCCGAACTGCCTGCCCCACAGCGGGGAGGCGGCCCTGGCTTCCATGGAGTGGAGTCGGGTCCCGGGGATGGTCTCGGAGATGAGGTGCAGAGGAGGGTTGCTGCTCTGTCTTCCAGTCCTCACCCCTCCTCGGGGGCCAGTGCTGACAGTATTTGTAATTGCTTTACTCACCCCCTGGCTCCATCTCGTCCTTCACGCCCCTCTTTGGGATACCCCACCAGAGAGACATCTCCATGGAGACCCTGCCTCCAGGCTGTACTGAGCAGTATCTTTGTGGACTGAGGGCACTTTCCCCTATTCTAACCATTCCAACCACCATTGTTTCTTCTGTCCTGTTTTGAAGGAATCTTCTAGACCCCAAAGCCCTTGCATCACAGCGGCGTGTAGTGGACAGGGCATAGATATTTGTGAATGGAGGTGTTAATGAATGAATAGGATAGTGCCTCACCATGTACCAGACTAGACATGTTGGCATTTTGGGTTTTCAGTTGCTTCCCTGTTTATCCCTGTTTAGCAGTGGGTTGGTTTTTTTTTTTTTTTTTTTTTTTTGCCTCCCAGTAACTGAGATCACAAAGCACATTTAGTAAGTAGAGAATTTGCCCATAACCTAGGACAGGGAAGACCCGGCTGGGAATCCGGGAAAGAGTTTGACCAAATTTTGGCTTTGGCACTCAGCCATGAACCAGGCAGGACAGAGGCCGAGGAGACAAAAACCACTTCTTGTACTGGTGGCATCCGCTCCAAGGTGTTTCATGACTCCACCTTCAGGATCCAGGAAACTCTTCTTTCTACCCTTCCCTGAGCCCTCACATCTGCCTTAAGCCTAGAGAGCCAAACTGGGGAGAATAGTGGCAAGTTCAAGGTCCTCTGAACTGAGAGGTCAGCTTACTTTCCTGGAATTCCTAAGGAGGGATGTGCTATAAATACTAAGTCTGCATCTCCCTGTCCTCCCCTGACAAGGCAGCCCCTGGAGCTTGGAAACCTGGCTTCTAGAAGAAAATGTAATAGTGTAAACTACTGGCCTTGGGGAGGGAGGGCAGGTTTGACCCTGTTTTATAGAGGTCATGAATCAGCAATGAGTTTAGTAACTGATTATCCCAAGAATTAAATTCCATTCTGAGAGGTAAAGGGCATTTCAACAAAAGAAGCTTGTCTCTTTCATACTCCTGTCAGTTACATCATCAGTGTCCCTCCCTGACACATACCCTGCTCCTCCAGTCCAGCGGGGTCTTCTTGCTCATGAAGCCCACGGCCAACCAGTGGATGACCCTCTCCCAAGCCTCCTGTGGGAGCACTGGGAAACTATGCTCTCCAACACCATCAAAAACCGAACCTCCACATCAGCTCTATGGTCAGACCAAATAACACCCCCAAAGTCACCAGGGTACAAACGGTGAGCCAGTGAAGAAAGAAATCAAGGAACTAGCAAAAGAATACTTCCTCCCACTTGCTCTCTAGTTAAGGGAGCTAATTAATTAATGGTTCCCCTCAGCTCAAGGTAGGGCTCAAGGTATGAGGTCCCTTTCAGGTGGAAGATTCAGGATTTCACTGATACTATTCATTCATTTAGTCATTATCCATCCATCCATCCACCCATCATTCCATTTATTAAGAATGTATCCCTTTAAACATATTTTCCAGGTCCTGGAAACATAGAGAACAAATCTGACAAAATTTCCTGCCTTCAAGAGCTTACATTCATTACATTTCACAACTAGGTGAAAGGTATCATGAGGAGACCAGATGCAGAGATCAATGGAGTGGGAAGGTTGCAATTTGATATAGGCTGGCCTGGGACAATGGGGGCCATTGAAGTGAATGAAAAGTATATGTCAGGGAAGCCCAGTTATGTGGGACCAGGTATGAGTTGGTGTGTCCCTTCTAGAAATGGAAGGGATAGTACAGAAATAATAATTATTCTAGATATTTTCGCATGAGCTTAAGCACTCATCAGACTTCTCACACACTTGGAGAGTGCTTTCCAGCTTCTCCTTCATGTTCTCCACTAAGCTGAAGCTCTTCTGAGCAAAGACAGTATCTCCTGCATCCTTTCAAATGCACAAAAAGACTCCTAGAAAAATTGAAAGGTATGAGAAGAGATAGCGAGAGAGAAGGAATGCAAGAGAGATCCCCAAAAGAATTGTGGATGTCGTTTTTGGTGTGAAAACTGGATAGAATAAAATTCACAGAAAACTTACAAAGCTTCTGAGAGAGCTTATTGCCAAAACTGCCATCAGACTGACCTAAAAGAAAATGAGACTTTTGGTGATGTAAACAAGTTTCTGGGTCCCTGCCTTTGTCCACCTTTCTTCAGGGAGGAAGCAGACT
The DNA here is from genome assembly GCF_922984935.1 of Meles meles. Classification (NCBI taxonomy): domain Eukaryota; kingdom Metazoa; phylum Chordata; class Mammalia; order Carnivora; family Mustelidae; genus Meles; species Meles meles. Next base: position 33,189,619 of record NC_060083.1, read on the forward strand.
GGCAATACTGCTCTCCTCTAAGAAGGCCATGGTCCCCAGTGGATGCTTCAGAAGTGCCCAAGGCTGATGGAAATGGAAGATCTCCAGAGGGCAGAGCCAGGAGCCTCATAGAAGAACGGACTAGGAAGCTGGTCCAAGAATGTAGAACAGGGTCCAAATCAAGAAACATTCTCTACTCCCAGACAACTCCCATTTCAAATGGGAATATTTTGCGATTCTGTCTCGGTTCCACCATTGTATATTGGGTGTACATGGGGGAAAGTTACTTGTCTTTTTGATTTTTAGGTCTCTAGATCAAGAGGAGCTTCAATGAGATCTGATGTTGGTCGTGAGTTTCTGGGTCTCCGTCTCAGTGTCAGGATTGCATACAATTTTTGGAGTGTCTTAGGGCTGGAGTTAGTGTATTTTGCATGTGGGAAAGGTCGTTTGTGACCAAAAGGGCAGAGGGTGGGCATTTTCTGTAAATATTCATTCCCTCTCCTTTTGGTCCATCCCCATGGGGTAAATACACTTGACTTTGACTTTGGGCTTCATTATTTTACTTGTGTAGGCAAATGAAATATTAATGGATGTGACCGGAGCAGGGACTTGAAATATGTCTGCTGTGTCAAGCTCGCTGTCTTGCATTTCTGTCATGCAGTGAGAAAAACATGACGTGGGCCCAGGAGAATGAGAGAGATGTGGGGCAGTGCTGCCTCAGGTGACCTGCAGACGTGTAGCCTGATGCAATGTCACCCCAGCTGACCCTCCCACATTTGGGTGAGAAACATTTATTGTCACATGCCCCTGTAATATTTGTGCTTGTTACACAGCCAGAGCTGATGGAGACAACCCACAATACCCACCTGGAACCTCAGGGCTTCCTGAAAGTTCAGAAGTGAGCCAATACATGCCTGACAAATGGGGCATGGGTCAGTGCCAACAAAAAGGAGGAACAATACTATTCTTGAGAGGAGCTGAGAAAGTTCTTCTGACTGATTTGAAAAACTCTACATCAGGAGTACGGAAGCAAATGCACCTCAAAGTCTCCCATGCTGGTCAAAGGAAAGGAATAAAGAGCTGGTTGAGGTTGTGGGGTGAGGCGATTGGGTTTATGGACTGTGGCTGCCCAGGAATCTTAGTGCATATATACAGTGGACATATTTAATGTTTGATATATTTGTTATATAGTCATTTTCTGATAATTAAACTTCTTAATATAACTTTGTGGTAAGAGTGCTTTTCCCACATTCCAGAGATTACTAGGAGTTTGACTTTTTTTTTTTTTTAATCTTGTTGTATTGTATGTATTTTTAGAAGGAGGTAGAGTAAAAATAAATAGATTAACCAGGAGTGCTGGGAAAGGGGGTTGGGTGGGAAAGGGAAAAAAATGCCATTCAGAAATAAACCATGAAACTAATTACCTGGATAAACCAATGTAAACAGATTTATTGTTTGAGACAGGGGTCATAAACTCAAATGCCTTAGGGGTCAGGCAGGTGACATAAACAAGGGAGCCTTGTGGTGATAGGGAGAGTGTGTGCCCTGTCTGAGGCAGGCAGCTCTGAGTTGATTCCCTCCAACTATTGCCGTATGGGAACGGGTCCTAGTGTTGCTAAATCTGAGTGTTTCTGAGAAGCAGGGCTGCCACGGATGCTTGTGCAGGTTGTACACTGCACAAGAGTGCTCAGCTGATAGGGCAACTGGAGACTGAAATAGAGTCCCAACTCCACTTAACAAGTCCTGGGCCAGGACACTGGACTTGGGGAGCAGAGATGGGCTGGATTCCAGCCCCCACTCACCTCCGTCAGCTGACCTTTGTATAGTACAGAATCCTACAGGGTGGCCCTTATGGAATAGCCTGTTTCCCACTGTGGAACTCTTCCCTGTCCATGGCAGCCAGGGCACAGCTACCCTTCCTGGTTCAGACAATTAGATGCTCCTTCCCAGGGCCTGGGTCATACTGTCAAGTTTTGGTCATGTTGACCCTTACCTTCCTCCTGAATAATTCTGAATTTGAAAGCTGGTACCCATTATCTCCCAGGGATATTGTGAGGATCAGGTCCAATGAGATGATGCATGAAAAAGTGCTCTGCAAACTCTGACCTAGTGTGTAAGCCTCAGGTATCATATAGCCGCTGAAACAAGAGAATTCTTGGTGCTGATGTTTTAGGCAGAGAGAGAGCAGGCCACTTGATTATTATAAAAATGTGGAAAAAAGGACATTGTGCTGCATCCCCGGGCTGCCCACCTGGATCGTTGCTGCACACCTGTGTCTCTCCTGTTTCAGTTCATATTTGTATTACACCTTCACCTTGTTTTACCTGATGCTTCCTATTTGCTGATGCGGAAACAGGCTCAGACCTAGGATTATGCAGCCAGCAAGGAGCAGAACGAGGGAGTGAATTCAGGTCCTTTCCCTTGTAGTTGATGGTGCTCCCGAGTGGTCTCCTGGGGCCCTCGGAGGCCAGCCTGGAGCTCCACAGCACTGTCAGTGATAGGAAGGACCCAGGGCTCCAGAGGGGGATCAGCTGGAAGTCTTCTCTTCATCTTCTGGAAACAGTAGTCTCCACCCCCAACTTTTGGTGAACTGCTTCCTTCTCTATTCAAGGCTCTTCCATGGGAAGCTGCTTCTTGATGCCTGAGAGGGGCCTGCAAGTTAATCTAGACAAAGGAGGTAACTGCTTCCAAGATTTTTGAATCTAAAAAGGTGACACACTTAGATGGAAGGCAGTTGCAGCTGCCTTGAGCCAGGCCAAGCCTTGAGCATTGGTTCTCAAGCTTGAGTAAGCACCAGAATCATCCAGAAGGCTTCTTAAAACAGATTGCTGGGCTCACCTTTTGAGTATCTGACTCGGAAGGTCTGGAACGGGGCCTGAGAATTTGCATAGCTAACAAGTTCTCAGGTGCCCCTGCTGCCCAGGGGACCACAGTCAGAGGTTCTCGACCAGGGGCTCCTCAGGGGACATTTGGCAATGTCCAAAGACATTTTTGATTTTCACCCCTGGAGGACTGTTGCTGGCATCTAGTGGGTAATGGTTAGGGATGATGCTAAGCCTCCTACATTACACAGGGCAACCCTCACAGCAAGGAAATATCTAGCCCCAAATGTCAATAGTGCTGAGGCTGAGAAACTTGGCTCTAAAGAAATTGTTTATGTGCTCCCACACTGTGGACCCAGAGATGCTGGGTTCCTGCCTCCCTCTATGCTCTTCTGTTGAGTCTTTGGGCAATCCCAGGGGTCTTCCAAAATGTTCCATTTCCTTTTATTTAATCAAAGTCAGTTTTTGTTCCCTGTGACCAAAGATCTGATAGAGGTGAAGATTTTTTGAGGGGCAGGTGGGTGTCAGGAAGAGCATGGGCTGATTTCTGGGTTAGAATGACATGTAAGCCACATACATTTATTTATTTCCTTTCCTCCTGTGACTCTTGTCCCATCAGGTAAATGCTGTACTCTATTCCAGATAGATATAAACTTATTTGTTTTGGGTGATTAATGATTCACATTCTTTGCCCTTCCCCTTTTTATTTTCTTTTTTCTTGCTTATTTCATTGTTTCTTGCTTGTCTCATTTCTTAGTGATTTGTAGGTGCTATGATAAATTCTGGGCATCAATCCATAATCAGTCATGTGAATCAAACATCTATGCTGTAACTTGCCTTTGAACTTTGTTTATGGTGTCATTTGTTGTATAGAGCTTTAAATTTTACTTCAGTCAAACGTACTCATTTTTTCCTTTTTGGATTATTTTTTTAAGGCTCTTTTAGTATGCCAATATAATAAAGATAGTCTCCTCTATTCTCCTTAAAAAATGTAAAGCACTTAAAGCATAAAAGTCTAGTCTTTAATCCATCTGGAATTTATTTCTATTTGTAGAGTGGGCCAGAAATCTCATTTTAATTTTTCCATGTGAGTAGCTTGTTGGCCCAGCACCAATTACTGAACAACCCAGTCTTTTCCCTATTGATCTATATAATGTCACCATTGCATGTAGTTAGTTTCTGTTTATTTGTGGGTCTGTTTCTGGGCTCTCCATTTTAGTCTATTTGTCAATTTCTGTACCAATACCACACTGATTTAATTACTGTAAATTTGTAATATGTGATAGCATGAAACTTTCCTCCTCGTTTTTCTTCCTTCAAATTATTTTGGCTAATTTAGTCTTTTATTCTATGTATGTGTGTGTATGTTTTTTATATGTGTGTGTGTGTGTATACATATATGTGTGTGTATACATGTAAAACAAAATACATATAAAACAGTGTATATATGGAGAATATCACTGAAATATTGATATATTAAATTAGGAAAAATATCTTTATATTACTTTTGTCTTATTTATAAAATGTGAATGGATAACTAAGGATCACCTAATATTTGAGAAACATCTTTAATGGGGGGAGGGGAGAGACAGAGAGAAAGAAAGAGGTGGAGAGAAAGACTTTCATAAAAGATACCTTGGAAGGTATAATTTAAAGAGCAGAGAAGAACTACAACTTTTTTTTTCTAATTAATATTCTTCTCTAATTAATGTTCTCAGAGATTTGAGGAGATACTATGCCATAATAACTCAGCATGGCCTAACTCTTAGAGATAAAAAAATATAAGTAATACAAAAAAATTCAATGGGTGTCTTGTTTGATAAGGACAATGAAATAGTTCAGGAAGTTTACAGAGGCACAAGTTATGAAAGACAAAAAATAAAAGACAGAGGTTTAGTTCAGGAGGTATAGTATTCAACTTATAGGAGTTCCAGAAAGAGAATAAGGAAAATAGAAGGGAAGAATTTATAAATGAAATGTTTAAAAATTTCCAGAGCTGATGGCCATGAGTTTATAAATTGAAAGGTTAGTGAAAAAGTGAGTGAAAAAAGGTACATTATTAGTGTGAATTTTCAGAGCACAAAGGGAAATGAGAAGATCCTAAAGAAGGAAGGGAGGAAAAGGGTGAAAAGGAATCATGTCATCTGTAAAGGAATAAGAATCAGATTTCTTACCAGCAATGCTGGATCCTGGACTATGTAATGAAGCAAATGACTTCAGAGTTACAAGGAGAAGTAGTTTTCAACTTAAATTTCTCTATTCAGAAAAGTTGTCAATGAAGGGAGAGATGTTTTCAAAAGATACAAGGGTTTAGAGAAGGTAGCTCTTACAAATTCTTTCTTAGGAAGTTACTTGAGAATGTGCTCCCGTGTAATTGAGGGAGTAAATGGAGAAAGAGGAAGTCGTAGCCTTCACAATATTGTTGATTAACCCAGGAGAGCACTTTATGAGAGTTTTCAGGAAGACTAGAAAGGAAACATGTGGAAGTTGGGGTAGGGGTGTTGGATAGAGCTGCTAACTGAATACTTTGCTGGAGAATTTGGGAAAAAAAAAAAGAGGTTATAATAAAGATAAATAATGTAAGAAAAAGGCAATTAGAAACTCAAGAAAAAACATAAATCTTTGAATAATGAAAGCCTAATTAATACATTATTTAGGAATATTACTTATAATGATAATGTAAATACTGTTTGTTTTCATATTTTAGAATCCTTCTATAGATAAAGAATCGAAGATTTAATTATATTTGCCAAACAATGCCTTGACAACGTACAGGTACATACGCCAGAAGTTAGGAGATAGATGTGGGGAGGAGAGCTAGGAAAAGATAGAGGTCCTAATACTTTCATCAGGTAGAAAGTTAAACACTAACGCTCATTAAGGGATTAATATAATGAGAGATATATGACTTGGAGTTACAAATATAATTAATTAACAGTGATGTAAATATTTGAGGAGAATAGAGAAAGAAGGTGGGAGTGATGTAAAACACTAAATTCACATCTTGATATCACAGCAAGGAATCAATAGTGAATATATAAAATTAGCAAATCAAGAACCAAATAAGTATATTTAGAGATTTCAATTTAACCACCAGAACTACCAGATGAAAGAGTTAAAAAATAGTTATCTTAGAAGAATGGAACTAAGGGTAAGGAGGAGTGAGGCCCTTCTGTACTATTTTATTTTTTAAGTATGTGCATTGTTCATTTTACTTAAAAACAAAATAAGACAAAAGTCATGGGTCTTAATCAAGCAGTTCATATGTTATCCTAGTGTATCTTTTGATACTTGCAAGCTGTGTAGGCGTCTGGCCCGAAATATTAAGTTCCTATCCTTCCTTCTGAGGGTTCCTCGTTGTTACCACCAGGAATGAACCCTTTTGGCTTAGTTTCATTCAGCCCCTGACCTTATGCCCCAAACAAGAAAACAGAATTGCCGTGCCAAAATTCTAAGACCCACTTTGTCACAAGGAGTGGACTTACACATGCGACTCCAGCTCTGAACACATAATAGCACTCAGTAAATATTTGCTGGAGTGGAATGAAAATGCCTAGAGAGAACAGATGCCCCCGGCAGGTTCTGTCTGTGACTTCTCTTCATCCGGAAGCAGAAATAGCATCATGTTTGTTCATTCAACACGTGTTTGTGCAGATCCTACTATGTTGCTGGTCAGCCAGGGACACATGGCCTCAGTCTTCACGGACTCTGCCATGCAATAAATCTGTATGTACTTATACACAGCAAAAAGTGCATGAAAGAAAAGAATTGGACTGTTAAGGGAGAATACCTTTATTGGGAGATGAAGGGAGACTTCTCTGATGGAGTGACATCCAAGTTCAGGATGAGTAGGGCCAAACCAGGCCAGGATAAGAGGACTGTCCAGGCAGACACTATCTAGCACGTACAAAGGTCCTGAGGTAGAAAAACTGGGTGTGCAATAGTGGGGTGCCATCTCACACTTTACTGTGACCTGAGGCATTATTAAAAGGCAGATTCGGATTCAGGAGTTCTGGGATGGAGCTAACCTCCTGAATTCCCATCCAGCTCCCAGGCAATGTGGGTGCTGCTGGTGTGGGCTACAGCTCACCCTTAGAGTAACGCCGTGTTAAAGGAACTGAGCACGTGTGGAGAGCAAGGATGAAGGTGAGGAGAGGAAATTAGAAGAGTAGACAGGGATCGGATCATGCAGGGTCTTGGGGGCCACCTTCTAAACGGGAGCAGCAGAGTCACACAGACTGAGCTGGCAATTGATAAAATGCTTCTTATATTCTCTACGTGCTCTGTAACATTGCTGCAAATGGTCGTGGTTGAATCACACACACCCCTGGGGGTTTACGATGCTGGGCTTGTTCTTTGATGCTGGAAAACTCTAAGAACTAAGCAACAGGGGTTGCTAGAGGTGTTCAAAGTACAGACTGGTAAACCACCCAGCCAGAAGTCCACTCTGTCTCTCATCTTCCCTCTATCCCACCCTCAGACCTGCTGCTGCGTTTACAAAAAAGGCAGTGTCCTGTGCTGGAAAGGGGAGCCTGCACTCGGGAGAAATCTCAGCTCACCACCTGTGTTTCTCCCTGACCTTGGGTACGTCCTTGAACAGCCTGAGCCATGGGTTCTGCATCTGTAAAATGGAGAGGCATAATCTCTCTTGGCAGGCAGGGCTGTGGACAGCATGACCATTCAGCGAATGAGGTGTGTTTTTCCTAAGTCCTAATCCCAAGTCCCAAATGCTCCCGATAGGCCACCTTCTGCACAGAGTTTGAGGATTTCAGACTGCTGGGACCTTCTTTATCCTGAAATGCCACTCCACTCAGAGAAATTTCCCTCGTCTTGAGTAAACCAGCAGTATCTTGGGTTAGAGTAGGTAATTACAAGAAAAAAGGGGGGAAAAAACAAGGAGGAGGATTATTTTCTTTTTCAAAAAGAAAATTCTCTGTAGGACAAATAAATGAGCTGGGTTCCCCTGCTTAGGTCTGTGCTGACCTTTTCCTCCCTGTCTGTCTGTCTGTCTGTGTCTTCTACTCAACAACAGGATGCCCTCCTTCTCCCCCTCCTCTGGCTGCAAACAACCCCAGCCGGAGCCACTCTGTCTGCCGCGCTGGGCTCTGTTTAAAGGAACAGACACCCGTTTCTCACAGAGGAACCAGTAGGTAAACAATAATATATTTTTTTAAGCCCGGAAAGTCGCTCAACATACTCAGCATGGAGCGACAGTCTCTAGCATTCCCCAGCTAGTTTCAGGACAAAGGTCTCCAGGGGAAGGATGCTTCTTTTCTTTAAAAGAGTAAAAGAGGACAACAGGAAACCTTGGCAAGAGGGGCCAGGAGGCCCAAGGCAGGCAGGCAGGCAGGAGTCTTAGCCTGAGGAACCCCGGAGGCTATTCTCAGCACCCCAGGCAGGAGAGGATGACTTTTGCTGATATGCTTTGTCCCCTAAACCGCACCTTTTATTTGTTGAGCACTTGCAGCCTTGTGCAAAGGCCCCCTCATGTGCTCTCTCCCTTGACCCCTCTGAACACAACACCGCCAGGTATGCATTATTACCCGCATTGTGCATAGATGAGGAAACTGAGGCCTGGAAGGATAAAGGAATTTGCCCAAAGTCAAAGTTCGCATCAGTACTCAAAGCCTATAGACTCTAGGGTTCATTTCTTTTTTTTTTTTTTTTTAAGATTTTTTTTTTTTTTAATTTGACAGAGAGAGAGAGAATGACCACAAGTAGGCAGAGCAGCAGGCAGAGAGAGAGAGAGAGGGAAGCAGGCTCCCCACCGAGCAGAGAGCAGGATGTGGGGCTCCATCCCAGGACCCTGAGATCATGACCTGAGCCGAAGGCAGAGGCTTAACCCACTGAGCCACCCAGGTGCTCCTCCAGTGTTCATTTCTAAACAATATTAACTTCCTGGATCCATGCTTTTTTAATAACCTAACCTCACCCCATAGTTTTGCCGGAGAGGAAAAGGACCCATTTTCTAGATCTCGAGGAGTGAGCTGGTCTAGAGTATCGGCGGGGTTGGGAATCGGGCTGAGGTTCCCAGGGTCCTGACTCAAATACCTAACGCCAGTGGTTTCAGTGAGAGAAAAATCCAGACACGTAATCAGCAGCACCATTTCCTTGTGTGGATGCCCCACTCGGGAGAATTCCCACTGTTACGGAACCTGGATTGGATCCTGACGGAAGAACCAAGGGACGCTTAGAAAGTTTGGAGGATTGGAGGTTTATTTAACACTGGTGGACTCATAGGAGAGTGTTCTCCAAAGGTCTGAGTCCGGAGCCCAAGCAGGGAAGGTATAATATACCCTTCTACTTCCGCATACTTCTACTTTGGGCGCATGCGCGGGGGTGGGGTGGGGGGGAGAAAGGGGTAGGGAAGAAGAATCCGGAAGGGCTTTGAGACGCGACTGGAACTCCCTCGCTGGTTTGGTCGGACACCTTAGAGTCCAGTTTTTCCCTCATCACCACAGTGAGGTTTTCCCTTCGCCACTCCTGTCTCCATGCGCTGTCTCCGTAGTGGCCGTCCGCTGAGGCCAGAGGCCTGGGCTGTGCACCCAGTTCCCATCTGTTCGCGACAGCAAAGAAATACAGCAGATCCCCTTATCCGCGGTTTTGCGTTCTGCCCCTTTGAGTTCCCCGTAGTCACTTGGGGTCTGGAAGCAGATGGCCCTCCTTCTGATGGATCATCGGAAGGCCCACAGGAGCCCGACGCTATGCCACATGGCTGCACCATTCCCCTCGCTATGTCTCATCATGTAGGCATCTTAGCATCTCCCATCGTCATAAGAAGGGTGAGTACAGTATAAGATATTTTGAGAGCGTCTCCCAACTTTTATTACAGTGTATTGTTATAATCATTCTATTTTTTTCTGGGTTCTTGTTGTGAATCTCTGACTGTTGCTCATTCCTAAGTTAGACTTTATCGTGGGCATGTATGTATAGCACAGAACATAGTGTGTATAGGATTTGGTACCCTCCGTGGTTTCCGGCATCCCCTGGGAGTCTTGGAAATGATCCCTGGCGGATAAGACGGAACTACTGTAATTACCAGAAAAATAAAGCCACAGAATGTGTTCTCAAATGGAGTAGAAAGAAAATATTTTTGGCGTCTTCAAAATATAGTGATGGTGCCCTGATGGGGATAAGTCAGCTGGGAGGGGTGTGGCAAGGTGGGAGGTGGAATGCCACTGCCTTTGGGCAAAGGCAGACCTGGCTTGGAGAAGAATTGGTTGGTGTGGGTCAGTGAGAAACCCCTTCTTGGTTATGACCCTTGTTTCTTCCTGTGTCACATCTGTACCCCAGGCTTGACGTGGGGAAGAGGAGGTTATGGAAGGCTTCTCTGGGCCAGGTCTCCTTCTCTGTGGCAGCCTGCAGAAGGGCAGCATTATTGTTCTTACAGTGAGGAGAGTGAGGCCAGAGAAGCTCACCGGCCTGCGGGGGGTTGGCCTCACTCCCAAGTGAATGCTCTTAATCAGACTGCTGAGCGGCCCTGGGTATGTGAGGAGAATGTTCCAGATACACCGTGCGGGCTCAGTTTGATTCATATCCTTGATTCCTTGACTCCAGGGGGCAAAGAGCCCATGCCACATGGAAGCCCTGGCTGGTAGGCGTGATGTTGGCCTGTTGGTGGGCCGCACAGAGCAGTTGAAAGCTTTGGTGAAGAGAGGGGGATTTTGGCGCATTGCCGCTCCCTGTAAAATGAGACCTGAGGTGAAATCGGGAGCTGAATGCTATCCTCGTCATTAATTATTTCCTCCCTGAGCAGACAAGAGGAAACCGAGTCCTTGCGCTGGCCTGGAGGAAGAGGGGTCAGGACAGAGTAGGGGGGAAAGTTCATGTGTGGATGGTGGTAACCCTCGGAGTGCTTACCATGGGCGGGAGCTGCCTGCTGCTTCCAGTGTGACAGGGGCACCTCTGGGTGTGACCACTGTGTCCTCCAGTTACCTTCTTGGCTCTGCTCTCTGTGCCTGGGAGACTGGACTCCTGGGCTTGTCTGAGATCCCAGTAGGACATCAGAGGCCCAGGAGAGAGAAGTCAGGGGATTTCCTCCCCTCCTGGGTGCCACAGCTCTGGGTCCCTGCAGTGACAACTCCTAGTGACGGGCCTCTCCTGTGCCTCCAGCTCTTACCTGGGCCTCAGTCCCGGGGCTGGCAACAGCTTCCTCCCTTCACTAAGTTCTCTTCCAATCTCCCTGCCGAATATGCCTTCTGTTCCCTGTAGCTCCCTGCCTGGATACTGCCAGGTGCTTCTTCCTCTATTCAGCTGAGGAGGTGACAGAAGCCCAGGGTAACAGATCTTGCTAAGGCCCCAGGGCTTTTGATGGTAGAGGGAGGACCCAGGCTTAGAATCTTCCCACACCCACCACCCCCGAGAGGCTGGCTAGCCGGATGGACTTAAGAGGATCTGTATGGGGACCCCCTCTGCTGCTTCTGAAGTGAAATCCTGGCTGGGGGGCAGGGTTGAGGGAGCGTACAGGCTGGGAGGTCAGCCCCACTGGTCATGTGTCTTCACCACGAGTGCCTGTGCTGAGAACAGGTGCAGTCACTCAGCCTGATGCATTCCTGTCTGAGCTTAGGCAGGAGACAGCTGGGCGAGATTCCCTCAACCCACTTTCCGGCTGGGGACACTGAGGCTCTTCTCTGCATTAAGCCCTTTCTATGTTGAGGGCTCAGAGTGATTTCTCATTTCCTAATGGGTACCTCCTGTGACTTTTGTGAGCCTAGAGTTACTGGACACCGGAGTATTCACTGAGTGTTAGCTTCTCCTTGTCATTGCTGACGCCCCGCATGGTCCAGCCCAGCTCCTGGCTTTCTGAAACTTAGGCTCCTCTGTGGTTCTTTCTCCCTGTGGAAGGAATCCTCCACATGCATTTGCCTCTCCTTGCCTAGGCCCCAATGCCAGCCAGCCACCTGCACTGTGCCTGTACCCCACAAGGCACGGGTCGTTGTGCCCATTTTACAGATTGGGAAACAGGCTCAGAGCCATGGCAGCTATTGGCCGGAGGTCAGAAGTGGGAAGAAGATTCAAACCCAGGTTTGTGAGATACTGAGCCTGGTTCGCACCACCGTGCTGGCCTACGGGGGAGCCACTGCATTCACATTTTTCATGAGTCAGAAGGGGAGCTGGGTTGTGTCCCTGACCTTTCTTCGCAAGTTCCTCTCTGAATGCTGCTGGTACTAGCAACCAGGGGTGTGTGTGTGTGTGTGTGTGTGTGTGTGTGTGTGTTGGGGGTTCTCACCTGCTCCCACCCCCAGGCTACCTTCCCTGGGTCCTGCTGGAGCTGATGTGACCTTTGCCCCCTGTAGTAAGGCAAATACTGGATCTTGACCTGGAGTCTTTGCGAGCTAGTAAGGGGTTTCTCTTTCACTTGGCCAGGGGCAGTGTTGGAGCCAGGTAGTAAATGGCAAACAAAGTGTCCAGGCAGTAGAGGCTGGTTGAATAGATGGTGGCGAGTCTGGACAGCAGAGTCCCAGTTGCTACTGGTAACACCTCCACCCTTGGTGGTGGATCGTGAGGAAAGCAGCCTGGAGGACAGTCTTTTGACTCTGACGCTATCTGCGCAGAGCAGGACTCGTGTGTGTACCGGGAGTGGACAGATGCCCGGCTGCAACTGAACGGCACACTGAACCTGGCAGAGGAGATTTGGTTTTCCAATGAGCCTGCATGATTTGACTCTTTTGTAAAAAAACAAAAACAAAAACAAAAACAGTGAGCATATCCCCTTTTATTAACAGAAAGAGAACTTGAAACATCCACGAGTGGAGAATAAAGAAGACCTTGTCGATTTGTGCTTGCTTGCGGGTTTCTCAGCCAGGAAGGTAGCGGGGAAATAAGTTGCCACCAAAGGCAACGAGAAAAGTCTAGAACTTTCTTTCTTTCTTTTTTTTCCCCAGAAAGGAGGGATGTGTTCAAGCATTTGGGCTGAGAGAAGGGTGACCATGGCTGGGGCAAGGACATGGAGGGCAGAAGGGGTGTGCTCCTTGGTGGGACAAGGACTTAGGGAGGTGAGGGGTGGGGTGGAATCTTGGTGGGATTAGCCCCGGACAGGTGGAGGAGAGCCCCTTCCCTGTGGCAGGAAGGGCAGTGCCAGTGTGCAGAGTTTGTAGGTGGGGTGGCAGGAAGGTGAGGGCGGCCTTTCCTGGTTGCCTCTATTTTCTCTGCAAAGTAGGAGGCAAAGTCATCCCATGAGAGCGGGCCGGTCAGCGTCCCAGTCTGGGGGCTCATGGGGCAAGGGGGAGGTTTGGACGGTGCTGTGAGGGAATAGAAGAGGGGCTGGTTGGTGGGGATAAGTGGAGGGATGGCCAGTCTCTGGCGAGGCCAGCTGCTCTTAGAGGTCTTTCATTTGGCCCTTGTCCATGCAGCTGAACAACTTTCTCTAGCGGCATTCTGGTGCCCGGAGCTGGGCCTGGAAAGGGTACATTGTTGGGTTGGCTACAAAGCTTCAAGGCTCTATGGGTTAATGTGACTGAGGGATGAGGCAGGGAGGGGTTGACAGTGACAGCAGGAGAGTGGGCTAAGTGAGGAATCATGACCCTTGGGCCAGCTAAGAATGTGCAGGAGACAGGGGTGTTAATGAGAACAAAAGTGGGCTTTGTGGGAGTAGCTGGACAGGAGGAAGATGACTACTGAGGCCAGGGTTGAGGGACTGGTGCTGGGCAGTAGAAGGTTCCTGCATGGGGGAGGGGGTGGACATAGAGAGAAGCCAAAGACATTGGATAGAGGCCAGGGTGGTGCATGGGTCATCCTTATGGGGAGGTGGAGCTTGGAATGGAGTGGAAAAGGTAGGAGTGAGGAGCCCTCAGGGAAGAGATGTTGGGCAGATCAAAGCTGTGAGGAGAGGTGGGGAAGCTTGAGATGGCAAGAAAGAGACTTTTTGGTTCTAGGCCAGAAGAGCGAGAACTAATGATGTCTGGACAGTGAAAGGACAGGGAACAGAGCAGGTCCTTTCCCCCAGAATGTTAGAGGGGAGCCCAGAGGCCATTAAGCACACTTCACAGTCCAGGGAATTGAGACAGCAGAGGAGACGTGAGATGCTCATGGCAAATGAGCAGCAGAGAATGCGTTCCCTAATGTCAGGCTAGGGCTTCTTTCTGTACCAAGATTGTGGAACCACAACGAGCCCTTAGTGCTGAAAGTCGTCCTAGAAGGCATCTGTAGGCCAATCCTTATGTGCTAAAGCCGAGCAAACAGAAAATTGGGAAAGTTAAGTGAAGCTTAGCAGAGCTGGGTCCGGACATAGGTTTCCTGACTCTGGGTCGTGCCAGGCTTTGCGATGGGATGGGGCAGAGAGGGGGTCAGAATGGGAAAGCAGAGGGTAGAGTATGTAGACGTGGGGGGGGGGTGCGTGCCAACATGCACGCACGTGTGAATTCATGTTCATGTGTCTGGGTTTGTAAGAAAGCTGGACCAAGACTGTGTTTCTCTTTCCAAAGAAAAGCCTGCGGCCACCTTTATAAAGGCTGTCAGTTAATGCTCTCCTTTGCCAGGAGCAGCGACGGGAGAAATGAGTCACCCGTTCCGTGTGTCCTGACTCCCAGCGGATGCACACTGGGGAGGCAGCCATCTGTGCTCTGAGTCTGCTTTAGGATCTGGCAGCACACCGGGGCTGCCTGGCCATGGCCCTACCCACTCTAACCAGCAGTCTTGTGGGCCCAGACTCCCCCTTGCATGAGTCCGCCCCAGGGCACCGACGCCCAGCACATGTGTTTAGCTAGGGCTCAGATCAGTCTGCGGGGTGGCCCTAAGAAATTACCACAGACTGGGGGGGTGTATGCGACGAAACTTACTTTCTCCCCGTTCTGGAGGTTGGACATTTGAGACCAGGTGTTGGCAGGGCTGGTTTCTTTTGAGGCCTCTCTCCCGGGCTTGTAGATACCCATCTCCCTGGGTCTTCACATGGTCTTCGTCTGTGCGTGTCTGTCTTCCTTTCTCCTTATAAAGAGACCAGTCCTGTTGGATCAGGGCCCACCCTAATGACCTCACTTTAACTTGTGACCTCTTTAAAGACCCTATCACTACATACAATCAAGTTCTGAGGTCCTGGGAGTTAGGGCTTCAGCTTTCAATTTTGATGGACAAAATTTAACCCCAGACAGGACCGTTTGGCTTGCAACGCACAGAACCCCACTCAAGTTTACTGAGAAAAAAGAGGGTTTACTGCTGAGGAGGAGGACTATGGACTAGAAGGCAACACTTCTCACTCCTTTCCTCCCTGCCGTGGTGGTTTTAAACTGAACTTACGAATGCTTTGACCTCTCCCCCTTCTATCAAGAGTTGGGAGTCTTTTGAATCTGGGTGGGCCTATGACTGCTTCCACCAATCGAACAGGGCAGAAATGATACTATGTGACTTCTAAAGCTCGGTCAGGAAAGGCCATGCGGCTTCTGGCTTGTTCACTGATATGCTCACTTTTGGAGCCTTGACCTGCCTCCAAAAAGTCCCAGTGACCCTGAGAGGCCATGCTGGAGACCCTGTAGTGAGGCATGCTGGTTTAGAACACCCACTGAGACTGGCTTCCAGCTGTCCCTGTCAAGGCGCCAGACACAGGAGCGAGTCCCTTGCAGACACTCCTGCCCCAGTCCGTCTGCTAGTGTGTAACCTTACAGTAACTGCTGCGGATACCCTGCAGAGCGGAAGAATCAGCCAGCGGAGCCCTGCCAGAACTTCTAACCCACGCATTCATGATATATAATAGAATGGCTTTTGTGGTAAGCCACTACATTTTGGAGCAGTTAGAGATACAGATAATTAAGCAGAACACCTGAAGTCTGCTGCTTTCTGCTTTTCCTACCTTTGGGTTTCTCCTATTTCTTCACCTTTCCTGCTCCCCTGTAAATTTAACCTGCACACAGCGATGACTTGCTGTGCGCCTATTTTTTATCTGACCAAGTTTTCAGTCTTGCCCCTCCATCTCCATCCAGTCTCCAAACTGGTCCTAACCCTTGAGGATCTGATCAGCCAAGACCAGGGGCAGGGCCATGTGGATGGGGAACAGGCCATGGGTCTTGGAGGTTCTTGCCCGACAGACCCAGAACCTCATCTGTAGTGTCCACTTTCGGGGCCCATTGGTGTCTGGCCTTGGAGAAGTTCCACATCAGGCCTCCACCCCTTCAGAGTGGTACCACCCTAGACCACTACAGACTCTTCCTCTTCAGGGTCACGGGGCTGGCTTCCAGCTGGAAGTGGGCCCTGTCATCATCCAGTTTATTCTCTGATCTAAGCAGGAATTCCTGTGATGATGTCAGAAAGATGAAATTTCCATGCCTGTTCTTGATATCCCCCAGACCAGAGTTCTCAAGGGCTGCTGTATTGGGTAGCTCAGTGGCCATCCATCATACCTGCTGGCTCAGGAGTTCTACAGGTGGAGCTGAAATTTGCTTCCCATGCTCTTGTATTCTTTGGTCTGTATCCTGTCCTCCGTAGTCATGTCGGGTAAATGATTCTGTTTTAGCAGAAAATATTTGAAATACTTGAATCCTTCACTTTAAGGTTTAACTCTCTCTAAATTTTTATTTAGTTTAATCTAATTTAATTTTTAAAAAGATTTTATCTATTTATTTGGGGGGGGGGGAGAAGTAGGCTTCCTGTTGCGCAGGGAGCCCAATGTAGGGCTCGATCCCAGGACCCTGAGATCATGACCTGAACGGAAGGAAGGTGTCTACCTAACCAACTGAGCCACCCAGGTGCCCCTAATTTTTTTTTTATTTGAGTACAGTTGACACACAATGTCCTGTTAGCTTCAGGAGCATGACAGAGTGATTTGACGAGTCTGTGCATTATGCTGTGCCCACCACAAATGTAGCTACTACCTGTCACCACAGGACACTATCACAATACCAGTGACCATATTCCCTTTGCTGTGCCTTTCAGTCCTTTGCCCTACTCATTCCATAACCAGAAGCCTGTACTTCCCTTTCCCCTCACCCATTTTGTCCTTCCCTCCACCCCTTCCCTCTGTTTATGGTTTTATCACAGCAAACCTCAGGGGACTCTGGAATAATTACCAGAATGGGTGACCCGAGATGGGGGAAAGGGGAGAGGGAGTGAAACTGATTTGCTTTCACTGGGAATGGAATGAGTGTGGATACAGACGCTAGCATCGAGTTCAGTGTCTCCGCTGCAAGTTCTTTTTGATCTTTACTGTTCTTTACTGATTTCCGTAAGAAGGCTTGTGTGGCATGCTCCCCCACCCCCTTTCTGTATTAGTCTCGTCGGACTGCCATTGCAGATGACTACAAGCTGGGTGGCTTAAAACCACAGAGATGTATTCTCTCACAGTTACAGAAGTCCGAAAGAAGGGTTGGTAGGGTTGGTTCCTTCTGTTCCATATCTCTCTCCTGGCTTCCGATGGTGGTGGCAACCCACGGTTTTCCATAGCTGACAGAGGCATCCCCCGTCTGTACCCACCTCTGTCTCCGCCTGACGCTCTTCCCTGTGTCCTCTGCGTCCATGTCCAAATTTCTCTCTTCTCCTAAGGACATCAGTCATCAGCTTGGGGCTCACCCTAATCTAGTATGACCTCATCTTAACTAACTCAATGTGCAAAAACTCTCCTTCCCAATAAGTTTACATTCTGAGGGTCCAGGTGAACATGAATATTTTGGGGATACTCTTCAACCCAGTACACATCTCTTCCTTCCTTTCTTCCTTTACTCCCTCTCTGCCACCTTCCCTCCCTCTGTTTGTCTCTCCCTCTTCCTTCTTTTCCCCCTTCCATCCATATCTGCCTCCCAACGCATGATTTGAGTGCCCAGTGTGCTCCCAGGGGTCGTTGTTCTCACGCTGTGCCTGGTGGGGCATGTGACCCTTCGGCTGGAGGTCAGAAAAGCTTCAGAAAGCAGGGACCGTGTTGCTGCTTGTGGATGACTAGTAAATCACTCAGTGCCAACACCTAGATTAGAGGTTGCAACAGCTGATGCTCAAGAAGAAGGAGGAGAAGGACAGTGAGAGGGAAATTACAGCCGTGAGCCGAAGTAACTCTTGCACTTTGCCTGCTTGGTGTTAGGAGTGAAGACGAGTCAAGCCCTGGTGAGGTTTCCCTTCGCCTGAGATTGTCTCATGACCACACTCAGTGTCAAAGCCATATTGAAATCCCTCTAGGCTGCTGCTGGCCAGTAATGTCGCCACCAGCCCCAGTGAAATGAGAGTGAGTTCAAAGAGCAAAATACACATCAGATTTCAGATACTTAGTATGAAAACCAAGAATGAAAAATAGCACCTTAGTAATTTTTGCATGGATGGCACGTTAAGATAATAGTTTAGATATACGGGGTTATAGAGAGTATATCATTAAACATAATTTCACCGTTTCTTTTTATTTTTTAAAAATGTGGCTACTAGAAAACGTCAAAGGACATATGTGGCTTGACGATCTTTCTACTGGGCAGCGCTGTTGGGAATCCAAAGTAACATGGCATAAAGCTTCTCTGCCAGGTTCGAATGTTGGCTTGGCCACCAACAAATGGTATGCTCTTGGGCAAGACACTTTGTTTGCCTCCCTGGGCTTCGTTTTCCTCCCCTATAAAATGGGCATGTTGCGATGGATCCTACCCCACCTCCCTCTGGAAATCCGTAGGAGCGTCAAAGGTGAGAACCTAGGAGAGGCGGCTTCACCACTGTCAGACGCAGCTATAGCAACCACACCAGCATCGGCACCAAACACCATCACCGTCGTCACTGTCACTACTGCCTCGTCCTTCAGCCCAGAGAATCAGGCCACCAGGGCAGGAGCATAATACCAGACCCAGGGCAAAACACCGCCTGCAAGAATTTCTGCTTTCAGCTCTTCCCAAACCCAGTGGCTGGATTATAAGTGACTTACCCTCTGCCAGCTGCCAACAGGGCTTTTGTCTGCTTGGAGGGGATGGGGTGGGGCAGGTTCCCGGAGAAACGGTGCCTTCCACCTAATACTTCTCAATCAATACGGCGTTTATGCATGCTTTTGGATTAGAATAAGACATCCCACTTTTTTTTTTAAAAGAGCATTTCTGTTGCATCAGACCACCAAAGCATTTCCCCTCTCTTTTTTTGGCCACCAAATATTTTTATGATTTTCCACATAAACAGCTAGGGAAAATGCTAGCAGCCACTTTGGCGGCAGGGGCAGGCACGCTGTGTCTCCCATGAGAGTCAGGGATTAAAAAAAAACTAAAAAAAAAAACCAAACCCAATGACAACAAGAGCTCAGGGGTGGGGATGGCAAGGGAGTGGTAACTAGTCTAAGATCGAAGGACTTCTATGAATTCTTCTTGGGAATTCTGGGGTGATAAACTAGAAGGCATCCTACGGCTTCAGAAAGTGATGGCTCACTTTGGAAAGAGTGAAACACTTGCAGATAGAATAGGCATGGGTGAGATTAGGAGATGGGTGGGGAGTGACCCCGCCCCTCAGAGAGCTGCAGCCCTGCCTCTTTTCGGGGGAGGCCCCCTCCCTCCCCAGCTGGACTTTCTACCCCACCCCCTCCCCTCACCAAGTGAGAATCGTGGTAAGGTGGGGGACCTCCCTCCCGAAGGAGACCCGGTGGAGATGACCAAGAGCTGGTGGTAACTATTGATTATTTGGTCTTTTCTTTTCTCTTATTTCCATCCCCAGCCAGCTTTCCCAGAGACATAGCGGGGCCTCTGGTAGCCAGCCAGCTGCTCTGTGCTGAGAGATTTAAAATCCTGCAATTGATTCTGACTGTGTCCAGAACAATAGGCGTCTGAATCTGATTTATTAATCTTCTGTGGAGTGAGGGAGGCGGGCTTCGTGTCCAGGCTGTTTACCGTGATGACAATGGCCGGGCTTGGGCTTGCATTTCAGTCGTGTTTGTTACGGGCCAGGGCCCCGGGGTGTAGCAGGCAGAGGACACTTTCAACCTGAGTGATGCTGCGAGGACCCATGGCACAGGACCAGGGAGGTTTCGAGGACCCACGGCACAGGACCGGGGAGACGTGTTAAAGGAGCAGTAGGAGGGGCTTGAGGTTGATTTAGGGGCAATTCCCAAATGGGCCCCTGCGAGTGAGCAAGTGACTTCACGTGAGGTGGCGGGCATGGTTCCTGGTGGCCGTGGCTCAGTTCATTCCATTATCTCTTTTGTGGTTGAGTTTCTAGGTTCCTGGAAGATAGGAGCTGGATATGCAGGGCTAACGCATTCCTTCTCAAAGCTGCAGGCAGGGTGAGAGGGCCTCTGGGAAGGCTGAGGGGCATGTGGCAAAGGGCATAGCCTCAGCCCTGGAATGTCCAGATCAGGAGGACACGGTGACACCCCAGTGTGGGCAACCAGACCGGATGACTGGGCACCTGGCAGGCGTGTGGCTGCGAAGCAAACCAGCTAGCCCCATGAAGAAGTGGAGATGCTCTAGTATTTGAAGGCTTGCAAAGGGAAGACAAGGAAACCGATGCATCCTGCTGGTTGAGAGAACTGGCTTTGGACTTGGATTGCCTGGGTCCGGATCCTCATTCTGCCCCTTGTTGGCTCTGCAATGTGGGACCTCCACATCTCAGTCTCTCTGTTTCTGAAATGGGGAGAGGAGAAGACCCTGTTCTGCGGGGCTGCTATGAGGGCTGAGTGAAATCATGCATGCAGGTTTCTAGTACAAAATAATAGCCAGAGGACATTTGCCATAGCCCTCGGCAGCATGGACATTATCCTCATGGTGGGTGGTGTTTTCAGTATCTGTGTGTTCTGCGTGGCCCCAGAGGGCAGAAGCAGGAGCAGTGGGTGGAGACTGCAGGGAGGCTGATGGTGGCTGGACTCCAGAAAGACCCGTCTTGTTAGAATTGTAGAGAATGGGAAGGAAGAAGAAGAGAGTGGGACCTGAGAAGAGGGGAAGGAAGAACATTAGGGGTCAGGGAGTGGGGCACTCACACTCACATGCGTGGTCTGTAGCAGACAAATCTGCAAAGGACAATGAGGAGGCTGATAGAAGGCAGGAGGTGAGCACAGCCCCAGCAGAGACTTGACCCCAGTCTTTGTTGGGGTGTCAGAGAGAGCAGAGAACAGACACGCTTCCACAGGCATGGGTCGCTGAGAACAGGAAAGTCTCCTTCCCCACTCCTCTCCCTGTGGTGACTGGACCCCACCCCAAGGTTGGCTTACAAAGCCAGTGAAGAAATGAGATCTTGACATTCCAGAAGGGTGGTCCTGGTTTGCCATTGGGCCCCTGTGTTCAAGGAGGGCTTTCAGTGTGAATAGACCCCTTAGGAAACCGAGGCTGGTGCTGTCTGCAGGGGAGAGTCCCACCCAACCAGAAGCAGACTGTGAGGGCGGTGGGGCCAGGGGTGGGGGTGACTTCTAGAAGGAGGCATCCTTGGCTTCTTCCTTCTGCCTCATCTCTTCAAAACGACCTGGGTGATTCTCATTTCATCCTGACCTGACCCTCCTCCCTACCTGAGCCATCATCGCCCTTGACCCGGCCTTACCTTCGTTCCCACAGTGGTGCTTCCAGCCTGCTCTCTGTGACTCAGGGACTGGCTGTGTGTGGGAGCCCCAGACACCCCCGCCAACTGTGACCTCTTCACTGAGGGTGCTGCCCTCTCCAGCCTCAGGCTCCTTATTTGTCAAATAGAGTTTCCACGCAGATTCAGTGAGATAACAGACAGAAGCACCAGCACAGTAAGTGGGAGCTGTGATTATATTATTATCGTCAGATGGGGGGACGATGGGGCCCAGCCCTCTGTGTGGGCATGAGGATAAGACCGCAGTCTTGAAAGAGACACCACAAACTGAGTATAAGACAGGGCAGAGGAGGAGAGAGTTAGGAGGAGCCCGTGGCAGGCCCATGTCAGTGAAGTTCATGCTAAACATACTTGGCGGCACGGAGGCCACAGGCCCGTGGCTGGGCGCCAGGCCCAACCTCGAGCCTCATTTCCATATGCAGGTCAGCCCTCGGCATGTTTAGAGGGGCCTCTCCTCTCCAGAGCTTTACCAGGAAGGGCCGGCCCCCCAGGTCTGTGGGAGGTGGGCTGCGCGCCTTTGGCTGGGAGAGCGCGGTTCCCATCAGAGTCAATTACCCGGCTGGTCCCCGACGTGAGGTCAGCCTGCAGGCCCGGCACCTTGGGGACCTGTGAATGATGTAGATGAGATCTGTATGTGGGGCTGTCCGCACACAGCTATGTGGTTATAAATACACACAGACCCAATCGCGCTCACAAGGGTGCCCACATGGGTCTGCACACAGCTATGCAGGAGACACAAACACATGGAGCCGGCCTGTGGTGCTCGCGACCTCCCTGGGTGATCTCAGGCAAGGGCGTCTTTCCTCCTACCTCACAGGCCTGCTGGGGGCTAAGAGGTACAAGGGCTTATCCTAGGGCGGTGCACCCAGGACACCAGGCAGAAGGCCCGTGGAGGAGGGGTGCAGCCAATTCTTAGCTTGGAAGGGCTTCTTTACAAATGGATCATTTTCTGGTGTCAAGGCATCCTTCTCATCCTCCTGTCTTTCTCATCTCCGGAAAGCTACCTGGCTGAGCAGTTCTACCCTAGCTAGCCCCTCCTCTCCACTTCCACCACCAGGGCCTGGGGTCTGGGGCCTCTTCCTTCACCTGGGCTCAGTGGTGTGCTGGTGAATGTTTAACAATGGATTCTTTGGTGTGGGGAAGAGAAAAGCCCCGATTTGTAGCATTTCTGCGGTGGAGATATTCCCACCGTGGCCAGCGTTGAGCTAGCAGTGTGAGGTCACTGAATGCAGAGCTGGGGTGTGGTGGTCCAGGCGGGCGTCCCATAGCATCCCCGGCACATGGGTGCTTCAGATGTCAGCAATCAGAAGAGCAAAGCTAATAGTAAACTGTCCTAAAGAAGGAGAAAGTGACGAGTTCTTGAGTCCTTACCATCATCGTTTTAAATATAATCGATTCAGTTGTCATTTTAGAAAATCTAATTGTAAAATCATGAGTGCATTCAACCGCTGGTTTACAAAAATTCTCAAATATTCAACCACCAGCGTTCATGGGGGTAGGGGTAGGACCCCGAGGACACCGCCTGCACCAAAGCCACTGTGCCTTAGCCGGCCCCACCATCACCGGTCTCTCTTCACTCCTGAGTGTCTAAACTGCAAACCTGATTATATCTTTACCCAATTTAAAGCTTACATGAATTCTGCAATTTGAAAGGTCTTCCTCATCTGACCCCAATGACCTTGCCAGTTTCAACGCAGACCTGAGGTCCCAGCTTCTACATCACGCTTCTTTCCATTGACCAAAGAGACTGTACGTTTGTGTGTTCTCAGGGCTATGAGAAGACTTACACCGTGGAGCCATCTTACTCCTACCCTAACCCGTCTGTCCAGCTTCCCCAGGGGGTTCACCAGTTCGGCTTTTAAAGACAGGTCAGCAAACAGCAGTCCACGGACCCAATCCAATCTGCTGCTTGGTTTTCTATGGCCTGTAAGCCAATCGTGGTTTTTATATTTTTACATGATTGAAAAAGTATTAAGACTTGGCAGAGAGGTGGCTGGGGACCCTGTCCTATAAGACTTTGGAGAGGTGACTGCACCTTGTCCTGTAGGACCTGGCAAGCTATGGCGGGGACTCTGGACTTTATTCTGAGGATGACTTTGAACTGAAGAGCAGTCAGAGCTCGTGTGGGAGGAGACCAGTGTGGAAGCAGGAAGAACAGTTAGGAAGCAATTGCAGAAATCCTGACAAAAATCCCGGCTTATACCAGGGTGTGACATTGGAGGAGGTGAGAGATGTCCAGATTCTGGAAACAGTTTGAAGGGAGAGTCAGCTGGCTTTTCTGATTGTAGAATGATCAAGACAAGATGAGGCAGCATGGTATGAAGGTACCAACGATGTGGAGAAGGTGCCAGGAGAAGAGGGCACAAAGTCTGACTGGGGGGTTCCGGAATGCTTCTCAGAGCAGGTCGCTCCTGAGCTGAACCCTGCTGGCTGAGGGAGCGTCAGAAGGTGGCGGAGTGGGAGAGCATTTGGGCTAGAGATAATAATGGTGAGAGGAGTCTGGGAGTAAAGACGTACTAGGTGAACGGGGGAGTGAAGAGTAGTCCATTGCAGCCTGTGGTATTGAGTGGAGAATTGCCATGGGAAGTGGGCCTGGGTTGGGGAGGGCCTGGTCCATGGAGCTGAGAGGTTTACAACATTTTCCTACAGGCAGTAGGGAGCCTTTGAAGGTTTTGGTAAAGAGTGACACAGTCTCTGATGACAGCCTAGGAGGTCAGCTTCAAGGGCAACAAGGATACCAGGTAGGAAGCCACCGTAGTGGCCCAGGTGTGAGAGATGAAGAGACAGAGCAAGGACTGACCCTGTGATGGGAAGGAAGAGATGGAGTCTGGTGAATTTTCCAAAGCAGACTTTGCAGCGTGCCTGATTGGTTGTTGCAGGCCAGGACGGTAGGGGAACTGGAGGTAGCAGCATATTTTCTGGGGTCCATCTAGGCTACATGGTGATGCATGGGTTAGTGGAGGCCAGACAGGTGTTGGAGAATGTTTGGGACATGCCGAGTATCAATGTGTGGTGCTTGTGAACTTGTTAAAGGAATGAATGAATCAAGGTCAGACTCTGGGTTTTGTGGCCAAAGAGTAAAATCTCCCCTGACATGATGCAATCTCTCAAAGTCTTAGATTAAACTGGATGATTTACGACAACAGTTCCAAGGATGCTCCCATCTGCCCAGCCCAGGCAGGTGTTGTGCACAACCCAGAGGGGGTGGGGGAGGGCATTTGGTTGTGGGGGTGACTTTTAAAAACAGACTAAAAAAAAACCCCCAAACTTAATCAAAGTATACCAGAAGTGCGGAACACTGGGCCCCCAATAAACATCCAGCCTGGGGGATTTTCAGCAGGTAATCACACCTTCTAACCAATGCCCAGATCAAGGATGGAACATTGCCAGTGACCTAGAACCTGGCCCTTTGGTGGACAAGGTGAGAGCCTGCCCTGGCTGAAGGCTGAGAGCCCTTGGCCCTCCTTGCTCTGCATGGCCCCTGGCTCACTGCTAATGGACTTGCTCTCAGTCAGCCTGGCCCGTGGCAGAGCCCAAACTCCTGTCCCAGGGATCTGGGCAGGCCAGCAGTCCTGAGTGAGAGTCACCCCTATCCCCATCCCACCCCCATGTTCTCCTCTTCAGTCCCTACAACTCGTGCAGCCTGGGCCCATAGGCCACAAACGAGAACCTTACTCTGCTTCATGGTGAGGGGATCAGGCTTCCGCCATGGAACTGAGTGGCCTGTGGATGGCAGGCCAGGTCTCTGCTGCTGTAGACCTTGCTGAAGGAGAGTCTCTCAGAGCCGAGAGAAGGTCTCTTTTGATCTCTGTGATGTTTGACGCGTAGGAATGATAAACTTTGTTCTGAAGAAGATAACCCCAGTAACTACTTGAGCCCTCGCTCCACCCCAGGATGAGCTCCGGGCCCATCACCACCTTTTATCTTCCCAGCCACCCTCTGTGGCTGCCGCCTGTCTGTTTTCAGTGGGGCCCTGAGTTTCTGCACTCTCTGATCACACATGCAGTGGAATCAGAGGTCAATGACAATTTTCTCTCACAGATTCTGTCTTCCTGTTGAGGGAAGGTGGAAAGGAAAACCCTCTTAAGGTTTGGTTCAATCCGGTCACCTTGTCCCAGCCAGTAGCTGACCGTTTCTTTGGGAACTAACTTAACCCTCGGCTTGGACTGATCAGGCACCTGCTGCACCTTTCAGAATGCCTCCCCACACCTCTTC
Source organism: Meles meles (assembly GCF_922984935.1). Taxonomy (NCBI): domain Eukaryota; kingdom Metazoa; phylum Chordata; class Mammalia; order Carnivora; family Mustelidae; genus Meles; species Meles meles. The sequence goes on from NC_060083.1 coordinate 33,215,064, forward strand.
CTCTCCAGGAAGCGGAGGGCAAGCGCCCCACTCAGAAGAGGGTGGGCTTGGGACCAATATCTCTGTAAGTGGCATCGAACGCGTGGACTTATTTATCATGGGGCAGGGGATCCAGACCAAACCTGATGGAAGTGATTCCAGAGCGGTGCCTCTCCTTCCTCGTCGGCCCCATCAAATGTGTATTTTTCTGGAAACTATAGTTAAGGGTAGGGTCCAGGAGAGGGCAGTACAGAGGCACAGGGCATGGCCTCCCCTGGAGAGAAGGTGGCATCAAGGCCTCTGGGCAAGAGACACCAGTGAGGGACGGGTAAAGTGGGCTGCAAGGGGCAGATGACAGCAGCCCCAGGGTCTGTTTCCCATACACCCTGCGGAGGACAAGGCGTGGGTCACAAGCTGAGACCCCCCCAGGGTCTTCCCTGTCCCCAGGCGGGGGGCCTTTCGTCTGTGTCAACCAGCACACACCTGAACGTTAGGCCAGTGGGGAGCCCTCACCTTCCCACCAAATCTATAATTGCTAATTAGCATCCCACCACCCAGACCCCTGCTGGGATGTGGGCCCTCCTGCCTGGACCCTTGACCTGAGTCAGCTGTGGTCCCTGCAGCCTAAACATGGCCTCATCTATCTCCCCAGTCTTGGGAGGGAGATCGCATTGCTCTCTCTTCCTTCCGCATCAGGTACACAACCAGGAAGATGATAGGCATTATGGCTGGAGACCCCGGACCTGAGGTTCTCTTGGTACCCCTGTGTCTGTAAGGGCAAGGGACAGATTCTCCAAGGTATCAGGGAATGGGGAGAACAGGAACTATGATGGCCTTGGTGGTGCATGAGTGTGCTGGGCTGGCATCCCTGACCTTGGAGAAGCCAGCTGCACCTGGACTGACAGCAGCTGGAGGGCTGTTCCGGTCCCCCCCACCCCCACCCCGGGGAAGCTCTGCCAGAGGCTGGGCTGTCTCTTCACCTCTAGCCACCACCAAAGGAGGGCGACAGAGCTTCAGGCTGGGCTTGCTCCCGGCTCCTGAGGGGGCAGAGCACAGAGCACTTAAGGCTGTGCATGAAACAACCTCAGTGCATGGCTGGAGCCTGGCCATGGAATGCCAAGACACACAGGCCCCACTGTTCCAGCCCAGGTCCCGAGGGACTGGGGCTCCAGGGAATGAATGCCTGCACATTACCTCCTCCCCAGCAACCTGAAAGCACTGTGCACAGGCTGGGGCTGGGGAGGGCACCACTGGGAACTGGGATGAAGTTGGCCCATGGGCTGTGGAGTGTGGCTTCAAAAGGCCCTGTTCTGAGCAGAAGCCAGAGTCACCAACTTGCAGATAGTGGGACAATGCTTTATTGTGAAGGGGCTGAGCAGAGAGGCAACAAGCAAATATCTGGCAAGATGAGCCAAGGTTTGGGAAGAGTGGGGAGGGGTCAAAGACTGGAGTGTTTCCCTGAGGTGTTGACATGAAACGTGTACTGGGGTATGCCGGAGCTTTTTATAGACAACTGACCGTTTTGGACCATCCATCCATCCAAGCTTGCATCCATCCATCCACTAAACCACTCATTCATTCATCAGCACTTACGATGCGTGTGGAAATTTGAGGAGCGCAGTGGGGGATATAAAGCAAAATAAGGCCAGCCTCTCTCTGGTCTCTATCCCCCCAGTATAGCTAGCCTGGGGTTGCAGGAATAGCCCTTAATGGTGCCACATGTCCCATCAATATCCTTCAGTACCCCACCTCTTGTACCCATCTGGAGAAGGATGACAGTGTCTGCCACCAGTGCTTGGGACACATGCTCTCTTGTGGGGCTCATGGCAACTCTATGAGGGGGGAAGAGAGCTGGGAGGTATAAGGAATTTACTGAAGGGACTCACCATGTTGGCAAGGAGTGGGACGCCAACATGACCTCAGATTGGAGTCTGAAGTGGATGCTCCCTGGTCGCTGCCCCCACTGCTTCTCTGCCTCCCAGGACCCTGCGGCTGGGTGGCTTTTAAATCCCTAGGGAGTATGGGTCAGGGTCTCCAAAGCACACAGTCTTTTTTATTTCCAACCCCAAGAGTCTATGGTCAGATCTGTAGGGGCAAAGCAAACCCACCCTCTCACTAACAAAAGGAACCATATTTTTATCTGGGTCACATTTTGGATTTTCAAGCAAATTACTGTAATTAATAGTTTGCCAGTTTGCTCATCTCTAGTAAGTACTGAATTTCTAGGGTTGCTGTGAGGACCAAGAGGATTGAGGCATGTGAAACATTTAGACCTGTGCCTGGTATGTAGTAAGTGCTCAGTAAACATGAGCCATGAACACTGCCCACGCTTTTGTTTCCACACAGCTTTCCATGGTTCACAGACCTGCAAAGCTGATGGTGTAGCCCCTTCATGTGAGAGATGACGAAATCCACCCAGGGAAGCAGACTGTGCTCGGGCTTGCTCAGTGAACTCTATGACCATGGTCTTCATCTGTCTGCCGTGTCAGGGGAAGTACTTCTAGAGAGGGAAGCCGGACCTACTGGGCAGTTGACAGCAGAGGGTGCCTTGATCCATGGATGGTACTGAGTTATTGTCAGGAGCTGCCTGCTTCCTTCCAGGTCTTGGAGTGTACCTGGAATAATGGCCAGCTCCCCCAGTGCAGGAGCAGGTGTCCACTTTGTGGCTTCTCTGTGGTCCCCATTCCCTTCCCCTTTCCATTGGACCTAGGCTGAGCTGTGGCAGGGATAATGTCTACTTACTGACACCTAGTAGGTATCCGGAGTCCTTCTTTGGGAAATAAGAGTTGTTTGGCACTAAAGAAGCAACTTGATGGTCTGCGCATGTGTGATGTCAATGGGAGGTCAAACCAATGGGAACAAACTGGGGTGCATCCAATATTGGGGATTCTTGTTCAACAGAGCAAATGGCAAGTATGAGTGGACAGAAGGAATCAATGTGTTCAATGACGAACTGCGGGCTGGATGGGATAAGGTGTGGAGACCCCCCAAGGACCCCAAGACCATTTGATTGAATTGTTTATTTCCGTCACTTTCTCTTCCTTTAGATCTGAGCCTCTTGAGATCAGGGAGGCACACCGATGCCTGGCAGCTTTGCACAGAGCCAGGCACAGATGGGCAAGTCCATACATAGCAGTCGTCTGGAAAACTGCCCCTGCGGATCTGTAGTCCCCAAGCCAGTGGTGACTCCTTTGTTCTCCCAGTGCTGTTGCTTCCGATCCCACCAAACAGACCTCTTTTTTCCCAAGCCCATCCCTGGCCACTTCACCCTCTTTCGTGTCCCCTCTACACCTCCCCTCCCCCACCCCCTCCCAGAAACACAAGGAGTCTGGGCTCTGAAGAAAGAGTGCCTGCCCAGATTTGATCAAGACACAAGTGAGAGGCAATGATTTGTGAAGAAATCCTGGTCCCGTCTAATGGAATTTTCCCAAAATAAATTCATGTAAACAACTTCCCACAAAGAGGCAGTCAGGGGAGCTGGGTGTGTAAACAGCGTGAACAGTCGCAAGTACTATGGGCTCCAGGGGTGCCATGTCGTCTGGAGGGGGGGCAGTGGGGAGACTCCCTTTAGCAAAACACCTTTGGCTCCAGTCCTTCTGACATCATAATGTCAGCCAATTCATTAACTTAAAAAAAAATCCTTATTTTACTATCATCCCCCAAACATAGCAACACCACTTTGTAGCTAAAAAGATTGCAGAATGGATTTTGTTTAAACTTCTCATCCCATTTCCAAACGAATCGAACGAGGAGATATCTTCAGGCCTCAAGAAAGTGGGGGCAGGAATGAGGTGGGTGGAGAGAGAACAGGGAGGGGAGAGTGGTTGGAGGAAAAATCCCTGGAGAAAATGATGTCTCTTCGGTGCTCAGTGACGGGTATGAATAAACCCATACAGTTCCTAGAATTAGATGAAAATCTGCTCTTCTTAAGGCACTCAGGAGGACACTGAATGCTTGTGGCCTGGACATCCCTAGCCACGTCCAGATGGAAGATGGCTGGGCTGTGTGTCCGGCTGTGCAGACCAAGCTTCCGGAGGGAAGTGTGTGCAGGGAATCTGTGTGGACACACCTTTCCCCCAGACATTCTTCCCAGCCCAGTCTGACTTCCCCAAACATGAGCTGTTTTCAGGATCCTGCCATTGCTAGGGCCCGGACAGAGACTTGTATTCAGGTTCCCACAGGCCCCCTGGGATGCTATCATGAGACTTTTAGCAGATTGCATAATTTCTCTGGGTCTCAATTTCCTCACCTCTGCAGTGGTCACCTGGATAACATGCCTAGCCCTGTGGACTTCAAAGAGCTGTCAAGTTCAAGTGGGACATGACTGTAAAGTTGAGGGATTTTGATTATAATAATCTTCTTGATTCTGATTTTTGCTTAAGCCCTATCTTGGCTCAGTTGGATATTGGTGAGAAATCTGTCTTTGCAAAAGTCAGGGGCAGGGAAACAGGAAGAGTGGAGGGGGGTGGTACCTGGAGTCAGTGGGAGGAGCCAAGATGCCTCTGGGAATTAAAAAGGGGCAGAGGGGAAGGGGAGGCCGGTGTCCACCAGCCAGACTGATGTGCCCTGTGCAGGGCTCCAGAGGATCTCAGGACTGCTCTCTGCCAATCTCTTCTTTTAACCAAGCCAGAAGCCTGCTGGTCTTGATGATGAAGATGCTGACTATGGCCTTCTAGCCCTGGGTTTTAATTTTTTGGCCCCTGGAAAAGCGTTATGCATCCCCACTCACTGCCGTGTGACTTTATAGTGCTCTCCCACAGCAGGCGGAGATCACTTCCTTACCCGGTTGGTGTTGGCTCCTCCATCCTGACTTGTTATGTCCAATGAGATGCTAAAGAGGCAGTCGGAGACCTTAAAAGTGCTTGTACAGTTTGGCCTCTTGTGCTCCTAAGATGTGCCGTGAAAACATGTCCCAGTAGCTGCTGGTCCAAGAATGTGTAGCTACACGGGTAGACCAGCACTCCCCCAGAGCCTGGAGCCATGCACAGCTGATCTAGGGCCTGTCATAAAGCCACTCCAGGCAACAGAACTGACCTGGACACCCATGCTTGTTGTTGTAGGTTACTGAGTTTGGGGGAGTGCTGTGATGTAGCATTGTTTGGTCTGACACCCTGATATGAGGATGGCACACACAGGCAGTCCTCACTCTCCCTGTTTCCGTGACAGCCATGATTGGCAAGTGTGAAAACCTGGTTCTGATGCCCACATGGTTCAGTTAATATAGTACCGTGCAAAGTTGAGGATGGCCTGTAAGAATTAATCATAAATTTCCTTTTTAAAAGAATTAACAGCAGAAACGTACTCCTCACATTTGCGGAGGCTGGAAGTCCACAATTGGGATAACTGGCATGGGGTAGGGGGGAGGGGTCTCTTCTGGGTCGCAGACTTCTCCTTGTGTCCTCATGTGGCAGAAAGAGGCCTACAGTCCTGAGGGGTCTCTTAGAAGGGCATCGGTCCCACTGATGGGCGTTCCACCCTCATGACCAAACCAACCCCCAAATGCCCCACATCGTAATACCATCACCTTGGGTGGTAGAATTTCAACATAGGAATTTTGAAGATACACAGACTTTCAGACCATAGCACTTCCTTAATTCTCATCTAATCCCCTGGTCACACTGGATGACCTACCCAGCCATGTTCCTGCGAAAACAGAGGCCATTGGGATGGAAACTTTGCCAACCTGTCACCACACTCCTCTTAAAGGAGGGGACCTTATCTCCTTCTCTTTCTCCTGTCAGAGAGGATTGCCCTTCTATTATGTCCTTTATCTTTGCTCTTAAGCTTTAAAGGAGAAGAAATACAGAGTTAGCAAGAAACAATTGTAAATAATTTATTTCCTCCTCTTTATAGTCTGGGTTCTTGCCATAGAATCAATTTCCATTCACCCCTCAGCCACAGAGTGTGGCATTTCCTTGAGTCATCCTCCTGAAATGTTTAATGAAGAGCTTACATGCATCTCAGTTGTTAACATTTTATGGATATTTTCTATTCTTTATAGCAGCGAACATTTCCTATTATTTTTTTATTTTTAGAAAGATTTTATTTATTTACTTGAGAGAGAGAAAATGGGGTGGGGGGAAGAGAGAGAACATGGGAGAGGGGAGGGTCAGAGGGAGAAGCAGACTCCCTGCTGAGCAGGGAGCCCCGTGCGGGACTCAATCCTGGGACCAGGGTCATGACCTGAACTGAAGGCAGATGCTTAACCAACTGAGCCACCCAGGCACCCCAACATTTCCTTTCTTTTTTTTTTTTTTTAAAGATTTTATTTATTTATTTGACAGGGAGAGATCACAAGTAGATAGAGAGGCAGGCAGAGAGAGAGAGAGAGAGGGAAGCAGGCTCCCTGCCAAGCAGAGAGCCCGATGCGGGGCTCGATCTCAGGACCCCGGGATCATGACCTGAGCCGAAGGCAGCAGCCTAACCCACTGAGCCACCCAGTCGCCCCCAACATTTCCTTTCTAAAAAGCATCAGGTCCCCAACATATGTAGAGCACCAGAAGCCCATGACGACATAGAAAGTAGGATGCCATATGGCTTAGTAAGTATGAGCTTGACCTCTGAAGTCAGGTAGTCTTAGGTGTAAATTCTGACTTGGCCACATTCCACCTTTGGGACCTGGACCATTTACTTGGCCTCTCGGAGCCTTAGGTGCTTCCTTTCTGTAGCAAGGATGATCATTTTTGTCAGAGGGACATGAAATGGGTTATTAACCTTTTTAGTACAGAGCCTGCACCTGGTATGTGTATCATTATTATTAGCTATTATTTTGGATGTGAAATAATGTTTGTTTCCATAAAGCAATGTCTTCACGACAGGGCAAACATAGTGACGATGTAAGTGGCTGTGAGGAGATGGAAGGCTCATTTGCTGAGAGCCTTCTCAGAGCAGGAGGTCATCTTGTCCGTACACGGGACAGGGGGAGGACGGGGATCCCAGGCAGCCCTGGGCTCCACAGTGTCACCTGGGTGAAGTGATGACGCTCTTCAGCCTTCTTGAGTTCCATTCCTTCATCCAAAGGCCTTCTCTCTTTTGTCATCTGCTGCAGAGTGAGTCCAGTTGCTGCTGAGGAACCTCTAGGAAACAGGGCTTAGTTCACTTAAAATAGGGGGTGAGGGTTGAGGGACAGAGGAAGAGCCATTTGTTTGGAATGAGGAGGGCCTGTGGGCTGGGGACACACAAGGTTGGGATTATGGGCATGAGCTCTGGAGTGCTTGCCCCTCTTCTTCCCCTCAGGGCTATCAGAAAGGCACGGCTCTCTTGCTTTAAAACTCCCCAAGTTGGAGGCTTGGGCCACCTTCTCCGACGACAGCCGCGATGACAGTAGCATTAAGCTTTAGTCCAGAGCCACGTGCAGTTTCTGTGAAGCATGTTCTTTGGTTTTGGTTCTCACAGCTCTCCGAGGAAGAAGGCAGGACCGGAACTTCAGCCTCCGTATTGGAGAAGCAGCAAGTAAGAAATCTCAGTTCGTAAACTCAGATGTGCCAGTATTCAACTGAAATTTCTGCTTCCTGCTCCCATCGTGTTGGGAGGATACGATTTCATGCTTGGTCCATTCTTTCTCCTGTGCCCTGTGGCATTTCCTATGGCGTTTTGTCTAAGTTCCGAGAGACAGACTTGTCTTCACGGGTCTCCGCTGACATGTCCCTTTTCCTCTCTGGTTCTCGGTCAGCGCAGTCACCATGGCATCTGCAGTTCCTTATTCCTGATTGCAAAACGTCTGGCTATCTCTCAGGTAACACATGGGCCTCCTCAGCTACACCGGAAACAGCCACCTGCTCCCTTGCCACTGTGGTGGTGTTTGACTCAGCGAGGCTCCCCCGGGTTCTCCTTTCCTGGACATGCACACAGCCACTCCACTGTGGACTTGTCATCAATGGGATCAATGCCACCCCCACCACAACCAGCTAATGAAGGCTTTATTCATCATTAGCCTCTTCTCCAGTTGCTAATTCGACAAAGGTAGGAGAGTTCAGATGCCGTAGAAGTTTGTCAGTCCCCTGACAGATGGCTGTTCCTCCTCAGAAGGTGGCTCTCCAGGCCCCCTTCCTCCTGGAGTGCACTCATCCTCAGCATTGGCTTCCAGAGTTGCGGGGATGTGTTGACACTGGGACAGGGGACAAAGGAAGAGCTTGGCATGTGTTTCCGGGCCAGGCCTAGAAGTGCCCCACATCACTGCCGAGCACATTCTGTTTGCTAGGACTCAGATGCGCGGCTACACATTCCTGCTGGGCAGGCTCCCTGAAGGCCCAGGATGGAGGGGTGAGGAGCTTGGTTAACAGCTAGCCTGTCTCTGCCACCCCATTTCTTCCTCATATGAGGGGTAAGCTTTATTTATTTATTTTTAAAAAAGATTTTGTTTATTTACTTGACAGACAGAGAGAGATCACAAGTAGGCAGAGAGGCAGGCCGAGAAAGGGGGGAAAGCAGGCTCCCTGCTGAACAGAGAGCCCAATGTGGGGCTCAATCCCAGGACCCTGAGATCATAACCTGAGCCGAAGGCAGAGGCTTAACCCACTGAGCCACCCAGGCACCCCAAGGGGAATCCTTTAATCAGTCTTGGATCAAGCAACCTAATTCCAGTTCGTCATATAATTGCTGGGTCCTGAGACCCCAGGGTTTCTATTTTTGAGAAATCCAAGAAGCTGGTTCTTTGCTTCCGAGGTAGTTTTTCTTCCCTGAAGAAGTAGATGCTGAGACCTTCCAGGAATCTGGGTAGGGATCTGCATCACAGTGAATTTATGTTGATCATGTCTTTCCTCCTATTCCTTTCTTACTTGCCTGTCCACCAGTTTCTCTGAGCTCTCTCTACTCCTTTCTAAGGGACCCTGCCCCCACCTTATCAACGCCTCCTGTTCCCCAGGGCTCCATGCTCTGCTGCTGCTGCTGGAGATTCATATCGGTATCTAAGCTGGGTTCTGGGTCATCTTACCCACACTGACACCCAACGCCTCATTCAACTAACACTTACTGAGCACTTCCCTCTGTAACAGGCACCGTTTTGTGAGCTTTTCAGGGTGACATGCCGCAGAGAATGTAATCTTTGGGTTGGACAAACCAGAATCTGCATTCTGGCTTGGTGGCTCAAGTACAGGATGGTGGGCAAAGGAACTTACATTTCCTGGGCTTCATCCCCCTCGTTTCTAAAGCAAGGAAAATAAAGCCAACTCTTCAGGATCTGTGTTGAGGATCACACATAGAAGGGTCGTGCACAGAGCTGTCCTCACTTCCCTGCAACAAATGTATAGACCCTTCTCTCTTTGTTCTCATTTTCTCCTCTGTCTCCTTCAATGCTCATCCTTGCACACGTGCTCTGGACCCTAGCCCCCAGGACCTCTCAAGGCCCTCTCCTCATCTTTATCCCCTCTCCTGACTGTTGTCTTTGGGCCCTCCCTACTAGATCATTCCAATCAGACTCTAATAACTGCCTGAGTTTTTCGACTTTTTTTTTAAAGATTTTATTTATTTATTTGACAGAGATCACAAGTAGGCAGAGAGGCAGGCAGAGAGAGGGGGGAAAGCAGGCTCCCCGCTGAGCAGAGAGCCCAATGTGGGGCTCGATCCCAGGACCCTGGGATCATGGCCCAAGCCGAAGGCAGAGGCTTTAACCCCCTGAGCCACCCAGGCGCCCCTTTTTGGACTTTTTAAAAGGGTGAAAAACATCCCTTGAGCCCCCTCCCCCATCCTGCTCCAGATCCTACCTTTCTTCTACTCCGCACCCACCCCAGACATGAGTGATGAAAAGGACTGCCCGCACACGCTGCCCTTGCACCCACTTAATCCAATATGGCACCCACTCTACAACTTGCTGAGGCTTCTCCTGCCAAGGTCACCAACCGCCACCATGATGCCATACACAAGGTCTCCTTCTCTGTCTTCATCCGACTTAACAGTAAAACAGCTATGGACCCTGTGGACTCTTCTTTCCTTTATAAAACATTAGTTTTTCCTGGTTTTCCTCCTATTTTTTGGGCAGTTCCTTGTCAATCTCTTCTGCCTGCTCTTATTTCTCTTCCTGCCTTCCAAATGTTGGGGTCCCTGGTCCTGAGCCCTCCTCTCTTCTCTCCCCACAATCTCTCCCAAGTGATTTTACTCATTCTCATGACTTGACATGACATCTATATGTTCTCGTTCCCAAATGGATAGCTCCTAAATGCTTATTTCTTTGGAATTCCAGATCTCCATAGGGAACAGCCTGCATGACATCTCCAAAGACATCTCTTTATCTTGCCAGACACCTGTTCCCCCTTCAGTTTCTTTCCCCATCTCCATTAACTGTCATCTTCATCCTCCTTCTTCCCTCCCTTCCCACATTCACTCCATTACGGTCGTGTTGATTGTATTTGCAGGAGAATCTCTGATGTCCCCACACGGGCTTCCTCCCTGCTTATTATCGCTTCCTTTCTGAGGTCCTCCGTTCTACTCTTCAGGTTATCAGCACAGCAGTCGTTTGAAATGTAAATTAAATAACATCTGAACCATATGCTCATGCCTGAAACACTCTGCTGGCTTCCCATGGACTTGGAGGGAGGTGCTCTGTTCCTCCTGTGGCACATGGGGTCCAGTGGGAGCTGCCTTCTGCCTCTCCACCCCCTGCACCCCCCCTACCCCCTGCCGCCCTGCCACCTTACCTCTCCCTAGGGCCCTTTCTGTCAAGCTTGCTGCTTTGCAGCCACCCTGGCCCTCTCCTTCCAGTTTCCGATGGCACAGTGTTCATGGCCACCTCGGAGCCTTGGCACGCAATTCTCGGCTCATCACCTCATTCCTGTGCCTCCTTTCAGTCCCGGCTTCAGTGTCGCTACCGCCAACCTAATTCCAGTGCCTCCTCCTATTTCTCTTGTTCTTCCCACTCGTACTCTCTGTTTTCTTCCCGGCACTCATCACGGTGGGTGATTATATAATTGTGTCCTTGCTTAGTATTAGCAGTCAGCCTCCCCAGCCGACTGTCAACTCTGAGTGCAGGGCCAGGTGTCTCTGGCTCATACCCGCGGCTCCAGTCCCGGCACCCAGTAGAAACTCAATAAAGAGTCACTGTTGAATAACAGCTAATAGTTCATGAGCTCTTACTGGGTGTCGGGCAGCCTTCCAAGTTCTTTGCTGTATTGTCTTATTCAATCCTCAGACAGACCTATGATGTACGTGCTATTCTCCACCTTAGAGACAAAGACATGGAGGCACAGGGAGCTTAAGTAACTTGTCCAAAGCCACCCAGCAAGGAAGTGGTAGAACTTGGATGTGAACTTCAGGTCCTCAGGTCTTAATATCCTTGCTCTGCCACCACTCAAGAGTGAATGGACAAAGTCGGTTCTCAGGAAATGGAGCTGTGTGTGGGGGGTGGTTTCCACTTGCTTCTCTTGGGACTGAAGAGGAGGGGAACTCAGAACCTGGGGTCATTCCCCACCCCGTCCTATGGCATCTCCATAGTACCTTAGTAGTACCACAGTACCATGATCCCTACCAGTTGGTAGGTCAGAGGGACTCTGGAGCCTCAGGTGTGTTGGGAGTTGGGGGAAGCCCAGGGTTTCCAGACACCAAGGAAAATGTTGAAAAGGTCGCCCCAGAAAGGAGGCCATCCTCTGTCCTAAGGCAGCAGGAGCAGGGAGGAGGCCTGCCTGGGCATGTTCTGGTCAACTTGGTGAAGTGTTCTCCGACCTGGGACTCCTGGGATAAGGGACTACAGTGGAGGATAAGCAAGTTTTAAAAATGGCATTGAATGAAACAATAATATTTGCATTTCCTAAATCTCAAAGCAGGGGAAGCCACTGGCTGATCCTGCTTTGTCATGCCTCTAAGCCTTTCTTTGCTCCCTTTGCATCCATTTCCCCTAACCCACACCCCCTGCAGCCCCAAACCACATGTGGTGTCCTCTGCCTTCTTCTCCTACCCTCTTTGGGGGCAAGGATGGGGACTTTTTCAGCCTGTACCCCTTGGTCCCATCCCCATAGTGTTCTTGGCACTTAGTAGATTTTTTTCTCATGCTTGTTGAACTGATGAATTCCTCTGATTCCTCCAGGCTGAGTTGGCTACTTTGTCTTCTGTGTTATCTTCCTAAACGGTACACACTTCTATCACAGTTGCAGGCCCATTGCACTGAAGTATTTCTTTCTTCTTCTACCTCCTGAGTTAGACTGCGAGCTTGTTGGAGCCAGGGGCCATGCCCCAATCGTCTTTATATCTTCAGTGTTGAGCACTTGTGTTAACTGAATGAATGAATGAATGAATGAATGAATGAATGAATGAGTGGATGGATGATCTTCCTTCCCTAGCAGGTCTGACTTTGGAGCAGTGCCCCCCAGAGGTGGGGAGGTGAAAGAGCAAATGGAGAGCGGAGAGCCTGGCCCAGGAGAGGGCTAGCTGTGGGATAATTCCGCACGGAAAGGTCCTCCGGGTTTATATTTCAGCTTTTCTCATTGTCTAAAGACCAGGTACAGCTCGGGGAAATAAGACGCATGCAGTTACATCCTAAACATAAACAACTGCCTTGAGAACCTGCTAAATACATCACCGGACCTATATTTATTTCATTTTTCTGGATACCTACAAATAAGGTATCATCATTTGCATCACACAGATAAAGATGCAGAGGCTCAGAGAAGGGGAGTTCCTGACTGTCTTGTCTTGTAAGGTAGACAGAACCCAGTGTCCATGGACACCTTCTTGACCACTACGTTTTTCTTCCCTCAGAGGAGAACTGTAAGTAGATCAAGTTATGCTCCCTTCCTGACCACAGGGCCTTTTTCAACCAGGTGGCCTTTTGGAGACAGTGTTCCTTTTCCTCCCTAGGACCAGGCTGAGAAAGTTGGAAGATGGAGGGGATGTCTGCCACACCTTACAGCTGACCACCAGGTGGTGCTGTTGGCCCAACATATGATCTTAACTACACTGGCCTTGTGGGGAGTGCCAAGGTGCTTTGAGAAAGAAGCATTCAATGTCATCAGAGCCTCTGGTCCTTGACCGTGTTCCCATAAGTCACCTCATTTGAGCCCCCAAACTGCCAAGGGTGTTGGCATCTCCATTCTTTGGCACCTCTGAGAATTTAAGTAATTGGAGTGAAATTCCCAGAGTTACAAATCGGAGAGTCAGGCTTTGAAACCAGGTCTGTTAGATTCCAAATCTCTGGATTCTTGGAATATAAAGGAAGGCAAGACCTGACTTGTGAGTTTCACAGCAACCGGCCAGCCTCTGTTTTACCTGGCCTAGCTGGAAGTGGATTATCTGGGAAATGGCTGCACTGTGTCAGACCCCTGGCCAAGTTTTAAAGAACTGGGATCCACAGGGGGTTCTGTTGGGGCACACAGACATCTCTGCACCCCGTAGAACACTGTGTCATTTCTTTTCTTGACAAGTGATGTTAGTCCCTGGCGTTTTCACATCTTCGTGTGTTCATTCTCTTGGTGGAAACTGCAAGTTCAGCTTGGAAGTATGGATAATTCATGTGACCTTCTGGAAAATACCATCTTGCATCTTCCTGCTTCTGAACCTACAAGTCAGCTTTTTAATTTTTTTTAAATTTTCCTCATTTTTCAAGAAGATACATCCTGATCTGTATTGAAAGTTGTAATTATAGAACAGAAACAAATTCAATAAAGAACAGGGTTACATAGGACAAGGGGAAATACAGGGGAGGCATATACCATTGATTGAAACAAGAATATCAGTACTTCATTAACAAAACGATTGCTCAACTACCAATGTCCTGAGAGGCTGATGAGAGTCTGGACCAGGAGGAGTCACGTTGGCCATGATACAGGCTTCCGTGTATGCTCTGGGGTGTGGATTAGATCTAGCCCTCAAAACAACAATTGTGGAGAATGTCATTGTCTTTATTTTATAGAGGAGGAACACACAGCATCATGGCTCAAAGCATGGTCTCCGGTGTCAGGTCCCTAGATCAAAACCTCCCTCTTCCATGGAGCTACAGGTCTGAGTCTACCAGATGCATCTGCGTATTTGCAGGTGTCTCACCCTGCCTGGGACCCACAGAGCCTCAAGGATGGTACTGGGAAGGGGAAGCCCACATGGAGGGAGCAGTCAAGCCTGCAAAACACCCAAGCAGAGTTTTTTAGGGTGACTTTGGGATCTGGGACATTTGGCTACCTGCTTTGTAGCCTTCACATTTCCCATCTCTTGGGGCCCCTCAGTCCTTTCCCTCACTATGTCTTTTGCCCAAACAGATGATCCCCAAGTCCTTTCTCCAACCACCTGGAATGCCCCATAACCCCTTATTCTTTTTACCCTTCCCCAGTGCTCAGGAAGAGTGACTTCACATCATTGTGCCCATCCCGTCGCCTCCTCGTGGACCCAAATCTTCTGTGAAGACTTACTCCTTTTCACAAAGAGCCCTTCCTCCTCTGTTCATCCTCCCACATTCTCCTAAATAATCAAATAGGAAATAACTTGAAAAAAAATTTTTTTTTGGTTTTCTAGAAGAAAGTGGACCCCAAGTTTTTTGAAAGTATAAGAACTGAGCTGGATTCTCCAGGCCCTCCACCAAGACGAATACTGCCTCCCAGTTGGAAATATTCCTAGTCACTCTCTCTAGAGCTGGCACCTCTCCACGGGACTCCAGGCCTCCTATCTTCTCCGTGAATGCCTGGACCAGCCAGCTCAGGAATCTGGGCCAGGGAGTGGCCTGTGCTGGGCTCTGTGGTCATCACCAGGGCCCAGCAGGAAGTGATGACTCCCTGTGTGGCTAAGTATGAGCTAAGCATTCTCTAGTTTTTATTTTTTGATCCTCACAATGACCCTGCAAAACTGCTATTTTTGTGCCCATTTTACAGATGAGTGAATAGGGTGCAGAGAGGTGAAGTAACTTGTCCAGTTTTCTCAGATACTAACTGGCAGAGTCAGAATCAGAATCCAGACATTAAAGTCCTTGTTCTTTCTACTGCTTCTTGAGTAGAAGCCCCGGGTGGGAGGGGGTCGTGGAAACATCATGTATCAGTTTCTGGTGGCTGCTATAACAAATTAACCACACACAGAGTGGTTTACAACAGAAATGTATTCTCACAGTTCAGGAGGCCAGAAGTCTGAAATCAAGATGTGAGCAGTTCCACATCTCCTCTGAAGGCTAGAGAGGAGCACCTTTCCTTGCCTTTTCCAGCTCTTGGGGTTCTTGGGCACAAGGCAGCATCACTCCAATCCAATCTCTCCCTCTGCCTTCGTGGGAGCTTCTCCTCTCCCTGTCTCTCTTCTGTGTGTTTCTTATAAGGACACTTGTCATTGGCTTTGGAGCCTACTTGGATAATCTGGAATGATGTCATCTGGAGATCTTTAACCTCATTACAGCTGCAGAGGCACTTGTCCCAAACACGGCAGAATTCAGATGTTTGGGGAGGTGGACATGTCTTTTGGGGTCCACCATTCAACCCCCTACAGACAGCCATCCTCCAATAGGGAAAGCAGGAGTTCCCTTGTCTCTGGAGCTCTGACAGCTAAGGTTGGGGCCAGAAGGAGTGGAAACTTAAGGGACACAACTTTTTACTCATTGTAAATAAGAACTTTCTGGTGAGTCAGCATGAAGCGAGGTGGCATGTGCCACCTATGGAGGCAGCAAGTTCCTGTCCTTACAGGTGAAAATCAGGGCTGATTTATCTTTGGTATGGTCGCCACAAGGCAAATAATACCGTAGAGGCCCTGAACATGTTTTAATTGCTTTTAAAATGAGAAAAAAAGGGACTTTGGGGGGTGCCTGGGTGGCTCAGTGGGTTAAGCCTCTGTCTTCAGCTCAGGTCATGATCTCAGGGTCCTGGGATCGAGCCCCGCATTGGGCTCTCTGCTTGGCAGGGAGCCTGCTTCTTCCTTTCTCTCTCTGCCCGCCTCCCTGCCTACTTGTGATCACTCTCTCAAATAAATAAATAAAATCTTAAAAAAAAAGAAAGGAAAAAAGGGACTTTTGAATTGAAGAAAATATTTTCTTATGTCATTTTCATATATTAGTCTCTATACCAAAGCAGTAGTAAAATATGGCTTACAATTTTATTTTAATTTTTTCCAGTTTTTAGTTTTAGTTCCAGAGTGGATATCATACAGTGTTATATTAGTTCCATACATCACCCAGTGCTCATCAGGACAAGTGCACTCCTTAATCCCCATCACCTATTTCCCCCATCTCCCTACCCACCTCCCTTCTGGTAACCATCAGTTTGTTTTCTTTTTTTTTTTTTTTTTTTTTTTTTGAGTACCAGTCATCTTTTATTGGACGTTAAGTCTGAATGAGGATATGAAAGGATTCAAGGGTGCCAAGCAAAGGTCACGGTCAGTAATGCCGTGCGTGCCTCCACCCTGGGCCCTCTTCAGTGGTACTTGCGTAGCCGCTCGTGTTTGAGTTCCTTATAACAACGAAAGTAGTTGAAGACCACATAAGCTGCCAGCACCATAGAAATCCCAGCGACGCCCCCTTTCTTCACATTGACATACTTGTTGTAATACCGGTAGTAACCTCTTTGAAATGCGCCAGCAATGCCCTTAGGGGTGAAATCCCGCATCAGTATCCAGCTGGGTAGCTCTCCTAGTTTCACATCCAAGAGCTTCTTCTCCTTCAGGGGTACAACTGACGCCATCTTGGAGTCCTGGGTGTCCGCTTCGCCGGGCTCTGCAAGCATCAGTTTGTTTTCTTTTTTTTTTTTATTTATTTTATTTATTTGACAGAGAGAGAGAAGTCACAAGTAGTCAGAGAGGCAGGCAGAGAGAGAGGGAGAAACAGGCTCCTCACTGAACCGAGAGCCCGATGTGGGGCTCGATCCCAGGACCCTGAGATCATGACCTGAGCGGAAGGCAGAGGCTTAAACCACTGAGCCACCCAGGCGCCCCATCAGTTTGTTTTCTATAGTGAAGAGTGTGTTTCTTGATTTCTCTCTCTTTTTTTCCTTTGTTGGTGTCATTTCTTAAATTCTTAAATTCTTACATTTGAGTGAAATCACATGGTGTTTGTTTTTCCCTGATTGACTTCTTTTCCTTTGCATTATACTCTCTAGCTCCAGCCATGTTGTTGCATCCCTTTTTATGGCTGCATAGTATTCCAATGTATATCTATACCACATCTTTTTATCCATTCATCTATTGATGGACGTGGGCTGCTTCCATAATTTGGCTATTGTAAATAATGCTGCAGTAAATATAGTGTTGTATATATATATATCCTTTTGAATTAGTGCTTTTGTATTCTTTGAATAAATGTCCAGTAGTGTGATTACTAGATTTTAGGGTAGCTCTTTTTTAATTTTTTGAGGAACCTCCATACTCTTTTCTATAGTGGCTGTAACAGTTTGCATTCCCACCACAAGTGTTCCTTTTTCTCTGCATCCTTAGCCGAAGGCAGAGGCTTTAACCCACTGAGCCACCCAGGCGCCCTTTTCTCCGCATCCTTGCCAACACTTGTTATTTCTTGTGTTTTTTGTTTTAG
The DNA here is from genome assembly GCF_922984935.1 of Meles meles. Classification (NCBI taxonomy): domain Eukaryota; kingdom Metazoa; phylum Chordata; class Mammalia; order Carnivora; family Mustelidae; genus Meles; species Meles meles. The sequence continues at coordinate 33,232,447 of NC_060083.1, forward strand.
ACATTTTGACATGTGTGAGGTGTTTTCTTATTGTGGTTCTGATTTGCATTTCCCTGAAGATGAGTGATGTTGAACATCTTTTCATGTATCTTATTGGCCTTCTGGATATCTTCTTTGGAGAACTGTCTGTTCAGAACTTCTGCCCATTTCTAATTGGATTCTTCATTTTTTATTTTAAAAAAAGATTTATTTATTTATTTATTTGACAGAGATCACAAGTAGGCAGAGAAGCAGGCAGAGAGAGAGAGGGGAAAGCAGGCTCCCTGCCGAGCAGAGAGCCCGATGCGGGGCTCGATCCCAGGATCCTGGGATCATGACCTGAGCCGAAGGCAGAGGCTTTAACCCACTGAACCACCCAGGCGCCCCAAGGATTATTCATTTTTTAAAAAAGATTTTATTTATTTGAAAGAGAGAGAGAGAGAAAGAACACGAGTGGGGGAGGGGCAGAGGGAGCGGGGAAGCAGGCTCCCCACTGAGTAGGGAGCCTGATGCAGGGCTCAATCCCAGGACTCTGAGATCATGACTTGAGCTGAAGGCAGATGTCTAATGGACTGAGCCACCCAGGCACCCCTGGATTATTCATTTTGTGGTGTTGAGTTGTGCAAGTTCTTTGTGTATTTTGGTTACTAACCCTTTATTAGATATCTCACTTACAAATATCTTCTCCTGCTCCTCATGTTGTCTTTTACCTTTGTTGATTGTTTTCTCCTCTTTGCAGATGATTTTTATTTTGATATAGTTCCAATAGTTTATTTTCGCTTTTATTTCCCTTGCCTCAGGAGACATAGCTAGAAAAATGTTGCTATGGCTGATTTCAGGAAAATTACTGCCTGTGCTTTCTTCTAAGATCTTTATGTTTTCAGGTCTCATGTTTTGGTTTTTAATCTATTTTGAGTTTGTTTTTGTGTAGGGTGTAAGAAAGTGGTCTGGTTTCATTCTTCTGCATGTAGCTCTTCAGTTTTCCCAATACCATTTCCTGAAGAGACTATCTTTTTCCCATAGCATGTTCTTGCTTTTTTTTAAAGTTTATTTTTATTTATTTTTTTAAAATATACACACACACACACACACACACACACACACACACACACACATGAATACTACTCAGTCATCAAAAAAGGAAACCTTGCCATTTGCAGCAGAGTGGAAGGAACTAGAGGGTATTATGTTAAGTGAAATAGATCAATCACAGAAAGACAATTATCGTGTGATTTCACTCATAGGTTGAATTTAAGAAACAAAATGGAGAATCATAGGGGAAGAGAGGAAAAAAATAAAACAAGATGAAATCAGAGAGAGAAAAAAACCATAAGGGGCTCTTAATCATAGGAAAGAAACTGAGGGTTGCTGGTGGGGAGGTAGGGGACAGGGATGGGGTAATTGGATGATGGGCATTAAAGAGGGCACATGATGTAATGAGCACTGGGTGTTATATATGATTGATGAGTCACTGACCTCTACCTCTGATACTAATGATACATTTTATGTTAACTAATTGAATTTAAATTAAAAAATTAAAAAAAAAGAAACGTGCCCAAAATTTTAATAGCTACTATGCAATGGACACAGGTCTATTGGAAGCCAGTTCTCTCTGATTCCCCTGGGTATCCTTCCATTGCATGGTGTTGCCTCCAAATTCCTGGACAGTGTGTTGCAGAAGGAGAAAACCACTGGATGGGGGAGGGGAGAAGGAGGGTGGCGCCAGAGTTGGGATGAAGCTTCTCATTCAGGACTTTTGGGCTCCAGAGCCCCAGGATGGCTGGAGTGAAAGGAAACAAACTGGGAGGTCAGCATGACCAGAGCCTTTACTCAGGCTGATGGGGGAGAGAACGCTCTGTGACCTGGGCTGCAGCATTCCTGCGGGTGAAACACGAGGAGATGGACCTGATCCCCAACATTCGAGGATGGGATTCATCTGTTCCTTGGCCTCCTACAGCTCACCACCCCAGCTTGCTTGGAGGCCCCTCAGGAGCAGGGAATAAGTCTTTTGTCTTATGTACCCACATTTAATTCTTTCAGTATCCTCTTCAAGATTTGTGCCTCAGTGGATACCACTTGTATTCCCATATACTGAATATGAGCCTTGAAATTAACTTGACTTTTCAGAAAGTGAGTCCTGTCCTAAACCAGAATATTTATGGATTCATGGGTTCAATTCGTTTATCCATTTGTTTGACAAGACTTGGTCGAACGCCTGTGGGGTGGTCGGCTCTTCTAGGTCCTGGGGAAATAGCAGAGAACAAACAGGTCAGATCTCTGCCCTATGGAGATTATATCTCCTGGAGGAGCTGGAGAATCAACACACATGCAAGAGGACTTCAGATGATGGTAACACCTCTGGAGGAAATTGGCATGGCGATGATGTATTAGGTAAATTACAGACACACACAAGACAGCACGAAATTGTGGAGAAGCACTACTTACCTTTATTACATGCAAAATGTGCTGTGATGTTTTCTCTTCTTTCCCATTTTATTTCTACGTATGATGTGTGTGAGCTGCTAAAAACTGAGGCACTAATGGATTGCAGTCTGGTGCTGTAAAACCACCGGAGAGGTGGAGGGTCGCATGTCAAAAGGATGGCCAGAGACAGCTTGAGAGAGGCAACAGAGCTGAGAAGAGGGAGCTACGTTAAGATCTAAAAGGCATAGCATTCCTGGCAGAGGGAACAACAAGTGCAAAGACCTTGAGCTGGACTGAATTTAGGTTCCATGTGCTTGTGCTGAGTGTGTGTGTGTGTGTGTGTGTGTGTGTGTGTGTATTTTACATGGTCCAGCACGTATTCTAATACACATGAAAATAATTACATAAGAACTGACATAGAAAATTTCCTTTGTGAGCATGTACATTAGTTTCCTACTGCTTTAGTAACAAATCACCATAAATTTAGTAGCTTAATACAACAGATTTATTCTGTTACAGTTGTGGAGGTCAAATTTCCAAAATGGGGTGACAGGGCTGTGTTTCTTCTGGAAGCTCTCAGGGACCCCCCGTTTCCTTACCTTTTCCAGCTTCTAGAGGCTGCCCACATTCTTTGCCTCATGGCCCTGGCCATAACACCCCATCCCCTGACTCGGACCCTCCTGCCTCCCTCTCATAAGGACCCTTGTGAATACATTGGGGCCACCAGGATAATCCAGGACAACAGGTTATGAAATGTAATCACATCTACAAAGTCCCCTTTGCATTGGTAGGTAACGTATTCATAGGTTCTGGGGGTGAGGACGTGAGCGTCTTTGGGGGGGACCTTATTTAGCCTACGCACACCGTGTCAGACTGTCGTGTGCGGGTCATTGGTGAACTCACCTGCACAGATTTCCCCAATGGGCTGTGGGCACCGGGAGCCCCATCGCATTTGCAGAATGGTTAAATAAATAAGAAGAGCCCCTTTCTTCACTTCCTCTTGCCCCTCTACTCCTCTTACTCTGCTCTTCTGGAAATATATCCGCTCACAGGAGCCACCTTGATTAGAGGTCCTGTTGACTTCACGGCACTGGGAAACTCCCACCCTGTTCTGCTCCGGTGAGGCTCTGTGTGCAGGGGAGTGAGGGAGGGACTTTGGAGAGGACAGGTTCTTCTCCCTCAATTTGCACAGGAGGAAAGCATCTCAACTCCTTCCTTTCTATGGCTTCATTGGGCGTTAATCATAACTCACTTTTATAGGGTTGTTTTACCTTCAGAACACATGGCCCCTTTGCTCATTTTTTTCTGTGGCCCCTTTAGTAAATGACAAGTATCAACCTTCCCATTTTACAGATGAGGAAGTGGAGGCTTTGAAAGTCAGGGAGGAAAAGCAGGCCCAGAGCTCAAGCGTTCTGACCTCTCCTTACCCCAAACTCCTTCTGCTAAGCTTCCAAGCTTCTTTTTATTTTTAAGGGTCCAAAGTGTCTGAATTCCCAGAGCCTTTCTGGAAGGGCCTGCTACAGGGAAGAATGATCCCTTGTGTTCTGTGAAGTGTCGAGCACAAGTAAAAAGCTCTGCAGAGACAAAATTTAGTTCAACATATGGGGGAGGTGGGGGAACATTCAGTATTGTCCAAACTGATCAGATTGACTGCCTAAGGAGAAACTGGGAACCAGTTCCTTGTCACTGGACGGTCCTTAGGAGAGGCTGGTCTTGGAAATGGTTAACTTATTTAGATAATCTTTGAGTTAAAGGTTTAGCCACAGGCTTTCAAGACTAAGAGAGCAGACCCCCACACTGAACCTCCCCAGTTCTCTCTCATCCATCTTGGCTGAGTAACCATCGGGCTTTGGAGGAGGGAAAGTGGAAGGGGGTACAGAAAATGGGTCTTACAATGAGGGTGGGGGCTGGTGGAAATGAAAACCTCAAACAGGCAGCCCTCCCCATAGGAGATAACAATCGAATTATATACATTTTAAATGGCATTCTCGGGTCTTAGTGATTTTCATATGAAAACTCCACTCGGAGTCCTTGGCATCTGTTTCTCCTTTTAGGACAGAAACCAAGAGACTATTTACATATTCTTAGGGCCCTATCACCAATTAAATCTTTTCAGAGCCTCAGTCCTCCCTGTCCCCCACCCCACCCCCACCCCCTACCAACTCTCTCCACATTTGGGATTAAATTTCTTGGCAGACGGTGGTTGTTGCTCTCTTTGGTGATTTATTTATTCAGTTGGATTACTTTTCATCTCTAGCCTGGGCACTTCAGACCTTGGCGTCCACTTTCTGATCATGGGGAAGTGACCCTGCTTGGGGACCCTCCCCAAATTTGGCCGTGGGGCCATGCCAGGAGCGCATTCCTTCAGGCGCCACGAGGCGGCCTGTCTCTGTGTCATCCCTCCGCACCCCCGCCCATCCCTCCCCCTTCCGGTGACAGAGCTCCTCCGGGAGATGAGGGAGCACAGCTGGGTGACGTCACTAGGAATGCACAGGGGCCTGCACAGGGGCTCAGAAGGAGCAGAAATAAGATGTCACTGGGAGCAACTGGACGGTCTGTTTCATCATTTGCCTTAGAGTCAGTCTGGTCCTACAGAGAGTGAGGGATCTGCTCAAATGTCTGAGGAAATTATATCTGGTGGAACGTACCCTACAGCTCACCCCCCCCTCACTGCGGACCTTCTTCACTCTGCCTCTGGGGATCCTGTTCCCAAGAGGCACCAAAGAACAGGGTTCGGGAGCACCACACTTTGAGCCAGCCTCCGCTTCCCCACCAGCTCTGCTCCTGACCAGCTCTGTGACCTTGTGCAGGTCACACGACCTCTCTGAGGCATCTAAAAATGGGGCCTCTTGGGGGTTGGGAGATGAAGGAAGTGATGTTTCTGGAGCCTCTGGCACACAGTAGGGAAGAGACAGCTGTCAGTCACAGTAGTCAGTTGCGGTCTTAGAAATCAAAGGTAGAGGCCTACAAAGGACACAGGTAGGCCTCACTCACCAGATCACTGAGTCTTGACTTAGTGTCTTGGCTACGTACCAAGTGAGGGGAGGAGGTCAGGGGCAGAGACAGAGGGGTGACCTTGGACGTTAGCCTCACAGAGCCTCACGGATAAATCAGATGATTTATCTAGAAAGGGAAGATGATACACATCCCCATATGACTGCTGAGTGTGGGAGAAGATAACGTATAGAAAGCCCAGGACGTAGACTACATCATACACGAGAGCTATGGCTATTATTTCTACCAATATAGTAATCTAGCAAGTAACACTTAATGATAATAGTCACAATACTACAACATTTATGGTAAGACCCAAAGCCTGCACTCAAGGAGCTCAGCGTCAAGTGGGTGAGACAGGCTGATAAGTAAGGAAAGAGAAGGAAGCACCAGGGGACAGTCACCAACCCCGTGGATCTGGAGCCAGATGTGGCCTGGCTTCAATCCCTCCTCGTCAGTAACTATGTCCTCGCGGGCAAGTTACCTCACGCCTCCCTGCCTCTGTTTTCTCCTCTGTGAAATGTGGATGATAATAATACCCACCTTGAAGGGTTGGGGTGAGGAGGGAACAAATTAGGAAACGTCAAACCTACGTGTGGTGCCTGGTCAGTGCTATTGAAGCATCGGCTTCCACTCTCACTGCCGAGTGATTAATACTGGGCGGGGTGTGAGGGATGTCTTCTGAGGAGGGGTGACATGGATGTTGGCCCTTGAAGGTTAAGGAAATAACTTCCAGTTATGGGTGGGGGTTGGGCACAGGTGGAGGGAAGAGTTGGAGTCCGAAGGTGGAAAGGGGCGGTTGGACTAGAGCGTGCAACACTGTGTCAGTGACTGGAAGGTGAGATGAGAGTGAAGGAGGATGGGCTGGTGAAGGGGAGGCAGGCACCCTGAGGGAATGGGCTGGGACCCCTCCTCTTGGAAGTGACTGCAGATCTGTTTTGGGGATAGCAGTCGGGCTGCACTGTGAAGGACGACTTGCAGCAAAGGCGTTCCATCCCTATTACCCACTGGTGTCTACGGGAGCGCTTTAACAAACACCAAGGTCAAGGTTCTGCTCCTGAGCAGGTCAGGAAGATGAGATGGGACTCGGGGAGAATGCAGCTGTTTAGCTCAGGTGGGGGGGGGGGGGCGCTGTACTATGGGGGAAGAGTGGCTGGAGGCCGTAACTGTGTCTTACTACAATTCGGGGGTGATATAGCCTGAACTCAGAATAGCAGGGAACTGACTGAGACAGAGATAGAGAGAGTGATGCGGGGGAGACGGTGGGGGCTGGGACCGTACCTGTCTTCCCCAGGGAGCCGTTGGCCTCATCTCGGGGGCTGGGGCTCCCACACGGATTCAGGAGGCAAGGGGTTTGCTGGCGGTTCCAAGCATATGCATTTTGACAAGCCTTAGGAGTGTGAGCTGAGCCAGGAAGGGTTCCTAAATTCTCCCCAATTCATGCAGTTGTAACTCCGTCCTCCTCCTCTGGGGATAGTGCTACTAATTCACCAGACTTTCTCCCTAGGGCAGGCTCTGATGTTGCAGGTGCACTATCTTGGTGCGGTGGGCTGGGCCTGGGTGGGTGCAGGCACTGGGGCAAGCTGGCCAGCCTTTGAAATCAGAGCTGATTGTTTTCAATAATGTCAAACTTTAAAATTCATTTCTCATGTTGGTGAACATTTCTCAGGCAGGGCAGGTGGTCTCCTTGTGGGCCCTCAGGGCAGGATGGCCCAGCCCCAGAGCACTGGCCTAATCCCCTTTCACTTTCAAGGCCCACAGACTACCCGCCATTCTCATGATGTCATGGCTCGGAGTCACTCTTGTTCTGGTGACTAAGCCAAGGGCTCGGCTCTGCCAGGGCCATGCTGTGGGTCTGCTGTTGCCACTCTCCTGCCGTGTCTGGTGTGTTGTCTTCCCCCTTCCAGCTTGTCTCAAGGTCCTTGCTTTTAATTCTTCACAGATACAGTTCTGGGGGCACAGACGTGACTTGGAAAAAGGGAACCCCACATGGAAAAATCTACTGAGGGCAAAGAGAGTGTGGCATAAGCACTGGACAGGAAACCAGGAAAGGTAGAGTCTTCTTTCTGGGTTGGCCACTCTTCCACATAGGTCTGTTACCTCTCGTCTTAGGGCCCCAGTTTTTCCCTCTGGAAACTCTTAAACCAGCTGGTCTCCATAGTTCTGATCTTTTCTATTGTCTTATGACTTTTTGAGGGTGAGCTCTAACCATTGATTGGATCTAGACCTTCAGGGCTAAGGTCTTTATAGGATAGTTCTAGAGGTATGGTGTAGAGAGGACACTGACTTCTTAGGGAAACACTCAAGGAACACCCACAAGGGAGAATGAGGGAGAGAAAGAGAGCAAGCATTTGTTGATGTCTAGTGTCTACCAAGTACTGCTTGAGGTTTCTACATTCCTGACACATAGATTCCGTGCACCAGCTCTGTGAGGTCGGGGTTAGATGCCTGTGATGTAGATGGAGAGTGCCTTCTGAGGTGAAAGAAATGAGGTGTGAGCCAATTCTATCCAACTCTGAATAGTAATGGCAGCCATAGTCTTAAGACCAACTGCAGGTACTCAGTGTTTACTGTGTTTCAGGTTCTGTCCTAATCATCTTATTTATTCCACATCACAACCGGATGAAGTTGGTACTACTAGGATCACCATTTATAGAAAAAGAATCTGAGGGTCTGAGAGGATCCTTGTTCAAAATAGAGCAGGAGGTGTGGGGCACCTGGGTCCCTCAGTCAGTTAAGTGTCTGACTCTTGATTTTGGCTCAGGTCCTAATCTCAGGGTCATGAGATCCATCCCTGAATTGAGCTCCATGCTCAGTGGGGAGTCTGCTTGAGATTCTCTCTCTCTCTCTCCCTCTCCCATTCTCCCTCTGCCCCTCCCCTACATGTGTGCATGTGCTCTCTTTCTCAAATAAATAAATAAATAAATCTTAAAAAACAAAACAAAACAGAGCAGCTTGTTGGTGGTAGGGCTGGGATTCGGGCCCCAGTCTTCCTAATGTTAGAAACTGTGGCCAAAGAGTAATTATAGACTGAGACCACAAGAAGAAGTTAACTGGAAAGCATCAGTGTACCCATATGTCAACCACCTCTCTGCTTCAGGGGCAGCTAAGTAGGTGGCTCAGAGTGTATTCTGTGTCCTGTCCCCTATCCCAGCCCTTCAGCCCCACAGGATCCACCAGAGGTGGAACTCGGTGGCATCCCTTCTGGAATTCATCTTAGAGAAAGCTGCTGAATTGGTTCAATCAGATTTCCTCCTTGGGGAATTTGACCTTGGAAATGACGAGAGAATGAGGCAGCTGGGGCAGGAGGTTGAAGCTGAAAGCTCATGACTTATAGGGAAGGTGGTGAGGGGCACAGAGCCTTCTAGAAGCAGAAGCCACTAGAAGAAGTGGCACACAGAATTGGCGAGGGCAGGCCAGCTGGGAGCTAGAGACTAGCACGTGCCTGTGGTGCTGGAGCCCCTCCGAGCAAACCGGTCAGGGCTCTGCAAGGAGGACAAAGCCATCAGTTCCAGCAAGTGCTCTGGCTTCGGCACAGTTCCCCCACCCAGCCCTGGGAAGCTGAATTCTTGCGCCCTAGTAAGACCCCTCTGTCCCTGCTGGCGACCTGCCAGCACCCATGTCTCCTAGACCCACCCCTTGCATTCCTAGTATTTAAAAGATTTTCTGATCCTGCAGCCAAAGAAACTTGGGCTAAAACACACTCCAGTGTAGGTGTGGAGTCCAGGAAGAACAAATTAAGTCCTCATTTCATTATTTGTTATTGTTGTTTTTTTACCTGCTCTAGTCCTTGATATTGAGGTGAATTATAACTCCTTCCCACACAAACTCCCAGATATACACATATATATGTTATGTATGTAAATATAAATATATATATGGAATAATGATATAAATATATATATATACTTATAAAGCATATATAAATATAAACTATTTATAAACATATTAAATACATAAATAAAGCATGTGATGTGCCTGGCACGTAATACTCAGTAATATATATGCTCAATAAATTATATTATATATTATATTATGTTATATTATATTATATTCTCTCATTTTATTTCCATAATTACCCTATGAGACAGGTGGCAATGAACCCCATTCTACGGATGAGGAAATTCAGGTTCCTGGGGTTTAAGTGACTTGTCAAATTTCTTGTGGCTTGAAGGAAAGATGCACAATCAACTCTGAGCATTTCTTGAGGCCAAAGCAAAGATGAAGACACAGTCAGTTATGGGTTCGTATCAGTCTGGACTCTGGGAGAGGTGCTACTAGAAGTCTCTTGACCTCAGTTTTGTGGCAGTGGTGGTGGGCCATGCTTCACATGAGCACACAGAGAGCAGAGCTTGTGGGGTAAGCAGAGGCCCCTCCCTCCTTTCTTCCTTCCTCATGCACTCCTTCCTTTATTCCTGGGGGCAAAATTAAAAAAAAATAACTGAACTGATGGGCCACCTTGTGCTTGCTGTTTACAACAAAATAGCTCGATTACATACCATGAGAGGGAAAAAGTGACTTCTCAAGACTTAGATCACTTACTTGGGAGGGAGATGCTAATGAGTGAAAAAACACTAATTTTAGCAACAGAATGATCACTTGGCATTCTTGAGAAGCAGCACTCATCGATGATGGCCTTTTACGATTCATCCTGAAATTCCATTGTGAGCCAATGAAATTCAAGTGCACAGGCGATGTGGGGTCTGCTGGTGGGTTGCTCATCGTGGCTGTACTTGCTTTGGGTGGAATTCACTTAGTGATTGGGTACTACGTCCCGGGAGCACCCACCCAACCCAGCTGTTTGGAAAGTGAGAAATAAACCAACCAAATGAAGAGATTCTGACTTTTAAGCCGCTTAACCATCCCAGCGCATGGCTAGAGTGGGTGGAGCCAACTGTGGGCAGGTGGGAGGGGCCCAGGCTCTAGTGCAGTGGCTGCCCTCCTCCAGCCTGTGCTTGGCATGAAGTCCTAGCTCTGGGCTCTGGCCTCTGTCTCCTCTGGCCCTTCTCCTCCGGCTGGCAGCCTGTTCTACCGCTTCTAGCTCTGTTTGGCACCAGGCTCTGAGCCCTGCCTTGATCTTACCGTCGCTTGTGGCTTCTGATAAGAGACGTTCTCCCGCCAGATACAGACCCAGCCAGGGAGTCCCTGGAGCAGGGATTCGGGCCATGGGCTTCAGAGTCCAGGCATGTCGGGTTTAATGCCAACCTACTACAGGTTAGCTCTGTGACCTTAGGAAGTCACGTTCCTCTTTTTGAGCCTCAGTTTCCTTATCTGTAAAATGTGGGTGATGAGCTCTACCTGTCAGGGGTATGAAGAGGGTTAAACTAGGGAGAGTTAGCGCAAGGCTGGCTCGTGGGAAGCACTTGAGGAACGCTGGTTTGCTTTATGATGTGAGATTTTGAATGCATCTCTATATGGGGTGCTAGGAGTAATACAGAAAAACCAGGTCTCTCCAGCACCATGCATGCATTCTCAGTGCTTTTTTCAAAAGTCCCGCCTCATAATAACCATTCTGAGGCATTACAACAGTTCCAATTCATAGGTCAGGAAACTGAGGCACAGACGGAGGAACGAGGACACCCTAAATACCAGCCAGCAAGCGGGGGAAATCTGGATTCGAACCCGGGTCTCCTGACTCCCAATTCCGGAAAGTAGCCCTGGCGGCTGCTTTGATCTCCCGGAGCTGCTGTCCAACAATGTGCCAAGGGAAGGGAAGACAGAGGAGAGGCGCTGCTCCCCAGTGGCCCCTTCTCCCGGAGTGCCGGCTAGCTGCTGGGCAGGAGGAATTCGAGCGGCTGGCTTGTGCTCATGCTTGAGGAATGTCTTGAGAAGTCGTGCCTAAGCCCTCTGTATCTGACTCATCATCTCCCCGTCTCCAGGAGTGTCAGAGAAGAGCTCCCTTAATCCCTCCTGTCCTCGGTCCCAGGCTTTCATTTGTCAAACTAAAAATATTCCCTCCGGGAACCTCCTTTTGCCAGCGGCTGAAGGAGGTATAAGGGGAATGGCGTTTCAGTGTCACTTCCTGACAGCACCTCCTTATTGTTCAGCAGCCAGGGAAACAGAGATGGGGCAGCGGGAGCAAGGGGCCTGTGTCATTCTTGGGCCGGGGCCAGCCTGTGCACCTTTCTCCTGCAGGGTGGCTTCTTTTTTGCCTTGCTCCAGGCTCTAGACAATAGTGTAGCAGCCTGCCACCCAGCCCAGTCCCTCTGGGCTGCTGCATTGTGATGCCCGCCAGGTGAGGACATAGAACTCCAAGTTCATTTCCTTTGCAGCCCAAGGGGAGGGTGGGCCTGCACGGTTGGTTGGTACTTGTCTGCAAGGCTTGTTTACCTGTAAAGAGATGTAGAGCTTGAAGGTAGAGGGGGAAAATTAGCCACTTCCTCTTAGGTAAAATAGCAGAACTGGAGCTCCCCAAGTCCGACAAAGGCAATGTTGGGAAGCCATCAAGATCTGTCCCTGTTTCCCTCCTTCCTTTTTCCGTTCCGTCTCTCCTGACTGCCCCTTGATCCTTAGGGCTACTCCTGAGTCCATAACCTTGATTTGGCCCCAAACCTTGGCTCATCATCACAGAGCTACTACCTTGGGCCCCACTCGGGTGCCCACTTGTTCAGTGGGAATGGAGAAGAGGGAAAACAAAGGAGCATGGACTTGCGATCCAAGGTTGGGTTTAAACTCTGGCACTGCCCACCATCCAGCTCCGTGAGCTTAAGTAAGGTGTCTCATCTCTGAGCCTCATTTACTCCTCTGTCTGTCTACTGTACTGGCTATTGCGAAGGTTAATAAGATGGTACATGTCATCTGGTAGGACTGTGGCCTTATAAGTAGAGGAAGATCTCTCTCCTTCTCTCTCCCTCCCTATCACAGGAGGAAACAATGAGAAGGCAGCCCTCTCTAAGCCAGGAAGAGTCCTTACCAGAAACAACCCTGCGAGACACCTTGGTCTTGGACTTTCCATCCTCCCCAACTGTGCAAAAATAACTTTGCTCTGTAAGCCCCCTGGTGTATGGCATTCACTCACCGGGAAACCCTCGGAGATGCCTGAAATGCTACTCTGGGAGAGGGGGACAGAGACAGAGCCCGGGGGTCCACACAAGCCCTCGATAATGTTTCCTGAGCTGCAGAGTGGTGATGGAGTCTCCTCGAGCAGAGAGAGAAGCCGCCCGCTCCCGTCCAGACCTTGCAGGCTGGAGTCAACTGGCATGCTGCCCTTAAGATCAGAAAGTCTACTTTCTACCCTTAGCAGTGATGAACCCAGGCCCTGGAGTCAGACAAGCTGAGTCTGAACCTCAGCTCCGCCGCAAGGCAGCTCTGGGACAGTGGCAAAGTTAACTGACCTCTCCTCTCATTTCCTTGCCTGTCCCATGAATCACTGTTGCCACTTAGCAGTGGTGTGGAGTAAATGTTATAATGTGTCCGTGGTGCCTTGTAGTTCAGTGCACCCTGTAGGCACTGGGTCCCTGCTGGCTGCTGCTAGTAACAATGTCACATATAATTACTAATAACTAATAGTTTTGCTCAGATGATTTACTTCACCTACTTAAGCTAAAAAAAGACCAGGCTTCTCTTATTATTTGAATTGAAACAACTGTAACTGCCGTGTCTCCATTAGAGAAATGGCCTTCTCTCTTTTCTGTGTCTCCCCTCCCACAATCAGCTACAACTCCCTGAATGCTTATTTGTATCAGACCCAGCTCCACTGGGGGTCTCTCAACGCCTCCTGGAGGTGGGGAGGGGGCAGAGAAGGTGAAGGCCCTGGATACCCTAAGGCCACCTCTGCCTAATAAGGTGTCCTTACTGAAAGTTTCAACTCCGGGTCTGGCTGGGGTCACAACCCTCCTGACCCTTACCATTGGAGAACTCCTTCTTGGTAGGCCCTTCATGTCTTTTCTGTTTAGATGACCTCTCTATACAGTCTCAAGTCTTCGGTTGCTTGAATAACGTTGAATCCAAAAAAATTCCACCAGTCTCCATCTGGGTCTGCTTGTCCCCTGTGCAGATCTGCCCATCCCTTCACAGCACGACTTGAGTTCCACTAACGAAGGATATCGGGGAGGGTGGCCTGGGACAAGCCTCCAACGCTTCTTCTCTGTGACAATGAAGTGCCTATTTGCTTTATATATCTGTATGCTGATGGGACTACTCCAGCCGTCGCTTTTACAATAGGGAGGTCTGCTCCAATGACAATAAAATTTCACATTTCATTGAATGTACGACGTTGCAGTCTGTAAAAGAAAAATCATTAGTCAGTGCTTCACCAAGAAAGAAAAAATGCTTCCGATCACTTATGACACACCATCCTCTGAAAGACACATCGTGATTTTAGAGATGATAAAAATGTGGAATCTCATGCATCTCAGAATCAGTCACATTGTTCAAATATTAGCTAATATTCCTTGAGGATTTACCATGCACTTGGTGTTTGTCCTAAGAGGCTTTTCTTTTTTTTTCTTAAAGATTTTATATACTTATTTGACAGACAGAGATCACAAGTAGGCAGAGAGAGAGAGAGAGAGAAGGAAGTAGGCTCCCCACTAAGCAGAGAGCCCGATGTGGGGCCCGATCCCAGGACCCTGGGATCATGGCCCAAGCCGAAGGCAGAGGCTTTAACCCACTGAGCCACCCAGGAGCCCCTAAGAGGTTTTTCTTTTAAATTTGACAGACAGAGATCGCAAGTAGGCAGAGAGGCAGGCAGAGAGAGAGAGAAAGAAGGAGGAGGAGGCAGGCTCCCCGCTGAGCAGAGACCCCCCCCCCCCCATGCGGGGCTCAATCTCAGGACCCTGGGATCATGACCTCGCCGAGGACAGAGGCTTTAACCCATTGAGCCGTCCAGGCACCCCTGTCCTAAGAGTTTTGAATGAACTGATTTATTTATTACTCAAAATGGCCCTCTGAAGTAGAGGCTATTTAAATAATCCCACTCTCCAGATGAAAAAAGTGAGGCACATGCTGGTACATAGCTTTAATGGCACATAGATAGGGAGTAGCTGGATTCAAGCTCAGGTAGTCAAATGCCCCTCCTACCAGAAACTTTAACATAGGAGCTTCATGTCTCTGTCTTTGTCTCTGCCTCTGCCTCTGTCTCTCTCTTCCATACCCACATCCATGGGATCTCAAAGTCCTTACTCTACTGGTTCCTTCAAATGCAATTACAATACCCACTTACATTAAAGATTAAGAAATTGGGGTTGGGATGATCCGGTAAGCTGTCTTCAGAAGGGGGTTTTGGTGCTTAAATCCCACTGGGGAGGAGAGGTTGTTCTCCACCATGCATCCTCAGAGGACCACCAGTGCACACAGGAGACTGCCCAGGAGAGAGAGACCACGAGGGTGGGGAGGGTCAGACAGAGAAGCGGACTCCCCACTGAGCAAAGAGCCTAATACCAACCCAAGCAGTCCCAAGGTCTGAGATTCCAGGGCCTTGACCTGAGCCAAAGGCAGACGCTTAACAATTGAGCCACCCAGGCGTCCCCAGGAGATCTTATCTAAAATAGAAATCTGGTTGAGCTCTTCTTCTGGTTCTTTCCAATGGCCTTTGCTGAGTCTGGGGTCCACTTATCCTTCACAAGCTGGCTTTTTCAACAGTACTAGTAATGTGGCATGTCAGACCCTTTTGGAATGGCCTGAGCTGCTAGCAACAGAAAACCCAGTTAAAAAACAACTTTGCCAAATAGAGCCTATTTCTAAGTTTTTTTCATTCTCTGCTCACTGAGGGTCTAGAGGACAGCTCTGGTGGTGGCCCATGACGTCAACCACTCAACTCTTCTCTCAGTCTTGGCATCCTTGCTTGTTGACCTGTGGCCTTATGGTTTCCAAATATTGTCTACACTGCCTCCAGGCACTTTCTTCACATTCTGGTGTGAAGGCGGAGGGGCTCTGTCTTTTTATTTGGGAAAGGAAACCTTCTCCGGGAGAGTTCTCACAGCTGTGAAGCCAGAATTGGGTCACATATCTATACATTTGAGCCCATTTCTGGCCAAGGGTAATGAGCTGACCAGGGCTGGTATACACCTGTAATGATGTGTCCCCTGGGTCAGGGGAAGGTCTCCCCCTCCCCAAGATCAAGGGAACCCTGAGTTAAGCTGCCTGAGCAAGAACAAAAGCGGGAAGGGTTGGGCAAGCAGCAGGTAGGGTCTGCTACACGTCTCCTTACCCTTTCCTCTCCTCCCCTAATCATCTCTGCCTCATGCACCCCCACGGCTCTCCACGTGCTTGGCTAGTGAAAAGACGGCACAGAAGCTGCATTCCCATCAGCTGGGTAGCCCCCTAGAATGTGAGTACTGGGAAGGGAGGGGCCCCCTCGGCTGTGCTCCCCACCTTATTCCCAGAGCTTACCACATGCCTGACGCCTTGAAGGCACCCAGTAAATACCAGAGTGAATGGGTGAACGGATCCTGGCCCTGAGCCCATGGGCCTTGGCCACTCTCTCAGGAATCAGCCTGGGAAGATCAGGCCTTTTGCTGCCGCTGGCCCCTGCAGGCCGTGTGTGTGTGTGTGTGTGTGTGTGTGTGTGTGTGTGTGTGTGTGTGTGTGTGTATGCGTGCGTGAGCATGTGAGTGTGTGCGTGCATGCACGCTTACGGCTCCTCCCTGCCTCAGATTGAATTACTTAGAAACAGGCCTGCGCCAACCTGGCAGAGGCTGTGTTTAACACAACAGTTTCCACAATTTCCCAAATTCTTTTGATTTGGCAAAATCCAAAAATAAAACATAGTCCCCCCTCCCTGTCTTCTGTTCAGTATGTCTCTGGAGCCCTGTGCCCTGCTCGAGCAATGGGTTCTGCATGGTTGGGGTGTATCTCCAGAGCCTACTAATCTGTCTTCCCTCTCTGCACATGCTTCTACCCTAGACATGGTCTTCCTCCTGGCCTCTCCCTGGAACTCAGGCTGCAGATCTGGGCCTCAGTGCTCCCAGGGCGCTCAGGGCCTCTGTTCTGCGTGGGCGCGCTCCCATCCTGCATCCTGGGTTTCCCCCTCCAGGACATCTGTTGATGTAACTCTTTGACAGAGGAGTTGAGGGCATATTCCCTCTTCAAGAATCCGACTGACCCTAAGATGGATGCTACTAAAAGGTCTTCAGCCTCTAGGCTCTTAGTAAGTAGTACGTAGTTGGCTCACTTCACGTAATTTGATTCTTAGACACAGCTTGTGTGAGCTTTATCACTATTTTCTCACATGGGTCTAGGATTTCATGCAGATGAATTTGTGAGCTCCCTATCTATCGAATTAAGGGGTTAGATTAGATTCTGAAGCTTCTTCTAATGTTGACTAGGTAGAATAGCAAGTGAATTATTTTTAAACGGAGGCTCAGAGGGGTTAAGGAAGAGGCTCAAGGTCACACAGCAAATCAGTAGCAGAATCAAAGCCTGAGCTGAATCTCAGTCTGGTGGGTGTCCCATGACACCCTGCCTTTCATGCTAGTTTCTCCATGAATGCCCAGTGGATCTAGGCACAGAATTGTCTCTCTCCAGGAAGTTTCCACCCCTCCCCCAGCCCCTAAAATGTTGGCCAGGCAGGGTATGGTCTCCAGCCAATGTTGTGGTGACAGATGTCATGTGGATGGGCTCTGATGACAAACAGCATCTGGAACTTGGAGCCTGGTGTAGGCAATGGCCTGGAACTCCCTCCTCACCCCCACCTTCCCACTCCAGGCCTCCTCTGTGTTCATTAAATCGATCCCTTTCTCAGTGCCTGGTGTTTTCAAATGTGTGAGCAAACACAAGTACAGTACTCTACGGCTCAGGAAGGAAAGAGCCAGAGCCCGGCTATTGAGAGACGAGGATTCAAGGCCTGGCATGGCCACTTGCTACGTGTAGGGTTTTCTCACATCTCTTCATCTTTCAAGATCTCAACATTTTCCTCCGTAAAATGGGTGTGGGGGGTATTGGACTAAATGGCCTTGAGGATCCCTTCTATCCCTAATTGGCTATAGTCTGTGTTCGTGATGGTCTTTAGTGTAGGAATGGCACAGATGTATGTGGCATCAGGAGCAGGACATTGTGCATGCTGTTTGGAAACTTGGAAACGCAGAAAGAGTCTACGAGGCACAGTCTGTGTGTAAGAACTACAGCAGTGTTGCTGGAGTGGACCCTAGGAGAACCAGCAGTTATGGAGTATTGGCAGGACACCCAGCCATGAGCGGCAGCCACGCTCTTAGCCATGGGGTTCCGTTGCCTCTACTTGGCGTACCGATAGCGAATGTGCCTCTGCGGGTCATCCACCACAGTACTTTGGAGTTGTCTTCTGGATGTGGGCTTTAACATGAGGTAAAGCCTGGTGTTTCAGTTCGCCAACATTGCGTCATGCTGCAATTACGACTCCCACCTGGCCCCGCCAGGATCAGTTGTTTAAAACAAGAAAGATTGATTTTCTTTATTTTAAAATTTTGTTTATTTATTTTTATTGTTGTGTTCAGTTAGCCAACATAGAGGACATTGTTAAATTTTGATGTAGTGTTCAACGATTCATCAGTTGCGTGTAACACCCAGGGCTCATCACCACATGAGCCCTCCTTAATACCCATCACCCTGTTACCCCATCCCCCACCCCCTCCCTTCCATAACCCTCAGTTTGTTTCCCTTAAGTCCAGAGTCTATCATGGTTTGTCTCCCTCTCTGAGTTCTTCTCATTCAGTTTTCCCTCCCTTCCCCAGTGGTCCTCTGCACTATTCCTTATGCCCCACATATGAGTGAAACTATATGATAATTGTCTTTCTCTGCTTGACTTATTTCACTTAGCATAATCTCCTCTAGTTCCATCCATGTCAGTGCCAAGGGTGGGTATTCATCCTTTCTGATGGCAGAGTACTATTCCATTTTTATATATGAACCACGTCTTCTTTACCTATTAATTTCTCTCTCATACTGCATGTCCGGCGTGGGTCTGTGCATACTCATCATTTATTGTCTCCCAGTTTCTGTGGGTGAGGAATTCAGGAGTGATTTAGCTGGGTGATTCTGGCCCCAGCTCTCTCATGAGGCTGTAGTCAGGATTTACGAGTGGGAGGCATCATCCTCTGAGGGCTTGACCAGGGCTGGGGTATACACTTTTGAGATGGCCCTCTCACGTGGGTGCTGGCAGGGGCATCATGTGGGCGTGGCCTTGACGGGTGGCCTGAATGTCCCCATGACAGTTTATCTGACTTTTCTCCAAGCAAAGGATCTAAAGGGGAATGAGCAAGCAGGCAGGTGCCTTTCATGACCCAGCACTCAAAACTATCTACATCACTTCCACCACTTTCTTCTGGTCATTAAAATTGAGTCACTAAGTCTAGCTTACACTTAAGGGGAGGGAAATCGGTTTCCAATCGTTGAGGGGATGAGTGTTAAAGAAACTGTGGACATTCACAAAACAGCACAGTTCACTGTCTGGCCACAACTTTTTATGTTCTTCCCGTATACAAAATACACTCACTCCTTCCCAAGGCCCTAAGATATTGTGCCACCAGAGCACCGGTCTGAATTCCAGAATCGTGTCATCTAAATCTGGAGGCAATGAGGATCCCGGGGTGTCATACCTTCAGTTCAGTTCCTTAAGTATAGTTCCTCTCAAAGATAAAGACCTGCAAATGCACTCACCCAACGTATAATGACGGGGCAGGCAAAGGATAACCACTGGCAAGCCTGAAGCACAGCTGGACAAATGTTGGAAGTTCTTTGACTAAAACTTGGTCTTCCTTCTGACTGGGAATTATTCTCCCTGGCTCTTTGCCCTTCCCTCTGGGGTCGTGGCTCTTCCTCTGAGTCATCCTTGCCTTTCCGTGAAAGGTAGTCTTGTTTGCAGCTGCGTAGTTTTCTTAGACTGTTTCCTGCCGGAATCTGGAGGGGAGGGTGCATGGGTCCTTTTCATTTCGCAGGGTTTCTGTCCCTTTCAGTCTCGGCAGGCTGTGTTTCTACAAATACCATCACCTTAAAAACTTTCTGAGGCTCGGTGAACAATATTGGGTTCACTCCATTACACAAAGGCCACACCCAGAAATCTCTTTGAGATAAGCCTGTGGGTTTCTGCTGAAATGGCTAAGACAACATCCGTAAGCTTCTTAGAAGCTCTGTTGTTTAATTAAGAGTACCTGGGAGGCACACGTTTCTACTTTTTAGGGGGGTTTTTTTTGTCTGACTGAACAGCCCTCTGAGCTACCACCTCAGAGCTTCCTGAGGGCTTTACAAAGGGCTTTATTGCCACTCCCTTGGCTTCGTCTTCGGCATGTTTTCCTTGTAGTTCCCTGGAACTGATCATTTTGAGGAAGACATTTCTTTCTTTCTCTCTCTCTCTCTTTTTTTGTTTTTGAAAATAGGCTCCATGCCCAATGTGGGGCTTCAACTCATGACCCTGAGATCAAGAGTCCTGTGCTCTACCGACTGAGCCATGCAGGCTCAGTTAACGTTAAGAAATATCCCTGGAAGGGGCGCCTGGGTGGCTCAGTGGATTAAGCCGCTGCCTTCGGCTCAGGTCATGATCTCAGGGTCCTGGGATCGAGCCCCGCATCGGGCTCTCTGCTCTGCAGGGAGCCTGCTTCCTCCTCTCTCTCTGCCTGCCTCTCTGCCTACTTGTGATCTCTCTCTCTGTCAAATAAATAAATAAAATCTTAAAAAAAAAAAAAAGAAATGTCCCTGGAAGATATTTCTTAATGTTAGCAGTATTTGCCATTCTGAGAGGTTGAAAAATATCGAGCCCTGGTTCTTTCATTGCTTAGTGGTTTTTTTCTTGAGCCTGTCTGTCTCCTCTCACTTTTTATTATAAACAAACAACAAGAAGAAACCAGGTGGCAACTTGACACATAGCTTAGAAATCTCCCGAGCTAGATCCTGTTCATTAGGTACATTTTCTTTCTACATACCTGTGGGTGACAGCATTGCTAACCCTTCTGCCACTATACAGCAAGGATCCCCCATTCTTCCACCTTCCAGTAAGATTTTCCTCACTCTCCTGTATGCCCTCACCTTCATGGTCATCATGCCTCTGAAAACAGTTTTGTCAAAGCTCTTCAAACTTTCCCTAAAACTCTCCTCAGAATCCTTCCAACCTTCTGCTTCCTGCTCGATTCCAAAGCCTCTCCTGCATTTTTATTATGGCAACATCTCACTTCTGGTACTAAAATCTGGAGTGATTATCTTTTGCCATATAAAAAATTATCCCCAAACTTCACAGTTTAAAAAAACATTTTTTTTTTCTTATCTCAATAGTTTATAAAGGCCAGGGATCCAGAAACAGCTTGGTCTGATGGTTCTGTCCCAGTGCTTCTAATGAGGTCTCTCAGAGTCTCTCAGGGCTGGAGAAACCACTTCCAAAGATGGCTCATTCACATGGATGTCGGTTGAAGGCATCAGTGCCTCACCACATGGACTTCTTTACGGATTTCCTAAAGAGTTCTCATAACATGGCAGCTGGCTTCCCCTGGACTGAGTGATTCAGAGAGAGAGAGAGAGCATAGAGGAAACTGCAGTGCCTTAGAAGTGACAGGTCATACTTCTGTCACATTCTATTAGTCACACAGACCAACCCTGCTCCAACGTAGGAGGGGACTACCCAAAGGTGTGAATACCAGGAAGTGGGGGATCATTGGGAACCATCTTGAAGCTGGCTACCCTGTACCTCTGTTGAATCATCTCTCTGGGTAAGCAAAATACTGCTGTGTGTTGCACTATGAGAAGGGGAGGGAGATCTATTTTTGTTATGCTTTGTGACAGAAGCCCTAACTTCATATACAATTTCAGCAACATTAGTTCTTTTTGTATTTACTCAAATAATCTGTCATTTCCTGAGATCTAGGCATGAGACTATGAGGGAGGCTGGCCTGGAGACAAATCCAGGCAGATGCTATGCTAGTCAGAATCACCCTTCCTCTGAACATGAGGATTTGTTTAGGCTCTGCTCCTCTGCCCAACTCCCTGTTCTCTTAGGGTGAGTTATTTCTTACAAGTCCCCCTCTGCTTCTCATGTAAATAAGTAAACTCTTCGTGGGACTCCAGAACATCTTGGAGACAGATCAGAGTCCCTAGGTAACACATATAGCCTCAGCCTAGGCTGAAACGTTACTGAAAAAGTCAAGAATCGGGATAGTGTAAGGTGACCTAGGAATGAAAGAGAGGCAGAAATTGTCCTGGAAAAGTTCTACACAGACCCAAGACAGGGCTCTGACCTATGGGTTCAGAAGCCATGACATCCACAGTTAGCCGATACGATAAGAATCCACTCCAGCAGCAAAGATTTGGATAAGATTCTCTGGGCTGCCCTATGCTGATCCCCTGCACCTGTATCCATTCCTTGGGTCCTTGTTCCTCTGTGACCTCCTTTCCCAGACTTAAGGTTTCTGATTTCTTTCTCAGCTTAGTCCTTTCTTTCTGGAATAATCCTAGGTACTCTTTGTGAGTGAATACACCTATTAATGACCCCATGGCTCACTTTTGGTGAGATTTTTTGGATCTTGACCCAATTTTACTACACACCGTGATGAAACCTGATTACACTCTACCATTTTGGCCTCAGATTGCCTCTCTACCTGCACCTGTATGGCATAAAAAATCTAAAAAAATTCTAGGTGTTCTGAAGAAATCTTAACTCAAAATTTACCCTCCCTGGGGAGATGAGCACTGTTGTCCTGAGACATGATACGGGATTTTCTGAGTAGTGCTGACGTGACTTAACTGGAAAGCATTCTGTCTAGCACATGTGTGTCAGGTGTGGTGAAGAACCTGCCAGTCATCATCAGGATGACCAGTAACTACCTGCTTTTACTGAGTTCCCTGGGAATGACTGCAGGAGTGCGTAGATGTCTGGACCACTGAAACTATTTGGATTTTTAATACCGTAGCTAAGAGACTGAATAACCTGAAGGCGTAGGAAGCATGTTCATCTCTATTTCTCTCCTTTTCTTTTCTCTCCTGAAAATAGAGATTTCAACTAGAAGGAATCAGGGTTCTTTGAATTAGAGAAATAAACCAGGGTTTGTTGCCTGGGACTACGGTACATGATAACAGAAGGATGACCTGGGTGTGGAGTGTCTGTCATAAAAACCAAGAAGAACATGTACAAAGGAGATTTGCCTACCTGAATTATTTTAAATTAAAGGAGGAAAAAAAAATCTCAGATAAAATGGTGTAAGTGATATGAATGAATGAAAAAGAAATCCTTATGTGTTGAACCAGAAGTCCTCTTAAGAAACATATTGTTTGGGGGTGCCTGGGTGATTCAGTCAGTTAAACATCAGGTCAAAGTCTTGGGGTCCTGGGATAGAGTCCCATGTTGGGCTCTCATCTCAGTGGGCAGTCTACTTCTCCCTCTCCCTCTGCTGCCCTCCCCCCATGGTCTTTTTAATATAAATAAATAAATAATCTTAAAAAAAGAAAGGTATTGTTTTATTCAGGAAAATGCCCAGATAAGCAGTTTGGGATTGAAGGTATGACCCCATAGAGACAATACAGCATGAGTCAAGGGAAAAAAAAGAACAAGCTAAAACTGTTAGTAGAGAACAAAAATTGGTGGCAAGTGAGAGAGAGCCTGGAAGAGAGCAGAAGGTAGAGAGGATGAGGTAAAGCATCATGGCAGGGCAGATGAAGGAGGGTTCCTCTGTGCTCGTTTGAAAAGTTGTGTTTCTACTGTGCTCATAAATGCGTTGTATGAGTGCTTGTCTTGTAGAAACCAAGGATAAGACCTTGGCTTTACCCCTTGGGTCCATGTGACATGGCAAGGGAAAGATGCAGACAAGAAGGCAGGATGATCCATAAACTGAAGGCACAAGACATGAGCACAAGCTCAGAGCCAGCGTCTTAGGCAGAAGCAAGAGGAAGCAGAGGTGCAGACAGGGAAGCAGAGATGCTTAGAAGCCTGTGCTCCAGCACATAGGGAAACAAAGCAAACTCGACAGGTGACAGGAAGAGGCAAATGTAATTGCAGAGAGGACCACCTGGTGGGATGGCACTTGTCTGGCAGTGAAAGGATGCTGCAGGTTCCTTTCTTTCTTTCTTTTTTTAAGATTTTATTTATTTATTTATTGGAGAGAGAGAATAAGCGAAGGGGAGAGGCAGGAGGAGAGGGAGAAGCAGGCTTCCTGCTCAGCAGGGAGTCCGACAACGTGGAGCTTGATCCCAGGAATCTGGGATCATGACCTGAGCTGAAGGCAGACATCCAGGCGACTGAGCCACACAGATGCCCCAAGAAATAGAAATTCTAATAAAGGCAGGGAGGAGTGGCCCAGTGTATGCAATGAGTGGGACAACAGATTAACAAGGGTGGTCAGAGTAGAAAATTTGGGTGATGAAATAATAAAAATAATAATGATTTCTGTTAACATTTGTTGTGGGTTTTTTTCCCTCTCTTGGTAGGCACCATCAAAGCATTTTGCATGCAATGTCTCATTTAAATTTCATTGCAATCTTAAAAGGAAAGGCTATTATTTTTCCGCATTATAGATGGAAAAACCAATGATCAGAAAGGTCAAGGAAATTGTCCAAGGCCACCCACATAGAAAGTGGAGGGAGAATCCAGACCTGAGAAGTCTGCAGGGTCTACACTCTTGTGGACATATGAACCTGGACTAGCCAGAAGGGAAAGGTGGTTTTTTGTTTCGTTTTGGATTTTTTTTTAAAGATTTTTAAAAATTTTTTGACAGAGAGAGAGAGAGAGCGAGCGAGAGCGCACAGCAGTGGGGGAGCAGCAGGCAGAGGGAGAGGGAGAAGAAGGCTCACCAAACAGGGAGCCTGATGCAAGGGCTTGATCCCAGGACCAGAGATGATGACCTGAGCCTAAGGAAGATGCTTAATGACTGAGCCACCCAGGTGCCCCAGTACAGGTGTTTTAAAAAGAATTCTGGTTCCCTCTCTAGCACAGATACGAAGGCAAAGAAATCAGAAGGGCTGCCAACTTACCAGTCATTTGCTGGGGGTGCGGGTCTTAGTATCCTTAATGTCCAATGTCTGACAAAAGCCTTGCACTTTGCAGAGCTAATGTCATCATCTCTGAAAAGACTAAGGAGATAAGGAAGAAAACTGTCCCTTTGCATTTTGTGCACAGGGGGATGAACTTGCTGATCTTATGAGTGTTATGGAAACCTTGGGAAAAAGAGCTTATGTCATTTTGGAAGCTGTGATAGTGAAGGAGGAGGGCGTTGGCCACAGTTAAACATGTGCCCCAGACATTGGGAGGGTAAACATATTAGTCAGAACACTTTCACTGGCAGTTGAAGGAAGAGAGAAATTGGCGCTTGCAACTGGGAAGCTGCTGGCTCCGTTCAGGATCTCAAACAAGGCAGTTAGGACTACTTTCTCTCTTTTGTCTCATCCTTTAGTTACCCCCAACCCCCTTTTATTTTTTTGCATCCGTAGACAGGAGGGAAGGTAGCCGTCTATAAATTCAGATTTGTATCTTCCTAGTTTAGCTACCCAGATTGGAAAAATGCCTTTTATCTTTCTCAGTCTCTCTTTTTCAACCAAAGCAAGATGTCTAATTGGCCTTGCTAGGCCTCATGCTGATGTCTGCACTAATCATGATTGCAAGGTGGATCCCATACTATGGCTGACCTGGCCCTGGTCGCTCTTTCACCCGGCAATGGAGGTTGGGTTGGGTATGGTGTGTGGGAAGCTGCTCCACAAAGGAAATACGGTCCCTGGGACAAGAGTAGTGATGTCTAACACAACATGTTCTAAATGTTCATAGAAAAGTCAGTCCAGTAGACAATGATGTCATCAAGAAAGGAAGAATGTTCCTAGAAAAACCATTATAGCACTACAGCCAGAATTGATCCCAATGAGGAGAAAAGGCAAGGGGGTGCAGGGAAGTGACCAAAACTATACTGGAACCATGCAGGGTGCTCTAGGGTGGGCTCTGGCTTTAAAAAGACATATGACCAGCAGGACCCTGAAGCTGAGTGCCAAAGAGTAGAATGGGTCTGTGGGAAGAGTGACAGTGAGGCTAAGTTCAGATTCGAATAGTTAGAATAAGTTCAGATTTGAAGAAGGAGACACTCAGGGGTACCTGACTGGCTCAGTTGATTGAGCATTCCACTCTTGGTTTCGGCTCAGGTCATGATCTCAGAGTCATGAGATGTCCTATGTCGGGCTCCATGATCAGCGGAGAGTCTGCTTCAGAGTCTGTCTCTCTCTTTGCCCTTACTCCTGCTCACTCTCTCTCTCAAATAAATAAATCTTAAAAAAATAATAAGGAAGCATTCTAAGATCAACAAAAGGCCTTTGGACTCTGTTTTAAAAGAAAAACAGGGCAAGTGTAGACCCATTTTTTGGGCAAAAGGAAATAATATTATTTAAAAAGGCAAAGTATAATGGAAGTTGAAAATATGTCAAATCAAAAAGGGCAGAACAAACAATATATGGAGATTTGAAGCCAAGAACAAGCAATATATAGAGATTTGAATCCAGTTCAATGGTCACTTCTTCTCACCTTGCTGGAAAATGGATGATTTTTTTTAAGTGTGGGTATCCCCTGATCATGTCTGAAAGGAAATTCTGAATAGTCCAAACAATCCCTGTGGTTCCTTTCCCCTCATCACTGATTAGTTTAATGACAGGTAAGAGACTTAATTCTGACCAATGAGAGGTGAGAACTGGTCTATCAGGATTTCTGAAAATGTGTCCTCATTTCTGAAAAGAGATACGGAATGAACAATCTTTCTTTCACTGCTGGGCATTGTTTTGTAGGCATAGGCTCGTTGGAAATGCAAAACCACCCTGTGACCATGAGGGAATCAAATGGACACCCTGAAGATGGCCATGTAGGTTAGAAAAAGGTATCCTTGAAGATGAAATCAAACGACTGAAGCAACCAATCCCGAAGGCCCTCTACTTAGCACTTCTCATTTTATGGGATAATCAAATTTTCCTTATTGGCTAAGCCAGTGAAACCTGTGTTTTCTGCTTCTGCCACTCAAGGTGTCCTGACAGGCTCAGAGCTCAAGAAAGATGAGAAGATTAGATAGGAAGGGGACAAGGAGCTGATTCAAATGGGTCTAATATCTGACCCAGTGACTCACATCCCGAGGTGTGGAAAGAACTTTCCGGTGGGGATGGGGGGGCCACTGTCAATGACTTTTAAGTAATTTTGTGGAGAATAGAAGGTGGTGCCAGGATCAGGAACTGGGCAGAGATTATCCTGATTTTTATAAAGGGGAAGAAAGATTGTTTCTGGAAACTCTAGACAAGTAAGTTTGAGGTAGATCCTTGACAACAGGGAAGCAGGACGGATTAAGAAGCAGATGGTGGGTGAGCATTTAGGAAGGAATGTGGTGGTCAGTTAAAAGCAAAATGACTTCACTGAGCACAGCTTATTCCAAACTAACCTCATTTCCTCTCTTGATAAGGTTACTATGTTTGTGAATCAGGTGTATGCCATAAACATTGTAGGTCTTGATTTCAGCTTAGGGTTAACAGTTCCTCTCATGGTTTCCTTGTGGCTAACATGGTGACATGTGGGTTGGATGGGAGTCCTGGTTTTATGTATTTGCAGCTGGCTCAACAGCTGAATCCAAAGAGTGTTGAGTATTGGATGGATGTCACAGCCCATTGCTAAATTCAGTTGGGGTGGTAGGGAGAGAAGTCACACATTGGCCTGAGCTTGCCTGGGAGCGGAAGTCTGACACTCTGGGTGCAACAGCCTTAGGAAGGGCAGGACAAGTGCCAACAACGCCTGAACCTGTTGCCTAGGGACCGTGGGTGAAGCTGAGAGGTTCAGGTAGATACTGGATGGGGCAAGAATGAAAAGAAGGGTCATCAGGAAGACCTAGAGAGGGAGATGTGTATAAAGAGGTAGGTTTCAGAAGGGAGGGATGAGAAGGCAGAAGCAGGTGGGGAGGCAGAGGGAGAATAAGGCAGTCCCGTGAGTGCATGTGTATACATCCCTGCTCTATGCTCCATGTCTTCATTTTTGGAGGGGCCCTGTGGAACTCACGACAATGGTTGTCAACCTCCAGAGAGGTTCCTTGTGGCGTGCCAAGGGCTCTATCCTTGATCTTGTCTGATTTATCACTAGATGAAAACTCAGGAGGCATACTGATCAAAGGTATAGATGTCACAAATCTGGGAGGGAGAGGTAATACCAGAGGTGACAGAATGAGGACCCGGAGTGAGCCTGACAGGTTGGAATGCTGGGTCAAAAACAATAAGATACAATTTAACGGGCCTAAACGTAAAGTCTGGCATTTACGTGCAAAAAACAAATGGCAAAAATATAGAGTGGGGGAGATTGCCTTGGCAGGAAATCATGTGAAAAATATCTGAGGCTTTTAAATGACCACCAGCTCAGAATAAGCCAACAGTGTGATGTGATTGTTAACAATCCAACACAATGTTGAGCTAGAAGAATGAATAGAAATCCAGTACTCTTGGGAATGAGGGGTCTCATTACATTCTTGGTCAGATGACACCTGGGGTATCATGTTTGCTTTTGGGCATGAGATTTTGAAAAGGGCATTGACAAATTAGAGGGTACTCGAAGATGGGATAAAATGGCGAAGGTTCCAGAAATTATTTGATGGGAGGAGAGGTTGAAGGATCAGAGAACATTCTGCCTAGAGAAGCAAAAACAAGAGGATCTGTGAGAGATGCACGTCACTGAGGAATAATTTGGTCCATTCTGTGAGGTAGGATGAAAACTAAAGAATGGAAGATAATTGGGAAGCCCATTTACATTCAGATAAAGAGACCTTTCCCAGTTATTGTAATCTAGAGGAATAATGACCATTGTATAACACAGGTTTCAAAAACACAAGTTCATTGGTGAGGTGAGCTCTTGTTTTCACGTCATAGATAATAAGATCATTGTTTGAAATGATCAAGGAATTGTATATTGACCTAGCCTAGAATGTTCCCCTGGTAAATATTTGTTGAATAAGTAAGGTCATAGAGAGGCTGAATGTCTTTCCAGAAGACACACAGATGGATGCCTGACTCCATGACATGCCTTGCCTCAACTCCCAGATGCCACGGCTGCCTTGGGAAGCCGAGGTGTTCTTGTCATTAGAGACCACGTGAACACTGGCTGGCATGCATTAGAGGGCTTTCTGGCATCAGTCAACAAGGGTGGGGGGAGGGCAGAGGACCTCAAAACCCCTTCCAATTCAGAGTTTTCATGCAGAATATTCCTAATCCAAGGAACACTAGCTTGCTGCTGGAAAATACATGCAGGGCGTGGACTCTGTCTTCACACAGACCCAGCCAGCCCGAGGTGGATGCTATCTTCTCCTGGAACCCTTTTAGTGGCTCTCCCTATAGATCCCTACCTTGGGCACGGCTGTGTATATCCAGTGTTTCTATATCCAGGATAAAATTTACACAGACAAAGGCTCAGGGAAGATGGAATTTCAGCTCACTGAACTGCCCGAGGTATGCTTTCAATTTCTGTTTTTGTTGCCAACCTCTCTAAAAAGTGTGAGTCTTCTTTGCTGCTTCAGTAAGGGAGGAGAGAGTCCTTGCCTGAAGAACGAGAATTTGCAAGAATGGAGGCCCATGATCAACCTTAGGTAAATCCAAGTACGGGCTCTTTCTATATGGACCCCCAGGATGGACCAAAGGAAGTGTTTAGTCCTCTTCGTTTCAGTATAAATTATGATATGCCTGGAAGGTTCTTCCCCACTTTTAAAAAAAATTTTTTTTAATTCTATTTATTTGACAGAAATCGAAATCATAACTAGGCAGAGAGGCAGGCAGAGAGAGGAGGAAGCAGGCTCTCCGCGGAGCAGAGAGACCAACGTGGGGCTCGATCCCAGGACCCTGAGATCATGACCCCAGCCGAAGGCAGAGGCTTTAACCCACTGAGCCACCCAGGCGCCCCTTCTTCCCCGCTTTTAACAGCTGTGGGGGTTAGGTGATTGGGTTGAGGGCGATGAAATCGACAAAATTCGCTGATGCTTGTGTTCAGTTCTCTCTCCTCCAAGAAAGGTGCAGAAGGAGCCTCAGGGGAACCCAGGGTCCTGGGGCCTCCACCTTGAGACTGGACCCGCACAGGCTTGGCTGCCCGTCTTCCAGCCGGCTGTGCTAGTAAGTGGTGTCCGCCGTCTCCACTAGGTGGAGAAAAAGAGCGGTTGAGAAATGTACAAAGCCCCAAATCAAAAACACAGTCCAAAGAGTAAAATCCAATTCTAAATGGAACTCGAAAACTTGAGAAGTAATTTAAGGGAACCACATTAAATACTAGAATGTTTAATGGGGCCCATGTGTCCTGAGCAGAGAAAGAGAGTGCGAGAAATGGAACAGAGGAAATCAGGGAGACAATATGTCTGCGCGACTTGTTCTAATTAGGGGCACCGCACTGCTGAGGATCATTCATTATAATTTGGTTAAGTCTTCAGCATGGCCAAGGCACCTCTGCTGAGTGGTGTAAAACAAAGGGCTCTGTCGTAAACGGGGTGAGCCTCTCTCCGTTGGAGGTTAACGCCAGTCACTCGGGAGGGCAGGGCTGTACATCACTCTCCTGCCAGCTCTTCTTTATGACTCCAGCGCTGGGCTCCAGCTAGCAGATGTCTGCACATTTTGGAGAGGAGAGGGAGGGGAGCAGGCGGAGGGCGGAGGCCCCCGGCGTTCATTGTCTCCAACTTGTCTGTCGCTTAATTCAGTATCTCTGTCTGCCGCTGGAGCGGGATGGGAAGGGAAGAGTTCAAAGGAGGAAATCAAAACAAGCCATAGATCAGAGCTTGGGAGTGATATGTGTGGCACCCAGAAATCACCGGCACTCCTCCGGCTCCACTTTGAAATGTGGATGCCGGCAGTGATTTAGTGGGCCGCACCGGCACTCCTGCTAGCAGCACGTGGACCACTTACTGGGGGGTTATTTTTAACAGGGGGGAAGATAGCCAGACGCTCGAAGGGGTCCGGGTGGTGTGGGGTCAGGTTCAGGTTTGTCCTGGGTCAGAGGGGTTCCTTCTCGTTCCCAGCTAGAGGGGATGTGGGGGTGGTCCGAAGGACCTGTAGACAAGGCTGATGCCACACCCCGGGCACCTGTGCTTTGGGTTTTGGACGCCACAGCTCCAGCCATTTGGCATGGGTGCCCTACCTAGACCTTCCGCCAAGCTCTCAAACTTGGGAGGATGCTGTTTCTGTGCTTTCTGCTCTTTCCTTGTAACCCATCACCTAGCCAACCAGGTGACTTGCTGGGGCATGGACAGGGCTTCTGCTAGCCTCTAGGGCACGTTTAGGGGCGGGGCAGCCCCTGCAGGTAAGGGCTGAGCTTTGGCCCCTGGAGGATGCTTTCTTCTGACCCCATATAGAGCTTTGAGCTCCGCACTCAGCTTGTCAATCAAAACACAGGTTGAATTCCCTCTGCCACACCCCCCCCCACCCTCCCACCGGGTGTCTGTGCCAAACACAAACTGCACTTCCTTAGTCACCAGCAGGGGTGTGGACAGACCACCAGTCCAGCGCACCATCCCAGCCCATGCTTATGGGGTTGGTTCCAGATTAATTCTTTAAACATTCCTGGTGTTAGATCCTGTTGGGTGTTCATTGGGTCAGTTTTATTCTGGTGAGGAAGAGCTGCATTTCCCGGTTCTCCACCCTTAGGTGGGGGTTCGCCTGCAGTTGGATGCTACTGACCACGGTGGGGACCAAGGGAGAGAGTGGGTAAGTTTTACTGTGACTAGTAAAAAAAAAAAGGCACCAAACTCTTAAAGGTAGAATGAATGCTCCCCTCCATGTTTCTGACTCCCCAGTTGGGCTAGATACCTCTCCTCTGTATTGTGTATTTGTCTGTTCACTTGTCCAACGCCCCCACTGGGCTGTAAACTCTGGAAGGGCAGGGGCTGTGTGGCTCCTGTTCACTGTTAAAGCCCGATGCCCTCCATGGTGCCGGGTTCAGCAAGTCCTTGCCTCTTCACGTGCAAAGGAAAGCACATTCTCCTGCCTGTGCTCTGATTGCTGTGTAATTCTAACTTAATTTATGGATCATTTATTGAGCATCTGTTATACGGGCACTGTGCCATGTGCCCGGGTTAGAAAGATTATTAAAATCACTGCCTAACCCTAGAGAGTTCACACTCAAGGGTAAAGTGGGCTGAGAGCTGTAGGGAGAGCAGAAAAGGATGCTGCTATGTTGCAACGTGGTTAAGTCCAAGAATGTTTATGCACTAGCTACCGTGAGGTCCCCAATGAGGGACTGATCCAGCTTGAGGACTCTGGCTTCACCCCTGAAGGGCCTCTGTTCAGTCTGATTCCATGTTCAAGCAGAGAGGTATCCTGCCTAGAAAATGGTGCTGAGTACTGTTTTGCTACATCAGCCGGACACGAAGAACCCAAATGCTCTGATACCATAGGACTTGTCTGTGTTCTCTGCAGACTCTCAGGGTTCTTTGTTAACAAAACCCCAAAGCAACTCTGGTTTTTGAAAGGCACACCAAAACATAAACCGCTGGGTGCTGGATTAGCTAGAAATCCTGATTCACAAATATCTCTGGGGAGAAACAGGGTAAGTGTTTTCCTGGCACTCCAGGTGAGTGTCAACAGAAAGACTTTAACTGTTCCATATTTCCCATCTCTCAAGCCTCCGGTTGGTCCTATCGTGAACGTGTGCTGAATGAAGAGGAGAATGAAGGCATGAATACCAGTGTGTGCTCCTGTATAACTGCATGCAGGACTGCCCAGGGCACAAGGAACAGAGGATGAGAGTGAGGAGTTCTGTGCTCAAGTTCACCCTCATCTGCCTGCCTTTGACCCAGTTATCTTGAACCTCGGAATCTCGACCTTCTCTTCTGCCAAGCAGGGGGATTTAAACAGAGCAGGTGGGATCCATCAAGGAAGTGTTCATGGAGGAAATAAGCGCTGACCTGTGTCCTAGCTGAAAGCCTCCTGGCCAGGGGAGGCCAGGACAGCATCTTGTCAGGGTGTAGCAAGCCAGACCCAATCAGAGCCTTTCCGGACAGACATGCTGACCACGAGTCATCATGAACAGCCTTCACCTGATTTAACTTCATGTCTCTCCCCTGAGAGTGTAAGGGATCCATTCACATAGTCCTCTAACATTTACTACTGTATGCTGGGCACAATGCTGGGCATGGAGGAAATAGTATGAGAAAGATACTGTCTCTATCCTGCATAAAACTGTAGACCCTGGAAGGAGACAGTTATGTCAACAGATAAGCAAGAATTTTCACATATTTGCTTGTTACTTGTCGCATCCCATTGTGAAAATGCTCCGGGATAGGTAGAGCAGAGGAGAGTGGAGAGCACCAGCTCCAAAGTCAGGGTCTCTGGGTTCACAGCATTACCTCCTAGTGCTGACTGAACTTGAGCAATACACATTCATCTTTATGAACCTTGGTTCCTTCATAAATGGGAGCTAATAATTATGTCCCCTTCAAAGAGTTGATGTGAACATTAAATCGGATAATGCATGAAAGATACCTAGTATGCAATAAATGCTCAACAAATGTTAGCAAATATTTCTCTGTTCCCTCACTGCCTTTGTAGTACCTCCAGAGTTTCTCTGCAATCAAACGTTAAAGGGATGATTTCAGAAGTGAAGATTAGAAAGACATCTTGGAAAGGCACCAAGATTCCTGTAATTCTTGTAGCACAGAAATGATACTACATAATTGAGTTCCGTAACTGTAGAGTAACTCTACAAACATTTATTGAGCACCTACTCAGGCCCTATGCTACATAATGGGGATACAAAGAACGGAAAAACCCTAAGACATATCCTTTCTTGCTCTTAAGGAACTCAAGGTTCAGGGAAGGCAATGAGCAAAGACACTGAATGGCCCGCTGTAGGTGCTATGATGGACATCTCTGTACCAATGGTGAGGACACCAAGAGAGAGTGAAGCCTGCTGGAATAGGTCAGAGGGGGCTTACCAGTGCAGAAATGCTGAGCTGAGTCTGGTTTGAGGAGGAGTTGGGACGTTCTGGGCCCTAGAATTGGAAGCTCCTACTATTTATGCTTGTCTTGCAGCCATGTTGGTCCAGGAGACAGAGCATAGAAGTGGGAACCCCAGGAGGGTTGTATGCTACTCTGAGCTCTTACAGAGACCTGCTGTGTTACCCTTCTCTGGGCCTGTGGCAGATTGTTACCTTGTTGGAAGAAACCTCTCAGATTAGATTCATTCATCTGTTATTCAAGAAGTATTTATTAAGTTCCCATGAGCTAGTTATCAGTGTAGGTGGCTAGAACTTAATTCCATGGGAGAAATCTGGGGAAACAAGGTAAAACATATACCCCAGAGTTATTCCTTAAGGTGGGAGGGAACTGGACTATTTTTTTAAATTAACATATAGTGCATTATTTGTTTCAGGAGTACAGGTCTGTGATTCATCAGTCTTACACAGTTCCAGTACTCACCGTAGTACATACCCTCCCCAATGTCTATCACCTGGCCACCCCATCCCTCTCACTCCCCTCCCCTCCAGACCTCAGTTTGTTTCCTGAGATTAAGAGTCTCTAATGGTTTGTCTCCCTCTCTGCTATCATCTTGTTTCATTTTTCCCTCCCTTCCCCTATGACCCTCTGTCTTATTTCTCAAATTCCTCATATAAGTGAGATCATATGATAATGATAATTGTCTTTCTCTCATTGACTTATTTTCCTCAGCATAATACCCTCTAGTTCCATCCACGTTGTTGCAAATGGCAAGATTTCATCTTCTTTGATGGCTGCATAGTATTCCAT
The DNA here is from genome assembly GCF_922984935.1 of Meles meles. Taxonomy (NCBI): domain Eukaryota; kingdom Metazoa; phylum Chordata; class Mammalia; order Carnivora; family Mustelidae; genus Meles; species Meles meles. The sequence continues at coordinate 33,266,437 of NC_060083.1, forward strand.
TGTATATATATATATCCACTACATCTTCTTTATCCATTTATCTGTTGATGGACATCTGGGCTTTTTCCATAGTTTGGCTATTGTGGATATCACTGCTATAAACATTGGGGTGCATGTGCCCCTTCTTCAGATCACTACATTTGTATCTTTAGGGTAAATACCCAGTAGTGCAATTGGTAGGTCGTAGGGTAGCTCTATTTTCAGCTTTTTGAGGAACCTCCATGCTGTTTTCCAGAGTGGCTGCACCAGCTTGCATTCTTACCAACAGTGTAGGAGGGTTCTCCTTTCTCTGCATCCTCGCCAACATCTGTCATTTCCTGACTGGTTAATTATAGCCATTCTGACTGGTGTGAGGTGGTATCTCATTGTGGTTTTGATTTGTATTTCCTTGATGTCAAGTGACGCTGAGAACTTTTTCATGTGTTTGTTGGCCATTTGAATGTTTTATTTGCAGAAATGTCTGTTCATGTCTTCTTCCCTTTTCTTGATTAGATTATTTATTCTTTGGGTGTTGAGTTTGATAAGCTCTTTATAGGTTTTGGATGCTAGCCCTTTATCTGATAAGGCATTTGCAAATGTCTTCTCCCATTGTGTGGGTTGCCTTTTTGTTTTGTTGATTGTTTCCTTTTCTGTGCAAAAGCTTTTGATCTTGATGAAGTCCCAATAGTTCATTTTTGCCCTTGCTTCCCTTGCCTTTAGCGATGTTTCTAGGAAGAAGTTGCTGTAGCTGAGGTTGAAGAGGTTGCTGCTTGTGTTCTCTTCAAGGATTTTGATGGATTCCTGTCTCACCTTGAGGTCTTTCATTGAGGTCTTTCATTGAGATCTCACATTGAAATCCATTTGAGTTTATTTTAGTGTGTGGTGTAAGGGAATGGTCCAGTTTCATTCTTCTGCATGTGGCTGTCCCATTTTCCCAACACCATTTGTTGAAGAGACTGTCTTTTTTCCACTGGACATTCTTTCCTGCTTTGTTGAAGATTAGTTGACCATAGAGTTGAAGGTCCATTTCTGGGCTCTATATTCTGTTCCATTGATCTATGTGTCTGGTTTTTTGCTGGTACCATACTGTCTTAATGATTACAGCTTTGTAATAGAGCTTAAAGTCTGGAATTGTGATGCTGCCAACTTTGGTTTTCTTTTTCAACATTCCTCTGGCTATTCAGGGTCTTTTCTTGTTCCATATAAATTTTAGGACTATTTCTTCCATTTCTTTAAAAAAAGTTAATGGTATTTTCATAAAGATTGCATTAAATCTGTAGATTGCTTTAAGTAGCAAAGAAATTTTCACAGTATTTGCTTTTCCAATCCATGAGCATGGAACGTTTTTCCATTTCTTTGTAACTTCCTCAATTTCTTTCATGAATACTCTACAGTTTTCTGAGTACAGATTCTTTGCTTCTTTGTTTACATTTATTTATAGGTATCTTATGGTTTTGGGTGCAGTTTTAAATGGGATTAACTCCTTAATTTCTCTTTCTTCTCGCTTGGTGTATAGAAATGCAACTGATTTCTGTGCATTGATTTTATATCCTGACACTTTACTGATTCCTGTATGGGTTCTAGCAGTTTTGGAGTGGAGTCTTTTGGTTTTTCCAGTATCATATCATCTGCGAAGAGTGAGAGGTTGACTTTTTCTTTGCCGATTTGGATGCCTTTAATTTATCTTTGTTGTCTGGTTGCTGAGGCTAGGCCTTCTAGTACTAAGTTGAATAGCAGTGGTGAGAGTGGACATCCCTGCTGTGTTCCTGACCTCAGGGGAAAAGCTCTCAGTTTTCCCCCATTGATAATGATATTGCTATGGGTTTTTCATAGATGGTTTTTATGATATTGAGGTATATACCCTCTATCCCTACACTTTGAAGAGTTTTGATCAAGAAGGATGCTGTACTTTGTCAAATGCTTTTTCATCATCTATTGAGAGTATCATATGGTTCTTATTCTTTCTTTTATTAATGTATTAATAATATTCCATTGATTGATTTGCAGATGTTGAACCAACCTTGCAGCTCAGGAATAAATCCCACTTGGTCATGGTGAATAATCCTTTTAATGTACTGTTGGATCCTATTGGCTAGTATTTTGGTGAGAATTTTTGCATCCATGTTCATCAGGGATATTAGTCTGTAATTCTCCTTTTTGATGGGGTCTTTGTCTGGTTTTGGGATCAAGCTATTGCTGGCCTCATAAAATGAGTTCAGAAGTTTTCCTTCCATTTCTGTTTTTTGGAAGTTTCAGGAGAACATGTATTAATTCTTCTTTAAGTGTTTGGTAAAATTCTCCTGGGAAACTATCTGGCCCTTGGCTCTTGTTTTTTGGACCATTTTTGATGACTGCTTCGAGCTCCTTACTGGTTATGGGTCTGTTCAGGTTTTCTATTTCTTCCTGTTTCAGTTTTGGTGGTTTATACGTCTCTAGAAATGCATCCATTTCTTCCAGACTATCATATTTGCTGGCGTATAGTTGCTCATAATATATTCTTAAATTTTTTTGTATTTCTTTGGTGTTGGTTGTGATCTCTCTTCCTTTATTCATGATTTTATTAATTTTGGTCCTTTCTCTTTTCTTTTTATAAATCTGTCCAGGGTCTTATCAATCTTATTCTTTCAAAGAACCAGATCTTAGTTTTGTTGATATGTTCTACTGTTCTTTTGGTTTCTGTTTCATTGATTTCTGCTCTGATCTTTAGGATTTCTCTTCTCCTGCTGGGTTTAGGCTTTTTTTGCCTTTCTTTCTCCAGCTCCTTTACGGTTAGGTTGTGTACTTGAGACCTTTCTTGCTTCTTGAGAAAGGCTTGTATTGCTATATATACTTTCCTCTCAAGACCACCTTTGCTGTGTCCCAAATATTTTTGAACAGTTATGTTTTCATTTTCATTTGTTCCCATGATTTTTAAAAATTCCTCTTTAATTTCCTGGTTGACCCATTCATTCTTTTGTAGGATGCCTGTTAGCCTCCATGTATTTGAGTTCTTTCCAACTTTCTTCTTGTGATTGAGTTCTAGCTTCAGAGCATTGTGGTCTGAAAATATGCAAGGAATGATCCCAGGTTTTTCGTACTGGTTGAGACCTGATTTGTGACCCAGGATGTGATCTATTTTGGAGAATGTTCATGTGCACTAGAGAAGAATGTGTATTCTGTTGCTTTGGAATGGAATGTTCTGAATATATCTGGTCCATTGTGTCATTTAAAGCCTTTATTTCCTCATTGATCTTTTGCTTAGATGATCTGTCCATTTCAGTGAGGAGGGTTTTAAATTCCCCTGCTATTATTGTATTATTGTTGATGTATTTCTTTGATTTTGTTATTAATTGGCTTATATAATTGGCTGCTCCCATATTAGGGACATAGATATTTATAATTGTTAGATCTTCTTGTTGGGCAGACACTTTAAGTATAATACAGTGTCCTTCCTCATCTCCTATTATAGTATTTGGCTTAAAATCTAATTTATCTGTTATAGGGATTGCCACCCCAGCTTTCTCTTGATGTCCATTAGCACGGTAAGTTATTTTCTACACCCTCATTTAAAATCTGGGGCTATCTTTGGGTCTAAAATGAATTTCTTGCAGACAGCATATCAATGAGTCTTGTTTTTTTAATCATTCTGATACCGTGTGTCTTTTGATAGGGGCATTGAGCCCATTTACATTCAGGGTTACTATTGAACGATATGAATTTAGTGCCATTGAATTGCCTATAAGGTGACTGTTATGGTATATTGTCTCTGTTCCTTTCTGCTCTCTTACTTTTAGGCTCTCTCTTTGCTTAGAGACCCCTTTCGATATTTCCTACAGGGCTGATTTGGTGTTTGAAAATTCTTTTAGTTTTTGTTTGTCCTGGAAGCTTTTTATTTCTCCTTCTATTTTCAATGACAGCCTAGCTGTAGTATTCTTGGCTGCATATTTTTCTTATTTAGTGCCCTGAATATATCATGCCAGTCCTTTCTAGCCTGCAAGGTCTATGTGGATAGGTCTGCTGCCAAACTAATATTTCTGCTGTTGTAGATTACAGACCTCTTGCCTGCGCTGCTTTCAGGATTTTCTCTTTGTCTCTGAGACTTGTAAGTTTTACTATTAGATGACGGGGTGTTGACTTATTTTTTATTGATTTTGATGGAGGTTCTCTGTGCCTTTTCGACTTTGATGCCTGTTTCCTTCCCCAAATTAGGAAAGTTCTCTTCTATAATTTGCTCCAGTATACCTTCTGCCCCCTCTTTCTTTTTTTTCTGGGCTCCCAATTATTCTAATATTGTTTCATCTTATGTTATCACTTATCTCTCAAATTCTCCCCTTGTGATCCAGTAGTTGTTTATCTCTCTTTTTCTCAGTTTTTTTTTATTCTCCATCATTTGGTCTTCTATATCACTAATTATCTCTTCTGCCTCATTTATCCCAGCACTAAGTCCTCCATTTTTTACTGCACCTCATTAATAGCTTTTTTTGACTTCATCTTGGTTAGATTTTAGTTCTTTTATTTCTCCAGAAAGGAATTTTATTTCTCCATAAAGGGATTCTCTAGTATCTTCTATGCCTTTTTCAAGCCCAGCTGGCATCTTTATAATTGTCATTCTGAACTCTAGTTCTGACATCTTACTAATGTCTGTATTGGTCAGATCCCTAGCAGTTGGTACTGCCTCTTGTTCTTTTTTTTTTTTTTTTTTTTTTTGAGGTGAGTTTTTCCTGCCTTTTCATTTTGTCCATAGAAGAGTAGATGAATGAGAGAAGAAAATGCTAAAAGGGTAACAGCGACCCCAGAATAATATACACTAACCAAATCAGAAGAGACCCAAAACTGGGGGGAGAAGAAAGGGGAAAAAAATATGAGTAGGATAGTGAATAGAAGAGAGCCACACACTCAATTTTGGTTGTATTATGGTCGTTAGATGAAACTGCCTCCCAAATTTTTAAAGAAAGAAAAATATATATACAAAAATAAGGGTAAACACACTGAATGGATGGTAAAACACGCTGAATATGACTGTAAAGATGAAAATTAAATAAGATTTAAAAAAAGGAATTGATAAGATAAAGTTGGTTGAAAAAAGAAAAGAGAGAATGTGATCAAACTGGTGTACACTAGATTTAGGGTATATTTTGGTCTGTTAGAAGAAACTGTATCCCAAAATTTTAAAGAAAGAGAACTTATATGTATACAAAAAATAAGGTTAGGGGCGCCTGGGTGGCTCAGTGGTTTAAGCCGCTGCCTTCGGCTCAGGTCATGATCTCAGGGTCCTGGGATCGAGTCCCACGTCGGGCTCTCTGCTCTGAAGGGAGCCTGCTTCCCTCTCACTCTCTCTGCCTGCCTCTCTGCCTACTTGTGATCTCTCTGTCAAATAAATAAAATCTTAAAAAAAAAATAAATAAAATAAGGCTAAATACAATGAAGGGATAGAATATGACTATAAAAATGAAGATTAAAAAATATTTTTTTAAAAAAGGTATTGATAAGATAAAATAGTTAAAATAGGTAAGAGGAAAAGTTAAAAAAATAGAAAAAGAAAAAAGTTATGAAATTTTTAAAAGTTTAACTTTGAAATACTAAAGAATCATGGGAAAAGAAAGCCATGAATTCTATGTGCTATATTCCCCTTCTCTCTGGAGTTCTGCAGTTCTCATTGATTGGTAAACTTGGTCTTGGCTGGATGTTCTTGCTGATTTTCTAGGGGAGTGGCCTGTTGCAGTAATTCTCAAATGTCTTTGCCCAAGGCAGAATTGCACCGCCCTTGCCAGGGGCTGGGCTAAGTAATCTGCTTGGGTTTGCTCTCCCGAGCTTTAGTTCCCTGAACGCTTTCTGTACAGCTCTGGAGGATGGGAATGAAAATGGCGGCCTCCCAATCTCTGGTCCGGATGAGCCGAGAGCTCGGGCCCCCACTCCTCAGTGCGCCCTCAGAGAAAAGCAGTCAGTCCCTCCTGTCTCCCTGGTCTCTGGCCATGCTCTGAGCTCACCAGGGCTGTGACCCAGAGTTTCTATGGCACACCGTCCTTTTTGGAGTCTCCAAAGCCAGCAGATTCCTGCCGCACACTCCTGTGCTACTCCTCTCAGGGGACGAAGAGGGGAGCTCTCCCCAGATCTGCTTCTTGTGAGGTCCTGCCTGAAGAGTCGTGGGCCAACTTTGGCTTAGATCATGGTTTAAGGTAACCTTGAGCTGAGAGCCCCCTCCTCGGCTCCGTCTCTGAAGCCAGCTTCTGCACTCTGATACTTAGGAGCTCTGCCATACTCTGGCATCCCTGGTCTTTCTGTGACCCCGTGGGTTCTGAGACCACACTGACCCAGCAAGGATTCCGGCCCCTGTTTAGCCTCTGGAGCGACATCCCTTCATGGAGCAGACTTCTAAAAGTTCCAATTTTGTGTTCCGCTGCTCCACTACTTGCCGGTAAGTGGCTGACAGAAGCTCCCTCCCCCCGTCGTCTATCTTCCCATATATCGCCTCAGATTCACTTCTCTGCACCTTCTACCTTCCAGAAAGTGGTCACTTTTCTGTTCATAGAGTTGCTGCTGTCCTTCTCTTTGATCTCCTGTTGCATTTGCAGGTGTTCAGAATGGTTTGAAAACTAGCTAGCTGAATTCCTGGGACCAAATGAAATTTAGGTCTCCTATTCCTCCGCCATCTTGCTCTTCCGGGAGCTGGGCTGTTTATTCAGTAGTTGGCATATAAAGAACTCAGCTCCCGAGAGCCTTTGGGGGTGGTACAGGAACAAGTTAAATAAATTCCATGCCATACACACAGTCAGAATTATGTTCCAAACCTTAAGGATATTGCTGGGGTACGGAGAGCTTCTGCTACAGTTAGAAACTGTGATACATGCCATGAAGGAAACGCGTCGATGAGAGGGGAAAAAGCTAAAATCCTATCCAGGGGTAAGAAATTGTCACTGCCACCAACAATAAATATTCTTGGACTTGACTTTCCTTGAAAGCTCCTTGATGTAAATGGCCCATTTGTTTAGACCAATGGTTCTTATCCAAGGATCTTGTACTCCAGGGAACACTGGGCAATTGCTGAAGGTATTCTTCACTGTCAGGACTTGCAGAGGGTAGAGGGTAAGGGTGCCACTGACATCTTAATATACAGAAGCCAAAGATGCTGCTAACATCCTACAGAGGGATAGGATGCCCCCCTACATCAAAGAACTATCTCCTTCAAATGTTAGTAGTAGAAAGACTTGGTCTAGAACTTTAGTTTTCCAGATGTAACCTACTCTGCTCAACCAGGCAGAGAAGGAAGATGCTGGTCATGATGAGAGAGAGTGTGAATCATCTGTCTCTGGAAGAGAAGAAAAGGCATAGTTTCTGTTCCTGGCACAGCCTGCAGTACCACATGATCTTACTCCAAGAAACACGTCACCATCTGGAGGAGGAATTGAGTTTTGTGTTTCCTTTGTCACCTGTGAAGTGTGATCCCCAAATGTGCCTGTGATCTGTAATAACCCCAAGGGGAAGGGAAGTGTGCATGTTTACACACTGAGACAAAGACCATGAAACTCTCTTACTCTCCCTCTTTCAGAGCTCACAGGCAAGGCAAGATTTGCTGGCAGTTTCTACAGGTTTCTCCCCAAGTGGCTGGGTGTAGAGGAGCCATTCATCAAGTAGAGTTTGGGGGACAAGAGTACAGGTTCTGGGGATGTTTTCTGGGACCGAGTCCCTGTGTCACCCCTTAGTCCTGTGTGATCTTGAGTGAGTTAGTTAATAGCTCTAACCTCATCTGTAAGATGGTGGGAATCATGAAATTGCTGTTGAGTGTTAAATGAGATAATCCATTTTGTGTGCCTGACATCTGGGATCCATACATGTTAGCTGCTGGCATCTTGGCATCACTGAAGCATGGCATGAGCGCTTCACACACAAAAATTGTCATTATGTCCAATCTTTAGATGAGTTCAGTGAGGTCCTTCGGTTGCCAAGGAACAAGGTGTAAGATCTGAAAGTGGAATGATCTTTCCTGATTCTATCTTTTGCAAATATATGCCTTTCAGGGGATCTTGAAAGGCCCTGGACATTCCTCATCAATAAACTACAGAGGAAACAGTGTTGCAAGGCCGGGTCATAAAAGACAATATGGCTTTGCCTGGCTCTCTCTTTCTCTCTCTTTGTCTTGTATTGAATCCAGTCACTATACTGTGTGGAAGTCCTTCTCAGACCTTTTAACCAAAGAACCAGAAGGCAAGAGCTTGAAATGTGGACTCTCCCATGAGGGAGGTGGGGGAGTAGTAGAAACATCTTACCACAAACACATGAAGTGTCTTTGATGTTTCATTTATTTCCTTAAAAATTAATGTGGGTTTTTTATATGACTCTATAATAAATATCTTTTAATAGAAGAGTAATTTTTGAATGACATACCATCCAGTAAAATTGACTCTCTAAGAGTGGTCCCATTTATTCTATGGTTTTAATTGCTCTTGGCATCCTGGCATGGACCGCAGGGCCATATGCATGTTGGTCTGAGAAGAAATGTGCCCTGCACACATCCTTTTTCTGCTCTGCTTTCTCTCTCCACTTCTTCCTTCTTTCCCCTCGATGGCTCCTGTTCATCCCCCTGTCCCTGGCAGCCTGAGAGACATTGCCTCGCTCTGGGACTTGGGGCTGAAGAGGGAAGTCACTGACCCTGTTCAGGAGTGGCATCCCTCCTCCAGTCCCCTTCATTCATGCTGGTCTCTGTGTGCCAAGCACCATGCTGGGCCCGGGCATGCCGTGATGAATAAGTCGTCTATATGGAGAGCTGAAGGTTGAGGAGAAAGGGGAAGAATGTTCTGGGTAGCGGGAATAATGTGAATGAGGGTTGTGTAAGAAAGAGCATGGACCCTTTAGGGAACCCAAGGAAGCTCGGCCTGTCTTGATATGAAAGAGACAGTGGCCAGGGATGAAGCCTGACCACCAGGTAGAGCAGACCCTCAGAACCCTTTTTAAGTCAGGGTAAGGAGTTTGGGCTTCATCCTGAGGCAATGAGAAGCCACCAGAGGGAGTGTGTGTGTGCGAAAGCGTGAGAGCAGGGTGGCGCCTCCCAGCGGCTGTCCTTTCAGCTCTGTGCCACGAGCTGGAGCCGCCTGACCAGCAGGACCATAATGACAATGATTTCATCATCGTTGCAGGATATAATTAAGGACAACACAGACCTAATGACTCAGAGAACAAATGCACATGAATCAGAAGGGATGTGTGGAAAATTACATGGTTTGGGGCAACAGGGTTAATGTTTTTTGGATAGTTCTTGCTGTGAATCAGGTTACTTATGGAGCATTTCAACATGAAGTGGCCTCTGGGAACTCCTCAGGATTGCCCAGGTTCCCCACACCAGTCTCTGGAACCACGGTAGGGTGAAGAAATTTGGGCTCATGGTGCTGGGTCTGTAAACAACTAATTCAGACCAGAGCGCCCCCTTCTCAGCCCTGAGGGTTCACCCATCACCAGATGTTCAGTAGAGGACAACAGCTGGAGCCAGGACACAGGAGGAGCGAGTGGATGGGTGTGGAGTGAGGATGTCACCTCTGTAGGCCGGGTGGTCACCCAGACTGTGAGGCTGAGCATGTGAAAAGCTTGCCAACGTGTGTGGCCCCTTGGGGGTATATTAGCTCTAGGAGGGTGGCCTTCTGCAAACTAAGAGGAGTTCCCCAGCTAAGCCAGTGTCAGGGATTGGTTTAACTATCCATCTATCAACCCCATGCTTCTCTTGCAAATGGTAAGGCTATGACAGATTGAGATCGGGACGGGAACTTGTTACTGCGGAAGGAAGTTAGGGAGACTTTACAGCGCGAGGTTGTGCCAACAGAGTCTTGTAATGGGAGCCCTGAGCCGTGCTGAAAGGCAGTAAGGAAGGGTTTGCTCATTAAAACAATATGGCCAGTACTGGTGGCAGAGGGTATTCTCCCAAAGCAGCCACAACAGTATTTTCAGGCCCACACAGGCTCCCAGAACCTTACCACTTCCCATCAAAAGGCAGAGTCTAGTTCCCCTACCCTTGAGCCTTTGTGAGTGCTCAGTGAATCCGGAGGAAGTGATGCTGTGGGTTAAATCATAAAAGAGAGTGTGGCTTCCCCTGGCTCTGGCTGGGGAGGCTCCGGCAGGGAATCCAGTAACCGCATTGGGGGCAAGCCCGGGCCCCATGGAGAGGCCATGTGGGGGTGCTGTGGCCAACAGCATCCACCGGCAGAGCTGTGAGTGAGTGGCCTTCCTACGCTGCTGGGCTCAGGCCTTGGAGCTGCCCCAGTGGACACTGAGTGGAGCAGAGGGCAGCTCCCCCTGCCGTGTCCTGACCCATTGCAGGTCTGGGAGCAAAATAAATGTCATTATTGTTGGGAGATACTAAGTTTGGGGAGTAATTTATTGTGCAGCCTCAGTAACTGCCATGCAGTGCCCGAGAATAACAGCTAACCTTTGGAAAAGCACCTGAGAGTTTACAAAAGGCATTCACACAACGATCCCTGTCAGGCCTCTCCTGGCCTGCGAGGCTGGCCTGGCCAGTTTCACTGACAGGGAGCTGAGGTTGGGAGGGATGGAGGCTGCTCAGGGGCCGATCGCTGGGGACCAGCAAAGGAGCCCATGGAGCTCATGTTCTCAGCTGCTCCTGGATCAGCTGACTGCGCCCCTGCTAGGGCCTGTGAGAGCCACTGAGATGAGGCAGGCAAGGGCCTGGCATGAAAGCATCTTCCAGATGGTGGAGGTGAGTTATGCTGACCAGATGTGGTCAATGAGTGACCACATCACACTGGGGTTCAAAATAATAGGTGCCCCAAGAGCTACATCCATTCTTTCATTCCAATAGTAGTTATGGAGCTCTTATCATGTACCAGGTACAAATTCCTGCCATTCTGGCCTTTCATCCCACTGAAGAATGGATGGGAAACTGTTAGGAACAGAATGTGGAAGCCCTAATCCCTGGTACCTTAGAACGTGACTATTTTTGGAGATAGGGCCTCTAAAGGAGTAATTGAGATAAAATGAAGTCATACAGGGTGGGGGGAGGCTTCTAATGAAGTCATACAGGGTGGGGGGAGTCTCTGTATAAGAGAATAAGACACAGAAATGAGAAGACACAGATAGATGATGGCCATCTACAAGCCAGAGAGAGAGGCCTCAGGGGAAACCAGCCCTGTTGACACCTTGACCTTGGACTGTAGCCTCTAGAGCCCTCCCTGACTCTGGTACTTTGTAATAGGGACCCTAGCAAAATAAGGTTCCGGAAGGAGTTTGTCATGGGTCAGGGCTCCTTCTTCTGGGACAGTGGTGGAGGGGATGTTTGAATTGGTTTTAAGAGGGCAGGTCTGGAGATACTAGGTTGGGGTGACGGCAGGATTGGGGGAGTTAGCCAGGAGGTGGGGCATGGGGTAGTCTACAGACTTGGGGCATTGAAAATTGAGTTATTGCATAACTCTGTTGTGTAATTCTGTTAAAGTAGAGGTGGGGGTGTTTAGAAATCATGCTGGTCTGTCCTAAATCTCTTCCTAGGTTCTGCAAATCACGTTGGCTCAGCCCATCACTATTTAGGAGTCAGGCACTTGAAAGTCCCCTCCCCTCCATCTACACAAATATTAGCAATTAGCAATTAGTCCCCCTTGTTCTGGGGATGAGGGGTTAATGGGACCTGGGATTTCTTTGTATGCAGATCTGATTGCTAGGAGAAGAGAGATTAATTTCTTAAGAAGCCCATGGCCTTCTGAGATGGAAAAGGACAGTTGTGTCATCCCTGCCTCCCCTAAGTTCAAAGGAAAGTGGCCCAACCAAGTTCCAGTGGCCAACAAGGAGACAAACTCTCTAAAAATAAAATTGTTTTAAGGAAACAGAGAGTCTGTCCGGAGGCCCCGGGTCACCACCATTTCGGGTCCTCGGGGAGGACTGGTCCAGCACAGCTTGTGGCTAGCCCCGCAGGAGGCTCCTCTGACCCACCTTTCCCCAAGCAGCAGCTCGCTCTAGGTAATGCAGGCTGGGAAGGGGGTATGGACTGCAAAGAATTGTCCTGGAGGTCACTCCATGGATCACCATGGTGTGGACAGGGCCCCGGACCAGCCAGGACACCTCACCACATGGGCTGTGGGGGTGGCCCACGTGAGTAAGACATTACCCTGCCCTCCAGGAACCTCCAGTCCAGTGAGAAGTAATCACCCCATGGGGCAGAGGGCATGAACAGTGACAGTAAAGTGGCCAAATTCTGGGGTTCTTCTGCTAGCAAGCTAGGGGGGACTGGGCTGTCTAAGCACTCTGGGCCCTCAGACAAATTGGGGTCTGGAGAAAGAGATACTGGGCCTCTGTTGTTGAGACGTTGGGTGCTTGAATTATTAATTGAAAAAAGCAAAATAAAGTAAAACAAATGAATATGAGATACAGCCTTGTGCGTACCCTGATTATGTGGAGCTAAACCTTGTTCTACACAGATCAGGGCTAGGAGGAACTGTTGTTGGGTCTCCCAGTCCTTAAAGGTCATTGCTCCTCCTTTCTCCTCCTTCCCCCAGTTTCTTTTGTTTTCTTTTTTGTTGTTGTCGTTGTTTTGTTTTTTCCCAGACAACACTAAAGTTGAACTCTGGGTGCTTCTCACTGGACTCGAGGTTCCTGGAGGGCAGGGTAATGTCTTACTCACGTGGGCCACCCCCACAGCACATGTGCCTGGTAGGCGCTGGGATGTGCTGTCCAAATGGCATTGGTCAGTCCCCCCACCCTGTTGCCTTGCCTTGAGATGACTCCCCTCCTGCTACCAAAGGCTGAGCCCCAGGATCACCTTCCAGAGTGGTCTCAGAATCTCCCAGCCAGGAATAACCTTTCCTGGCCACTTTCTCCCCACTGTCCAGATGGCAGGGGCCGTTCAGAGCTGGGAGCAGAAAGTCAGGTGGTACAAATGCTTTGCGTGCATACGTGTGTATGAGAGTTTGCTTAAATTCCTTCTTTGCCACAGCCCGATTCCTTTGTCAGCAAGTTTCTGTCTCCTGACCCCAAATTAGGCCTCTGTATGTAGAAGGTGGGCGTGCGGGGAGGCGGGCCTCGGTAGGGTTGGGACGCTGGGAATGACTTCTACGTTTTCCAGAGCTGAGGGCTTCTTCAGACAAACCCGTGCCTTGCCAGGCAGTAGGCAAAGAAGGAAAAATATGGTCAGGGGGTGGGATGGGCCCAAGATGATCAAGCCTTGTGAGTAACAAGTCTTGCCCTGGGCTGGTGTTTCTTATCTGACAGTCTCTCATTGTTTTCACATCCTCTCTCAAGGGGAGATTTGTGATTTCAACAAGGCAGCCTCAGAAGAGCTGTGAGTTTTGCCTACTTTGGATTGGTCCTACCTTATTTCCTACAGTGATCATTTTTATCCCTCTAGGATATTAGACTGTGATGTTGGGGCTCCCTGGCCCCTCAGCCCCTCCCCCTGCCTCTCTTGCCTTTATGGGGCTTGCATGCAGCCCAGAGAAAGGGTGTCTGGCTGGCAGGGAAGACAACACGTCTTAGCCCTGTGCTGGCTACCCTGTGTTTTACATATATGAGCTCATCAGATGTTCAAGCAGCTTACACAAGAGACAGGATTCTTACAGAGCAGGCTGAAGGAGGTTAAATAACATGCCCCAAATCCTGGCAGGTGTGTCTGTATCCACCTGGATCTGTTAGGGGCAGGGGCCTTCCTTCATGCCAAGGTGATTCCAACCCCTGTGTCTAAGCTCCTAAGTCTGTAGCTCCAAGCCTGATGGGGCATCAGACATGGCATCGGGTGCCCAAAGTGGGACCCTGCCTGGGTGGGTGGTGGTGGAGGAGGAATGCAGGAGATACAGTGCTCTGGGCTTCGTCTGTACCTGCAGGAGACAGAACTCCATACTCGTACCTCTGCAGAGTTACAATATGTACCTAGTTTCCCTTGCTACATTTCCACTGGGCCTGGGCTAGGCCCTGCTTACCCAGTCCCCTGGCCTCGTTGTCAACGTGTACATAGGAGAGAAGACTGAGCCACATCTGTGTTCCCAACCCCAGAACCTGCTCACACATGCACTTGGGTCTCTCCTACTCCCTCACCTCTCTGCTCTCCTGGGGCCTTTCCTGCTCCCACCTCCCAACCTCTTGATGCTTGTCTTCCTAGGGCAAATTGAGACAGTAGGATGTGAAGCCAAGTTGGAGGTTGGAAGGTGAGAAACCTCACAATCTGGTCTCCATCCTCTTCTTTGGAAGCCAGCCTGTTTTGACTGGAGTCAAGCTGGGCGATCAGTGATAAGCTCTGATGGTTTCTCAAATGTGGGGTCAATATGCTGGAGAGGATGGAGAACCTTCCCTCTTGGGTCTGCTCAGAGCTGTTTCCCATTTCCACCTGTTTTTGGTCAAGTTTCAAGAGGAAAGAAGCTTAACATCCAAAGCTGGCCTGGAGGAGAGCCGATGCGGGGGGTGGCAAGACTGGAGCCCGGCTGGTCAGGGCCTCTCAGGAGCTCTCTGGGGGCTGGTTCGTGTTCTAATGGCCAGTGGCAGAGAGCAGTCCTGAGTAACAATTTGCCTTGTACGTCTTTGGAGGTCAGAGGACAGGACCGGCTTTTTGTTGGGCAGATGGGACAGCTGAGATCCAGAGAGGGAAATGACTTGGCCAAGTTCACTCAGCAGACTGAGGACCACACCCAGGCCCTGTGGTGCCCACTCAGTGTTTGACACACAGCCCTGCCCCACCCCCCTGTCGCTTGCTGGACTTGGCCGAGGACACAGCATCCTGTGAGGAGTAGGACAGTGGGGCTGGGCCTCCCGTGTTTTCCTTGACCTTCAGGCTGGTCTGTCAGGCTCCATGGAGGAGCCAGGAGCTGGGTGTTCTGGGGACATGCCAGAGAAATGAAGGAGTCCCTGCCCTCTAGGGCTGACAGGATCTGTGTGTGGAAGAAACAGCATTTACCAAGTACCTGGGTAATAAGAAATCATTAATCAAGGCCGCCCACTTTCAGACTGCTCTTGGGTCAGCCCTGAAGCAAATACTGGAGTCAGGCCAAGGACTTACCTGATTTTACACCTGTAGGAACACCCATCCTCGGCACATTTAATATTCTGGGGACACAATGTGGGGAGCTGTAGGACATGTGGGGCCTTGGCCCTGGCTCCTCAGGCAAATGACAGCCCTTTGCCAAGCCTTCCCTTCTTCATCTATAAAGTGAGGGGATGCGTTTCTCCCTCAGGGGTAATCTGTGTCAAGAGCTCAGGGATATGCCTGGTATAGAGCAAGGGCCCCAAGCTGACCCTTTACATTTATTTATTTATTTATTTATTTATTTATTTATTTATTTATTAATTACTGGGACCCTCTAAGGATGAAATGGACTCTAAGATAGGTAAAGTACCCAATATGGTGGTTGGACCCCAGTACAGCAGCCACCCTTCCTTTTCTCCCCTCTTTTCCCAGTACCCCATTTCCTGCTCCCCTCTCCTCCCTTAGCCTCACACCCTACATACCTGGCTTTGTGTCTCCCAGTGAATGGAAGGCAGTAGCCTCTAGCATTGATCCTGCCTGGGGAGGACTCGCCTTTGTAGGACACTCTGGAGGCTCAATGGCCTTCTTGTCCTAAAGAAGTAAACAGCTGCTCCCTGATCTCAGAGGTGGGCAGAAGGACTTCCTGCACCCTCGGGCCCCACCCCAGATCCAAAAACGCTGTACAGATCGAGCAACAGATCTCATCCAGAGATGATTTTGATGCCTCCTCCCCCATTTCCAGGGGACATGTGGCAATGTCTGGACACATTTTTGTTGTCACAAATGGAGAAGTGTTACTAGCATTTATTTAGTGAGTAGAGGCCAAGGATTCTGCTAAACATCCTGCGGTCCACAGGACAGTCCCTCTCCAATATAGAATTATCTGGACCAAAATGCTCAGAGTAAGAAACCCTGAGATAGACACTAAGAGGGAGCTCACCTGTAAGCATAGAAACTCCTCTAGGAGCCAATACCCGGTGACATGGAGTAGACAGCAAGGGGACTGAGTACCAAGAAGGATCATTTCTGCCAAGAAAGGGGCTGGGGTTGGCCAGGAGAGACAGTGATGATGGGAACGAGATAGTGGGGCTGAATCTTGAGTGTTACAGGCTGTCCAGGCAGAGAAGACTTGGGCCTTCATGGGGTGGGGAGGGTCCCCAGCTTGGGCCAATGTCATCAGTTCCTTGGCAAGTTAATGGCATTCGCTGTCCCCAGACACCCAGACTGCTGGTCAAGTCATGGAAGGCTGCTTGAAGGGGGCACTGGCTTCCCTGGATGTCAGTGCTCGGGCTTGGGGGCCTTGTGGACACAGCCAGAAGTAACAGATGATTGTTTGGTGTCATTGAGACTGTGCTCATGTGTGCTTTGGTTGTTTTAAAAAATCCATTAGAGGGGCACCTGGGTGACTCAGTGGATTAAAGCCTCTGCCTTTGGCTCAGGTCATGATCCCAGGGTCCTGGGATCGAGCCCCGCATCCAGCTCTCTGCTCAGCGAGGAGCCTGCTTCTCCCTCTCTCTCTGCCTGCCTCTCTGCCTACTTGTGATCTGTCTGTCAAATAAATAAATAAAATCTTTTAAAAATTAAAAAGAAATCCACTAGAGGGCATATCAATGCTAAGGTCTTCTGGCAGGTTGGACAAATGACATTTTGTGTGAACTTAGCCTGCAAAGGCTCCTGGCCCTGGGTGGTGAGGGGGGCGAGGAGGGGCTGGGTGACAGAAAATGGGGTTATTGATTCCTTTCCCTCCCTATACCCCCCAACCACGCCAGGTGATGACAGGAAGGTGATTTGTGAATTCATGGAGACAGCCAGCCGTGATCCTCCCAGCGATGACAGACGCTGTTCAGGAAGTTCAGCTAGGAGGACAGGATGGCAGGGGCAGATTCCAGGGATGGAATCCGACAATGATGTGACCCTCTGGCAAAGGAGCTTCTGTCCCTCCCCCTCTCCTTCCCTAGGAGCCCACATGCTCCTGTGGCCTGGCCTGGTGTGGTCAGTCAGCCTTCTCCTTGACCAAGCAGAGAGGAGTACGGCTATGGAGACTCTGGAGGTCTCCAAAGGTTCTAAGTATAGGGGCCAAGAACGCTTCTGAAAGCCCTCATTTTGCATGACCAACCCATGCCCCTTGGTCTTCTTTTGTGTGCATACCTACAGAGGCTGGTCAGAAAGACCCAGAGAAATGGGTAACTGACCCAGAGGTAGGCTAGGGTGAAGGTGAAGGGAATCATGCCGTTTTGTTGTCTATCTTGATGTCAGGGAGGGGATATCACTGGTGTGTGTGTGCGGGGGGGCGGGGTGTTGGGTGGGAGCTAGGGGGAGACAGAGGGGCAGTGAGCATCTCCCTTCAGGAGAGGGAATCATGGGGATTCTGGGGCTCAGGCAAGGTACCTCCCAGGTATCAATCCTAGACAAACCCCGGCCTCTGTGCACAAAGGGACATTTCAGGCATGTTCATGATAGCTGCAAAATACCCCTTGCATTAATTGATAGGGAAGTGATGATGAAAGTTATGGTGACTTCATACTCTGGAAAGCTACACAGCAACAGTGAAAAGGCATTAGGTTGGTCCAACATGATGGAAATACTAAAGGCCAGAAATGGGAAAAGCCAACAATTAAAACCAAAACAAGGAGAACAATACTTGCTATTTGGCCCATCTTTATTTTAAGACCAAAAATATACCAAAGCAAAACTGTGTTAATTTGTATGTATATATACGCAAAGAACAATCTGGAAGGGTCCCAAAATATGGTTCAGTGTGGTTACTCTGGGTAAGTAGAGTATGATCAATGAGAAGGAGTTTGTTTCTCACTTTCTTTTTAAAAATATTTATTTGAGAGAAAGAAAGAGAGAGCCTGTCACTAGCTTCATTCAGGAAGGGGCCACTTGAAAGCCCCTGATCTTTCTGCTATGCCATGTTGCCTCTTCGATCGATTATCCTCTGTGTGGCTATTTCAGAATTTCAAGCAACAGAGCTCAATGTTGTTAACAAGAAAAGCTCCAAAGTTCAGTGGCTTGACCCTACTAAGATTTATCCCTCCTCCCCTCCAACATCCCGATTGAGTGGAGTGAATCTTTAGGGTACCCCTCTTCCAGATGGTGATTCAGGGTCTAGGATGCTCTTGTCTTGTGGCTACACCGAGACCTGGCATGTCTTCCGTTATCACCGCAACCTGGAGAGATAAAGCTGGAGGGCCACCCAGGGGCTTCCATCTTTAGGTTTGGAAAAGCCAATGTTGTCTTCTTCCATATCCTGGTGCTCAGAACCAGTTACGGGGCTCTAAACTAACTACAAGGGAATCCGGAAAAAGTAGGGGAGCATATGGCTACTTAGTGAAAATTTAATGTCTCCATGAGAAAGGGAGAAAATAAAAAAAAATATATGAGCGAGGCACGTCAGCAAATGTTATCTCTGTAAAAGTAGCCAACTCAGGAGGCTGTTCAAGTAGAAAGCTCATGGCTTCCTTGAGGGCAGGGACCCTCTTGTTAATTTTTACCTGCGTCTCAATCCTGTTGAATAAAACAGTGGCGTCCCTTTGCAGATACAGCTACTTGATGTTAGCCAAATTGAGCTACTATCCTTACTCAAAATCTTTTTGTGTAACTTCTCCCTAGAGATTTCCTATTCAGTCAGTTCACAAATTGCACAAAGAGGTCAATTGCATTTCATCTCTTTTCTTTTTCATTCCCTGCACCTCCAAGTTAGATCTTTGAAAATACTTCAGAGTAGGACAAGCTGGTGATATTGGTTAAGAGAAAGTGAGCAAGGACACAGATAAATAATATGAATGAAGAGTGGGGCATCACTATAGATGTACAGAGATTATAAAAATAATAAGAAAATATACACTTAATCTTATTACAATTCTTTGAAGTCTCACCTGTTTTATTTGTTAAAAAAAAAAACAAAACAAAGAGCCATTACCTAGCTTGAGTGATCATCTCATTCTCTGCTAGACTTGACCTGTGGCTATTTCTTTTTTTTTTTTTTTTTTAAAGATTTTATTTATTTATTTGTCAGAGAGAGAGAGAGAAAGAGCGAGCACAGGCAGACAGAGTGGCAGAGGGAGAAGCAGGCTCCCCATGGAGCAAGGAAACCAATGTGGGACTCAATCCCAGGATGCTGGGATCATGACCTGAGCCGAAGGCAGCTGCTCAACCAACTGAGCCACCCAGGCGTCCCGACCTGTGGCTATTTCTTGAAAAAAATTTAATTTTATCATCAAAAGAAGATATGTTCAGTTTAAAAGAGATATATTGCAGGCTCTGAAGACAGTCTCCAAAGAAGCATGGGGATGTGATTATTTGGTGTGTCCTTGGTGCATGGTCTCCTTAGGGTCCAAGTTTGAAAGACAACCCCACTTGTAGAGTCTTAAGTTCCCATAGATTTGTTTTTAAAAATGACTTGTCCTCTTTAAGCTTTGATTACATATCGAATAACCTTGGATTGCACTCACTCCACTTCCTAGTCTGATAATGTGGATTTGTAGGCTGTGGAAAGCGGAAGGACTTCAGATCCAGGAAGAGATGGTCTGGTTCTGAAGAAATCAATTGGAAATGCTGCTGTTCCAAAGACGGGACGATTGGGGTAGAATCAGAGCCTTGACGGATGTGTGTTGTCTTCCTTTAGAGATGTCCTTCTTATAGCAATACACCATCAGGTCCTTATGCCTCCCTCTGGTTCAGCCCCTCCTTCCCTCACAGCTTCACGGATGTGACCCCCTCCCCCCACCCCGACACACACTGTCCTGTCCCTATTCCATCCTCGGACCCCCTACCAGCTTAATCTTCCTAAAAATCCTCTCTGATCATGCCATGCTTGGAGGAAGAACCATTGGAAGCTCTTTGTTGCCCCCAAGCTCAAGTTCAAAAGCCTCAGCTTAGCTTTCAAAGCTTGCTAAAATGGCTCCACCCTGCCAGGCCAATTTTATTTTCTTCTGCTGCCTGACACACACCCTCGTCTCCAGGCATGTCTGTCTCCTCCACCTCCCATAAACATGCCATCCTTATTTTGTTGTCTCCGTGCATTTGTTCACGTTACTCCTCATGCCTGGAATGTAGCCTCCGGTCCACGTCATAGTAATACTTGACTTGATGCAGTGAAGGGATTCCTGTTTGTTATTTGAAGTGTATGTGTGTGTGTGTGAAAAGCGAATCCGGCTTCCATTGTGCTGAATGTTACGGCTTTAGAAGTTCGTCTTGATTTGTGCCTGGCGTTGGGCCCATCCTTCGTTTTCTATTTTTCTGCCTCTTAGTTGCTGCCAATCTATAAGCCAACACTTAAATCCATCAAGGAAATTCCTTTAATAAAAGCATTATCTGATAGAAAATGAGGAAGTACTCTTGCATTTGAAAAAATTTATTGTTAAGCCTTAGCTTATTGCAAACATTTCTTCAAATGGGGCCTGCTTGTATGCGTCAAATAACTCCTTCCCAATTTGGGATTCCAGAGTAATACATACCAAAAGCATCGTTAGGGTTCATGTCAGTACACCCTCAGAGGATTTCTCTTCTCAGTTAACTCCTCCTGTGCAGGCTTAGGCTTCAGAAAACTTGTATATCTGGTGTACCTCCGGGGGCTGGCCAGGTGAGGTTACTATAGTGTTTTGTTTTGTCTCGACAGGAAAAGCTTGCCTGAATAGACATTTTGGAACTGAATATTCATCTCTTGGCTATTGATAAAAAAGGTCACTTTTTCCTTCTAAGACCTTGTAACCAGCTGTGGCAAAGAGAGCAGTCTGGTGGGAAAGGATGTCCTAACTTGATGTGTGGATGATCCTTGAGGCCAGTTTCGGGGGTGCCCGTGATACTCAGCCTTCTGACTTGGTTCCCTGGGAACAAGTTCCTGTATCTTCTGGGGACGGGACCTGAGAGAACAAGGAAGAAAGTAAGAGTGGTTCACTCTCCGTGGTAGCAGTGGACTCAAGATTGCACTTGTCTTATGACCCAGCATAAAATGTAAGGCTGGAAAGGATACATCTTCTCACTGATTCCAATGGAAAGAGAGAGTATGACAAACTGCATTTTCCAAAAATGGTTGCATCCCCCATTCCACATGCCTGTCTTGTAATGAGACCCGATGCTTCTCCCATCAAGAAACTGAGGCTGTGTTCCCTCCTCTTGAATCTGGGAGGGTTGTGACCATAGCAGATGTCATGGCATGTGACTTTCAAGGCTCGCTTCTTTGGGAAGGTTCACTTTCAGAACCCGGCCTCCATGGTGTGAGGAAGCACAAGCAGCCACCCGGAGAGGCAGTGTTGGGGGTGGGGTTGTTTCTGCTGAGAGTCTCTGCTGAGGTCCCAGCCTACTTCCTGCATCAAGGTCAGGTATCAGACACGTGAACGAGTGAGCATCCAGATGGCTGCAGCCCCTGCTAGCACCTCAGCTCCAGTATAGATCCATCCAGCTGGGGCTCTAGATAGCATGGAGCAGCAGGCTCTACTCATTTTGAATTTGGGATTCAAATTGAATTCAAATTGCATTTGGGATTGGGAGAAGCCATGAGTATACTAAAACCACCGGATTTTTTGTTTTTGTTTTTTTAAATTTCTTTTCAGCGTAACAGTATTCATTGTTTTTGCACCACACCCAGTGCTCCATGCAATACGTGCCCTCCCTAATACCCACCACCCGGTTCCCCAACCTCCCACCCCCCACCCCTTCAAGACCCTCAGGTTGTTTTTCAGAGTCCATAGTCTCTCATGGTTCACCTCCCCTTCCAATTTCCCTCAACTCCCTTCTCCTCTCCATGTCCCCATGTCCTCCATGTTCTTTGTATGCTCCACAAATAAGTGAAACCATATGATACTTGATTCTCGCTGCTTGACTTATTTCACTCAGCATAATCTTCCAGTCCCGTCCATGTTGCTACAAACGTTGGGTATTCATCCTTTCTGATAGAGGCATAATACTCCATCGTGTATATGGACCACATCTTCCTTATCCATTCGTCCACTGAAGGGCATCTTGGTTCTTTCCACAGTTTGGCGACTGTGGCCATTGCTGCTATAAACATTCGGGTACAGATGGCCCTTCTTTTCACTACATCTGTATCTTTGGGGTAAATACCCAGTAGTGCAATTGCAGGGTCATAGGGAAGCTCTAGTTTTAATTTCTTGAGGAATCTCCACACTGTTCTCCAGAGTGGCTGCACCAACTTGCATTCCCACCGACAGTGGAAGAGGGTTCCCCTTTCTCCACATCCTCTCCAACACACGTTGTTTCCTGTCTTGCTAATTTTGGCCATTCTAACTGGTGTCAGGTGGTATCTCAATGTGGTTTTAATTTGAATCTCCCTGATGGCTAGTGATGATGAACATTTTTTCATGTGTCTGATAGCCATTTGTATGTCCTCATTGGAGAAGTGTCTGTTCATATCTTCTGCCCATTTTTTGATATGATTATCTGTTTTGTGTGTGTTGAGTTTGAGGAGTTCTTTATAGATCCTGGATATCAACCTTTTGTCTGTACTGTCATTTGCCAATATCTTCTCCCATTCCGTGGGTTGCCTCTTTGTTTTGTTGACTGTTTCCTTTGCTGAGCAGAAGCTTTTGATCTTGATGAAGTCCCAAAAGTTCATTTTTGCTTTTGTTTCCTTGGCCTTTGGAGACATATCTTGAAAGAAGTTGCTGTGGCAGATATCGAAGAGGTTGCTGCCTATGTTCTCCTCTAGGATTCTGATG
Source organism: Meles meles (assembly GCF_922984935.1). Classification (NCBI taxonomy): domain Eukaryota; kingdom Metazoa; phylum Chordata; class Mammalia; order Carnivora; family Mustelidae; genus Meles; species Meles meles. Next base: position 33,289,015 of record NC_060083.1, read on the forward strand.
GATTCCTGTCTCACGTTGAGGTCTTTTATCCATTTCGAGTTTATCTTTGTGTACGGTGTAAGAGAATGGTCGAGTTTCATTCTTCTACATATAGCTGTCCAGTTTTAAAACCACTGGGTTTTTAAAACATTGCTAAGCTTGGTTAAGCAGCAGTAGTAACTAGAATAGACACCTACTTCTCTGAGGTATTCAGGAGGTAATGAGGGGCTCTCCAAGGAATGAGACCCACAGTTTCATGATGTCTGGCTTCTCTGAGCACCGCAAATCATCTAGGTCCTACTCTTGTGACCTGGAAACCTACAGGTCCTTTGGGAATAAAAGAAAATGAGAGCAATTCGTGAGAGCACTGTGACCCTAACCTCTTGGTCTAGAGAGGGCGGTTGGGTGAGGTTACAGTCTTGCTTGTCTCGTTCAAGAGCAAGAGCCAGGGAGAGTGTCCTGACTTCACGACCCTAGGATCTTCCTGGCTGGAGATGTTGTGCACCCCAGTTGCCTCTAGTCTATTTAGGGCAGAAACAGAGAGGCTTGGAGGGCCCTTTCCTTATTGCTAAGACAGCCAAGAGAGTAAAACCTTGCTAACTATTTAAAACTTCAGTTGACACTTGTGAATCTCTCTGGAAAATTCTAAGTAGCTAATATAGTGAGAGAAAAGAGATTGGCCTTAACCACTCATGGCGCCGATACACCTCTTTTAGGCTGGACCCTTCCTTCTCTAGGAAGGATGGAAGGTTATGCAGAATTAGCTTGGGTGCACCTCGCAGAAGCCAAGGCCCTTTTTCTCCACTGCCTGCCTCCCTCCCCCTTAGCTCTCCCACTCCTTCACTTCCAAACGTATTACTTGGAGTGGAGCAGGGAAAGCATTAAGAAATGAAACTCCCCCAAATAAGATGTCACTGCTCTTGGAAGGTTGGGGAAAAGTGCACCTGTTTCAAGAGTCAGCTCAGGTACCACTTTTTGATGGAGAGAAACCCACTGTCAGCATTCGATGTGTATCTTCCAAAAACGTTCTCCCTGTTTCTTTCTTCCTCCCTCCCCACCTTTCATAACTGCAATGATAGGGAACATAGAATTTTGCGTCTGCTTTTGATCTTTTCTTTCTCTTCCTTCCTTCTTTTCTTTCTTTCTTTTGCTTACCATGATTTCAGATGTACTTTCCTGGTTGTGACATGATTTCAAACCTTAGTAATGATAAGAACAATAACAACACCATTCACTGCACATCCCGCTGGGGGCCAGGCATGTTGCCTGGGGCTCCACATAGAGTCTCTCATCTGATCTTTCCAACTGGCCAAGTGGTTGCATCAGTTCTATGTTACAGATGGAGAAACCAAGGCTCAGGGAGCTTAAGCAGTTTGTCAGCAGTAACCAGCCGATAGAGCCCAGATTGGTCCCTCCCATTTCAAAATCCATATTCCTGCTTTTTCCTTTTTTTTTTTTTAACCATACTGCTTCCCATCATTTGAAGTGACCTCACCATACTTACCCTTTTGTCATAATTTGCTTCACCATTCTGCTATTTTGGGTCATTTAAGATATTTACTAATTTTGGGTATTATAAACAATGAGGCAACGAACATCACTGTGCTAACAGACTCTCCCCTTATTTTTGGATTATCACCTTGGAATAGAGTCCCAGAAGTGGAATTACTGGGTTAAAGGGTAGGACTGTGTTTATGGCTTTTGATACTTATTGCCAAATTGCTTTCCCGGAGGACTGTGTTTAGCGTAACCGGCTCACTTTATAGGCCCAGGGGAGTTACCTCTCTCCTTCAGGCTGTCAGGTTGCCCTGTAGCCACTAGAGGGCGGGAAAGGCTATCGCTCAAGTGACAAGAGCCTGGCCCCCTCTAGGAAATCCCCCAAAATTTGCTTGAGGAACCTTCAGAGTTGCCTGGGAAGGAGGGAGGGAGAGAGGGGGATGCTTAATTAGTTAAAGCTTAATGCCTTAAGGGACTGACTTTCTTGGATTTGCATTGAAGGCGGGATGGTTTGTGATCCGGACTCCAGGAGAGAAAGCAGTGAACAGTGCCAGAGATCCAGGATTTGAGGTTGGCCATGCCACTTCCTGCTCTGAAAGCTTGGGTGACTGACCCTTCCCTGCATGTCTCTATCTAGGGACTTTGACCCCCACATCTCGGTGTCAATCAGACTGGCAGTAGCTCTGAGGTCCCCCAGTGTAGACAGTGTTTTGTGCTTGTCCTTGTCACGTCCACAACAGCCATTGTTTAATAAGAGCACTGTACACGATGGCTGAATTAATAGATGAAATGAGATGAGAAATCAAGAGTGGACATGGGGAAGTGAGTACAGAATATGGCTCTGGCTCCCAGTCCCCACAGATGGTTTATTCACTCCAAGATGTTAAAGATGGACGGATACTCAGAGGTCATCTTGTCCACATTCCTTGGGAAAAAGATGCCTGAGCAGTTATAACTGTGAGAAGGTCTCTGCATCCATGTGCTCATTTAACCAACATTGACTGTACATCCATAGTATGCTGGGCTCTGCACTTGGCACAGGGGACAGATAGATAATGGTGAAGAGTCCCCACCTTCAAGGAGCATAGAGTCTGTGTGGGGAGAGTCAATGCCTTTATATGGACAATGAAAAAAGAGTGGGTCTTCTATGCAGGCAGGTTAAGGAAGGCACATGAAGTTGGGGAAACTGGCTTACCTCAGCTGGTCCTAGAGAAGCACTTCTTAAAATATATAATGTCTTGGAACATTCATTCAACTGGAGATTTAATGAATGTTAACTAAAAAGGGATTTGGTAGTTATAGTAGTCAGTTACAGCCACACTAATGCTGGGTAACCAACCACCCAAAACTCAACCGTGAACAATAATGCTTACCATTTGTTCTTTCTTTTCTCGCAGGCCTGTGGGATAACTGGGGCACCTTTGCTCCACAAGCCTTTGATTCTTCTGGGATCAGAAGGTGACTCAGAGCATCGTCTTCTCTTGGAGATAGAAGGATAAGAGGGCAAGCTTACCTCTGTAAGTGTATTTGGAGCCTTTTCTTGCATCATGGTCACTAACATCCCACTGACTAGACCAAGTCACATGGCCAAGGTCAGCGTTAAGAAGGTAACGAAGTGTATGCCATCTCTAGTGGCCAGAACTGCAAAGTCACAGGAAAGAGTGTGGATATGAAGATGGGTGAAGAACTGGGAGCTTGACGCAATCTGCTGTAGTCTACCATAGTCGGCCTGTTCACTTAGGAATGAACCATGGTTCTACCAGTTGGCCTGTTCATTTAGGAAACCCCAATGGACCTAGTTCCTTCGTTGTAGGACTTCTCAGAGGCTTTCTAGATGATTTGCTCTAAAGTCTTCACTTTAGAAGAAGGGAACTTAAGCCCAGAGAGGAACGTAACTTGACCAGGATTTACAGCTTCTTGGTAGCTGGCAGAGAGACTACAGACCTTGTGCCCAGCCAGGTGCAGCTCCCTCCCTCACCCTCCACTTGCCAGTGTGTCCCGGACACACTGGGCTAGGTAGAGCCAAGGAGGGGGCTAAGCAGCTGCACATAGAGGAGGCTGAAGCAGGGTTCGAGGGTTCCCCCCCCCCCCCCCCGCCCACAACACGATTCTGGGTGGGGTGGGGATGCCACGGTCAGACCCAGCCTGGAGGATAACTGTGGACAAAGTTAAGGGCATGTACTGAGGAGCCAGGGTGTCTGGGTAATCCTGGGCACGTTATGTAGCAGCCTGCCTATGCCTCACTCGTAAAATAGCAGAGGTAGACACTCTTACCTCATACGTTTGTTGAGTTAATAATTGTAAAGTATTTAGAATGGGACCAAGAAGGTAGTAAGCCCTCAGCATAGGTTTGATACTCCTACTACTCCTACTAATTATTTAGCCTACTTCCTCTACCATGACTTTCCCTATTCCTGGGTTTCCCCACCCTACTGGCTCCCTTCCCAATAATCCGTCCCCCCCCTTTTTTAAACTTTTGAATAGATTTAGTATTTATCCAAATGAATTTCATTTAATTTGACATCATTTTACACTAGAAATGACCAAGTGTCTCCCTCCTCTTAATTGCACAGAAATGGAGACCCAGAGAAATGTGAGCTCAGATACAGAATACTACAGGCTTGACACGTCTGAACTATGTATAAATTTCAGTCATCTACATATATACATTTTTACACATGCACATAGAGACAAATGCACAGAGAAAGATCTAGAAGGCTTAATAGCACAGGATCCAAAGTCACCCTTGGAGTGAGGAGTGAATGAAAAGTGCTTCTGATTCTATTGAAATGCATACACGTCCAGTACCCCATTCTCGATATTAGTTACAGCTGGTCCCCACTAAGATGCAATAAGATAACAAGCATTATCTAAAATTAAGAAGGGGCACACTAGAAAAGTTCAGCCTCTGAAGGAGGGGCAGGAGGTAGACTTAAATTTGGGAAACGGGAATATTGTCTGCTACCATCCCGGATCCCACTCTGGTTGACCATCCGTCTTTTCAGATATTTGGGTGGAAATGGATTGAGTCTGACCCAGAGGAATAATTCACCTACGTCTGTGCTTCCTCACCCTGGGTCCAGATTAGAACCACCAGGGAAGATTTAAACAGCAACAACAAGAACCCAGATGCTTGACACCACCCGAGACCAATTCCATCTGAATCTCTGTGGGGAGGCCCCAGGGACTGGTGTGATTTTAAAGCTCCATGAGAGATTCTAACATGCATCCAGGTTTAACTGACCTATGGCCTTGGATGGGCCCAGTGACACTTGGTTTCAGACACAAGAGTGTCTGCCTCCTAGCCCTGGCATTCATTAGCCGGATAATGTTCAGCAAATAACTTTGTCTCTCTAAACCCCAGTTGCCTTCCCTGTACAATGGGAATAAGAATTGCTACCTTGTTGCGATTTTATAAGAAACCAATGGAAACCTATGGAATGCACCGTGTGTCTGTAGCTGGCCTGCAGAATGGACTTTAAGTATTTGTCAGTTAAATGGACGGCAGTCAGTAAGTGCAGTGCTGGAGAGAGGGGCCGTCTGCCCTCCTCCCTGGGTGGGATTGCTGACTTCTATGTTCTCAGACCTAAGTCCTTGGCAAGAAGAAGGTCTGAGACCTGAGGGGAGGCTCCCTCCAGGAATACTCTTTGTCGGTGTGGGGCAGAGGGAGGGCCAAACCCAGTCCTTCTGATTGCCAAGTCTTGTGCCCACAGGGCTGGGTCAGTCTTGGGGGGAACCGCCTCTTCCAATCAATCTCCCCAGAGAGGGTGTCTTCTTCTAAGCCACACAGCACTGCTGTATAGGCCAGCTGTGGCCCTGTCTGCCACCCCCGCCCCCACAACGTAGGCTGGGGACAAAGATGCCAGGAGGAGCTCACACTGTCTGCCCTGCCAGCTTGCCACTTTAGCCCTGACCACAGCTGCCAACAGCCTGACTGGGCCGAAGGCAGGGAGGCAGCGCGCAAGGAAAGGGTAGCTATTTTGAGCCAAGGTGTCAGGTAATGTCTAAGTGGTGGTCTGGTCAGTTTCTCTAGGTGGCAAGAGGCCTGATTCTGGCGAGGTTCATGCTTAGTGTGTAATAGCGCCCAGGCTTTTGTTCTGAGAGAATGGATTTCTCTGGTGTCAGAGTCTCCCACTCAGAGGTAGATGGCCGGGAAATAGCGTCGGGATAGGCAAGAAATAATGATCTCAGCAGTTAACACACCTTTGCCAGAGCTGCTACCCGTACCACTTTGTCCTTCCGTTCCCCACCCCCCGCCCCAGTCAAGGACATTCTGCGGGTTTGACCCTTTGTAGTTTGTGTTAAGGAAACAATCGTTTACCTCAAATGTATTCAGAGATCCTGACATGTCCCACGGGGAGGTGTGGCTCTGATGGGGCTCCTGGGCTGACTCGTGAACTCTTGGGACCAGTGGGAGTTAGATTTTGTCGTGCCCCTTCTTCAGATGAAGAAGCCAAGGCTCAGAAACACGAGTTAACAAATCCAGGGGAGGCAACAGCTATGTTTCGGGAAGGCCTTTTGAATCCAACCTGTAATCTTCCAGAATTTATAGGAAAAAAAAAAAGAAATTAGTGTTAACAAGCTAGTTTTAAAAACATAAAAAATGGGGACACCTTGGTGGCTCAGTGGGTTAAGCATCTGCCTTTGGCTCGGGTCCTGATCCCAGGGTCCTGGGACTGAGTTCCGCATCGGGCTCCCTGCTCAGTGGGGAGCCTGCTTCTCCTTTTCCCATTCCTCCTGCTTGGATTTCATTCCTCCTGCTATTTGTCTTTCTCTGACAAATAAATAAATAAAATCTTAAAAAAAATAGAATCTGAATTTTGAAAGTGAAGTTTTCTTTATTTCTTTTTCTTTTTCTTTTTAGATTTTATCTGTTTATTTGACAGAGGGAGACAGAGAGAGGGAACACAAGCAGAGGGAGTGGGCGAGGGAAGAAGCAGGCTTCCCGTCAAGCAAGGACCCCCCGATGTGGGCCTCAATCCCAGGACCCTGGGATCATGACCTGAGCCAAAGGCAGATGCTTAACCCACTGGGCCACCTAGGCACCCAAAAGTGAAGTTTTCTCTTAGGAGAGGGTACAAATGAAGATTTGAGAACAGAGAGTTAAAATATATTTCTTAGAAGCCACATTGACAGTATCTTTCTGTGCAAGTGGAATGGGTACCCGCCTCACTAAATTGTCTACAGAGAGAAAGATGTAAAAATGGTTTGTAAACCAAGGGGCCATGCAAGTGTCTGTGAGCAGTCATCATTAAGCTGGGGTTCATAGACCCTCGGGAAACCCTTAGATGGATGAGTAATTGACCACGAGAACTGCCTACATTTGCCAGCAGAACGTTGCATGTGTGCACATATCTGATTTTCTCCAGGGGGAGGGTACAGAGCGTTCATCAGATTCTTAAAGCTGTGTTTGCCTCAAAAATGACTGAACACCACTCCTCTAGCTCAACCCATGATGTCATTTGCTGGTGAGAAGAGCTAAGTAATAATGTCAGGATCTGAAGTGCCACCTACATTCTCTGCAAATATGTTTCCATGTCTCAGCAATCCAGGGAAGACGTAAAAGAAAACTGACCAGGGAAAGGAAGATGAGGTAAAGATGCCCTTTTCCCAGTGGCCATGGGCCTTGGAATTCACCCTGGAGTTAGTTCCCGTACCCAGCTGGAGAGAGAGAGGGAGAGGAAGAAGAAGGAGAGACTGAGGCTTCATTCCAAGAAGGCACTGTTGCTCGAACACATGGCAAGAGCTCCATCCCTTTCAAAGTGATGAAATGAGATTGCTCAGACAAACGCTTTCAAAGTCTTGAACCTGTGAGGTTTAGCTCCGAGTCCAGGAAATAACAGAATATAAATCTGCCCAAATCATCTCAGCTCACCCAGATTCATTGCTGAGCCACAGTGGCTCTGGCTACATCGTGTTCTTTTTGTGTAATGACTTTTGATGCTGTGGATTTGGATGGATTAGGCCATTTAGGGGAAAGAGGGGAATATTAATATACAAAATTGTTAAATGTCAAATAAAATCCCTTAATAATGTGTGTGTTTAGGATGAGTATGCAGGCACTTTGAAAACACTTCTAGCACCAGCTCAAACATTTAAGAAATCCATTTTGCAAGTTCAAACAAATAATCCTCCACCAATTACGCCATACCTGTGCGAGTCTGCTGGGTAATTCTGCACGGTCTCAGCTGGGAGTGAAGGCCCATTCCCTCTTTGCTGTCGGTAACATCAGCACACCTGATTCTCCATCCAACTGGCTGAATACTTAAATCCCACAGATAAGTGTGCGGCTTGCAACCAAGAGTTGGGTTTTCATATTTCCTGCAAATTTATTACCCAAGTGGTTGATTTGACTTGCTCTAAAGGCCGATGTGTGTTCAAAGATCTCAATTAAAGATCCTACCTTTTGGTTTCATAGATGCTTGCAAATAATGGCCCGGGATTTAGAATAATTTGGAGGGGGGGGCAGCTGTTGAAAAGGGTCACAGAAGAAGCTGAAAATAGTAATGAGGATGGGATAATTTTTTCCGGGTTATATCATCTCATGTCCTATTATATTATGATCTGTTCTCACTAGAGCAGACTGAAAACATGACCATTCTTTCATTTAGTGATTCAGAAAGAATGTCCTTCTATCATTAAGCAGGAGACAGGCATGTATACAATCATCTGTGATTCAGGAGAGATCCTGGTAAGTCGTCCAATAGAGGCAATAATGAAAGACTATGGAACAGAGGGAAAGATACCCTGTCTTCTCAGGACAGTCTGGTGGGTAGGTTGTTAGGGCCAGCATCTTGGAGGTGATAGCTTTTGAAAAAGCTGTGATAGAGGTAAATGGGCTAAAAATAGCTCAGTTCCCACCCAGTAGTAGATGTTGGTTGAGTGTTGGCTAATCTCATTGAAAAAGCAACAAGACTACACCAGAAACTCTTTAGAGGAAGAACGAGAAGAATCACTCATGGTTCCATACCACCAATGTGAGCTTTATTGGGATTTGGGGGCATTTCTTGCCTGCCTCTCCCTTGGGTACAGCTTCTCCATAGCTATTGTCCTATTATGTTATCCTAGTAAGCATACATTCTTGCATTCCTTGTTAGGAGCAAATCAGTTGGGAGCATTTTCCCATGTTGTCACAAGAACGGCAGACTTACCCCAGGTGGAGGTGGGAGCGTGTGCATTCTCAGAGAAGGGGACAGTGAAGGTGAAATCCCTGTTGTCAGAAGCAGCACAGGGGCAGTGACTCCACCAAGGTTGCGCCTTGGATTTTCTGGAAGGCCTGGAGTGCTCTGTGAAGGAGCTAGGGTCTTGTGGAGGAGATGGAGAGCCACTGAAGTTCTGGGCAAGATGGGGGCATGAGTAGATTTGCTCCTCTCTAGACCTGGCTTTGGAAATTCTGGGATTCTCAGGGGCACTTGGGAATTTCAGGGGTCTCTTATGGAGATGAGTAAGCAATTTAGCAATTGATATAAAGAAAAAACTCATTAACTAGCATCTGAATGAAAATGCTAATGGATTCTTTAAGTACAGCTTCTCCTATGAGTTACCATAGGACAGTCATGTTCATCATAAGCCTTGGTTTGAGAAGCTTTACACTTGCTTGGCATTTGTTCCCAACCATCTCTCAGAACAACCCCCTGCTTCTCCTTGCCAAGCTTGATCTTCCAGTTCACGGATGGCAAGTAAGCTTCCACATAGCTGACATCTCCGGTGGCAGGCTGCTAATTTCCTAGGAACTGTTTTGAGAAGGACGCTGAGGTCATGCCTGGACTTAGCGGGAGAGAGGCCATTCATATAGGAATAAGAAGCATCAGCATGTATGTCCTGTATTTATCATGCTTATTCTCCCTCAAGTGTTCAGTTCCTATGTCTTATATTTAATTTTAGTATGGCCCACATTGATATAGCAGAGCCAAACCAATTGGGGTTTAAAGAAAGAAGCAGAGAGAAGAAAACACCTACTCGCCAATATCTCCATAAAGTACTTGATCCAAAGTACTTGATCCTAAGTTGGCTTAGGTCCATCCATATATCCATGCATCCATCCCCTTCATTAAATCATTCATCCATTTAACGAATCTTTATTCAGCATTTACAGTGGGCCAAGCAGCGTTCTGGGGAAACAGACATTCTTGTCTCCAGAATTTAGAATTCAGTAAGGCAGCATCCAAAGAGGTGGGTAAGTGTAGTACAGTGTGTTCTGAGCTAGGCTAGAGGTCTGAACACCGTGCCACGGCACAGAGGCAGAACTCACTTGACTCCCCGCCCCCCGGGGGGGCGGTGGGCAGGAAAGTTGGTGGAGGCAGAGGTGGGGTTTTGGTGAACTTACTCAGCTCAGACGTCTGTAGGGACAAGAGTCAGGCGTTTCATTCATCATTGCATCCCCAGTACCTCTCATAGTACCTGGAGCATAGTAGGTGTTCTGTAGAATTTTTTGTGGAATGAATGGGGTTGTCCAAGGAGTAGAAGTTACTCCCAAAGGTCATCTAGTGCATCCACCTGCCTCTGGGCTGAGCCACACCTAAATGATCCCAAGTGCTATTTCGGGCATGGTTATTCTTAGCGGGCCTCTTTGACAGCTGGAAAGAGTCAGAGAAGCCGCTGCTCCTCCGAGGCTTTTGGGCTTTTGTGCTACGGGGCCATATGCAGGAGGAGCTCTGTTGGGTGGAAACAGGAGCCGGGAGGAGAGAGAGAGGCAAGTGGGTCCCAAACCTGGAGCTTGACTGGAGGGAAATCCAGGTGGGCAGTCTCTTCCCCCTGGGTGATCAGGAGGGGAAACTGAGGAGTTCATCTTCAGGAGAGGCCTGCAGACTTGGTAACTGAGGCTCCTGAGGGACTGGGGTACCGCTGGGCCCTACCCTGGGGACCTGCCAAGGGGGAAAAGGAATTTTCAAGGGCCTCACCCATAGGGGCAGAGATGTCCGGAAACATGCGGTTTCAGTCCCCATGCTCCCTGCCCCCACTTCTGCCAAGCACTCTGGGGAGAGCAGAGTTTGAGGCTGTGGCTCCATAAGGAGATCTTTTCTTCCAGGGCCTGTTTTCTCCAGGGTATTTCTCAGTGGCCGGGGAGTGTCGGGGCCTAACACAGTCAGGCTGTACCAGGAGCCAGAGCCCAGAGTATTCTAATCTCATGGGGAGATAGGAAGAAATGATTAGTGCGCACTGAATAGCCCTGCTGTGAGCATTCTGAGCTGGACTGGTCCTGGGGAAAATCAAGGGCAAATTCTAATCTCATTTTCAGGTAGGGGAAGGGTAGAGAAGTGACTTTCTGGGGCAGTCTCTTGAAAAACAGGCATAAATAGGGAACAATGGTACCATTCCTTTCTGACCTACTCAACCTGGTGCTTGATACGAAATGAGTGGCATGTGTGCGTGTGTGTGTGTGTGTGTGTGTGTGTGAGAGAGAGAGAGAGAGAGAGAGAGAGACTAAGTATAACCTTGTGAACCCTCTTAGGAGGCTAAAGCTTGCTCCCAAATCCCCCCAGCATAGGGATGGATTTGCCCCTTTTTTTCTTATAAAAACCTGTGGTCTCTAGATGCAATACAAAATGTGGTTCAGTGGAGCCACCCCTGAGCTCCAGAACCCCTTGATGACCACCTAATCCCCACCCCCGACTCCCCTCTGCCCCACCTCTTGCCACCCGAAGCTCTTTCACTAAAAAATAGAAGTTACAGAACAGGACTGAGGAGACCCTGGGGGAGGAGGAGACCAAGGGGTGACCGCTGGCTCAAGGCCCACAGCCAGGGAGGGTGGGAAAGAAGAGACCGCAGGCACCGGATCTGGCAAACATTACTGAACAAGGACCGTGTACCTGCAATGGTGTCACACCTGTGGGCACTGCAGATCAGAGGGAGATGCTGTCTCCGCCCAGGAAGAATTTCTGAGACTCTTCATCTCATGCCTATCTGTAGAAGGTCATTAGAGACTGAGCCAGATGCACCTGCTTTGATGATGATGCCGGCGATACTACATACTTCCATTTTGGAGCCTCACAGCATGTGTACAGTAAGGACCACCATGGGTGGCATTTCCCAAAACCCAAAAGCCGCCTGGACAGATCCACCCGTGTCTGGACTACTCACGGCAGAAGCTTAGACTTGCTGCATCTATCCTACCTTTGCTCTTGAAACGGCACTGGATCTATGCCGGCCTTGCCACTCACTGTGTCTGTGACCGTGGGAAAAGCAATTTCAGGTCCCCTGTTGGTATTCAGCTGAACCATATGAAAGTGTTACTTTTTTTAGGTCATTGAAAGGAAGGGGCTGATCTGCTTTCAAAAGTTCCTTTGATCGCTCACATTTGAGACTCCCTAAAAATGCCCGTGTCCTTTGTCCCCTCTCCTCCACATGGTGGGTTTTCCATGACCAGTCACTTGCCTATCACTGCACTGTGGCCTGGCCCCAGTAAGATGCACTTACTGTCATGACTGCTTGCGGGCAAGTCCTACTCTGGGATTAGGGGGCATATTCTGTTTTCTGGACTTAAAATGTTCTTTTTTTTTTCCTAAGTATTTATTTGTCAGAGTCAGAGAGAGAGAGAGAGAGAGTGCACAAGCAGGGGGAGCAGCAGGCAGAGGGAGAAGCAGGCTCCCTGCTGAGCTCCCTGCTGAGCCCGGTGTGGGGCTCCATCCCAGGACCCTGGGATCATGGTCTGAGCCAAAGGCAGATCCCTAACTGACTGAGCCACCCAGGTGTCCCTGGACTTACAATGTTCTTATTAAAAAATAAAACAATAAAATGTTCTTATTGTATGTTCCCTGTGCTGAAGGACTTTGTGCCCCTCAGTGTTAGCTTCATGTTACCTACTTTAGGTACTTTCTAGGGTTCTCTCATCCAGAAATAATTTTTCCTTCCTTCATGCTCCATGAACCCTTTTCATAGTTTTTGTAACATTTTTTCTTATTTTAATTGTCCATTGTACAGTATGTGGAGGTAGAAAAAAATGTAAAGAGGGAAATAAACTTCATGTGCAATCTACCATCACCCAATGTTAACATTTGATACATTTCCTTCTAGTCTCTTCTTTAGGCATATGTTAAAGGTATTTTTTCTTTTTTTTTCTTTTCATTATTTACTTACTTATTTAAGAGAGAGCGAGAGAGAGCATGCAAGTGCACATGAGTGGGGAGAGGGGCAGAGGGAGAGAATCTTAAGCAAACTCCCCACTGAGTGTGGAGCCCAGCATGAGGCTTGATCCCAGGACCTTGAGATCTTGACACGAGCCAAAATCAAGAGTCGACTGCTTAATGGACTGAGCCACCAAAATTAATTTTTTTCTAAACTTCCGTAGTTCTTTCTAGTAGATTGTATTTTTAAAATAGATTTTATTTTTTAGAGCAATTTTGGGTTCACAGCAAAATTGAACAGAAGGTACAGAGATTTCCCATGTGCCCCCTGGCCCTCCAACACCCACCATTGTCAACATCCTGCCCCAGAGTGGGACATTTGTTAGAGTTGATGAGCCCATACTAATACATCATAACCACCCAAAGTCCATAGTTTGCATTAGGGTTCACTCTTGGTGGTGTACATTCTGTGGGCTTGGACAAATGCATAATGACATGTACCTATCATTACAGTAACATGCAAAATTGTTTCACTGTCCTCAGAATCCTCTGTGCTCTGCCTGCTCATCCCTCCCTCCCCCAAACCCTGGCCACTACTGATCTTTATATTGTATTTGCCTTTTCCAGAATGTCATATAGCTAGGAATGAGACCATATGTAGCCGTCTCAGATTGGCTTTTTCCACTTAGTAATATGCATTTAAGATTCTTCTGTGTCTTGGCATGGCTGGCTGGTTCAGCTAGAGGAGCATGTGACTCTTGATCTCTGGGTCATCGGTTTGAGTCTCCATGTTGGGTACAGTGATTACCTAAAAATAAAAATCTAAAAAAAAAAAAAAGGATTCTCCCATATCTTTTCTTAGCAGTAGATTGCACTTTGGGCTCTAATTCCTAATCCTTTCCTGTATCTACATCTTTTGTCATATGACTTTGCAGTTTTTCCTCCTGCTAAAGGAGGGAATGGAGTGTATACCCCCCCATAGACACACTTGTTTGGTTTTGACCATGTGACTTGTCTTGGCCACTGGATTTTTATTGTTTGTTTATTGTGTCAATGTATAATAACTTTGTTATATTTATTTACATGAATTATGATGATCTGTTTTCACTAGCTGACTCACAGATTGAGGCTACTAGAAGACACAGAGTGCATCTTATCTCTTTCCCGTAGAACCATCGGCAAAGAGCAATGTTCACTAGGATGTCAGATAACTGTATTAGTTACCTATGCAGGTGTAAATTACCCTTAAACTTAGTGGTCAAAACAAGACACAATTAGTTTCTCATGGTTTCTGTGGAGCCAGGATCTGGGTGTGGCTTAGCTGTCCTCTGGCCCAGGGTCTCTGGTGCTGGGGGTAGAGCTGGGACTACTCTCATCTCAAGACTCAACAGGTGAGGCTCTGCTTCCAGTCTCACTCAGGAGGTTGCTGGCAGGATGCAGTTCCTCACTGGCTGATCACTACAGGCTGCCCAGGGCAATTTATAATATGGCAGCTGCCTCCAGAAGAGTAAATAAGCAAGCAGAAGAGAGCAAACAAGACAGGAGCCAGGATCTTTTCTAGCCTTATCTTGGAAGGGACATCCCAATTCTACTTGTCAAAGAAAATCACTAGGTCCAGCCCACATTCAAGGGGAGGGAAATTACCCAGGTATGGGACCACTGGGAGCTATCTTAGCAGCTGCCTACCACACTCACAGAGGATAGAGTTGGTTTGTGTACTTCATGGCGCCTTGTTTAATTCTTTGTCATTGATAAAAAGAAATGGGAACATTGCCCATTTTGGATAATTCACATGCTAGATATCTGGACTATGAGAAGTTGACTCACGCAGTCCTGTGAGTCCTATAATACAACGAATTAGGTCAGTGTCCTTCAGTGGGAGCCTGTGTATATATAATTTTGTGTTTATATGCATTTGGGGTGTGGGGTAAAAATATAAGCCTTCATCACATTCTCTTCAGGTTTCCTGACCTCCAAAAAGGCACTACTCTGGAGAGTTAAAATAAAGGGTGGAGTAGACCAGGGTGGGGGAAATGTTAAGACTCTAATTGCAAATGCAAGATCAGGCTACAGAAAGCTAAGCTGACAACTCATTGGAACATTGCCCTTGTGTGGTTTGGTTTCATGTCGGAGGGACTTCATGCCCTGCCTGACCCAGCCTGGTCAGTTCATCTCTGAGAGACAGGAGGTATTGTTGGAATATTCCAGAAAAGAAAGATGCTATCCATGAAGTTGCCTGAATGAATGTTGTTAGAAAAGATGTTGAGTGTGTCTGTGTCTGTGGAAGAAGAGGAGATGGTGCCGGGGCCTTAAGATGAAGGGTGAGCAGAGAAAATTGCAGGGTGTCCTCTGGGCAAATCCTCAGCCTCTTTAGTGTGCTAGTGCTGTGGAGAGAGTTTTGGGCTGACTCAGGTCAACTGAGATTTGGATCCCAGTTGAGCCCCTTTCCAGCTAGAGGAGAGGTGACCTTGCACAAAATTTAATTCACGGGGCTGATGAGATACAGTTTGCTTGTTTAAACTTCCACTTTGTTCAAAGATGATTCATGGTAGCATCTGGAAAGTAAAAAAGATATAAACACAAAAGCATCTACCATCAGGTGTAGCGTTTCTCTCCCCCTCCCAACCATCTACTCACTGATCCATCCATTAACCCACCTATCTCTCAAGCTGTTTGCCACCTTTCATCTATCCAGCTATCCGCTCTCCATCAGTTCATCCATCCACCCACCCATTCACCCACTCAGTCACGTGTCTGTCCACCTACTCATGTGTTCATGCATCCAATCATTCATCCACCCTCCACCCATCCACCTATCCATCCATCCATTCATCCATCCACTATCAATTTACCCACCCAGCTATATGTATATTCAATTATACATGGATCCAACTATTCATCCACCTTCCCATCATCCATCCATCCATCTACCCATCCATCCATCCATCCATCCATTCATCCATCCACCCATCTATCCATCCATCCATCCATCCATCCATCCATCTACCCATCCCTCCCTCCCTCCCTCCATCCATCCATCCATCCATCTATTCATCTATCCACCATCCATTTACCCACCCAGTTACATGTATTTCCACTTAATCAAGGATCCAACTATCCATCCATCCACACTTCATTTCATCCATTAACCCACCCAGCTACATGTCCGTCCAACTACACATAAATTCATGCATCCAACCACTCATCCACCCAACCACCATCCACCTGTCCATCCGTCTGTCCATCCATGCATCCATCCATCTATAATAGCTATTGAGCCCCTATACTATACCAAGAACTATACTGGCTGCCTTCGTTGCCTTAGGCTCTAGGGGAAAAAGGCAGCTATGGTCTCTGTTCTCATAAAGCTTATAATCAATAAAAGCAATTCAACGTTTTTCCTTTCTTTCTTCTTTCCTTCCTTCCCCCCACCATCTGCCCTTCATCCTATTCTTCCCCTCTCTCCTTCAGATCCCGTTTTGGGGAAAAACTGACTCCACCATGAGTTTAGGGGAAAAAAACAAAGTTGTGGTGGACCCAGTTTCCTCCAGAGAGACCTTTGACCCTGATAGAGAGTGCGGTGTTCAATTGCCCCAGTGAGACCCACATAATGGAAATTAAGAACTTGTTAGAACCACTGTGAGAGGCCAGGAGGGGTCCCTAAGATCCAGCGCCAAGGCTCTCTATAGGATTGGCCTTGGGATTGGCCTGACTCATAGGTGGGCAGGTAAATGCCTTCTCCCTTCTGTCTCCAACACCCGCTCTCCATCTATTCTTGGATGCCTAGATGGCTACCAAGTAAGTTTGAGCTTAAGGCTGTGATCCCTGTGAAAACGAAAATCTCTCTGTGGGAGGGTCATAGTTTAAACAGGTCATGAATGAGTGTCACTTATTTTTTCAGTGGAATTGAATCAACAGGTACTCATGAGGCCAGATGCGGGGTGGGAACAGCCTGTGGCAATGGTATATGTTTCCCGGATAGGGAAGGAGGAGACGCTGGCAATGGTTCTGCTGGGCCATGTGTGGATTCCCGAGCCTTGCACAGGCAGCTCCCATTCTGGGCTTCTGGAGCTTGATGGACTGAAGTGGGTACAGAAAGGAGACACTGAGGGCTGGCTCTGTGGACACATGACCTAAGTGGCTGCACAGGGCCTCGTGTTTGGTTTAATGCTCTCCTGTTGTCATCTTACAAAGAATGATTTATGGCCACGGGGTCATTTTGTGCTGTGCTGGCAAATTATGTAGCTGGTCTTGGTGGGGAAGTGGGACTCAGGGAAAGGGACCTGAGGACACACACTGCTTGCTGTACAAGCTTGCCTCGGCTGCTGCTGCTCCCCGTCCTTCATGATCCAGCTCAGCACTGCCTCCTTGAGAAAGCCATTTCTGAAAAAGCCCACCTGCCAGGATCACTCAACTCCTCCCAGGCACGTCTGCAGACAGGAGGCTCTGCTTGGCAGTTCTTTTTCCTTGTTGGCAGTGCGTAGTGAAGTCGAGTGGTTTCAAGTGGGAGTACCCATTTCCTTGCTATTGCCTCTAGTCCCACTGCATGGTGGGAAAAAATGACTTTGGAATTACATGGGCCTGGGCTTGAGTTTTCCACTTCTTACAAGCTGAGTGGGGAAAGGAAGATGGCAGCCTCGAAGAGCATCAGGGTGCCTGCTTCCCTCCCACTTCCCTTGGGTAGCTGTGAGGACAGAGTGAGTTCTTGATGGAAGGTACTAGCAAACAGTAGGCATCAAATAATGAAAGGGTCTTCTTGACTCAGAGCTTCACATCCTTACCTATGAAGTGGAGAAATCACCCTTACCTCTAGGTGGTCAGGCACAAAGCATTTAGATACATTATCAGCTAAAAATACCCAGACCCCCAGCAGCACCTCCCCTCCTGGCAGCCGGAGAGCCGTGCCCAGCGGGAGGCCTGTAGCCAGGCGGCATCTCTGGGGCGGTGGTGCCTCGTGAGTTTCTAGCCGCTGAGTCCTTTGAGGTTTGAGTTACATTTTCACTTGGCAGAGTTGGTTCTCAGATGCAAAGAGAAAAATCTGTCAGAGAGAGGAGGAGGGGAGAAAGAGGGCGGGGGTGGGGTGGGGAGAGAGAAAGAGAGAGAAGAGGCGGGGAGTGCAAAAAAAAAAAAAAAAAAAGGCTCCCATGGCTTCTTGGACTTGGAATGGTTCTGTGGAGACCAGGGGGATGCATGCAAATAAGAAACACATGCATGAGTCTTCCCTCCCCGCACATGTGCCTCTGGATTGAGGGCACTGAGTTCTTAATATGCTGTCTTAGGACTGACCGGGCTTGGGATGGGGAGGATGATGTGGAGACAGAGCCTGCACCTGTGTCCTCTCATCCTATCCTGGGTGAAAGGGGAGAAGATGGGAGCAGTGGCTGGATCTGTGTCTCTACCCTTGGATTCTGGAAGGTCTTGAGACCTCCTGGATGGGGGAAGTACCAAATATTTGTAACCCTGGGCAGTGGAAAGAGCATGAGTTTTAAAGTCAGACAGACTTGGTTGCCTATGTCCCTCACTAGTTGTGTGACTTTGGTAAGTTCCTTACACTCTCTGTGCCTGAATTTCCTTTTCCCAAATGTGAGGACTGTGATCACTATCCTAACAGGCTTTTGTGAGGATGAAACCGAATTTTACATTTTACTTATCTGATGACTCACTGATTGGGTCCCCTATACTTTTTTTCTTTTTCCAGAAAGGATAAAGACTGCTTGCTCCCTCAAAGCCATACAGTACACTAAAAGAATCACGGCACAAAGAAAGGAAGAGCAGAACAGAATTATGAAGGTAGGGCAGTGTTAGTGCACAAACATGCACCGCAGGGAGTCCTGCGCGATTGTTAAAATTGGTCCGTAAATTTGTCTCTGCGCTTCTGGTTGGCCAAAGTAAAGTGGAAGACATCATTTATAAAATTCATTTTGTGTATTTCGAAGAAATGGTTTCTCGGGAGAGCAGCTTTCCTTGGCATCGTCTTTCCCAGGGGTACTCTTAAAGGGGGCGGATGCAGAGTGGGAATAAACGGACAGCAGCAGGTATAGGGAGACTACAGTGCACCTGTCTCGGGCCCAAGCACATAGGGGGTGCCCTCTCCATTGGGCTTCACACAGTGTTTCTGGAGGTTGCTCATTTCAGGGGAAGGGCTGGTGGGTGATCTCATGTCGCTTTTATCCCACTTCCTGTGACCTGTGGCTTGACTTCACCTCCGGCAAACCCAGCCTGCTCCTCTCTCCCCGCCTGTCTGAAGGCTTCGTGGGGACACGTCTCAGGACCTCTGCAATGGAGATGATGCAGACCCATCGGGCTGTTCTCAGGAAACTCGAATCTTCTTCCTGTGAAACTCCCTGTGGTTGGCTCAGGGAGAAGCATCTCTCTGGGTTCTGTCCTGGGGGGAAAACGTGGGCATTCTCTAAGAACTCAAGCACAGCTCCCTCCTGCCTTCCCTTCTTTGTCTTTCCTTCCTGGGCGAATGAAAGGCAGAGTGAATGAAAGTTTCCCTTCTGATGGGAAAACTCCCCTGGGCCCTGTAATGAGCTAGAATAATTGATTTGTCGATAAAAACCGAGGCTGTGGAATGGAGGCTTGGTGTCAAAACAGTCCGGATCACTCTGGTACCAATTCATGGTCGCTGGAGGGAAGCCGTTAGGCGAGAGCCCAGTGAAAAGGGGACAGATTTGGGTGGAAACATGAAAGATCTGATTGTGTTCAAGTTCCCCAGCATGGCACTACCCTGGTGGGATCTGATTTCACTGCTCCAGACCGAGGTCCTGGTTAATATTTGCTTTCTCTCCTTTCTCATGAGGGTAGAAATAACTTGGCAATTGCCCCATCGCAGCTACTGTTTGAACGTGGATATTCATTTAATCTGGAGTTCTGTTACTCTTTAAATATTTAGGGGTTTGGCTGAGGCCTTTGTGTTCTTAGGATGCGATAGACAGTGAAAAATGGTATTGGAATGTTTCTACTGGGTTCAGAAAGGAGATGGATTCTCAACCTTCCCCCAACTCCCGCAGCACACCCCCCCCCCCCGCCCCCACAACACTTGTTTCTTCCCTCCTCTTCTGCCTGTAGCTTCTCTTGAGAACCAAGTTCTTTCCACATGTATGGACAGAGGCCATGGGGTAGAGGAGAATTACAATTAAGGAGGATAATTGGAATTAGACAGAGCCACAGGAGGACGGTCACATCTTGGCTCCTTCCCCATGAGCCAGGCAAGTCTGGGCGAGTATTGATCTGTGAAATGGGGCTGTGGACATTTTCTCTAGAAAGCTGATATAAAGGTCAAATGAGATATGATGTATATATATGTAAGGCAACCAAAATAATACTGTTGTTGTTTTATGACAATGCCATTGATCGAAAACAATATGCTTCCAAAGGATTGTCAATGCATCATGAACAGGTATAAATATATACAAAAAATTTTTAATTGAAGTATAGTTGCCACATAATGGTACATTACATGTGCTATATTTCTTGTAGGATGAAGCTTGTTAAAGCTTGGGTGACCTGGGTCCTTTGATGGTGATGAGTTTGCTGCAAATCTTTTGCTATCTAGGGAAAAGGCACAGGCAAGAGGGATGGCTGAGCCATTCTTTGGGCCCCGTGCCACTATTTAATGCTCTGGTTTCATCCTCCAGCAACTCAAGGAGGTAGGGCACTTATTTTTGTTTGAAAGAGGAGGAAATAAACTCAGACATTCTGAGCCGTGTGTCTTGGGTCGCAGAGTGACTCAGAGAGCCTAGCTCCTGTCTCTGGGGCTCCACATTTCAACTTCTTTCAATTTGACTAAGATGCCACTCACAGCTTCTGATGGTGACCAGTTAATGCTGGGGGGCCTCCCCCTCCCCACTTGGAGACTTGGGCCTTCGGACTCTCATCGTCTTGCGGTTGGCTTTTTCTCGGGGTGGTTATTAAGCATCTACTCCATGCCAAGCACTGTGCGAAGTAAGGAGCCAGGCAGAGCCCCCGTCCTCAAGAAGCCGACAGTTTGTTCAGGAGATAGAGCAACAGTTTTTCAAAAAGAACGAAGAGGAAAAGTTTGAGAAGGAATGCCGAGTGCTTCTCTTTCATGCCCTGTGCTGCCAAGCACATGCTTTTCAGTAGGTGGGCAGCATATGGCACCTAAACGGATACAGTCTCTCTCTCCCATAGGTGTTTCCCCGATGCCAGAGATCCTGCTGTTGGTTCCCTGGAATTTAAGACATCATGTCTCCAGGGCAGGGTCGGCCCTCCGACTGACAGTCCTGGAGCCACACTCCATAATAAAAGCCTTAGTGGTGTGAGCTAGGAGGACTCAGCCAAGGTCACAGTAAAAACCACCATGGCTGGTAGCTGTTGAGGCCCAGGAAGCTGCGTGTTCATTTAGTCCTCGTGACTCCTGATGACATGGGTGTTCTCGCTGTGCCAGCCTACCGAGGAGCAAACCAAGGCACAATGCGGTTGCCAGTGTCCACCTCCAGGCACACAAGTGGGAGGGGAAGGCCCACCTCAGGCCAGGCCCCAGGGAGAACCTGATGCTCTGTGGGCACCTGCATGTGGGGCCAGCAGGTGCCTTGGGTTGGAGGAGGTCCTGACCAGCAGCAGGAAGCAGGGTGAGAGCAGGAAATTGTCCAGTGTTGGACGATTCCTAGGGTTGGACCACCTCCTCCTACCCCCACCTCCATCAGCCCCAGGCCTACCTGTCTTTCCCTGATGTCCGTTCACATTCAGGGTCTCCGAGTGTGTCCAGCTGCTGAGACAGGGTAGGCTCTAGAGTCCTCCCCAGCTCAACACACACTTTTTGGGACCCAGGAGTATCCTGTGAATTTCTGGCCAGTGAATGGCCTCGGAGTGCTACGACTATATATCTTGTTCAGAGAGCTGTCTTCCTCTCTTCCAGCAATTTTTTTTTTTTTTAAATTTGACAGAGAGAGAGAGATCAAAAGTAGGCAGAGAGGCAGG
The DNA here is from genome assembly GCF_922984935.1 of Meles meles. Taxonomy (NCBI): domain Eukaryota; kingdom Metazoa; phylum Chordata; class Mammalia; order Carnivora; family Mustelidae; genus Meles; species Meles meles. The sequence goes on from NC_060083.1 coordinate 33,310,497, forward strand.
CAGAGGGAGAGGGGGAAGCAGGCTCCCTGCTGAGCCTGATGCAGGGCTTGATCCCAGGACCCTGAGATCATGAGCCAAAGGCAGAGGTTTAACCCACTGAGCCACCCAGCTGCCCCTCTTTCAGTAGTTCTTATACCCAGCCAGCCTTCTCCTCCTCTTCCGATTGCTCCCTTTTTACTTCCTTCTGTTTCCTGTTCTTCCTTCTATTTCCTATTCCTCTCTTCCTCCTTCACACCCTATTCCTCCTCCTCGGGTTTTGTTTTGTTTTGTTTTTTTTTTAACTATTTATTTATTTATTTATTCCAGAAAGAGAGAGAGAGAGATAGTTAGTTCAGGAGGTGGTGCAGCGGGAGAGGGAGAGAGAATCCCAAGCAGCCTCTCCACTCAGCCTGGAGCCTGACGCAGGGCTCAGTCCCAGGACCCTGAGATCTTGACCTGAGTTGAAATCAAGAGTCAGAGGCTTAACCGAGTGAGCCAGCCAGACGCCCCATATTCCTCCCCCTCTTATGCAGTCTCTGTTTCTTTCTCCTTCTCATGGATTTCAAAGGAGTTGTCTTCTATACACACACATATGTAGGTATGTGTATATGATGTAAGATTACTTAACTATGTGTTATGTGTGTGTATATATATTTACATATGTACAAATATATACAGATATTTATAAACATATATGTGCATGCACATACATCTACACCCATACACACATCCATACATAAAGCCAGTGTGATCACGCTTCTAAATATGCCCTTCTGCTAAGAACGTAGGAGATCCAGATGGTCTGGGATCAAAGTCTGGCCCTGGCCCTACTGGAAAGTTCAAGGGCTGGCAGTAGAATGCACTGGGAAATTACAACCCCACAAAGGCACGAGCTTCTAGTGTTCAAGATCACCTGCGCTAGGATCTTCTTTCTGATACTGAGTTGCTGTGTGACCCTAGGAAAATTATCTGATGTCTCTGTTTCTTCTTCATGTGGAAAATAAAACCTACAATACTACATAGGAATGTAGTGCTGCTCAAATAAGAGAAGAGTATTAGGAGAAATACAAATGTGAGCCTTTATTTTACTTAAGGTTTTTATTCACTCCCACCCTCTTATTTGAAACAACTGCAGAACAATTATGTGTATATACAGGGGGAGGGGCAGAGAGAGAAGGGGGGGTAGTGTTTTCCTTATGAAAAAGGAGGGTGGTTTTTACATAATTCCAGTTGGATTGCTCACCCTCACTGTCTAAGGGAATATTTCTTAATTTTCTTTTAACTCATGCCCAACTGAACATTTGTCTAACTTTTGGTAATTTGGATAATTAAAACAAAACTGATTTCTCTTTATTTCTAAGTATAATTTTATTTTGCAATATCCAGTATGTTTCCTCAAACTCCCTCTCCCCCCAAATGTGGATCTGCCCCAGCCTTGGGGGATAGAGAATTTATCCCAAATTGTTGTATGACCTTGGCTTGTTTACCCACCTTTTCTGAGTCTCAGTTTCCCCTTTGGTGTGATGGACAGGGATGCCTCCTTGGAAGCCTATGGGGCTTGTGGAGAGGAGATGAGGTCCCAGAGATAAGCATCCCTCATCCTGAAGGGGTTTCTGGCCATGGGGCTCTGCTCAGACCCACAGTGCAAGGCAGGGGTCCCCTTGGTGAGAACAGTTTCTCTCTGGGGACTGTCTCCTGGAGATTTAGTGTGATATTTTTTCTCACCCTCAGGAATCTGGCCAAACTCCAGGGCTGCCTATCATGAGCAGTCTTGTTTGCTTGAGTTTGCAGAGTCGTGAAGGTAAAGGACTGGCTTTGACTATTCAATCAGGCGGCTGGGAGTGGGGAATTGCCTGGAGCCAAAGGTGTGAATTTTCCCTCTCTTTTAGGACTCAGGCCATTCACCTATGGGATTCAGAGGAAGCGTGTGTGAGTGGGGTGGGCTGTGGGGAGGGCATGTAATATTGGGGGAGGGGAGACTATTTAGTGCTAGATGCTATCTTGGTCGACATCGATGTTTAATTATGCTGTGCGCGATCATCCCCATGTTACAGATGGAACCACTGAGGCTCAGAGAGGGAATTTAATTGTTCTGTCTCATGCCCAGTAGGACCTGCACCTAGATACATCTGTGGTCTCCAAAGCACAGGTGGGAATATGGGAGGGAGGGAGAAATATTTCCAGGAGGTAACGGGTCAAATTCCTGAGGGTCTAAGCTTTTTCTTTCCTGTTCACCCATTTCCTTGAGCAGAATAAATTTGAGAAGGGGATGAGGACAGTGGCCTGACTCCTGATTGTGCCCATCTAGTGTCTTGGGATTTGGGGGTTTGCCATTCAGGAAGCCAGCCATGGGGTCCACTCTCTCTATGGATGACCATTCTTCCTATGAACCACGGTTTTGGAGAAGAGGATTCATCTCTGCTGGTCTCCTCTCTTGAATTTCCCAGGGCTTGCTTCCTTCCATGTTCTGGGACATTCTGCTCCATGGCTGTGGGGAGAAGTGAGATAATGTGAGGAGGAGGAAATAAAAAACAGTGTGGGTTTTTGGAGTCTGACACATCCAGGCTAAAATCTTGTTCTATCGCGTCCTGACAATGTGGCTTCGGATAAAACTTGGTATACCTTTGAGGCTCAGTTTACTTATCTGTAAAATGGGGATGATAAGTCCCATAGCCACACGATGAACTGAGATGAGGAAGGAACGAAGAGCCTGGAGTAAAGTCAGCACAGTGTAGGAACTTAGGGGATGCCAGAGGTTTTCCGTGTGGGAGGGAAGATGTGTGCTCTGGAGACCCTGGAGCAAAGCACCATCCCACCCTTCTCTGCCCCCAGCTGTTCAGAGTTAATAGCAAGAGACATACATTTCATAAGCACTAAATGTCACTTGGAGAGAGAAAAAACAAGAAAGGGAGAAAGACAGATCTGCAAACACTTAGTCATCACCAGAGTGATGCTCAGAGCTGACCTCATGAACTGGCTTCTGGGTGAAGGGATTAAGTCTCAGTAACAGATCATGCCCAGAGCTACGGAGAATGTTCCTCCTGTCACGCCGAGCCCTGCACTGGGCCTGAAGGGTGGTGGGACCCAGTTTTGCTGAGGGGACACGAGGCCCTGGCTGCAGGGGCAGGAAAGCTGCTGGGCTGGGACTCCCAGCCCACTGTCTGGAACCGTGGGACAGAGCACACTGGGCATTCCAGAGCCAAAGAAACAGAAACTCTCCAAGTTCACAACTGTGGAGAAACACTCAGTTTGTTTTTAATCAAACTCCCCACGCTGACGCTTGGGCTCCGTTCAACCATTTAAAAAGTTCCACTAGCAAATAAGCACTTTGCCGAATATTTGCCCTTATTTGTTTTTAATAGTAAATACCAGCTATAATGCCCATCTCCTTATATCACCCTGACTGGGCCTGCCCCTGGTTGCTGTGAACTGAGTGGCCTCTCCAAGGATGGGTGGGAACCCTTTCCTGACCTCCCACCCCAGAGCCAAGAGCAGAGGACTTGGCCCCTGGTGAAGAAAAGTCCCCCTTCCACCCCAGGGCAGACCAGCCTGAGATGGTGTGTAGGGTAGCCCCCAGGCCCTGGAAATGTATTCCTGTTTCTCTGCGCTCCTGGGCCCTGCTCCTACCCTCCCCTGTACTCAGAAGCCAGCCTGCACACCTCTGAGGGGCAGGTCAGGGTCCAGGGCAAGGAAGGCTCACAGGTATGGGGACCTTAAATTACACAAAACACGGTTACACACAGATGCACACACATGCACACAAACGCACAGCATCACACACAGCAGCCATGGTATTGGGTAGCCTCCCTTGGTTGCAAACAACAGATCCTTCTACTGAAAGAAGTAAGGGGAGCAAGAGGAAAGGCTGAAAACCTGGGTTTGGAAAAGATAGTGCTGCCACTGGAAAGAATGTTCTAGCATTTTCAGTCTCTGAAGTTTTGCTTATGAATCAGGTTCCAGGAAGGAACTTGCTGATTAGTTTTGATAGGGTCTGTACCTCCCTGCTGATCAGGGGAGGACAAATGGCCTTCACTAATAATCTCCCAAGGCGGAGTGCTTGGTGGCTTGGTCAGTTAAGCGTCTGCCTTCTGCTCAGGTCATGATCTCTCAGTCCTGGTATCAAGCCCTGAGTTGATTGAGCCTGGTATTGGGCTCCTGCTCAGCAGGGAGCCTGCTTCTCCCTCTCCCCTGCCCCTGCTCATGCTCTCTCTCTCTCCAATACATAAATCAAAACTTTAAAAAGAAAAAAACTCCCAAGGTTCAATTGCATTGTTCTTCAAGTTTTTTTCACATCCCAACACATATAAAAAGTGGTACTTATAGACATAAATGGGGGGGAGGGGTTTGGATGAGGCTATGGAAGTTAGTTCTTGCTGCACACCAGTTCCCCGGATGGAGCGGAGGGACTCAACACCTCAGCACACCTGTTCCATTCATAGCAATTGTTGGGAAGCTGGACCCTTTCTAAGGGGAGACGTACTTCCTCAGAATGTAACTGGGGCATTAACAACAGCAAATGGCATGCAGGCTTAGTACCCACTGCCTTCCCAACAGACACTAAATTCTCCATCAGTATCAATAAAGCAGTGAGAGTTTCTCTCCATCTTAGTTCCTCTCCATCTCATTCTGGCCACAGTATATTGAATTTCCCCACCTAGTTCCTCTCTCAGTAGAGGAACAGTAAACAAATGCATTTATATCTCTTCTCCTATACCACAAATGTTTCCTTCAAAAGACTATGGGCTCTTGTGGGCCCAGGCTATGACTCACTGGTTCTCTCATTGGCACCTAGGACAGTGTCCTTCCTATAAGTCTTCAAAACAGATGTCAAACTTAGCTTGAAACCTATGTTCCAATGTACTACTCAGCCCCAAACACACTCTGCTGGTCACAGGTCTGCTGGGGTGGGGTTTCTTCACTGGTAAGGGTCTCCACTGCAGGAGACTTTTGGTGTAGACCTATAAGATGAATGAAGAGAAGGCTAGGATGGATTCTCCCCAAATAATAATCAGGTCAGAGCATCAGATAATCCAACAATATTCATGATATTCTTAATTTTCCAAGGCTTGACATCTGGACTGTCTTATGAAAACCTGATCCAGTCTGACATAGTCTTGGGCTGGCAAAACAAGAATGCTGAGGATTTCCGCCTACCAGAAACCCATGAGGAATGAAGGCACGACCGCTCTGAGATGAGCATGCATGTTGATAAGAAATGGGTTTGATTTATAAGACAGTCTCATGAAGGGAGAAAACTGGCTTCTGGAGAGACCTTCCCTGGGTTAGCTAATTGTACTTGTATTATTTCAGTGAATCTTTCCAGCACCACTTCGAGGTCAGAGGAGTGATTTAGAAATAGAGATGGGTTTGTTTTTAAGTAACTGGCATGAGGCAGAGCTGGGATTTACACTCAAGTTTTTAAGATTTTATTTATTTATTTGAGAGAGAGAGAGCATGAGAGGGGAGAAGGTCAGAAGAGAAGCAGCAGAAGAAGAGAAGCAGACTTCCCTATGGAGCAGGGAGCCCGATGCGGGACTTGATCCTGGGACTCCAGGATCACGACCTGAGCTGAAGGCAGTTGCTTAACCAACTGAACCACCCAGGTGCCCTACACTCAAGTTTTTTTTATCTTTTCTGCTCTACCTCTGCACCTCTTTACCTGCTCTTTCTCTAGTTTCAGCAGTTTTTTTCTTGGGGGGGGGGGATGGTTTTTGGTGTTAGCTGGTCCCAAAATAAACTGACATGTCACCAGGCTTCTTACTACACAAGAAAACAAAATTTGTCTTTCGTTAATCTGCTATTATATAATGTGTGTGGCTATAATAATTCTTTTTTTTTTTAAATTTTTATTTATTTATTTGAGAGAGTGAGAGAGAGCATAAGCGGGGAGAAGGTTAGAGGGAGAAGCAGACTTCCCGTGGAGCAGGAAGCCCGATGTGGGACTCGATCCCGGGACTCCGGGATCATGACCCGAGCCGAAGGCAGTCGCTTAACCAACTGAGCCACCCAGGCTCCCAATAATTCTATCAAATATAGTGAAACTACTTAAGTACATGGTACTTAATAAACTTTCAATAAATGGCAGCAATTATTAGAGTGATGTACAGATACACATTTTAAGAAACACTCAACTTATGCAAACCTGTATTTTTTAATGAAATAAATTGATGGAAAAATTTTCAAAGGAAATTCCACTATGTTAATAACCCAGTTAACTCATGAATTTTTATAGAAAAAAAATGGACACTACAAAAAGGTATAAGGTAAAAAAATCAAGATTTTTTACAGCCATCCCTTAATACTATTCTCCTGAGATAAGCTATAGATCAGCCTCAAACTTTTTTCTGTGCGTGGGGGTTGGGATTAGGGTGAGGCAAAGAAGTGCCTCGGGTGGAAAATTTGAAGAGGTGCTTGCTCTCAGCTTTGTGCAGAGCAGGGTGGACACCTCCATGACCCCGGGGTGGGGGAACACCTCCTTAAATTTTGCTCCTTAGATACCTCACTTGTGACTTTTTTTTAATTCAACAATGAATCCCGATCCATGTGTGTCAGTTCCTATAAATCTATATCAAACTTTTAATAGTTGTGCAGTGTTTTGTACTATGAATGAATCTTTAGCCACTTTTGTATTAATGAACATTTAAATTTAATTTTGTAGTTACCTGTATCTTTGTCAGTTTGGGATCCTATAACATAATACCTTAGACTGGGTGGCTTAAATAAGACCTGTACTTTCTCACAGATCTGGAGGTTGAGAAATCCAAGATCAAGGTGCTGGCAAATTCAGTTCTTGGTGTGGGCTCTCTTCTGGCTGGTAGACAGCCACTCTCTCTTGCCCTGTGTGCTCCCAAGGCTTTCCTTGGTGTGTGCTCATGGAGAGACCAAGAGCTCCATGTCTCTTCCTTGTCTTAGAAGGGCACCAATCGCATCACGGATGCTCCACGCTCATGACTTCACCTACCCCTCATTACCTTCCAAAGGTCCACTTTCAAACATACATTTTGAAAGCTAGAACCAAAGTGCCTTCAAAAGTTTTCTGGCAATTCGTGTTTCCACCAGCCGTGTAGAAGGATACGATGGGACATACTTTCCGTTGAATTATCTGCAGGAATTCTTGAAAGAGCCAGCTTTCCTGGTACGTGTGATTTCCTTACATGATTCATGCGCCACTTCTGGGCAGTCATTTTACTGGCCAGATCCAGACAAGTTGCCTGCAGAAAGTGTGTAGCCCCCTGGGTCAGTCCTTTTCCCTGCTGTGGAGCTCAGCGGGGCAGTGCTTGCTCTCGCTTTCCCTATTAGGGGCTTGGGGTGGCTCTGGGTTAGCAGCAGGGAGCCAGAGACTTGAAGGCTATCCCATGGGTCAACATTTCACCATTTCTCTCCAACCTGTCTAAAAATTGGTGCAAGATCATGAATCCTGTAGGGCATTAGATGGTGACCATTGTAGGAAGGAGAACCTTCTTAGATACAGAGGACCCTGTTGAATCTCAAACTTTGTTTTGGAAGCAAATAATTTGATGAGGTATTACCTTGGCAGAGAGGCTGAATGCTGGACCTGGTGACCATTTGCAATTCTTGAAATCTTCCTCCTTCTTCCTCCTCAGCACTTTCCCTACAGTTCTGGATGTCAATCCCCGTCCATCCATCTTTGAAACCAGGAGCTGGCAAACTTTGGCCTATAGGTCAAACCTGGCCTGTAATCTCCTTTTGTAATAAAGTTTTATTGGAACACATCCATGATCATTTGTAGATCGTCTATGGCTGCTTTTGCAACTATAGTAGTGGCGACAGATTGTATGGCCCACGAAAGTTGAAACATTTGTTATCTGCCCTTTTACAGGCAAAGGGTGCCAACTTCTGTTCTAGTTGTCTTTTGAGTTTTCTCCTCTTCTTCCCTATTAGTTCATCTTGTCTCACCTGGACCACTGCAGTAGCCAGCAAGCTGGTCACTGTTGGTATGAGCTTTCTTTGATGGAAACATAACGGCATAACCTCACGTGCTTCCGTTTCTCCTAGGGCTTACCGTGTGAGTGGCTTGCCATCTAAGCTGCTCCGAGTCCTCAGGCTGTTTGCAGCCCTCTCTCCACTCTCATTTACTTGTGTGCCCCACAAATACTCAAATCTCAGTTCATCCGGAAAATGGAGCAAAGAACACCTTCTCTGGTATTTTAGTCCTTACTGACTACTGAGTTTCCCAAGCTTGCCACTCACTGTCCCAACATGTTACCCTTTACCCATGTTGGTCCCCTTGCCCAGGCCGTTCCCACTTGTGCTCCTGGGAAACTGCTACCTCTTCACCTCCACATTTTTGACTCCCTCATTAGCAAAGATACTTATTACTTCTTCCTCTTTGCTCCCAGTACAGCCCTCGGGGCCTGCCTCCAGTGCAGCAGGCACAAGGCATCATTTGTAATTGTGTGTGTCTTTCCTTGCCCTTGCCCTTCCCCTCTCCCCGTCTGTGAACTCCAGCATGCAGGAGTCTCTCTCCCTCTCCTCAGCATCCCCCAGTGCCTGGCCCACACAGGTGCTAAAGGAATGTTTGTTGAATGAATAAACACGAACATTCATTGGGCTCCTGCTCTGTATTGATAGTAACTCTTGGAATCCTCACAGCAGCCTTGTGGGATAGGCACTGATATATCCCCACTGTACAGATGTGGCAGCCGAGGACACTGAGAAGTCTCTTGCTCAAGGTCACAGAGCTTGCCAGGATCTGAACCTGGCAGTTAAGGCTCAGGAGCTCAAGCTCTAATTCCTGCACTAACAGTGAGCACATGAATGAACAAACGTATGAACGAATGAATTCAGTGAAGTTCTATGAACTGAGGACAGGAAAGGCAAATGCTGTAAGACCTTATGAAACCCATTAGTAGGGTTTACAAAAGAGAAGCACAAAGATTCCAGGGACCCGGCAGGGATGGAGGCTGTGGAGTTCAGGGACAGTTTAAAGAAAGGGAAAAAACAAGACCGTCCTATGAATTCCTGAAAGTGCTCGAAGAAGTTGTAGGACCCTAGTTAAGCATACAAAGCTGGCCCTTCTGCATTCTGAACAAAGGACAAAAAAGCACCAACATTAATATTTACGGTCTGCCTTCTGTATGCCTGACACCATGCCATCGAGTTTCACTTGTGCCAGCTCACAGAATGAAAACTGCCTCCTTCCTCCCAAAACCTTCTAATTCAATATATTTTTTACTGAGCAGTTACTATGAGCCAAGCCCTTGAAGTAGATGTCAAGAGAACAAAAACGAATGGAACTCTAGGGGTCCCCAGCTAGCAGGGGAGACAGATGCGTATGTAATTTTAGTAATGTGCACAGTGTTATCAGAGACATAGAGTCCAGAAGACAGGGGGACCTAACTCTGTCTGGATTTGTGGAGGAGGATTTCAGAAGAGCAATGACTGAACTGGGTTTTGAAGCTGGCCAGGTAGACAAGGCAGGGAGGGCTTCCAGAGAGAAGGACAGTTTGTGCCAGGGCACGGAGGCAAATGTCAGGGACCTATCCACAATTCACTGGGGACAAGTGGCAAGTGGGGGGCAATCAGGGAGGCTCTTGTAGGGCATGCTGTGGGACTTGGCTTTCTCCTAGGAGACAATAGAAATAGAAAAAAGGGTTTTTTAAGCGGATTTTTTTTTTTTTTTTAATGAGGCAGTATTTCCATGACAGCAGTGTGGAGGAAATGGAGTGAGGCATAAAGTGGGGAAACTAACTAGGACTATTGCTGTCATCTGGGTGGGAAATAATGAGGGACTGAGCTAGGGATGCAGAGAGGGGGAGGGGAAAGTGAGTCCTAAGACCAAGAAGACTTGGTCTTGAAATGTTAAAATATGGGGCGCCTGGGTGGCTCAGTGGGTTAAGGCCTCTGCCTTTCGCTCAGGTCATGATCCCAGGCTCCTGGGATCGAGCCCCGCATCGGGCTCTCTGCTCAGCAGGGAGCCTGCTTTTTCCTCTCTCTCTGTCTCTGCCTACTTGTGATCTCTGTCAAATAAATAAAATCTTAAAAAAAAAAAAAGAAATGTTAAAATATGCACTAATTACCTGCATTTTGAACAGCTTGGTTCTTATGATCCCCATTTGGAGAGGTTGTACACACACAATAAGGGTAGCATGACCTATATCTGGGGAGTGTGCACACGTCTATACACACACACACACACACACACATACACACACATTGTAGACAAATAGAATAAAAGTCTCCAAAAAGGGAACAAATGCACATAACAACTGTAGTGTGGGTCACTGGTAGGATTAGCTGTGCAGGATGGCGGCATGCAGGGAAGGTAAGGGCAGCAGCCGGGTCAGGGGCAAGATGAATGGTGTACTAGCTATCGGTTGCAGCGTAACAGAGAAGCCCCGGAGGCAACAGCGTGAAGCACGTTGATTCTCTCACCACATCTGTGGGTCGGGAGTTGGGGAGTGGCATGGCCGGGTGGTTTCAGCTCTGGCTCTCTCATGAGTTTGCAGCCAGGACGAGGCGGAAGCATTGGCTGGGGCTGGGGATCCTGTTGCAAGCACAGAGCACTCATCTGGCCGGCAAGTCGCTGCTGGTTTTTCGCAGAAGATCTCAGTTCCTTCCCAGGAGGACTTCTCCGTAAGGCTACTCGAATGTCTTCATGTCCTGGTGACTGGCTCCTGCACAGGGAGCCATCTGAGGGAGCCAGGTGGATGTAGCAATGTCTTTGACAGCCTCACCTTGGTCTGGGCATTTCCATAGTATCCGTTGGTTATGCACACCTGCCCAATTCACGTGGCAGGGGTGGGTGCCTGTGACGGTCGGGAGCCATCTTGGAGGCACAAATAGGCCTGGGGCTGACTGGGGCAGAGTGGGTGTGTCGTGACGGAAAGGGAGTAAGGCCTGGGGGACAGATGCTGGCTAACGAGTTGTCACCCAGCCTGCATTCTGAGGTGAGCCTTGGTTCCTCACCCACGACACGTAGCTCATGCTCCAGTCCCGGGGGGATGGCAGTGAAGGCCATCCGAGAGGAGGTTTGGAGGATGCTCTGGGAACTCAGGAAGCCCCACAGTCGGGGACTATATGAAGTGACAGCATACACAGCAGCCATCGTTGTGAAGTTCTGCGTTGCCTCTGGATGGGAATCTAGAAGGCCCATGTGAGAGACACTTGCCCTTTATTTCTGGGCTGCAGACATCCAAGAAATAGCTTGTAGTGATCTTCGTTTTTCTCTTCCACATGCCAGGAGTGACACAATGATAATGTCATTTCATCCTCTCAACGGCTGGGAAATAGGGTCCCCAAACTGCACTGTTCAGAAAGAGGAAACTGAGGCTCATTGGGGTTCCATAGCTTGCCCGGAAAGTGGGGCATCTGGGGAGATAAGCCCAGGCCTGCCTGACCCACATGGATAGCAGTGAGGCAAGTGAGAGACAGGCTTAGCAGGACCTGAGCCATGGCCCTCCCATCCATAGCTGGATCCTGGGACATCCTCGGCATTGGCGTTTGCAGCTGGGTGGCAAGGGGAGGGTGAATGGGGGAGCAACAGGGCCTCTCCTATACTGCACGCCCCACAGCCCTTGGCCCTGAGCTGATGAAGGGTCTTCGTGCTGCACGCGTGCATGTGTGTGTGTGTGTGTGTGTGTGTGTGTGTGTCTGTGTGTTTGACCGGCAGCTGCTGCCCTCCCAAAGCTGAGGATTAGGGTGACGAGGCCTGCAGGGCCCTCTGGAGCTGGCTGCAGGCCAGAGCTGCACGGGGCCTTGGGCTCCTGGGACCTCGGCTCCCAGGCCGTTCTCGGAAAAGCATTTGCAGCGAGGCCACTCCAGGTGCCAGGCCGGGCCATCAATCCCTCACTCTTCGGAGCAGTGAGTTTATAAAGTAGCAATTAAATAAGAGCTCTGTAAGTGCTTCTGGGAACTGCCCTGAATGCATTTTCCAAACATAAATAACGGGGACCTCCACTCAGTGCTGAGCACATGCAGCGCAGAGAGGCAGCTCAGAGAAGAAGGGAGCCCTGTTGTACCAGCCAGCCGGCCTACGTGCCCCTGGTGTAGGTGGCTAGTCCATTTGTCTTGCCTGCCTGGGTGGCATGTCAGCCTGCCTGGACAGGTCACATGAGGGAATGGTGGCCGTGACTTCACTGGGGAAGGCAGGGGATCCCCGGGACGTTCTCTCATGATACGAGAGCGCAAACAACAACGTTGGCTGCGTGTTTGTTGAGTACCTACTATGTGCCAAGACCCCACAAATCTCCTATTACTGGGAATTTTGGAGACCTGTTTAAGGATGAGAGTCTGGAAGTGAGACAGGCCCGGGGGAGAATTCTTGAGTCTCTTGCATTCATGAGGCCTTTGCTGTACTCCGTACCATTCTAATAGTTTTATGTCAATCTACTGATTCAAGTCCCCCACCAAATCTGTGAGGGAGGTCCTCTTACCATCCTACTTTGTAGGGAACAAACTGAAGCCCAGAGAAGTTAAGTCTCTTGCCCAGAGGCAGACTTTGGGCCCAGGCAGGCTGTCTTTCTGTGCTGCATCAGCGTGTTGGACGCGAACCCCGAGACCAGTCCCACGCGTCTCCTCAGGTCTGATTACCTGCAGCAGTCTCTCCCAGCTTCTGACTTGACCAGCTCTATCTGGGCCAGAGAACATTCCCTGCGTAAGTCCTCCCTGCCTGCTACTTTCCCCCAGTGGGGTCTCCTGATATCTCTCTTTCTCTCTGTCTGTCTCTCTCTCTCTCTCGCCTTAGTCCCTGTGTATCCTGCCAGCCCCACGTACTGTGCCCCATGGGCCTGCTTGCTCTATTCTCACATCTTCGTGCCTTTGCTCATGTCAGTCTGTCCTCCCAAATGCTCTTCCCATTTGTCCCCCTAGTAAATGTTAAAATACCAAGGTATTTTAGGTTGCGGGTAAAGGGTTATTCACTCTTAGGAATATCTCCTGACCGTCAACCTCACCCCACCCCACCCTACTGTCAGATGAATAGGATGTCCTTCTTCTGGGAGTCCCTCCATGAGAACACACATCGCCCTCTTATTCTTGGTCCTTTTGGGGACTGTGAAGATATTGGTGGGTGGGTGGGTAGGTGGAACCACTTTCTAGAAAGGGTAAACACTCAGATCATGTCTGATCCTGGGTCCCCCAGGGCTCCAGCCATGACTGTTCCTGCCCCATCAGAGCAGTGTGCAAATGACAAGACTGATTGGAACTGACTTTGGCTCTGCCATTGACTTGTTGTGTGACCTTGGCTGAGTCACACTACGTCTACCGGCTTCAGTTTTTTTCATGTGCAAAACTGGAACAATTGTATCTGCTTGACAGGGTTCTTCTGAGAGTTAAAGAGGAGACAGAAAGCAAAGGCACCCAGCAATGGGTATTTAATAAATACTCGTACATCCCTTTCCTTTCCCCTTACTTGGGAAATGGGTTCTCAGGATAGCAGAGGACAGGGATCATCGGAAGGCACCATGAACAGCCCTTTACAATGTACGTCTCTGAGTTTGTGATCTTTCCTCCATTCCACCAAACTGGGGTTCCACTGCTTTTCTGCAGAAGACCCTGACCATAGAGGGGCTCCTTTCCGTGCCTCTCTGGGGTTGATGAAGCCGTCATTTTCCACCAACTGTATGTCACGTGACAACTCAAGGCAGCGTTTCTTGCATGCTGCCTTCCCAGGGGTCTCCCACCGGAGGATCCCATCGTAAAAACCCCATCAAGAATCTGGCCCCTGTTCACTCCTGAGCCGGGAGTCAGTGATTTCCCTGTCTTGGATTCCATCGAAGTTGCCAGTGATTAAGAAACTCATATATTTTCACACTCATTAAAAGAAACATGATGTTCACTTTTCCAAGAAAAGCCATCCTTGTTTGTAGACCCTGTAATATATTGGGAACGCCTCTTAATTGGCTTCTAGGACTCAGTGTCAGAAGTCAGACCCAAGTTTGTTTATTGACACAAGGAAAAAAATAAAACGTCGTATAATTAGTTGAGTGACTGACTCTAAATTCAGTAACTCCCATTGGTATGTGGCCTTGTCAGGGTTTAAGATTCCATTTTGGGTTATGAAAGAGGCCGGGTCCTAGGTAGTCCAGACACGGCCGCCCTGCATCATAGCTATTGTACAAATGGGCTCAGTGTGCTGTTTGTGTTAAGATGGAAAACTTTTACATGTTTGATTTTTATGCAAGTCAATTAACTTGTTTTTTATAACTGTAAGGGCTTGCTTTGCAAATAAGATTACTTACCACTATAAATTATGGGAACATAGGGGCCTATTCAGACAAAATGTTACACACCCCTAACCCGTGCACCAGGCTGCATGCCGGCCTTCTGCAGGGGGGACAGCGAGGCAAATGGGACGGGGAGGTGAAGGAGGAGGGAGGGGTTATTTTGGTGCATTCTAAGGGGCCCTTCCAAGAGAGATGCAAAGGGGGAGGGGGCCACGGTGGGGGTGGGGACTCGGGAGTGAACCAGAATACACTTCTCTGTGCTGCTTTCCCCCACCCCCACCCTCCCAGGTAACACAGAACTGGCCAAGGCCTCCCCTTCCAAGGCACTGGAGGGATCTCATTTGAGGTGTAATATTTTTTAATGTTTGCTTCTTGGTGACAGCACATCCCCCTGCAGTTTCGAGTTTGGGGCAGGGCTAAGTCTGGGCCTTATCCTCCTTGTCATCTTGTCACCCTCCCTGCACTGACGGCCCCGTGCCTCTCTGGCATCCTGGGGGTGACCCCCTCCCACAATACCAGTGCAAGGGCTGAGGGCAGGGCGGAAGGAAGGGAGGAGCAGGCATTCTTATAGGTTGGTGCTCAGGGGTGCTCAGGGGTGAAGAGGGGTCCAGGCAGGACTGGGAAGGAAGAGATCCAGTCACCAGTCCCTGGACCTGCACATCCCTCCCTCTCTGCAAATCCTTTGTGGAAGGCGTTTCGGCTCTACCAAGGAGGTCTTCTGCAAAGTGAACTCTTGGCTCTTAGGCTCCATTGTGAGTGTGATTCCTTCCAGTTCTGGGTCTCAGATCATTTTTCACCTGCGACAGGGAGGCAGAAACCCCAGCTTGGAGGCCTCTTAGGGATGTGTTGTCACGGGATTCCTAACAGGAGAGATTGTGTCCTCTAGTCCCGTGGACATCTGGCAACGTGCTGACACATTCTGATCCCTACAACCTGGGGCGGGGTGGGAATACGAAAGTAAGGAGGCCAGAGGTGCTGCTGACCATCCTACCAGGCCAGAGGGCAGCTTCCCACCCCAGAGAGCGGTCTGATTCAAAATGTCCCTGGTGCCAAGTTTTCAAAACCCTGACGTGTGAGATTGCTCTGACATGCGCGAAGGGAGGCTGTCTGGGGGCCGACTCATCTTTGTGACAGGATTTAACTGACTGAAGAATCAATACAGAGTATCCACTCTTCAGCAGAAACAACAAGAATATGGTCGCCCACACACGCACAGGAGGCTGTGCTGGCTTCAGGGTTTTGGGAGGTACGTTACGCTCTGAGACCCCCTCAGAAGGCTCTGGGGAAGCCAGGGAAATAGCAGTCTTCCCAATAACCCTAAAAAGGGTTACGATTGTCATTATTCCTGCGCTGCTGATCAAGAAACTGGAGCTTAAAAATATAAGGTTCTTTGTCTAACGTCACACAGCAAAGCCTCCAAAAGCTGGGCACTCCTCACATGCTTGATGAAGTAAAGTACCTCAGGATGCATGTTATCATATTATTACGAAACAATGGATTTGAGGAAAAGTCCGATGTCATTGCCAAATGTCATTCATTGTCAGGCACGACTTCACTGCATTTGCAAATACTTCCCAAAGGGAGGCCTTCCTTCTTAAGATAATTGTGCTTTCCTCCACACACCTTGAGTACTTTGTACCCACTCTTCTTGGGTCACAGGTCGTGGCCTCCATGTCTGTCACCTCTGTTGAACTTGGGGTTCTTTGAGGGCAGGGACCATATCTTAATAATCATCTTGATGGGCATCTTTGAGCTGCAGGGTTCTTTTCCAGTAAATAGGAACAATGGCTCCTACCTCATCAGGTGGACCTCTGTTAAATGTTTGTGGAACGCCTGGACAAAGTAAGAACGCTGAATTCTTCTGGTACCCAGTCTCTGGGCAGCCCTCCACCCCCATCCTTCCTCCTGCTTGCTTGATGTCCTTTTTGAATGCCAAATAGCAGAGAAGGCAAAAGATTTGTGGAGAGTGTGAGAAGCCTTGTTGAACCTTGAGAATTTCATCTTATTTTTTAAAGCATGGCTTATGGAGAATAGAGGATCATTGGTATCCAAGAGGAATGGCCTTTCAGAATCCAATTTGCATCACAGATAGGAAAGGGCGGGGAGATTTTGGCTCTGGTTCCTCGAATGGCCCAAGAATTCAGCGTCCCCAAAGAGAAGAAAATTTAGGTGGTCACTAGGCAGGAGAGTTAGCTCCTGGCCTTGCACACGGCAAGATTCACATCTGGCCCAGTGTGTGTGTGTGCTCCCTGCTGTGCCGTTCATGAATTGTGTCCACTGGAGGGAGGCTTTTGAAAACTCATCAGACATCTTGGCCGCAACTCTGTCCAAGTCTGAGTACGCCGTCATGATGTAGTCTGTTCTATTCAGGATTTTGTGAGGGCAGAGCGTAAATGCTGAGGGCTTTGTTTTCCAAATTATCAATGGTTTTGAGGACATATCATTGCATTCATTTGTTTGTTCCTACAAACTTTTTTTTTTTTTTTTTTTTAGTATCTTCCATGCAAACAGCTGTCTGCCCCTGGACAAGTTAACCTCTGCAAGCCTCAGTTTTGTTTTTTTTTCTTCTATTTGACAGGAATAATAAAACTCACTTCATAGGATTAACTGACCAGTTTCAGGCACATGATAGTACCCAGGAAATGATAGTTACTAGTAGAGCCTAAAAAGCTGTGAATTTCGAGTATCAGTCAAGGTATGAAAGATATGCCAATAAATGTATTTAGCAACCTACAAATGAATTTTTAACTGATGCCCCAATGCATGTTGAGGACTCTAAACACAGTCCCTGAGGAATCCTGGAGGGCTCCCCAGAGAAGGTGAGACATAAGTCTCAAATAAAGAGCATCCCAGATCTTAGAGCTAGAATCAAGACCTGAGGGAGGTCTGCCCCTAGCCTCCAGTCTGCCACAGCACGATTATTGTTATTTTTTTCATCTTTGAGTTAGAGAAACTGTAGGTAGGTGAAATGAAGAGACTTCCACCCTTTAGATGCTACTAATATGTTCTTTTCACAAATGAGGAAATAGGCATAGAGAAGATAATTTACCCCCTCTCCCATGCCCCTCCCACCCCCGCGCCATGACACATTAGAGGTGAACCTATAATGGGACTGCGGTAGCTGGGCTCCAGAGACCAGGATTGTAACCCCCAGACTCAACGGGATCATTGACTATCATGGGAAGCACACTGGACTTAAAGTCAGACCAACCTGACTTCTAATCTCTACTCCTGCGGGTACTATCTTGTGGACCTGGGGAAGCCACTTCCCCTCCTGAGCTTTGGTTTCCTTATCTGGGAACCGGAAATCATGATGATATCCACCCCATAGGACACTCATAGAATGATAAATACCATTCACGTTGTTCCTTAGAGTTTTGCATGGTTCCTTAGAGTAAATTATACCTTTGGCCATTGTGGGCTCTTCACAGTTTACAAGAGCTTTTGCAAACATGACTGTATGGGATTTGCTCAGGGGCCCAGTGCCGTATACAGAGGAGAGATTTTTATGTCCCTTCAACAGATGAGGGAAAGTGAGCCGGAGAGGGATAGAAGAGTGAAGGGAAGTATTTTTATTTTATTTATTTTTTAAAAAGATTTTATTTATTTATTTGACAAAGATAGAGAGATCACAAGTATGCAGAGCAGCAGACTGAGAGAAAGGGGAAAGCAGGCTCCCTGCTGAGCAGAGAGCCCAACATGGGGCTCCATCCCAGGACCCTGAGACCATGACCTGAGCTGAAAGCAGAGGCATAACCTGCTGAGCCACCCAGGGGCCCCAGGAAGTATTTTAAATTCCCCATTTCTTCAACAAATATAAGCTAAGCAGCTATTATATTCCAGTATCACATTATCTTGAGGGGTAAAGGGATTATCTTCATTTTCTTAACTGAGCAACTGTGGCTCCAAAAAACTATATAACTTGCACATGGTCATAAGAACCAGTCATAAGCAGTGCTGGGATATAAACCAAGGTATGTGTAGACTCCAGACATGGTGGAGTGATTTGCCCCATGGTCATAAGACAGTAAGGGGCACAGCCAAGGAAGGCTCCAACTGTAGTCTTCAGGAACAGATCCAGTCCTCTGCCACCCCACCATGTGGGTTAAGCCTTCAAGTGAGCTGGATTCCAAATTCTAAGCAAGCATTGACTTATATAATAAGGTTAAAAAGCTAGAACCCCAGAGACAGGAAATATCACCTTCCTTGATTAAACGTAGGAAATCTTCCCATTATGGATAAGATTTGCTGTCTACAGGAAACCTTCTCAGACATAAACTGATCCTATCTTCTAGCCAAAGTAGTTTGGAGGTGGCTTAACTCCAGAGATTTAAGAAGCAGACCCGCCTACAAGATAATCAACAGAAAGGGATCGCAGACTTTGTCAAGTGCAGTCTACCACAAAGTCTGGGAGAATGATGGGTGTGGTTTTATGATAAGTGCAGTCAGAAGGTCTATATGGATTCTGGAAAAGAGAGGGTGACCTGGAGCTGGAGAAATGGGGTTCAAGTCCTGGTTTTTCCACTGTTGGCTGAATCATTCAATTTCTTTGTGCCTAACCATCTTCATCTATAAACTGGGGACAATAATGTCTTTTTTCTTTTTTTTTTTTCCTTCCTTCCTTCCTTCTTTCTGTCCTTCCTTCCTTCCTTCGTTCCTTCCTTTTCTTCTTTCTTTTGCTACCACAGAATTGTTTGAGACTCTAAAGGCATAATGGATGATTAAGCTGTATTGCACAAAATCTCCAATTTTCTTTTCTTAAGGAAGAGCCATGGAGAATAGTAAAAAGAATTGGTGAGTGAGACTATTTCTCTGCATCACCAGCACAAGCCAGAGGAGAGAGGCTTTGGACAACATGGTCAGGAGAAAAGTGCTGTGTGTCCTGCTTGTTGGGTGTTTCACCAGGTTCTTTTGAAGACGGTGATGATGACGATGATCGCGCCATAGTACTTTGCTGTTGACAGCACGCTTCCACATATGGTTCTTATTTTCAAGTCACCGAGTTGATGATGCACTCTCTTACTTTCTGAGCTTTGTACCATGTTGTTACTGCTACCTGGGCTATCTCTTCCCCCTTTTAGCTAGACTATTTATCCTTCAATATCGATTTAAATATCTCATTCTCAGGGAAATAATTCCTGATTCATTCTACTTCCACCCTGAGTGAAGAGGATTTCTGAGTGTTTCTCATCCCATAGTTCATGTTGTAACTGCCTGTTAATGTGTCTGTATTTTCCCGATCTTCCTTCTCTGAGACCCGGGATTGGCACTTGTTCATTTTTGGACTTCCAGAGCCTAGAACAGGGTTAGGCACATGGGTGGTATTCAATGGATATTGCTATATGAATGAGTGAATGACCTTGACGTTAATGACACTTGGAATGAGGAAGCCAGATAGAGCTGGAAGACACCTGAGAGGTAGTCCAAGCCAATTCTCCATTTCAGATGATGGAAAATCTAAGAATTAAATAACAGTCCTAAAGTCGTCCTGTCTCTTCCTTGCAGAGCCACACTGGACACAGACCTTTGATTGGTTCAATACTGTTTTTCTATTTGTTCCCAGTCTGTGGTCTCTATGTAATTTCAGAATGATTTTAGATATTTAGGTACCTTAGTCTTGGGCTGGGAACACTCCAGATGTTGTAATGGAAAGGACACTCCAGATGATGTAATGGAAAGGACACTGCAGCTACCCTGACTTCTCCCCTTCTTCATATCCAATCAATCACCCAAACCTGTCACTTTTAACTCCCAAGAAGTTCTTGCATCAATTCCTTCCCCTCCATCCCTAATCATTCCATGACAAAAGACCACCCAATCTTGAGCCCGGACACTGTAAACTTTTATTAATTGATCTCTTCTTCTTATGTATCCTCTATGTGATATATATAACCCTTCAGTGACTTCACATGAATGGCTTTTAATGGCTCCTAATGGCCTTGGAGATAGAGTCTAAATTCCTGAATGTGGATTACAGGGGCCTTCCATTGCATGGCCCCTGACTTGCACCACAGTTGATATTTCCCCACCATTCCTAGGCTCACTCTCTGTTACTAAACTCTACAGAGTTGCCAGGTCACACCAAGTTATTTCAGGTCTCCGTGCATGTGGCCATGCCACTCCCCCTACCAGGAATGCCTTTTCTCTTCCCTTCTGCCTCCCCGTTTTGCTTGACTCAGTCTTACTTGTTCTTCACCCTGGGCTCATCCTGGGCTGGACCAAGAGCTCACATAACAACATTTGCCCACCTCAAGGTCAGAAACCAGTTCTGCTCATCTATATAGCTCCAACACTTGGTTTAACAGGTGCTTAGCCAATATATGTCAAATTAGACTTTATCTGGAATTAAAAGAGGAGTTTTAATCTTACTAGCTGTGCGGTCTTAAGTGTACCCTTTTCCTTCTTCAGACCTCAGTAGAAATATATTGTGTAACTACTACATGTAGACATGATAGAAGGTTTAATTTCCTCTACTGTGAAGTGGAAGAGGAAGGGGAATTACTGTACATAATTTTGGAGGTCCCCTCAAATTCTAAATGATGTACCATAGTTCCCACCTCAATTCCACTGACGTAACATCACACCGTTGTGATATGACGTAGTATGTCAAAGGCAGCTTTGGGGGTCCATTGTAGCATGGTGGTCAAGAAACCAGACTTAACATCTGCTGAAGAGGTTGTGAACAACTGACTGATGTTCTCTTAGAGAATCAGTTTTTCTGCCTCAAAAAGCAGCAGTAATAAAAAGGCTGTTCTTGGGCTGGTGGGAGAATCAAGCGGGGTGCTGTGTGTGATGTGGTTTGCGGATCCTCATGCTTAGGGTAACTGTAGGGAATGGCTCTTAGTGACCTGTCTCCCATAAGAGGGACTCAAATGAGCTGTGAGTTTCAACCTCTGATAGGTGGTACAAGGTATGGATTCTGCGGTCCCAGACTTAGAGCGACTGGGCTTGAATTTTCCATCTAGGGAAGCCTTCTAGCCCCAAAGGCTGGAAATGAGCTAACTTCCCTTAGTCGTAGATGCCACAGGGGCTGAAGTCCTGAACTAGCTTCGCCAGGGTCCATGCTTGGGAAAGCCTTGTGTGGCATAGCCAGGGGCTTGGGTTCCTTTGCTCTGTTGCCATGCTAGACAGAGGGTTGTTTTGTTTCTTGTCAAAGAGGAGGTTTTCCACCCAATTCCCCTTTGTCCTCCTCCTTGGGAACATGTCCATTGCTTATTGGGGCAGGCTAGCCTGGCCTTCCGAATGATACCTTTGAGCTAGATGGACAGCCTTGATCAACAGGATAGCGGGCTGGAGGAAAGGGCAGCTATGCCATCTCCTCTTTGCTGCTGGGATGTGTTGCCATGGATACCAAAGGCAGGAAAACAGAAGAAGCAGAAGAAAAATAAAAGCCGTAGTATGTGTGTGTTTATGTGTTCGTGTGTGGTATGTGCATGGCTGCACT
The DNA here is from genome assembly GCF_922984935.1 of Meles meles. NCBI lineage: Eukaryota > Metazoa > Chordata > Mammalia > Carnivora > Mustelidae > Meles > Meles meles. Next base: position 33,332,106 of record NC_060083.1, read on the forward strand.
CTCCCGTATGACAGCCAGAGGAAAGGGAAAGGTGGTCATTTCTGAGGAGCCCTGACATTTTAACGATTAGGTTGAAATTGTCCAAGGTGGATTAATACTTCCACTCACCATATTAGGTGGTCCCCTACATGATGCTACATAGTCAGAACAGGCCTCAGAATCCTAGCCCCTGTCTCTCTTCCTGTTCTTTACCGTTTGCCTCAATCCCCATAAGCAACAAAGAATGCATTTCTTAAGTGCCTTATGTGGCAGGCACTGTGCTAGGCTCCGACATTTCTTTTTTGCTTTTATCATGGCAATAACCCCGCAGGGTAGATGATGCTACTCTTATTATATAGATTGGGGGGTGCGCAGTTAAAGAGGTTAAAGGTGCAGATTGAGAATTCAGAATGCCTGAGTGAATCACAGACCCCTCTTTCCTCGTCATTGCCCTGTGTCTCAGTGTCCAGATCCAGGCATTGGGGGGAGGGGTCAGCCGAGGCACGTGGAATGCCCAACACAGTGCCCCATGAATGATTGCTGCTGTCGCTGTTTTTTCCCAGACAGGTGGAAAGGAAGGTGTTTTTAAAGTCTTTGTTACTATATAGTAGCTCCCAGGGGATATGTGCTCCACACAGGAATCGAAGGATAACGTGATGGGTGTGCCACTGTGGGGGACGCGGTAGGACTGGATGGGTTATGGCTAGGATCTCGGAGGGGGCTGCCGCTCCAGATCCCTCTCACTCCATCACCTGACCTCTTTTTCCTTCCCATGGTCATCTGACTCAGATGTTGGTTTGACTTTTCCAATCTGAGAGGGTCGTGTCTCTGGAAATATTTAAGAGTAGGAGTGGCAGTGGCCTGTCTCTGAGAGCAGGACCGGACTCTAGCCTAGCCGGGATCCTGTGACCTTGGCCCTTTCAATCCCCCCTGCCCCATCTTTCCCACACACCTCTCAGGGCTTTTAAGACTATAGGAGTATTTCTCTGACATGGAGGGATAATGGGTCTATTGGGCATGTTTTAAAAACTAAATGCTTCACTCGGGAGTACAGAAAAAAGAAAATCGTATCATGTTTTTAAAAATCATGATTTTAATCTGGGGAGGATAGTAACCTGGCATGTCATGGGTGTCACTAGACTCTAATCCCAGCCCCAGTGCTAACCAGCTCTGTGACTTTGGGCAAGTGACCCCAACTCTCCAGGCCTGTGTGTCCCTGCCTCTAATATGAGAGGGCTGGAACTAGCAGCAGTCGTGTTGCTCTAACATCCCTTCCATCTTGGTCCTCTCTGACTTTATCCCCAGTTTCTCCTGGCTTAAGTAGGTCACAGTTTCTCATTGTCCCATCTTTCACCATCAACCCAACTCCTCACAAGACAGCAGTATCCAGGGGTGCCTGGGTGGCTCAGTGGGTTAAGCCTCTGCCTTCAGCTTGAGTCATGATCTCAGGGTCCTGGGATCAAGCCCCGCATTGGGCTCTCTGCTCAGCAGAGAGCCTGCTTCTCCCTCTCTCTGCCTGCCTCTCTGTCTACTTGTGATCTCTCTCTCTGTCAAATAAATATATAAAATCTTTTTTTAATATTTTAAATATATATATTTATTTTTTAAATTTTTAAATTTATTTTTTAAATTTTTAAAATTTAAAAATCTTTTTTTAATATTTTATATATTTATTTGACAAATACAGATCACAAGTAGGCAGAGAGGCAGGCAGAGAGAGAGAGAGAGAGAGGAGGAAGCAGGCTCCCTGCCGAGCAGAGAGCCCGATGTGGGGCTCGATCCCAGGACCCTGGGATCATGACCTGAGCCGAAGGCAGAGGCTTTAACCCACTGAGCCACCCAGGTGCCCCTAAATATATAAAATCTTAAAAAAAAAAAAAAAGCAGTATCTAGAGAAAACCATCCTTACTTGCTGTTCACAGGACTTTCCCATGAGACTCCCATGATCTTTGGGGTGACCTCTCTCTGCTTTTTTTCTTGGTCTGGGTGGGGACAGCCCAAGTGCTCTTTGGAGAAGCACAAATTATTAATGATGGTGACTTGTGTTTGCACAAGGCTTGAGAGCTTACACAGGCATTAATATTATCAGTCCCATAGATGGGATGGGATAGAGCAAAAAGCTTAGGTTCAACTTCAAAGTCTATACTTTTAACCACCCTGCATTACCTGTGCCTTCAAATGAGCTACCTCAGTTGAAGTTGGAAGTAACCAACATTCATTAAACAAACCAACAGGTTCTATTTGGATTTTTATCTAAAAAAAAAAAATAAACCAAAAACAAAAACCCACAACAAAAAACAAAAACAGAGCCCCTTCTCATATCCAGTCACTCAATTTCTCCTTCACCACAAACTTATGAAATGCTTACTATGCATAAGGCACTATTTTGGATAATATGGTTGAAAATTAGTCTCAAACACAGTGGTTGTCCTGGAAGGGCTTTGAAATCCGGAGACAGCCAGATATGGGTCTGTAGCAGCGAGCGCAGTGTTTTAAGTGCTGGTGTGATAAGCAGCGGACTGCAGATGGGAAAGCACATGGGTTTTGGAATTTGAATCCTGGTTTTGAGTCCTGGCTCTGCCACAAACTAATTAAGAGTCCTCAGGTAATTCAGCAAATCCCCCTGAACCTATCACATAGCAGTAACAATACCACATAGGATTACTGTTGGAGTTGACATGCCACAATGCACATAAAGGACTTGTGTCAGTGCCGATCGCTTATGGGAAGTTAGTATCTATTATTTATTATTATTATTATTATTATTATTAATCATCGGCACCGTGGGAGGAAAAGTATGACTTGATTAATTCCACCCTGGCCAAAGGCTGAGGAGTTTCCTTGTGAGCTGTGCCCTGAAGTATGAGTAGGTTTTCCCTAGGTGGAACCCTGGCTTGGGGTGATGGGGTAAGGGTGGGGCAGGGGGGCATTTCAGGTAGAGCAAATGGTGTAAGCAAAAGCATCAAAGGCCTAGCAGGTTTAGGTAGCCATGAGTAAGTTGGTGTGGCTGGTTGGTAGGGGTGGGGTGGAGCAGAAAATGGTGGCAGATTACAATGGAAAGTTGGCGTCATAGACCATAAAGGACCCTGGATGCCGTGCTAAGGAAGTTAACCATGGTTCTGTAGCAAAGGGGAGATACCGGAAGTGTGTAGGAAGTAGGAGAGACGTCTGGCCCAGGGCAAAGATCTGGGTGCTGACCATACAGATGTGATACATTCCACAGTGGGAATCCCAGAGTGTCTTGTCAGGCAGGGAACATGGAAGGAGAGGAGAGCATCCCATCTCCAAAGGTCCAGCCAGAGAGAGGACTCACAGTGAACATGTCCCCTAGGGGGTCCAAGGGGTCCAAGGGAACTACAGTATGGGAAGAAGGCAGACAGCAACAGAGGCCTGGGCCCTTGGGAAATCTGCTTTGGATCGTGGCATTTGGAGGAAGCCTTAACCTTGGGGGTGACAGGTGCTTGGGTCCACAGATCAGTTACCCGCTGCCCCTTACTCCCATCAGAATTTTTCCATTAGTCTTCGTCTCTAATCTGAGACTTGACATTGATTGGGTCACTTTGCATCTCTGGGCCTGTTTTTTCATGCTCCCTGGTGGTGCTGGGCTCAAGTGGGTGGATGCCTTTTAAGGATCTCCATTGCTGACATTGCCTGTTGACCCTCTTGGGGACCTTGAGCCTACCAGGGTAGGCTTGTCTCTCTCAGTGCCAGGTCTCTGCCCCTCAAGTGAGGTTAGAATGACACCAGTGAAGACTGTTTCTGGGAGATAGTCACTTCTAGATGATTCCTGGTTAAGGGCCAATAACTAGGGTTGAGGAATTCCTAGAATTAGAACAAAGTAGAGCTAATTTACCTGGGCTGGATTCCTATCTCTGTTTATGTAAAATAGACGCCCTGGTTTCCCAATTTCCTTTTATCCTGATTTAACCTTTTTTTTTTTTTTTTTCCCTCTCTCAGCTTTGCCTTTAGTCATCGGTTTCCCCACTTCCATGCATCCTTTGGCTTATAATTTAAACAACAATTACAGCCAAAACCCAGAAATCAAATGGCAGTAAATACAAAGACTTTTTGTCAGTGGAGAAAAAAAAAGAATCTACTGGATTCTTTCCTCTACCTGTAGACCATGCAGGGATGAGGACCTGAGGATGTAGCAAGTCACTGCCTTTGGGTAGTGGGACATCAGGTTACCTCCAGACCACGGGGGTACAGAATAGACCTGGGAATTGGGAAGAGGGAAAGAAAGCATGGTAGGCTGGACTCCTATATCCTACCAGGAGCTTCACATATGGAACACACTGGCATTTCCCAACTGGCTGGTAAGGTAGATATCATTATGTCCATTTTAGTTAGGTGAAACAACATCTTAGGGAAGTGATAGCTAATGGCTGTAGAGCCAGGGTTCAAACCCAAGCTGATCCGGGGTATCTCTTCCCCAGCCCCCACCCCCCAAATATCAAATTCCATTTCCAGCAGAAAGGTTTTTGCCTCCAGGGCAAGTTATTCTTCAAGCCTCAGTTTCCTTATCTTTAAAATGATAATCAAAATTCCGGCTCTGAGCTCTTGTGTGGGTTTGAAAGAGATAATGAATGTGAAAGTGGTTTTTAAACTGGAAAGCGTCAGGCATGAGTTAGTCATTGTTTAATTTTATTATTCCCTGGGCAGGAAGGATCAAGCTTTAATGGTTCAGCAGATAAGGTAATCTCTGCCATTTTTAAGGATTTCAGATGTGGGGAAAGGTGAATCTACTCAGCCCTGAGAGAGTCTTCTCAGAATTTTCTCTATTGAATCAGTCAATGCTATCTAGCGTCTGATGGGAGGGCTTCTCTAGGTGGTAGATTCCCTTCTACTAGGAGGTTCCTTGATTTGTTAAAAGAGTTTATCTGCAACTCAGCCACCCTTCCCCACCAACTCAAGCAGACCCAGACCTTCAGAGTCAGTAAATTGGGAGTCACTGTAATCCCCAGAATGATAGAGTCACTCAGGGGTCATCTGACTAGCCCTGGCTTCCTGCTGTGTATCCACATTTGGGTACTTTTTTTTTTTTTTTTTTAAGATTTATTTATTTATTTGAGAGAGAGAGAGAAAATGCACAAGTGAGTCTTGTGCTGGGTTGGGGAGGTGGGGTGGCCAATGGAGAGGGATATGGAGGGGCAGAGAGAGATCTGAAGCAGACACCTGCTGAGCACAGAGCCTGAACTGGGGCGAACTGGGGCTCCATCTCACGACCTTGAGATCATGACCTGAGCCAAAATCAAGAGTCAGATGCTTAACCCACTGAGCCACCCAGGTGCCCCTCACATCTGGGTGTATTCTTAAATGTTCCCTGGATCACTATTTAATAAAAGCTGGACTCTGTTCTCCAGCATTCTCAGGGCTTATAGTAGGAATCTGATCAATTAATAGTTCCTCATTTCTTCAATGTATAAGTCGTCCACCTTCCATATATACTGAGTATGTCTATAGTTGTCCCAAACTGCATCAGTGCCCAGGGGTACCGTGGTGAGTAAAATGGAGGAAGGTGACAATGGATGAGATAGAGGGTACAAACATCTGAAAATTATAAATATCAGTTACAAACGGTGAAGAAAACGTCCTGACAGCCCAGAGAACATGGATCAGAGGGGACTTGGTGCTTTCCCTATGAACGAGATCTGAAGCCAGGGTGGCCGTGGCTGCGCTGGTGGCAGAGAAGGCATCCCAGTCTGAAGAGACAGCATGTGCAAAGGCCCTGGAGCAGGTGGGGAGCTTGGTGCATGAGAGAACCGGAGTGAGACTGTGTAGCTTGAACCCAGAGGCAGGCAGAGACGCCTCAGTCTGGTAAGGATTTTGGCCTTTATCCTCAGAGCCATGGGAAGCCATTGAGAAGTTTTATGCAGGGGAGTGACAAGACCACATGTGTGTCTTAAGGTCACTCAGGCTGCAGCGTGGAAAATGGATTGGAGCTGGGGCGAGCATGGAATCAGGGAGACTGGTTGGGATTATAAACTCAGGGAGCACGAAACCCTCTGCTTCTCCCAAAGCCTGTCAGAGGGCTGGTGCCATTTGAATCTCAGCTCTACCACCAGCAAGCTGTGCGATCTTGGGCGAGTCACCCAGGCTTGCTGTTTATACAAGTTTCCACATCTGTAAAATGGGGAAGAACTAGTTCCCTAGCTTGACTAATTTTGTTCCCTTCGTCGAATGAATCGGACACCTGTCAAGAGTCCTGTACAACCCAGGCTGGGGTAGAGGCTTCCAAACCCAGTGACTGTGGTGTCTGTGTCCCCTGGCAGGTGCAGACTACCGCTGCCGTCCTTCTTCTCACTGGATGCAGTTGGCAGATGTGCGGTTAGCTTCCTAAGCCCGAGCCTGACCAGGGAGACGTAGCCCCAGCTGGAGCTCCCATTCCTTATGGCACCAGCTACTCCTGCCTCCCCCATCTGGAGTGAGCTCTGTGACCACCCATCCTTTCTTTGGTTTCTGTTTTCCGATCTATAAAGCACACTGATGGCCATTTATCGCCCGGTCAATATTAGTGACGTGCCACCACATCTCAGGTACCGTGCTAGGTTCTGGGGACGTAAGACTGACCTAGTTCCTGCCCTTAGGTTTTCATGTCTTATTGTACTTAAAACGACATACCTGAAAGTGCTTTTAAGATTCTGACACTGTTTATACTTATGATAATTGTAAAGGGATGGTAGACTAAAAATCTGGAAATGCTGCTCCCGGTGCCAATTCTGTTTCCAAGGAACTAGAACAGAGACAAGTCAATTGGCTTTGATGAGCCTTGGTTTCTGCAGTCAAATGAAGGAGTGAAGAACTTTCGGGCCATCTTATTTTAAATGTTGTAATTCTATCATCTTTCCTTCAAAATCTGGATCCTCTTCCCCAGTTCTGGATATAGTTTCCTTTGGGCCTTCTTTTTTGTCTTATTTTGAAGACTCAAACTTGACTTTTTACTTTCAGTCCCCTCCTCATAGCAAATCCAGGGGTCCCAACCACAGATGCTACAACAGTTCTGGTGGGTGATAGGATGAGAGAAGGGGACAATAGGGAGAGGTGAGGACCTTGGTAAAAGAAAGGAAGTGTATTCCATTTAAAGAAGACAGCTGCTTTTCCGCTCCCCAAATGATTGCTCTGTATAGAAATACAGGTTAACTTCTGTTTTCCTTTTTTGGGTTTTGCCCTCCTCTCTCCCTCCCTCCTGGTCCCACTGTCCCCCAGAACTAGGTGGCGGTTGCAGTCTCCTCTCTGTGGCCTTCTGGCCTGCAGGCATATTTTTCTAAACTTTTTTTTTTACACGACTCTAATCCAGAAGAATCTTCCTACCTCATCCCTTCTTCAAGAACCTACAATGCTCCTTAGGGAAACCCAAGCCCATCCATTTCCCTTTACCCAGTGTTTATTGAACACACTTACTAGGGGTAAGCACTGCACTACACCCTGTGGAGACTTTTTAAAAAAAAATGAGTTACAATGAAAAAATTCGTCACTTAAAAATTCTCACAGCCTAGGACAGAGTTTAATCTTTGTGTTACTTTAGACTTTAGAATATGATGAGAATGATGGACTCTTCCCAGAAGAAACACGCGCAAACACATTTTCCACACACTCCGCAGAGCCCGCCTCCGTGTAGCCTGGCAGGTTAAGCACCCCCTTCTTCGAGAAGGTGCAACACTCAGGTCTTAGTGTGATGAGGAGAACAGAAAAGGGGGTGGTTCGCTTCCAGCCAGGGGAAGTCTTTCTGGAGCAGATCAGATGTCACTTGGAAATCATACAGGCCGGCATTTGAATCCAAGTGCTTTCACTGACAGCTGTGTGTCCTTGGGCCAGTCCCTCGACTTCTCTGAGCTCCATTTTTCTCATCTGTGTAATAGCAATGATGCTCACTTCTCAGGGAGGGTGAAATGAGGCGGCAACTATGAAGCAGTGGGCTGGTAGTGTCCCTCAAGGAGCGTTGGTGCCTTCTTTGCACTTTTACACCTTGATTTCTCTCCCTTTCTTCATACAGTCTCCAAATGCAAGTTCATCCATACCCTTCTGGTCTGCTGGGGAGAATCTCACTGGTCCCCAAGCTCAGAGTGCTTGTTTGTCCCTTCCCTCCCTGTCTGGCTCTCTCTCTACCATCCACCCATCCATCCACGTACTCATCCATTCAACTCAATTATGACCTGAAATTTTCCCCAGGCTCCTCAGACTCCTCCATCTTCTGGACAAGCCTGGAACCTCTCTGTACCTGTCTGGAGGGGGCAGTGAAGGACATTCTTTCATCTGAGCAACCTCTTCTGTGGACGGACCCTTGCAGGCCTGAAACATCAGGTGACTTTCCAACTCCGCCATCAGCCCCCACATCCAGTCAGTCCCCAAGACCTCTCTGGTCTTTTGGCAAGTGATTTTTGTGGTCATTGGCCTGGACACTCCTCAAATACCGACCCTTATTGATTCTTCCTGGTTCCTAGCAAGGTCCTTGTTAACTAGCCTCCCGGGGGCCGCTATCCCATTTCTAATCTGTCCTAGACACTGGCACCAAACCTAAATGGAAAACGACTATACCTTTCCATTTTTGTGTCCTGAGCATACGATACAGAGCCAGGCTATAGAAAGTGCTTGTGGTAGGATAAAGATGCCCCTCGTGTCTTTGCTCCTACTCCCATGGAGAGGTGAGGTCTAATTCCCTTTCTCTTCCATCTAAGCTGGTTTTAAAGACTGGGTAATCAACAGACTGTGTGGAAACAAGGTTGCAGGGCTTTTGAGACCATGCCCTAGGAGCCTTGCAGCTTCCATCTAGGTCTCTTGGGGTATTTTCTGTCAGAGCCAGGAGCCACCGTCCAGGAAGTCTGACTATTCTGAAGCCACCAGGCTGTGGGAAAACCCAAGCCTCATGGAGGAGCCACTTGCAGGGGCTCGAGTTAACAGGTCAGCTGAGCTCCCCAGATGGCTAGAAGCCATTTGGGAAGTGGATCTCCAGGACTCAGCTGATCCCATGAGTCTCAGAGATGAACTGCCCAGCTGAGCCCTTTCCCACTTCCTGGCACACAGAATCATGAGCAAAATAAAATTGTTGTTCTAAGATTGTTAGTTTTGGTGTAGCTTGTTATGTACCAATAGATAACCAAGACCTGATCAAAACTGTTCATTGAATGAATGAAGGAATCAGTGTGCTAATGATGTCAACGGCTCCCTAATACTGGAAAAACAATGTTTAGTGCCTTTAGTTGGTATTCAAGGTCCTCCATAATTTGGCATCAGCCTGCTTCTCAGACCTTCCCAGATACTTTTCCAACATCATGTCTTTTAACTTACCTGTACAGCTTTCTCCATTCAAATGTCCTTTCCACCCACATTCCCACCTCAGGATGTCAACATCTTACTTGTCCTTTGAGACCTTCGTCAGATGCCTTCTCTGGCTGCTCAGTCCAGAAGTGAGCCCTCCCCTTTCTGTCCCTACTTTGATGTTTTTCTAACTCTTCTTCCTTCATTTATCCTGTTCTTCATTTCTTACCTCTTCCTCCTGGGGTGTGTGTGTGTGTGTGTGTGTGTGTGTGTGTGTGTGTGTAGGGAGGAGGTTAGGGAGTGGGGCCAGGCACATAAGGAGGCATACAAACATGTATATATGGCCTACCAGGCATGAATCCCCTAGAGCTTGAGTTGGGACTTGCCAACACATCAGCTAGCACATTGTGTCCCCCAAGCCAGGTGTTCAAGTGCTTGAAAGGAGGAAGGGTATTTAGAAGACGCATAGGCTTTGGCGTAAGCTCAGATTTTAGATCATAATTGTGTCACTTACTGTGTGGCTTTCAGCAAGATGCATAAACCATAAACTGTCTGAGCTCAGTTTCCTCGTTTGGATACTAGAGACCTGATCTGAAGGTGTGTAAAGGCCCAGCCCGGTGCTTGACTCATGACAGGCCTGTGATGACGACTCCTTGCTAAGTAGACACAGCAGATCAGAACCTCCTGATGCTCAACTGCTATTACATCAATTGTGGCCCATTGAAAATACATAAGTTTAAAAAAAAATTTTTGAGAAGGAGCAAAGAGCAAAGAACAAGAGAAGAGTGAAAAGGCACAGCGGAGGCCACCTGGCCAAGCCCAACTATATTAATCCATGTGATCAGTCTGCCCTGATAGGGTCTCAGTCTTCTCATCTGGAAATTGAGCGGTGGGCACTGGAATCTAAGCTCCCCTCCAGCGCTGACATTCCAAGAGCATTAAAGAAAAAGGATGAATCACCCCTTCAAAATACCAATATGGGCTGGGCCCTCCCCCTGCTGTCCCCATCCAGCACAGCTAAGAGCTCTTAATACACAGCCAGCTTCCGAACCCTGCAGCTGCCACCAAACTTCAACCCCCTTTCCCAGGGGTCTCAGAAGCAAGACTGATAATGGACCCCTGGCCTTCTCCATCTCAACAGGGAACCAGATCTGGTTCCCAGATTCTGGGGGCCAGAGGGCCCTCCCCTGAGGGTGCTGGCTTTCCGTGGACATTTGGCTTTGGTATACTTGTACATGAAGGGTGGGGAGTGTTGGAAGAGCGGAAGGAAGGAATAAAGGGAAGAGCTGAAAATAGAGGGTTGATGATTGATTTCCTGCAATCATGGCAGGAGGGCTGGACTGCCGGACACCTTGCCATTCTCTTCCAGGATTTTGAAAAAGTGGATGAGTCTGTTTCTGTAATGGTTCTAATCTCCATCCTGGGGAGGCACGGTGCCCCAGCAGCTGCATCGATTCATAAGCACAGGCTGTCAAAACCGCAGAAGACACCAAGATCAATTTTCCTCCTTACAGGAGATAGACACTAGGTGACCGCAGAGGACAGTTTTCTTGCATCTCTGCCCAGAGCTCTCTACTCCTTTCCGAGTCGATGCTATTATTAGTATTATCAACATTAATAATAATGGAGACGTAACCGGCTGTGCATTAGTCACAATGTTCCAGGAGCCAGCACCTCCTTCCTTCTCTTCTGGGTCGGCCTAGATCCTGCTGGGTCCTCTTCTCCGCGTCCGGAGCGGCTTGGGGCCCTGCCCTTTGGTCTGTCTGTGCGGTGGTCTGTCTCTTGCCCATCACGTCTGCAGTAGCCCGGGTCCTCCTAGCTCACACCCGCTCTGGCTCTGAAAGCCGAGAAGCTCGCCGGCTGCGAGCGGGTTTTCCAAGTGGGCAGGGGTGGGGAGGAGGGGCGCTGGCGGGCGGGCGGGCGGGCGGAGGGAGGAGGGGGCGTCGCGGAGGGGAAGACCTCGCATTGTAATCCAATGACATTGCCAACGTGGGGGTGGGGGCGCTGGCCTCAGCGCGCTCTCCGAGTTTTGGCTGCCCGCCCAGCTGGGAATAACTCTCTTCGCATAATTCGCGTGTTTACCAGGCATGAAAATTCTTGCTTTCGGCTCCCCCCCCCCCGCCCCTTAAGCCCCCTCCCCTTCCCCCTCCCCACCACCTCCGCCCCTCGCGAGTGAAACTCTGTCTAAAAAAATATTGGCCCGGGGCGCAGAAAGTTTTGCATAAATTCATAAGTGATGAATGGCTGATTTTAACGTTATTTGGGTATTTGTCAGAACTTAACAAATATACATGGGGACGGCGGTTCATAAACTTAAACATCTCAATATCCCCTTTCTTCTGGAAATAAATTACGTTTGTTTGCCGGGCTTGGAGTCTTAAGGTAGCCGACATTAGGAATATTTTAAAAGCCATCATCCATCGAGCATGTCTCCCAGGCGCCAGGAAGATTAAATGAAAGAATCATAAGATGGAGGTCTTTAACTTTTAATCCTTTTACAATGAAGCCTCAGATAGTCGCGGGGGCAGGGTGCCCTCTCTGGGGGGAATAATGCCGTTATTCCTCGGCTCTCAGTTAATGAATACCCTAACGTCTGTCCCACGGCTGACGGAGGCAGCGCCGGGGAGGGGGCTCCGGGCTCCCGGGCCAGGCTATTGAAATGAGGAGCCACCGAGGCTGCGTCGGGAGGGAAGAAAGCGCCCGGCTGGAGGGACAGGGCGGGCGGGGCCGGGGGCATTGAGACTGCGCTGGGGACCCGGCGCAGGTTTGAAATAATTAGCATAGATTCGCTGGGACTCCGGCCCCGGGGGTGGGGTGGGGGGGATGCCGGGAGGGAGGCTCGGGGAGGTGGCAGGGGGGCGGGGAGGGAGCAAAAGAGAGCGACTTTGGAGTCCAAGATAAATAAAGGGAGCGCTGAGCAGTGTCAGGAAGCCGGCCCACGTGGAGCTGCGCGGATGGGCGCCACCGCGGACTGAGGCTGAGGGACGCACGCGAGTCGAGTGCCAGCCCCAAGAAGTTGGCTTTTTAAGGGGTGGGGTGAGGGTGATATTTTGCATGTTCCTTTAAGGGGTAACACGTCTTCTGCCCCTCTCTAACCCAAAAGCTCAAAGATCCCCGTTCTGCGTTCTCCTCCCTCCCCACCCCCAAGCGGAGTGGGGGTGGGGGGCGCACCCCGTTCCCGACTGCAGATCCCAGTGGCGGCGTTTTTCACCCAAATTCAGACCCCTCCGAAATCCTGACCCTCAGAGCCCTCCTTAGGTCCTGGGGCACGCGGGCGGTGCTGGGGGAGGCGAGTGTCAAGTCACCCGGCTGCTCCCAGTAATTCCAGCTGAGGGCCTAGGGTTTGGGGGTCTCAGACCTGCAGGATCCCGGAGCCTGAGTGTTGATTCCAAAGGACCGGATCGCCTCAGCTTGCATCACTGCAGCTTCCGGGCGTGCAAAGGGTTAACATAGGCTGGTTATTGATTGGGGGGGGGGGGGCAGTGCGAGGCGGGAGGGGTGGCGGGATCTGGGTGGGCGCGCTCTGATCTCTCCCACCCCCCCCCCCCCATTCCTCGGGGGTCAAGTTTCAGCGGCACTCCGCCCCCAGGGTAGGTGTGAAAGACACGTGTCCCCATTGTGAAGGGCCTGTCAGGCAGGACAAAGCGGCCGCCCACCCTCCCTCTACCCCCCCCCCCCCCCAACCGCCCCTTGGCCCAGCCTGGGGTCAGCTCCAGGGGGCCGGCTGGGTGTCGAGGTCAGGACGGGCCGGAGCTTTGGTGACATAGGGAGAAAGAGCCGGGAGACTGGGCGAAGGCCACGTGATGTTCGAGTGAGGGGTTTGAGAATAACCGCCCCCCCACCATGAAAAACTGAGCGGTCATCTCCATCACACCAGAAGAAGAGATGAGCCCCTTCTCCCAACAGGCATCGTAAGCACAGCGGCACCCCTACCCGCCCCCTCCAGCCCCCACACCCCCCATCAATCACCAACACAGAGAATCGCAGTGTCGAGCGCAGTCGATTTTAGTGGTTTTCTTTAATCCTGCTCTGCACTTCTTTCTCATTTACTACACGGGATATTATAAAGAATAAATAGCAGATACTCTTAATTTACAATGATTAGTCATTCCATTTGTTCTCTATATTTACAATAACTGTAAAATAACATTGAACTCTATAGCTTCTTCGAGGTCCAAGGAAAACCAAAACACTTTCCGAAGAATGGAAAATAGCTTTTTAAAAGTCCTTCTACAAAAGTTCTCCCCTCTCTTTGTACTTTAAGAAAAAATAACTTTTCCCCCCTGCTTCGCCATGCGAAGGGCACTGGAATATAAATAGCAGGTTAACATTATTAGCGACAACCAGAATAAGTCTCTCTTGCTCTGTTCTTTTTTTTTTCCTTTTGCTTATTTTTTTTTAAAAATACAGTAGAAGCCGGTAACTTTTAACGTATAATACTGACCTTTTAATAAGTAAATTAAAACTGGGACCGTATATACACACACATATACATTCCTACACAGTTAAACAGTGCATTACATGAACCAGAAAGCTAGGTCTCTGTAGCCAGAAAGAAAAAAAAAGTTCATTGAATCCCCTCTCGAGAGGGTGGTGGAACTGGTTGGAGACGGTGCGGGGGGCGGGGGGAGGGCGTCAGTGGGGTTCCATCAATTGTCCGGGTGCTGGAAGGGAACCCCGAGTTCTAGCATGAGCACTTGCACTCGGAAATGATGGGGTACTGGATGGGAATCCAGCCGCAGCGCTGGCCCCCGCGCCTCTGACAGCGCCACCGCAGCACCGTGAGGTGCACGGATTTGGACGGCTTGCACACCATGCCCTCGGGCACGGAGCACGAGCGCTTACTGAAGCAGCTGCCCACCTTCACATAGCGCGGCCAAAAGCGGCTGCCCAGGTCGTTCCACGCGTACAACACCGGGCAGAAGGTCTGCGACCACAGCCACATCTGTAACTTCCTCCGCAGCTTCTTGCTCAGGCGCTGCTTCTTGCCCGGGGCCAAGCCCTCGGAGAACTCCAGCCCTTTGATCTCGCTCGGCATGGCCCCCGACGGCCGCTGCCGCAGCAGCTGGTCCAGCTCGGCCAGGTCCTCGGCGCCCGCTGCCGCCCCCCCGCCCCCGCCGGGCCGGTCCTCGGGGGGCGAGGTGGCCATGAAGCCCGGATCGTAGTGGCCCCCGAGCAGCGAGCGCAACAGCGTCTCGTTCAGATCCTTCTCTTTGGGGTCAAAGATAGGGTCCGGGTGTTCGATGAGGTCCACCAGGGGCAGGTTGTCGCTGGGAGCCGGGCGGATGTGGAGATAGTGCTGGCCGCCGGCCGGTGCCGCCCGCAGCCCCAGGACCACCACCAGGGCGTAGAGGGTGACCCCCAGGCTGGGGCAGCGCTCCATGCCTCCGGCGCGCGCCCGGGGCTGCTGCTTCGTCCCGCGTCCCCGGAGGAGAGCACGCCGAGCCCGCGGCGCCGCCGCGCTCCCCCGTCTCTCCGGAGGCGGCTCACCCGAGGCTGGGCAGGCGCAGGGCCGGCAGCATGAGTCGCCCGGAGAGCCCTTCGCGCAGCGCCGGCTCCCACCGGGGCGGAAAGAAGGCACACAAGTTGGCCGCAACTCCTCTCCCGGGTCTATTCGGGCAGGCGGCCGCGGCGGGGCATCCGAAATTACTCCAGGGCGACGGCGGGCGCGGGGGGCGCCGGCTCCTCGCTGCCTTCCCGGGCCGGCGGCGGTGCAGGGCGCGTGGACGAACCGCTCTCCCCTCCTCCTCCTCTTGCTGCTCGTCGTCCTGCCGCTCTGTGCAGCGCCGCTGGCCCAGCGGGTCCTAGGGGCACTTCCCTCCGCCTGCTCGGGGCTCCGCGGCCGGCTCTGCCCGGCGGACTCCAGCGGCGGCGGCGGCGGCGGCGTCCGCGCACGTTGGCACCGGTTTGTCTGTCTCGCAGGGTCCAAGCCTTTAAATTTCCTGCACTTTCAGCTCCATCACCATGGAAACCACTGACTCTCTCGGCGTTGCCCCCTCCCCCTTCTTCCCCCCAAACAACAACCCCACCCCCCACTTCTCCACCCCCGAGGAGCTGGAGCGGCACAGGCTCTGGGGGAAGCCGCCTGCACTCGCCGCGGCGGCGGCTTCGGCAGCGCCCAGGGCTGTGCCCCGCCGGACCCAGATGCCCCGGGAAGCCGACAGTCCGGCTGCCCGCCGGAGCTCACAGGCGGCGGCGGCGGCGGCGGCGGCAGCGGCGGTGGCGGCGGCGGTGGCGCTTGGCAGGTCTCCGCGCAATTTTCTCTCTCCCCCACCACCCACCCCCCCTTCTCCTCCTCCTGCAAAATGCACCGCCCCCCTCCTTTCTCCTGGAGCAATGCAACTGGGGCTCTAGGCGCCCCGCCAGGGCCAGTCCTGGGGAAAGCTCTCGGCGGCGCTGGAGCCGGGCTGGAGGGTGCAGGGCCGGATTTGGGGGGTGCTCGAGGTGGGGCTGTGAGGGTTCTCACTAGCTGGGTGCTTTGCACTGGGAGGGGAGCAGCGGGGAGGTGCTGGGGGCTCGTTTCTCCGTGCAGTCTGGCGCAAGGAATTTCTCCATGTGCATGGACCTTTTTCCCCGGGCGCGTCTCGCCTTCCTCTCTTGCAAGCTTGGTCTAAGTCCCCTCCCCCCAGGGCGTACACACACACACACACACACACACACACCCAACACACACACTATAGACACACACAGACACACTTGGAGCAGAAGGACTCCGAGAGCCGCAGCGTTCCGCGGCGTGATGTAATTCCTAGGAAGCACTCCTGCACGTCTGTTACTCGGGCCCACGAGGGGGGTCCGCTCCTCACCCTCCTCCTCCTCCTTGGCCGGGTCCTGCACCCTGAGTGGCCGAGCTGCAGGGGCGCGTCCGGCTCGCCCGGGGCTCCCCTAGCCTGCCGGGTTCCGCGCCGCTGCTGCTCGGCTCCCTGGGGGCGGCGCGCCCTCTGCTGGCGCCCAGCAAGTCCTGCACTTGGCGCTGGCGCGGGCGGCCCTCTGAGGTGGGTTCATCCGCTGTCCACCCTGCCCAACTCAGCTTCTGCTTCTGTGTCGTTGTCATTGTGTGGACGTGCGTGTGTGCGTGTGTTTGCGTCCGCGAGCGCGCTGCTGCGCCTGTCCTGGTTCCGTCCGTTCTCTCCAAGGTCTCCAGGCCCTCAGTGTAAACAAACTTCCTTAGATTCCTCTGGACGCCCCCCCCCCCCCCCGCAAATGTCACAAGAATATACTGCACCTTCTGCTTCCGCTAAATCGGCCTCAGTGGGCAAGAGCAGAGACCTAAAGCTTAAGAAAGGTGAACTGGCAGTAGGGGGCCCCGAGTCCTGGCTGGGGTCTGCCCTGAGTCCTGGCTGGGGTCTGCCCTCATATGTTGACCCTAGACAAGTCACTTTTGTGGCACCATATTCCTTACTTTCTGCCTTAGTGACATAGCTGCCTTCCTCTTCCAGCCCTACCTTTCTGTGATTCTAAATCAAGCTGCATGATGTTTTCTCTTCCTAAAGCATATTGATGGGAGATGGATGTTGAAATGACACTTCTGGTTAATTTTCTCTTGGATGAAGAACTGAATCTAAGCTTTAAAACTCAAACTTGGTTTCCTTTGTGGTGGATGTGATTGGAGTCTGGAAAAAGCTGAAGAAGGCGTTGGAGGAGCTGACTCAAGTACTCACCAGCATTCCACGGAGTGGAGTTAGGAGGTCTCATTGTGACAGCCTAAATCACTCTACTTTCTTTCCCCAAAGATCAGTTTTTTCCTTTCAACCTGTGTTGTCTGTGCCCCAGCCCCCCCCACCCCGAATTTATAATCTGTCTAAGGAAGAAAACACACTTTCTTTCACAGAACAGTCTTTCTGCAAAGCCTCAGCAGTTAGGAGGGATGGCCAGTTTCAGCTGAAAACATTTTCTTAAACATTCTCAAACTTCCAAGCCAGAAAACACACACGCAGAGACACATGAACTGGAGATAAGAACAACTCATTGGTGGTTTGAATTGATTTGATTGGGAAAT
This sequence comes from Meles meles, assembly GCF_922984935.1. NCBI lineage: Eukaryota > Metazoa > Chordata > Mammalia > Carnivora > Mustelidae > Meles > Meles meles. The sequence continues at coordinate 33,349,339 of NC_060083.1, forward strand.
GACGGTGTGACTAGAAGCTAGCACGTAGGAGGTACACCGTACCCCCTTCTTTCTGGTGTGCAATATGGGGGCTTGGTATTGGTTTGTTTTCCTAAGAAACAGTCACCAGAGCGATTTTGTCACTGCTGTGATTTTTTAAGTGGCTAAATAATTTTTCAGTGAAGAGTTCAAAACCTAAGTTCTGGTTCAGTCTCCCTGAGATGGTAGGCTCCAATTTCGTGACATTTTATTGTTCTATTTTCTGTTTCATCCATCTTCTCTCCTTCAGATCACCTATTTTTGTTTGAAAACCAACCCATTTCCTTCAGTCCTTTATTTAGGTTGGGTAAGTTTGACTGAACAGCAAAAACGTTCCCTCAGGAATGAAAAACAAACCACGTTAGACAATAGATTGGGTGACCTGGTTATAGAGTGTCCACTGGGTAAAGACAACCGGGAGAAACACAAAAGGGAGAAACTCACGGTCGATCACCACCCTCCTAGACTTTTGCAGTCCAGTTAAGCAGGGTATGACAAGCATATGAAGAAAACATCCAAAGAGTGTGTGTGTGTGTGGGGGGGGAAATCTATAAATTCCCATAAGACTGTAGACCAGTGTTTCACAACTTTTAAAACCCAAATCCACTTTCAATAAATATAACAATTTCATGGCCTCCTTTGTTGTTTCAAATTTTGTAATATATTGTGATGACTGGGAAAAAAAAAAGCCAAAAGAATTAGAATACAAACTGTCGTGTTTTCAAACTATACTTAGCCTCTTTCCCTGTGGGGGGCGGGGGGGAGGTGTCTTGGGTTGGAATGCTGGCCCTGCCTTTCACCTGTGTTACCTTCTTAGCATAGGCATCTGACCTCCAAACCTCCATGTCCTCATCTGTAAAGTGGGGATGACAAGTACCTCCGAGACTCATGCTACGTAGAGGAGGTAGAGAATGTCTAGCTTAGCACAGCACCTGGGGCAGAGTGCATAGTGGGCAGTATTCTTTCCACAAATGCTAGTTCATCAGGACAACCTCACTGCCCTCAACTAACCAGCCATCTCAGGTTTGGGCCAGAGAGGCTGGAAACTACTGGGGATGCTGTGGAAATAACTCCAGCACCTTTGAGCCTGCTTTCTGTCCACTTAGCATGTGCAACTGAGCTATTCTCAGCGGCTGCTGGCCTTCAAGAGTTTGGGGGTGGGGCAGAGACGGGAAATTCTTGGGGGCCTCCAAAACCCACCCATTTCAATACCTTTGAGGCCCTATTGAAACAAGGAGCTTGACAAGCTGGACAAAGTGGGTTGTATTTCTTTACAAGGAAGCGGTGGGGAGGGAGATGGACCTGTACGGAGAGGGATGGCTATATGCTCAGCTTTCTGATCAGGCCCTAGCCGTGGGAGGTGTTTGGACTTGTGTGGAGATGGGCTAGGGACTCAGGCAGACACATGGGAAGAGTCTAGTGAATCAGGTGTGTAGATCCATTTTGGGCTATTCGCATCCCATGATGTCTGTGGCTGCAAAACGCTCTGGGCAAGGAAAACTCAAGTGCTCCTCTGAACAATAGCTTCAGCATTTCCAGGTCAGGGCAAGAGGACCCTGAGGGTGCTTTTATGTATCTTTCCTACTTCCAGCTGATTCTAAGCACAGACCTAAGAACAAGTCCATCTTCTTGCTTCTTTGGCCCTGGAAACACAGACCTGAGGCTGCTACCGGTGATCTGCGAAGGACATGGCTTGATGTAAAAAAAAAAAACAAAACTTGCATCCTACTAGCTTTTTGACCTTGGGCAAGTCACTTTACCTCTCTGGGCTTCCTTGACGCCGAGAGGCTGGGGGACCATGACATATCATAAAGACGACTGTAGTGCTGCCAGTGTTTAGGCCTGGCATCATCCCAGGCCTATGAAAATCATCCCCCTCTGATTCTGTCTCATGGGTCCCATAAATGTCAAATTTGATGGGCTTTTTCTTAGTGAGACCCAAAATGGCATTTTTGGACTTGACCCAACTTTGCAAAGCGAGGAAAAATCAGCCACAAGGCTTGTCACTTTCCTCTCCTGACTGCTGGAAGAATGTGAGCTCCCAAGGCCAGGGTGGTGGACTCCCCATTGCCTCCCAGGGGTTGAGGGAGCCCCTGCCAGTTCAGGACGCACGGCCAGGATGGGGCCCCTTCAGCTTCACACTGTATTCTAATTTTTGGCATGTCCAATCGGTGATGGTATTCTAACAGTGAAGTCCTAACTGGCACAGCACGGGGAGGAGGGACAGGGGGGAGAGGAGGAGATAAAGAGAAGGGAAGGGACATAACTCCACGTCATGGGCTGGGAAAATGGGTAAATAAATGGGAAATGAATTTCCAGGAATAGAGACAAAGCTACAGACCAAAGGAGGAAAGGCGCTTGGCTAGCTTGTTCCAGCGCCGACAGCCCCTTCCCTTCCCAGGTCTGGCTCCCCCGCGCCTGCGGGCCCCCTCCCCAGTCGGCTCCACGCTGGGGAAGGGGAGACGACTCTGGAGCCCAGTGGCTCATTCATCTCCTGATAAACTGTTTATCTGAGTTTTAACGAGGGCGCCTCTCTTCCAGCCGTGGAGACAGAAGCCTCCTCATGTTTAGCCTGCCCTGATGTGGGGGGCCTGGGAGTGGGGGGGTGGCGACACAGGCAGGCTGATCTTCCGCCCTTTCCTCGAGGCCCACGCTGCCTCTGCGCTTGGCCCTCAGCTCTCCTGCTTCCTGCTGCCTTTCCTCTGCTGGAGGCTGGGGCCAGGGTGGACTCGAGGTTTTCTTCTGGAAAGGAAAGTTTTCTGCAGTCCTTCTCTCTCCAGCCAACTGTCTTAAACATCCGCTCATAGGGCGTGCATACACACACACACACTCTCTCTCTCTCTCTCAATAAATTTAAACAAAACTGGGTTCTAACTTGTGGACTTGACCGTGTGTGACCCAGTATCTCCAAAGGAAGATGAACAGAATGCTGCAGCTCCAGGATTGCTAGCATGGGAAAGGATTCTCCAAAATGATGGAGGGCTGTTCCCTGAAAAGACAACTGTCACCGAAGTTACTAGAAATTTAAACTCTACGCGCTTGGGGACCTGTTCCCACTGCCCACCAGTCATCCGGATGGAAGCACACTTGTACAGATACTGATGCATTTGTTGGGACGTATGCCTCCTTGCCCCTCTGTGCCCCCAGCAACGCATGGTGGAAGGGTGGCAAGCACACCTGGAGGCACACCCCCTCCTCCCACACAGATACACCACTCACGCACCCTCCCGCCCCTCCCTTTTCCACCTGGGTGGTAAAGGTTTCTGGAAACAGCCCTCCTTAGCCCCCTGCCGTGAGGACTTCGCATACAGCCCCGTCCTTTCCCCAAACACACAAGCACCCACTGCAGCCTAGGCTCACTTTTCCCCCACATCCTCTCTTCCTGCCACTTCACATAGGTGTTTATTGAGATAATATAGTCTAGTCTCCCTGACCCCCTCAAAGACTCAAGAGAACAAGGAGATAGGAGCTCCATGGCATAGAAAAGGAGGGGGGAAAGCACCTTACCCCATTTCAGGCGGACGGGGTTGATTCGCAGGTTCCAGCTACTGAATCCACCTAATGCAACATTATCACATCTCTGAAATTTTTTCCTAGCCACTAAGTCTGGCCCCTCGCCCTCCAACTATGGTGCAAGCTTGGAACGGACTCCCTGTGACCAGCTCCTGTCACCAATCACTCATGCCTCCATCTACTCACCAGCCATATACGCTGATTCCAGATGCCCTGTTTGCCAAGGAATACATGGCGTCTCTTCTCTTGAGGAGCCCAATGACTACCGGGGAAAAGAGGAAAAACAAGCCAACGATTACAATTTAGGATGTCAGTTGCCATGATGAAGCATAGGAATGTTGGGGTAGGGTTGGGGGGTGGGGGTGGGGATCTGAAAAGTCTTCCCAGGAAATTTGATGTGTTCCATAGGAGGTCATAGGCTAGAGGGTTGAGGAAGGGGCACTGGCCAGATCACATTTTGGGCAATGGAAGGAGTAGACAACATAACCCGAATCCTGTAGACAATTGGCAATGCTGTGTTAGGGCTTGAGGTCTAGAGGCTAGAAGACCAGGGGACCCTTGTGTGGTGGGCCCCTGAGGGTCTTAAGCATTATGAAATCTAATTCAAAATTAAACCTAAGTTTAGAAATCCTTGAAAGAAACCTGGGGAACCATATTAATATGCTGTTTACAGGTCCTCAATATTTTAAGACAGCACCTATTAAAAACAAAACAAAACTTGATTCTGACTGAAATCGAGGCCGTTCAGCCCTAGAACCTTTGCTTTTAATGTCTGTGCAGGGATTATTTTGTGTGCATGGAAAAAGTCCAAAAACGATGATTATAAATTGTTTAATTATTACATGTAATGATTAACCCCAAAGAATAAGATAAGCAGGTGGGGTGAAAACGGGAGAGAAAATAACTTTTTGCTGTCCATTCTCCTGAGGTAAATCTTAAAAAAAGATTTTTTACTAAGCACTCATTATTTTCATATTTAAGGAAAAATCAACAAAAAATTAAAACCTAGGTTTGAGAGGAAATAACTTGCCCCCAAGTAACCATTAGGCTGGAGATGGTGTTGAAAGTTCTTCATGCGGAAGAGAGTTTTGAAGCCAGCACAGGTTTGCAGGGCGGGACCAACCTGTATTCTTAGTGCATCTTTGTTTCAGGCTGGTGAATCGGTTCAGCGCTCCTGTAGGATTGTAAGGTGAGGGAGAAGCCCACTTGAGGGGCTTTTGTGTGCGGGGGAGTGTGTTGCTGTGCATGCCTAGAAATATGTGACAAACATGGTTTCGTGACACTTTAATCTCCCGTCTTATGCATCCACGGAGAAACCAGATTGCTTTCAAAATAAAGTGATACCCACGTCAAAACCCACCACGGAACTGAGAAAGAAAACAAACCTAAAATGCATCAAAAACCAATCTCGTGCTGGATCAAAACTCTGCAGTCTGGAATGAGTTTGGGGTAGGGCTGAGGACTGGCCGTCAGTCACCTGAGTCGAGGGTTTGGGGGATGGGGTCACCAAACAAGTGCTGGAGGGGCTTTCTTTCCCAGTTGCCAGACTTAAAAACAGGAAGACAAATTCACCGGCTGCCCTGCAAGCATTACCTTATCTACATCATCTGGGAGCTTCTGGAGAAGGGATACTTATCTCCCCATTTTATAGATAGGGAAATTGAGGTTCAGAGAGGGGAGGAAACGTCCCAGGGCCACATTCTTTGACTTAAGGATCATCTAAGAAGGCAGGGAGGGGCATTTTAGCTCAGAGGTGTGGACGCAGGGGGTTCCTGAAAGGACTGATCTTAGTTGGTCTCTTACTGTTCTGTTGATCTGAATTCATATCTGACTTACCTCAGAGGTCGTGGGCACGAGCAGGCCAGGAAGATTTACTTTGGGCAGTGACTTTTGGCAACCTGGTCAAGTCTGGGCAAGGGCCCATTTCATCTCCTCCCCCGCCCATGGTCCCACCCTCCATAATGGAGCATGACTGTAGTAAAACGAGGCTTTTGATCAAGCTTCTCCACATCACTTTCAAGACAAACAATGTCTCAGAAACCCCCAATGGCTTTTATTTTTCTTATATCTAAGGTTTCACCTTAGTGTCTTTACCCAGCTTCATTTAAAAAATGTCTTCAATTGAGGGGGAAAAAAATCACGGCATTTCATTATTGTAATTCACAAAACATACCATCAGAGAATGAAAGCGGCTTCAAAGTTAGATAAAGAACCACCTTAAATTTCTAGAAGGCGATCCTTGTCGTAGTCCCTCTAACCCATCAGGCAGCCCCTCCGTCCAACCGGGACACTTTTCCAGTCTTTTCTTTTGCATAGTAAATTAAATTCATAAGGAAGTGTATTAGTTGAAATACAAATATAGGTAAATGTAACAGCAATTAGCTCATTACCAGCACGGGTGACGGGTGTAATCGTGTTTTACCACAGGATTTTTCTAAGGTATGATTTATTATTTGTAGGAGTTTTAGAAACAAAATAGTTTTATATGTATTCTTTTTATATATATTTGTATAATAAAATTAAAAAAAATTTTTTTTCCACCCATGGTAGAGAAAGAGAATGGATAAGGTGAGAGACAAGAGGCCCCTTGGTCCCCTCCCCACGCACGGTGCACTACAATTTCAGACAAGTGTTTCTTTCCTCACGCAAAGGCTTAACCATGTTAACTAGTTAATGTAAAGCTTGATTAAACTCGCAAAGATAATCCCTAAAATGCTGGGAGAAGGGCCCTTGAAGTGCCTGGAGGTGGCAGGGAGGGGGTGGGCGGGTAATGAAGCAAGGTCGTGATTCCAAACTCATTTTCACTTTGCATTGTTTCAAAAGTGACTGATTGCGGTGGTTCAGCAAAATACGTTGAGAAAAATGCAAAGCTGCCTCCCTCGACTCCTTTAGGATTTGAGTCACCACAGATGAGCCTTTAAACGTAATAAGAGGCATCATAATTATCATGCCATGGGGGTAAGAAAATCCCGGCAGATCACATTTTACAGAATTCTGCTTTTCTCTCAAGGCTCTAGCTCAGGACAGTAGGCAGCCACATTTGAGACTAAATGTTTATGACTTAGCCCTCTTCAAGGCACGCATGTTGACTTCTGAGGCAGCCTTATTATTGGAGGTGGTTTCAATATGCTTCTAAACATTTTGACAGCCAGGCAAACCTTGTGGCACTTGTCCTCTCTTAAGGACTACGGGGTTGTCACTGGTTGTGGGATGGGGGTTTGGTGTGGTCTCTGACTCGTCCCTGAGAGCAGTGCTTTCTCATCCCGTGGTTACTGGGGTCCTAGGGGATGCCCTCATCTTTCACCAGAGGGAACTAAATTTGCCGCTGAGAAACAGGGCTTGCAGGTAGTATTGGCCTGCCCAAGGCCAGAGAGCTCCAGCTGACATGCTCTGGAGTGTCCTCCTTGCTCTCCAAATCTTAGTACTCCTGAAGGAGAAAAGGGCTAAAATAAATGTGTATACAGAAAGGGGATTATTTACAATTGGTCAAAAACCTCTAAGAAGTCTCCCGGTCACACTCAAGATGAAGGTGTGATGTTGGATGCCTTTGCCAATGTGGCTCCCACCTACCTTTCCCACCCGTCGCCTCTTTCCACTCTTGGCTCTTCACCTTAATATTTAGCTTGTCTCGAACTGCTGGGAGGTGTCTACACAGAGCCTGCCCTTCCTCCCTGTGGGTGTTCTCTCTACTCACTCTCTCCCCTTTGCAAAATTATTTGCAACTTTCTAAATTCTGCTTAATTTAATCACCTCTTCCATTCTGGATTCCATCTGGGTGGAATTAGTTGCTCCCTCCTCTCAGATCCTACCACATTCTGTACTTTCCTCTGCCTGACCAATGGCCACACTACATTCTGGGCAGTTGTCTCTCTCGACCACCAGACAGCAAGCTCTCCATGGAATCCTCCACATTTCCAGTGCCTAGTTCTGTGCTTGTCTACAGTGTTTGCATTGCATACAGTGCCTAGTAGTGTCTACAGCAGATGGCTAGTGAAGGAAGGAATCCCTGAGCTTGTTTAGTTGCTTTTGGAGATTGTCAGGGATGCAAGTAGTGGGGGAGGGGAGGAGAAACCACGGTGGTTAAAACGATGCCCATCTCTTAACTGATGCAGATCCAGACAGTGATAGCTTATAATATTGGATCTTTTCTTAGAAATCAGATCCCTTAGAGGTATGTGGAAAATAAAAACACCAATTTGACCAAAAGAGATGCTTTACAATGTAACTGGTACACACAGGTGACTTACCCGTTCTGAACTGGAGAAGGCCTGGTTGTTGTCTACCAACCCTCTCGGTAGCTGGAGCTCTCACAAATTAGCAGCTCTGTACCTCAAGGTCCACTGACTTGGGCAGCAGAAACAAGCCAGGGCAAGCGGTTGGGGGGGTGGTGAAGAGTGGTGGGCTCTCTCCCAGGAAGCTGCAGCTTGAGGTGGGGGTCGGTGAGTAGTCGAATTATCCCAGTTCATTCTAGGGAGGCACAGCTGTTGTGACGCGTCAGGCTAGCCTCAGCCCCTGGACGTGGAAAGGACGTGGAATCCCCACCCCCATCCCTGAGACCCCAGAATCCAGTCCTCGATGGAGTGATTTTCTCTCCCTTCCACCCTCCGGCTCCCAGGCCCTGTTGTCTTCTTGGAAAGGGGGATTCAGAAGCCATTTCCAAAAGGCAGAAGAGCCCCAGTCGCTCTGAGGGCTAGGCTTCCTTTGGTGGACGATTCCTCTTTGCGTGGTCAAAGAGCCTTGCACACTCTTTGGCACACTCCGCTCACTCAGGGTGATTGGATCAATGATTCAGCTCACTGGCAACACTGACTAGGCACAATTCCGAAAACAACCTTTGGTGCTCTAAGCTGTCATGCCTTAGTCACGATTGTCCAGACAACCGAGTCAAAGGTGCCCCTCTGGGTATTCTTTTCTCAGCCCGAGTGACACAGCCCAGTGCAAGAACTTCTCAGGGGCAGTGCGACATCACTCGGGTTCTGTCCACCTGGCACAAAGGGCAACGCTTTGAAGAAGAAATGGATTAAGGTATTGGATTACAGTTTCTGTAGCCGGGCTCAGGGCCTGGGCTGAATGTCCTCCCCCAAGTAGGGTGACTTGGCAGAACATTATAGGCCTCCCTCCCTCCTTCCTTCCTTTGCTCAGGTCTCCGTTGCCCTCCAGCCAGAGGGAGGGTCTAAGGGGGACCCTCCCTCCCCCCATGACTTCAATCAACGTCTTAGCAAAGAGTACACGGAGTCACATTTCTTCTCTCACACTTCCGTACAGGTTTTGTCCTCCCCCGTGGCAACGTGAAGGTGCAGGCAAGAATAGCTCGTGGGTACTATGAGTGAGTACCCACTGTACAAGTACTGAGTGCAAGATAAGGACAGCTGGGCACAGGCAGCAGCTCCAAGAAAACGAATGTTAACCTCTTTGTTCTCAGCCTCCTCCTTCTTACCAACCACCTCCTCCTTCTGACCAACACTTTTTTGCTCTGTGCCTGGTACAGGGCATTATATTTGTCATCTCATTTAGCCCTCCAAACATCCGAGTTTATAAGCAAGGACACTACAACCTGGGGAGGTCAGGTGGCTTGACCAAGGTCACCCCAAACAGACAGGGGCATAGTTACAGTTTAACTCTCTGCCTTAGCCCAAGGCTTCTGGTCTATTCTTTATGGCTTCTTTCTGTTTCATCTGGGATTCTGCTTCTTGTGTTCTTTATATGACTAACAAATAAGGAAGGTGGTGGTGGGAGTGGGGAGAGATACAAAATTGGAATCCAAGGTGACACACAAAATGTATAAGTTATCAATGGATGCAAGTATACATGGTAAAGCTTATAATGAATGGGAATTATACACACCAGGTGGGGGACAGCGGTTGCCTCTGGGGGAAAGAGAGAGTCAAATACTCCGTAGATGTTTATGTGTCTTTAGAACATTTCTTTTTTAATATTTTTATTTATTTTTTAAATTCCAGTTAATTAACATACAATGTTATATTATTTCAGATATATAATGGATTCAACAACATTATGCATTACTCAGTGCTCATCATGATACATATACTCTTAACACCCTTCACTTACTTTACACACCCTTCCTTGCCCCCCTCCCCTCGGGCAACCATTGGTTTGTTCTCTGTGTTTAAGAGCCTGTTTTCTGGTTTGTCTCTCTTCTCTTTTCTTTTCTTTTGTTTTCCAGAGAGAGCTATCAAAGCAAACATAAAACAAATAAAAATTTTTGGTGTCTAAAAGCACAGTGAGATACCACGTCATATCCATCAGAATGGTTGTTATTAAAAAAAAAGTAGCAGGTGATGGGCGCCTGGGTGGCTCAGTGGGTTAAAGCCTCTGCCTTCGGCTCGGGTCAGGATCCCAGGGTCCTGGGATCGAGCCCCACATCGGGCTCTCTGCTCGGCAGGGAGCCTGCTTCCTCCTCTCTCTGCCTGCTTCTCTGCCTACTTGTACTCTCTGTCTGTCAAATGAGTAAATAAAATCTTTAAAAAAAAAAAAAAGTAGCAGGTGTTGATGAGAATGTAGAAAAATTGGAACCCCCGCTTTGTGCATTGCTGGTGGGAAACAATACAGTCACAGAAAAAACAAACAAACAAACAGGGTGGTAAAAAATAAAATATAGACCTACAGCAAGATCCAACAATTTCCCTGAAAAAAAAAAAAAAAGAACTGAAAGCAGGGACTTGAACAGATACTTGAACACTCATGTTCACAGCAGCATTCTTCACCGCAGCCAACGGTGGAAACAATTCACGTGTTTGGCAGATGAATGGATGAGCAAGAAGTGGGACATAAAGACAACCAGAGTATGACTCAGCCTGAAGAAGGGAGGACATCCTGACACATGTGACAACATGGACGAACCTTGAAGACATTGTGCTTAGTGAAATAAGCCAATCACAAAAGGGAAAAGACTGTATGATTCCACTTCTATGAGCTACTCAGAATAGAATAGAATTTATAGAATCCGGAAGTAGCTTGCTAGGTACCAAGGGCTGGGGCCTGGGGAATGGGGAGTGCTTAATGGGCATGGAGTTTTAGTTTGGGAAGATGAGAAAGTTCTGGAGATGGGTGGTGGTGATGGTCGCCCAACAATGGGATTGTACCTGACGCCACCAAATGGCACATTTATAGTGGTTAAAATGGGGATTTTCACACAATGTCTATTCTACCATTAAAAAAAAATAAAAATCTTTGGTGTCCTGCCTGGGACGAGTAGAAGAACTTTATAAACAGTCTCTGTTGTGTACAGTCTTTCCTTGGCTTGGTCCCCATCAGGGGACACTGGACCCAGACTGAAGTGAGAAGCCCTCCCCCGGGGACAGGGGGACTGTGGGCAGGCAGCTCTCTTGACTCAAGTGGGCAAGGAGTTTGGTGCAAAGCACGTTTCTCCATTCCCTCTTCCATTGCTCAACCAAGCACTGGGCACTTTCAGGCTCAGAGGAAGTTCATCTGAAAATAAAGCCAGTCCTTCAGGGGTCCATATGGACTGAAAGACTCCCTTCCTGGTGGACTCTGAGGCAGAAGCTTGACTGAAGCCAGCCCCCTGAGTATAGTAACAGCCCTGTCAGCCAAGGCAAATCCGTCCGACCTCAGAATCCCAAATTAGCACCTGGCCCTTCGATAGGGCAACTTTGGTTTAAAGTTTAAGTGAAACCTTGACAGTCCTAGCGACTTGAGGGGAGGCCTGGGGCTACTCTCATAGGATGCTCTTTCTTCACAGGAATGCGATGGTGTGTACAGTGTGGTGTCTGCCGTCAATTCCTACAACTGCAATTAGGGCCTTTCAATGGAGGTGTCAGCCACATTCAAAGGCGGACCGGTCTCACCCATGAAATTCATAATGGGATAAAAGTTCCATTCTGGGACTGACAACTTCAAATGGAATTTGGTGTAATCTTTTATTTATTTACAGGGTTGTGGGAGTGGGGGAGGGAGGTTAAGAAAATCCCACCTCACCCAGCACTCCCTACCCCTCCACCACGCCCCCCATCCCCCCGCTTCCAGGGATAAAAATGAGGGTTGGGATTACATTAGGAGGGAAGCAAGGCTATATTTAAATATGCTTTGGAAAGTGTGGCTCCGTGTCTGAGGCGGTCCAGAGCCACAGCTTCATCCAGCCTGGCCTGGGACATTCCAAAGAATCATTTTTGAGACCTTGTGCTAATTGGTTCCAATTTATCAGTTCCAATTTCTCATGCAGCAGGGCCAGATCTGAAATCTCCATGCTGTCTGAGGGAACAACGCGCTGGAGTCCCTCCAGGAGCCCAAGGAGCCTTCTTCCATACTTTGGCTAGTCCACACATCTGATGATCAGGGCTGTTTAATTAATTCTCCAATGCCCCTTCTTTTTACTGAGCTTACCCAGGTCATTATTCCATTAGCTGCCTCTTGGTAGATCTTTCAGTGACTTTAGTTCATCTTATTTACACAAAAGCGGAGGCTTTTTGCGGTATTAAGTGAGCCCGGAGAGCCAGGGGAGGGGGCGGGGGGGCGGATTTATTTGTAATTACAGTAGGCTTCTCGCTCCCATCGCGTTCTGCCCATTCACAGGCTCCGGCCAGGGCTGGCGCCAAGGTCTCCAAGTTGCCCTGTGTTTATGTCATTGAGACGAGGACAATATTTCAGTGTGGAGCCAAGCCACAGGGATCCACTCTATAAAACCTTCACTAAAAATAGACGCTCCAACCCCTGCCCAGCCCCCTCCCCGCCTCCGCGACTCCCCCACGCCCGCCCCCAGCGCTGGAAGCACCCAGCTTCAATCCGCAGGGAGACAGGCGTGCCAAATCGGCCGGGCTCGCAGCTCTGGGGGCCCGCGAGCTCCTTTCTTCCCCAGGAGTTGTAACGCGGAATAAAAGGCGTCAATTAGCAGCCTTTAGAGCTGACAGGGCAATTAAAGCTAAATTGCAAGACAGAGGGAGAGTAAGAAGAAGGGAAGGAGAGAGAGAGAGATTGAGAGAGGGAGGGAGGGACAGAGAGAGAAAAGGAGAGAGGGGGAGACATTTCCAATATATTTTCGGTGACAGCTGCATTTTTGAGGAGGGTGAGCCTCTCCAACTACAACTGGCTGTTTGGATATATTTTCACTTGTGAAGCGATATTTTCAGCGTGCACTGATACTCCCAGTTTATTACACTTTTTATGTTAGATCTGAGCTGCTCCGGAAAATTAAAACAAACACAGAGCAAAAAGATCTTGTCTTTCCAAATGCTCCCAAGCCGCCTGAGTCCAATACACCCATTTCCTTGCAGGGTAAGTTAGATGCAATATGAAATTGTGAGGGTAGACGCATGGGTGGGAGGGGCAATGCTCTAAGGCAGGCTTGGGGCTTCCCAGAGTTTAGAGCTGGTGACTTGGGTCATCATACTTCTGCACATTTTCTGTTGTCAACTTGCTTTCCTAGCCTAGGACCCCAAGGTTATAAAACTATTGGGAAAGAGTCTTTTTTTGGTCTATTCCCGAGTGACCTTCCTTCACAGTCAGGCTTTGGTTTGGGATTTGGGAGGGCCTCAGACTTCCTTATGCAGATGGGAATTCATAACAAGGGCAGTATTGATTTTCATTCACTGTTGCAACACAGGAGTTCAGGGGAATGGATTCAAGAGGTGCTGCGTGTGGGGGTGGGCGCAAGAGAGAAGTACAAGGTGATCAGAGGAGAGAAGTCAGTCTGGGGGAAGCACCTTCAGGCCTCCTGCCCTCCCCTGGCCCCCAGCCCAGGGAGGAAACAGGGACTACAGTTCCTAAGAGGATGCTCACAAAGTCACCTTTGCTTTGCCGAACCTCAATTCGTGTCCCCTCCTACAACCAGAATCCTTGTCTCTTTCTCCTCTCTCACTCATTAAGAAGAACAACCATTTCTACAACACCTACCCAGCAACCACTGGGTGGAGGGCTTCCCATGGGCTGAAGATGAGGTAGGTGCTATCACTGTGTCTAGGTTATATAAGAGGAAACAGGCTGAGATAGATTCACTGACTTGTTCAAGGTCACCCAGTGGGTAAGTGGGGAAGCTGGGGTTGGAACCAGATGGAAGTCTCAAGGCTATCTAAAGTCTGAAGTCTGAAGACTTGCTAGTCTTACTACAGATACTGGTGATACTGTGAGAACAAAGTTCATTCAACAGGCTTAGAATCAACAGTTCTGAGCTGAAGGGACCTGAGAGCGACATTTAGTGGAGGGTGTCACAAACTAGGGTCCAGGGCCCCTGGACTTCTGAGAACCTGTTCTTGGGAGCAGAATAACGTTTTTTCTAGCTCAAGCCTCACCATTTATAGCTCAGCAAGGTGAGGCACCAAAGAAGGTCACACAGTTATGGCAGGTGAAGTCACAACCTAGATCACACCTCTGCCCCTGGACCATTTCTGCAAGTAGAATTCCCTACCATTAGATTTATAGGTCTGCTAGTATAACTTGATTGAAGCCCTTTAGGGCAAAGACTGATTCTAGGGGCTTTAATAGATATTTGATGACTGAATGTGTAAAAGCAATTTACCAGTGGTAACATGTAGGTAAACATTTGTAATGTTAATTACAGACCCATGTTAAGTGAGCTCCAGAGTGTCAGTGTTTGGTCACAGTTTGATCTGCTAATCTCAATCGCTTAAATCAGGTAAAATCACCTTTCTATGTATACCTGAGTTCTTCTCCATTCATTTCACAGTCGTAATTTTTATAGAGTGCCTCGTATGGGCCAGGCACTATTCCTGATTATAAATAAAACAGGCAATTCCCCACTCTCCTCCCCACTAACTTGTTTTGTGAGGTATTGCTGTGCCATATTGCTATTTTTGGTGAGGTTTGGATGGAGAGAGGCCCAGTTGAGTTGAGTTTTTCCAACTTGGAGGCAATTAGTGCATCTAATGCTTTCATTCATTTGTTTGTTTTCTTATTTCCTTCTATTATGCCTAAATAAATTTTTCGCCTTAAATTTTTTTTAAACTTAAAACTACAAGGTAATACCTTGTAAGAAAATAAAATAATGCAGAAGTATAAAAAGTAAAACCACGAGAGTCTCCCCTATCTGTTCCTCGAGTGGCCAGCATATTTGATGGTTTGGTGGTGTATATTCTTCCCCTGTGGTATGCATCCACAGTGGCCACACAATACGTAGTATATACTCCTAAGTTCAAGTGGAGGTACGCTGCCGCAACAGTTCAGTCATTGGGCAGGGTAACCACAACGATAGTTTTGTCGTCTGCACCTGCTGGCATCTTTTGTAGGCCTCTCAGGATATCATAGAGACCAGAAATTTCAAAATTGAATTTTAATAATGCTCAGAAAAGAAGAGCCCAAGGCACACTTTACAGCCCTTTCTCCTTGACTCACCTTTCCTGAAATCCCAGGTCCAGGACAGCCTAAACCTCTACTTGAGGCCCAAAGGATGGGCCTCAATCTGAGTTAATTTTTTTACCCCCTTTCTTTTCCCGTTTTTTTTTTGTTTTTGTTTTTTTTTAACAAAACAAAATAGAAGTGTTTGATCCCCTTATTCATGTTATTTTGCACCATGGATATATTTGTTTATTTGGCAATGTGGATGTATGTCCATGACACACTACCATCAGAAGAGCTCATTCTTTTTAATGGTTGCATGCTCTTCCATGAGGTATCACGATTAGAAAAAACAATGTTTTACTAACAAGGAGCATTTGGGTTTTCCCCACTTCTTCTTTTGCTATTCTAGACAAAGCTGCCATGGAGCAGTTTTGATACATGTCCTCTGCTTTATTCATGTGGATATTTCTTTAGGATAGATTCCTAGAAGTGAATTGTTGAATCGAAGGGTTCATGCCTTTGAATTTTGATATTGCCAATTTCCCTTAAAACACATACCAGTTTGTCCACCAAACGGAAGAGTGACCTCGACCCACACCTATTACGATGTTCATGAAGGTCGCTGCAGGAGCTGGCCAATGGGACAGGCTCAATGACAGAGCTACCGGTGGGGGAGGAAAGTCAAACCAAGAGTGCTCTAAGAAGTCAGCTTTTCTTAAGTCTCCCTGAAAACAATCATTCCCAGCAAAAGTAGATTAGAAGGAGGGCTGAGAAGGCCGGCTCCCACCTGGTGTCTGCCACTAACTAGCAGTGTCACCTGGAGCAGGTCACTACCTGGAAATCCCGGGACCCCAGTTCCCTAACATGGTGAGCAAGATCACACCCTGCACTCTTCAGCCCTCCCAGGGTGGCTTAGAAGCAAACGTATCCTCTATAGTATGGGAAGGTGCTCCGCAGGGAGGACTACTGTCCCCATACAGATACAGAGAGCAACGTGGATAGTATTAAGTCTATGCATGGATATCAAATGGCAATAGAAAGAGACTCTAAGTGTTTTGGGAGAGTGTCCTGGGTTGAGTTTCTAAACCATGTTTCTTCAAGCTTCAGAGAGTGTGATGAGTAGTGGGGACCTTCTGGAGCTCCTTTATAATGGTATGAGGCAGCTGCGGGGAGAAGGACAGAATGGTGTGTAATTGCCCAAGACCATTAGATCAATGGTTGTGTCTGCTGGACTTGGTACATAGTTGGCCCTTAAGGCACATGGAATGGATGCATAAACAGTGCTTGCTTACAACCCAACAGCATGAGCGCGCCTTTGACCTTGAGTTGCAGACCATGCGCCAGCCCCCTATATTTTGCTCCCTGATTTCATGCCATGATGCATGCTGATGCTTAGCACTGTGTGCCTGACTTACAGGGAGTCCACAGTCAATGCTCCCGTTTTGCTCCCTCCACCCTCTGTGTCTGGACCCGCCCCCCTTTGTGGCATAGTTTGTATTGATTCCCCTGCCCCTCCCCCACTTTTGGGGTGTATGTGTATGTGGCGTAGGGAACAGTCCTGTATCATCACTGCGGGCAGACACAACCGTGCTCTGATTTTCCCATTGCCACCTCCTTTGTGGTCTGATAGCGGACAGAGTGCTCACCCTAGCTCAGCACTGCATTCCGCCCCTGGGGAAGAGACCTAATACTCAGTCTTAGGGGTCTTCTGAGCTTTCGGTAAAATGACGGTGCAGGGCACCACTCCGGGGTTTATGACCCACTGCAGTGACGTGCTTTGGATTGTCCTACTTCACATCATTTCAGTTGAACTTTAATGACAGCAACAGCTAACATTTGGTGCTTTCCAACTTACAAACCCCTGTAACCCCTTTAATGCTATTCCTCCTATAAGAGGTGAGGAAACCGGGGGCACCTGGGTGGCTCAGTGCATTAAGCCTCTGCCTTCGGCTCAGGTCATGATCTCAGGATCCTGGGATCAAGCCCCACATCAATCTGGGATGATCAGAGCCCTGGGATCGGGCTCTCTGCTCAGCAGGGAGCCTGCTTCCCTCTCTCTCTCTGCCTGCCTCTCTGCCTACTTGTGATCTCTCTCCCTCTCTCTCTCTGTCAAATAAATAAATAAAATCTTAAAAAAAAAAAAAAAAAAGATGTCAGGAAACCGTGTCCCCGAGAGGAGACGTAGCTTCCCCAAGAAGTGGCAGAGCTGCATTTCTGCCCCAGGCCACCTCCCTGGGCCTAATTCTGGGGGGCTTTCCTGACGTGGCTCCTATTCTAGCCTCACAGGTCCACGGGCATTTGTCAAGTTCTGACGCCAATGGAACCTATCATCTGGGTGAGTATGAGCAGATCTAGGCTCCTTACTGGCTCTAATCCTGCTGAGTTCCACCTGCACTCTTTCCTAGAGCCCGAGGAGGACCGGGAGCTGGAAGGGTGGGGAGTCCTTAAGTTAGCAAGCCTTAAAATAGGGCCCATCCCCAAAGGAGCCTATCTTTTTGAAGTCTGGGGTGGGAGATGATCTCATGGGGGAGCAGGTCCCCAGGGAAAAGTGAGGTTAAAGAAAGCCAGACTAAGGATGACCTCCGGACACTCGCCTCTCCCTTCTGGCCTCCATCCATCACTGCTCCTCTCCCCGGCGTCTCCAGTCTCCTGGGGGATGGCTGTCTCCTCCTTTCTTTTTTCTTTAGCATCAGGGAAGATGACTCAAACGCTGCCTTAGGGCACCAAAGGCATCCACAAATTGGTCCCAATCCCAGCTAATGAGGAAAGCAAGAGAGGAGTCTGGCAGGCTGTGTCCTGTGGCTTTGGGCTTTGAGAGGAGGGGAGAAGGAGGCGGCTGGCTAGGCCCTCCTCTGACCCCTTACAGTTCTGAGGCCCAAGGCCTCATGCCCTGGGCCAGTAGATCAAGCTTTTCTAAAATTTTATCTGTTCCAAGGTAGTAAATAAACAGATCTCTCTCTCAAACCTCCATCCCTCGATTCCATACACACACTTTCCCACATTAGATTAGGCAGAGCAGAGGAGAGTTTAGGAATGCATTCTTCAGAGATCTTAGTTTCCATCTCAGCTTGTCCACAGAGAGCCATGGGTCCCGGGATGGGCCACTTGATCTCTCTGAGCATCAGTCTTCTCATCTGTGGGATGGACACACTGACACCCAGCTCAGAGGGCTGTGAAAAAGAGATGAATTCAGACATGTGACTTGCCTGGAACCTGGTCCTTCAGGAAGTAGTGTCCTTTATTATTTTCGAAGTCTTTTTCCCTTGACCTATTTGACCAACACACACATGTGAGAGTTGACAATTTCAGGGCTGACACACACCCAACACGCGTTCACTCCTTTTCTTTTAAAATTGATCCTTCCATGACTTCTTTTAGTGTGGGTACCCTCCCCTCCCCTCCCAACCGCATGGAAACATTAGCTTCACTGATGAAATGCTTTTAAGATGGGCTCAGTCCATTCCCTCCAATGACACAGGGCAGGTTGGGAGGTGAGGGAGGCTGGGGTAGTGAGTGGGAGGTAGGGTAGGGAGTAGGAGGGCCAGGGGAGGGTAAATAGTAGCCAAATAATGACCAAGAATGTTCCCTGTCTTCTCAGCTACCTCTCTCCTTTTCCCATTGCCATGGAATCTCTTCTAATTTAAGGTGGACTTCTCGGTTGATAAACTCAGCTGACTTCTTTTTTTTTTTTTTTTCACACCCGGCTTGAAGTCGGAAATTATATTGGTAAGACTCATGATGGTGGATGTTATTAATGTGCTTAATGGGCACTCAAGGCAGTTTAAAGATCTTAGCCTTTGCATGGCGCCTTTATCCCACCCTGGGGGTAAATAATGGAGATGCTAACACAGTCTGTAAAGGGGAAAGAGCAGAGGTGGCCTGCCTGCTTCACAGAGGCAGGATGCTTTGATGGCCTGTCTGCAGGCAGGGTGATGAAATCAACTTCCCTCATTTTTATACCCCTTTGAAAAGGCCAATTCTCCCAACACAATGCACATTTCCAAGTCGTTCTTAATTTGGCATGAAAATGTCTCCTTCATCTCAGGCTAGAGCCAGCGGAGTTAATGGGAAACACACATCTGGGCAGCTGTGCTCTCCCAAGTGAGGAGGTGAGCAAAGGGGGCAGGAGTGTGGCCAGGGATTAAAGGTAGCAGCCCTCAGCCCCCATCAACCCACAGGGATACAACCCATCACAGGGGAATTGTCAGTTTTCAGAGCTATTTTCAGAGCTATCTCTTGATCCCTCTTTTTCCTCCCTGGAGGTGAGGTTTGGATGGGAATGGGGTGGCCCTTGGTTCCTGGTCCCAAGTGATGGGGGGGGCATTCACTTTGGGTGCTTTACTAAGTAAGACAAACTAGTTCCTGGCTGCTCCCCCTTCTGCTGAAGACACTTTCTGTGCCTGACCTTTTGCATTAGTACTGAGCAGGGAGCCTTTGGTGGGGGATAATGGATAGGCTTTGAGCACACCCATGTCGAGCTTTCAGGATTCCCCATGGCTTATTTTCATTCCCTTCCCTGTCTAGATTCTTAGTGTCTGAATTCAAATTTAGAATGAATTTGTATCTAGGACAAAGAGACAGTGGCCCTGATTGACAGATGTATGTCAATAGTGACTTCGTCTGTGAATGCCTAGGGTCCCTGAGGAGTGCTACTTTCCTCAAGCTCATCTCATCCTTACTTTGGCCTCAAGTTTTAGGCCTATCTTTACCACACTGCAGTCTGTGTGTTATTCTGTTCAATTGTTCTCTCAGGCTGAGGAACCCTCAGGTCTGATTTCTTTGGGAATGTCTGCAAAGAATGTGTGCCATCATGGCTTTCATCAGATTCTCAAAGGGCCCTCAAAGGCTAAAATTAGGGTGATCACACATCCTGATTTGCTTGGGACCTTTCTAGTTTACACCTGTTGTCCTGGTGTAATTGTTAATAGCAACTGTTTTTGCTCATCAAAATGTCTCAGTACTCCAGCACTTTGGTGGTCATTCGTGGACATACACAGAGCAGGGGAAGATCGAGTTGCCCAATGGACATGTTTTAGCTGAAGTCAAACAAGATGGTTCTTTGCCTTCTTGTTTTAGCTCTCGAGACTGTCCTTTCCATAGGCTGTTTACTGCCACATTTTGCACTCTTGCCTTTCTTTGGTGATTGTGCTGTTTAAAATGGCCCTCAGGCATAGTGCTCAAGTGTTCTCTCGTGCTCCTAAGCACACGAAGGCTGTGAGGTGCCATATGGAGAAACGGCATGTATTGGATAAGCCTTGTTCCGGTATGAATTATGGCCCTGTTGGGCATGAGTTCAGTCTTAAAGAGTCAGCAACGTATATTACATAAAACGTTAAACAGAAACACTCATAAAACAAGGTTAGGGATTGACTGGTTCACAGAATAGAGGTTCACAGGGACCTAACCCTCATTTCCTCTAGAGCGATGGTTCAGTCTTTGCTAATTCAGGTGTCTTTCTAGATCACAGCTACCATGGATACTAAGAGTCAACTTTATTTAGCTGCCCTTGCTCCTTACTAGCTACAACACATTAAGTAGTCACTTTCCCTTGGCAGACATCAGTTTTCTTTCAGTAGGCTGAGAATGGTGCCCTTGAGGTGCCCTTCCCTTTTCAGTTGAGGAGAAGCAAGTTACTTGCTTGGAGAGGTTCTCTGGGGAAGGCAGCTCCAGATGACAGCCTTCCTGTGTCTCAGACTGACCTTTCTGTTGAGGGCTCTTGTGACAGTAACTGGAGTGGGTCTCTCCTAGGGATGCATTGTTGGGGGCAAGGTCATTGCTCACCATAGTGGAATCCATCCCCTTCTCCACCACTGCCTCCTTCTATGGAGCATCAGCAGTCTGGAGAAGTTCTTCATCACAGGGAGCACAGCAAACCAGCCTTATATCCTGGGAACATCTTTGTCTGTTTTACAAGTATGCTAAGTGAGGAGCATCTAAAATAGGTCAATTAAAAACAGGAAGACAAGGGGTCAGAACTCTCATGGGCTGAGTGCCCACAGAGAGTTGGGCATTATACTGTGTCCTTCAGTAATTAACCCAACTTCCCACGACAGTTTTGCTGGTGAGATATTATTATGTCCATTTAAAAACAGATGTGGAATGGAAGCTACAAGAGGTAAAACATTTGGCCAAAGATGCTTCGTAAGTAAGGAGCAGTGTGAACAGTTCAAACTCAAGTCTTTCTTTCTCCCTCCAAATCCCATGCTATTTTCCAGCAAAGCCTGCTTTTGGAGGCTACAGGCTGGCCTTCAAAATCGCATGATCTCTGACTCCCTAGAGAACTTTAAGAGAGAAGGCAGATCACGTTGTATAATGAAAAACCCCCGAGGTGTCAGTAATTTCTCTGGGACCCCTGAGGTCCAGTCACCCCTCTGCAGACCTTCCTGGTGAGGAGCAACAGTGGTGCTCGCGATCAGTAGTCTCCCCCGCCTCCTGGACACCGTGGTCTGTGGGCTGCTGTCTGGTGAAGGTCATCCTCTTAGCCGTGCTTGCTTTTTGCTGCTTTCGAGCACCCTTTTTCAGAACAGGAGCTCAGTTGCAACCCTCTCTTTTGCTTGGCCCCAGGACAACTTTTCCACTGTCACCGCCCTGTAGCCTCAGCTGGCACAGAAATTCCAAAATAAATGAACGTGTTGTAAATTGGGAGAAAATATTGTGTCCTTGTGGTGTTGATGTTGATTGCAGCTCGGCGGCTCAGGCAGCAATGGCTACAGCTCAAGCTGCATATTTCTTTACCCAAACACGCAGAGGGCCTGCCCAGGCCAGGAGCTCTGCAGACGCCCCCATTCACTATGCACTTTAGCTTCTAGAAGGTGTGCCTGCTGGGGCTGACAAAGTGCTGTTGATCCGCAGCCCCCAGCCAGGCTAGGGGCCCGGCTGTCAAAGCCAGGCTGAGACCCGTCTTCCAGCCACGAAGCGTTTGGGAACAGAGGCCTGCCGATCACACTTTGGCAGGAGACGGCCCCCTGGAGCCGTGCGGTGCTGGCCTTCAGAATGGCCCTGGGGCCTGGCACAACACATCCCGTAGCTAACTGAGGCCCTGTGGTAAGAGGCTTCTTGGGCCCAGAGTGGGGCTGGGCTTGCTTGTCAGGGTCTGGCTGCAGGCTCTGAGGGGGGCTTGAAAGCTTGACCACCCAGCATCATTTTGGTAGGAACTTAAATGAGAAACAAAATCCCCTTTGAAGAAGGCTATGGGCAGGGGCAGGGAGAAAGTGGTTTGTCCCAAGGATTTTCACCCCCCTTAGCCCAATAATTGGGCCTGAATTTTCCAGGAAGTAGTGGGGTTTATGCAGGTCAATTTCCAGAGCGTTTTGGAGAAGACATCTGTTTTTCTGTCTGTCCAGCAGCACATCCTCCTCCTCCCCACCAGCCCCGCCCTCGCCCCGCCCTCGCCCCGCCCTCGCCCTGCCCTCACCTCGCCCCGCCCCTGCCCTCCATGCTGGTCCATCCTTTAAAACATTGCTCCCATTTCCCAATCACATGATTCGGTGGCACAGCCTATCGCAGGCTCTCCTGCCTTTGGATGTAGGGGCGGGACATAGTCTTATCTGCCAATCACAGAACTCCATTTCCTTCACAGCATGGACGTTTTACCCAAGCTGGACCTATCAGGATTCTTACCTAGAACTTTTATTTTCTTTCTTTCCCATTGGGACTTTGGATATGGTGGAGAAGGTGGCTTGTGGTTAGGTCAAAGGCCTGAAAGGGTATGAATTGAGGATGGCTGATAGGCATCTTCTTTATGTTTGGGGCAGAGCTATTTATAGAATAAGAGAGAATAAAGGTGACACACGGTGTCATCACCAGGGAATGGGGGAGGGAATGGGAGAAGGGGCCTGTGGATCACGCCAGAATTCCTGGATCTAGTTATGCTTGAAGCCAGGTTCATCTTTAGATTTCCTGGTTAAATAAGTCAAAAGAGTCCCCTCATCCCCCCCCCCCTTTTTTAAAGATTTTATTTATTTATTTGACAGAGATTACAAGTAGACAGAGAGGCAGGCAGAGAGAGAAAGGAAGCAGGCTCCCTGCTGAGCAGAGAGTCCGATCTGGGGCTCAATTCCAGGACCCTGAGATCATGACCTGAGCTGAAGGCAGAGGCTTTAACCCACTGAGCCAACCACGTGCCCCAAAAGGTGAGGCTGTGCACTGGCCAAGAATCAAACCCGGGCGTCCCGCATGGCAGGCAAGAACTCTACCACTGAACCACCAATGCTATCCCTTCTTTTTAAATTCTAAACTAGTTTGAGCACTTACTGAAAGAGTCCTTTCTAAAATAAAGGTAGTGGCTCGTGGCTCAGCCTTGGACAACCAAATGGGTGTTTCTGAGGAGAAGACAGGAACTAGGAAGGGAATCAGGGACAACCGTTTTATGAACATCATGCATGATGGTGGTCTTCAGTCCCACCTCTGTCATTCTTGTGTGTTTATTCAACACACACTTATTGGACTCCCATCAGGTGCCAGCCCTGGGGCTATGAAAATGAATAAGGTGACCTCAAGGAGCTCATAGTCTATTTGGAAAAAAGACAGTGGAAGTACAGTGCCAGATTGTGTAGTAGTGGGATTAGAATACAGTGCCGGGATGGGAGACCAGTGCTCTGGGAACATGGAGGTTGCCAGGCAGCCCAGGAGTGAAGGGAGATGGGGACAGACTCCCAGATGAAGCAGTGCCTAAGCTATAAGCAGATTCTGCTAGGGTGGAGGTGAGTAGTAGGTGATCCCAGGTCTGAGTCTCTTGTTCGGGGGTTGGGCTGGAAGGGGCTGGGGATGAGACCAGCCCAGAAATCACGGTAACATGTGATTAGCCAGTGAGGCTATGGGAGCCACCACTGATCTCCCATCTGAAGCTATAGATGTTCATAAAGAGTTTCAAATATTCCTATCAGGAGATGATCTGTCTAGGGGCATTCATCTGCTCCAGGGTTGCCTGGGTGGCTCAGTTGGTTAACCATTGGCCTTCGGCTGAGGTCAGGATCTCAGGGTTCTGGAATTGAGACCCACATCAGGCTCCTTGCTCTGCAGGGAGAATTCTGCTTCTCTCTCTCCCTCTGTTCCTTTCCTCCCCCCTTCCCTGCTTGTGCTCTCTCTCTCTCATGCTTCTCTCTGTCATATAGATAAAAATCTTAAAAAAAAAAAATTCACCTCCTTTGTCCTCATTCCCCCCCATATTCTCTCCACTCTTTTTGACCACTAACTTTGCTACCCGTCTGGTTTTGCCGGTAGTGGTTTTCAAATACTTTTGATCATCCTTTTATCAGTAAAATAATTTTTTAATTGTGTATATCACCACATTTGTGTATTACTCACATACTTATAAATTACATGTATGTGTATGTATATATATAGCCACTGTGCAAATATATTACACAATTATAGAAATATATTCAGAAATAGGAAATTTACGAATAAAAATAAAATTAATCGTGTTTTATGTGTCTTGCTAATAGGGCTAGCTAAATACACATTAGCCAATATGCCTTTGGGATAAAGTTCATTGTTAACAAAGGTAGATTTACAGCCACTCATTTTGCACATAGTGTCTTTAGTAATCTGATTTTTTGACAGTTTCCTCATGTTTGATGATGCAGCTGGTGGAGAGCTCCTACTAGAAGTGGGATCAGTGGGATCATCTCCCGTGTTCTGATTGTTCCCTTGCACTATCAGACTTGCCCTCCATTTATACATTTTTGCAAGAATTCTTTTAAGCCATCTGTCCACTTTGTGGAGATGAGTTTGGCTAAAATCAAATAATTGTCTTAGTCTGTTGAGGCTGCAATAACCAAGTACCACCCAGACCGGGTGCTTATAGATGGCAGAATTTCTCTCCCACCTTTAGCTGCGAGTCCGAGCTGAGGGTGCTGGCGTGGCCGGGTTCTGGTGACAGCTTTCCTCCAAGTTGCACCCTGCTGACTTCTTGCCCTCACATGGTGGGAGGGGAGAGGGAGCTCTCTGGGACCCCTTATGACCTAATCACCTCTTGAGGCCCCACTTCCAAATACCATCACATTGGGGATTAAGATCACAACATATGAATGGGGGGGACACAAATATTCAGCCTAAACCAGTAATAGAAAGCATTAGTCTACTTAAGTAGGCACATGCAAATTATAATACACAACGATGCTCTGAAATCAAGCAAACCAGGGAGGGTGTCACTGTGAGCTCCTTGGTGTGGGAGTCCCCATGCAATCTCAGTGTGCTTTGTGCTGTTTGTGCTATGGGACGTGTAACGTATAGACCAAGCAATACTGCCAGTGACGATGTGGGTATTAAATAGAAAAGTTAATTTATGTTTTAAGAGAAAATAAATATGCATTGAAATGCTAATATTTTCTCTCAATCCTAGGGATTACTGTATACATCTTCCGGAATGTGAAAACCAACCGTGGAGATATCACGGTGAGGTAAATTAAAGGGGGCTACAAATTCTTTCCTTCTTGAAAGCTGATTCATATGAAGCCTTGAGGCTTTGGGCTAGACTTCTCGGGATCCACTCTCTGGGAGCCCTGAGCAGCCATGTTGGATGCTTGGTTACCCCGGTACTGCGGTGCTGAGCCCAGCCTGCTGGCAATCCCCATGCAGGGGTCAGATGGGGAAGTGAAGCTGTCTTATCTCTGCCAACCAGGTGAATACCACTGAGTGGCCTTTGTTGATATCCCATGAAACAGACTAACCAGCCAGCTGTGCCTTGCCCCAAATCTTGACCCACAGACATGTGAGATATGATAAAATGGTATTGTTTTCGGACTTTGCATTTGGAGGCTGGTTGTTACAAAGCCACAGAGAACCTGAACGTGAGACGTCACCTTTTCAGCTAGATGAATATGTAGTCCCTCTAGACTTTTCGTGGCGAATTCCTTCCTAGCTTCATTTTCAACTCTGAATGTACTTCCCAGGAGCGTTGATAGATTATGGCAGCCCTCTGTGGGGGAAGAGAGCATCACTAGCAAAACTCCAGATCTCTGACTCACAGGGAGATACGACCATTCTGTCATACCCAGGCTTAAGGCTGGATTGGATCTGTAGCCCCTGTTCTAGGTGCAATTCTGCCTGGTGATTCTCAATTCCAAGGCTTTGTCTCCTCCTCAGGGTGCGGACCATATAGAGGTTTTTCTAGGTCCTTAGCCAGTGGACCCACTATATTTTTTCTTACCAGTCCTCAGCCCCCTGGATCCTGCTCTAGCATTGATGGGATTCTCTGGAATTGGTGGAATTCTATCCTCATTTGGAATTTGGCCTTCAGTGCTTCTCTGTCCTATAGCCTGAGAGTTGTGTTCTTATCTCATCCCTTCATTTCCTTGGGCCCCTGACATTTGACTTAGTTCTGGTTGGGCTAAGGAAGGTCAGTCAGGAAGAGATCCTTGGATAGTTGGTCTTTCTTAAGAGACCAGCAACTTGTCTCCTGCAAGAAGTCCTTGCCAACTTCTCCTTCCCCAGGTTCCCTTCCTCCCCAACCCCAAAACCAGTCTGGCTGGGCAGTTTTACTTCCTCCAATGAAAACCAATTAAGAAATTGTATCAGTTACCTGTTGCCATAATGATGCTATGTAAATAGCCATCCAAAGCTCACTGGCTTGAAAGAATAAATATTTATTATTGCTCATGAATCCAGGGTTTACCAGGTAGTTCTTGAAGTCTCAGCTGGCCTCAGACATGTTCTGCAGTCAGCTGTGGATCTCATAGGTGACTCTGCTGATCTTGGTCAAGCATTTTCATATGTTAGGGGTTTGGCTGGTCATTGGCTGGTTCCCAGCTCTGGGAAGACTGGACTCTTCTTGTAATCCTCGAGCAAGCTAAGCCAGCCATGGTGTGAGGCTGCTACCATCTCATGGTAAAAGCACAGAAGAACAGAGGAAGTAGAATCATCCCAGTGTTATTGTTTAAACTTCTGCTTTCTTACCAGCCAAAGCAGACTACATGGCCATGACCAGCATCAGCGTGGGAGGCAACCATGAAGTTGCACGGCAAAAGATGGACACAGGGAGACCAATAACTGACCATTCATGCTATCAACCTAACAATAAACCAAACTCTTTTCTATCAAATGGTTGCTGAAATCTTAGCTGGAACAACAGAATGGCAGTCACTTGCTAGGAGCTGTCTTCATGAGGAAAGCAGTTATTGGCAGAAGTGAAGCAGGGAGGAGCAGGAAAGAAATGTCCTGCTCACCCTCTCTCCCTGACCTCCAGTCTCCTCCTGGGGCCTCCCAATGGCCAAACCCAACCTGAAGCCAGCCAATGGAAGAGTCCAGAAGACAAAGACCACATGGGTCAGCCTCCCTGGATGCAGAGTAAGGCAGAGCAGGGCAGAGACAGGATGTGGGTGTGTGTGTCAAGCAGGTCATTCTAACTTCAGCCATACTGCTGGGGACAGAACTGTGAAACCTGCCTCATGATTCCAACCTCAAGAACTGTGGATAGGCTAGTTCCAAACATAGCCGTGCTCCATGTCTTCCCTCCCTGCTTTGATTAGGTTTTTAGAATGTAGATGCTAAGATGGTTTAGATTTATGGGGAGAAACACCTGTGAGGAAACAAAGGAGAGGAGGCCATTAGATCTTGGGAGAGATGTTAGACCACGACACAGGTCTCACACCTATGAAGAGGAGAGGAAGGAAGGCTGGCTAGGTAGAGTCTTAGGTGGCAGTGCAGTCCTAACAAATTGTCAGCTAGGTCTCTGGGGAGTCCTTCAGAGATCCCCACCAGAAGAGTCTCACAATTTATGGGAACTGTGCCTTAGTACTCCTGCCAAGCTTGCTCTTTGAGAGCGGCTGTGGGATGCATGGTCTCTCTGCTTGCATAGTGATGCATTTAGATCCCAGCAGCTGGAGCTATCAGTCAATTATGCTTTTGGTAGCAGGAGATCTGAGAGCCATATTTCATGGCTTCTGCCCTCCTTCCTTCCTTTTTCTCCTTTTTTTCCCTTCTTTTCTTTTTTCAATTAAGATGTTTGGAGTGTTGTTTAAGCTCTAGTCTTGGTGCCAGGTACTGGTGACATAGAATGAATAAGACAGAAATATTACCTACCCTTATGGAACTTCATTATTTATTCTTCTTTATGATTTTTTTGTAGGATTCTGTTGAATGAACTCAACCGAAAGCACTTTTGAGTGGAGGGAGGGAGACTTATCATGCTCTATGTCCTCCCTTCCCACCTCCTTACTCCACAGAGCCAAGCCATTTGTGTGGTGTAGCATTAAGATGACCTTATTTCTTAAACCTGAAACCAGGCCACTCTGATTTGTAAATTTATTTACAGAAAAAGTCTTAAGAAAATGTGAAAGCTAAATCACATTTCATTATGATTTTAATGAGTCTCCTTTCAAGATAGAGGGCAAATTAATGAAACTTGGACTTATCCCAGGAAATCCATGCTATGTGTTGAATATAGCAAGCAGGCTGACATCAGGCTTGTTTGGGTGCAAAAACAGATTCATTCAAGTTATTCATAAGTTTGTCACAAGATTACATGTGCCTGGGAGTTTAGGAAAAGCTATTCAGCCGGTCTTGGGAAGAGCCAGAATCTGGGCCACACAGAGACTGAAAGTGGAATTGTAAGGTCATCTGGAATCCTGTGTGGTTCCAGGAATGTTGGCCTCAGGAGCTTATGGACCTTGACTCTGGTGTTCCACCGTTTTCATGACTCATCTCTTCTCCATGGCTTATTTTCCTCTTCCTACTGACTGATTTCCTCAACTTCTGTTGTTTATAGTTTCTTGACTTCCTAGTTTCTGACCCTCGTAACTTCACCTTGGTCACAGCATGATCCCTCTGGTTTATTTCTGTCTTACAATCTTTTGTCTTTTGCTGCTAAATCCTTCCCCCTCTTGGTATTTCTCAGCTCAAATTCTAAAGAGAAAAAAATATGGTTGTCCCTGGTCTTCTTTTTTGACAGTCCATAGTTATTGGTGCTGGATTGAGGGGTCTTTGTTCAAAAGTCCCAGTCTAGTCAACTGGGAAGGTTGGGTAGATTTCATATGATTCCACCTATGTTCCTAAGGCTTTCTCTCCTCCTGAGGCAATCAGTGTACCCGGTTCCCTTGGGGGAGAACCATGACTTCATTGTTGAAGACATAACACTTAGAAAGTCTTGTTCTCATTCTGCAGCACAATCACGGCAAATGAAATGTTGTCATCCACCTGCCAATATCCCAGTCTTTTTCATACAAACTAATCCACTGTCCCTATTTCCCAGAGTGATGGAGGAGAGTAGATGTGAGGTTTATTACGTCCACACCATATGCCAAGAATTCTGCCAAATATTCTGCATCCGTCATTTCATGGGATGAGGACAAAACCTTGTGATACAGGAATTGTCCATTTTTTACAGAAGACAAAGCTGAGACACAGAGAGGTTAAGTTACTTGCCAGAGGTCAGGAATTAGCAAGTAGCTGGCTCAGTATTCAAACCTCTGTCTTTGACTCCATGTCTCTACCATTTCTTTCTCAGCATCCTACTTCTCATGTCTTTCCTGAACTCCACTTATGCCTGGCTCAGACAGAGCTCAAAACACTCTCCTTTCTGCCCTCCTTGGCCTGATACACACATGTGTGCACCTCTCTTTGTCCTCCACTTAGCTCCGGATACCAGGGACCATCTAGTTCATGAGGGTGGCGATCATGGGCTCTCTGCTCCACTCTTCATGTTGTGCTGGCCTGTGCCACATATCTACCTCTGGGGTGGTAAAAGTAATTTTGGGTTAGAGGCTGTCGGAAGACCTCAGATCAAGTCTCATCTCTGCTCACAATGAGATGGGTGACTTGAGGCCAGCTTTTTAAAGTGACAGATGAGAAGGATATGCAAGCTTCTTTCCGTCTTGAAAGGTCATGCCCCAAAGAAAACAGGGTTCTTTCAGCTTCTCTCCAATTCTGAAAGCTAACTGGTGTTGGCTCAGGGTCCCAGACCTCTGAAGACCCAGTCCTTCGAGGTAGATCAAGACCCTTTTACCATCTCCTGATGCTAGGAGCCACCGAATGCAGTGTTTGAGAAACCGTAGGATGCTGGGTTGCAGCTAAAAAGGGCTTGAAATTTTAGTAAATGCTACTTTCCATCTGATTTGGGATCTTTCACGTGGGAGGAATGTGGAATAAAACTGAGTGGGAGAAAATAATTCTCCATAACCTGGATTTATTTTCTCCAGCTGTTTCCCAGGACCATGGTTCTGATTCATCAACACCCCACAGTTTCACACATACCATCCTGGCCTGCCTGGAGCCCCAGTCCAGGGAAGCAAAAGACTATCCAATAGGGCATCCGTCACCAGCACGTGTGTCCATTAAACAGTGAGTGCCACCATATAATTCTAGTGACTAGGCTTAAAATAGTGAGCAAAAAATATGTGGCCTTTTCTTTGCCAGTTGCTGACAATCTGGAAGGAAAGCAGTCAATAAACAAGTAATAAGTATTAGATTCTAACTTAGGCAGTTTTTCCTTAGAAATTTCATGGGGGAGTAAATCAGATGGGCTAGTATCTTTTTTTTTTTTTAAACTGCTTCTTACTGTATACATTACAGATGAGATCTCATTGTGAAGAATTCCTCCACATAGGCCAGTGGGTTTATCACAGTCAAATTCAGTTATGGTGAGACTAGTAAAACCAGTCCCATCGTAGAAGCTGATGCTGTCATGCAGCTGATAGCCTTCGGTAATCTCCCGAGAGGCAACAGGATATAGTTGGATTTGCTCCGTTCTGTAGTCAGTCAGGCCCGTGCTTAGATTCTCGTTCCTCTGCTTATTAGCTATGTTACCATGGGTAGGCTCCTCAGTCTCCTCCGGCATGTACATATCACTTACCAAGTAGTTAGGCTTATTATGTGGCTTTACAGGAGTGGACACGTCAAAATATGTGGCACGTTGTAGGTGTTCATTAAAAATTTTCAATCCTAGGGGTACCTGGGTGGCTCAGTGGGTTAAAGCCTATGCCTTTGGCTTGGGTCATGATTCCAGGGTCCTGGGATCAAGCCCCACATCTGGCTCCCCGCTTGGCAGGGAGCCTGCTTCCCTTCCTCTGTCTCTGCCTGCCTCTCTGCCTGCTTGTGATCTCTGTCTGTCAAATAAATAAATAAAATCTTAAAAAAAAATTTCAATCCTTTCCCTAAGAATGAATAAGTAAGTGACAAGATGGATCCTGAACCAAATAATGGAAGAAGGAAACTGTTAGACAGTTTTGAACTAAGCTTGTCACTCTATTCAGTTATTAGATAATTTTCCCTCTTATTTCAGTTATTCATTAAATAATTAAGGTCTTACTATATGCCAGGCTACTAGGTGTGCTGGGTTAGGGACGTATGGTGGTAAGTGGGTAAACATGGCTATTGCCCCTATAGAACTGTTTGTAAATTTTTCTGTCTTTTGTCTTCATTTCCTTCCTTTCTCCTGTCATTCTTCCCTTCCCTCTATACCTACCTCCCCTCCCTCCTTCCTTTCTTCTTACCTTCCTTCCTTCCTCCATCTTCCCTTCTTTCCTTTCTGTCCCTTCCTCTTCCCCCCCTCCGCCCCATCTCTGCTTCTTTTTCCACTAGTGGGCTTTCCATGTGGGATCTTGCTTTATAGTGAGTAAGCATGATTAAGGCGATGTTTGAAATTGTAGGGGAAGTAGCAAACTCAGAGATACGGACTTTGATGTCAATATAATGGGAAGGTAGCTTTCTCTAGTCTTTTTTTCTTGTGGGAATGAAGAGCCATAATTAGGACACTATTGCTATAGAGAGTGACTCTTACATAGGAAGGATCCAGAAGAATATTTGGTGTATAGAAGCATTAATTGTAACCATGTGGGCCAACAGCCTGGCATGAAAACGATCGTGCTCTCTACAGAGCTCTGTACAGCAGTGGGCTGTGACATCTTGAAAGCTGACCTGGGTGGTTTTCTGTAGGGATGCGGGCCAGTGACTGTTTACAAGTCTCTATATTCTATGCGTCTCTAAACAACTGGTAACTGAGGTGATGAAGAGGCAGGGGCTTTGCATTAAATAGAAGAGCAAATGTATATTTGTCGGCATTGCTCTCCTCTCCTTTGTGTTATCCTCTTTCCAAAAATAAAGTGCATTGTTCCCGGGGAGTGGCATTTCAAGTGGCAGCTGTCTGCCTTCCTGACTCCTTCCCCCAGAGCAGAGCCTAAGGAAGTAACTAGGGTTAACTTGAGTTTGTTCTGTCCTCTACCGACAACGGGTTTCAAGTTGCCAAAATAGCTGCGTTCCCAGGGTGTGTCCGGCCGAGCCCCAAATGCCCGTTGCTCGCACATTTCCAAGTGACACGCAAGCTTTGTGGGTACCTGTGTCCTTGGGGTCTACATGAGTGCTGCTCATTGGAACACTTGCCCCAGAATAGTGCATTTTTAAGGAACAGCATAACATACCCGCTGTCTTCCACTCTCTCAACAGTAAAATACAGACTGAATATCACCTCACTGGGTTTGGGTCAACGAGAGTACAAATGAGGTTTGATTTTGGCTATGCACCTGTTAACCTGAGGGGCTGGCCAAATTGGGAAGCGGACGTGGGGCCTGATGCTCTGCTTGAAGGCTGACTTTAAGAAAAACTCAAGACATAGTGGAGGGCAACTCAGGGTCACTGATCTACGGTTGTTTGCCTGTAATATTTTATTCAGGAAAACCTGTGGGCAGAATTCAGGTGCATCATTAAGGCTTCTGATTTAAATTGCCACGACCTAATTCAACAAACACAGACTAAACCTTTCGGTGTAGTTAGTACACTGAGATGTCTTTGTAAAATGATGTATCCTCTCTTCAGATGGCTGTTTCAGTGTTTTTTGTCAGCAGAGATATGCTGAAGGGATAGTATGTGTGAACCCAGGAGCATCGGTCTTCGGTAGTGGGAGAAAAGTTCCCAGGAGGTGGCATTCCAGCTTGGAGAAGACATTCCCAGCCACACTGTGCAGCAGGTACTAACTAAATGTGCTAGGGGTTGTGGTTTGTGGCAGAACATCCATCCATCTATCCAGCCATCCAGCCAGGCAGCCAGCCAGCCATCTGTCCCATTTCAAAAATGGACTAAGTGCAAAAAAAATAAAATTAATTTAAAAATTGACTAAATAGTAGGTGTTGGGGTAAACAGAAATACGATATGGCTGTACCATAAAAAAGGCATTTACTGGGTTGAATGGTAACCTCCCCCCAAAAGATAAAGACGTGTCCTCAACCCCAGAACTTACAAATATGACCTCATTTTGGAGAAGGGATCTTTGCATAGGTAATTGGGTTGAGGATCTCAAGATGAGATCATTCGGGATTCTCCGAGTGGGCCCTAAATCCAATGACAGTGTCCCTAGAAGAGACACACAGATAGAAGAGGGAAAGGACACATGAAGACGGAGGCGGGGAACGAAACTATGCAGCCACGGCCACCATAAGCTGCAAGAGACGAATAAGGATTCTCTTTTAGCGCCTTTGGAGGGAGGGTGACCCTGCTGACCGCCCTGCTTTTAGACTTCAGGCCTCCAGAAACGTCAAGGAGAAAATTTCTGTTGTTTTAAGCCACCAAGTTGTGGTAATTTGTAACGTCAGCCCTAGGAAACGAATGCAGGGCACATGCTAGTAATTTTATTCTGGAAATCCATCCTTGGAAACCAGCTTATTCTGAGCTTTTGGAGGCCTTTCATTCATTCCTTTGCTTTCTGCTCCACAAACACACAAGTCAGGGCCCCTGTGTGCCGGGCACTGTTCTTGGTGCTGAGTAAAGGAGAGGAAGTAAGAGTCATTTCAGCTCTGTCGGTGCAGGCAGCTCACAGACTGCAGGCAATGTAGGAGGTGTGCGCCCTGAGAGCACAAAGCTGGGCGGGCGGGCGGTCGGTTTGCTCTGCGCAGCAGCGGAGTGGTTTGCTAAAACACAGCCGCGGGCCCTAAGGCAGGGATGTCTCAAAACTGGGGAAAATCTGCTTCCACGGAAAGCACTCCTGGAGGTGAGCTACAGCTTCTCTACACAAACCTTAGGCTCACTTAAAAAAGGAAAGGCTGTGACTCATAATTTATGGGGGCCCATTGGGAAGAAAACAAAAGGGTCCTTTCTAGAGTAGGCGGGCGTGTGCATAGTTTCTGTGCAGAGTTTACTCTGACGCTGCCCTCTGCATCCTTTGGAGCTGGAGCTGGTGAGTGTTGGGAGTGGGTGTGTGGGGAGAGCAGGGTAGAGCGGAGGGAGGGGGAATGCCGCCAGAGAAAGGACATCCCCACCGGGAACCAGGCCTGAGCTAGGTGTGGTGGGAAATTTCCCAAAGACAGTTTGTCTCTTAGACTTGTTCAAATACGGTTGTTCATGCCTTCATGTATGGGGCGCTGATTTACTCTTGTGAGATGGGCAAGATAATTCTGTGCTGGCGGTCAATGTGGAATGGTGTATGAAGGCAGGGAGACGCTCAGGAGCTGAGCAGTCATATGGGGACAATGACACAGACCTTGACGCTAGCACAGGTTGAGGCCAGGGGCGTTCAGGCCCCGGTGTGAACTGTGTAGACGGACATGGTAATGCTATCAGTGGTTAGAAAAAGGGGTCAGTGAGTGTATGCTCAGGGAAGTCTCTGGAGAATAACTGACTCCAGGCGCGCATTGAAAGATGAATAGGATTTAGCTAGATGAGAGCAAACAGAGGCTGCATAGGTCTCCCTCTGTCCCTCGCTCCCCTTCTTAAGCCCGGAGTTGGAAGAGGATAGCATGCCCAAATGCCTACCATCAAGGATTGTCCACTGGCAAAGAGGGCAAACTTGTGTTAGCTGGGATATTGAATTCTGATAAATAAGCAAACAAAATTTTGGACACACAAAAAGGTATACATTTTTAATGTAGAAAATATAATTTGTAGCCAGATTATAGAAGACTTGAATATCTGTTAAAGTGTTTGTATCTGATCCTAAAGGCAGCAGGGAGCTATTGGTGGTTTTTTTTTCCCCCCTTTTCAAGATTTATAATCTATTTTCCATCTTAAAAGTAATAACTCATTACGGGAAGTAGAAAGACTTGGAAAAGAAAAAGAAGAAATTACCTGTAATTTCCCCTTAAAGAACTGATTACTGTCAGTATTTCTTTCTGCATGTATTTTTTACAATTGTTGTGGAAGAAAAAAAATCACAAAAATATTATTTTATATCCTGTTTTTTAATCTTGCCATTATAACACAAGCATTTCCTGATGTCATTTTAGTCCTTCAGGAATATAATTTTTAATGCTCACATCTAGGAGAGATACATTAATTTACTTAATCTTTCCCCTATGGTTGAATATTTGATTTACTATCATTTTTCATTATTATAAATCATGCTGAGATGAGCTTCTTCATGTAATAATCTTCTTCCATATTTATGATTATTTCCTTTGGCTGGATCCCTAGACAGGGAATCACTGAATCAAAGGGCATGAACATCTTTAAGCTTCTTTGAACATTTTGCCAAATTGCTTCCTTGGGGGTTGTTGAGCTTTGGAAGTACATGATGAAAGATGAGTCTCATAGCCGAGGACAGGCAGAGCCAGGCCAGGGAGAAAGAGCATTCCAGACATTCTAGCAGGAAGAGACATTCCAGAGTCACCGAAGCTGCAGCCTTGGTGATATGCTGTCCTGATATGAAAGCATTGCTGGTGGCCCTGCCATTTTTAGAAAGCCACTTTTGAATTCTTCCCTGTAAGGCCAACAGTGCTCTAGATGTGCTGGCATTTTTTTCTGTTCCTTGAGCACACCGAGCTCACTTCTACCACAGGGCCTTTGCATGTGCTATGTTCCTCTATTGGGAATGTTTTCCCTCAGAATTGTCACTACTGGTGCCTTCTTATTCATCTCAGTTCAAATATCAAATGCTCAGAGAGGTCATCTCTCATGACCCACTCTAAAGAAGTCAAACAGCCTCTGCTTTCAGCCACTTTTATCAAGTTGATTTTATTCATAGCACTCATTATTTCTGCCCATAGTCAATGTTCAACAGTTTTTTGTAGATGATTGAATGAAGTCATTCACTAATTCATTTCATTGGTTAGTATTTTCTGAGGGCCACTTTAAAATATTCCCATTGTTCTTAAGATAAAGAACAAAATATTTAACATAAATTATGGAAGGGTTTCCAGAATTGGTAACTACCCAGTCTCTCCTGTCTTGTCTTGATTCACATTGTGCCTTAGTCTCTGCCCTTTAGCCATACCCAGTTTCTTTAGGTACTTAAATGTACCATACTTCTTCTTCTTTATTTTTTCTTCCAAAGACCCTATTCATTTGACAGACGGAGATCACAACTGGGCAGAGAGAGAGAGAGAGAGGGGAGGAAGCAGGCTCCCCGCTGAGCAGAGAGCTCGATGCAGGGCTTGATCCCAGGGTCCCGGGATCATGACCTGAACCAAAGGCAGAGGCCCTAACCCACTGAGTCACCCAGGCGCCCCAAATGTGCCATACTTCTTACAGCCACAGAGCATTTACATATACCGTTTCCTCTGCTCCGGACAGATGTATTATCTTTACCTTATCAACGTCTACTCATCTATCAGATCTTAGATCAATGGCACTTCCTTGGAAACCTTTCCCAACCCCTTGCACTATGTCAGGTTCTTCTAGTACATACTGTTTGTGGGAGCAAAGATGGCGCCCTATAAATCATACCTCCTAGCATCCGCACTCTTCTTTTTTAGTGTTCTCCCTTTGAATCTACTCTGGCCCTGGAACTCACTTTTTGATAAATGAAATGTGGCAGAAGTAACATAGTACAGTTTCTGAGACTAGATCATAAGAACCTTGCATCTTCTACCTTGGCCTTTTGGAACTCTTGCTTTGGGGATACTACTCTCAGTATCCAGCCACCATGCTGTGAGATGCCCAGGCTACATGGAGAGGCAGTGGGTAGGTGTTCTCATCCTAAGGCCCCACTGACAGTCAGCATCAACTGACAATCATGCAGATGAGGTACCTTGGATGTCTAGCCCACTTGAGCCTTCACATGACTCCACCTCGATATGATATGATGGCATTCAAGCCAGAACCACCTCGCTGAGTCCAGTCAGTCCATAGAACCATGAGACACAAAAATAATTGTTTGTGTTATGCTGCCAAGTTTTGCAGTTGTTTGTTACACAGCAACAGACAACTGAAACACACTATAGCATCATGTTCCTTTCGGCATATCATTCCCCTCCTTCACTGGATTCATCATCGCTGTAATTGCGCTCCTTGCCTGATTATTTAATGATTCTCTTTCTCAGTAGTCTATAAGTTTTATGAGGGCAAAGACCATCTTGGCCATGTCTTTTTTGGTATATTTGTTTTCTCTGTTTGGCTCACCATTTGGAGTGGACAGTCGGTACTTCATGGCCTCCAAAACATGTTTGGGGATACGGCCATGGTATGAGTTTCAGGGAAGGCAGGGTTTTGCCTCCCGGCAAGAAAGCTGGAAAGTCAAATACTCCCTGTCTGTTTCTGAGACAGCTGGGGCACAGGATGTGCCCTCAGTCCAGTCAACTGGATGCTCCTGCCTGGGTCTCTGAACCTGCAGCTAGTAATGCAGAGAAGTAGGGAGGGATTAGGATTCATCCTCCTGGCTCTGTTCAGAGCCTTTCGTGTCCAATAGTGGCAGCCTGGATGCCCGAACCAGCTCTTCTCAGGTATAACTAAGTCTGTGCTTTGGCCGCCCTGCTTCCCATGGTTCCTGCCCATCCATTTTACAAATTAGTTCCCCAGACTTGCTGGTGATTCTCTGAGCTATTTGATATCCCTCCAGGAATTTCATTTTTTTGTGGACATTAGCTAGAATTGCTTTTTGTTGGGTACTACCAAAGATGACCAGTTACAAATACCCAGAATGGTAAGGAAGGCACACATGGTATTTAGTAAGTGTTGGTAAAGCAATGAATGAGTATATGCCAAGGACTCAGGAGGACATCAGGGATTCCTGGATAAATAGATTGTTAATTCAGGGGAGCTTATATTTTACTAAGTTATACATAAGCACATACAGTAATTATAGGTAAATGCTGCAAGAATGATAGGCACAAAATTATGGGAACTAACTACATTTAGAAGGGGGAGGAGATGGGCATCCCCTTGATTTATGTCAGTGACTGTAATTAGATAAACAGGAAATGTTTATTTATTAATGGAATGGATGAATAAATCAACGTAATGGTGAGGCAACATATATGAAAAAGCTCATCAATTGTACAGTGCTACATAAATGGAAAATATTATTCTTAGACAAACACTTGATTTCTTTACTGGTTAGGACGATTTATGTTGCAAACGTCAGAAAACCCAACTCACACTGGCTTAAATAAGAAGACAACTGATTGGCTTATATAGCAGAGAAGGCCAGGGAGTACAGTCACTTCAGGGGTTCCAGTGTTATGATCAAGACCTTCTCTTTGATCTCATCTGCATTGGCTTCATTTGGCTTCTGTCTACACGGTGGTTCCCAGACATTCAAAGCTTCCCTCTCTCGGGTTCATGTTCATAAAAAACAAACGTGAAACTCTTTCTGATTCTTGAAGCATCACTCCTTGGGTTTGCACTGATGTGACAGGCTTGGCCTCGCAAGGCTGAAATGTTCCTCTCTGAATCGATCACTGATGGAGGGAGATCTATATGATGCTTGGACCGACCAGGCCTACTTCATGGTCCTGTCCATGGAATTGGGGTGGTGGCGGGCCATGACACTGGACGCCAAATGCTTGGATTTGTGAGTCTTGCTTCTGCCGCTTGAGAGAAAAGTATATATTTATGTCTATGTTGGATGACATGTCTCTGAAATGGGGATAATAATAGCTCTTCCATCATAGAGTTCGAATAAGTATTGAAAGTTAATGTATGCAAAATGCTTAGACCAGTGTCTTGCTCATGGTGAGGGCTTAATGCATATTCGTTGTCATTCTTCACTACTATTGCATGGACCAAGAACAGGGAAGCGATGGGTCCCAAAGGAAACTCACAGAACTGTTACCAGAAGAGGGTATGAATGAATGCTTGAAAGGCAAAAGCAACAAACGTCCACTATAGTTCATTCCCAAGCTCTATCCAACAAACCACTGGAGGTCAGCAGCCAATAAGCTCTTGGATGAAGTCAGCTGGGATTCACAGCTTCTTGTGGGGGTCAGTCTTATCCTCCTAGAAGTTCCAGAGCATAATCATGACCACCTGATTAGCACCCCCAGCAGGGTAGAATGTCTCCTTGGCCATTATGGGTCCCTGTTTTTCCAGGCTTCTTCACCTTTGGGGCGGTCTTAGAAAATCCATGCCTTGGCCAGCCCAAGTGCATATTAAACCATTTCAAAATGTTGGAAGAGGAAGTCTGCTTGCTTAATGTGTAATTTAGCTGAAAGAACTGGAACAACTTGCATTTTGGTATGTTCCTCATTTTGCAAATGAATGTTATTTTCGTAATGGATGATAATGGCTCCTTCAGAGCTTTTCTGATCTGTCATATTAATGTGGATTGTGGTACTTTAATAAGAGTTGACTTTTGACTCCTTAGGCATGCATCATGGTTGTGAGGCTATGCAAACACTAAATCACCAGCCATTACTCTTCTTGTGAATTGCTATTTCGTTCTTATATCACTACTTACATGGGATGAGCAAGAACATGAATAATACATCAACAAGCCCAAAGCTATGTCACTGGCTTGAAGTGACAAAGAACTGTTTCTTGTTTTTTGTTTTTAAAGATTTTATTTATTTATTTGACAAAGAGAGATCACAAGTAGGTAGAGATACAGGCAGAAAGAGAGGAGGAAGCAGGCTCCCTGCCATGCAGAGAGCCGGATGCGGGACTAGATCCCAGGACACTGAGATTACGACCTGAGCCGAAGGCAGAGGCTTAACCCACTGAGCCACCCAGGTGCCCCAAAGGACTGGTTTTTAAGTCCTTACAAAATTCCAGTCAAGGAAGCAGAGTGTCCATATTGTCTAATTTTGTCTAATTCCTCATTCTTCAAGTCTCTCTAGAAACAGACTGGAGAGGTGATCCAGATGTTCAATTTTACCCAGTTCAATTTGTTTCAAGATGAGGGTGTTCACATCATAAAATAACGGGGCAAGAAGAATTCCTGGAGAGCACTTCAGGCAGAGAGGTGGTCTTACGCAAGGTTCTTAGAAAGAAAATGTAAACTCTTCAAAATTTTTCTTACAGGAGTGCTGGGAAATCTGCAGACCCCTCTATGCTAAGAGTCTACTACCAGCACTTGGGGAGACCTGGGGGGTGGCTGTGACAGTCAATAGCCACAAAGCTCCTATGACACACCCTTGTTCCAACCCCAAACACAACAAGTTCATGGCTTTCTTTGATTTCTTTGTGCAATATTCCATTAGTTCTAGGCTCACTTCTGGAAGATCCCATCAGCTCCCCTGTCTCCCCAGTACCCAGATCTCCCTCCTCTCACTCTCCAGTGGAAGATCCCATCAGCTCCCCTGTCTCCCCAGTACCCGGATCTCCCTCCTCTCACTCTCCAATGGCTCATGTTTCCCCAGGTCCCATTCTACCAGACCCATATCATCTCCCACCTGTCCTGTTGCCTCCTGCCCCAGCCTTATCCTCCCATAGGGCAACCATTTACTTTGACATATTTGGAGGCAGACCCAATACCAGATGTTACACGGCTTTGCTATAGTTCATGTCAAGCTCTACATCAATTCTTGGTTTTTAATATGCAGTCACACAATTCTCCTCTCATCAGTTTTTTTTTTTAAAGATTTTATTTATTTATTTATTTGACAGAGAGAGATCACAAGTAGATAGAGAGGCAGGCAGAGAGAGAGAGAGAGGGAAGCAGGCTCCCTGCTGAGCAGAGAGCCCGATGCGGGCCTCGATCCCAGGACCCTGAGATCATGACCTGAGCCGAAGGCAGCGGCTTAACCCACTGAGCCACCCAGGCGCCCTCCTCTCATCAGTTTTGTTAGTGAACAGTCCTCAGTTGCTGCCAGGGTAGACAGAACGTAGTCAGTGCACTCTAAGAAACTTGGGTTCCCACCTCAGCTGGACAGTCTCCCTAGCTGTGCAGTTGAGACAGTTTACTTTACCTCTCTGAGCCTCAGTGTCCTCATCTGTAAAATGGACACAATCATATACATGCCACAGGGTCTTTTAGGAAAGACTAAACTGGGACACCACAGACTCTCAGTGAACGGTTGCCCTCATTAGTTTAGAAAATCATTCAGGCAGACAGGAGGTGGATTAGTCTTGCCTGCAGAGGACACTGGTGCCTGTTCTTCTCCCCCTTCTCTAAGCTCCCTTGGACTCTCCTCCTGTCTCCTCTTTTCCTTACTTCTTCCTCAGCCCCCTTTTCAATCCCACCCAGAACTCTGAGAGGAGGCAAGAGGATAGACTTGTTTATTTTGAGACTAAATTCAACATTGACCTTCAGAAAAAACAACCCCCGCAATATGCTCTATTACCACATAAGCGCCACATTTAAACAAAGCGTTTCGTCCTGAACCGAAAATTACCATCCCGCTGGGAGGCATAAACCAGAGGGGCTGCCTGTGTGAACGAGGGACGCGCGGCAGCTGGCAGGGCTGTGTCTGTGGAAAGAAGCCGGGGCCCCTTGCTTTATGCACTGATTGGCTTGGAAACTTGCACTCCGCGTTTCCTTCCACGGACAGGGAAAACAATAGCAATCTGTTAACATGGTGGGGGGCAGCAAAGGGACGACTACTAGATTGAAATCCGTAAGAGCCCCATTCAGCCACCGGCCAGAGAATTCTGTTGGGGCTTCAGAGGACAGAGTCTGAAAACGGTAGCATGTGGATAAGACTGCAAAAAACTTCCTAGACCAAAAATAATGACAACAAACCAACAGTGGAGCTGAGGAATTTCCCTTTGGGTAATAATATTGATATGATCAAGGCAGACATTTACCGAGCACTTACTATGTACTGAGCACAGAACTAAGTGGGAGTTTCATGTATATGTATTCATTCAGTCCTCACAACCAGCCCTCCTTTCTTCCCTCCCTCCTCCCTCCCACCTTCCTCCCTCCCTCCTTCCTTCCTTCTCTTTCTTTCTCTCTCTCATTTTCTGTCATTCTTTCTTTCTCCTTCCTTCCTTTCTCTCTTTATTCCTTTCCTTTTTCCTTCTTCCTCTTTCCCTCTTCCTTCCTTCCTCCCTCTCTTCCTTCCTTCCCTTCCCTTCCTTTCCTTTCCTTTTCCTACCCTTCCCTTCCCTTTCTCTCTCTTTTTCTTTCTTCTCTCCTTCTCTCTCTTTTTTCCCCTTTCCTTCTTTCTTTCTGACTTAACACAATTAAGAACAATTTTAACCAAGGTAGAGTTGACATATCGTATTAGTTTCACACTAAACACACAGTGGTTCGACAATTCTGTACATGTCCGCCATGACCAGTGTAGTCACCACACAACATGATTACGGTACCATTGACTCTACTTCCTATGCTATACTTGTCATCCCTGTGACTTACATGTTTTACAGTTGGAAGTTTGGACCTCTTAATCCCTTCCTGCCTTTTTTTTTTTTTTAAAGAGCAGTTGTAGGTTCACAGCAAAATTAAGAGGAAGGTACAGAGATGCCCCACACCTCCCTTGCCCCCACACATACATAGCTTCCCTATTATCAGTACCCCCAGGAAGTATTTTTTTAAAAAATATTTTACTTATTTATTTGACAGAGAGAGAGGTCACAAGTAGGCAGAGAGGCAGGCAGAGAGAGAGAGGGAGAAACAGGCTCCCCACTGAGCAGAGAGCCCGATGTGGGGCTCGATCCCAGAACCCTGAGATCATGACCTGAGCCGAAGGCAGAGGCTTAAACCACTGAGCCACCCAGGCACCCCCCAGGAAGTATTTTTAATCCTCATTTTCACAGATGAGGAAACTAAGGCACAGAGAAGTTCAGTAACTTACCTAAAGTCACACAGCTGGTGGCCCGAACCCCAACATTCTGGTTCCCAGATCTGCACTCTTTTTTTTTTTTAAGATTTTATTTATTTATTTAACAGAGATCACAAGTAGGCAGAGAGAGAGGAAGGGAAGCAGGCTCCCCGCTGAGCCAGAGAGCCTGATGTGGGGCTCGATCCCAGCACTCTGGGATCATGACCTGAGCCAAAGGCAGAGGCTTTAACCCACTGAGCCACCCAGGCAACCCCCAGATCTGCATTCTTTTTTTTTTTTTTTAAAGATTTTATTTATTTATTTGACAGAGAGAGATCACAAGTAGGCAGAGAGGCAGGCAGAGAGAGAGAGAGAGAGAGAGAGAGAGGAGGAAGCAGGCTCCCTGCCAAGCAGAGAGCCCGACGCGGGACTCGATCCCATGACCCTGGGTTCATGACCTGAGCCGAAGGCAGAGGCTTAAACCACTGAGCCATCCAGGCGCCCCCAGATCTGCATTCTTAATCCCCACCTTGTACTGCTTCACTTCGTATAAGACACACTTAGCTGATGGTGCTGAGCAAGGCGATGTGGAACCACGTGGGTCTTCCCAATGGACATACCATGGTGTTGCCTGGCTGTTCACGTGCTGCCTGATCATTCCCTGACGGACTGTAGATCCTTGAGGATCTTTTCACTTCAGTGTCCCTCACAGGCCTGCAAATGGTGCCTGGCACAGAGAACGGGCTCAGTAAATGCTTGTGGGACTGAGAACGTGTAGGTGCTACATTGGCTGGTTCTGACCATGAAGGTGAAGCAGACATCCAGAGAAGATGGAGCACCACGAGGGAGAGAGAGGCCACAGAAGGTCTATGGAAGAGAAAGGAAATGAGGTAAGCCTTGGAAATTTCAGTAGAGAGAGGACTGAAGAAAGGACACTCAGGGTAGGAAAACCACACAGGCAAAGCACAGACATGGGAAGGAGAATAGTGTAGCAGTGCTCATAGGGAGATATGGTCAACCAGAGAGAGCACTTGAACTTGGTACAGATGGCCATCACCTGGGCTGGGGGAGGTGCTGGAGTTGGAGGGGAGCATGAGCAAGGCAGGGCTTTCAGGAGCCCAGGAGGCCAGTATGGGCCAGTGGTTAAGTGCTTGGAGTCTTGGGGTCAAAGCCCAGTTCAGCCATCTCCCAGGTGTGGGACCTTGTGCCAGTCATCAGGCAGAGTACCTCACTGGGTGCTGCAAGGATGAAATGAGATCGTGTTTGCATAGGACCCAACGCTCTCTTACAGTCAGTGGTGTTAACTGCCATCATTTATTCAAAACCTCAAAGCAGAGGATGGACTGGAGCAGAGACAGACCGAGCTAGGGGCGAGTTTGAAGGCCATGCCAATCACGACAGCAACAATAATAAGTTCTGATATTTATGGAGTTTCGTGCTC
Organism: Meles meles; assembly: GCF_922984935.1. Lineage (NCBI taxonomy): Eukaryota > Metazoa > Chordata > Mammalia > Carnivora > Mustelidae > Meles > Meles meles. The sequence goes on from NC_060083.1 coordinate 33,393,364, forward strand.
AGGCTCCTCATCACATAACCATCTTGAGAGGTGAGTGACTGTCCTGAGATTGCCCTCTGGCTTCCAGGCCAGTGGACCCTTCCCTACCACATCCTGCTGATGAGGTTTAGGATGTGAACAAATTGGGATTTTACTAGTGGAAACATCCCTGGGATATACATTGGGGTGCAGATAGGTGTCCTACCTTTCTGGAGGCCTCTTTCAATTCCTGTCTTTTGAGAAACAAAACCTGCCCACCCCCCACCCCCTGGGAGATATTGCCAAGGCCCCTCGCCCTTTCCCTACACGGAATGACCGTCTTCTGTTTAATTCTCATGAACTGAGAAGCATTGAGTCACACTTAACTTTCTGTAAGTTTCTTTTATATTTTGTTGTCCTTTCCAAATAAATTTTTAATTTCTTAATTTCTAGGACTAAAAGGGAAGCTCCATGAGCCCAGGGCCTTTGTCTTTTTCACCATTATATCCTCTTCACCTAGAATAATGCCTGGCATGTAGTAGGGGCTCAAGAAACATTTGTTAAGTGAATGAATATACTTCTCCAGACTACACACATGTCCCTGAGGATTCTGGTTTTCTGGCACCGACTCAGAAAATGGTAGCAAGTATTATTATTACCACCATAAACTTGCTCATTTCGCTGTAGCCCCCATTCAACAACTAGACTGTGCATTTTTTATGCTCAGCGTCCTGGGTCTTTAGGATCTTTATTTCTTCTGACTTTTGTAAGTGGCATTGCATGGAGTAGGTGCTCGGTCAATGCCAAGAGACTGACTTGTTGGTGTGGTGTTTGTCTTTCTGCATGTGTGTGCGCACGCATGGGGATGTGTGTGCGCAGGTGGACATGGGTGTGGTTTCCACACCAGCCTGCCTTCCGTGGAGCCGGAGGATGTTTGCTGAAGTTAGTCAGAGTGGCTGGGACTCAGGACTCTTGAGTTCTCTTCCTATGATTCATGGGCATACTGGGGAAGTCTATGAAGCCCGTAAACTGTGGTGAAAGCTGGTATTTAAAAAAAGGAGGATGACTTCGTTCTTCATTCCCTTTTGTACATTTTTCCACTAGTACACAGGCTCCTCCAGGAAATTTTGGATCTTCAACCATCTTTATAACAAGTCATTTTATTATTATTTGTTCTTACTTCTTTTAAAAAATAATTTGTCTACTTAACTAGGTATTTGTTCATAGTATTTCACTGATTCCTTGAATCATTCGTTGTTTTGACTCTCACATACTCTGCCCTACCGTGTGCCAGACACTGACCAGCACTGCAGACACAAGACCCGCTTTTGCCCCTGAGTTACAGCGGGGAGACCACCAAGGGTCCAGGAGCAGAGACCTGGTAGAGAGGTATGGGAGGCTGTGGGAGGAGGAAGGTCAGGGGTTCAGGGAAGGTTTCCAGAGGTGGAGCACTCTCTGAATGAGAACTTACAAGGTGCCAGGAATCATGCTAAGCACGTTGTAGACATTATCTCATTCATTCCTCACTGATTTATGAAGTAAGTGCTATAATCTCTGTTTTTGTGTGACCTTGGATGAATTAACTTTACTTCTCTAAGACTCAATTTCCTCATCTGTAAAATGGGATTTGTCAAACCTTAGAGACTTACGGTGGGGATTACATGCTTAAAAACATGTAACACACTAAGCAACAGGCTAAGTTGGGGTGACTTGGTGGCCTCGTAAATATGACTACTGCTATCATCACAACAAGACGATGAAGCCTGGAGAGGGTGAATGACTTGCCCGGGTTCCCAGAGAGAGTCAGAAGTAGGATTTGGAACCTGTGCTCATGAGCATGGGCCATACCACCTTGGTATCTGCTTGGGAATTTGGAATGGGTTTGGGGAGTTTTTCCTAGATGGAAAGGTGTGTTATTGAAAGATTTTCAGCAGAGGGTGGCCACTTCATACTTCCTACTTTGTGACCCCATTACTTACCTGGTCAACTTCTAAAATGGACATGACCCCACCACCTTCCTTGGTTTCCAAACATGGTAGCTCTAAAGTCTCCCCTTTGTTATGAATTATCGGGTGATTCTCTAGAATGCAAACCAGGAAACCAGCAGAGGATCGAGGATTCTCACTATGGAGCTCCTGGGTGGAAAATAACAAAAAGAAGTCATTCCTATAGGAGGAGTCGAGGAGCAAAAGAAACGAGAAGAGGAGAAAAGAGAAAAAAAAAATCCATTTCTGGCTCTGGCCCTGCTGACTGAAATAATTTTTATCCTCTGTACAGAGTCACCACCCAGCTCTTCTTGAAGGCACCTCCCGGGGCAGTTGTAAGGAGCCCTGATAAAGATTTACATGGTTTGTTTGCTTTCCCCAAGCCTTTGAAGACCAACAGAGGAGGTAATGTTTATGGTTGGTTGGTTAACACTACAGCTCTCTGGGGTCTCCTTCTGCGACCCCTGGGCTGATTGTCAAGGCGGGAGGCAGCAGGCCATGGCTATCCCATCTGGGGAACTGGCCATCTAAAGGCCAGGGATGGAGAGGATTTCAGACCAGGAGTTCTGGAGACTTCGCTTACCACAACAGCGTCATCACAGCAGAACGCCCCCACCATCTTCGGAATAGAACCAATTCATCCCACAGGGGACTGAACTCTAGAAGATGAGCATTAGGAGGCAAAAAGAGGTTGGGGGTGAGTCTTGTAAGGTTGGGTTGAGCAAGACACGAATAGATTTAGCTCTGAAATTGCTAATTCCAGTCAGGTGAAGGCAGACTTGTCCAGGGTTCTTTGGCGTGAGGGACATTATAGGAGGACATGTATATATTTAAAACGTAAATGAATCTCTGCTTTATTTTTTTAACTCTAATATTTTCCTGGCACTGCTGGTTAGAATTACTTGTCTGGGTGTCCTGAACTCCATTTCTGAGCCCCAGCTGAAAACCGTGGACAGCTGGCGGGAGTGGACACCTTGGAGCTCTGAAATATTTGGTATGCCTTTCCGACCTTATTAAAAAACAAATCCGTTTGGTTTTTTTCACATGTTCCTCCACATCCTAGAAGAGCTACTAAAAGAACATTGGAAAAACATGTCTTTTGGGGGTTAGGTTGGTCAACAGTTGTGGGGAGGAGAGGGCTTCAGTTCTCTGCCTCCTACAGGAGACTCTGTGGACTTACAGCCCCAAGTCTGCCATTTCTGTTTAGGAACTCCGGACTAACAGGAGGCCTCATTAGGTTCTTCTTCTGAGTAATGGTGGCATTCATTTGAGACGTGAAGCACAGAAATATTTATCCATGTATTAATTCATCTGTTCATTTTTCAGTCAACAAACTGGCCATGAGGTCCTCAGTAAATGTCCAATCTCTTAAGACCTCAGCTGACCCATGACATCGTATGAAGGGGGATCACCCCTCACTTTTTATGGCCAAGGAAACTGAGGCACTGTGAGATTGAATAATCAGACCACACAGCGCTTCTGACTCTTCTCTTTCTCCAGAATCTAAAGTGTGAGAATTATAAATGGGGAAACCAGAAAGACCTGATTCCAGTTACGGTCTTCTGCTTACCTCAGGCGAGGCCTTGGGCAAGTTCACGCCTCGGTTTTTGTTCATCTGTGGAACACTGAGCCAAGCAACAATAGCAACATCGCCAGGGGTGTCAGGAGAAGGACACCAGACAAGCTGTTCAGAGCCCTGTATGGATAGGTTCTCCTCGAGAAGATGAATATTGGCGTTATTAGGCCAAAGCTGCAAGCCTTTGCTTTGGTCCTGGAGCCTGAAAGGAGTGCTTCACGTTCTCAGAGGGCTTAACCAGCCTTTCAAAGGTGTAGCTCCCGCCTGTGCTGCTGTTCTGGGCAGAGGTGGTCCTGAGAGCAGTCAGCTTCAGTTTCTCCACCAGGAGGTAGAAATATTTAACATAACAAGGTGACCTCATCAGGGGCATACCAGATGCTATCATCCATAAACAGCCATTTATTCAAGCTGAGCAGGCCCCCCATGCCACAGGTACGCCGGGGAAAGAGAGATTGAATTGTTCGGGTCTGCAGGAGTGGAGGGCGAACAGAAAGGCAACACAACCCTTACTCATAACTTCCAATTGCTGCTATTTTATTTTTTATTTTTTATTTTTTTTCCTGAAGCAGGCTAAACAGGTTTTCCATGGAAAGGTGTGGAACAGACCCAAAGTAGGACAATGACAAAATTTCCTTTTTCATAGAACCATCTTCCTCCTGCCAGTCCCCAAACTCTCTCCGCGTCTCAACCCACCCCGCCCCCCAACCGCACAGTTCAGCACCCAGCTTCCCATCCCTGAAAAAAATGTGAAAGGCACAAACTGGGCCGACTCAACTGCATAAAGGCACTCTCTTCCTAAATGAGCAAAAATATTCCCACTTAAAAATGTATATAAAATGTTTATGAAATGAGGGAGGAGATTCAGAAGTTATTGTAGGAGCTGGCAAAAGGCAGTGCCAAATGTGTGTTAGAGCACCTCTGACAGTTTTCTCTGCAATTGCCATTTAAAAAATATGTAGACATGTTCTTGCTCCCTCCCGGGGAAGGCCCCCTCCTCCCTGGCCCCAGGCCCAGCTGCACGCGCACACAAGAACCCACCTATATACACGCACACTCTGACTGTGGACTCCAGCAAAACACGGAGCTGTTCTTTACAGGCCAGGGAGCTTGTTGTTTTAGTCTGTTGTTTTCATTTTGGTGCACCTGCACCCCTAGCCCAAGCCCCCCACCACACTGCCCCTGCCTTGGCCAACAACACCGGGATGTGTGTTTCTGAATAAGCCACGCATTATTCGATTTGGTTTCCTCAGGAATTTGGTAGGAAAACTCTGGGTCCCAGTGAATTGGGCTTAATTGGATCCTTCAGGACCCGAGCATGTTTCACCTGCCCTGTGTTTGTTCTCTGGGACTCCCTAGTCCCCATCAGTTCTGCACTCTCCTCCTTCTCCGCCTCCCCCCCCCCCACCCCCCCTGCAAGCAGCATGCACTGCGACTGAGGTCTCTACCCCTAGTGGGAACTGGGCAGGGAGCTGGGTTTGTGGGTGGTAAGGACAGCCTGGGCTGCCTGACATTCTGGTGGCTAGAGGGTGGGCGAAGAGGGTGGGCTCCAGGCTCCAGGCTGATGAAGAGCTAGTCCCTGTATTTGACGTCCAGCCGCTATGGAATTCTATTTGCAAATGCTAAGTGACCTAGTCAATATGGTACAAATTATCAGTAGCAGCAGGGGGAATGTTGGCTGCTGCCACTGGGCTTTGAAGAGATTACTGTGCTTTTGGTGCAATCCAGGACTGATGATGTCTTAAATCCAATTTCCATTTGGTGGGTCTCTAAATCACGGCAGAGATGGCCTTGTAAAAACACCGCGATGGTTCCTTCCTGGTGGGGACAAGCCAGTTGAGACCCAAATAACACCCAGAGGAAAATCATCCCGAGTCACCAGGACACAGTATGAAGGTGATCTTACTTTCTTAGCCAGAGAGGTGAGTAAAGGTCAGGAAATCAACAGCAGCTGGCTGGAATATGAGGAATAAAGATGAGAAAGGAAGAATTTGTAACCATCATCTTTACACTAACCCTGAGAGGCGGTTGTCCGTCTGGTTCAACGCGAAACTCACTGCTTCAGCTCCAGGTGGCACATTCATTTCCTCTTAGACAACGGTGATAATTTGAATTTTTTTCTGTTAAGATCAAGTGTTAAGTTGATCTCCTCACCAGATCGATCTTTTGCTCATTCTATTGGTTATCCATTGCTGCATAACAAATGACTCCCCAGTGTAGCAGCTTAAAGACAGCAGACATTTATTTTCTTAATGTCTTTTGAGTTTTTGAGGGTCATGAATTTGGGAATGACTTAGCTGTGTGTTTCTGGCTCAGAGTATTTCATGACGTTGAAGTCAAGCCAGCACGCAGGGCTGCGGTCCTCTGGGTTGGACGGTCGGCTTGCAAGATGGTTCGATCCCATGGCTATCGGCAGAAGGACTCCGTTGCTGGCTGTTGCCAGGTAGACCTGTCTGTAGGGCTGCTTGCATGTCCTCAGGGCATGGCAGCTTGTTTCCCCCATAGTGAGTGATTGAGAGAGAGAGAGAGAGAGAGAGAGCGTGCGCACACGCTAGGCGGAACCCACAGCATGTTTATGACCTAGTCTTGGAAATCACACATTGTCTCTTCTGTCACATTCTATTGGAAGTGAGTCTCTATGTCCAGCCCATATTCCAGGTGAGGGAGATTAGACTCCACGTTTTAGAGGGAAGCATATAGAGAAGCATTTGCGGGCATATTCAGAAACCACCAGAGTTACAGTTCTTCTAAATGGTGCTATAAAAATTAGCTTATTTAGATATTACCAGAGCCCTCCAGATATTTGACTGAGGGGGTATCTTAACACATTCCTCTGCCCCCTCCCTCCTACCAGCTAGATATCCTCAATTCCTTTGCCTATTCCATCACATAGTCAGTATCGATCTTTCTACTATCCTTGTATAGTGTGCTGATGAAGCTGAAAAGTGGCAGCTCGGATTTGGCATAAGATTCCAAATAAGAATACAGAGGACTGTGTAATCCTAGAGCTCATTAGCCTGTGCCAGTGCAGTGCCTGGTACCTGGTAGGTAGTCCGTTAATGTTGGCTACCGAAAGAATGAATAAGTAGATGACTAGATGGATAGACTTATTTGCATTCAAATACCTGGAGATTGCATTAGTTTACCTTTCTCTGTTGTTGTTTTAAATTTATTGTTTTATTTAAGAGAGAAAGAGAGAGTGCCCGGGAAGGGCAGAGGGAGAAGGAGAGAGACAATCTTCAAGCAGACTCCCCCACTGAGCATGGAGCCTGACGCGGGGTTTGATCCCACCACTCTGAGACCATGACCCAAGTGGAAATCAAGAGTGGGGCGTTCACTGGTCTCGGAAGCTAAGCAGGGTCGGGCCTGGTTAGTACTTGGATGGAAGAGTGGGGCGTTCAACCGACTGAGCCACCCAGGTGCCCCTGGTCTTTTTGTTTCAAGCAGCATTTTATACTTATGCCTATTGGAGCTTATTAAATAAAATGCCCACGTCAACTTCTTTATGGTCCTTTGCCCAGCTAAGATTCTCCCATTTTGTTCTTGGGTTTTTTAACCTGGATGTGAAACTTGAATCCCTACAAAATAATGTCTGCTGGTCAAGGTCATTCTGAATCCCGAGCCCATCACTTAGTATGTCATCTCACCTAGATTTCTCTCTCCTAGATTGGTGCAAAAATGTAATCTGGGAGTTGTACATACATGTAATTGACGAATTATTGCTCCAGGCTACCAAGTTATTTCATCTGTGTATATCTGCTCTGCTGCCAGGGCTCCTGATTTCCTGTCTCTCCCTCTCACTGAGCTCTGCATGCAATCAGCACTCCCCAAATGGCAAACCACCCATAACTAACTTGTTCTAACTGCACTTAAATCCAAGCCATCTTCCACAGATGTGACTCTGTCTCTTGGTAAAGACCTTTAGAAAGGGAGATTCCACGGCTCCCACAGTCCCCCTTTTCCAGAGGCCTCCGCCTGGAGGTTAGGGAGAAAAGAGTAGGGTGGATGTTGTCTTGGCAGAATAATGGGGGTGGAAAGGATTTATTCTTGGCCTTTTATGCAGGGACCAAAGTCTTTTTTGAGTATGAGTGGGTGCAGGGAGATGTGGGGGTGGGGAGGACTGGTCTCAGCGAAAGCTGGAACATCCCGCAGAGGTGGCCATTTTGAAGACCAATGTAGAGAGTAGAGAGTGGAGTTGTTCCAAACAGATGTTAGTGTCTGAGGCCGATTAATAGAGTGCATTTGGATGAACTCGAAGACGTAAGGGGAGGGATCTGAGTTCTCTTTGCTCAACTCGGGCTTGGCAAAATTCTGGCTGTAGTTTATTTTTATCTTGATCTACTTTATTATTGTTTTAAATTATAGAAATAATATGTACTCTTTTTTATCAAGTCAAATAATTCAGAAGTGTGCAAAAATGTTAATAATCTCCCCCTTCCCTCTCCCAGTCCAAACTTTGAAGTTACAACCTGTGTTTCTTTCCACATTTATTTTTTTTTTTAAGATTTTATTTATTTATTTTACAGACAGAGATCACAAGGAGGCAGAGAGGCAGGTAGAGAGAGAGGAAGGGAAGCAGGCTCCCTGCTGAGCAGAGAGCCCGATGTGGGGCTCGATCCCAGGACCCTGGGATCATGACCTGAGCCAAAGGCAGAGGCTTTAACCCACTGAGCCACCCAGGCGCCCCTCCACATTTATTTTTATGAGGATCTGTACAGAGTGGTTGTATACAATGCATTGATAGAATTTTTTAAAAATCACCTTTAGCAGGCTGGATAATTAAATCCATTTTATCATTTCACCCTCTTTCCCCCTTTTTCTTCCTTCCTTCCTTCTCAATCCATCCTGGAGCTTTCCAGGTTAGTAAACACGACTCTCACTCATCCTTTATAATACTGCTATAGATGCAGCATCATTTGGCCAACTGGTTCTCTATTTGTGGGCCCTCAGAGTGTTCCCAGGTAGTTTTACCATAACCAGAAAAGCTGCAATGAAGCATCTTGTACTAATATCCTTATTTACTGGTGCTTTAGTTTCTATTAGATTGATTCCCAAAGTGGGGTATTGGTTACTTGACAGCAAGTTTTACATTCTTGTATGCTGGTATTGGTATGATAAGCAATGTGCTGTCCTCTCTCCCTTAAATTGACTCTCTAAGCCATTATTCTATTTTGTTTATGCAGTAGCTGGTTTCCCGAGGTGGCAATGTGGCTGAGGTAAAACCCAGAAGATGTATCCATTCACTGTTTGGATGGGGAAGTAGGGTGAGTTCATCTATAGGGACCCAGTTTTGAAGTTGGTCTATGTGTGTTGGTGAGTATGTGTGTAAATGTGTGTCTGTATGTTTTAACTGACTCAGCTGAAATGCAAGGACTTACCGTGTCTAGGTGTCATTCCGTGTTAAATCAAATAAATGGTTTGCCCTGCTGAGGTGTGATATAGTATAGAGAGACAGGATTTCAAGTCAGAAGACCTGGGTCTGAGTTTCCTGGTTCTCTACCAACTATGTTCTTTTAGATGTTGTGTCTTCAGAAGAAAAATAGGCACCATCACAGTGCCCACCTTACAGTTTGTGAGAATTAAAAGAGAAAACACATTGTAAACTGTACAGCTTTCCAAATGTGCTTTAAATGTATTTAATGCAAGAAAAACACTTTAGAGGAAGATGCTGTTCTTTTTAACAAAGAGCAAACCAACAGATATACACAGTCAGAGAGACACTACTAGGACCTTATGTTGGAGGGGTCTTCAGAAACCCAGGAAGGCAAATCCCAATGTCACCCACTAGAGAGGGGCTGGCTGGGTCGAATGGGAGATTCCAGAGGCTTACAATTAAGGGTGTATTTATAATTTTTTTTTTAAGATTTTATTTATTTACTCGACAGAGATCACAAGTAGGCAGAGAGGCAGGCAGAGAGAGAGAGAGGAGGAAGCAGGCTCCCCGTGAGCAGAGAGCCCAATGCGGGGCTCGATCCCAAGACCCTGAGATCATGACCTGAGCTGAAGGCAGAGGCTTTAACCCACTGAGCCACCCAGGCGCCCCTTATAATTTTTTTTTATTTGACAGATAGAGATCACAAGTAGGCAGAGAGGCAGGCAGAGAGAGAGAGAGAGAGGAGGAAGCAGGCTCCCCGTGAGCAGAGAGCCCAATGTGGGACTCGATCCCAGGACCCTGAGATCATGACCTGAGCTGAAGGCAGAGGCTTAACCCACTGAGCCACCCAGGCACCCAAGGGTGTATTTTAAAACAGCCACACACAAAAAGCTGCTCAAGAATTTTCTGCACTTGAAGACCCAAATATCCCCTGACTGATGATGATTGCTTTCTTTCAGAGAGTTGTCTGGTTTTGGCATTGGGTGTAAAGATTCTTTTCGACAGACTGAAGCTGTTGGCTGCAGTCCTTTGCTGAGAAACCCTTGGATACTTCTCAGGTGTTTTCTTCTTCCCTCAAGGCAACCGGCTCCGTGGTGCACCCGGGACCGTCTTGGTTTTAAAGCGGGAAGTCCAGTGTCCTTAATCCTAGGCACACTGGATAGACTTGCTCTCTCCTGGATCACTTGCTCTGGGGGAAGCCAGCTGCCATGCCCCATTGAGGGCACTCAAGCAACCCTATGGTGAGATATGAGGTGAGAAACTGAGGTTTCCTACATTGTGACAGCTCTCCTCAAATGGCTAAAAAGAAAAGAAGGTACGTCATGACCATGAAAGTTGCCCCCATCCTTCACTTTCTGGGTGTTCTTCTTACTATTTTTAAATTTGAGTATGGTTGACACATAATATTATCTCAGTTTCAGGGGTACAACAGTGATCTGACCAGCTTATACATTACACATCACCATGCTCACTGCAAGTGTAGCTACCATTTGTCACCATCCAACACACCACAGTGGCATGGACCATATATCCTTATGCTGTGCTTTCTATTCCCGTGACATATTCATTCCATAACTGTTATCTCACACTCCCCTTCGCCCGTTTTTGCCAGTCCCCCTAAGGGATATGGATTCTTTAAGGCTGTGGTTCTCAAACTTTGCTATCGTGGAATATTGCTGTTCTGTGAGCTGGAAGGAGGAGTCTTTCCACTAAAATTGAATAACAGCTACCTTGCCCAGTAAGCAGAAAAGAACCAATTGAGATGGCCATAGAATTTTTACCAGTTTTCAGACCTCCGTCCAGATCAAACATTTCTTGTGTCTTATCACTTGGTTACAACTTTATGACTTTCAGATATATAATAAAATTTTATTTTAAATGGTAATTTTCCATACGGGTATCATAGGTATACTCTGAAGTATCGTGACTCCCAGTGGACTTCATGATATAGAGTAAACTTCGGGGCCATTTTTAAAGGGATTATCTTGATGGAATGTTATGTACGGACCCTTCAGAAAGTTATACAAAGTGGGGGTCACACATCTCAGTTTTTCTCGGGATAGCTCCTGGCTGGCCAGTGTCCCAGACTCTGTCCATTTAGTGCCTACCCTCACTATCAAAAGTGTTCTGGTGGTAAATTATATTTTCATCCTCGTTCTAGAGGACCTGGTAGGAAGGAATTTATTTTGTTTTGTTTTTGGCTAACATTTGTTAGATACATGCCAGGCGTGGGCTTGACCACTTTCTACGCATTTTTCTCATTTAACCCTTCTGACCATTCGTCGATGCTACTAAGAAATAAAGAACTGAAGTCTCAGAAAGACGAATCTGCCCACGTTCGATAAGCTGCTAGGTGATGGGGTCGGAATTAGAACCCATGTCTGGCAAACCCCACAGCTGTGTGCTTAGCTGACATATACCGATCTTCCTCCTTCCGTGTTAGGGGACCAGAATACTGGATTTGATTCCCAGCTGCCTAAAGTCCTTGAGAATTCCAAGGAAGTAGATGCAACCTCAAGTGGCCAGTGGGGCTTCCTTCTGGGGAAACAGTGTTCCTTGAGTAGGAAAATGAGTTGTCTGTACTCATCTGAGCACTTCAGATAACCCCAAGGGACGCCCTGTCCGTCCCTCATTAGTAGAGCCGTCTGTTTACAGGCGTGCTGAGACTTTTTTTTTTTTTTCCAATTAAAGTATAACAAATTTGCTAAGACTTCGTCCCACATAGCCCTGCCAGTTGGGCGTCTGGGCGGGGGTGGGGGGGTGGGCGGGTGGCTAAAATGAAGCCGTGTGAGTGCGGTGGCCTGCCCGGGGTGAAGAGAGAGAAGAGCAGATCTGTGTGCGTCCTAGCAGCCCGCTGTGCTCCCTCTGCTGTGGCCTGTTCTGGGACTGCGGGCCAAAGTAGCCTTGGAATTGCTTAGACCTGCCTCTGTGCCTTTAGCTGTCCGGGTAAAAACATCACCTCTCTGGAGGCCTGAGCTGGAGCACAAACCCACGTATTGTCTGGCCCCTGGCAGGCTAGTCTGTGGAGGGGACACTCTAAGAGCTCTATTTTAATCTTTTGGAGCTGGGCCAGGGTAGGAATTCAGCTGCCAGCCCCAGGCTCCCCACCCCCATGCTCTCGCCCCAGCCCCCATACCGCGACCCCCTCCTCCTGGTTTCATTTGCTCTGACCTCCCATCATGAGAGGTGCTGGTGTTCTTTTTTTTCCCTCCCTTTCTCTTTTTTAAACTACCAGGCTCTTTCATTGATTTGACCTCCCAAAGTGAGGCAGACCAGGGCTCCTCAGTGGGCTACTTGGGGCTCAGAGCTGGCATGAGGCCAACCCTTGAATCCTGAGCTTTACCTCCAGATGTGTGTGCCTCTGTGCTTGTGTGGACTGGTGTGTTTGTGTTGTAGGTGTGAGTGTGTGCGTGGGGGGGATCTGAGCGTGCTGGTGTGTCTATATGTGTTTTTGTATCTCTAGGACTTTTCTCCCCATGTAGAGAAAATGTACGGGGTAGAAAAACTGAGGGGAGAAGAGGATGGAGGGGAGAGGAAAGGGTGGTCTAAGTCCCTACACCTCCCCTCCTCCCTCTCCCAACAATATGCCCCTGGCTCCAGGCCAGATAATCTCAGTTGTCCCTCCAGCTGGGTCTTCTCGTCCCTCCCTCAAGTCACTTGGGTCTGATTCTTTGGATAGGAAGGAGTCTTGTAGAGAGACCATGTGGTATAATAGGCACAGGACTCTGAATTCCAGTCCCAGCTCTGCCACTTGCTGGCTGTGGGCTACTGGGCGAGTTTCCCTTCCTTTGAGCCTCAGTTTCCCAGTCTGTGCAATGTGGATGACAATGCTACCAACTTCCACAGAAAGTAGAAGATTACAACGGCACTCCAAAGATGACCCACAATGTTAGCTCCTTTTGTGCCTGCCTATCCTTCCCCAGGAACAAGCCCGAAAGGCAGCCGTGGGGCTTGGTCCCTGACCTCAGTGAAGAAGCCCCCAGCTGAGAAGGAGGGGCTGTGTTCTTCCTAAAAGGGCAGGAGGGGGCAGAGGGTGTGGACCTCTCTCTCCCACCCGGAATCTCCCATTTTCTCTCACCCCCATCCTTTCGGCCTCTGCCAGTGATGTGCATTTTCCCCTCTGCACCGGCCTCCCAAACTGACTCATTACCTCGACAGGGTAGCAACTTCCAAAACAAAACTTTTTCAACCAAGGAAAATATAACTATGGGGAGGAAAACATTTCAATATCAGGCCTCCTGGGACCCAAGGAAATGTACTGAATGTTTGTCAGGGAATGATGCTGCCCTGACTTCATGGACTTCTCTGAGAACGTGGGGAGAACAATGCCTGGCACGTGGCTCCGGCCAGACCAACATGGCCCGAGGGAGGGCCAAGCTGGTGCTCAAGTTGCCCCAAACTCGAGAGAGTAAAATGTGTGTCCAGTATCATGCCTCAAAGCAGGCGCCACGGTGGTATGATGAACATCTTACACAAAGGGAGGCCGCAGGCTGCGTCCTCTGCCAATCTCTCATTGGCCCTTCTACCCCCAAAGACATGCCCGTTGCAGGCCTGCTGCCTGGCAAAAAGGTCTGCTTGCTTCCCTCCTGCATTCTGGGGCATGGCTAATGGAGTCCATGCTATACTTAATAATAGTGCCTCCTGGAGTTGTGCGGTGCCTTGGCCCCTTCCGGGCCACTCCAGGGAAGGGATCTTACGGTAGTGATTGGGCAGGATCTGAGAGAACAGCTGGACAGTGGTGCTGATGCCAAGTCAGGATGCCAGGGAAGGGCCAAGAGATAATCCAGACCCCATCCACTGTGATTCTGCAATGGCCTGGACAGCCACGGACACAGGAAGTGAAATAGATGGGACCGTTTTCTGAGACCGACTGCGGTCAGAGTGAGGCAGGAGGAGGAATTGTGGCGAGCGGTGGTATTGGGAAGGGATGCTGAGGGCAGACCCGCCCTTTCTCTCTCCACTTTCCTTTAGCTACAGTGGACTCCCTGCCACCCACCTGCGGCCACCTGCCCTCACTGACAAGACTAAGGACAGCACAAAACACGTCACAAAACAGAAGGGCTCTCAGAAAAATCTCTGCTCATCCCTGATAGGGACTCTGTGTGACTATTTTAGATTCACGGAATTTCAAAGCTGGAAAAGATCCTATACATTTGACGGATGTTTTCATTTGTGAGTTCCGAGAGGAAAAGTGTCTTGCTTGCAGTCACAGAGCTAGAACACGGGCCTCACAGGAGAGGGTCTCTGTGCTTGATTGTCATTATCTGTGAATTCCCTTGCATATCTGTCTATGCAGGGGGTCTGTTCCAGAGAGAGAGCTTCTACTGGCCAATCTGGGCATTCCTTTCCCATAGCTCCTAAGTCAGTGGCATATGGCATCCTGGGAAGTTAGGAGTCTGGGGCCCTAGAGCTCACTTGACTGAGCCTCAAGTCTCTTATTTGTAAAACAGAGATAAAAGTGCTCACTCTGATCACTTCACAGGGCTGTTTGTCAAACTCAAACAGGATGGTGCTTGGGAAAGTGTTTTATAAACATATAGGACATTGCAGTTATCAAAAGCTTGATGGGGAAAGGGTGTGTGCAAAAGTTTGGCCTTATTGGGCATGGGGACCAGACTTTTGAAGGTTTTGTGGGTCTGGAAACCTCAGCGGGTACAGCCGGGATAGGTGATGTGCACATCTGTCTCTGCGCTGCTCCATCACTGGCGTGCTCTGGTGACACTTGGGTCAGTGCTGGCTGGAACAGTCTGGAAGCACATGCTGCCCCACATGCAAAGAGTGGGTTTCGTCCCAGGCCCTTCGCTTCCTTCTACTGAGGGACTGACCTTAACCCCAGCCTTCTGGAGATGGGTGTGCGGGTAGCTGGTGGAACTTTGCATGATGTCCTAAAGAAATACTTTCGAGGAACCCTGAAGGGACAAACTGAGCTTCACCCCAGCCGTTTAAGAGAGGAATCCTAGGCTGGCAGGCATTTGGAAAGGCCTTTGAGTCCACATCTTTACAGAGCAATTGAACGATGTGTGGAAATTAACGTGATTTTAAGTGATCTCTTCATCAGTTGTTCACCCTTTCACGGGCATTTGTGCTAGGAGCTCTGGAATGTGGAGGATATAATGGCGGAAAAAAGGAGGCAGTTGCCTTTGACTTAGAGCCTCTGATCTAAAGGAGTGTATCCCCGGTGTCTAACTTCCTCTACTGTGTGTCTAATACCAGGGTCAGTTCCCTCCTGTGGCCTGTAACTTAACGCGGTAATTGCCAGAACTACGACAAATAAGCAGCATTGTAATTATTACTGTTATTATTATTGACAGAACAAGGAGCACAATGCAAATGTGAGAATGCCACAGGCTACTTGAGGAAGAAATGCATTTTCATAGTCAAGAAATTATGACAAAGATCTCACTTACTAGACAGGTAATGTTGGGCAATATTGCCTACTTGCCTACTTCCCTAACATAATTTTTTAAATTATTGTTCGAGAGAAGGAGGAGTTATTTCTCATTGGCAGATGGAAATACTGGGTGTTGTTACCTGGCCTAGCTTATCAAAAGGCACAGCATTCAGTGAAGCTCACATCTTACCCAGCAGCTTGACTCAGAAAGGCCACCCCCTCTGTCCCTCCCCCAACACCTCCCCAGGAGTGTTCATAGAAGAAAGAGGATATTAAAGAGCAAGGTCATCTGTTTGGTTTGAAAAAGAAGGTAAACTTTTATTCAAAGACAGAATTAGGAAAAGAAAGTAATGGTTTGCTTAGAAAGATGACAATTTACATAGGGAAAACAGCACATTTGGCCAGGACAACAAAACAGCCCTCTGAGGCTGTCAGGAAAGCCGACCACAAACATGCCAATGAAGAGTTGAATGCGCGCGTGTGTGTGTGTGTGTGTGTGTGCGCGCGCACGCGCGCGTGTGTACTTAAGAGAATTCAGTAAAATAGCCTAAGACAAAAACATGGTCTAAAGCAGCGTATTTCCTGTCCTTGGGAATTCAGGAGAACCTTCGTGCAGGTTCCTGGGATCGAAGCAACCTCTTTGTAGTGTTCTCAAAATCAGAAGAAATCTCAAATCTTAGCTGGAGGGGGTTGGGGTAAGGGAGGAGCGTTGTGAGTGTGGAAATAAAGGGATAGAGAAATAGGACAGCACATGCAGAGATGCACTGAAGACATTTAAACAAGCACGCAGTGGAGGAACGATCAAGGTTAAGATGTCCAAGCTCCTGGGTGCAACTTGGTGAGAACACTTGCCATGGCGGCCCCTCCTCTATTTTCAGTACTTGGCAATAAGCAGTTATGCCCAAGAAATAACCCAAGTGCCACTGATCGACCAAGGGCCAACTGGTGAGATATTTCTGGTAACTGTTAAACCAGTACCCCAAACAGTAACTCTTCCAAAGTTTCAGTGAGAAGATTTTGAAAGCTCAGGCTGAAAAACGTGTGGCTTTGCTGAGACTTGGAAAAACCAGCAGGTAAGCCAACTGCTGACCATTCTCTTAGTTTTTTATTTAATTGACATTTCTCCACACTGAAGACGGAGGGCTTGGAAACTGTCCTTGAAACAGCAAAAGATCTTATGAAGAATCAAAAATATTTTTCACTTCTCCTCGCATGAATTGTATTTCGACAACATCAGGTCGGATATAAAGCCTATTAGTATTCTTTAATGCTTATGAAATAAAGTCATTCCCTCTGCTAGCTAAGATTTCTTCTGTTGACAGTTTTTCTTCCAAATACAGTTAGGCAGGTAGGAAATTATCAAAAATACTTGCCATTAGAAAAATTATCTTAATTCTTGTTAACCCCTGACCTCTTATAAACTGGGAGGTTGAAGAGGCATGCGTTTTACCAGTATTGTTTATGATTGAGTGTACTGGCCATTTACAATATCCATTTAAAATGTTCAAATAGTTTGCAAAAGTATATATTACAAAATATTATTGTTTCAAGAGTGGAGGTCACATTTAATACACCATACATGATTCATCTGTACATTTACAGAGGTTTAAAGCACACAAAATTGTGCGGATAATGTACTGAAGTCTAAACTTTTACATACACTCAGCTGCATACATAGCAACAAGATACATTAAGTTTTGAACAAATAACCAATAATCAGCCAAATCACTATGTACACATCAGGCAGGAAGCAATTAAACACTGCCTAATAGAATGCCACTTAAATTACTTTTTCTATGAAACATCTCTCCCTGACTACACGCACGCACGCACACACACACGCACACACACTTCTTTAATTCTTTTTCCATCACAAATATTAAACTGATGCTTGTGACCACACATACGGGATATCCCCCAAAATCCGGTTGATCACAGGGCAAGAAGCAACACAGCAACTCAGACTGACTTAACACAACAGTTTGCCAGACTTGGTTTTTATAAATCAGCTACTGTATAGTGGTTACTGTGAAAGCATATTCAGACTTCCACGTCATGGGCTGAAAGAAGAGGACCAAAGAGCGTTAACTAATAGCTTGATAACATTTGCCACTAAGTTAAATATTGGATTTCACTAAAATAAAAAAAATATGTATCTGGAGGGGAAGGACCATAGGGTTATATCTAAAACAACCACAACAAACCTCCTCCTTCCTTTATCAAAATAGAATATTTTCACCATCTGCCTATTTGGTTGTTATACAAAACCAACTGTCTTTTTGAAAGATCATTTTACAAATTCATTAATAATGGAGATAGGAGAAATTGAAAACAACAAATATAACCCACTGGGTGCAAAAGTGATGGAGAAACCAGAGACCCAAAATATGGCAAAATCAGTGCTTCATAAACAGTCAATGGATTTTTCTAAAAATACTTTTTGCTAATGGCAAAGTTCAACACCTCAGAAAAACTCTGAATTAGGATCTTAGAATAAGTTTCCAAGCTGTGCAACATAGCTTCAAATACACTACCCTTGTTGTTTGTAAGGCCGCATTGAAGTTGAGCTTAACAGTCGTAAGCCATGTGTTTGAACATCTCATGAGTGGTGACCCGCAAAGAAACAAGTTTTTCCCTTGTTCCCTCTACTACCTGTGGAGAGGTATCGCTGCTTTCCAAAGAGCTCCCTTACAGTTTTCCTTCAAGGTGTAACCGGGGGGGGGGGGAGGGACCCCAAAAGGTTCAGGCTTGAGTCACTCAATCATCTGGGAAAGTATTTCGACTTTATAAAGTGACTTGCAACTCTCTGGGAGTGTTCTCTTGTTAACCTATAACTACCCTCTCTAGCTGGTTTGTTATAATTCAGTCAACACATACAGCAAGAGAGGCACACACTCTGCTGTGGTTCTGCTACATACAAATTTGAGAGTACTGTAAGGTAATGCCATCATCTTTCCGACAGGATCGATTTTAAGAAGCCAGTGACTTCTGTGTGCTGTTGACAGAACGAGGGAACTTAAATCCACAGCAGACCCCTGAACAGCTCGAGTTGATAGTTCTCCAAGAGAAAGTGAGTACGTCTTGGGTAGAGCATGAAGAACAAGGTGGGGAGGGAAAGGAGTTGGGATTTTCTGGTACTCCTCTTTGTCTAAATTTGCTATCTTCAAGGGAAGAGCTGAATGTTCACCAGAGTGCACCTTTGCATGGCAGGATAACAATGAATGAGAAGCCAGTCCTCTTTCCCACTTGTCTGGCACGATCTCCTGGCAAGGATAGAGTAGGTGTTTGCCAGGTGGCTCCCAGACAAGGTCTTTTTAGGGGAGTACAACAAGGCTTCAGTCATTGCTTTTCATAAAGTGCTTTGGGATCCTTCAGAAATGGGGGCTGGAGGAATATTATTACTAACTGGCTTCAACTTTCAAACCAAATGGAACCATTTTATCCAGTGTAATTATTGCTTTGAGCATTAGTGAATGTTCTTAAAATGGAGTGGGTCTCATCTTTAAGTATCCACTTCTTAAAATACCCATTCCCTAGAGTAAATGTTTTTAATTAGTGTTTCCCAGTTCCCCTCACCAATTAAGAGGATGTGATAGCCTTGTAAATGGTTGCCAAGCATACACATTGGTGACTTGTGTTTTCCGGGCTGTCTTCCTTTATGAATCGCCAGCAAGAAGGAAGTCAGTGATGTCTAGCCCAACACGCCCTATGATGGCCTGACTGAGGAGATAGGCTTTTACCTCTTCTAAAACATCAATGAGAAGATGTACAGTGATAATGGCTATACTCTGTGAACTCCTTCTGGCCCAGGAATGTGTTTTGTTCTGGATTCTTTTGTTTTTCCAAGGGACTTGGAATAGAGACAGACATATGGGAGGGCCTTGGTCACTGATTTTTGGGGATTTTCACCAATGATGAGAGCTGGGTTAATACAAGTGAGAGTTAAGCATGGTAGAAAAATTATGGGACAGGAGAGTTTCCTCCAGAGGCCCCCAGATTGGACTTAAAAAAAAAAGTGCCTGGGTGGCTCAGTGGGTTAAAGCCTCTGCCTTCAGCTCAATTCATGATCCCAGGGTCCTGGGATTGAGCCCCGCATCGGGCTCTCTGCTCAGCAGGTAGCCTGCTTCCTCCTCTCTGTCTGCCTGCCTCTCTGCCTCCTTGTGATCTCTGTCAGATAAATAAATAAAATCTTTTAAAAAAAGACAAAAATTCATCATATCCAAGACAAAACAAAACAAAACCATCAAGATAAAACAAAAAAGCAAACCAAAAAATCCTCAGAAATTGTTAAGTCTCCATGCCTGGACATAACAAATAAAGGATTGTGAATTAGAGAACATAACTGTCTCTCATGGGAATCTATTAATTTAAATGAGGCTCACAAGATGTTGCAAAGTGTAGGTACAGGTGGAGGGTACCTACTTGAACAAATCCTGGCTAAATACTGAGGATATAACATCCACTTCTACATAGGAATATTGCTAGGAATATACATTTTCAAACCAACTCATTGTGCCCACTGAAATAGAAATGTGCAGTATTCATTTCATGGGCACTCACCTCTTTTCCTCATAGAAGGTGAAAAAATAACCCATGATCTCAATATAAATTAGTGTGTTTGGGTTTAATGCAATTTTACTTTATGAGTCATTATTTGGTGCAAAGTGCCAGAACTTGCCGACCAAATGAGGGGCCAGAAGGGTGGGTCAGTCTCTGCTTTTGCTGCCTATTGAATGCCTCTCATCCAATTAACAGTCACAAGCTTCCTTCCATGCCACCAGAAAGGTCATGGTCCGAGAATCACTTGGTTTCTTAGTTTTGGACAATTCCAGCTTTCAACATATATAATCTGTCCCATAATTAGAAATAAGTAGAAACTGAATGCAGATGATGCTGTCATTTTTATTATTAAAGGGGAGTCATATGGTGTGTAATATTAAATGACATTTCTCTCCAATTTGCTTTTTAATTAACTTAGATATTAACTATGTGAAATTTGTATTTCCTGGAAACAAGGAGCTCTGTGATAATGGAAATCTTTTACGTAAAAGTTGAGAAAGGGAGTTGAATTTGGAATTAAAAGATAATCTACAAACTAGGTAAGTAGCCAGTAGGCAGTCAAAAGTTGACTGTTAGTGTGTACCGATTCCCAATGGGCCAGCCTACTATAAAGGGAATGCTTCTGGGTTCTGACCCTGAGATTAAACTAGCTCTGTGACCTTGAGCAAGTCACTTAACCTCTCTTGGGTTTAATCATCTCATCTGTAAATACAAGGACTTAGACTAATTTTATGGTCCTTTCTAGCTCTAACACTCCATATACATAAGTTCACTCAGAACAGAAGAAAACTGCATTTTAAAATCCTTGCAGGCATGGGAAAGGAGCCACAGTGATTCTGCTCAAGAATCTTTGTGTGTGTGTGTTGGCGGGGGGGTGGGGGGGTTGGGGGGGGTGGTGGTGGTTTCACTGAGTATAAAATCTCTTAAAAAAATAAAGAATGAGCTCTGGGCCTTAGTTTTCTAATGACCATAGGCCATGGGCCAAATCTGTACCTTTCCGCCAGGGTAATTATTTATGTTTAAATCAAATGTTTTAAAAATGGAAGGGATCGGAATAACATTGTGAACAGGGGACTTTGTATGAACTCCCATGAGGAGGAATGGTAGAACTGTGAGGACAGGGGTAGGGCCCGTAAAGAGCAATATTTAACCCAAATGCCTGTGAAGCAGAAAAGGACCATTTAGAATATCAGTAAACTGAATGAGTCTTGGCCCCAGGAAATAAGAGAAGGTTCAGGCCTTTTTTGAATATGCAGTGTGATTTCTCTTTGATTTGGGTTTCTCATTTGTGAGAAAGGCAGGTGAGAGGCATTAAGACCAAAGCACGAATTTCAGGTGTTTCAAAGTATAGCCTTGGAACCACTGAGGTAGGGGTGCACAGATGTACCAGCGTAGCTGTAAGGACTCCATTAACTGCTGTGCCGTATCCGAAGGGCACTTTCTCATTCAATGACCTTCCAACACCTAAGAATCTGAGCAGACCCAATATCATTTTCAGAGACAAAGACTCATGGACTAACTTATCTTAGGATTGTAGAGGAAATGCTCATCTTTCTCTTACTCCTCCTTGTCTTGTTTTTAACCTAGGTTTTTACTTAATTTAGCTATGTCCCTACACCTGAATAATATAAGGCCCATGTCCATGCTTCAATGGGAGATGTGTAGGAAGGGCTGCTTTGTGCCCTATTTTACCTTTGCACGACAAAGCTAGAAGCAAAACATCCTCTACTTTTGCATCTAGTGGCTTCCACATAGCACTAAATGAAGAAAACGACTGCCTACTTAATCGTATATTAGTGCTGATGGATAAATTTGATTTGGTGACCAGCTGAGAACTCTACACTTTAGAATGACTTGGTTTAGCTAACTGGGAACCTAGAACAAGTCCACCTGACCTTGTGCCCTGAAGATCTGGGCTTCTTTCCCTTACACTCTTCTAAAGGTTCGCAGTGGAAGGAAAAATAATTCTAATCTTTCATCTCTAGAACTCCCCACCAATCACAAATTCATGAAAGATACCTAAACCCAAAGGTCAGATTACAGATCCAGCTGTAGAACTGAGGGTGGTTTTTTAGGTAGCCCTGTCTCCAACAAGAGTGCCTCCCAACCGGTCGACATGTTTGAACCCTTGTGTCTACGGCTCCATGTTGACACAAAAGCTCTTCTATGCCCTGAACTGGGAAGAACACTGGCAACTCTCACCTCCACCCAACTCTTTCCTAAAAAAGAGGGCCTTGAACTTGTAACTTTTGGAGTTTTAACATTCAAACCATTTGAAAAGGGATGGGGACACAGTGGGAGCGGGATGGAGGGAGGGTGATGGAAAATGCGACCCTCCCTAAAGGGACCCTCCCTAAAGCATGCTGCTTAGTATTTCTGACATCTGGGATGTGGTTGGGCCCTCGGGGCTCATCTCCGGACCCGTGGGGCAGGGCAGGCCAGAGTGGCTTCCCGGGGGCGGGCTCAAGGCAGCCCAGGGCTTTGCGTTCACCATCGCCGCAGAGTAGGGCTCCACGTAAATGCGGCGTACGGTGGGCCTCGGGTCCTGGAGGCTGCTCTTCCCCTCTTCAGGGAGGCTCGCGGTGTGAGCTAGAATCAGGCTCCGGGGCCCATCGGGGGCTGGTCCCAGCCGCTCCGCCTCTGCAGGATCGTGGGCCAGGCCACAGGCCCGGGACGGGTGCTGCGTGTAAACGCCCTCGGACAGCGACAGCGACTGCGTCTCGCTGTGCATGCGCAGCCAGCGCTGGTGGCGGCTGAAGCCACCATAGTGCTGGTGCTTGGCCGGCTTCCGCTTTCCCAGGAAGCCCAGCGCCGGCCGCGAGCCTGGCGCCATCTTGGCGTGGTTCTTGGACGCCAAGCCCGTCAGCGTCAGGCTGTGGAGGACCTCGGCGCACGAGTGGTCAGGGTCTGGCCCCAGGACCCGGCCCTGGGGGTCCTGACCCGGCCCCAGAGGACTCTTCATGTCATGCACCTGCAGGACGTCGGGGGCACTGCCACTTAGGCCGCTTAGCGCTTGCTGGGCGATGTCGTGTGATGACAGGTACACCAGGTCCAGGTCTCGGGGGCTCAGGGCATCACTGGAGTCGTAGTCGCTGTCGGTGGGGAGGAAGACTTCTGAGCAGCCTTCTTCATCAGAACAGGGCTGTGAATCTGCAAAGCCTGAGACCCGGGTTAGAAAAGAAACTCTTAGCCTGGGCCTGCTTCATGGGGTAGGATCTGTATGGTTGAGCCCTCCCCACTCCTGTGCCTAGAAGAGCCCTGGGCTTCGTTGAACGGTCTCTCTACTCCTTGAAGGTAGTCATCATTTTTGAACAAGGGGTCCCACGTTTTGGTTTTGCACAAGGCCCTATAAATTATGTAGTGGGTCCTGTGCTTAGCTTAAGGGAAAGGAGGGAGAGGAACTTGGACAGGTCCAACCTGGATAGTGGCAGAGGGTGATGTGTCCTCATTCCCCATGTGCACTTTTATTATTGGCTGGACATGTGTAGAGAGGATGAAACAGGAAAGAAAGCTGAATGTTATTCATTCATTTCCTATCCTTATTTCAGAGATGATTTTTGATTCGATAGAGTAGCAGGAACTTAAAAGGGGAGGGGGAGAAGAGGTGACACTATGGGGACGGAAGTCAGGTTAACTGGGTTTCAGATCCTAGCTATCCTCCACCTACTTGTTCTGTGATCTTGGGAGAGTTACTTAAGTTCTTTGAGCTTTAGTTTTCTTATCTGTAAACTGGGGATGATAATAGAACTTCTTCCCTAGGATGACTGTAAAATAGAAATTGATTATGTTTATAAACATTTACCCCAGTTGTCAGGTGTTTAAAAAGAAAAAAATAAAAGCAAAAGTAAGGCCAAAGAAAAAACAAAAACAGAAGATGAGAGGCAAAAATAAGCCTCAGAGTGCATACTATAGTGACCATAAGTGAGCCAGAAGTTTCGTTCTTAGATATTTGTCCTTTAATGCACTAGTTGTTTTCAGCCAGGTTGTACATTTTGGTGGGGCAAGGACTGTCTTAAAAATCCTTTGAATTTCCCATGGAACTCAGCCCAGGGTAGGTACTTGGTAAATATATGCTGATTTTGAAAGCATATATTTATTTGAAAACATGCAAGTGCTCTTAAAAATATTTACTTGAAAACGTGCAAGTTCTCCTAAAAAGAAAAATTGCTGGGGGCATCTGGGTGCCGTAGTCAGTTAAGAGGTCGACTCCTGAGGTGGTGATACCGGGTTTGTGAGATGGAGCCCAGTGCTGGACACTAAGTCGGCTCCAGAGTCTCTGTCACTCTCCTCCTCCTGCTTCTGCTCGCTCACTCTCTCTCAAATAAATGAAATAAATTTAAAAAAGCAAATGAAAAATTGCTAATTTACAAATCAGGTAATCTCAATTTAAAAAAAATCTCTGTAGGATTTTTAAGTAGAATTTAGTAAACTTATGTTTAAAGTCATCTGGAAGAGAAAATTTATGAGAGCAGCCAACTTTTTTTTCTTTTTCAAAGATACAATAGGGAGGAGCCTGACTTACCAGATACCAAAAAATAACTACATTTAAAAAAAAAGATTTTTATTTATTTGGCAGGGCGGGGGAGATGGAGAAAGAGAGAACAAGAACAAATAGGGGGCGCAATAGAGGGAGGGGGAGAAGCAGGCTCTCCACTGAGCAGGGAGCCCAATGTGGGGCTTAATCCCAGGACCCTGAGACTATGACCTGAGCTGAAGGCAGACGCTTAAGCAACTGAGCCACCCAGGCACCTCCAAAAAATAGTAGAGATTTGGTAGCTAAAACTTTGTAGTATTGGTGTATAAATGGACAGATAGATATGTAGAACAGAAAAGTAAAGTCTACAAATAGTGGTAATTCTGTGTGATAACATGTGGTTAAGATAACATTTCAATGTAGGGAAGTGAACAGATTATTCAGAATATAGTGTTGGGACAACTGGCTATCCCTTTAGCAAAATAATTAGAAAAAAATCCTATGTCATGGCATATATAAAGATAAATATTGTTTAGCTTAAATGTGACAGGCAAACCCTACAAGTAACAGAAAACAGTATGTTTGTAATTTTAGGGTGGCATGGTCTTTGTAAGCAAGACAAAATCCTGGAAGTCAGAGAAGTGACAAATTTGACTGCATCACAGTTTAATACTTTGTAAACCACATGATACTATAAACAAAGTAAAAAGGTAACTGATAGATTAGAAGAAAACAGTAATATTATGTATAACAAAAGATTAATAACCAGAATATACAAATATTTTCTGTAAATCCATAAGAAGACAATCCAGATGGGCAGATGAGAATCAGTTCTTCAAAGGATAATTAATACAAATGGCCAATAAACATAGTAAAAATATTCAACTTTAGATAGGCTATAATTACTAACTAGGTGGTAATTAGGGAAATGGATGTTGAAACAACAGGACATGTTTTTGCTCGTCATATTTGGTAAAAATGAAAAGAGTGATAATCTCATGTGTTGGTGATGTGTGGGGAATCAGGGACACTCGTAGAATGATGCTGGGAATATAAACTAGCACAGCTCTTCACATAGTGTTTTGGTACACTATATTAAAAATGTGCATATCATTTGTCCCAGCAAGTCCTTTTTTAGATATCTGTGTTTGAGGAATTGTCACTCTGTATACACGGAGACATTTACAAGTTGTTTACTGCAGTGTGATTTATAATAGGGAAAATGAGAAAGAATCTTGTGGCTGAGACTGTGTGAAAGGAAGACTTAGAGGCACCAAACTATTAAGAAAAGAAAAATCACTTGAGAAAAGAAAAATCGCTTACTTGCAAAATTCTGCAAGGGAGTCCAAATTCAGGACTGGCTTGCTGATTGAAAAATACAACAGGTATTTAAAGTAAAAACCCACAGGATTAAAGGTTATAGTTACATTGTTCATGGTGGAAAATCAGATGTGATTATCAAAAGAATATTGCAGACTTCAGGGAAAATTTTTGTTTTGTTAAGGAGTTAGTAATTTATACAAACAGGATTAAGGTTTCTTCTATTTTAGGAAGTAGAACCAGATGTAATCCCCCCCCCACCACCATTTTTTTTTTTTTTTTTTGCTTGTTTGTTTATTTCAAGGTCAGGGTGTGAAGTGCTTCCTTTCTCTTTTTCCTGACTATGGAAGATGATGTGTGTGCTTACTCATTGGCAGGGCAAGATTTCAGTTTTGTTCTCTCACGGTTGGCTGCTACCCAATATTTATTATCCTTTTTTTGGTTAAAATCTTAAGTTTTCTTTGAGACAGGGATACACTCATGTAAAAGACCACAGTTTTTCAGCTTCCCTTGCAGCTAGGTATGGCCATATAACTAAGTTCTGGCCAATGAGTTAGAACTGAAAGTACTATATGAAACTTCTGGAAGGCTGCCTAAAGAGAGCTGGCTAGGCCCATGGGGCAGCCTTAGGGGAAAAAAGTCACATGCTAGGGTGTTAGAGCTGAAAAAGGGAGTGTGGAATCTGAGGACCATGGAGTCCACATTACCAACAATGAATTGTCTGCCTCTGGGCTTCTTTCATACAAGAAAAATAAAGTGTTTTGTGTTCATGACACTCTTATTTGGGTTTTTCGTGACATGGATCCAAACATAATCCTAACTGATGCACATCTGAATGTCTATTATTAGGAGGATGGTTTAAAAATTTGGGCACATCTGTATTATGGAATATTGTCCAGCAGCTACAGAGGAGATCAACCCATCTACTGTTCTTTACGTAATGTTTTCCAAAAAAGACTCCCTTTCCTAATTTTCTGAGGTCTACCCATCTGTTCAAGGGTTCCCCCAAATGTAGCCTTCTTTAAGAAACACTCCCTAGGGGCGCCTGGGTGGCTCAGTGGGTGTTAAAGCCTCTGCCTTCGGCTCAGGTCATGATCCCAGGGTCCTGGGATTGAGCCCTGCATCGGGCTCTCTGCTCAGCAGGGAGCCTGCTTGCTCCTCTCTCTCTGCCTGCTTCTCTGTGATCTCTGTCTGTCAAATAAGTAAATAAAATCTTTAAAAAAAAAAAAAAAAAGAAACACTCCCCAACTATCCCAGAAAAAATTGCTCACTTGTCTGCATTTCTCTAACACTTCTTGCTTCTATTATCCTTTGGCATTTAGCCTGTATAGACTTATATTATTAGTTGTCTTTTTAAATACAAATATAACATCCTGGATTCCTGGTTAGATCAGAGCCCTCTTAGGGCAGATATATTTAATTCATCCATTCAGTCAACAATGAAGATTCTGTTTTGCTTGAGCTCCTGCTCTAACAGAAGCACTGTTCTTGATGCCCAAGTAAATATAAAATTAATAAGAAATGACCTGTCTCCAGGGAGTTTACAGTTGTAATGAAAGTATAGGGCATGTATGCATACATGAGACTAGGAGAACATGTATTTTGTAAGAGAAGTTTAGCAAATATGATGTAGGTTTACAGGAAAGAGATTGCATTTCATTGGGGCAGGATTGATAAGATACTCTATCATCTATTTATTTATCATCTCTTATTTATTCCCTCATTTGTCCCTATTCTCTACATTGTTTTATTTCTTCATCCACTTTCAAAAAGTGATTTAGGCAGCTATTAATATGCAAATGATGAGAGGATTAGAAACCAGAGAGGAAGAACAGTACAAATGGCCCTACTTGACTATAAAAAGGGAACAGGAAAGGAATTTGGGGGAAATCAGGCTACAAAAGTAAGATGCCAGTGATTGCACTCTAAATTTAAATAATTTATCCTAGGGAAATTAGGGCTATATCCATGCAGGACTTGTGCACGAATGTTCATAGCAATTTTATTTGTATTAGCCCCAAACCAGAAGCTACCCAAATGTCTTTCAGTGGATTAATTGTTAAACGGTGGCACATCCATACTATGGAATACTACTTACCAATAAAAATAAAGAATTCCATTTATGTAACATTCGTGAAATAATTACAGAGATGAAGAATAGTAGTAGCAGGGATAGAGATGGAAGGAATGAGTAAGGCAATAAAGGGGGAACAGGAGGAGTTTTGGGTGATGGTACAGTTGAGTATTTTGGTTATGGTGGTGATTACCCATGGCCACACATACGATAAAACTGCACACAGCTATGCAAGTATGCCTGAGTGCTTGTGCGCGAGTGCGAGCACATGCTTACACATGCGTGGACAAGTGTCCGCGTAACTAGTGAGATCTGGTTGTGGTGTTGTATGAGAGCTATGTTTAAGTTGTTGATGTTGGGGAGGTTGGGGGAAGGGTACATGGGAATTCCTGTACATTTCTTTGCAACCTACTGTTTCTCTAATTATTTCAAAAATAAGTGGTTAAAAAGAGGGAGATTAATTTTTTAAAAAATAGGGGAGAGCCAGAAGAGAATAGTAAATCTTAGGTAAGGAGTTTGTACCTAATTTTGTACCCAGTGGGTAGCTACTGAAGAATTTTGAAGAAGTAATTGACAAGTTGAGAGCTGTGATTTAGGATAATCCTGTAGCAGGTAGGATGTAAGATGAACTGGATGAGGAGGAAACAGACAGAAGGGAGGCCAACCAAGAGGCTGAGGTCCAAGCTATGTTTCTTTAAAAAAAAATTTTTTTTTTTTCAGATTGTAGGGCTGTGCAAGAGCAGTGGTTATGTGGAGGAAAATAGAAATCCAGGGAAATTACTCATGCAAAGATGTTTACTAAGCACCTGTTTTATGCTAAACATATAGGTATCTGCTTTTAAGCAGCTCACAGAGTGTGGATTAAGATAAATAAGTCAAAAAATACAAAAGATTAATATCAGATAGTGCAAAGTTCTATGAAGAAAATGAATCTGGGTTTAAGGTAGAGAGTGATTTGGGAGGAAGGTTCTTTTGCTAATGTAGCCAGGGGAGGAATCCCCGTAGAGAAGGGAGTCTGGGTGAGAGAGGATCAGAAGGAATCAGCTAAGTGAAAGTCTGAGAGAAGTGTCCTAGACAACTTGGAGAGGTAAGTGTAAAGGCCCTGAAATGACCAGCAGGTTTCAGGGCTCAGTGTCTGAATGGTGGTATCTGCCTTAAACTGGAAGAGCTAAGTGCAGCAGGGTTAGGCAGTAGATTTGGGCTGGGTTGGGCAGTGGAAGAGGTAGTAAATTTAATTTGGATAGATTGGCCAAGATATCCTGGAGGAGATAGAATGAGAGCCTGGGTTGCAAGGCTGAGGGAAGATGTTTGTGGGTAGAGATGAACGAACTACTGGAAAGGAACTTGAAGATACAAGAATGGTAGGCTGATGGACATAAGAAGGGGTGATCACTTGTGAGCAACAGTGCTGGCACTGGTTTTTAGTGAAAAAGAGCAGAAGGACATGAGGTGGGGAAGAAGATAGACATAGACAGATTTTCATGCTAGAAAAAGAGAATTGGATAAAGTCTTGGACTGAAGGACTTTAATAATCTTACAACAAGTTTTAGACAGCACATTTCCTCATCTTTTGTGAGAAAAATTGGGCATTGCAAGTAACAGGGTCTCAGAACTATGGGATGTTTTTGATGATGGTAGCAATAGGTGCTGTCATCGTGACGAGGAAGAGAGGTTAACTGAAGATTTGAAATTGGGCTGGAAGTAAGATCCAAAGAATTGAATTTAGTTGAGCTTCTCTGTCTGATTAGGGTTTCTATTCAGCTGGCCACATGTATTCATTTGTGCCTACACTAGTAATAACAATATCTGACATTTTCTTAGTGCTTACTGTGGGCAAGCCATTATGCTAGGTAGTCTAGGTCCTTCATCATATTTAATGTGTATAACAATTCCCATTGTGCAGATGAGAGTATTAAGTCTTAGGCTTATGACATTTTTAAATTTATACATGGCTGATAAGTAGCTGATAGGAGCTCACATGCAGATTTGTCTCACTCCAAAGACCTGCCTACTGCTGTTCATGTTAGCATTTTCATGGCTTTCCATGGAAGCTTCCTGAGGGCTGGGGCCTGGTTCATCTAATTTAGTTTGTGTGGGACCCACACAGAGTTATATTAATTAAACTCTTAGTAAGCACTTCTTGATGTTGCTGCTGCTAGAGAAACATGTTAGGTCTTATGTTAGTTTCCTGTGGCTGTTATAGGAAATCACCATACACTGGGTGGCTTAAAACTACAGAAATGTATTCTCTTACAGCTCTGGAAGCCAGAAGTCTGAAATCAAGGTGTCAGTAGGGCTGCACTCCCTTTGGAGGCTTTAGGGAAGAGTATTTTCTTGCCACTTCCAGCTTCTGGCTGTTGGCATTGTCTGTGGTGGCATCACTCCAGTATCTGCTTCTGTCTTCACATGGACTCTCTTCTGTCTCTGCTAAGGACACTTATTATTGGATTTGGGGGTCACCCTGATAATTCAGGATGATCTCATCTTAAGATCCTTAATTACTTCTGCAAATAAGGTCACATTCACAGGTTATAGGGGTTAGGACTTGGACATATCATTTTAGGGTCACCATTCAATCCCCTAGAAGTCTGATAGTAAAAATGACTAACTACAAGCAGCTGTTGAGGAGTCCGTGACACTTTCTTCCTCTTTCCAGTCCACAGTCAGGTAGAGCAGTTTGCACTTTGACCTTTCAGCATACAAATACTGAGCATTTATTGTTTGCAGGGGACTAGGGAGTATATGAAGGTGTTCTTCAAAGCTCTGACCTTCTAATTTTCAATGGGGAATCATATTTTAGGACTCTCAGGAAGTACCTGTGCTGATTTCCACAGGTACAGTTAGTTTCTTAGTTTTCTTGCCTCTTCTGGCATTTTATTCATATCTCTGTTACTGCATTTATCAAGGTTTATTATAAACTACTCATTTACATGTTTATCTCCATTACAGAACCATGAACTCTAGAGGGCATGCACTGTATCTTGTTTATCTCTGCTCATCTAATCTGAACATGGATAGTAGGCCATAAGGACCTCCTAACAAGACTGTGACTTAATCATCACTGTATTATTAGCCTCTTGTCCTGTTTCTCTGGTGCATACAACAAAGCTCTCAGTATGTTGAATTGATTAAAATTAAAACAAATACTGAAATCTGGGAGTATAAAAAAAGTTGTGAGATTTGGTTGCCTCTTAAAAACAATACTGAAAGCAGCCTGGAAGGAGCTAATTTACTTAATCTGCCACAGAAATTCCTGAAAATAATCACCTAAATCATTTTGCTTTATATTCGGTGATGCTTGACTTAAGAGTGAGCCTAATTGTAGCAAAAAGAACAAGTACCTTAAAATCAGATAAACCTGGGGTAACGTCCTGTCTTGCTTCTTACTGTGTATGTGATCTTGAGCAAATCACTTAGTGTCTCTGAACCTTTCATCCTCCATGGCCTGTATGTAATTATATTGCCTGTCTCCATTAGGTATTGTGGTGATTAAATCAGGTTGTTAGAATTACTTTAAGTGCCATTCTTCCCTTCAATATTTAGAGAGTAACTAGAAAGCATATTGCGAGTATTACATATTAAAATACAAGCCAGTAATCAGATAAACTTCCAAGATTTTGCTGTGAGAATGCTGTTGATAATAAAGGAGAATAATACTCTCTTGTATGGTGTCTTGTGCTGGTGATGATCTAGTTCAGTCTGTATTTCCCAGCCTTGATTTAGCAGTGAATTAGTAAATGATATACCTTCTTTACCATAGCTCCTAAGAGCAGGGGAAATAGGAGGTAAATTAAAAGAAGAACTAGTTACAGCTGTCATACCCAAGGAGAGGAAAATGGGCTTGGGTATGGAGTGGTAAATATTATCTTGTAGGTTCATGGACCCACAGTTGGGAAACACTGTTCTAGTGGGAATCTAAATATTTGACTTCCATGGTGGCTGTATTATTTATTATAAGACTTAGTGGAACCTATTGCTTAGAGTGGGATACCCCTCCCAGAACAAGCTGGGAAAATCTCTAGGATGCCAGCCAGGGCACTGAGGAGAGTTTCCAGGGATTTAGGCACTGCCGCTCCCTCTCTTCCTGGAAAAGAATGCAAAGTGCAGCTTCCATCCCTAGATCCAGGCCATATGCTCCATTAAGCATTTTAGGCACCTTGCCTAGTTGTTATTTTAATAAACCTGGTTGTGCTCCTCAATTTCCCTTAGAAGGCCCACTGGGCAGGCTAGCATTGGTAGAACCTTGAGTTTCCCCTCTGAATGACCCAGGGGTTGTTTGATGAAAGTTTTGCCCATAGTATTAGTGCTGGCTTAGGAAGCTTGGCTTTCTTGCCATTGTAATGGGTGTTGCAACTCCTGGTCTCTGGATCAGGCCAACAACAGCAGAGTAGAGTTGATGTGGATTTTGAGGGCGTTATGTGGAGATGACATTTCAGGAAAGAATAATTGATTTAAAGCTACTGCTTTTCTCTTAAAGGCAGGGGACATGGCAGGACAGAAAGACAGAAATAATAAGCAGTATTTGCCCTAAGAAAATCTGTCTTCACCTTTTTAATGTACCACTGTCCAAATTTGTATTTTTTATATGCTTCACTGAATCTATTTCCAGTGTGTTTGAGTAGAATTAAAATAAATCTCATCAGGCCTTGGGTAGAACCTCAGGGGTTGGTTCACCTTCTGATTTCCCAAGAGAAATAACATCTTCAGAATCCTGTTGATTTTTTTGAACTGTTTATTTTATACTATAGTGTTCTTAACATTGTCTGGGAAAAGGTTACAAGGAAGATTTACATTTGGAAGATCAGGATAATCTTCAGATGCATCTGAAGGAAACAACGCCCCCCACCCCTCTGTTGCCTCACCCATGCGTCACTAGGAGAAATAGCAGTATCGGAAAAAAAAATTGCTGCTGCCTGTGACCACTATACCCACAGAAAAGGAGTGGGAGAGAAAATACCCATGTGATGGACCAAATCGTTCCACCCCCTGCCTTGAGTTGCCTTTTCTAGGAGCCAACTTTCCCCCTTGGGTCCTTGGGAGATGCTTAATTTTAATTGACTCAGAGGAGTTCTACTTTGTGTTTAAAAACCACAAGGAAATGGGAAGTTAAGTTAAAGAGTTCCACTCCCCCCTCCCCTGCCCCCCAACACATGCAGATACACAAAGACAAATCCAAGGTACTCAACAGCCTTAAAACAAAATCCTGGGCTGGCAGTTTTGTGATAGACTGTACTTCCTCCAGCAGGCTCCTCAGAAGTTAGGTGAACCCTACCCACACAGAATGGAATTGTGTTGCAAACTCTGCTCTGTGGGCAACTCACTGGGGATGTTCCTCTAAATAGGATTTTTTTCCTCTTCATAAATGGTTTCCAAATAAAAGTAGCACACTAGTGCAGAGGACAGAGTATGCAGAAGCAGATTTCATTGCTCTGAAAAGCTTCTGCTTTTTGAGGGGATCGGACCACTAAATGTTTCTCCCCAGTTTTCCTGTCACTGGGTTCCATTTTTCATTTGCTTCCCTCCACGTCTTTGTGTTTCACAGCCCATGGAATCTTGGCTTCAGAGAAATAAATGGACCCAAGAGAGAGTTATATTTTAAGGAACAGAATGATGATCGCTCACATTTTAGATTAATAATAAAATCCAAATGTAATTGGCCAGATCCTCCCAGTAGAGAGTGTTTGTAACCCGTCATCTGGCCATTATGAGAGTTTGGCACTTCTGTGGCACAGGAGAGGCCACCCTCATACAGCCAAGGGGACCTCCTTATGACCCTGCAGCCAAGAGAACATTAAACGCTGGGAAGCTTCCGTGAGCAGAGAAGGCAGGAAAGGGCTATGAAGGTGGAAGGGGAATTGAAGAGTTGTTTGCAGACTTATGTAAATTGTGGAACAACAGAGGGAATATCTATCTTGCCTGAGGACATGGAGATGCAACATGGGGGTTAGGGGGATAGGAGAAGAATAAATGAAACAAGATGGGATTGGGAGGGAGACAAATCATAAATGACTCTTAATCTCACAAAACAAACTGGGGGTTGCTGGGGGGAGGTGGGGTTGGGAGAGGGGGAGGGGGTTATGGACATTGGGGAGAGTATGTGCTATGTGAGTGCTGTGAAGTGTGTAAACCTGGCGATTCACAGACCTGTACCCCTGGGGATAAAAATACATTGTATGTTTATAAAAAAAAAAAAAAATGGAAGGGGAGGCAAACCATAAGAGACTATGGACTCTGAAAAACAACCTGAGGGTTTTGAAGGGTCGGGGGTGGGAGGTTGGGGGAACAGGTGGTGGGTAATAGGGAGGGCACGTATTGCATGGAGCACTGGGTGTTGTGCAAAAACAATGAATACTGTTACGCTGGAAAAAAAAATAAATTAATTAAAATTAAAAAAAAAAATGCCCTTACAACCCTAGGACCTCTCTAGCTACTGCCCTCCCTCACTCTTCTTTTTCATACCCAAGATTCTGAAGAGTGTATCCTTACTGGTTCCATTCCTTTACCTCCCATTTACTCCCTGATCTACTTCTGTTGGGTTTCTCTCTCCTCCCCATCATGTACCGCTGTCATCCAGACTGCAGATGACTTCGTTGTTGAAAAGAAAAATAATCTAACAGAAGCTTTTCGGTTTTATTTAAACTCTCACCACTGTTTGACATGCTTTAATTTCTGTGACATACTCTCTTGTTTTTTAATCTTCTTCCTCTGATTGTTGTTTCTTGGTCTAAGAAGTCCTGCCGTCCATTTCACAGGGATCTTTCCAGACTCTCCTCTCCTTACTCTGACTTCTCTCTCGAGGGAATCCCAAGCATTTTTGTAGCTACATCATTCATATGTCAACAATTCTTAAGTTCATATTATAAGTCCAGTCTATTTCCTGAGCTCCAGACCCCATAATCCTTTTTTGTTGTGATGCCCTAAACTAACTTACTAACCACCCAAGCTTGTTTCTCCTCTGGTGTAACCTTTTTTTGGTAAATGTCATGATATTCAGAGACATTCATGCCAGAAAACTTGGTTTTCTCTCTGTTACTAGTTTCCCTCTGTTACTAGTTTCATAATTGATCTCCCAGCTTCCAGCACTGTCCCACTGAGGTCTCTTCATTCATACAACAGCCAGATTTGATTTTAAAGAATAATTCAGGTCATATCAATCCTTGCTTAGAAGTTTCCAATAGCTTTCCATCACAAGCAGAATAAAACCCAAACTACTTTCCTTGGCCCTGCCTGATCTGGACCCTGCCTTCCTCTTTACCCTCTCTCTCACCACTAGCCCCTTTATTGGCTCTGCTCCAATGACTTTGGCTTTCTTTTCATCCCTCACCCACTTTGGGGCCTATTGCTGTTTTATTGCCTGGAATAGTCCAACTCCAGATATATGCATTACTGGCTCCTTTTTCTGTGGTTGGTTCAAATGTAACTGTCACAGATAGGTCTCTGCTGACC